>NW_027101783.1:0-1400000 GCF_035609145.1 Eleutherodactylus coqui | reverse complement strand
CACTCTCCCCCCCCACCCCTGCTCCTTCCTGCTAACTCCCGCGACTCACCGCTCTCCCCCGCCGTAGAGACGAGCGAGCAGGTACTCGCATAAGGCACTACTCGCTCGAGAGTAGTTTGCCTTAGCGAATACGCTCGCTCATCTCTAAATGTGATGCTTTCAGTATCATTTTTTTTAATGTTTCCATTTTGAAATTATATCAATTTGGATTTACTTAGTCCAGCTTTTTTTTTTTTACTGTTTTTATACTGGAGATTGGGTCAATGAGTCAAAAATTGATTTTCCTTGAACCAGCACAGAAGCTATTGTTAAAAGAGTCAATTCTGAACAGGGATGAGTTATAAGTGGTGACCACAAGGGTCTGTTCCGGGTTCTGTTCTTTTTAAAATGGTGGTAAGTGACCTAGGAGGAGGTTTAATAAGTAAGGTCTGTCTGCTGATGACACAAAAGTATGTAATAGGCTTGATACTCCTGGTGGTGTCTGCAAAATGAAGAACAATTTAGTTTGACTGGATAAATGGTTAAAACAATGGAAACTGCAATTCAATGTTTGCAAATGTAAAATAAAGCACTTGGGGAGAAGAAATGCTCAGACTGAGTATCATATTGGTTGTTCTGTGTTATCCGGAACTTCAGAAAAGAAGGATTTAAGAAGTTTTGATTGCTGATGACTTCAAAATGCTGCCTCCTCACACTGTGGACTCCACAAAAGTAAGTAGGATGCTCGGCTGCATAGTTAGAGGTATAACCAGTAGAAAGAGGGAGATTGTGATTCCCCTGTGGTGAGACCATATCTGGAATATCGGGTTCAGGGCTGGAGGCCTCCTCTACAGAAAGACATTGATAAACTAGAACAAGTCCAAAGATGGGTTATAAAAATGGTGGAAGGTCTCAAGGACAAAACGTATCAGGAAAGACTTAAAAGAACTTAATTTGTACACCATTGATGAAAGAAGGGATAGAGGGAAAATGACTGAAACCTTTATAGATGTTAAAGGTATAAATAAGATTTAGGAGGGAAGTAACAGTAGAACAAGGGGGTACAGTCTGAGATTAGTTACAGGAGAAATAAAAACAAGTGATGTCAGGAAGTATTAATTTATTTAAAGAGTAGTAGGTACTCAGAAGAAACTTCCAGCAGATGTGGTTGGAAAATCAACAATAAATTAATTCAAGCATGCCTGGGATAAGCATATATCATGGCATATATTCCACCAGGTATTGAAATCGTTCTACTGGAATATTGGCCCAGGAGGACAGTATAGCTTCTTACAGTTTCTGCAAATTAGATGGAGGTGCTGAAATTCTCAGAACAGCTGACAGGAAGGGTTCATAGATTCATGCTGCTCACATGAAATTCTGATCCTCTTATCAGCAGGGTGCCATAAAGATTTGACTTCTGACCAGGCAATGTTTTTCCACTACTAAATGACCCACTTTATGCACTCTTTTGCCCACTAGAGTTGCTAATTTCTGTTTCTCTCAGACATCAATGGTGCTGGAACTGGTCATCTGCTGTTATAGCCTATCCACACTAAGGGATGAAGAGTTGTGCATTCGGACACATTTGAGTGAAATTTGCTTGACTGTGCCCCACCTGTTCATCAGAATGATTCCTAACATCCTCCTCTGACTCCTTTTGTCGATGAGTTCTTTATGTCCGCAGGATCCCCTTTTGCTGGATATTTTCCTTGTTCACACTATTCTCGGTACACTCTCCACAACGTTGCATGAGAAAGCCCTAAAAGGCTGACAGTTTTTGAAATACCGTGCCTGTCTAGTCTAGATGACCAATGATTATACCTGTTTTGAAGTCACTCGGATCGCTTAATTTTCCCATTCTAATGTGGGTTCACACTGAAACTGATCCACGGAAAACTTGTCACTTGATTTTATGCTGCTCTTCGGGGTCATGAGTATAATTTTCCATAGAAAGAAACTATATTTGTGGAAGGGGCAGGATCTCTAAGAAAAGTGGTCAATCAGTGTATATGTACAGATGGGTCTTTCTTTAGGTTGACTTTTAACAGGATGTGATAGCATGGTGTGACATGCTATCAGGGTGATTACTTTACACTGTGTTGTGTTAAGAGAACAATAGCTTTTTAATGGGTTAAGATAAGATAACTTTCTGCACCATGCTATCACAATAAAGTTAAAATAGGTCCTATCTGTACATATATCATGTATAAGAGATGAGAGAGATGAAGCCAGGAGAGGAGCTAAAGGAATCCAGTGGATCCCACTACAGATAAGTGGTAGGCTGGCTAATCATCCCAGTGTTAGTGAAATGAATATGACACCATGTTCTATCCTATGTGTAGCCATTTTGTGAGCAAGTAGCCATCTTCTGTGTCAATGATTTTGACTTTTTCATTAACAAGATTTGCTAAAATGTATTAAAGAATAAGAAGGGATGTCAATGATTAGAACATTCCAAGGCCCTAGAATGTCTCGGGTCATTGTGTGCTCTGTTCTCCTGTCTTTCTCTAAACAATTATTGTTTAGATTTACTGTTCCAAGAAGGTAATCATGTATGGTCAACTTTGCGCCTGCGTGCATTTGGTAGGCATTTTAGATGTTAAATTCCTTATCTTGTATATTTATATTTTGTTTGTTTCTTTGACCAATAGTGGCAAATCAATTATAATAGATTTGAATTATTGTAATTGAACATGCGACCCTATATAAACTGTTGCCTGTCACTCAATAAACAGATAAATTTGATGATGCAAAGAGTTGATGTGGTGATAGTTATTCTCCTGAGCTCAGCTTTCCTCTAACATTGAATTTGGACGCCAATAGCATATCATATAGCAAATATTGGTTTGCTATAACACCAGCATTGAGAATTACATATGTTTGAGGAAATTGGGGTAAATGAAAATATGAAATTATAATGCTGGAGATTAACGAGGAAGGAGGAGGCATGGGCAACTAAATGAATGATAGCTATGGTGTGATACTGAAATCAGGAGCAAGGGTGATTCAGGAACCACTGTCTTGGGCACCAAGAGAGCTTCTACCACCCCTCAAGGGGAGTAGACATTTGCTTTTAGTGTTAATGGATAGTCCTTGACATGTAGATGCCATGAATTATGTAGAATGTCAACATGGATTATACTGCTCTCCTCTATCCTTTGCAGTTGCTAGTACCAGGGTCTGAATATTCTAATTGGTTACTAACCCTGCATTTTAACTACAATGCTCACAGAGGGAACTAAACTGCATAGTAAGTTAACTAGAAAAGTTTTTCTGGTCTTGTTTGTTTCATTGGGCAGCCATATATCTACCAGTGTCTCAAGATGTAAAAAGTTGTATTTCCTTAACGGTCCAGAGAAACCGTTCCACAACATTTCTAAATCTGGTGTCAAAATATACAGATGGGAGAGTGATGCCCAGTAACATTATATAGTCTATACAGAGTTTGGCTTTACAGAGGAGCACAATAATTAACAAATCTTGTAACATTTAGGTTGTGATTTCTGAAGTTACTGTATATTCCTTTTAAATAACGTCATCTAGCGAAGTCAGTGAATCTGGATACTGTGTTCAATCTAATATTTTCACAGTTAAAGGTTTTAGTAATAGATTTGGTCTTAATGGAAAGGCATGGGGATATTTACATTAACACAACGATGGGGAAAGTTAGCAATTAACGCAGTTTGGAAACAGCATGCATGCCATTATAGGTAATCTTTATAGCGCACAAAGAGATTCTTTTTTAAAAGGTTATATAAATGTTCTCAGAAAATATGGAAAGTGCAAGAAGGAAAGATGGTAACGTAAATGTAGATATCTGTAGAAAACAAGTTATTTCATGTATAATATATTAAAAGGGTTTTCTGAGATTTTTTTCAAGTTTACCCTCCAACCTCACTTTTTCACATAGAAGCTAGAGCTACCAAATGTGCCTGTTTGGTGCTCCGGTGAAAATCTGCGTGATCTGTGATGTTATAAGGTCTTAAGGCCCTAGTCACATCTCATATACACACCACATATTGATTTGATTTACATTTCACTTTGCTTTTTGATAGTTAACAAAAATAAACTATTTAGGCCAGTTTCACATCTGTGGCGGAAGTTACGGCACAGATCCGGCTGAAAAAAACTGGGGGAAAAAGCGCTGCTTGTAGCACTTTTTGTCCAAAAGTCGGTCAGTTGGGCGGGAAGCAGGCGGACCCCATTATAGTCAATAGGGTCTACCAAGCTCTTTTCTGTTCCGTTCACAGATGGAACCGTTTGGCTGTAGAGATTCCCCTTTCCTGCTCCCCGAATGCAATACCTATGCAGTTGTGAAACCACCCTAAAACTTCTATTTTTGATAGCATTCTTACTTTGCAGTATTTCTCCACACTTGCCTAAGACGTTTGCTTAGTACTGTACATCATGGAGTTGGGAAGATAAATAGTTTAGATATATTAGAATTCTCCTACCGTCCATTCTTTGGTCTCGAGCTCAAAATCCCTTATTCTAAAATGTGAGAGGATATTTTATAGACAGAGAGACAAAAATACAGAAAATATTTCCTTGAAATGGGAACTGACATTGTTATAAGTGTGGGAAAGAATGTTGCCTTAAGTGGCAAGCCAAGATAATTCATGTTCACACATAGATGGTGGGAAATTGCATTATATACAATTACTACAACTCTCTCATCAAACTATTTCGACATTAGGAAAGAGATAAATTCTTCTATGCTGCCACTGAGATCTGTGCTCCTCTATGCAAAGACTTTGTGCTGAAGTTCTCCCTGTGTATTTCTGTGGGTCAGAGGTGAAAATAAAGATATTCACCACTTAATTTCTTTCTGACAGAATAATTACTGACTATATAGGGCTAATCATTGGGAAAAAGCATCGGTGCTATCATGGCGCTGATGATGCTTGGGTGCAGGCATGGGTCACATAATGAGCACGATGGTGCATGCATGGTGTCATTTAGCAAACGAACAACATGGGAGAAACTTTCCCCTTCTGTGTTGGTGCCGATCGGCTGACTGAGCAAACAGCTTAATCAGCCTATCAGTGTTTTTCTTGGGGTACTTATTCAGATGCTTGTTGACAGAGGATGCCAGTAACTCATGTGATTTACAGGTATTGTTCAGTGGTTACAGGTATTTGTCCTTAAGCCTCTGAGTACTCCTTTTGTACCTTTTAGGCTGCATTCACACGAACGTACATCGGCTCGGTTTTCACACCGAGCCGATATACGTCATCCTCATCTGCAGGGGGGAAGGGAGGATGGAAGAGCCAGGAGCAGGAACTGAGCTCCCGCCCCCTCTCTGCCTCCTCTCCGCCCCTCTGCACTATTTGCAATGGAGAGAGGCGGGCCAGGGGAGGGGCTAATTCTCGCAACTTAGCCCCACCCCGTTCCGCCTCCTTTCATTGCAAATAGTGGAGAGGAGGCAGAGAGGGGGCAGGAGCTCAGTTCCTGCTCCTGGCTCTTCCATCCTCCCCCCCCTGCAGATGAGGACAATGTATATCGGCTGGGCGTGAAAACCGAGCCGATATACGTTCGTGGGAATGCAGCCTTAAGTATTAGCTTTGTACTTTTCTCTCCCCTGTCTGTCTGTCTCTCTGGAACTGTGTTTGGTTATCTTTGTGCTTTGATTCTTGGCTGTTATTTTCTGCCCATTCTCGTCCTGTCCTTGTGTACTACATTTTGCTCTGTTTTAGACTGAAGGACATTGTAGGGTGACAAGTTAAAGGGGTTGTCCCGCGCCGAAACGGGTTTTTTTTTTTTAAACCCCCCCCCCCCCCACGTTCGGCACGAGACAACCCCGATGCAGGGGTTAAAAAAGAACACCGGACAGCGCTTACCTGAATCCCCGCACTCCGGTGACTTCTTACTTACCCGGTGAAGATGGCCGCCGGCATCTTCTCCCTCGGTGGACCACAGGGCTTCTGTGCGGTCCATTGCCGATTCCAGCCTCCTGATTGGCTGGAATCGGCACGTGACGGGGCGGAGCTACACGGAGCCCCATTGAGAAAGCAGAAGACCCAGACTGCGCAAGCGCGTCTAATTTGGCCATTAGACGGCGAAAATTAGACGGCAACCATGGAGACGAGGACGCCAGCAACGGAGCAGGTAAGTGAAAAACTTTTGATAACTTCTGTATGGCTCATAATTAATGCACAATGTACATTACAAAGTGCATTAATATGGCCATACAGAAGTGTATAGACCCACTTGCTGCCGCGTGACAACCCCTTTAAGTTCTAGCTGCAGGGTTGCCTCCTTCAGGCCAGTTGCACCACTTGTCCAGCAGGATTAGTTAGGGCTTATTTAGGGAGAGGTTCTATGTTCTTGCCTCTGGCTATTCCCTTGTCCCTACTGTCTAGCTTTTAGGACATGTACATGACAGCATTGTACATGTCAGCCAATCCCCGTCTTCCATTTCCGAATTTGCTTGAAAGAATGTTAACTGGTCTGAATGGACATGACAAGCACTAGGGATATGCCATGCCTATTCATCTCCTGTTGGCTCTGCTCATCTTTTTACAGTAGTTATAAGGTTATAGTAAGTGGTGGACCTTCTAAAACAACTCAGAGGAGTCAATGGGAGACAAAGTGGAAAAACGCTTTTCTAGAGCTGTTATAATAATATCGAACAACTTTCAGACTGCTCACGGCAGTCTTTATTTCCAAACACAGCAAACAAGAAAAAGTGTGCTTTAAAGTCCCAGAGGTACCTCGCAGGGTCCTCAAGTCTATACAGCAGACAAATGTAGTTTGCACTATCCAAGTGCTCAGGGGGTTTCTCCTCAGGCTGTCAGGCCCTGACTTCCTGGAGCTGCAGCCTTTTATGCTCCAGTAATGAAGTCAGGGCCTACAGCTGGGCTTCCAGAAAACTAGGGTGAAGCTATGAACTGGAGCGCCACCCCGTCCAGACTAAAAGCCTGGGAGGGAGGTATACTCCATCCTCAACTTCACCCTTTGCATGTCTACAATAGGTACACTCTTCATACATTAGGCACATCTCGGGCCGTCTGGGTACCTACACAGAAATATAAGCCATCCATGAGCTGGAATAGATTTCTCCTCTCCCCGCGAGTTCTGAATTTTATACTCAATGCCATTAAGGAAGCATAAATAATATATTATTTTCCTATTATTACAATATTCATCATTCAGTTTATTTGACAGAAAAGGAAATCTGAAGAACTTATATTGAATGGTATAACTATTGTGTGTAAAACTCATTACATGTCCTCACACTACCATGACCACTGTCAGCCACAAATTATTTTGATAGTTTTTCAGTCTTTGGGTCTTATTTCTTAGAATTTCATTATTCACTGTCACACCTTTTTTCTAGTGCGAGTAGGTAACACCATCTTCGTTAAGTGGTCCTCACTTAACAATGGAGTGAGTTACTGGACCCATAGCCTCTGACAGTGACGTCCTAGGTCCACACATATCTAGTATGTGTTGTGTACTCACCTGTGCACTAGCGCTGTCTCATCATCTCTCTAGGCACCAATGAAATTAATTATGGTGGGGCTGGTTGAGGTGTTGCGCGATGTATAGATAGAGGCGCTGTTTTTTAAAATGGCAATACACTGGCCTCTGTGCTAGTTGTAGGTATTTTATACTCTGGCTTGCTTTATGCTTTGTGTTGGAACCTGACCTTGAAGCTAACTGTTGGATTTCCCTCTGTACTGCATCCTGATTTTGGCTGCACACCGTTACATGACCCATGGCTTATATGACTACACTCATGCTTACTCCAATCAGTGCCGGATTAGACCCTGTAGAGGCTCCTAGGCAATTAAAATCTCGGGCCGTCCCCCTTTCACATGATCTCCTAATATGTTTTTCATTTTATCGACCAGGATGTGGATGCTCTCAAAGCTTCTAATCACGAATATTCTACTAGGACCTGGAGTTGGCGGGAACTTGCGGCACACTAACTCACAGAAAGTTTAGTTTCTCAAGGTTTCTCATGTGTGCACTCTTGTGGGATATCATTGAACTAAGTCATGTAGCGTGCACGTCCGCTGCTAGATGGAGAGGACAATCACTACTGTGCATTACATATACGTAGGTTGCACCACAATCTTTTAGAAACTGACAGCTGACAGAAGATGAGCTTTAAAGAGTAGAACTGTAATGTGAACCTCATGTCTATGGTTTATGTACTTCAAGTTGTTAAAGCAACCATCCAATTTTAGGACAAAATTGTTTCCCAAAACTGGAGGTTGGAGTGGTGTCTTACCTGTACTTTATCTTCTCTTCCTGGCCCCTCCATTCTGCTGGTTTGCTGCATCGTTTTTGAGCAGTCGTGATGGCTGCCGCCATTTTCTAGCATTCTAATAGATGCTGTGAAGTAGTCTGTGATTATGTGAGCAGCACTGGCCAATCAAAGAGCAGCTACAGTCCATTAGTAGTCGTAACACTACCAATGCACTATAGCTGCTCTGGTATTCCAAAGATGGTGGCTGCCTGAAAAATGGAACTGGAACCAGCAAACTGAACAGGACTTTTTCCTAAAACCAAAGGGGTAGATTACATTAATACAGTATTTTCTATATACCATATATGATGTAAAGTTTTACTTTCTCTGAGATAATTCATTTTTTCCTATCTTTTGGAAACAATTTTGTCAAATGAATATTATTTTGATCTGTTGTCACAGGGCCCCTAAAATCTCTGTTACTTGACCTTGGGCTTGTCTGACTATACTTATCTATTACTCTTGCACTTATGTCCAGGAGCGAGTCAAGTGCCTTATCCAGAAGATGGGTGCTATAGGTGAACTGTGCCGTCACGTTGATTCTTTCCTTGGTTATTGCAGCAACCTGATCATTACAGTTTATATACTAGGAAGACCGCTTAGTTTACCTTAGGGTGCAAGAGGATAAGGTGACCCGCATCAGCAGCTGGGCTCCATAAAAAGTGCAAGGCTTGCTATTGTTGTGCTTACACCCTTGCCTACCATTGTACTTCTTTAGGGGAAAAGCCCTTTAAAAGTTAACTACCTTTAATGTTCTAGCATCTATAACTTGGTTGCATGTCTCTTATGGGAAACATACTGATGAATGTTAACCAGTCAATTTGGCCCACAATGTGATAGAAACCTCTCAAGCCTGTATTACAGCAGATAAAGTAACCTATGTGACTGAAGAGAATACTAAATTCACATTAACCTCTAACCCATAAATTAATGGCATTTTACTGATTGCATGTTAAGCAATGTCAATCATTCTGTAGAAAGCTGTTCGCATTTTTAGTGGAGACGGAGGTGAAAGCTCAGTATGAAATATGTTTGTACAGACGACAGCATAAAGAAGCAAATAATGACAATCATTTGTATCTCGGCAGGAATTTACATAATGCAACCAAAAGAAGCGTAAATGATCAAAACACATTTGCCAACGATATGAAAATAATGATTAAGACATCTACGAAGAGCACAACGGGTGACCACCTACAGGAGAAGCAAATATTAGGATTGTAGAATAATGATATTACAACATGATGTTGGTAAACAACGTACATTTCTCCTACACTTACCTAATATCCATTCATTATAAAGTAGAGGCCATGATGCACACAGCAACAAAACTTCAGCTTAGGCCGCTTGCACATGGCGGATCGGACCTCGCATGTGGGATTCCCGCAGCAGAGTTTGACCCGGTGCCCGGGCCAGTGACTCCAGCTTACCTCTCCGCCAGTCTTCTCCTCTGTTGCGAATGTGCCAGCCAGCACATGCGCAGTATATAGGACGCCGTGCCGTCGCTATGGTGATGACGCGGCTCCTGCGGCCATTCTGCAATGATGATGACCGTGCAGAATGGCCGTGGGACAAACGGCTTCCAGTGACTTCAATCGATTTCCGCTCATGGGCAGGAAATCGCGTTTTCTCATAGCATGCTATGGGCTAGATTTGCTGTAAAATCCGGAGGCAGAATCCTGCTACGGATTTTGCAATGTGAATCCACCAGTGTGCAGGAGGCCTTAGGCTGGGTTCACACAGGGCGGATTTGCCGCGGCTTCACCGCGCGGCATTTGGCCGCGGCAAAGCCGCCCACAGCCGCTAATCTCGGGATTGGCCAGCCATGTGGATGAGATTTCTCAGAAACCTCGTTCACACGGGACGGCCAATCCACTGCGGTAAATCCGGCAGCCGCCGCAGCCGCGGTTTCAGAAGATGCAGCATGTCTATTTACCTTTCGCTTTTTGTTTATTTTCGTCGCGGCCGCGCTCTCCTCTATGGGAGCGCCGGCCGCAACGGAAAAGCAAGCGGCCGGGCCGCTTCAAAGCCGCCGCGGCTTAAACCGTGGCGGTTCTCCCGGCGGAAATCTCGCGGTTTTTGCTGCGGCCAAACCGCGAGATTTCCGATGGGAAACAGCCCTGTGTGAACCCAGCCTTAAAGTTGTCAGAACTTTCCTTGACTAGTTAAATGGACTGTGAGTAGAGATGAGCGAGCACGCACGGATAAGGCAGTTACTCGAGTGAGCATCGCTCTTCTCGAGTAACTGCATTCTCGTCCGAGCAGGCTTGGGGTGGAGGGGGGTAAGTGGGGGGGGGGGAGTGAGAGAGATCTTTCTCTCCTACCCCCACTACCCCCCGCCCCCCCCCCCCCCCCAAGTCTGCTCAGACGAGAATGTAGTTACTGGATAAGAGCAATGCTCTCTCGAGTAACTGCCTTATCCAAGCATGCTCACTCATCTCTAACTGTGACATGTATAGAAAAAGGGGCCTCAAAGCAAAGATCAAAATGCCCCTTCAATTATGATACCAGGTTTTGCCACTCAAGACCAAAGAGTCTGCTGTTTGTTTTCCCCTTCACCCTCTTTCCATTGGCAAATTCCCATCCCCTTTTTACTTACAATGTAGAAGAGAAGGAAGTTCTGCATAGGTTCCTGTGACCCAGCAACAAAGGGGTGGGACCACCCAGGACTAAACCGCCCTCTGTTGGAGAGCCTTTGGCTATGGTGAAAGGAGCAATTTTTGGTACGTAAGACTCAGAATGCAGTCACTCCATTCCCACTCATCTAATATGCATTACAGCCAAAGTACAAGGGTCACTCCGAAACCAATGCCTCCTATCTTAAAATGTTGGCACATGATGTCATAAACGGATGTTAGCATTATAGCGATAGACTCTTAACCCTCTTGCTAATATCCAGTCAATTTTGCTGCTATGTGACAGATGGAAGCATAGGGGCAGTGTGACAAAATGCCACCTGACATGTCCTCCATGCAGAAAAATTGCAGCCATTGACATGCATCAAAAATTGCTGAATGTTTACGGAGACCAACCAGTGGATGTTAGTACAGTGAAGCTGTGGATGGTGAATTCTGCAGTGGTGATGGCAATATGAAAGACAACCTACGTTCCGGATGGCCATGCACAGTTACCACACTAAATGAAGAGCGTCTCCATCAGCTCATCCACGTGAATTGGCAGATCATTGTTTCCAACGCTTTGAAGCCGATATTAAGCTTCTTACACAGTTCCCTGGTCGTAATCCATTGATTTACACGGACGAGCTGATTGAGATGCTCTGCATTTTGCAGTGTGACAGCTGTGCATGGCTGTCCCAAATCTGGCTTGTCTTTCACATTGCTGTCACCACTGTTGAAGCATACAGCCCAAGCTTCACTGTGCTAGCATCCACTATTTGGTCTCAGCAAGTGTCGATGAATGTCAATGAGTGCAATTTTCTCCATATGGAGGAATTCCGTTGCAAACCATTGCTTTATATGCACTTTCATGTCAGATGATATTTTGTAAGACGCCGTTCTGCTGCCATCTGTCACATGGCAGCGAAATTTATCAGTTTTTGGCGGGAAGGTACAAACTCTACGGCCATACTGCCAACATCTGCTTCTGATGTTATGTACCAACTAGTGATGAGCGAGCACACTCGCTAAGGGCAATTGCTCGAGTGAGCATTGCCCTTAGCGAGTACCTGCCCGCTCGAGACAAAAGGTTTGGGTGCCGGCGGCGGGCAGGAAGCTGCGGGGGAGAGCGGGGAGGAGCGGAGGGGAGATCTCTCTCTCCCTCTCTCCCCCCCCCACTCCCCCCTGCTGACTGCCGCTACTCACCGCTTCCCCGCGCCGGCACCCGAACTTTCTGTCTCGAGCGGGCAGGTACTCGCTAAGGGCAATGCTCGCTCGAGCAATTGCCCTTAGCGAGTATGCTCACTCATCTCTAGTACCAACATAACAAGATAGGAGGCATTAGTTTGAGAGCAACCCTCGTAAGAGTACGTAGCCAATTACCCTAAGCATGTTCTAGTAAACCATAGTACATGGAAGAATCTTAGTCAAATATTATGAAAACATGCAGATTCCATGTGGATGTTCCCTTCAACAGATTCAAACCCATGGTTAATATTATGGTTAAGGAAAGCCCTCGTAGGCAATCCAGGATTCATGATTATTTTGGGATTCTGGTCAATTGATGGATTTAGCTTACCATACGTAATTTTGAAATGATAGAACTGCTTATACTAATATTCAGTTTCTTAAAGAACGACATCTACTTTAAAAACTCTGAAGCATTCAACCACTAAGTATTGGATTGTTCAATGTGTTTTTATTAGCCCCACATTCTTGAATAGCTGCCTGTGAAGGAATGTCATGGTTGGAGCTAGAAGAAGAGGACAGCGGGGTCCCGGACACCATTGGAACAGTATATCATCTTGACATCCAGTGAAACTGAATATTGATTTGGATTAAAGTGGTTGTCGGGCTGCTGAATTTTTTAATTATTTTAACAGCTCAGAATATTGTGAAAGACAAAAAAGTGATAGTCATTTCACCGTACCCCCATTCTTTAGTATCTCCCCCATCTCCGAACTTCTTGCTTCATGTAAATGTAAGGGGTGCGGTTCTTATTGTCTGTATTATTGTTCTTATGTTTATTTGAGACAGTCAAGACAGCTATGCTGTGGTGTTGGGAGCTAGGGCTCTTCCCTGTGTGAGGCAAGTATAACTTTTTATGGTTTTAGAAAGGACTGCAATGTAATTTTTTTTTTCAAGAGACTATCCCTTTAATACTTCAAGAAAACTGGTTAATGGAGCATTTATTTTAGGAGTTGTACTCATTTTACTGACCTCGGAAGGATGGAGCTCTGAGTCAACCTTAAGTCGGCTACCTGAACCTTGTGGGGATTGAACTCGCAACCTTCAGGTTGTGAGAGTTTAGGGCTGTATTTCTGCTGCCTTAACACTAAAATGGTTGACAGGAACTGCACATTTTTCCTCGGTGAATCCAGAAAATAAAAAGGATCGAAAAAGGAAGTTGAGGACTAACAAGTGAACAATGTACTGGAGATGTATATCATCTTGAAATCCAGTCAAACTGAATATTGATTTGCATTAAAGTGGTTGTCGGGCTGCTTAATTTTTAAAATTATTTTAGCAGCTCAGAATAGTGTGAAAGACAAAAAAGTGATAGTCATCTCACTTCCTTAGTGTCTCCCCCATCTCCGCACTTCTTGCTTCATGTAAATGTAAGGGGTGCGGTTCTTATTGCCTGTTTTATTGCTCTTATGTTTATTTGCTGATATCTGTAGCTTTAAAAAGCTACAGGTTTAAAAAGGGCCAGAAATTGGGAGTAGCTCTCTTGAGTGGGAAGACCACAGGAAGTAGTCAGTCGAGACAGCTATGCTGCAGTGTTAGGAGCTAGGGCTCTTCTCTGTGTTAGGCTGCGGTGCATAGCATCAGCCCTACCGGCACAAAATCCTCATCTGGAAGTAAGGATTTAGCTAGAGGCCATACGTCAGAGAGTCAGCTGCTTTCTCATTCCCTCATACATACTTGCCAATGTTAGCAAGACTGGAAACTGCCAAAACCTGATTATTAATATTCTGGTTAACCGGATTTAAATTCTCAATAAACAGGCAGGGAATACTGGACTGAAATAACCCAACAATCGAGTGTGGACTCTAAGGTCTGACTTTTCCTGGGAATGGGAGATGTAGAACTATTATTGGGCAGCCATATCAGATCCCGGATTCTTCATGACCTATCCTTAGAGCCCCCATGTTACTGCTACCAAGCATACATATTTTCATACTTGGCTTCTCCCGAACCACTCTGCCCGAGTACATGGCTAGGGGCACTATTGTGACGCTGGAGGGACTGGGCCTTGCACTCCCAGTTCCAGAGCTAGCTTAGTCCACCACACTGCAAGCTGATTCATCGATGCCGCTAGAGGTAAGGGTAGACCCCGAGCCTGAATCCTTCGTGCTCTCACATAACCACTGCACCCAGTTTATTTAATGTCTACCCTGCGAATATAGACTTCTCAATTTTTATGGCTGCAACCATAGATGTATTTACACTAGTGAATTCATGGAACTTTCCATAAAATTACTAGTTTTCCCATTACATAGTTGCTGAGCTTTTTTATTTTTCAGCTTCCCCAATCTTTTCACAACATGTGTACTGCGGCTTAATCTGGGAATAAAAATACTGAGCCAACGGAACCATCTGCTGACACAAACATTGACCTTTGGGGCTCAATTTTGCAAATTAATTATATCTGCCTTATGCTGGCAGCCATGGATAAAGTGTTTACAGAATAAAATATATAAGTATCTCACCTTAATGTCAATAATGAGTAAAAATGCAGCTTTACTACTTCAGCCTACTGAAGTCAAGGAAAATTATTGAGAATTGCAAAGCACAGAGAAAATGTTATACCCAGTACAGTAAGAATGGGTTGTTTTATGACTTTATATATGTAACCAGTCAGTTCTTCCCTATATAGAGAAGCGACTCATTGAAGGGGACGAGAATAAGGCCACAGGGTATATAAAAGAAGTAAAGGATGGAGCAAGCAGACCAGGGCTGCCTCCAGTTTCAGGATACGCATGAAGGGACGAATATTTGCATTCATATTTTTTCCCTATGCCTATTTTCTATTGTTATTTAGTATTTAATGAATTTTTTCTTCTCTTATCTTCTTTTGCATTTTTTTTGCATATTCTTATGGTACATTTACAAGGTATTTCACAAAGCAATATGGAACACTGAACGAGAAGTGAACGATTCTCCACATCTAAACAGTTCACACGAGTGCGAACGAGTTACTGGTGACATCACTTGCTTGTTCAAATGAGAATCGTCTCATCTAAAAAGGGGCATAAACTTCCCTATAGTCCAAACCTCCCATTTCTGTCTTAAGACTTTTCCTGAGCTGCACCAGTTCTCTGGAATGTACTATCCCAGGCAGTCATGCTAATCCCCACAGTCGTAAGCCTGCCCTGAAAACACATCACTTTAGGGAGGTCTACCTCATTTCCTAATCTAATTCTTCTCCATTTAGCCCTCCTCTACATTCTTCCTTAGAACCTGAGCCCCTTTAACAGATGACTGGACCATTGTACAAAACAAGCACTTGTATCTCTTGTGCTACCCCTACTTCATCCTAGATTGTAAGCTCTATTCAAATTGCCTATTGATTTAATACTGTATGTAATATCTGATTCTGCCTCTACATGTACCCTCTGATTTGTAAAGGGCTTTGGAATATGTTGGCACTATATAAATAATAATATTTTGTTCCTTAACTGATTTTGCTCTGGAATTATTACATTTGCATCATACATGATGGGCAATGGAAATAGTGGTTACTAGCTAATGTGCATCAACAGATTATATAAGTCCTTTCCTATATAAGTTTATTCCATAAGGAATAAACTTTCTTGGTAATGATCTACTAATATTAATAAAAAAAGCTATCCGGGTATAATATGTGCATCATGAAATCAAAAGCTGACATCCCTGCTTATCATTAGTTGTAAACCCTGGCTGGATCTATTCCAAATTAATATGAGATGCTTTAATCACCTGAACGCCAAATCACGTGACACTAAAAAACGGAAGCACTTCTTGCCTCCGTTAACGACTTAATGATCATAGTGAGTGTTATTACATTAGGCATCAGCCTTGTATGCAATAGAATAATTAAAGAGAGGGCTGAGGGTGAATTGCACCTGGCTACTACGATTGTCAAAAATTGTTTGTGGAGGTACAATGGCATCTCATGTTAATTGCCTGATACAATTATGCTGTTATCAAAGCATTGTATACAGTGGCTTGTGACAGCAATGGCAAATTGATGGGGATCCAGTTAAATATTTTGCAATTAGACCTCGACAACCGCTAACTTCAGAAGGGTCGGTGATCCAGGGATTATTCTGATTGCCAGACTGGAGTCAGGAAGGAATTTTTTCCCCTTAAATGGGGAAAATTGGCTTCTACATCATTATTTTATTTTTTTGCCTTACTCTGGATAAAGATTTGGAGGTAATGGGATGAACTGGATGGACATATGTCTTTTGTCGGCCTTACAAACTATGTTACCACTTTCACAACACCTCAAACCATACATCTTCAAGTCAGAGATGGCAGAAGGCCCCAAGAAGAAGGCAGTTACGGTCCTTTATGACTTCTACTTTTTTAGTTTTCATATAGCCCTCACTATTTCCTCCATAAACAGCTTGTGCAGTTCTCAATGCAGTGCCGACTGACGACCCTATCACCCATCTCTGCTCAATGCTCACCTCTCTGTACATCTGCTCTCTGGCTTCTGCTTACAATGGAAGCCATGACTCTGTGCAAGGGATCTAAATGACTTAAATGGGGTTCGGTTTAGGTTTACATCATTTTCATGAAAGAAATAGAGCTGTTGGTGCTCTATTTTTCATTGTACTGTAATTTTACATGCCTGCAATGCTGCTTCTCGCCACTAGATACCACTATAGAGCCAAAGGACTGTCCGCCTGTAACTTACAGAAGAAGGCACTGTAATTGGAGAGGCTGTTCTCAGGGAAGTAGTTCCAGCCCAAACAGGAAGGGGATGAAAAGTGTGTTCTTCAGAGCCATGTGTGAGCAGAAAGAGAGAGATACATGATCTGTAGAGGGTGGTGGTGTGAATTAGCCACCAAGTGTCCCCTGTAACATTCAGACAGAAATACAAGAGCTGTGTCACCAGTAAAGGGCTCTTAGTGCCCAGAGTAGTGTGGGACTGGAGGACACAGAAACAGTGTAATGCCATAACACAGACAGTAAGCCATGACCAGCACCAACATGAGTAACAGCAAAGGCAAAGTGAAATGTGTCTATAAAACCACCTGAAAAAAGAACAAGGGCACCCGGTGTATAAGATTAGTGATCCAGAGAGATGCAAAGACTTTGCATTATGGAAGCTAATGACATTCAGAGACTATTTACTGTTGTTACCTATAATGTATATATTCTGCCTTGTGGTGCCAGTTGCATGCCTGTACTTGCTGAATAGTTATCAATAAAGACCCAGTATATGGCAATCTTGCCACAGTATATTGTTGCTCGTTCCCCTGCACACCTCATCCCCTAAACTGAGAAATCTAATGCAGATACTGAACAATTACAGGTTGTACTTGATGCAGACCACCTCCACTTTTCTAGATAGTTCTGGGTGCAGCTTGAAAACTTTGCCCCCTTTTTTCTATCACCTATGAAAATTCAAGACTGGGGCAAAAGGTAACAAAATAGCTTGCTTCCTTTTAAGATTTCCAAAACAAAGAAAAACCCAAAATGGTTGAAACCTAAATAATTGAAAACTGTGCTTTATAGTAATTGCTTTTTTGAAAGTACACTTTGTACCTTGTACAGTATGTGAGTCTCTTAGTCATCGCTTGTCACAGTGGTCTGTGCTTCTTCATTAATCTTAAGAGGCAGATTTTATTTTCACCGTAGAGAATGGAGAAGGAGATATTCTTTTTTAATTCCTTTCTTTCTTTATAGGATCCTTTTTTTGTTACCGCTTTCTTATTATAAATCAGATCTAAGAGTAATACACACCAGACAATGCAACCATTTGTTCATACGGATGATAGAACCATCAGCTCCAAGTCAATGGAACGAGAATCCGTCAAAGAGAATCAATAAAGCTTGGTCAGCATTTCGCTGGTGTTCTTTACACGAGCAAGACTGATAATTTCAGAAGAAAGTAATGTGTCACAAGCCCTTGCCCTAACGAAGATTATAGCAAAGCAATCAGTCACTTGTTACAGGAGTGCCCGCTCTTCTAAAGAAGTTGACTACAATGGAAATGGCCCTCGTGATGAGACCTAAGATAACATCTGACCATTTCTTAAAGGGAACCTGTCAATAGCTGCTCTACTATACATTTTGCTGTATATAGGGCCTATTACTCAGGCAGGCAGCTACTTACTGCGGAGAGATAAATGGGGAAGTTTCTGCCTAGGATTAAATATAACTAACAAGTACTACACCAGATGTGGACATCTATTAGGCTCAGTCTACAAGTCTACACACTGAATACTACTTCTGTATCGGACAATGAATTCGGTGCAAAACCCTCATGCGTTATATTCTGATTTTGCAAAGGACTTTAGTGCATATTTTGAACTTTCCAATACATAGTGTCACTTCCGTGCGGCATAAGAGCCCCACACTCAGCACGGGCACAGGGTGACATTCACACTGAACGCAAGTATAATACACTATGCACTGCGGGACAATGAGCACCACTCCAGGAAGACGGAAAGAACCTGTCCCTACCAAACAGGGAAGTGAGGAGTCCTGGCCTGCAAACAGAGTTATTGTCCTGATAAGGACAGCCCCGCTGTCTTCCTCTGGGCCCTGACTGTCCCTATAGGAACCCCTGAAGAGATGAGCTGCCACAGCAATGCAAACAATAAAAGAAAGAACAAAAGAAAGGATAAAGCAGCGCTTAACTGAAATAGGAGCTTATCACCCAGGCTAGAGGATCTCCCCAACTCCAACCTCTCCTCTAGTAATCTGAATATAAAGCTCTCCACACCTGCAGATAGGAAGAACAACTGGAGAATCACACCCCAAACCCTCTCCCATGTATGACTAATAGTCAGCAAGCAAATATGCAGCGTACAGAGAGATAGCAAAGCAATCTCTGCACAACATGCATTAACCCTTGTCCTGCATAGCAACAGGGCGACAGGTCTGACCCTGCATCGCGGCCACCATGCCACGACGCTGTCGCAACCGACAAGCCGCGACATATAGACTGAAAGATGCTATAAAGTCCTAGGCAAAATCTGCATGTAGCACAAGAGGATTTTGCATCAGAATATTTGCTACATATTTGTGATACAATCCGCTACAAACTGCAGCAGAATTGACATGCTGCAGAATACAAAACTCCTAGCATGTCTTCGAGTCGGCAATGATTTTTTGTGCTACATGTGGATGGGTTTTTAAAATCTGCACCAAAAATCTGCAGTAATCCAACAACATGTGAATTCATGCATGCCACAATTTTGTTTCTGTTGAAGTTATGTTGAATCTAAGAGAAAAAAAATGTATCTTCCATATAAAATCTGAGGCACATGGAGTTACAGTAGAGCCAATGTAAAACTGAGACATAATATGGCCATGTGCATAAGAGCTTATTCATATGGATGATTTTCATCTGAAACGGACTGCACACAAATAGCACACTGCCCGATTATAGTCATCGGGGCTATAATGTGTCAATATCAATGCAGTGATATGACTAGTATAACAGATTTAGCCCTTTGATATATATACTCTAGACTTTCTATACACAGGAACATTAAAAACGATGTGGGATATGAGATCAGGCTTCATGGTAATACTTCCTATTTGATTAGGATCTAGTCTGGGTTTTCGTAGTACAATTTTGCAATATGTATTCCTCAATGTATATGCTTCTCTTCAAGTTTATTGTTGCCCTCTAGTTGTACCCTTGTTGGTAGCTGCCTAAGATTAAGTATAACCAGCAAGTTCTCTACCAGATGTGAGAACTTTGTGGTAGAACATCTATCAGGCTCAGTCTACAAGCAAATACTACTGTATTTCGATATCAGACTGCATCGCAAATCCACAATGAATTTGGTGCAAAATCATTGTGCATTATATTCTGATATTGTCAAGGACTTTAGTAAAGAATGGATATAAGCTGCAGACCAGCTTGCTGAGTGCCAGGAAATTTAGTGTCCTGGCTGCCAGCTTGGAGGAGGCGTCAAGAGTCAACATGGGCCAATGCCAAGCTTTGTGCTGAAGCTCTGGCAAGTCCACAGATGGAGTGTCCATCAGACGTAGAGAGACTACCTGCACTACGTCCTACTGAGGGGTCTGTTCATACAAATGAACAGTGTTTAGACAGTTGAGGCTCATTTACATGCAAAGACAATCTTTCAAACGATTAAAAGATTGACAGTTTTAGCAATGGTTTTGCATTAAGTACTAATGGGCACTAATGACCATTAGCACTTTATCAGCTTCATTTTGCGTGCAAATGAGCTGTTTGCAAATCCCAGCATATGGTCTGGACTTTGCACTCAGCTGCATTGTCTTCGCACAGGCTGCCACGGGCTGTTAGCAGAATACAATGTAATCAGCTGCTCCCATGCAGAACACAGCATGCTGTCCCTGCTATCTCTCTCTGGCTGAACAATGGATTTTATGCTCACCTAAAAATCATTGTTCAGCCGAAGAGTGAAAGATGAAAGCGTTTACATGCAACGATTATCACTCAAAAGCCATAATTTGAATGAATTTTGAGCAATAATCGTTGCGTGTAAATGGGGCTATATTGTAGATTAGATGTCAACCATTCTTTAGAGCCTCCTGCAGATGACCATATTACTAATGTGTGTTGCATGGATTCATAATACAAGGTGCATAAAGTGCTATCAGCTCATATTATACCTCAGTGTGCCTTCTATTTTATATTAAAGGGGTTGTCTCGCGGCAGCAAGTGGGGTTATACACTTCTGTATGGCCATATTAATGCACTTTGTAATGTACATCGTGCATTAAATATGAGCCATACAGAAGTTATTCACTTACCTGCTCCGTTGCTAGCGTCCCCGTCGCCATGGATCCGTCTAATTCTGATGTCTTCTGGCGTTTTTAGATGCGCTTGCGCAGTCCGTGCTTCTGGCTGGTGAATGGGGCCGCTCGTGTCGGAGAGCTGGTCACCGCGTCGTCATCGTAGCTCCGCCCCGTCACGTGTGCCGATTCCAGCCAATCAGGAGGCTGGAATCGGCAATGGAACGCACAGAGCCCATGGTGCACCATGGGAGAAGACCCGCGGTGCACCATGGGAGAAAACCGCAGTGCATCCCTGGGAAAGGACCGGCGGCCATCTTAGGGAGAAGATTTTTATAACTCCATATTTCGTCAGATCAGTGAGTAGCAAGCGGTTTAAAAACCACTTTAAATTGCTATTTTATGCCAGGGGGGTGACAGGGGGAATGGGGTTATGTAAAATTTTGATGTTTGCCGCGAGACAACCCCTTTAAGGATTATTATTGGCGCACTCTATTGCAGAGGTATTCTCTCATAGAAGCATTGTTCTTTATAGAGAATATGGTGCCAAATGCAGGTACTATGTGGCAGCTGGTTGAGTGTCTACCAGTTTGTATTGTGAAAATGTAAGGACTCTGCACTACTTGACAAGGTCCACGAATGATCAGAATTCTGACCTTGGTAGGCCAGTTGCTACGGTATGAGTTACCTCAGGTTTACACACCACAATCACCCTTAATAAGATCTGAAAAAAGTTTTATGGGCTGTGTGATGTCACACTGGATAAAAATCAGTTCTCGTGAGGTGTAAGAAGAACACAAATATAGTGTGAATATGACCCCTACTTTTTTGAATGGAGTCATATACATGAACATGCTCTACCTCATTGCATGCCGTGTGATGTGCATGTGAGTGCAATGCAAGGTTTCCCATTGAAATCAATGGGAAATACTTCTGATCCTGTATTGCGTGTGAAACTCATGCGAGAGGATTAGTATTTTCACTCATAAGCTCGAGTTTGGTATTACTGTAATATGTCTCCACCAGAAAAATTGGTGGAGACATGGGTTGGGCATCCTGAGTAATAGGGAACACCTACAGCTGCTGATTGACTGCTGCAGATATGTCCTCCTGTGTTCTCCAGCACTTCCCCGCTGGCAACGAACCAAGCTCCTGGAAGTGGCTCTGGCAGGGCCGCTGCAGCTGCTTCTGCTCCTGGCCGGGCAGTTCCTGGAATCGGCGGCAACTCCTGGCTGGCCAGCTTCTAGAAGCGGCTCCAGCAGGGCTGCTGCGGTGGCCGCTTCTGTTCTTGGGTGGCCAGCTCCTGGAAGCTGCTCTGGGATTCCTGCTGTGGCCGCTCCTGATAGGGCACCTCCTGGATGTGGCTCTGGCAGTCACACTGCGGCGACTCCTGGACGGGGGCACAGGCAGACATGGTGGGCATTGAGGAATGGCTTCGGTGGACACAAGGTCGGCATGGAGGCAGACAGCGTCTCTAGCATTGCCAGGAAACGTGAGCGTAGGCATACACAGCTGACAGTGGGAGCACTCCTAGATTCTGCAGCTTGTATTTTTGCCAGGAGATGTGAAGCCCAAGACAGGGTGCCTCAAAGTCGAACTGTTTCAATGAGTGTCTCAGATTATTAGATGTGACATCCAAACATGCAACATCGTCGGCGTAGTCCAGGTCGGTAAAGTGGTACTGCAGAAGAGTGACCCCATTACGTTGGACAATACGTTGAAGAATCCAGTCCATGGACCTGCAGAAGAGTGCAGGAGCCAAGACGCTGGAGACATGGTATACTAATACCCTCGAGTTTCACGGCCAGATATTCCGCTTGCCCATATGTAGGTAGCCTAGAGAGGCTGTTGCTACAGAGATTGAGTACGGTCGCTTATAGGGCCAAAAAGCATAAAGGCTTTCTCACAGTGGTCAGTTTATGTTCTGTGAATACATTTTCAGTATAGCGCTGAGATATTACTGTTGTGCCTTATTATACCTCTGCGACAATCCTTGGAGGGCGACCACCATCACTACTTCCAGGAAAAGATCATTACATCTCACTTTGTTTTGAGACAATTGCAACATCAGCATCAATAGCAAAAATCTTTTGAAAATGCTCATTTTATGTCATTTAAATACTGAAATTAACCCACCACTATGCAGATTATGTTAGTAGATGTATACTGGGAAATTTTGTGCTGTAGGGGGCAACAGACAGTCAGTCTGGTGCCTGAGACAAGAGGAAAAACACCCACAGGTATGGTATGGAATGGAAGATGTATGTCACAGAGGTTGTTAGCTTCTGTGATGTAGATCGGCCTAATAAACTCCTGGCCAGTTCTTCCACCTGAACCAGCAAGCTATGTAAAGGGACAGGTGGAAGTAAGGAGGTGTATGTGTCTGGGAGAACCAGACTTGTGTTGCGACCAGACTTCTGGTCAACCTGACTCAGATTGCAAGCAGAGAGAGATCTGTGACCAGGCGGAGAGACATTGTCCTGGGGGGACGCTTGGGGAGCTCTGGCCCTGGGAGCAAGAGGTCTGGAGAGAGACCTGGATGCTGGAGAGACTGTTCGTGTGCCTCAGGAAGGTTGGAGTGAAACCGTCCTGAGGGAAAACAGAGTGAGTCCTGAAGACAACTATATGAAGCGGCCCTGGAGAGTGGGTGAGAACCACAGTTGGACTGTTTATTAAAACCTTGAAGTAAAAGGATATTTAAGTTTACGTGCATAAAGTGCTATGCTGAAGCAAGCTGCTATTGCTGGGAAGTGTAAAATAATAGACATTTGGAGTTTAACCCATTGGTGTCTACCTTTGATGTGAGCGAATTAACCCCCGTGTTGCTACAGTGGATATATTCCTAAAGTGAATATATGGGATAATATACCCCCCCTTAAGTGCCACAGTGTTACAAAGCCCAAGACCACATGCCACAGATCGCATGCTTTTTTATAGGTCATGGAATTGGTAACATATACACATTAGGGTGGTTTATACTGCATACAGCACTTTTTTTTTTTTTGAGCGGGATTTGTGACGGAGGTTCAGGCACAAATGTGAAATCAACCTTATCCTCATTTTCATATAGTGAAGCACGAGAAAAGCAGAGCATCAATTTTAATGGAATAGGATCGCTATGAGAATACCACTTCTGTATGTTTATCATGGAAACCTGTATTATGTGAAGTCTGAAATACAGAATGATAATGTGCATTTCTTCTCATTTCTGCATTCACTATGTGGCATCACATGAGCAGCGATATCACCGACATCAGTCTTACAGGATGAGTGCACCATTTTATCATTGCAACACTTACAAATTGTCATTGCACATAACCGTTTTGATTTGGTCGGAACCTATTAAAAACTGCAGGACAAAATTCTTCTCCCCCCCCCCTCAATGGGTATATTACCATTTGACCTTCATTTTGTTGTTCATCTGATTGAAGTCCACTCTGCATGATATCAGCAATATAAAATGACTTACTTAAACCGACTTTCAAATGATATAAATTGAAGTGTGCAGGAGATAAGAGATTTTCTCTTACCAACAAGCAGAGAAGTGTGCAGAACAAAATTCATCCTCTAATATTTCCAGACACTGGAGCTGGCAAGCAGCTATTATAGACGCTTATCACAGATTTTTCAGGAAATATCGAAAATGCAGCCAGCATGAAAAGGATTAGGCCATGAAAATCAAACTGCTTGGACTTGAAAAGTGATTCAGTTTATTATTCAGGATTTTATCAGCATTAAAGAAGCCTTCTGCACTACATAACTTTATTGAAGTGGTAGGGATCAGGTTGGTATATGATGCCATAGCTCGCAAAGTCTTCTTCTTTATATACAGACTAGCTGATATACCCTCCTTCACCCGAGTTAATTTAATACAGGTATTTACTTGTTGTTTGCACAGAAAATTTATCACGGAGTCATGGTTACTTCAGAAGATCCAAGGAATAAAATATGTATACACATAGAGGTTAGATTCTCCTCAGACTGCATGCACTGATGCCTTTCTGAAGAATGTGCCACCCCTCCCACTCTTCACTTTTTACCCTTACAGGTAACACCCCTTTTATTCAAATGCAACCCCAGACTGGAGCTTGCAGCCCTTTCTTATCCTTAAAGGCATGCTCCATCCCTGCAGTCCATGGCCGCTTCCTTATGTACTTTAACAGCCTTTCAGTATATACACATAGACATGAGGTAGACTCTCCTCAGTATATACACAGAGGTGAGGTAGATTCTCCTCAGTATATGCACAGAGAGGTCAGTTTGATTGTTCTCAGTATATACACATAGAGGTGAGGTAGATTCTTCTTAGTATATGCACAGAGAGGTCAGTTTGATTGTTGTGCCAAAGAATGCTCGTGCCAAATTTCACGCTTGTAGGACACCGGGAATTTACATTACAAAGGGGTGCACTTACTTTTGCAGTTAGCATTGAATAATCGAGTTGTGACCCCTTGACTTTTCCTATTTATGACCTAAAGAATGGTCATGACAAATTTCATGTTTGTACGACATCGGGAAGTTAGAGAATTAGATTGGGTACATTACATAGGAGTGCCAATTAGAGATGAGCGAACGTACTCGGATAAGCACTACTCGTCCGAGTAATTTGCTTTATCCGAGTATCTCGCCGCTCGTCCTGAAAGATTCGGGGCGCTCCGCTGCTGACAGGTGAGTCGCAGCGGGGAGCAGGGGAGAGCGGGCGGGAGAGAAGGAGAGAAAGATCTCCCCTCCGTTCCTCCCTGCTCTCCCCTGCAGCTCCCCGCTCCGCAGCGCGTCCCGAATCTTTCAGGACGAGCGGGGAGGTACTTGGATAAAGCACATTACTCGGACGAGTAGTGCTTATCCGAGTACGTTCGCTCATCTCTAGTGCCAATACTTTTGTACTTAGCATTAAATAATCAAATTGCGACCCCTTTATTTTTCCTATTCAGGACCTAAAGAATGCTCGTGCCAAATTTCATGTCTATATGAAACCAGAAAGTTAGAGAATTAGATTATGTACATTACATAGGGGTGCCAATACTTTTGCACTTAGCATTAAATAATCAAGTTGTTACCTCTTTAGTTTTCCTATTCAGGACCTGAAGAATGTTCGTGCCAAATTTCACGCTTGTACGATATCAGGAAATAACAATACATAGGGGTGTACTTACTTTTGCAATTAGCATTGAGTTGTGACCCCTTTATGTTTCCTATTTTGGACCTAAGAATAGTCATGCTAAATTTCATGTATGTACAACCCCGGGAAGTTAGAGAATTAGTGGTGAGTCAGTCAATGAGTGAGTCAGTCAATCAGTAAGTGAGGGCTTTTACCTTTACATATATATATAGATGTACCAATCGTTAACGTGACTGATGGCGCTTCTCGATTTACAGCATCGTGCTACATTGTAGGCAGGTTATCATAATATGTTTAATGTCAAGTTAACATTTGCTACATCTGAAAATGAAGACAAGGGCTACAAAATAATATAATTTTCATAATATGCATTGTGCCTCACCTGTGCACTAGACTTAGGCTGAAGTCATTTAGGGTCATAGAAGAAGTGTTCTATGATACAGACACATTATGATCAGTGGAGGTCCATACGCTAGGATCACCACCAAAGCCATGACTATAGTGGGTGATGAGATGTGGTCACACCCAAGCTCTGGAACCTTAGGTGGCCCATAAGGTCTCTCCCCATATTACGAGACCAGTAGTATAAATATAGCATTATAATAGAGGGCCCTGTTTATAGGCGTAGCGTCAGGGGATGCTGGGGTCGCCATGGTGCGAGGCTGTTTCCACATAGATTGTGACCGTGCTATCCGGCCATGAAACACGGCCTAAGGCCGGCTTCACACTGGCGTGGGTGATGTTGCGCCGTGTTTCACGGCCCAATATCGCCCTCGCAATCCATGCGAAACCCCTAGATGCAAGGTGTTTCCATGTGGAAACAGCCTTGCATCACTGCGGGGCTGAAAGATTTTTCCGTGGCAGAGGTTCGCGGAGTTCTCCCATTAAGAACAATGGGTGATATTGCCGAAAGATAGGACATGCTGCGATTCTTTTTCTGCATGGCATCGCAACGTGGTGCAATGCAAGACAACATTGCAAATGTGACTAAATTCATTCAGAAGAATGGGTTTCATATCTGTCTTGCAACGCACAAATCTCGCATGATTCTCTCACCAGTGTGAAGCCGGCCTCAGGGTATGGATTCCGCTGTGGAATTCTGTCACTTTTTCAGTGCAGAAACTCATCAGAAAAACCACCTGCAGACTCTGTCTATTGACAGGGCTAAATCCGCATGTGGATTCCGAGGCAAAAACTGAGGTAGACTAGCTGCGGTTTGACAGGCATATTCCACATGAAAAATTCTGTAGTGTGACGATATCCTGTGTGACTAATGTGGTAAGAAACACAAACTGGTGCAGATTTCAACTAAAAGTTAAGCCAGTTTCCGACATAATTATATATATGTGCCCCATCCAAACCAGTTGCATTCTAGCCTGATGAAGGATCGATTGAAGACCTGAAAGCTAGTTGTAACATAATGTATTTTTGTTAGATATTAAAAGGTATCATATCTACAAGATTACTTGGTTTCTCTCACAGAGAACAATCACACTTTGCTCTACTGGCTGACACCGTACCAAACCTTATTTTCATTTGCCATAACTATAGTACATCTGACGGGCCACATGCAGCCACTTGCCCCAACACTAAGCTCCCCCCAGCTTAAAAAAGAGACGGAGGCCTAAAAAAAATGGCAATTAGTTGTAATGTGTTGGGGAACACTGTAGCAAGTGTTCCATACTGCTTCAGCGCCACCACAGGGGAAATTAAATATTGCACAATTGCAAATTAAATCAATAGGCTGTGCATGTAAGGTATCTTGGGCGCTCTTGGCTTAGGCTAATACCTGAGGGTCCTGAAATGGCAACTCCCTTCGATTGACTTAAAATTACGTAACAGGCTATAGGCTGTTTTTTAATGCACATTTCTTTAATGAAAACACCAACACCAAACACGGTATGATAAAAAAAATGTAACACAAAAGAGCATTGTACTCTCTAAACCGCACTCTATTGGAGCAGCGGTGTTGTGTCAGCGGGCAGAGTGATGTCCCAGGCGCTGTTCTGCCGATTCTCAGGTACTTGTCACAACAAGTTAGAGCGAACAATACACCAAGCAGCATCCACATTTTTCTTCTTTGAAGACACAATGCAGCTACATATTATGGCTTGACACATCGTTTAGACTTCATCTCATTCTTTCAGACAGGAAATTGTTTGGTTGGGATAACTTTTTTCAGCTGCAGTAGAAGGTGTTTTACAAACATAGGACCATGTCAAATGAAAGTGCTAATAATTATGTCTTTCGCTCCCATCCGCATCAGAAGCTCCATTTATAGACACCAGCGCGTATCCATCCCAAAGTCCCTGATGAAATAGCACAGCATGCTGCACTACTTCTTTCCAGGGAAATGCTGGAGGGCATGACGGATTCTGGACGGAGCCCATTATAGTCAATAGTGTCCGCCATGCGCTCTTCTGTTCCGTCATAGCATGAACTAGTTCCCAGCAGGGATGCTGTTTTTTGCTCCCATGGAGGCAACAGGAAAGCAAAATCCAGGAACAGAACTGTGAACATTTTGAGATTTTAAGCAGGCTGATTATGGGTAGGGACTTGACTTCCCTTGTCTTCATAGCCTAATGCCAAATGAAGACAAACATTTAAAAGCTTGTCTGTGTTGCATTCACTATAAATTTGACTTTTTCCTGTGTGAGCACTGAGCAGTTCTGAATGATGTTCACATGCTGTCCGTATGTTTTACTTCTGTATATTATGCACTTTTCATATCCAAAAAACTGAATTAGGACGCAATTTTTTTTTCTGCGTCTCTTAGCAATGGACCCATGAAATCTGGATGACACATGCGGTCTATTTTTTTGTGCCCCCATTGACTTGAATGGGCAAGTCTTGTCTGCAAATTGGACCAGAATAGTAAATGCTCTGATTTTCTTGTGTGTCTGTGTTAAAAAAGGGAACACAGACAACACCTAAACTTTGAACATATTTGGAAGCCTTGGAAAAACTTCAGACTTACCAGAAGTATAGGCTTTAGCTCCCCAACAAGAATCCCCACTTAATGAGACTACCTTTACTCTACTTGTGGTTATTTTTCACTCAAAGCTTCCTTAAGAACCCTCAGAGCCTACAATTTGGCAGATCCAGTGGATGTACAACTTTGTAAATAGTTTTTTTTCTTGTTTCGTTATGTCATCTGCGAAGTACAAGCAAATAATAATGTATACTCTACCTCTAAGTAGGTTCATTGCAATGTTAGTCTCAAAGGATTTACCTTGGCATACTTTGACCGCCCTATCCTTCTATCAACCCAGGTATGTACAATGTGCATTAAATTGAAAAAAATGCGTGTGCCGTGCAGTTTGCCGTGCTCAGCCGTAGACTTCTATGGGCAGTGCGGGCACGGCAGTCTGAAAAGAGCCAGATTTCCATACAGTGTGCGATCTTCAGAGGGACACCGCTGGAACATGGGAGCGGGTGAGTATAAAAAAAATGTATCACCCTGCTCCCTGTCACCTCTACTAACAGCACCATAGCTTAGGTTATGATGATGCTGTAGGGAAGTTCCCTTTAAATAAAAATGTACTGGGAAAGAATTGCCCCATAATATAGTTATAAAACCCCTGCTCTTATACTTTATTTGTACTATTCTCATATTAGATTATCTGTAGGACTCGTGACATCATAAAAATACCACTCCGGACGTTACGGAATGCTCATTGTCCACGCTAAATCAAATCACCACGAGACGCAGAGTCAAATGAATTGGATTTACCCAACGAAACAAACCATGCTGCCAGCCTTGCTGGAAAAGTGGTGATTAGGTGAAAGCCTATGCTTCAAGCCATAATGTAATCAGTGAGGGAACAGCAAAGAACATAAAGGGACTGTAGGCTGCTGGTAGGAAACTTGACTGTCGCTGAGTGCATTAGAACAGCGGGGAGCCTAAGACATATCTTCAGTCACAGCCATACATTCTGTACATGGTAAAAGTTTTATCTCCAGCTGATGCAATCTATAAAGAAACTTTCCCGTTCTTTTTCATGTTTATGTAGGGCTCAGTTTTCCGTGTCTGGAGCCACATGCTTTCTGAGGGAAATAATTCAATTTTTCCTTTTGATTCAATGTCCTACTATTAGGTTTTATATGCTACATTATTACACTACCGTTCAAAAGTTTGGGGTCACATTGAAATGTCCTTATTTTTGAAGGAAAAGCACTGTACTTTTCAATGAAGATAACTTTAAACTAGTCCTAACTTTAAACAAATGCACTCTATACATTGCTAATGTGGTAAATGACTATTCTAGCTGCAAATGCCTGTTTTTTGTGCAAAATCTACAAAGGTGAAAAGAGGCCCATTTCCAGCAACTATCACTCCAGTGTTCTAATGGTACAATGTGTTTGCTCATTGGCTCAGAAGGCTAATTGATGATTAGAAAACCCTTGTGCAATCATGTTCACACATCTGAAAACAGTCTAGCTCGTTACAGAAGCTACAAAACTGACCTTCCTGTGAGCAGATTGAGTTTCTGGAGCATCACATTTGTGGGGTCAATTAAACGCTCAAAATGGCCAGAAAAAGAGAACTTTCATCTGAAACTCGACAGTCTATTCTTGTTCTTAGAAATGAAGGCTATTCCATGCGAGAAATTGCTAAGAAATTGAAGATTTCCTACAACGGTGTGTACTACTCCCTTCAGAGGACAGCACAAACAGGCTCTAACCAGAGTAGAAAAAGAAGTGGGAGGCCGCGTTGCACAACTAAGCAAGAAGATAAGCACATTAGAGTCTCTAGTTTGAGAAACAGACGCCTCACAGGTACCCAACTGGCATCTTCATTAAATAGTACCCGCAAAACACCAGTGTCAACATCTACAGTGAAGAGGCGGCTGCGGGATTTTGGGCTTCAGGGCAGAGTGGCAAAGAAAAAGCCATATCTGAGACTGGCCAATAAAAGAAAAAGATTAAGATGGGCAAAAGAACACAGACATTGGACAGAGGAAGACTGGAAAAAAGTGTTGTGGACGGATGAATCCAAGTTTGAGGTGTTTGGATCACAAAGAAGAACGTTTGTGAGACGCAGAACAAATGAAAAGATGCTGGAAGAATGCCTGACGCCATCTGTTAAGCATGGTGGAGGTAATGTGATGGTCTGGGGTTGCTTTGGTGCTGGTAAGGTGGGAGATTTGTACAGGGTAAAAGGGATTCTGAATAAGGAAGGCTATCACTCCATTTTGCAACGCCATGCCATACCCAGTGGACAGCGCTTGATTGGAACCAATTTCATCCTACAACAGGACAATGACCCTAAACACACCTCCAAATTGTGCAAGAACTATTTACAGCAGAAGCAGGCAGCTGGTATTCTATCGGTAATGGAGTGGCCAGCGCAGTCACCAGATCTGAACCCCATTGAGCTGTTGTGGGAGCAGCTTGACCGTATGGTACGCCAGAAGTGCCCATCCAACCAATCCAACTTGTGGGAGATGCTTCTAGAAGCATGGGGTGCAATTTCACAAGCTTACCTCAACAAATTAACAGCTAGAATGTCAAAGGTGTGCAATGCTGTAATTGCTGCAAAAGGAGGATTCTTTGACGAAAGCAAAGTTTGATGTAAAAACAATGTTATTTCAAATACAAATCATTATTTCTAACCTTGTCAATGTCTTGACTCTATTTTCTATTCATTTCACAACGCATGGTGGTGAATAAGTGTGACTTTTCATGGAAAACACAAAATTTTTTTTTTTGAACGGTAGTGTATATATATTTATTATATACGCAGCATATATTTTAGCTATATTATTATTATCATCATGTATAATTTTATAAGTGGCATATATTATTTAATCTGAAAAATGAGCATAATACATTGTGTTTTTTGCTAGCTTGTAAAAAGCTCCATGAATTTCATGTGTTATTACTACATTTTTTTGGTAGCATTTTTTCATACAGATATGCTTTTTATTCCTATAAAGAACCCTATTGGAAATACCTGAAAAAAGGCACACTTACATATTGTCAGGATCTACGCCAAGATTTTAGCGAATGGGTAGAAATTATTCATTCCTTCCATCACGCACTATGACCAGTTGTAGGGAGGCCGGGGATAACACCATTAAGGTTTTAGCCTTGATTTCCTATGCTAAACAATGGTGCTCTCCTTTGTGCCTCCTTACCATCGATGCCGATAAAGCATTTATCTGGGTTGAGTGGAGTTTTCTGCAAGTGCCACTGGCTTATATGGGGCTGGGACCCATTTGGATCTCATTTATAACGGCTCTCTATTTTGCTCCTACGGCACAGGTTCGGGTCAACTGGAATCCGTCACGACCTTTCCCTCTGAAGAATGGGATGCTTCTTAACTCCCCTTCTGTATATTCTGGTTATGGAGTTCCTGGTAAGAGCCACACGTACCAACACTTCCATAGCGGGGGCAAGAATAGGGCCTCATGAATATAAGATGGCCCCTTTTATTTTGCTCCAATCTGATTGTAGGCTTTCCAAATATTTTGAAGGAATTCCAGACTTTTGGGGATTAGTAGCATGGCTCATATTCGGCAAGTGTTCCCAAAATTTGACCCATTTAGGAGTCTATTAATGGGCTATACAATAAACTGTGCAGTTCCTCCTCCCATTGGACATTAGAAATAGCAGTGCTGGCCATGATTTCAGGAAAGATCTCACACCAGATAAAGCACTTGCTATGTTTTTTCTTCAGACTGCACGCCTTGTTATACCACATCATTGGAAATCGCCTAAATCTCCATCTAGCAAAGAGTGGTTTAAAACATTTGAGGAGTTGCAACCTGTGGAGGAGCTCATCGCAGAGGATTCCGACACTGGCAACAGGTACTATGGTGTGTGGCAGGTGTGTTTCACGATCACACGGTCCACTCCCTTTGTGGAGTGTTTAGCTCCTGTGATTAGTAGTCTCCCCCTCCTTTTTTCTTTTGTTCCTTCCCCTCTCATACCCCTTCCTCCTGTGTCTGTTTGTTGGTCACTTCTAGTTGTCTACTCGTTTTCATCATTCCCGATTCTTTCGATTGTTCTTGTTCATACATCCTATTGGCTTTATGGGAGCCTATTCTTGCCTATTGTATACTATGTAATGGTTTTGTATAGCCTTCTCTAACATGCGCTCCTTGTTTTTCAATAAAGGTTCTTGAACGTAAAAGCCACACCTAGAGTGGGCTACATTTAGAGAGGGGAAATGCCCTGGACCCCCACAAAAATTAATCAAAAGTAAAGAGAAACACTTAAAAAAGCACTGTTTGTGATGTGTTTCATAACTCCTTGTTATGGGAGTAATCACTTAATTTAGGTGATACTCAATGGGCACCGCAGGCTTATCGATTAGGTATGCCTGATTATTATTCAATGCTTTGGAGAAAAAAACAATGAAAAACACTCAAGTGATGTTTCCAAGCTCCTCTGAAGCGCCTTATTATTGCATAGTTTATATAGCAACATCTCTAGCACTTGATCATCGGTTACTTCGCCTCGTCAGCATGCAATCATAATTCAAAAGCGAATGATAGTTTACATCTTGTACACATTCATGTATCTACAGCTGCAGAAGCATAGAAAATTCTTTTATGCATTATGTTCTATTGCAAAGAAAATGGTCCTTGAAAAGGACACTCAGTACACGAGCGAAGAATAACGGCAACATATCTGGAATTATGATTATCGATTCAAGGACATTTGTTAAAGAAGAATTCATTATTAGAAATTGTATTTTTCTGTCGCTTTGTGAGTGTATAAAGGAATGATGTGCTTTTATACCATTACTCTTGGGTTACTTTCACACTGTTGACCTTCAGCTAACATCCAGCCGCAGCGTTTTTGCCTTAACCCTTTCCAATCCACTGTCTGACATCTCAAGACAATATGATTTAAGGCTGTACAGCTCTGATGTTGGAAGACCCCCGTCGGGGTTCTCTTACTGTATATTGCCAGCCTCTCTGCTGTCGGAGCCTATCCAACGTGTCACCTCATGCAGTACTGGCTTTAGCCAGCAGATAGCACAGTTGTATAACGGCAGAAAAAGAGTAAGCCCCCTAGGAAAACCAGGATACAAATTGGATTGGAAAGGGTTAAAAAAACACAGCCAAAACCACTGGATAAACATGGCATTTTTCCTAACAATATATATGTGAAACCACCCTAAAAGGGTTGTCTCGTACCAGCGACCCCCGTCCATATGCCCTTTTAGGATGCGTTCACACACAGCAGAATGGCTGCGGAATTTTAGCTATGGAATGCGATTTAAAATTTTGCAACAATGTGCAGTAAAATGTCCACAAAGTAAACAGAGGCATACACTACATCAAAGAATATTAGTCTTTATGACACTTTATGATCATCATAGCATAAAAAAATGATTATTTATTCACTCAGGTGTAAAGGTTGTCCAAAAACAGTATAAAAAATATAACACCTAATACACGGAATCCGCACAGGTCACCCGCGCGTAAGATCGACAATTCAAAGTCCCCATAGGGAATCTTTGGCATCATGCAGTACTGGCTTTAGCCAGCATATAGCGCCGTTGTATAACGGCAGAAAAAGAGTAAGCTCCCTAGGAAAACCAGGATACAAATTGGATTGGAAAGGGTTAAAATCAAGTAGGGAGGTGGGGAAAAGGCAGGGAGGTGGATGATGCGTGGATGATCCGCAGTACATACGCATGGAAAAACCATTACATCCTGCAAATGGTTTCCGCGGGTCTCCTGCTGCGGAAATCTGCATGTGGAATCTGATTTGCCCGTGGATATGCGGCCTAAAAGTTACTTTAGGCTGTTTTCACAAGGGCGACAAAATCACGCGATTTTTTCAAGATGTGACAGCGCTACAGATCGCATATATGTGAAGCCCGTGCTTTCCAATTGGTTCCTTCCCATTAGCGATGTTTTGTAGACTGCAACATTGCATTAAAAAAAAATTGCGGCTTTCTTAATATTGGCACGATTTGCGATGTTTTATAGCCCATGTTTAACTATGAAGCCTTCCTTTGTGTTGCATCGCATAAAATTGCGGTTTTTGTGCGGTGCGATGCAACTTTTACAGTAGGAAGTCTTACTGTTTTACCCCAAAATAAACCCTTTCTGCATAAAAAAAACCCCAATACATTACCTAACATGCGCTGTCCACTCCGCAGCACTTGTTTGTAGTCTTTAGCCAGCCCTTCCTGGTCAGGGGCTTCATAAATCCCGCCTCCAGGAAGCGATGGCTCTGATTGGTTCATCGAGCTCCGTGGCTCAGCCAATCACTGCAGCGCTTAATGAACCAATCACAGCTATTCAATGTGATGCTTGTGATTGGTTCATCGAGCGCTGCAGTGATTGGCTGAGCTGTGGCACTCGAGAACAAATCAGAGCCAGCGCTTCCTGGAGGCGGGATTTTTGAACCCCCTGACCAGAAAGAGGTGGCTGAAGGCTACAAATAAGTGCCACCGAACTGCCCGAGAAGTGCGGTGGATCGAACAGTGCCTGTTAGGTAATGTATTGGTTTTTTTGTGCAGATAGGGTTTATTTTATTAACAAACAGTAGGACTTACTACTGTAAAAGTTGCATCGCACCACACGACAACCGCGATTTTATGCGACGCAACACAAAGGAAGGCTCCATAGGGAAACATGGGCTACAAAACAGCGCAAATTGCAGCTGTATAGAGCATGACACTATTTTTTTCTCGCAATGTAGCAGCGTACAAAACATCGCTAATGGGAAGCAACCAATTGGAAAGCATGGGCTTCACATACACGCGATTTGTAGCGCTGTCGCATGTGCGATTGTCGCCAGTGTGAAAGCACCTGAAAAAAGTCACGGACACATCAAAAATCCCCCATTTCTACGAACTGCGCAGGAATTTCTGTCTGGTTGGAACCCTACATACAGGATATAATCCTGCACTAGATTCACATAGAAGGTAATGCTGGAATGAAAGCCATAGACCAGTAAAGAGATGTGGCTGGATGTAAACAGGGTGGTGGACCACTACCATTAGTAAAAACTCATTACTAAAGCAATATCTTAATAAACGATAAATGTTCCTTTATGGAATATTACGATTGGATTTTAGTATATATGGCTAGAACAGTCTAACAAGCAACTGCCTGGAGCTGGAGATGAAACTGTCTGCGTTGCCAATAGCAACCAATCATAATGCGACTTTCATTTCTCCCAGTAGTTAAAAAATGAAAGCTGTGCTGTGATTGGTTGCTACGGGCGACATGGTTTTCCTTGCAGTTTCATATCAGGACTGTGTTTTTGAACTTTGAGTCTTTGGACCGTACCACCTTATAATAGGGGGAATAAAGATAAAGAGTAGCGCTCTTTAACAAAAATAATCGTTTTTCATCTCTTGTTTTGACATTAAAAAACATAAATAAATGTCCTCTCTTTGACCTGTGAACAGCTATTATTGTCCACCCCACGTTGTCATTATGGTAACACGTGACTGTATGAGATCCCCCCCCCCGCTGGCTGTCACTTAGGTCTTCTGTTTCAGGAAGGAAACGTAGTCTGTTCTGAAGTGAATTTATTAGAGGGAGAGATATATATGGTGACTTATGGGGCAGGAAAGTGTCTTCGGCATGACGTGCTTAGAGCTCGAGTCAGCCATTTTCTAGGAGTCCGAATGTATCAGCAGAACATGTAACTTCAGCACTCGGCACTGGGGACAGGGAAGTTATATTGAACTCGGCCTCTTGTGGCAGAGGGACACTTGAATACTCCTTTGATAGTTGGTAAGTTTGTGCTATAATTTGGGTTATTGGATATAAATTGTAGCTGTGCTTGCTGTGGGACAGGGGGTATTCCTGCCTGCTCCTCTTATGGGGTCAGCTCATATAATAGGTTCATATTTGCATAGACTTCCTTAAAATAATGTGTGAACACAAGTATAGTAAGTACATTCTGCTGCGGCATGACCGATTGTTTTATTCCTGGGCCGATATAACATAACAGTGCATCCCCCATATTTTTTGGCCACCGCTGTATGTAGCGGCCGTGACGGTTTCCCCCGTCTGTAAGAATGAAGGGTTGAATTGGTGTCTAAGATGACGGGCTGTAGCCCTCTATAACGTATGTGAGAGAGGGATGAAAGGAGGAGAAAAAGGGCTAAAAACAATAATTACGTTAAAAATTAAATTATGGAATAAATTAAAGCACATTTCCAATTAAAGGGGTTTTCAAGTGAAATACTATTTCTGACCTATCATCAGGATAGGTCATGAATAGTTGATCGGCTGCGGTCCACCGCTCGGGAAATCAATGAGCGCCATGCCTGCAGTTACAAGTGCCGGCCACTACACGGAGGTCGGCGCAGAGGCTTCCGCTTCGTCCTCTGTGTTATTGTGGTGCTAACAGCATGCGCCTGCTTAGCTGATCGGTTGGAGTCCCAAGCAACGGACTATGGAGCATAGTTGCGCATGAACAAGGTTTTTATTTTTTCCTCGCCGGCCGTTTAAACTCTGCGCCATAGCGCAGGAGTTTGAAAACAAACGCGGGAACATAGATCCGTAGTTAATACTACCGGGGCAAGTCCTATCTTTTCTCACTTGTACAATTAACAGCCGAGAATCCTGAGAGTGAAAACTAAATCAATTGAAATTGGTGGTTTAGTTTTGTCCGCAATTATCACGACCGTATAACGAGACAGGTTCATGTGTCTAAGCCCTAAGATCTGCGGTGCCTCATGGCAGCTCTTGCCGGTCGGTGTGCACAGAGCTGTTTTCTGGCAGCCGGTAGTCACATTCACTCTATTGACGTGCGGCTGTAGGGCTGACAGGAAGTGGCAGTGAAGAGGTCGGACACCGCCAAAGTGATGGCATATCCTGGCAATGTGCCAACACTTTACTAGATGGACTACCCCTTTAAGATATTCATGATGTGTATCGGCATTATGTAGACTGGGTCCCGATTCTTTCACAAGGATGCTTAGCGGAGTCGGGTGGGGTCAGGACACGGCTCGTGGTTATTTACATGCCCGTATTTGCAGTTTTTGTACGCCCCGTATTTTTTCTTGTAAACGGGCCCTTTAGAATATATATCAGTCTATGCCCATGTCTTTGGACAGAGACCATCATGGTAGGCATATAGCGGAGGCAGCTATATTGTTGCTCTTAGGCCGAATGCACATGACCGGGCTGGTTTCCGCGTGCGGGATTCGACCCTGTGCCCTGCCTGTGACTCCCATGTACCTGTTCGGTGTCAATCGTAGCTGCCTGTGTGGAATCCGCGCTGAAAATAGAACATGCTGCGATTTTCCCACTGCGAGCGGAAAATCACAATTCACGATCGTGGACACGGAAAAGCGATTTTGCATAGCATGTCTATGGACAGGATTTGCTTCAGAATCCGGAGGCGGACGCCTGCTCCGTATTCCGCAATGCAAACACACCCATGTGCATTGGGCCTTAGGCTGAGTCCACCCGGGGCTGATTACCAGTGGAGTGTCTGCAGCGGGCATTCTGCTGAAGATCAGCCAAGAAATGCCTGCCTCCAAACCCGCACCAAATGATGCGGGTTTCATCGCGAATTCCTCATTGAGAGGGGGTGATGCATTATTTTGCACGACGCAATTGGATACTCAAGATACGTGCTTGTGAACGAAGCCATTGAAATGAGTGGGTTCTATTTTCTGCGTATTGCGCGCGCAAAATTTTGGTGCGCAAATACACCAGTGTGACAGATGCCTAACAGTACTAATTATAAAATCCTAGTAGCGGTGTATGATTATGTTGGCGTGTACCTCGGAGGCTCGTCTCAGGGTCAGTTGTGTTGGATAAGAAAAATGGCAAGTGAGTCTGGCGTAAAGGCGACAAGATAACCGAGTGCGCTTAAATATGCAAACAATAAATGCCCTCGTTACCGGTACTTTGCAGAATACAATAAGGCCACTCCCACACATGCGTTCAGAAAACGTCTTTTAAGATCGCGCCATTTTTACGGTGATTTTGAGCAGCCCTTTTGAATGCACATCGCAGAGTTTTACAGCGCTTTTTATTGCACTCCGTCATTGTGATGGGGAGCGTTTACAACGCGCTCGAAAATCGTCTGTCAGCCGCATTGGAGGATCGCTACTTCCCCGAAGTAATGCGAGACATTTTTGATACCAAAACGCCTCGGGTCTGCGGGTAATCGCACATTGGCGAGTGCGGTATCGGCCCGCGTGAAATTAGCCTTACATGGAGTGGAAAATGTCCTTATCAAATCTGCATGATTTTTGAAAAACTCTGCGGCTCCTGAATCTGCAAACGCTATTCAACGAGTGGCTTAACATGCAAGGGTTAAAACCCACAGCAGATCTGCAACAATGTACTTGGCAAAATGCACGCCATTTATGTGCGGATTTCGGCACTGTGGATTTGTAGTGGGTTTTCTGTTACAGAAAGGTACCCTTTAGGGCGGTCACACGCAAACGTATTTGAATTGCGTATTACTGATGCATGATTTGTGATGAATGGTTTCCAAGAAAGTACATTTGAATTGCAGAAAGGTTCCCTGGGTTGATCAGGGAAATGCGGTGGATATAGTATATCTTGACTTAAGTAAAGCATTTGACAAAGTATCTCATACCATACTTATTAAAAGAAATTACCGAATATGGCCGCCTGCAAACGGCCGGGTCGGATCCCCTGCAGGGACCAGTGCGGCTCTCATCTTCTCCCGCGGCTCTGTGATGTTCTGGCTGCCGGCCAGCCGGTGCATGCACACAGCAGAGCCGGGGCGCCGGGAGTGACATTTCTGTGTGGGCCTCTGCGAGACCCAGTGATCTTCAACATTTTTATAAATGATCTGAAGGAGGGAATTGATGGGAAGCTGATCCATTTTGCCGACGACACAAAGCTGGGAGGGATAGCTAACACTAGGGAAGAGAGAGAGATTATTCAATAAGATCTAAAAAAGCTTGAACAGTGGGCAGCAACTAACAGAATGATATTTAACAATGAGAAATGCAAAGTCCTACATCTGGGCAACAAAAATGAAAATGGCACATACAGAATGAGAGGAATTGGGCTAAGCAGCAGCAGATGTGGAAAAGACTTGGGTTTACTAATAGATCTTAGACTGAACATGAGTCAACAATGTGATGCTGCAGCCAAAAAGGCAAACACTATTCTGGGTTGTATTAAGAGAAGCATAGAGTCTGGATCACATGAGCTAATTATCCCCCTCTACTCTTCTGGGCACCGCACTTTAAAAAAGACATAGACAAACTGGAGCAAGTTCAGAGAAGAGTTACCAAGATGGTGAGCGGTCTGCAAAGCATGTCCTATGAAGAGCAGTTAAAGGATCTGGGAATGTTTAGCTTGCAAAAAAGAAGGCTGAGAGGAGACTTAATAGCGGTCTACAAATATCTGAAGGACTGTCACAGTGTAGAGCGATCAGCCCTATTCTCATTTGCACAAGGAAAGACTAAGAGCACTGGGATGAAACTGAAAGGGGGGGAGATGCAAATTAGATATAAAAAAAACAACTTTCTGACAGTGAGGGCTCTTTCCCATGGCCGTAGGTATTTCTACGTGCGTCTGCTGGCGCCGTAAAAACACGTGAATGGGCACATAAATCTAAAGCTTGTGCGCCTGTTCAGACGGCACAGGTACCAGCGCATATATACGCCGAGGCCGCAATGCCGTTGCCTTCCTTTCCCTCCCCTTCGCCGGCTCACCTCCTCTTTCCTTCCCTCCGGAGGTAAGCAACCGCCCCCTCCCCGCCCTTTGTCCGCAGCCAGCAAATGGAAGGGGGCAGGCCCTAGCTCAGTCCCCGTCCCACACCCTTCCATTGCAAAGAGCTAAAAGGGAAGGAGAGAAGAGGGAGGGAGTTTAGCAGTCCCGCTAAAGGAGTCCCACCTCCCTTCTCTGGCTGCTCTTATTGGCTCCCATAAGAGCCCATGCAGCGGCCGATGTATTCCGGATGGAAAGATAGTTCCAGGACTATTTTTTTTCAGCCCGGCGGGGCGCTTTTACACTGCGAGAATACGGCCCTGTGATCTGATGCATTGGAATCCAATGCATCAGATCGTAGTGTATATCGGCCGGCCGTGAAAACTGCGCCGATATATGCTCGTGTGAAAGAGCCCTTTGGGAGATGAATGAGTGGAGCAGGTTACCACGGAAGGTGGTGACTTCTCCTTCAATGGAAGTGTTCAAACAAAGGCTGGACAAATGTCTGTCTGGGATGATTTAGTGAATCCTGCACTGAGCAGTGGGTTGTACCCAATGACCCTGGAGGTCCCTTCCAACTCTATGATTCTAACTATTTCTAACTATTGACCCATGAGATATGATCACAATAGTACACATGGTCATGTCTATGACTATCTACATGTAATTTCAGATTTGGGATGGTTTCCCATGCAGCGTCAGAGGAGCGGACCCATCCTAGGAGACAGCGGGGTAGAGTTTGGGCCCTGTCATGGTGGCTCTTCTGTCTCCCACCTGGAGGGTAATCGTTGACACATCCAAGGGTCCAAGAGCAGGCTATTAAACAGGGTAACTCATTAATGGATTACCTTAGTCCTTTGTGTCACGCGTGATGCCATTGTTCCATCCTCTGCGGTGAATCCAGTTGTTGGTAATAAATAGTCCACACATAGGGATTTAACTTTCTGAGCCAAATCGGGAACGGTCGGTGAAGCTCGTTTACTTGAAAATAACGTGATTACAATCTAACAATACATGCCAGCAGTAAAACAGGGCAAAAACTCAAGACGGTGTGACAGGAAGGATTCACGGAAAGTCAGAATAAACCACAGTCCTGTTATCTGTAGGTCCTGATCCCGGCAACACTCTTCTCTAACTCTCTACCGGTCAACACTCAAATTTAGGCAAAGGTACGCTGCTCATTCTCTCTTTCTCTTAGCATTGAGAGGGTACTTTCACATCTCCTGGGTACAGCAAGTCCAAGGCAGGCTGTAGATTTCTTTCAGCCTCTTCCATTTTGGGTCACACAGGCTGAAGGTGCCAGTGTGGTCCTCTTGCAGATCTAGAATAGAACTCAACAGGACTCAACTCTCCTCTCTTATGCACCTTGCATCCACATATATATCACAAGGTCACATGACAAACAAACAGATAAATTTTCCAGACAGTCAGCTCATATACCAGACAATTAACTCTTTCAGTGCTGCAGCTATGCAATACACATCAGTCATGGAGCACAGAAGACTGACATTACATAGACAAATGCATGCACACTATTATGATTCTATGACATTGACTTTTATTTTTCCATTCACACTTGCGGCGTACATCTATTGTGTATTTTACACACGTTTAAAAGAACACAGCATGTTCTATTTTACCACTTATTATGCAAGTACCTGCCTAACGTTTTCTATGGGTGTGTTCGGAACTCAATACATACACAATTACATTGCATATTTACGGCTTTTTTTTATGCATGTTGCTTGGAAAAGGGAATTAAAAAGAAGTCAGTGCATGACCGTGTGCGTATAATACGCTGTTCATGTGCAGGCAATAAATGCGACAATGCGCAGGGATACACGTTTCTATGCACTGGTAGAATGAGTGGTTTTTTTTTTTACACAGCGTATCACCATATGGTCTTATGAGCCCGGCCTTAAAGTGACATCCACAGTGTTGTTATGAAGGTGACAGGCATAGTCCATATAGAAATCAGAAACCGGTTTCCAATCAAAGCTGATGGCATTACCCTCGGAGCAGTGGGCAACCGCTTGGGCACCACTGCTAGACAATGATGTTGGAACTTCTCAAATGTACCTAAACTTTTCAATCTGTGCAATTCATGAATAGTTATTTTCACAGTTCATCATTCTAATATCCATTAATCAGAGATCTAAGAAGATAACCCAAGATTTCCTTCTAATAGACTATCTTAATGACTTTCCTTTATCCAGATGAGACCATTAATCGCGTATTGTCTTTCAAGCAGCTTCGTACAAAGAGTCTTGCCATGGAGTGATGGCCGCCGCTACAGTGCCGACGTGCCAGGGGTTGTGCGGCTGCATCTCTATCAGACTGTAACATTAGGAACTCCTGACAGATGATCACAGGGTCTCTTATGTGCAAACATCACATTGCTTTCATTTCCCTCAGCCCCGTTTTAAAAAATTCCCACTAATGAAAGTCTGAATGCTCTTATTTTCTTGTGAAAGAAGTTGTGGTTTGCAGCTAATGAGGCCTTATTACAATCAGGTGGCGCGAATGCGTTCTGAGAGCAATAATCATAATGGTCTATTCAGGAGAAATAGACAAAAATGTAAAGAACAATTTGGCAGATGAGCATAAATGCAGTTCTTAGAGCTCTTCTTTGTCTATTGGAAATTTGGTTTCAGATCTCATCTGTGTTTTTACTAGAGCTTGAAAATCCACTCCGAATATCGTCAAACCAAGAATTTTTTATTTCTTCTAAAATTTAAAATAAACAATCTGGAGAAAAAGTACAGAAGTAAAAGACTGGAAAGTTTCATCGTGCCAACTGTTTGGGCTTATTCACATGGGTGTATAATCGGGGTGCGTGCGGTCTGTGTATTCCATTACCCTGTAATAGTCTGAGATTGTCCATATCAGTGTTTTTTTTCCACACAGACTGAAAGTCCATGTGAAAATATTTCTGCGTAAGCCCTATTCTCATCCTTTTTCACGGGCGAGAATAGAAAATGCGATATACGTGGTTGCTTGGGTGTAGCACTCTTAGACCCCATTTCGGCTTCATTCCCACGAGCGTATATCGGCTGCCATTTTCACGGCCGGCCGATATACATTACCATCTGGGGCGTAAAAGCTCGTGAACAGGTGCACAAATCGAACGTTCCCAAACAATCAGCTCCCAAACAATTCCATTAATGCCAATATTGTCTGGGTAATCTAGGGGAAAACGGTGGTGGTCCCTGCCTTCATATATAAAAAAAAAAATCGCACACCTTATATAATTTAATGTTGTATCTGATGTCTTTGGATGGGATGGGATGGGATGGGATGAACTGCTGGAAAGCAAGCCGGCCCTTGAAGCTTATCAAGGATTCGTCAACTGACAGATTTTTCTCAGGCGTATAAATATAAATTTCGAAAGGATTCTTTTCAGAGAAATTAGGGGCCTCCGTTATATTTAAGTGATCATAAGAAGGGTCATCTCTTTGGGGGGAAATTAAGAATTCTTACTAAAATTGAAGAATGTGAATGTGAAAGTAATAGAAACCAGGTAATCTTGTAGATATGATACCTTTTAATGGCTAACAAAAATACATGATGTTAATGCGAGCTCCCGAACCAACACAGGGTTCTTCTTCGGGCTTAAATGGAATAGATCCGAAGAGGCATGTATATTTATACACACATACTTATGCATGCCTCTTTGGATCTATTTTATTTAAGCCTGTAGAAGAGCCCTGCATTGGTTCGAAACTCGCACTAACATCATGTATTTTTGTTAGCCATTAAAAGGTATCATATCTACAAGATTACGTGGTTTCTCTTGCAGGGAACAATCACATTTTGCTCTACTGGCTAACACGGTACCAATACTTTTTTCATTGTAAAATAGAAGAAACTTGTTACCGTTTCAAAGTGGGTTAGGGGTATAACTGCCGCAAATACAGGGGTCACAGGCACTGCACTGGTAGACCATTATGAGCGGATGGAGGATGTTTTTAACTAAACCTATTAAAAACAAGATTCACTATTTTTTATTTTTTTATTTCTGGAACTCTTGTGGAGGTCCATAGTCTTGAATAGATAGAGGTGGGGTGTTCTGCAATAAATGATCTGGCATAGATGTTGGGAGGGAGAGGGGAAGGGAGAGAGAGACAGAGAGAGATGGAGATGAACCAAGAAAAAAAAAAAAAGCTCGGGACCCGGTGTCCCACATACAAATTTTACGAAAAGCTCGACTCGAATAACGCGGACCCGAGCATTTGGGTGCTTGCTCATCTCTAGTTTGTATGATACTGGGAAGTTAGAGAATTAGTGGTGAGTCAATCAGTAAGGGCTTTTGCTTTTTATATATATATATATATATCTTTCAAAGGTGCAAAAATTAGCAACATTCGCATTTACACCTACAAATTGGGGTATGAGGGAGGGGAAGCAAATGAAACTGCTGAATTTCCCCCCCCCCCCCCCCATTGTGGGGGACATTGCACAACTCGGCCCTAATGACTAAACAAGTGGTTCAGCCCCCGTAGGGCTAGCGGTAGGAGTAGAGTTGTCACTGCTAGAATTTATTTCTGTATTTCTGTCTCCAATGCATTTTCAGTATCGATACCAGAACTGCTAGAACAAAGCAATGTGTATGCCTGACCTGCACTAAACCTCCTATGCGCCATTTTAGAACATTTTTTTCTTTTTTATAATGAACTACATATAAGCCCCCCCCCCCAAAAAAAAAACAAAACAGCTAAGGTGAAACAGACGAAATAACGTAATGCTGCCTAAAAAAAATAACCACCCCAAAAAATTGAAAACTGAGAACATATTGGACGCATACTACTAAACAATATGCTACTATATTAAGTTTATTTATTTATTTATTTGCTTTTTTTCTTTCAATATTTATTTTTTTATTTTATTTTTTTAAACAGCGGTTAACCGAAAAAGTGTTCTTCGCTTTGTGGGCAAAGGAGGGCGATCATTAAAGCTTGCATTATGAAAACCTGATGAAAGGTTCACTTTAAGGATTCTGTTTGTACTTTTACTGTTTTTAAGATTCTTCAAGTGGGTACATGGGCATACAAGTGTCCTTGAGAAAGTAAGCGCTACCCCCTTCCGCATACACTTATATATTCTGTTACTGCGCATTGCATGTTGATGCAGCAAGTTTATTAGTGAATGGCAGCAGCACTTCTGTGTATTACTTAGTGGTTGGTAAGTGATTAAAAACCTTTTTATACATTTTCTTAAGTAACTGGGAAGGCTAACTTGGTGGATCAGGAAAGTCGTAATTGGAGTGGAGAAGGAAGTCTAGTGTCTGGATTGGTCATTTTCTTTAAAAAATTGATTGGTTCAGTCTTCGAGAGTATTGTAATGTCCAACACCTCACTGGAGATGCTAGTTGTACAGGTCAAGATGCTCTTGTTTACCCTTAGTGCTCAGGATGTCCTCGGCAGTAACAGAAGGATACTTAAAGGGAATCTGTCAGCTTGAACAAGCTGTCCAAACTGCAGGCATCATGTTATAGAGCAGGAGGAGCCGACTAGATTGATATATAGTTTATGGGGAAAGATTCAGTATAACTTGCATTTTATTCATTTAAACCTTTGCTCATTCTTAGCTGAACAGTCCAATGGGCGGAGCTATCAGTGATTGACAACTATCTCTATATGACTGTACATTGAACGCCTGGAGTGAATCCTATGTTTTACATTGATTTAAAGCTAAAGCTAAAACTTTGAGTTCACCCAATACTGAAATGTTGTGTTGACCTACAGAAATACAATTTTTAGTAAAATGAGCTATATATAATATTCAATTCTGAAGCCAGATGTGATAAAAATGCCAGATTGCTAAAATAATCTCATGATCCATGCTGATAGGAAGTGACTCTGACCTGTATCATTAAACTTGAATGAATAGAAAAATCTAAACTGGAAAGTTAGAAAGTTACCTGTGCAGTCAGTCCTAATCATTCTATCTGCATGTTGATTATTCATGCAGTAAGTATGAAAATCAAGTAGCTGACATTTACTAATAAGTGCAGTAGACTAGATTTTTTTTCTTCTAAAAGTGAACCTGTCACTTTGAACGAGCAGTCTGATCTGCCAACGACGTATTAGAGAACAGGAGGAGATGAGCAAAGTGATGGACAGTGTCATGGGAAAAGATTCAGTATGAATTGTATTTTATTCAATTATATCCCTACTTCTTTTGCACTTGAAATCCAGTGGATATCTTAATTAGTGACTTACTTCAATCTCTGTATTCTTACTCCTATAGGGAAGGCTGTCAGTCATTGACTGACACCACCCACTGGACATTTAAGCCCAGAATGAGCAGGGATTTTAATCAATGAATCTTTATGTACACAAAATCATATATCCAGCTACTCTTCTGCGATGCCAGTAGATTGTTCAGCGTTTTCATAATGATAGGTTTCCTTTAAAGCAACTCTCCACTCCTGAGCCCAAAAGTGGTATGTAGGTCTGTACCTAGCGGGGAGAGGTACTGTTGTATTATGTCACCACCAAAAGTTAGGGGTGGAAGCATAATACAGCTGTGTTGATGCCCCCATTTTCTGATTGGCTGTCCCCCGCTGCCCTGTCGGCTGTGATGTGCCGTGCAGTTCATCATCCCACCCTGCCGTCGGCAACACTGTTCTTCTCCACTGCTGTAGTGGCGAGATCACCCTGCTGCTGACCACACTGGATTCCCCCCTGCTGTATCACCGAGATTCGGACGTTCGCGGATAGTCCACTCCCCTGGGAGTGTTTTTCGCTGCCTGACGGCATCAGCACTTCTGACAGCTGGTGAAGGGAGCGTGGGGGGATATGGCCACTGACGGCTACTTGGCTCCCCATTGTGCTCTCAGCAGCGGTGCCTGTGACAGCTGGTGAAGGGAGTGCAGGCAGGGGAGCAGAGTAGCCGTCAGCAGGTTGCATCCACTGTAGCTGCGGAGAGCGTGGCACGGGCTGTCCCATAGCGGTCTGCGGAGCAACAGCAGGGGCGAGGACAGTGTTGGTGGCGGCCGCCTGATCGAGCTGTGCATGGCACTTCAGAGCCGAGAGGGCAGTGTGGAAAGGCCGACACTTCAGAGGCAAGAGAGCAGCAGGGAGAGCCATTCACAGGCTGGGGGTGTCACTCGGCATGTCAACCTAGCTGTATTATGTCTCCACCCCTAACTTCCGGTGGCGACATTATACAACAGTACCACAGGGAGATTACATGCTATTTATATCTTGCTGATGTGAAGCTTTTTATAGGGGCTGTACTAGGATCACAAGTTATCCCCTACCCACAGGATAGGGGTTAGCTGTATGATCTGTGGGAGTCTCACTGCTGAGCCCCCCACTGATCTCAAGAATAGGGGTCCCATGTCCTCCTCTGCCTGTCACTATGACGGCACTCTATTCATTGCAATGGGACTGATGAAAATACCTGAGTACTTGCAGCTTGGCTATCTCTGGCAGTCCCATTGCAAATGCATGGAGCATTAGTGCACTGGTGCAAGCAGTGCTCTGTTCATTCTCCTCCTCACTGCAGGGGGTGCAGTAAGCTCACAGTGAAAAGGACAGAAACCTCGCAGTGAAAAGGACAGGAAACACAGGACCCTCGTTCTCCGGATCGTTGAGGTCTTAGTGACACCCCCACAATTCTCCTCTGCCCTATGGATAAGGGATAACTAGTGATCCTGTTACAACCCTTTTAACTTATCTCCATTAGGTCAGTGCTGTGGTCTGTGATTACAGTTTAGCTGCAGTATCTGCAGAGAGTATGATTACTAGAGACTAGATACAGCCGTATCAAAATCCACACCAATGGTGCAGTTTTTGATGCGCAATTCGACAGACTTTAGTGCATATTTGACGCTGCGTAAAATTTGCATCAAATCTGTTACATGTGAACACAACCTTAACCCTATAGGACGCATGTTTACGTCCTGGCTGCAGAGCTTAAACTGAGCCCGTGCTATCTGCAGCGGCAGGAGTCTGAGACTGACAGCCAACCTCTCACTGCAACAGTAGGGATTTGTGAGAACACTGGTTCCTGCTGTTTTATCCTTTATATGTAGCAATCTATGTTGATCGCAGTATGTAAAGGCTTCACTGAGGGAGTGTGTTCCCTCTGTGATGCCATTGGCCTATCGCAATGTCACTGCGAAAAAGCCGATAGTTTGCCATTGCCTGGTGTCTGTGTCTGCCATGGCATATGATCGCTATCGATGATACAATGCAGTACAGACAAACCGCAATATATTATCATAGTGATCATACGATTGCGGGTTCAAGTCTCCTGCAGACACACAAAAAATGTGTAAAAATGTAAATGAAAAGTAATAGGAAAAAAGTTTTTTGCCTACTTTTCTCTATTTAGAAAAAACAAAACAAAACCCACACATGCTTGCTATAGCAGAATCTGTAACGACCTGTACAATAAACTCAACACCCTATTTACCCTGCATGGTAAAAAACTGAAAAAAAAAACAGCTAGAATGCTAATCTTGTTTATTTCTATTTCCAAAAAACACAATAAAAGTGATCAAAATAGCTGTATATATGCCCAAATGGTCACAATTTAAAACTAAAGCTCACAATGAAAAAAACAAGCCCTCATATGGCCATGTTGATGAGGGGGGGAGGGGGGGGGGGATTATGGCTTTTGAAAAGTGGAGATGAAAATCCTCCAAAACTTTTTGCATCCTTTTCGAAACTCTGTCACCATCTTTTTGCACCCCTCTCTAAGACCGGCATACTGACAGGCACACTGATTACAGTGATATGTCTGCTGTGTAGATCTGTGCTGTAGTTTTGGAGAAACTCTAAGTAGTTCTGCTTATTGATGAGCTGCAGGCTAGATACACCCTCCAGCCAATGATTAAATGCCTATTTCTGTTCATAGTGAGAGCTGCCAATTATTGGCTGGAGGCAGGGCTAATTGTGTGTCTGGTTGCTACTAATAAAATGTAAGTTTCTCCAAAACTACTGCACAGATCTACACAGCAGACATATCACTGTAATCTGTGTACCTGTCGCTACCTTATGGTGCTCTCAGTGAGGGCTGCAAAAACTTGGGGGAATATTCCCTTTAACCCTTTCCAATCCACTGTCTGACATCTTCCTACATGCTGATTGAAGCTTGTACAGCTCCAATATCAGAAGACGTCCGAGAGGGTATTCTTACTGTCCATTGCCAGCCATTCCGCTGTCGAAACCTCTCTGGCGCACACACACTGGCTTTAGCCAGCAGATGGCACCATTGTATAACAGCAAAAAGAGAGAGCTTTTTAGGAAACCCTGAATCCAAAATTGGATTGGAAAGGGTTAAGGCCAAAGTAGGCCTTAAGGGATTAAAGCATAAAGATATGTCACTATCTCTTCTCCCATATTAGCCCTGTCTGTCTCATATCACATGTAGGAACTCTTGAAGCTGAGTATTGTGCCAGGCTTTGGTTTTTGTTCACGGAGGTCTGGTTTATGCTGATGCTGTTTTGGATTTCCCTCTCAGCTTTCTCTAGCATTGGTGGGAGTGTTTATCGCAGTGTTCTGCTATCTGTTGCACCTGCTTAATAATTAGGGAGGGCCTTTATTCCTGTCTTGGCTATGGACCTGTGCAGATTATTCTCAGTCTTCATCTGATAGTTTGAATCAGAGCTGGATCTTGGTTTTTCCTGCTCATCTCAGGCTAAGTACTGTGGTTACTGGTGGTAGTTGTATTCTTAAGCCCCATTTACACGCAAAGATGAATGTTCAAAAGATAGGATGATTGACAGTCAGCAATCATTTTGCATAAGCGGCTAATGGGCACTAATGTCCATTGGTAGCTTATTAGCTTCATTTGCATGTAGATGAGCCTTTGTGCGCTGTATGCAGAGAACAGTAGGTGGTCTGTTCTCTGCATACAACTCTTTTGTCCTGCCGTGGGACTGCAGCTGAATACAATGCTATCAGCGCTCCCGTGGAGAAACACAGTGTGCGGTCCCTGCTAACAGCTCTCCGACCGAACAATGGATTTTAAGATCAACTAAAAATCATCGTTCGGCCGAAAAGTAAACGATGGTAGCATTTACGCGCAACGATTATCGCTCAAAATACATCATTTGTGCAAATTTTTAGCGATAATCATTGCGTGTAAATGGGGCTTTACTTAGTTGTTTACGTCTGTCCCAGGTAGGGACAGTGAGTTGCCAAGGAACATAGGTTGGGTGCATTCTTTTTAGGACGGGACATCCGCTATATGCAGGTACGGTCTCTTATTCTGAGTCACATAGGGAAAGTTCCCCTCTCCATCTGTTATTCCACACGTTACTGTGGTGGTTTATGTTCTCTGTTGCACTGTGTAAACAGCCGGGGAACTGTTCGGGGGACCGCTTTCGGTACATCCTGGTCAGACATGACACCGGGGTCGCCTGCAGATGATGCGATTAGGCTGGACATGGCAGTAGCAGTCAGTTTCGTTCTGCCTGGCCCATTGAGTGAGTCTGAAGTTGGCTTACAACAGCATGGGAAAAATGCAGTCATGCCAAAGCATGGGGACAATGCAAAAACTGACAACAGTATCACATTCTTTAGAGTGTTTTTGGAATTCTAGATGCTGCTGTTATTTAGATAGAGAGATACATAAAGTTCAGCTCTGATGGGACAGCACTGACGGGAGATGATTAAATCCTCGGGATGTAACGACGTGTGAAGAAGGAGCTATCTGTCTATCTCCTATTTACTGTTGTACACTTCAGAAAGTTTGTTCTTCCATATTAGTCCTTTTCGGAGCTGCGAGCCGTCTCATGAGTGTTGCAGTCCCACAACGTCTGGAGAGCCGGCGGCTGCTTAAGTTTGATATACGCCTTCCCATATCTAGACATGGCTCTTTTCATTACTCATTTACAAGTAATTTCCTGCCGTATGATTACATGGTGCCAGTAATAACTAAAAGTCATTTTCCTCAACAGAAGCCAGTGAGTCGGAGGAACAAATATGACTGTGACTCAAAGTAGATCCTCCTCCTCCGTCAGCCAGAACAGCAGACAACATCTTGTAATTGTCTTTCATGCCAAGCGCCTTGATTTCCCAGAACCCCCCCTGTCTTTGCTGTTCCAGAACCCCCTGTACTTTTGGGGAATTCAGTGCATGCAGCCTTTTATCTCCTTCCCCGCAGCAGAGGCGCATGTTGCCAGTGAAGTTTGGTGTATCAGCTTTTGTTTTCTTGACATTCCGTTTTGTGATTCGTAGTCTTCGCTCCAAGTTCATATCTTCCCAGCACAGACTCAGAGGTTGACAGCTGCTGAATTCCCACGTAAAGACACTAACCCACTTTCTGTGGGAAACAATAAAGCATCCGGCTCTTATGGGAGATGCTTAGTAATGGAGGGATTACACTAAGTGATGCCGAGCTGCGAACTACCACTAACACCAGTTTGCCGCACCGAACGTTTGTGCAACTCTTTGTTTCATTGTTTGCATTTTTTTAATATTCTTGAAAAGATGTTTGTACACATTTTTGGCAGCAAATCCTGGTGTTTTCTGTTGGATCTGTTGACAATCTAATACGATTGAGGGATTGCAGTCTGCACTGGCCAACTTTAGCTAAAAAGAGGGGATTAGTGGATACCACCTCTCCGCCCTCCGTAGAAAGAATATGGCGAAGTCAAATGTACTTTTCAGGGCAGGAGATGGAGTTTGTTAAATCTTTTTGGCCCTCGTCTTATGTCCTGTTTAAAGGGTTTCTGTGGGATTAGGATAGGGTTTGCTTTATTTCTTTCAGTAACATTTTGACTGTTTATACTTAGTGTTTGCTATTGCTTATTTTTGCTATTGCTAATTGAGAGGAGACTTAATAGCGGTCTACATATATCTGAAGGGTTGTCACAGTGCAGCGGGGTCAGCCCTATTCTCATTTGCACAAGAAAAGATTAGAAGCAATGGGATGAAACTGAAAGGGAGGAGAGACAGATTACTGTGTTTCCCTGAAAATAGGACCCTGTCTTGTATTCATTTTTGCCTCAAGAGGCACTAGGCCTTATTTTCGGGGGATGTCGTATTCTACTTCCCAGCAGGCTCGATTCACGTCCCCTAGCCGAAGCATTGATTGGCCAATTCTTAAATCCCAACTCCACAACGCGATAGCTGTGATTGGCTGAGCAGCGCTCGAGAACCAATCAATGCATTGCTAGATGAACCAATCACAGCCATCGCATTGGTTTTTGAGTGCTGCTCAGCCAATCAGATCCATCGCTTCCTGGAGGTGGGATTTTATGAATCCTGTAACCAGGAAGCAATCTTCTGTTGGCGGACGAGGACTGCAGGAAGAATGCTGGAGCTCTGGAGTTCAGCGAGAGGGATGTGGACCGAGCCTGCTAGGTAATGTATTACCTTTTTAAAAATGTAATGCAGCTAGGGGCTTATTTTCAGGGTAGGACATATATTTCAAGCCTCCCCAAAAATCCTGAAAAATTGGGGTGGGACTTATTTTCGGGATAAGTCTTATTTTCAGGGGAACTGGGTAGATATTAGAAAAAACTTTCTGACAGTGAGGTTGATGAATAAGTAGAACATTTAAGTCAATATTATTTTTTTTTTTGCATTTTATTCCTTTTCTACCACATGTTTACTATATACGCTATTTTGCCAAAAGTGTTTGGACGCCCCTATCAGTAGAATGGATCGTGTCTTATTAGCATGACATTTGTCCTAAAACCACGCTTCGCAAGATGCAGACTGGAGGCGTCATCCATAGCTTGTGACGGGAACTACACACTACTGGATATACTGGTTTTGCTGCTGCACTCAAGCCATCCATCATGAAGTGCAATGCATCGGCCTGTCTACAATGTTGCAAGGAGCGTTGTCATTGGACAGGTGAGCAATAGAAGAACATTCTGCAGAGTTACAATCCACGCTGCGCCAACTTCAAATCAAGTAGACGTACCTGGGTGTGTTGGATGCCTGGGGAACCCCTTTTGCCTGAGCGTGTTGTCCAACAGTTCATTACGGCACAGGTTCTGTTGTGATTTGGGGATGTTTTATGGGACACGGTCTCTGTTCGTTGGTTGTAATGTTACGATTTGCATAGAAGTCAACAAGGGCCTCCAGCATCTGTTGTAACATGGGTAAATCCATAAATCTTTGGTAAATCCACTTGCTCGTTCTTCCTGTCACATTATTATCAGAGGCGGGCTACTTTTCCGTTTCCCACCCTGTGTAATGATTGAGTTCTGTAGCTATGCTGTATTATTTGTATGTTACTTAGATCGGGTACACGTCGGCTGTGGCATGGCAATTTGGAGATACCATAGAGAATTTAATTTGTAGGCACAGTGTAAATCATCACTATGGAGTCCGTCTGGTTCTTTTTGTATCTATAATGCTATTCTATTATTCAGTAATCACAAGTCCATTCTGCTTTTATTGTAATTTTATATTATTTTTTATGCTGATTCTACCCATAGTGAAAGTAATCAGAATGACAGTGAACATCATGGGCCTAGAAAAAGGAAGCAATTTGCTGTCCTGTAGAACACTGCTTATGGTAAATGGAGGTCATATTTGAAATAATACGATTTCATAGCTTCAGTGTCACATTTATTACATTATATGGGGAATAATGGATAATAATGACATTCATTTTAAGAAAACTTCAAGTGTGTGTACATAATACCGTGATCCCCTAATCCGCCAGCAATGTAACCTTCTCACTGCAGTGTCACAGTACTAACCGTGCGCTAATGTCATTCTTCATATCCTGGGAAATCTCGATGCTAAATAGAATATTTTAGAATCAAACATTATTAGTAGCGGTAGTCCTCCTTTAAAGAAATAATTTGCTGGATGTCTAAGGGAACGTCCTTCGAATTACCAGAAATGTTTCTGAATTTCTGCATTAAAGATAATTCTCCCTGAAATAAAATACTACCAGTAAATACATTCAACGACCACTTCATTAGGGCCAACTGGTGAGTGATATCTTGTGATGAGTAACGAGGTGCCATGTGATGACCTCTTCTGAAGAAGGCAACATTTGGCAGTCAATGGTAAACATCGTGACTTCATTGACTTTGACCATGGGCCAATTGTTGGTGCTCGGATGTGTGGTGCCAGTATTTTTGAAACCGTTGCACTTTTTTGCTGTTCCCAAACAACGGTGTACCAAGGCTGGTTGAGCCATAGACAGACATCCAAGAAAGGATCACACAGTTGAAGGCCAATTGTGGTTGATCCTAGAGCCGAGCATCGTGTGGCACGTCTGGTATCTCAGCAACAATGTTCCACAATAAACCAACTGACCCAATAGTACAACAACGGGGAAGTTAAACAAATTTTCACAATGAATTCATGGGTATCCATGCCAAGATCTGCTGGTATATCGCTTTTTTTCAACTATGAACATTCATAGGTTAGTGGTAAAAAAGAAGCCAGTATTGAGTTGCTGCATCGGGGTTATATATGTACATATATAAGCATATATTGCTGCTTGTCTTGGCGCAGATGCCCATGAATTTCTTGTAATTTTAGGTTTGATTTTCTACCATTTGGTTTCCTGTAGCCTTAACTTTATTTGGATACTTAAGTTTGAATTTTCTTGTGGGCTTTGTATTTCTTTATGGCTACTTTCAAATTATGGATGGACTATAAAGGGTCACTTAAGGAATATTCAAAAAGTTGTTTTTTTATGTTTGAATGTCCGAATAAAAACAATTCTTTCTACCTGAATCAGGCTAGGGAAGATTTAAGGCGATTGGGAGAAATGATTAACTTGAGAATTGAATGATTTATGGGAAATTGCTTCATTCGAGAAATATTTGGAGTTTGGTATCACTCCCAAAGGATTAACTGTTTATAAGCCACTAGCTGGATATGGGGGATCCAAACATTTTGAGAGAGTGGGATGAGATGTTTGTGGGCTTCCCTAAAAGGATGCTACGCTTTATTATTGAAAAACATCATATGACTTTTGGTTGAGATGATTAAGTCAGTTATAGCTTTGTTCGACAAGTTGAAACCGTATGAGGAGAATGAAGAAATAAAATTGCTTTCTCCTAGTATCAAAGAAAAACATTAGGACGTTTAGAAGATGATGTCCATATGAAGTAAAATGCAGTGATACCGATATGTATCAGAACCTAGGCCGTGATTCTGATGTCTATGCGATTGATAAATTGAGTGGTGATGGTGGGGATTAGACCTGCAAATTTACCCTTTATGAAATCTCTGGGGTCTCGTTGAGTGAAGACGGTTGTACTTCTGATGTGTTTAATAAGGACATGAATACTAGAGATAAAAGACATGATATCCCAGGTTATTCACAGGGGTGGAATACAAGAGAAAGATAGACATTGTTGAGGAAATTGGTTCCTCTCAAACTTAAGAGATGAAGTTCAGTAATAGATATGCACGTCTGAACAACCTTACCATGAAGAATTTATTCCCATTTTCTATAGTAATATGGCAGCTGCTGGTGATTGTGTAACTTGAAATATAATGGGGTGAATGTTGATGATGGTGGAGGCGAAGGAGAAGAGCACTGAATGGGATAGATGGAGAGAGCAGGGTAGGAGTGGTAATGGGAACTATATGGATAATGCTACTACTAAGCAGACTGGTAGAGAGAAAATAAAGAAATTAAATGGGGGAGTTACTAAAAAAGTGAAGACTATTAAGAAGGATCTTTTTGAGTCAAAAAAAGCCAAGCAGGGAAAGAAAGGGGCGCAAATCCCATTAAAAAGAATGAACAACAAAAAAAGTTGAATAACCGGATTGTAAGAGAGATAGTTTGAGTGTTTATACCCTTTCTTGTGCAGAGGAGGCCTTATTGTGTAGAAGGTTAAAATTTGCCCCCTCAACACCACTGAACGACTTCAGTCCTTCTATTGGTATAAAATGGCTTATGTGGAGGTTAGCTTTAATAAAAACAAATGTGAAAACAAAAATGCTTAAAAGAATCTGTAGAAGAGGCAAGGAAGTTATAAACCTACTGGGGTTAATATATAATTGTCATTGAATCCCCTTAACGAATATTCGGAGACATTTTACCTATTTCAAAATTTAGTGATTACAGACATTCGGAAGTTTAAGAAAAATGTAATAAATATATGCGTCAAAATTTGACACCTGAGGAACAGCAAACTCTTTCAACTTTACAAAAAGTAAAAGATGGTAACTAGACCAGCCGATAAAGGGGTTGAGGGGGCTATCGTCATTTTCAGTAAAGAGGGCTACCATGTAGAATCCTTACATTTATTTAGTGATGAAAAAAATCGCTTTTAAATCTGACTGATCGTTTTTTGAGAGAATTGGAAGTTCTCGTAAGACTGTGTAAGAATAAGGGGTTCCTTAATAAAAAAAAAAAAAAGCAGGCCTTCATTCTTAAAGAGCCCACACTTATCTATTTTTTATTACCTCCCCAAAATACATAAATCTTTGCCCCATCCTCCTGGCAGGCCAATCATTTCTGGATTGACTCGCTTCCAGTTTTATCTGAGTTTGTGAATAAACATTTACAAAATTTTATGAAGAACCTTCCGGCTTATCTGAGTTGTGCAAGCCATATTTTACACATTTTGGGGGAAATTGAATGGAAAAAGGATTTTCTAATTTGGACATTGGATTTGGCATTCTTATACATTGTTATTGATTAAAATTGGGGATGCAAAGCAGTGAAGCAATTTTTATGAAATCAAGGAAAGTACTGTGAGGAGCTGGTGGACTTTATTGTGACGTGTATTAACTTTATTTTAAATTACATCTATGTTCTATATGAAGATGTTTTTTACTTGCAATTATGGGGTACAGCCATGGGGACCAGGTCCATCCCTAGTTATGCCAACCTGTATAAGTGGGAAAGATCCACCATCTCGTTGGTTAGTGACTCTAGTTTGGGCCTGGTCCTCTGGAGGAGATTTATTGAGGATGTCACTTTCATATGGAAAGGTAGCTATGTTTAATTTTTTAAACATATCAATGTCAGTGACTTCCCTTGTTGCAATAGGGACTTGTCAATTTCCTGGATATCACTATATATGTCGATTTAAGAAAAAACTCCTTACAAAAAGTTATCTGATGGAAATTGACACAGCTAGTTTTATATCCCTATCCAGTTGCCACCTGTCCACATGGGAAAAGGAAACATTGTTGCAACTAAATGTGAGAGGTGATGACAGACAGACATTTTAAAGAATCTAGGATCCCTATAGAGATGCAATATAAGGAGCAGACAGGTTTATTCAGAAAGTGTGTGTAAATATTAGCCTCTCATTAAGGACTCCTGACTACGCCCTTATGAGCGATCCATACTGTTAAAGGGGATGTGTTGGTCAGAGAGTTCTTCTGAAAATAATGCGACAGTTCTGACTTGATCTCTCCAAGAGTTGGAATGTTCTGGATGAGGGATTCATTTAAGTGGCATTCCAGGCATTTGGGAGATTCAGAGGTGTAGTCAGTGAAGCATAAAGCATAGCGTGGCCAGAAAGTTATTGGGTCAATGGAAGATGAGTGGATAAGAGGTATATCCGTGTGATGTACAAAAAAGTAGTCAGTTCTAGAGTAAATAAAACAATATAAATCAGAAGCGTCGCTCCAGTGGTATAATGGGAAAGCAGAAAGGGCTGATGCGTATAGGGACTCACCGCAACTGAGCCGGTCCTTAGGGTTGGGACAGAAAGACTGCCTCTTCTCATTTGTATGCTTACTATAAATAGAGGTAGGTTGTGACATGTCCCATATGCTTGAGGAAGGCTTAGCATAAGCCGAAATGCGTCGCATTATTAATTTGTTTTAAAATATATTAAATTTTTACCTAAAAAGAACACGCTACTCTCTACTGGGTTTTCTGCTTCCTTGGAGGTGAGGGGTGCCAGGAGATCTCGCACCCCTAAACAAGTAAGATCGTGACATTTACCGTTACAGTTCAATGGAGCGCTGAAGTATTTTCATTTTGTTCTGATTGCCAATTCTGGAGTAAGTGTCTCGAGAGGAGAGTAAAACATGTACTCCCTAGAGTTAGGGTTAGTAGTACGCCCCAATGTCCTTAAGTTGACGGGTGTGGAGGAGCTTTTTAATTTTGTTTCAGGACTGAATAGGCAAGGTGAGTGACACCTGTGGAGACATCCACTATTGGATCAAGTGCTATATTTAAATCTCCACCCAGCACCAATGTACCCTCTATGAAACCCTCCAGCTGAAGTATGATGCCATGCAAAGCAAAAAACAAAAATCAAAAGGCCATGATGCCCTCTGCCATATAATTACTCACAATTACTACCAAACCCTGTTAGAAAGCTGGTACTGCCATAACAAAGCTGCTGCCACCAATTCCCACTGGTTTCAATGCCGCAGGGCCATCCATGTGGTAAGATGCTCTTCATATAACAAGATCTCATCTGCAGAAAGATCTTGCTCCCACGTGGATAGTAGTGCATGTTAGGGGTGGGAAATGTTCTTCCAGGTCATTGAGACCAGGATCGGAGCACTCCTTTTTAATCTGTTTGTCTCTGTTTTGTTCCACTCCTACTTGACTACAATGCAGGAATAGATAGAGGACAAACCCAACAAAATGCAAATGACCTCTGTACTGACACCTTTTAAGGAATTTGTCCATGTGGACTGCCCCTTACCTAGGACTATTGTGTAAGCTCGTTGAGTGCCTCTTGTGGTTCTCCGGAAAGTCTTACAAAATTAAGGAACTTTTTATTATAACTTTATAATTACCAGTTCTCTGTTTAATGTCAGTTATTGACACACAGATATTACTGCATCTTAGCAAAACTCAGAATAGCTCCCACCCACAAAAAGAAGTAAAAGGCAAAGAAGACACAATGTTTTACAGCAACTAAAACTGCATTCTTTAATGTCCTTTGTTTGTTCTCTAGTGCTTAAAAGGGTTTTTCCACAACCTAAATTCGCTTCACAACCCCATAGTCCTTCCTGGTTGCTGCTGACCAGGCCATGTGACTGCTGCAGCCAATCACTGGGTATGGAGGGTCACTGCTGGTGATTGGCTGCATCAGTCACATGTACTGGTCAGCAGCAACCAGGAAGGACTGAGGGGTTGTGAAGGAATTTTAGGTAGAGATGAAACCCATTTCAAGGTGCTATATAGTAATAGATCCAAATGTGTTAAAATAATAAAGCAGGGTTACTTGCCTGTCCTCTTCCTTGGTAATCCAGCGCTGCACCCCCACAGTCCTCATGGTCTTATTTTTGGAGCGGCTACCACCTAAGCGTTTCAGTCAATCGGAGGCTGCGGCTGTTAGGTGTCGTTCTCCTAGCATTACCGTTAAGTTGCTGGGAGCCACGATGCCAGGAGAAAAACTCTTAACCACTGCACCCTTTGATTGGCTGCAGTGGTCAGGTGGCAACCGTGCCAAAATGAAAACTGGAAGGATCGTGGGACCGCAGGGCTGGATTGATGGCTGATGAGGACGGGTAAATGCTGCTGCTTTTATAGTTTTAACAGAATTGGTTATATTTTTAGAACTTTTTGTATAACACTCAGAGAATCCCTTTAAAACTCCTACTTGGGCATTTCTTTTTCTGGGAAAGCTAAATGACCAGCAGTATTTCAGCTGTCGCCCAACTATAGTACTGAACAGCAATTTTACCTGACGGTGCAGTGATACAACTCCAGCTTTTAATGATAGAACAAGAGACATTTTCCAGAGCTTGTACCCCACTTGCTCATCACAACTGAAGGGGTGCAGCACTTGGCTGAGCGCTTCTGCCACTTAGGCCTTATGTCCATGGGCACACACTGATTCCTAGTGCAGAATCCCGCAGCGGATTCCACCCGAGCCCGCAGCCATGAGGCCAAAAAAGACATTTTCTCACCTGTCCGGACGTGGCGTGGGTCTCCTCCATCACGGATGGATCTTCATTCTTCTGCACGGCAGATGCGTCCTGGTTAGAGATGAGCGAGCGTACTCGTTTAGGCAAATTACTCGAGCGAGTATGGGCATTTTCGAGTACATCCCTGCTCGTCTGAAAAGATTCGGGGGTGAGCGGTGAGTTGTGAGAGTGAGCATGGGGGAGTGGGGGTGGAGAGATATCTCCCCCCCCCCCCCCCGCCCCCACCCCCTGTTCCACTGTGCTGGCCCCTGAATCTTTTTGGGGCAAACAGGCATGTACTCGAAAATGCCCATACTCGCTCGAGTAATTTCCCTTAACGAGTACGCTCGCTCATCTTTAGTCCTGGTGCAACAGCGGCATGCCTTGTGTTTTTTTTTTTTTTAAATCTTCTGCTTTCCTGTGGATCTGCGGCACGGATGCACTGTTAGCTGTGGCCATGCCGTGGATCGGACGGCTTCCATTGACTTCAATGGAAGCTGTCTGCGCGGGAAGCCGCACAAAATGCAGCAGGCTGCATTTTTTTTCCTGCACATGCGATCCGCATGCCGGGGAAAAATTACATTCGCAGGTATTTAATTAGCTGTGGATGCCCAATGAATGTCTATGGGCATATTGAACTGTGGATCATGCACACAGGTGACCTTGGAGGATTCCACAACTTAATTATGCCCGTGGTCATGAGGCCTTCCTTTCCCCAATCGATGGGGATTTTCACCACCCGGACCTCCAGTGATCAATACTTTTGACATGTTGCTACGATTTGTCAGAAGTTTTTTTTTAAAGTGTAGTCCTTCTTTAAAGGGGCTGTCCGGGACTGTGGTCAGTACGATGTGCTTCTTGCCTTGTCCATAGTGACAGCAGCGCCAGGAATCAGTGGAGATCCTGAGTTCCAGTCCCCCGCGATCATCTATTGATGACCCGCGGACAGGTGATCGCTAGACAAAAATCAAAAGTGTCCCGAATAACTCCTTTTTGAGATAAAATTCTAATCTGGAGTGTGATGGAACATTTCTACAGGAAGCCCGAGGCCTACAGCGGCACGGCATGGGCTTCTAGATGTTTATGGGACTGTTTGTAGATCTGTCTGTAATAGGCTCATGTATGTGAACCCTAAAGCCCATCTATTAATAAGACTTGTACCATCCCTCCGTACAATCTACTTTCCATTATTGCTGCTTGTCTTAAAACAATATTATTTGTGCTTCTAATCCCAGAAGGGATTTAAAGCAATGAAAACCGAGCCACGGGCCGCCTCCTGCTCCATACGTGTATTTTTATGTACGTCTCTAAACCCCGTAAATCTCTGTAGTATCAGATAGAAAACGTGATCCGCACTGCAACGCTCTGGTCGAGGTAAAGTGATCCCGCCAGAATGTGCGCTCTTAAACAGGCAATATCCTATTATATAAGGCCCGAGGTTGTAATCACTTTCCACTTTTATAAACTGTAATCCCGTGTCCTCACAGTTTAGGAATTCACATAAATGTGGTCAATGGATCTGTGCTCCAATTTCACGCTTTGTGCGGCCATTTTTCTCATTCCAGCTTAGTGTAATCATGGAAATAAATATCCGTTACCTCGTGTTGACTTGTTTCTGCTTACGGACACGACAGTCTGTGACCTGCACTGGTTTACAAGCTGTTCTAGCCTAGAATACACAATTCATAGTAGTCCTACTTCCCTCTTAGAAAATCCCATTCTGCCAATTTCTGCATTTCTGGGAACGCTGAGTAACAGACAGTGGGTCTTATTTATCAAAGCAAGACCGTCCTTGTTGCCCATAGCAACCAATCAGAGCACAGATTTCATTTCTTAAAGTGCTGTGGAGAAATGAAAGCTGAGCTCTGATTGGTTGCTATGAGCCGCAGGGACAGGGTTACCGTTACACCGTTTTGATGAATGAAGACCATTATGGATACCGTCACCCAACTAGTTCTAGGTAATTAGTAAGTTTTACATCCTAATTGTATTGACTTGTGTGGGAGACATGCTCTGTGATCTGTGCGGGGGTCATTGTGCAGGGAGGGTATATAGTCACAGCTGATCACCTGAATGGTGAGTCCTGTGTTATTTACATATAGGAGTTACCTTTCAGTGTAAAGGCCCTTTTCCACACAACGATGATCGCACAAAAGACATATTTTGAGCGATAATTGTTGTGTGTAAATGTGTGTCCATCATCCACTTACTGCATATTTTTCATCCATCGCTGACTTTAGGTCCGTATGAAATACTCATCCCTTGGGACGATAAGATAAGACGGACCGCACGCTGTGTTCTCTGCGGGCAGCACTGATAACATTCTTTAACAGCAGCTGTCCCGCTGGAGAACAATAGTAATGTATTTAGAGAACAGACCACTCGCTATTCTCTAAATACATGCAATGAAGTACTAAAAGGCTGATTAGCCCATTAGTACCTATGCAAAACGATTGCTCAAAGCTGTCTGACGAATTTTGAGCGATCATCTGTGTGTGTAAATGAACCTTAAGACCTCATGTTCCCGGGCATTTTTTCTCTGCACATTAAGTGTGTGGTGCACGGCACTTGATACGCCATGAATGGAGTCAATGAAAGTAAATGGACTTTCCTTGATCCATGCACAGGAGCATGTAGACACTGCATATCGATACGCACGAGAAATAGATCACAGCATGCTCTATTTCTGGGCATACGACGCAGTGTGATCCTTACACTTTTGTAGGGGCAGCATATGTAATGCTGGCCATACGGCGATTCATATGTAACACTGATATGAAACCGAGTGGGGAATTACAAAAAAAAGAGTCCCACTCTCTGCTCGTATGTGTTATCTGCCGGCATCACAAACACCGGTAAGGCTCTGCGGGGACACCGGCAGTATTTTTCCCTACGCCCGTGGCCATGAGCCCTAATCCTGCATATCATGGTGGTGAGATGACGGATGCAAAGCTTTCTGTGTCCGCCTATTAGGCTCTGTGGTCAGTGCGGAAAATGCAGTTTGGGACTGAAATTGTGTATTAAAAAAAATCATGAAAAATTCTTTAAAACAAGTGTTTAGGGACTTTTTCACACAGGACGGAATTACATCGTAGGGTGCAGCCAAATCCACAGCTTTGCAATTCCATGCCAAAATCTGCAGGTCTAACTGCGGACTTTGATGCGGAATTGCAGGCAGATGTTAAGTCATTATCAATTTGCATGGAAATCCGCGGATTTTGATGCAGAATTTACCGCGGCTTGTGATACGTTGTACAGCCTATTCTGTCCCATGTGAAAGGTCCCTTAACGTAAAAATGTAATTTATGATGCATTCCCTTTAAAGAGACATTGTGCAATATCCCAACCCCTTTACAATTTTATTGCAGTTCATCAAGCTGCGTTTTCCTCTTTTCTGCACCGCTGCCCTTGCTGCGCTCCCTGAAAAAAAGCCCTTTGATTAAAATCATAAATTCAAACTATTGTTGCGTTTCAGGTTAAAATTTCATAATATTTTTAAGTATTTAACTTCCCTTTCAATCATTTTGCGTCGTTTGCTGGACTTTAACCGTGTTAATGTCAAGAATAACTGGAAAAATCGAGGTGTTCTAAAACTTTTGACCAGGAGTGTATTTTATTAAAATTATTAGTGAATTGGCTCCAGACCAGCAGATTAAAGTGGCTCAAGCAGGAATTTCAATTCTAGTGAGATTTCTATTTCTCCTAGTACTATGAGAGAAGATCTTGAAGCATTATCACGATAACTGAGCATCTGTAGCCTGGCAGATTAGGATAATGTGAAACGAAGATAATGATTCTATTAAATCTAATGTACAGTAATCCCTTGCTTTATATTCCACAGGATTGTATACTCTAGGTCAGTGATGGCGAACCACTTAGAGACCGAGCGCCCAAACTCCAGCCCAAAACCCACTTATTTATTGCAAAGTGCCAACGTTTGATTTTTACCTCCATCATTATAAAAAGGACAGGTCTGTTTCAGAATAGATAGGGAGGAACTAGCTGGAGTACCATGCTATGCGGCGCTCCCCTAACCTCCTCTGAAGGCTTCCCGCTGTCAGCGCTCCCGGTTTCTGGGTCTTAGCTTCATGTAGTGGCCTCAGCTGACCAGCGGTGTCGCACCTGATTATGCTGCGTAGTATCAAATTAGCTGCGCTTACGTGGATTATTTCCAGTCAAAATCTGAGCCAATGTTGTGAAATTTGACTGCTTTTTGGATGCAGAAATGCTGCATAATTTGACATGCAAACTTCCGCTGCGGGCATACCGCAACATTTCCGCCATGTGCAAGCATACTCTAAGTCAGCTTGAGGTAAGCTGCAATGTGCAGAGGGGCCTCAGTAGGAATTGTGTCCCCTATACTGGTCTCAGTAGGAAGTGTTCCCTATATTGGCCTCAGTAGTAACAGTGCCCCCTATATTGGCCTCAGTAGTAACAGTGTCCCCTATATTGGCCTCAGGAGTAACAGTGCCTCCTATATTGGCCTCAGTAATAACAGTGTCCCCTATATTGGCCTTAGTAATAACAGTGTCCCCTATATTGGCCTTAGTAATAAGTGTCCCCTATATTGGCCTCAGTAATAAGTGTCCCCTATATTGGCCTCATTAATAACAGTGTCCCCTATATTGGCCTCCGTAGTAACAGTGTCCCCTATATTGGCCTCCGTAGTGACAGTGTCCCCTATATTGGCCTCCGTAGTGACAGTGTCCCCTATATCGGCCTCCGTAGTGACAGTGTCCCCTATATCGGCCTCCGTAGTGACAGTGTCCCCTATATCGGCCTCCGTAGTGACAGTGTCCCCTATATCGGCCTCCGTAGTGACAGTGTCCCCTATATCGGCCTCCGTAGTGACAGTGTCCCCTATATCGGCCTCCGTAGTGACAGTGTCCCCTATATCGGCCTCCGTAGTGACAGTGTCCCCTATATCGGCCTCCGTAGTGACAGTGTCCCCTATATCGGCCTCCGTAGTGACAGTGTCCCCTATATCGGCCTCCGTAGTGACAGTGTCCCCTATATCGGCCTCCGTAGTGACAGTGTCCCCTATATCGGCCTCCGTAGTGACAGTGTCCCCTATATCGGCCTCCGTCGTGACAGTGTCCCCTATATCGGCCTCCGTCGTGACAGTGTCCCCTATATCGGCCTCCGTCGTGACAGTGTCCCCTATATCGGCCTCCGTCGTGACAGTGTCCCCTATATCGGCCTCCGTCGTGACAGTGTCCCCTATATCGGCCTCCGTCGTGACAGTGTCCCCTATATCGGCCTCCGTCGTGACAGTGTCCCCTATATCGGCCTCCGTCGTGACAGTGTCCCCTATATCGGCCTCCGTCGTGACAGTGTCCCCTATATCGGCCTCCGTCGTGACAGTGTCCCCTATATCGGCCTCCGTCGTGACAGTGTCCCCTATATCGGCCTCCGTAGTGACAGTGTCCCCTATATCGGCCTCCGTAGTGACAGTGTCCCCTATATCGGCCTCCGTAGTGACAGTGTCCCCTATATCGGCCTCCGTAGTGACAGTGTCCCCTATATCGGCCTCCGTAGTGACAGTGTCCCCTATATCGGCCTCCGTAGTGACAGTGTCCCCTATATCGGCCTCCGTAGTGACAGTGTCCCCTATATCGGCCTCCGTAGTGACAGTGTCCCCTATATCGGCCTCCGTAGTGACAGTGTCCCCTATATCGGCCTCCGTAGTGACAGTGTCCCCTATATCGGCCTCCGTAGTGACAGTGTCCCCTATATCGGCCTCCGTAGTGACAGTGTCCCCTATATTGGCCTCATTAATGACAGTGTCCCCTATATTGGCCTCATTAATGACAGTGTCCCCTATATTGGCCTCATTAATGACAGTGTCCCCTATATTGGCCTCATTAGTGACAGTGTCCCCTATATTGGCCTCATTAGTGACAGTGTCCCCTATATTGGCCTCATTAGTGACAGTGTCCCCTATATTGGCCTCATTAGTGACAGTGTCCCCTATATTGGCCTCATTAGTGACAGTGTCCCCTATATTGGCCTCCGTAGTGACAGTGTCCCCTATATTGGCCTCCGTAGTGACAGTGTCCCCTATATCGGCCTCCGTAGTGACAGTGTCCCCTATATTGGCCTCCGTAGTGACAGTGTCCCCTATATTGGCCTCCGTAGTGACAGTGTCCCCTATATTGGCCTCCGTAGTGACAGTGTCCCCTATATTGGCCTCCGTAGTGACAGTGTCCCCTATATTGGCCTCCGTAGTGACAGTGTCCCCTATATTGGCCTCCGTAGTGACAGTGTCCCCTATATTGGCCTCCGTAGTGACAGTGTCCCCTATATGGGCCTCCGTAGTGACAGTGTCCCCTATATGGGCCTCCGTAGTGACAGTGTCCCCTATATTGGCCTCCGTAGTGACAGTGTCCCCTATATCGGCCTCCGTAGTGACAGTGTCCCCTATATCGGCCTCCGTAGTGACAGTGTCCCCTATATCGGCCTCCGTAGTGACAGTGTCCCCTATATCGGCCCCTGTAGTGACAGTGTCCCCTATATCGGCCTCCGTAGTGACAGTGTCCCCTATATCGGCCTCCGTAGTGACAGTGTCCCCTATATCGGCCTCCGTAGTGACAGTGTCCCCTATATCGGCCTCCGTAGTGACAGTGTCTCCTATATCGGCCTCCGTAGTGACAGTGTCCCCTATATCGGCCTCCGTAGTGACAGTGTCTCCTATATCGGCCTCCGTAGTGACAGTGTCTCCTATATCGGCCTCCGTAGTGACAGTGTCCCCTATATCGGCCTCCGTAGTGACAGTGTCCCCTATATCGGCCTCCGTAGTGACAGTGTCCCCTATATCGGCCTCCGTAGTGACAGTGTCCCCTATATCGGCCTCCGTAGTGACAGTGCCTCCTATATCGGCCTCAGTAGTGACAGTGTCCCCTATATCGGCCTCCGTAGTGACAGTGTCCCCTATATCGGCCTCCGTAGTGACAGTGTCCCCTATATCGGCCTCCGTAGTGACAGTGTCCCCTATATCGGCCTCCGTAGTGACAGTGTCCCCTATATCGGCCTCCGTAGTGACAGTGTCCCCTATATCGGCCTCCGTAGTGACAGTGTCCCCTATATCGGCCTCCGTAGTGACAGTGCCTCCTATATCGGCCTCCGTAGTGACAGTGTCCCCTATATCGGCCTCAGTAGTGACAGTGTCCCCTATATCGGCCTCAGTAGTGACAGTGCCTCCTATATCGGCCTCAGTAGTGACAGTGCCTCCTATATCGGCCTCAGTAGTGACAGTGCCTCCTATATCGGCCTCAGTAGTGACAGTGCCTCCTATATCGGCCTCAGTAGTGACAGTGCCCCCTATATCGGCCTCAGTAGTGACAGTGCCCCCTATATCGGCCTCAGTAGTGACAGTGCCCCCTATATCGGCCTCAGTAGTGACAGTGCCCCCTATATCGGCCTCAGTAGTGACAGTGCCCCCTATATCGGCCTCAGTAGTGACAGTGCCTCCTATATCGGCCTCAGTAGTGACAGTGTCCCCTATATTGGCCCCATATTTCAGTTCTGCAGTCCCCTGCTGATGTAGCATCCGTTTTGTACTCAACTGACTGATGAAATACTTCAAACAATCGTTGCCATCCTGTTCCAGTTTGTCTATCTGGTTCACTTGTTTTCTTTCACTAAGTCTGATTAATATCTAACAGGCAGAATATGTGAGGATCAGCAGATTGTCTTTCCACTGAATGTATTTACAAAGAAGTGGTTTGCTGGTGATAGGGGTAGAGGGCTGCTGCTGGGCCTGCTATAGGGGACGTGTGTAGGGATCCTGAATACTATGTCTAAACATAAACAGTTCAGAATGACATGGATTGCTGTGTACAGTAGTGCTTCATATATAACCTTAGCAGATCTCTAAGCCAAATAGGCCGCCACAAGAAGGAGGCGTCTGCTTCTGAACCATGGAAAGTGCCCTATTTAGTATTATACGCACATCACTGAGATGACTGGTTTCCCAAGAGGTAATAGAATATTGGGACATACAAAGTGTTTTTTAACCCCTATAAAACTAGAGGAGTTTGGTTTTTTTTGGTCCCGCCTTCCATTACTTTTTTATTTCTCCGTTTACATAGTTGTATGAGGGCATGTTTTGGTTTTTTTTGGAGGGCTAGTTGTATTTTTTTTTTTTTTTTAACAGTACGATTAAAGGTATCCGATAATGTACTGAAAAACTTTTAAAAAACTTATAGTGGGGTGTAAAAGATGCAATTGCGCCATTTTTTAAGTGTTTTGTTGTTACACCATTTACAGTGCAGTAAACCTTGTGCGGCTCGGTACGATTGCAACAATACCCAATTTATAGTTTGTTCTTTTCTCTTTTTACAAAGGAAAGAAACTTATTTTGGTTTTTAATTTACAAAATTGTTTTCCCTCACCACATTCTGAAATCCCTAGCATTTTTAGTTTTTTTCATCGATTGGGCTGCGTGATCTTTTTGATCACCATTTCAATCAGTTTTTTGGGGAGTTCAGGTATTTTTGTATTATTATTTTTTATTCTTGCTCACCATGTAATATTTTAATAGCTTGAACTACTATGAACACAGCGATATCAAATATGTTTTTTTTTTTATTGTTTTAGATATTTTATGGAAAAAAGTGAATGGGGTTTTCTTTGAATTCGTTACAATTTTTCTTACTGTTTTTAGATATTGCGTAAAGCTTTTTTCTACATCTCTTATTGTCCCCATCAGATAACTTGAACGTGTGATCATTTGATTGCTTGTACTACACTCTTTGTAAAGATGAAAACCAAGCCCCTGGCAGAATTTGTCATTTTGCTGTAAACATTGGCATGCAGATACATCTCAGGCTGACAAGCAAATGATTAGAGTTGTGGTGATTAGATGAACGGTCTTGCCATCTGAGACCCTAAAAGTGGTCCCACCCTTGGCCTATAAGAAAAAACTCTCAGAGGCTTCTTGTGTGTAGTGGTCTCTTTTTCCGCTTGTGTGGGGCTTGTTGATGACTAGACATGACTGTTAACTGGGCAAAATCTCTACGATTGCGTCGTACAGAGTTTGAGAGGAGTCGCATTATTGGAATGCGTATCGGCGAATTGCCCACCACCTAGACCATTCTGACCAGACTGTTAGGAAGTGTTGGGACCAGTGGATGTGTGAAGGCCCACAGACAAGGCAACGGGCCTCAGGACACCCTCAACAGACCACCAGTAGAGAGGGTCGTCTGGCAAGCCTGAGCAGCTCTAACTGTATCCAGATACAGGTGGCTCCATCCTTATAGTCCTCTATGTTTGCTGGAACCCTTTTCAGGCACTTGGCTGTAGGACATTTGGTCTCGCGGCGCCTATTACGTGTCCTGCCTTTTACACCCATGCACCATCGCCTCAGTTTGCAGTAGTATAGTGAACAAATAAATTGGACTCCTACAAAGTACAACCTGTTGTCTTCAGGAATAAATCCAGGTTTAGTTTAGGCACTGACGATGACCGTGTTTGTATTTGGAGACCATGGGGTGAGCGCCTCAATCCTGCCTTTGGTGTGGAGTGGCACACTGCCCCCTCCTGGTGTGATGGTCAGGACAGCCATTGTATACAACAGTTGGTCACCCCTAGTAGTGGTACAATGACTGCTCAGTGATATGTTGAAAACATCCTGCAGCCAATGTGTTGTCTCTTATGGCAGGGCTTCCAAGAGGCATTTTCTGGCAAGGTAATGCTCGACCGCATACGTCAAGCATGTCACAGTAATGCCTCCTCAACATGGCCACACTTTGACGCCCGGGCGTCAGATTTATTGCCAATAGAACATGTATGGGACCATCTGGGATGCCAACTTCAACAAGTTTGCACAATCAAGAGGCTCAGTTACAGCAAATGTGGACTGATATGCTACAGGATGCCATACGGAACCTCCATACCCGCCTGAATCACATCTTATATCCAAGCTAGAAGCGATACAACAGGGTACTAGAGCCTCCATACCCACCTGTATCACATCTTGTATCCAAGCTAGAGGCGATACAACAGGGTACTAGAGCCTCCATGTCCGCCTGTTTCACATCTTATATCCAAGCTAGAGGCAGTACAACAGGGTACTAGAGCCCCCATACCCACCTGTATCACATCTTGTATCCAAGCTAGAGGCGATACAACAGGGTACTAGAGCCTCCATGTCCGCCTGTTTCACATCTTATATCCAAGCTAGAGGCGGTACAACAGGGTACTAGAGCCCCCATACCTGCCTGTATCGCATCCTGTATCCAAGTTAGAGGCGGTACAACACAGTACTAGAGCCTCCATGCCCCCCGTATCACATCTTGTATCCAAGCTAGAGGCGGTACAACAGGATACTAGATCCTCCTAATAATGAGTCTATTATATTCATTATCAGAAAAAAATCAAACACCTAGGAGTTGTCAGAATTGAATAAATTGCAGTATATAATACTTTTCAATGCTACAGGCAAAGCTTAATAGGCATCCTTGCATGTTGGCCGTGGGCCCAGGTGAAAAAGTTCAGCTTGGGCTCCCCCCCCAAATACTTTATCTATATAATGCAGTCACCATATAATAATCAGATACACTCTCCATCCTGCTGCAACCCCCCAATTCACCTTTCAGTGCCTCCAACAGTAAAAGTACCCCCTCTTATGCCCTACACACAGTAATAATTCCCTATTGTGACCAGCACCAGAAATGGTTCCTGCTTTGTTCCTTCGCACTGTAATAATACCCGCTTATGCCCCACATAGTAATAATTCCCCTCTGTGTCCAACAGCAAAGTAGTAACACCCACTTTGTGCCCCAGAAAAGTAATAATACCCCTCTTTGCTCACAAAGCAATAGTTGCCTCTATGTACTCAAAGAGTGGATCTGTTCATTCATTGAATGGCTGTGATTGGTTCAACGAGCACTGGTTCTAATCACAGCCAGCCCTTCCTGGAGGTGGGGATTTTGATCCTCCAATGCAGGAAGGGTTGGCAGAAGACTGAAGATGAGTGCCGGGGATCTTCAGAGAAGACCCACGCCAGAGATGATAGCGCTTCTTAGGTGATGTATTTTATTTATTTATTTTTTTCTACAGCCAGGGCTTAGTTTAGGGCTTTGACACTAGGATTTCCTACTGTGAAAGTTGCACGACACAAAAATCACGTTTTGATGCGATGCAACAGAGAGGAAGGCTCCATAGGGAAACATGGGCTACAGAATCTCGCAAGTCGTGTGCATATCGCGAAACCCGCAAGGTTTTTGACTTGTAATATCACATGCTACAAAACATCACATTTGTGTGAAGTCCATGTTTTTGTATGGGTTCCTTCACATTTGCGATTCGTAGCATTGTCGCAACGCGTGAAAATCGTGCGACTTTGTCACTTGTGTGAAGGAAGCCATAACCATATAGCATAAATGACATGATACCTTTTTTTTCTACGGTTTGGTAAAATTACGACGATACCACCTTTTTTTCCACCTTTGCACAATAAAAAACCTTTTTTGGGGGGAAATTGTTTATTTATTTATTTTTTCCATCACTGCATTCAAAGTCCCATAATTTTTTTATTTTTATTTTTCGATCGACTGCGCTGTTGTGTGATGAGCTACAGCTTTTATTGGTAGCATATTGGGATGGATGCAGCTTTTTAAAATCCCTTTAATTGCATTTTCTTGGGAGACAAAATGAACAAAACAAGCATTTTGGCTCTGATTTTATTTTTTACAGTTTTTATTGTGCAGGCTAAATAGTGTATTCAATTTATTATACTGTTTTTACAGGTACGATTATACCAAGTATATGTTTTTTGTTATTTTCTAAATGTATACAAAGAGGGGAAAGTGCGCACAAGGTTTTTTTGTTTGTTATTTTTTGCGTGTTTTTTTTACATTTTTTTTAATGTCCCCCTGAGGGGACTTGAATCAGAAAAGCTATGTTCGCCATGATCATAGGATAGGCCATTAATAGTAAATGTCTGAGATACCCCTTTAATTGGCACTGAGCTAAAGGCATAAAATTGGGAAAATGTGCTAGGTACTAGTGTTGCTGGGTGGTGCAATGCTCCAATTACCAATATAATATAGTGAAAAGTATTGGAGTTGGTCACATGTCCTAAACCAGCAGAATCAGACAGCAACAGTGTGCTTACACGGCCTGCGATGATGTCACCATCGTGATCAGTTACCGGGGGCTCTGAGCTCCGCCCCTGATCACATGACCGTGACATCACAGGTCCTGTGAGCACATGGCTGCTGTCAAGCTCTGCATATTTTAGAACCTGTGATGACGTCACTGCAATGTGATAAGGGGGCGGAGAGCAGAGCCCACGGTGACTGATCACATGACAGTGACATCATCACATGTAACTCAACCAGTCACTCACAGACAGGTGGTCTTTAGTATTTTGATTAGGACCTGTTCACATATCCTTTTTTATTCTATTTATGGGTTGCATCAGGCTTTACATCTAAGTCCCTAAAAATTAAACCCTTGGATGGGGTCTTTGGCCACCATTGGTGAAATCTGCAGAAATGCAGATAAGTAGTTCTTGGCAGCTTTTTGTTAGTTTTCTGGCATTTTGAGCAGGAAAGAACAGCCTGGTGGATCGTGATGGCCTCAGTGATTATGTGTGCTTGAACTGCACGTGACCGCCTGGTTAAGCGATTGGGAGGGTGAGTAATGGCTGTTTTATTCCACTATTTCCCCAACTTGGGCAACTTTTCTAGACATATTGGAAAACTCCTTTAAAGGGGTTGTCTCATCAAAGCTGATATTAAGAACGCAGCCCCAGCATATCCTGAAGTGCAAGAAGCAAGGACAAGAATAAGCACCTATGCTCCGTTCAGGGGGACCGTAAGAGACAGCCAGGTTCAAGTGCTCAGCTATCTCCAGTGGTTCGATTGAAGTGAATAGAGTGGAAGTGCACATTGGGACTGCATTCTTGATATTGGCTTTGGTAAGACAACATCTTTAACTCTCCACAGCTCCTATGTTCTAGGGATTGGTGGTAGTCCTAGACATCACACCTCACAACCTACTTTAAAAGTCTTTTCAGGGCCTGAAATATGCTGTTTTTAGAAACCAGAAAAAAGGGGTTCCTTCACCTTCCGGTTCTCTCCATGTTTCTGAATTGCTAAGATTCAGCTAAAGGTCTACATTACGTCTTTTTCTGCCCACTATACTCTAAAATAAGGGTTTGGGGGAATAAAATAATTACCCCATAGGAAATATATAGACTGACCCTGTGGGTCCATTCCGTTCTATTTTTTAGGACATTGGAGAAAAAAAACCACAAAAACAATTTAAAAGAAACATGCCATGGTTTGTAAAAAAAAAACTGCCAAAAATACCGTACATTGTATAAAAAATAACAAGGGGAGGGGGGGATAAGAAATCTTATGGAAAGTTTTTCGAAGTTTGTCAATCTCCAAATGAGCTAAACATATTGTGGTATCCAGTTAGATGAGATCTTGGCAGCCCTAATGATAGTCGGTGCTCATGGTTTGTTGTTTCTGAATGTACAGATTGCAGAGTGTCCTACGTTGCGTCGCGTGTAATGAGAAAACGATGTGGAGAATTTCGTTATAACCTAGAAACTTCTCTTCAATCGCAGCTGAGATGTCAGGAATAAACTTGTTTCCCGGAGATGAACTTCAAACTTGTATTTACTTCTGAATAAAGTTATTTCTCAATAACATTGGAAATTCGTCTTGAATGGAGAAGCTAGAACAAAGTTTTGGTTTATTCTTCCAATATGTTCTGCTGCTGCATTATTTCTTACCTGGGGGAACAATCTTACATGTTGTTTGGAAGTTTGACAATCTAGTAATATCTCCACAACCCGGAGGCCTGTATGTGTTGCACTAGAAGAAGTCAGATTCAGCTCCTTCAGAAATTTTGACCCAATTCTAAAATTTACAGGTAGCTTTTGCTTTTATTTTGGAATCATGAAGGTTGGAGTTTAGAGCCTTTATGGACGTACACGGAGACTCTGTGGCTCTATAAAACAGAGTCGTAGACGTTCTGTGTGCCGCTGCATGGGGCCTCCACATGGCGCCATATTGCATGTTTCTAGGCAAGAATATTTCTATAACATGACATTCAATGGAATGTAGCACCATTTCTTTTAGCATTTGAGTCAAACGGAATCTGAAAAAACAAAAACCCAAACCTCTGTATGAAATCCGAGGCGTATGAAGGTACAGTAGAGTCCCATAGAAGTCAATGGGCAGTTTCATGGCTTCATACAAATTAGAGGTTATATTGGGCCACAATCAGATCATGTTTATGAGCCCTAAGAGTGCACGTCTATGAAGACAGACCTCTTATTAACCCTTTCCAATCCACTGTCTGACGTTTAAAGACATTCTGACGGAAGGCTGTACAGTTTCCAATGTCAGAAGACGTCCAGCAGGGTATTCTTACTGTATATTACTGGCCGCTATGTTGTCGGGGGCCTCTCCAGCATGTCCAATACCTCAGTAGTGGCTCTAGCCAGTAGGTGGCGCCATTGTATAATGGCAGAAAGAGAAAAAACCCCTAGGAAACCCTGAATCCAAAATTGGATTGCAAAGGGTTAAGCTAGTTATTAGATTTGATTCTAAATCTAATTTATTGGACACCCAGCTGTTATTTTTGTAAGAAAGACAGCAGGCTACTTGATGGCCAAGCTCAAGCAGCTCACTCGGAATTTTGGGGGCTGCTCAGTAGGTACAACAGCACTAGCTTGCTTTCACTAAGGTATTTAAAGGGTTGTCCGGTTATAATTTAAAATTAGTACCAAATGACTAAGAGCAATTTAACAAAGGGTACTTGCCCATCCTGAGCCCTTGTCTTTCAGTGCTGTAGGTCCATGATTCATCCAGTCTCAGTTGACCATGGAAGTCAGGTGACTGCTGCCTGCCAATCAGAGGCCAAAGTCTATGTCAGGAAACTATTCTCATCATGTTTGAACCATTGTATTGAGTTGATGTTGGTTAAATAAATGTGCAAGGAACTGTAAACACATGCCAAAATTTATGAAGGATATGTGATAAACTGTGTGGACTGCTCTACAGTTTGTACTCCTTGATGCTTACAGCATTGAATAAGTAATTGCTGTGATATATAGCGGTACTGTTTGAAAGAAGAACAAACTTAAAGAGAACGTGTCATCAGAAAATGACCTATTGTAAAACTCTGGTTTTTATGTCAAACATGTTTTTTAAGACTTTTGAATGATTATTTTAAATGTTCAGTATTCTAAAAGAACAGTCAAAATCTGTACCATTGGTGCAGATTTTGACTAGAAATCAGCTGTAGATGCACAGCGGTGCTCCTCCTCACATCCTCCGATGGCTTCCCGCTGTCAGCACTCCCCAGCTTCTGGTACCCAGTCTGGTCAGGTGAAACCGCTACAGGCTGCTGGGAACTGGAAGCCGGTGAGCCCATACAGCAGGAAGCCCTCGGAGGAGGTGCGGGGGAGCGCCGCATAGTATGAAGTCAGCTGCGAATGCACAGCTGATTTCCAGTCAAAATCCGCACCAATAGTACAGATTTTGACTGTTTTTAGATGCAGAAATGCTGCAGAATTCGCTCCCTGCCTTCTTTTTTGAACCAGCCCTGTACTTTTTATAACGACCAAGGTAAAATCGTACATTGTGATAAGCACCACCCCAGACTGCACCCCTCGGTCCCGCTTTGATCCTGGGAAAATCTGGTCACCTTACATTCACTATAGAGCAGAAATGCTTGTGAGGATCAGTCTACAGTATTACATAGAATAAGAAGGCTGCTGGTGACACATTCCCTTTTAAAAGGTGCCGTTAAAGTTCCTATTCAGTTGTAATTCCCTGCCTTATCCATGTTGACATACGCTCCACCAGCAAAGGCATATTCATATCTACATTCTGAGCATGCTCAGAGTGCAGAACACATGCTCTGGCTGTTAATCAACACCAGGAGCATCTCTTGAGCACGTTCTGTAGCTGTTCATTATTACTGGGGCACAGCCAATGGAGCATACTCTGATTGTGCTAGCTGCACTCCATCCAAAAGCAGGGATGTTAGCAGAGCATCAAAATGGGTGCGGAAACTGTAAGGATGTAGCTGGCAAGTAAGTCTAAAGCCAGTTCTCAGTGTAGTAATTATCTATAGGCCCTTTTAGATGAGAAGAGTGCCGGGCAAACAATGCCAGACACTTGTCCCCACACGTTAGCTTCTGGGAACCTGCACGGGAGCTAGTATCGCTGGCTCACAGTGGGGTGACTGCAGGAGATTTTGCTCCTCGTGCTCCCCCGCCCCTCTCCATTGACGTAACATAGCGGCTATTCAGTACTGAACAGCTGCTATTTACACTGAACGATCAGCTCATCATCCATCGTTTATGCTGCATGGACAATGAGCTGATCACTCATCGTTCAGTGTAAATAGCGGCTGTTCAGCATTGAACGTCCGCTATGTTAAGTCAGTGGAGAGGGGCGGGGGAGTGAAAGGAGAGAAATCTCCTGCAGCCTCCCCAACCCCCTGCTGGCCACTCTGTGGGTGAGCCAGCACTAGTAGGAGCAGGAGAGCGAGGACACACAGGGATGGGTGTTGGGCATCGTTTGCCCGACAGTTGTTCCGTGTACAACCGGGTTAAGGTGTGATCTGGCTGGTCTTTACTGAGCAGGACAGAATGGAGAGGGTTGAAGGAGATCCTCCCTCTACAGGCTGTTCATGATTATATCAGCTGGATCATGAGCACTGTGCACTCCAGCAGGTCACATGATGCATTCTATGATGTCACGGCGAAGTACTCTGGGAGTAATCCAGCAATGTAAATATGAATATGCCTCATGTGACTCCGACAGCTGTCAGTATGTACGGCACATGACCACTGCTGCCAGTGATTGGTATGTTATGGCTGTATTACTGTAAAATAGGACCACAGACACATTAGTGTTGTAGTTTTGAGAGTGAAAATTTGTGTATTTTCTCTTTTTTTGTACCATAAATGTCTGCCAGAAGTTTTTTACAAGTCGGAATCCATTACTTATTGCTACATGTAAAAATCCTATTTTTCAGAGACTAATCTAGCAAATTCTGCTATTCTTCTTGATCCCATAGGAACTCCTTCTGAAAGTAGTGAAATGAAGCCTTCTGTACTGACAGGCATGCTTATACTCTATATTCTGTGCATACGTGTGGAGTTCAGCAATCAACATAATGTCCATCCAAGGAAATTGGAACAGATCAAGGAGGAGGTGGCTAGCTATAAAGATATAGCCAAATCTATCATCAATCTTGCCGTTTATGGCAGTGCCCAGAACAGATCCTATGAAAGGTTGGCACTCTTTGTTGATACTATTGGAAATAGAGTGAGTGGCTCTGATAATCTCAAAAATGCAATCAAGTACATGTATGCAGCCCTGCAACAGGACAAGCTACAGAATGTGTCACTGGAGCCTGTAAAAGTCCCACATTGGGAGCGTGGGAAAGAGTCAGCCATGATGATCCAACCGCGGAAGAAAAATCTGGCTATACTTGGACTTGGAGGAAGTGTTGGAACTCCAGCCGAAGGTATAGTACAAGTCTTTGCTGGCAAAACTCCTTAAAGGAAATACATTCTTTCTTGTCCGGTTCCCATCTTGTAACTTGTTGCCAATACTCTTTGCTAGTCCTTGCTGGTAGACTGCTGGCTATGTAGTGGGTAGGTGGTGCCACTATGCAGATTCTGGAAACGATGCAGCAGAAGGAGTTACAAAACAGTATTTTTATTTGCTAACAATGAAAATGAGGAATGTATAACAAGCAAGCACCTTAACTTTGACAGTAGATTTATCTGTCACTAATTACGGCAAAGAGTCCTTTTACACTGAGTGATAAATTGTTTGCGCAAGCGAAGAGTTTGCTTGCTTGCACGTTCAGCTAGGTTATACAGCTGAACGAGCGACACAAAATTGAATACTCACCTATCCCGGCGGCTCTCTACAGTGCTGCATTCCTGGTGCTAATTGCATATGGGCTGCGGGTCCGACGGCTTTCATTGACATCAATGGAGGCCATCTGCACAGATTCCGCGGCAAAATAGAGCATGCTAAGATTTGTTTTTCATGGAATATGTAATTTGTATTCGCAAGTGTGCATGCATTTCATTACCAACGTTTTACCGGGTTGTCAGCGCGGATGGCGATCACGGAATCCGCAATACAAATCCGCCCATGTCAGCCCTACGACCCACCCAGCACCCTTCTCCTGCCTCCTAACTCCGTCATAGACTCCGCCTCTGCACTATGTGAGGGCAGCCTCTTCCGCATAAGTTGTATTCTTTTCACGTATATCCCTGCTAAGCTTAGCGCTCCAGTGGGCGGTCTTCTAAATGATTGACAGCTACTCTTGCATGCAGTGTCATACTCCGCTGTCAATCTAGGACCGCCCATTGGATCTCTGAGCCCAGAATGAGAAGGGATATAAATGGATAAAATAGAAGTAATACCGAGTCTTTTTCCACCAAACTATATATCATTCTCAGCTCATCCTGCTGTATACCATACTGCCTGCACTATAGTGATTAAATAGGGCAAACTGGGTAATGGCTCGGGGTATTGTTACAACTACACAAAGTCTGAAGCTGTGACGTGTATTGCAGTGGCTTCAGGCCGGGCGCACATGTGAGAAAAGCATACTAGAAATAAAAAATAAAGAACGAAGACCGATAAGAACCCTTTGGGGGTAACTTGTGTTTCTAAATCATTTGAGCGTTCACAGAAGCGCTTTGTCCCCTGACAGCTAATTTAGACCGAGCTCACGCTTAGGTGACAAAACCAAAACAAGTATTTAATCAGGATTGTTCTCAGTGCACAATGCAGGATTATACAAGATCGTGTATCGTGTTCTATTAGGGAGTTTTATTTTAATATATGTTGGTTTGTAGCCCATCCTTTCATATGTCCTCTGGCTGTGTCTGATGTAGCCTGCTTGCTTGATGAATTCAATTATTCTAGATAGAGTACAACAGGTTTAGTTAGATTTGAGGGGTTTTACATACTCCCATCACTTATCTGTACTACTAGGACATTAAAGGGGTTGTCCAGTTGTAAGTTATTGATGGCCTATCTTCGAGATGGGCCATCAACAGTAGATTGGTGAGGGTCAATCACCCGGGACCCTAAGTGATCAGCTTTTCACTTTGCCAGTCCACTCATGCACTAAGCAGTAAGCAGACAGCTCTGTTCCCACTGCAGTGGCCAGGCTTAGTATTACAGGCATTGAAGTGAATAAAAATGTTGCCTGTAATACCAAGCCTGACTAATGCTGTGAGAATGGAGCTGTCTGCTTCCTGTAGAAATCAGCTCAGTGCACAGGTCTGGATGACAGCAGATCGGTGGAGGGTCCCGGGTGATGGACCCCCACCAATCTACTATTATTGACCTATCTTGAAGAGAGGCCATCGGTAGTTTACCACTGAACAACTCCTTTAATCCTCATTCAGGGGTAGTAGCTGGACACTATTTTTTTGAGTAGAAGAGCATTTGGGTTCCTTTTGGTCTTTATAAACCCAAGCTTGTTATCCACTTTGGCTCTGAATGAATGGTGTAATACCTGGGAGTGTTCAGAAGGTGATAAGGCCAGTGTTGAAAGTTCACCAACCTCATTGAAACCACCTAATGCCCTCTGCTCCCGGCAAACGGCTGACTGGGCAAGCATTTACCCTTCTTGCAGCCGTTACAGAGGAAATGTAATGCATAGCGGACATTCAGATGAATGGCCATCTATGTAATATGATTACACTTCAAGTACCAGAAGGGAGCCGCTTGTGCAACAAGGACCCCCCACAAAATAGAGGAAGAAGATGGCATCTGGACAAAGCAGGGAAGGCATGCGATGGAACTAGATAAGGAATTTAGCTGTAGAATAAATGGTGGTTTACCAGGAAGTGGCTGTTTGTAAGATTTGGAAGATGTCTTTCTTTTGTTTATACCCACCCTTGTTCCTCCATACGGGCTCTCCTTAGATTTGGCGTCCAACGCTGTGAATCTGTTGAGTGGAACATCCCCACCGCTCACCGCCAATCGAGTCTGATGTCGCCCATTGACAAAACAGTGAACCATGGTGATTGCCTACTTGACACATTCAAAGTGCCAGGAGCCAAAACTAAGAAGAGTTGGTATGGGTGAACGTGATGAGCATCAACAAACGAAAGGCGTAGTTGAAGTCAGTAGGGCTGCGGCTCCAACCAGCCTAGCTGATATGAGGATATGTCAGGTCCTCTTTAAGTTATGGAATATCCTAGTATTATGCCAACATTTACTGTATTGCAGAAAACCTCTTTTAAAAGTGTTTCAATTTCCCTCTCAAGTTCTTGAAAACGATCGGCTATACTTGAAGCGTTTTGTCGTTTTTATGTTTGATGTTTTCTACTCTACAGAAAAAATAGAGAATGGTCCTCTACAATGACGGTATAACTGGCTTGTATGTTTGAACAATACAGTATTCAGACATGAAACATAAGAGTTAAAAGGAATAATAGAGTCAATTATCAGCGGTATAACTGGTTTGGAGCATTTTTTTTATATACCCGAATAGACTATGGCATTTCCACTCTTTAGTACAGAGCACTGTCTGTCAGTCATATTGGTTTTCATGGGCTGGTTTCTGTCACCTAGAGCTCCCCCACGCCGTGCCTCAAGTTCCCCCAGGCTGTGTTCGCATATGTATTCCTGATGTTTTTTGTATGCTACTTAGGCAAAGATATGATGCATGGCAACCTACTTCCGACACCATCTCTGCGGTGCCATATCTTTTTTGCAGACTGCCTGAAATGGGTTTTGGCACACAGGTAGGGGCGTAGCTAAAGGCTCATGGGCCCAGGTGCAAAAGTTTATCTTGGGGCCCCCTAACTTCTCTAAACCCCTTAACGCAGAGGCGTAACTTGAAGCTCCTGGGCCCCAATGCAAAACCTGTAACAGGACCTCCAACTAGAACGCTTTATTCATAGTACTGGGCTCCCTATATGGAGAAGAGGGGGCACATAAGGCCTTTCTTGTCAAGGTTCCTGGGCCCGGGTGCAACCGCATCCCCCATAGTTACGCCAGTGCACACAGAGACATGCATTGCTACAATGCTACAAATCGCATGTATGTGAAGCCCATGCTTTCCTATGGGTTCCTTCACACATGAGATGTTTTGTAGCATGCAACATCCCGACACAAAAACTTCGCTGGTCCCATGATATGCCTGCGAGTCGTGAGGTTTTGTAGCCCATGTTTTCTTATTGAGCCTTCTTCTATGTTGCATCACATAAAAACGTGATTTTCGTGTAGTGCTATGCAACATTGACAGTAGGAAATCACACTGTCAAAGCCCTAATCTAAGCCTTAGTTGCAGAAAAAAATAAAAACAGTATACATCACTTTAGAAGCGCTGTCAGCCCGGCCGCATCTTCTCCTCGAGTCCCCGGCACTATTCTCCTTCATTTCTTGAAAAATCCCCACCCTCTAGAAGCGCTGCCTCTGATTGGCTGACGCTTAGCCAATCACAGCCAGCGCTCGATTAACCAATCACAGTCCTTCATCGAGCGCTGGCTCTGACTGATGCTGGCATCTGCAGATGTATCCAGATCTCAAGATTTTAGTGTAACTAATAGATTTTTTTTAATCCAATAAAACCCCACTCAGCTCCTCTTGATCAATTTCAAGAATTGGTTGAACAGGACTTAAATACTTTATATTCTGGAATATATCATAATAATCAGGTCAGTAATTAAAGAAAAGGGGAAGACCAGGCTGCTTCTCGGCTAATACCCGATTACACGGACAGATGATCGCTCAAAAGTCGCTCAAACGAAAGTACGAGTGACAGTTTTGAGCGATCATCTTTCCATAGTCTATAGTAGTTAAGTAGCTACTTAAGAGCTATGCAGGCGGAGCGGGACACTACCACTATCACTCAGCGAACAATACAGCTGTTTTGCATAAGCAAACAGCTGTATTGTACTCTGCGATTACAGCCGGCGTCCCCCCTGTGAACTACTAGCGAAACATGGTTGTAAGAATCTCATCAGTGCCGCCGACTGTGATAACAGCCGGCACCGCTGATAAGAGTTCATCGCTCAATTCTAGAAAACTAGAATTGAGCGATGACCGAATCGTGCACGAAAACTGCATGATGTCCGTGCATTTAGACGCAACGGTTATCGCTCAAAAGGCGGCTTTGAGTGAATTTTGAGCGAGAATCGTTGGGTCTAAATCGGCCTTAAGACTTATGTCTGCTGTTTCGTGAGGCGGACAAGGTGGTTCTGTGATAATTCTTGGTGTAGGGCTATATCCAAGACATTGCTATGTTCAGTGATACTGCCAGTCATCTTGAGCTGCACTTTCATCTGACATCGCAATACCAGGCAGAACTTTCTTTCTTGGTGGATGGTGGTTTAGATTTAGGAGTTTTTACATCCAAACAAGCGGAAGGCACCACTTCTTGGGTTGACAGAATACACCGGTAGATGCCCGATGATATGAAGAACATATTGGTACCTTCATTATTTTCTCCAGCGTCTGCACAGATATAGCCTGGTATTTGGCGTTTCCGCTATGCCTGCAGACCAGCTCTCTCCTTGTCCATTGATGAAGAAACCTTGCCCATTTAGTATTGGAGACCTCATGCATCACAGTGATTGCACCGATTGAGCGGGTACTTGCTCTGTGACTCTTTCCCAGCTGCACTGACGACGTGCGTGACATCAGTGTGGCCGTCCGGCCTTGTTCTTTTTCTTTGAATGTTGGATGATCTTTAGGGGATAGAATAACATCCAAGTTGTATAAGCAAATATAATGCTCAAAAATTAATTGGAAATGTCCTGTGTAGAATGGAAACACTGTCCTAATAAGAGGCATGTCATTATGGGCTTATTGTATTTTGAGCACCAAAAATTTGAGGAGAGCATGCATGGGCTCTTTCCATAAGCCTTTTAGTCCTGATGGACTGCTAATACAGTAGGTCACAGAGGCCTGGTGTCTACAGCGCCCGTTGAAAGGCCTGCGAAAGAACATTCCTATATAGCAGGCCTGCAGAACTTAGCCGTAAGCAAGCCCTAAGGTTCCTTAGTGAAGGACTGCCTGCACAGTCATGTCACTTAGTGTCACTGCAGCAGTACCGCTAGTATGGCATGACTGTGCTGTGGATACACTCTCACAGTTCAGAGCCTGCAAGAAATCCTCTGCTGGGCCGACTGTTGCGCCATCCTGCTACATAGACTCGACAAGGAACTCGTGAAAGGAGGTCAGCTTGAATTGGTGTTGGCCAAGTTTATTGCTAGCCAAGACAAACTAGAAACAATATACAACACTAGCATTTAGGGCGCACACCCACTCGCGTTTTTATTTCTTGCGCTGCGAGAGCGAGTGAAAACACTCGCATCGCAAAAAAACCGCTGTGATATTGCCAGTGTTCTCAAGGGGGCCAGCGGCAGCAGCGCTAGCCCCATTGAAATCATGGAGTATATCGTGGACTTCCAGGATGGTTGAAAAACCCTAGCTGGTTAAAAAAAAGAAAAACTTACCTCTCCGCCGTTCAGACGCGTCCTCCGGCTGGCTCCCCTGCACTGCTGTCCAGCATTTTTAGCAGGCGGGGATCTAAAGGTCGCTGCCATCCAACCCGGTATGGACATCTATGGAGAGTCATGTGAAGGTGTGCAGAGCAAAGACATGAGATCTGGTGTGACTTGAATGGTCTAAATTTCATAGCTTCAAAAGTTTAATTCTCTGTATTATTACTAACCACTGTAACGTGTTTTGAAGCCTTTTGCATCTTCTTCATAGACCTGCGGGTGAATACGGGGGCTCCTGCCAGGAGAGACTGGTGTCGCCCCTAAAGGAAAGCCATGTTCTTCCATGGCAGGAGCCACTATGCTCACCCCCCTCTCTGGAGAAGAGGTGGCAGGCCTTGAAGCACACTAGCTGCTGGTTAATAATAAAGAGGATTAAACTTTTGAAGCTATAAACATTTTGATTTGGACCAGTCAAGTTGTGCCAGCTGTCATGCCTGCGCCCCAGAAGAGAGGACCACGGGGTTCTGAGGAGGTTAGAAGGTGTTCTGTGACCGTACTGCTGGATGTCTCCTTGGGTTCGGGAAGAACAAGTCTGGAGTCTTCCCTATGATGATATAAGTGCATGTTTTTAAAGCCACTGCTGCGGAGCGGTCACAGACGCGCTCTCACGGGGGACGTAGCTGGCTAGGGGCGCAGCAGTACATTTTCTACATGCACTTTGATTACTGAGCAAACCTCAAGATATTAACACTAAACCACACAACACATCACTTTCAATACTTGTTTGATGTGCAGGCCAAGCGGAGAGGCACACATGCCGGTGATGATGGGTATTTACTAGAAACCGTAAATCCTCCCTGTGATTTAAAGGATTAGCAGACTTTGGAAAGTAAGACACTCCTTTCTAAAAGTCATTTCGTTTCTAATCAAAAGCCTGCAGCCCTGTTTTGGAATGGGTGTTACCAGCAGAATGCTTGACGCGTATGGGGCGAGGTCCATGCAGTCACAGATGGGGCGAGGACCCTGCAGTCAGATGGGGCGAAGGACCCTGCACTCACAGATGGGGGGGCGAAGGACCCTGCAGTCACAGATGGGAGGACCCTGCGGTCACAGATGGGAGGACCCTGCGGTCACAGATGGGAGGACCCTGCGGTCACAAATGGGAGGACCCTGCGGTCACAGACGGGGGGGGCGAAGGACCCTGCGGTCACAGATGGGAGGACCCTGCGGTCACAGACGCGGCGAGGACCCTGCAGTCACAGACGCGGCGAGGACCCTGCAGTCACAGACGCGGCGAGGACCCTGCAGTCACAGACGGGGCGAGGACCCTGCAGTCACAGATAGGGGGGGCCAGGACCCTGCGGTCCTGGATTGGGCAGAGAAGACCATGCAGTCACAGATGGGGCGAGAACCCTGCAGTAACAGATGGAGGGGGGGGGGGGACCCTGCTGTCACAGATGGGGGGCGAGAACTCTGTGGTCACGGATGTGGGGGCGAGGACCTTGCATTCATGAATAGGGGGGCGAGGACCCTGCGGTCACAGATGGAGGGGGGGGGGGGGGACCCTGCAGTCACAGATGGGGGCGAGAACTCTGTGGTCACGGATGGGGGGGGGCGAGGACCTTGCAGTCACGAATGGGGGGGCTAGGACCTTGCAGTCACGAATGGGGGGGCGAGGACCTTGCAGTCACGAATGGGGGGGCGAGGACCCTGCGGTCACATATAGGGTAGCGAGGACCCTGCAATCACAGATGGGGGCGGCGAGGACCCTGCGGTCACGGGGGGGGGGGGGACCCTGCAGTCACAGATGGGGAGCGAGAACTCTGTGGTCATGGATGGGGGGGCGAGGATCCTGCGGTCACATATAGGGTAGCGAGGACCCTGCGGTCACAGATGCGGGGGCGAGGACCCTGCGGTCACAGATGGGGGCGGCGAGGACCCTGCGGTCACGGGGGGGGGGGGGGGACCCTGCAGTCACAGATGGGGGGCGAGAACTCTGTGGTCATGGATGGGGGGCTGAGGACCCTGTGGTCACATATGGGGGAGCGAGGACCCTGCGGTCACAGATGCGGGGGCGAGGACCCTGCGGTCACAGATGCGGGGGCGAGGACCCTGCGGTCACAGATAGGGGGGGGCGAGGACCCTGCGGTCACAGATGGGGGGGGGGGGGCAAGGACCCTGCGGTCACAGATGGGAGGGGCGAGGACCCTGCGGTCACAGATGGGTGGGGCGAGGACCCTGCGGTCACAGACGGGGGGAGGGAGGACCCTGCTGTCACAGACGGGGGGAGGGAGGACCCTGCTGTCACAGACGGGGGCCGGAGGACCCTGCTGTCACAGACGGGGGCCGGAGGACCCTGCTGTCACAGACGGGGGCCGGGGGACAGTGCTGTCACAGACGGGGGGGGGGGGGCGCGGGACCCTGCGGTCACAGAGGGGGTGAGGAGGACCCTGCGGTCACAGACGGGTCAAGGACCTTGCGGTCTCAGATGGGGGGGAGGGACCCTTCAGTCACATATGGGGTACGATGACCCTGCGGTCACAGATGGGGGGGTGATGACCCTGCGGTCACATTTGGGGGGGGGGTGATGACCCTGTGGTCACAGATGGGTTTTTCTTGGGTGGGGGTGATGACCCTACGGTCACAGATGAGGAGGCGAGGACCCTGCGGTCACATACGGGGTGGAGAACCCTGCGGTCCAGACGGGGTGGAGGACTCTGCGGTCACAGAGCCTGATATTCAGCAATAGGTTCCTTGTACGATATTTGTTTCACACTGATTTGCCAAGTATTGCATTCTGTTTGTCTGCTAGTTTCCTTTGCATATACTATTGTGTACTGAAAAGGGAAATTCATCCAAAATTGATCTTTTGCCAGGTCTTAGATAGAAGTTCAAAGATAGTATCAACGTAATCCATGACCTTGGACCTCCATAAGTAGTCAGAACAAAGTAGCTGTATTTCCCTCAAACCTATATAGCACCACTGGCCACTTTTTAGGGACTGGAAATGTACTGCACCACATTGAGTGAGTGTGAATCCAAGTCAATGGAGTTTGCTTAGACAAGTGATGTTCAAGTTTCCTAAGCCAAGTACCCCCAATGCTATGATCCTATACCATGCTGTCTGTTCAAAGCACCGCCTGAAAAGAGCTGGATCATCCCACTGAGATGTGCCATGTATCCCACATAACACAGTTTGAGTACCTAGGGCTTAGAATATCGGCTCAGAGATTTTTCTTGGGTCCTCTATAGTTTTGAAAATTGTTAAAATTGTTTGTTTGTTTCCGGTGGAATCCACTTTTGGTTTCCGTTCCATTTGAAAAGAAAAGCATTCGTTCAAAACGGAAATCAAGATGCTGATGTGAAGGAGCCCTTATAGACTCCCTGGTGTGATCTACATCTCTGTGGTATGTCAAAACATACGTTTTCTATAGATTTCCCTGGCTGGGATTCCACATAGCAACTTTCTGAATAGCCTACTGTAGTAAAAATAGATAATATTCCAGTAGAATTTTCCTTTAAGAGAGGAAAATTGGCTTCTACCTCATTGGGTTTTTTGGCTTCCCCTGGATCAACATTGAGGGGGGAAGATGATAATAGGCTGAACCCGGATGGATATATGTCTTTTTCGGCCTAACATACTATGTTACTATGTTAGTACCTATGTATAAGTAGAGAAAAGACCTGTGTATGACAGGATCTAATATACTACTTTATATGGCAACACTTGTTGAAATGTGGAGCAAACAAAAAAAGCCGTCAGAGCTCTATGTGGGGTGGCCTTTAGGTGACTAATGGATGGCGTAGAAGGATTGCTGCCTTACTAGTGACGCTAATAAACCCGAGGCCTACAAGGGTGTCAGGTGCATATAGTAAAGGAAACCAAAAGTCTAGAACTTACGCACAATGTCCACGGGCGGATTTGATTTGCAGTATCCGCATGGGGGCACCCGCGCAGGAGATCCACAGATCAAGCCGCCCATAGGGATGCATTAGCATCTGCAAAGCAGCTAAAAGCATGCGGATGTGTTTTTTTTTCTTTCTTTTACCGGCGTGCGGATCGCACGTGCGGGAAGAGATCGCAGCATGCTCCATTTTTCCTGCAGATCCCGCTGGGACGGCTTCCATTGAAGTCAATGGAAACCGTCCGATCTGCGGAACACCCGCAGCTTACACTGCAGATGTGCCGTGGAGCCGCAGGAAAGAGGAGATTCAAAAAAGAAAAATGGCACTGCGCATGTGCCGGGCAGAAGAAAGAAGAAGCGTCCGAAACGGAGGAGGCCCGCGCTGGATCTGGAGAGGTAAGAAACTGCATTTTTTTCTGTCCATGGCTGTGGACACGCGTGGATTTCATTACGAGATTAGGCAGTGGAATCTGTGCGTGCAAGTGGACATGAGGCCTTAGGTGCAAATCCGTATGAAGCATAGACATGGAATGGAGGAATGGTGAAAAGAACTTTATTGTAACCACTGGCAGGGGCATAACTATAGGGGATGCAGGGGATGCGGTTGCACCCGGGCCCAGGAGCCTTAGGGGGCCAAGAAGGTCCCTCTTCTCCATACAGTTAGCCCAGTACTACGAAGAAAGCATTATATTTGGGGGCCCTGTTACAGGTTTTACTTTGAGGCCCAACAGCTTCACGTTACACCTCTGGTAATCAGTATCATCACGCGTTTTAAGGCCAAGTGCCACTTTCTCAAACATCTGAATAGTGGACTGTAGTCTTCACTTCAGATGTCATTTTCCCCTTTTTAACTCTTTCTATGTCAGCAATAAATGTTCGAAAAATGTTGCCTAGAAGTTTCTGGACAGATCTTGCACACAGTCTTCATTTTTTACGACTACTGCAAATCCCAGCAGTCCAGTGAGCAGAATAAACGGGTGTCTCTTTATCGTCATCATAGCAGTACCGGAGCCTCAGATGTGAGCTGTCTTGGCCAAATTACCTTATGATATACGGCAATCTGTTCAAAGATGATCCAGTGACCTCAGACAGACAGTGAGAGGGTGGGGGAGGGTGCCTTAAATAGACAGAAGTCTATCCAGGTTGACCTGGGATGCGAAAGCTAGTTGCACGCACTGAACCTTTAAGAGGTAAGTGGTATGCATTCATGCACCATATGGGAAGTAGTGACAGATGCCTGGGATACAAGGAGAGGCGGTGTTTACCACAAATGACAGAAGCAAGGGAATGGAAGCCACAACCACCGGCAGGTGGAGGTGAGGAAAGTTAGTGGCCGCTGCCCTTCACATAGAACATATACCAACAACACAATGCCATTTGGAAATTTCAATAAATTTGGAAATTATTTATAAGATTTTTCTTTATTTAGCTACTTATTATGAACATGTAAATGGTACTAGTGGTAACAAAGGATCACTCTGCTTACGTGTTTTGAACCTTACAAGTTTGAGGTCCGAAATGCATAAACCGATTGATCCTTTGTTACCACTAGTATTGTTCACATGTTCCTAAAAGATTGGAAAATAAAAAAGAATCTCTACAAGACACTACAAGTGCTGGTCTTTAGCTTTCTGTTACGTGTGCTGCTGAGACCTGTAGTACTATTGTCTCTAGCAGCACAGCTCCACAGGTGGTTGAGGGCTAATTGAGCTAGCTGCGTGTGGTGATCTCGTATTAGCCAATCCCCCGGGTCTTTGCTCACATATAAGCCCAGCTCCTGTTCAGTGTCTGTCTGTTCCAGAGTGAGCAGTCATGAATCCTTGTCTGTTGCAGCTTGTGGTGTGATCTGTGTCTTGCTGGTTCATGTCCGTTTGTATGTTTATTTTCTGTCAGCTTGCGGTGTGACCTGTGATCTGTGTCCTTTCCTGTTGCAGCTTGCTGTGTGAACTGTGTCCGGTTCTGCTGGACTCCTGGTTAGTGTAGGGACTAGCAGTATAACCAGGAGCCGTGAAGTGGCCCGCTAGCTCTCATGTTTTGTACAAAATATCAGCTAATACCTGGTATTTACATTTAGCTTATCATCTCTTACTGGTGGTTACATTTTGGCTGCTGTATGCTGTGTACTCTGCTCTGTGTATCCTGTAGTTCTGTCCCTGTTATGTGGCATGTGTATGTCTCCTGTTCTGTGGCGTGGTTCCTAGGATCAGCTAGGGCCCAGTTCCGAAGACCGCTGGGCCGCCCTTTTATTGGGGCAATGTCCCATCCTCCCCGTTAGCACAGGGCAAGTTTGTGTGAGACAGTTGTGCATCCATCTCTTTCTCTTTTGGTGACGATCGTGTGGGCCTCTTTCTCAGTTTGCCCACACGATCATAACACTTTCGACTTTGAATTTCTTTTATGGCGGGGGAAAGGGGGGACGCAGTTCTTTGATGAAATATTTTTCCTGCAACGGTTGCGCGCACCATATATTTGTGTAAATGAGCTGCATGGGTGAATCCTTAAAGAATCCTCAGTTTTATTGGGGGAAAGTTATTAAATGGGATAATTAATGCTAAAGCTGCCTCTATGAAAAATGACTTCAGTAGGGTGACTAGAGATGTAATCAATTAATGAGGGTCTGATAGCTGTAATGAATGTTGATTAGTTTGTAAATATTTGTTTTCATTTTGACATTTAAGATTCTTTTTTTCTGTTGATCGGTGTCAAGTCTAATTAAATCCAAAGTGATTCAGTGTTTTATACAATAAAACATGAGTAATTTAAAGGGTTTAGCTTTCCATATCCCCTAATAAAAGCTGCCTTGACTGTAATATTTGACAGGTAGATAGAAGAATAATAACCCACCTCCATCTGTTTTACCGAGCACGATGACCTGGGTCATGTTCTCCAGCTCTTTGACATGACTTTGCCAAGTATTTCCAATGTTGTAACATGATAAAGTAATTACAATGTTCCATCAACGTAGAGCTAGTGGGTGGAGACTACCTGCTATTATGTCTTCTATGGAGAAAACAGCAGATTGTACTGCCTAACTCTGTAGCACTCAAATACAAATATCATCAGGAAGGACAGTAGAGAAGTGCTGAGCAGTGTAGATGTGACTCCAGTAGCTATAACACAGCAAATAACGCACCATTGGCTGCAGCAGCTATGACTGAGTCTCTGTTTCTTTACTCTTCCCTTCTCCTGTCTACATAGACATTTCTTGGCAGCATGAGTCTCCATCCTCCTCCACTTCCAGTTCTTTGTCTTGTTATCCCTTACTAGATGTGGACTTCACTTGATAAGAGGCAGTTGACAGCAAATTAGAAGGAAGAAACTGTTTTGCACTTTTTGTTAGTTATTACATAGACTATGATATAAGTACAAGTTCTTTAAAAAGTTAGTGACCATTGAAGGAACACTCATGCATCATTAAAAACACAGTTAAAAAGGCATTCAGAAAGTCCTCGGACGCTTTCACTTTTTTACATTTTCTTATATTGTGGCATTGTGCAATAAAAAAATCAATTTTCCCCCATCATTCTGCACTCAGTACCATATAATGAATGACAAGGTGAAAACAGAATGTTAGACGCCTTTAAAATTTTGCATTGACATAAGTAGTTGAAGCAGCAATTACAGCCTCCTGTCTTCTTGGGTATAATGTCACAAGGTTTGCATACCTGGATTTGGAGATTTTCTGCCATTCTTCTCTGTAAATCCTTTCAAGCCCTGTCAGGTTGGATGGGGGCCGTCGATGGAGAGAAATTTTCAGGTCTCTCCAGAGATGTTCAAATGGGTTTAAGTGAGGGCTGATTTGACCACTCAAGAACATTCACAAAGTTGTCCTTAAACCCCTCCCTTCTGACCAGTCTGAGGTCCCTTGCTCTCTGGATCAGGTTTTCATTATGAATGTCTATGTAGTTTTCTCCATTCAACTTTCCATCTCCCTGTCCCAACCACTGATAACCCCCCCCCCCCCCCCCCAGCATGATACTGCCACCACCAGGCTTCACTGTAGGGATGGTATTGGGCAGGGAATGAACAGTACCCGGTTTCCTCTAGACACAATGCTTAGAATTGAGGCTAAAAAGTTCAATCTTGGTTTCATCAGACCAGAGAATCTTGTTTCTCACAATCTGAAAGTCCTTTGCCATAAAGCCCAGATTGGTGGAGTGCTGCAGTAATGGTTGACCTTCTGGAAGTTTCTCCCATCTGCACATAGGATCTTTGGAGCTTGGCCAGAGTAATTGGATTTTTTGTCACCTTTCTTACCAAGGCCCTTCTCTCCTGATTACTTGTGATTAGCTTGTGAGTCGTCAGCTCTAGGAAGAGTCCTGGTTGTTCCAAACTTCTTCTAAGATTTATGGAGACCGCTGCGCTCTTGGAAACTTTCAGTGAAGCAGAAATTTTTTCGGAACCTTCTCCAGATCTGTGTTTCTACACAATCCGGTCTCTGAGCTCTAAGGCAGTTCTTTCTCCTCATGGCTTAGTATTGACTCTGATATGCATTGTGAGCTGTGAGATCGTATATAAACAGGGGTGTGTCTTTTTAAAATGATGTCAAATTGACTGAATTTATCACAGGTGGATTCCAATCAAGGTGGAGAAACATCTCAAAGCTGATCATGAGAAATGGGAGGCTCCCAGAGCTAAATTTCAAGTGTTATACCAAACGGTCTCAGTAAAAAGGTGCAAAAAAACAAAAATAGGGGTGCAACTATCTGAATGGGTGAGTGATTTGGAAAAAATTATAGGTAGAGGAACGTGCAGAAGATGTGAGAAATATGTGAGAGGAGAGCGCCAAGGAAAAAATTAGCAGTAATCAATTGTGGTAGAGTAAGACAATCACTCACCGGGTGCTCAGGTGAGACCAAGCTGGAAACATAAGTCTCACCGGCACCGAAATCCTAGAAGGCGTGTATAAATATAAAGCTGTATCCCTTATCTGTAGAGAGCCGCACAGCAATTTTACGAGCAACACCCAAAATTATTGGGGCTCGTTATATAATCATTAACAAGAACAAAGAAAAACAATGCTTGCGCTCACGGGAAAACAGGAAAAATGATCAATTGATTTATATTATAATCAATTTATTTAACATATACAATACATACGATATACTGAGCTACGCGTTTCTGCGACCATTCTGTCGCCTTTTTCAAGCTCAAGTAACACAATATAAGACGATCTATTTATACATAGATTTAAAAGGCTGGCTTAGCAGTCAATGTGCGATTAGCGGTGCATGCCGTTCTCTCAATGAATTTGGGCGGGGATACCGCTACCTGGGAAGGTCAGGTTGACGTAATCACGTCACTCTTTGACTCGCTTCTTGCGTGTCAAATTTTTTTTCTTTTTTTCACAATGAACTTCATTTTCACATGTCAAAGGTTCCGACAGTGGTTACTATTCTCGATCTATCTACCAAAGGGATCAAACCCGACTTAGTAGTTTATGTCTATTATATCAACCTATAATTTATATACTACCACAATCTAATTAAAATATATTAAATATATAAAAATACATAATATTTAATATGCTTCCTTATATGAATAATCTATACTCTAATAAACTAATACACTAATACAATCTTCCGTAAAAACACATTATATCCCGACAATTCATTCTAACTTTGTAATATAATAAATATCATAAAATTATTAATCAATGAATGCTAAAACAATTTTGTTATATTTTTTCCAGCATTTCATTAAGCCCTGCGGGAACAAGGGTGTTGAGCCTATAGATCCAGAACATCTCCTTTTTTCTCAAAGATGAGATGGATCTGGAATCTATGCTTTCCAATGGAGTCACTAACATCTTAGACACGTCTCCATTATGGATATCAAAAAAGTGTCTGGACAAACAGAAGATGTGATTCTTCTCTCTCGTTAAGATGGTGGGTCGTGGAAAAGATCTAGTTGTTCTGGTGCTGCCAACCAATGATAGTCGCACTGGTAGGTGAGACTGTTCTGATGAATTAGTGAAGAAAAAAATATGATGGGTGAAGGCACAGCTGACCGAAATCTAAAGTTCAGTACAATACAAGAAGTAAGCTCAGCTTCTCCAAATTATTTTAAACCAGCATAAAGACGCGTTTCGGGGAAATGCCCCTTCCTCAGTTATAACTGGTGATACACTTTGTGTTGGCTGTTGGTGTGTGCATGGTGCACCAGGCAGAGGGGCAGATGAAGGACGGCTTGTTTACAGAGGCCAGTTGTTCGGTTTTTATGCCTGCCTAAACTGAACAGCAATCGATGAACAAATGAACTCTTGTTTATGGTTCATTCGCTGACTGTGTTTACGCTGAACGATTTCAGATTGGCGCTATCCTGACATAATCGTTCAGTGTAAAAGTTGTTCTACAAGTTGAAAGTAGTTTTAAGTTACAGTGACCCATAAAAGACTATATTGCAAGTTCTATTGTTGCCCAGTCCATTGTAACCTGATGGACCTCTGTACAATGTACTATAAGACAATATTGCACAGGCCTAGATGAATGGGATACACATAGATTCATGGCTGTTACGAAGCATCTGACGTTGGCCCATCCTGACTCCAGACTACACCGCTAACTTTCAGAAAGTTACAATTCGATAACAGATAGCTGACTCCGGCACTTTTCAAAGCTGCAAAATCACGTTTCACTCTAAAACTTGGTGGGTAGGTGAAATAATGGGATTTATGATGTACGTTCCATTGATCCTGTCTGGATTTTGATTGTATTTGCTTAAAATTGTGAATGTTGAAATATTGAGAAAACACATATTTTAATAGAATGATATTTCAGAGAAAAACTAGATTGTGATATTGTGGATTAGACGCACAATGCTACTTTAAATTAAAAATCAATACAGATGATTGAAAATTTTGTCATTTTAAAGTATACCTATCATTACAAAAAATCAGCCCTCCTGTAGCGCTTGTCAAGTATATTAGATGTCCTGAAGCCAGAAATGTTGTGTGGAAGTTGCATATTTTAAGTCTTTACTTCTTTCTACTGTTTCTACAGGGAATCTACTCCCCCCCCCCCCCCCTCCACATAAAGCAAAGTTAGGGGCTCATAGTAGCTGAAGTGCTGAACCCAGGGATGTGACTTTTATAGTTCCCATCCTTGCCGTTGCCCCACCGTCCTCTTGCAGAGCTGTGGCTGCTTGTTCCCCTCGGACTACAGAGGCAAGTGCATCTACTGAGTGGACTAATTCCGTCATTCTGTGCGCTCGCTAGGGTAGTCCATGGGGTGCATGCAGCGGTGGCTTTGCAAGACGATAGCGGGGAAACGGTGAAGAGGGTAAGTCCCTGGTTTAAGTGTAACCGCTCCAATGAGCCCCTAACTTTAGTTTATGGGACTTATAGTTGCTGGCAGGTTCCCTTTCATAAACAGTTTCTCTCTTTGTGTTTGCAGAACGCACAGCTTCTTACTGGTGTGATATCAGAATTGTACTACATGCATGGGGATATTCCGTTCTATTTTCTGTCCCTTCTAACCGCACGAGTCACATACACTAAAGCCCCATGTACACATTAGATGAGCTCCCAAAATTCACTAATGCCCATTAGCAGCTTATTACCTTCATTTGCATGTAAATGAGCCTCCCTGAGCTGTATGCAGTGAACAGCAGGTAGTCTGTTATCTGCATACAGCCCCTTTGTTCTGCTGTGAGACTGCAGCTGAATACAATGTTATCAGTGCTCCTGTGGAGAATCACAGTGTGCAGTCCCTGCTATCAGCTGCCCGGCCGAACAATGGATTTTAAACACAACATAAAATAATCATTCGGCCGAAAAGCTAACGATGGTAGCATTAACGCAACGATTATGGCTCAAGAGACATCGTTTGAGCGAATTTTGAGCGATAATCGTCCCGTGTAAATGGGGATTAAGGGACAGATGCTACAGTTTTTATTTTTTATTGGTATCAATAAAAACTGCAACTTCCTATTGAAAAAACAAGCCATTACACAGATATGTCTATGGGAAAATAAGAGAGTTCTGGTTTTTTGATTGTAGCGAGGCAGAAACAAAATGATTAAAAGAAAGGTTTTTATTGTTCAAAAGTGGAAAATAAATTTTATTTTCATAATCATACCAATCCGCAGAGATGCGCTATCATGTCATTTATATTGCAGATTAATGCCGTTTAAAAAAAAAAAGGAAGAATTGATGTTCTTTTATCTTGTCCCACCTCAAAAAAAAAAAAATAAGCGTTCAACAATACATCATATGTACCCCAAAAACGTACCAAAAAAACTACGGCTCACCACCCAACAAACAAACCCTCATATGGCCATGTTGACTGAAAAATAAAAAAGTTCTGGCTTTTTTGAAAAGTGTAGATGAAAATCCCCAAAGATCATTGCTTCCTCAATGATCAAACTAGGCCCCATCCTGTTAAAGGGTTAATTTGGTAAAATGTAGGTATATCCAAAATAGATGGTTCACTACCTGCAGAAAGTGCTGCTCTTCACTGTTGGCATGTGGCGGGATACAACAATAACTTTTTTTCCCATGTATAGTAAATAGAAAGCATTAAAGTGTTTACTGCGTTGGTAATGAACACAACACAGAGGGAAATTTGATTGTAACAAGATACAAATACTTTAATTAGTACAGAAGAATTTATAGTAAACTAATTATGAGTGATGACCATAAAGATAAGATGTTCAAAACATCCTTAAATTCTGATCAGCAGTTCAAGTCATTTAATTACCATCAAACAGATTGATGCTTTGATGTAGTTGGAGGCTTGTTTCCTGTTCTGCCTACCAGCACTTGGACTGGGTGACATCTGAGAAAACTTTCTTGAAGTGTGACAGAAGAATAAAAGATAGTAAAACCGCCTGTAAACAATAAAACACAAATGCTGCAGCCAGGAAGCGTGCCGCAGATTCCGTAAAAATGAGAACATGACTATTTTGGCAGATCAATTTAATTTCTATTCTAGTCTTAAAAGGATCCTGCCCCGTTAAACACGATGTCTGATCCGCAGTCAGCATGTTATGGAGCAGGAGGGGCCGAACAAACTGATAGATATTGTGGGTAGATTCCGTATAACTTGTATTTTACTCATTTATACCACTGCTAATACTGAGCTTAGGAGTCCAATAGGTGGTCTTGTCAGTGACTGACATCCTTATCTGTGTGCGGTATTATTGTATCTTGACGCCACCAGAAAGTTCTGGTGGAGACGCCCCCTGTACCTGATTGGCTGCAAACAACTCTCCCTTGCAGGTCCTGGCAGCCCACGAATCTGCTGCTGTCCCGGCTCACCTTGCTGATGGAGGTTTTCCGCTGCTGCTGCAGTAAGTATGTGTGGCCGACCCCCGCTGCCAGCCACGCCTATCCCGTACGAAATTGCAGCATGCTGCAATTTCTTCCCCATGAGCAGAAAATCAAACTGATTTCCGCTCGTGGACAGGACATCGCGTATTCCCATAGTATGCTATGGACTGGATTTGCTATGGAATCCAGAGGCGAAATCCCACTCTGAATTTCACAATGCAAATCCGCCCGTGTGCAGGAGGCCTAACATACGGTCCCCAGGTAGGACTGCATATACAACGTGACAGGTTCTTTTCAAAAGCTATGATCTGTGGATTTAATTTTACAGTTTACGTATAGAATTAATCTACATATAAAGTTGCGGTATGCTGCCATTCAGGGTTCCATTTAGAGCTTCCACCAACTACTTTTGACAATGGCGTAGGGCTGTATTTGCAACATAGGATTATCGCGATCAGTCCTGTGATCCTCCGCTGCTAGTCTAGACTCAGCGCTCCTTGAGCACCGCCTATAGGAAATCGGAGAAGACAGAAGTGGTTGTAACTCCTCTGTCTTGGGTAATATACAGGAGGGTCTTCTATTTCGCCTTCCTGTTAGATTTACAAGTAGCTCAAAAAGTTGTAGTAAAAAAAACTTGTAGTAAAACTTGTGTCGTTCAACTATTAACTCTACTTTGTTATATAGCAACATAGAAGTTGGGATCTATCACAGAAGTGTTTCCCAACCTTTTCAGCCTTGGGGCACCCCTGGGAAAACATTTTTATGGCACTAAAAGTGGGTGTGGTTAGGGGTGTGGCTTTATATTGGTCAGGGGCGTAGCTAGGGTGTGGCTTATTACGACATATGATTTTTATCTCCATCGTATCTAGAGATGAGCGAGCGTACTCGGAAAAGCACTACTCACTCGAGTAATTTGCTTTATCCGAGTATCGCTGTGCTCGTCCCTGAAGATTCGGGTGCCGCTGCGGCTGACAGGGGAGTCGCAGGGGAGAGCGGGCGGGAGAGAGGGAGAGAAAGATCTCCCCTCTTTTCCTCCCCGCTCTCCCCTGCAGCTTCCCGCTCCGTGTCGGCACCCGAATCTTCAGGGACGAGCACAGCGATACTCGGATAAAGTAAATTACTCGAGCGAGTACCGCTTATCCGAGTACGCTCGCTCATCTCTAATTGTATCGTATGACAGGGCTGTTTAAAAAAACACACTGGGAAGACCGCTGGATGGGCTATTGATATACATTATATTTACAATTAACATGCTGCGAAATTAAATCCCACGCCTCATGTCAGTGTCCACACCATGTGGATGATTTTCAAAATCTCATCCACTTTGCTGCTACAGCTGCTATAAATTCCGCAACTAATCTGCCCCCTGCAGCAATAGCGGACCCATATTGTGGCTCCCTATTGCAGCTGTGACAGCAATAGCGACCCCCTGTTGCGGGCCTGGCAACAATAATGACCCCCTATTGCTGGCTCGGCAGCAATAGCGACCCCCTGTTGCGGGCCCGGCAACAATAGCGACCCCCTATTGCGGCCTCGGCTGCAATAGCGACCCCCTATTGCGGCCTCGGCTGCACTAGCGACCCCCTATTGCGGCCTCGGCTGCACTAGCGACCCCCTATTGCGGCCCCGGCTGCAATAGCGACCCCCTATTGCGGCCCCGGCTGCAATAGCGACCCCCTATTGCGGCCCCGGCTGCAATAGCGACCCCCTTTTGTGGCTCCGGCTGCAATAGCGACCCCTATTGCTGCCCCAGTAGTAATAGCGACCCCTATTGCTGCCCCAGTAGTAATAGCAACCCCAATTGCTGCCCCAGTAGTAATAGCGACCCCAATTGCTGCCCCAGTAGTAATAGCGACCCCAATTGCTGCCCCAGTAGTAATAGCGACCCCAATTGCTGCCCCAGTAGTAATAGCGACCCCTATTGCTGCCCCAGTAGTAATAGCGACCCCTATTGCTGCCCCAGTAGTAATAGCGACCCCTATTGCTGCCCCAGTAGTAATAGCGACCCCTATTGCTGCTCCAGCAGTAATAGCGACCCCTATTGCTGCTCCAGCAGTAATAGCGACCCCTAATTGCTGCTCCAGCAGTAATAGCGACCCCTAATTGCTGCTCCAGCAGTAATAGCGACCCCTAATTGCTGCTCCAGCAGTAATAGCGACCCCTAATTGCTGCTCCAGCAGTAATAGCGACCCCTATTGCTGCCCCAGCAGTAATAGCGACCCCTATTGCTGCCCCAGCAGTAATAGCGACGCCTATTGCTGCCCCAGCAGTAATAGCGACGCCTATTGCTTCCCCAGCAGTAATAGCGACGCCTATTGCTTCCCCAGCAGTAATAGCGACGCCTATTGCTTCCCCAGCAGTAATAGCGACCCCTATTGCTGCCCCAGCAGTAATAGCGACCCCTATTGCTGCCCCAGCAGTAATAGCGACCCCTATTGCTGCCCCAGCAGTAATAGCGACCCCTATTGCTGCTCCAGCAGTAATAGCGACCCCTATTGCTGCTCCAGCAGTAATAGCGACCCCTATTGCTGCCCCAGCAGTAATAGCGACCCCTATTGCTGCCCCAGCAGTAATAGCGACCCCTATTGCTGCCCCAGCAGTAATAGCGACCCCTATTGCTGCCCCAGTAGTAATAGCGACTCCAGTAGTTATGGCGACCCCTATTGCTTCCCCAGCAGTAATAGCGACGCCTATTGCTTCCCCAGCAGTAATAGCGACCCCTATTGCTGCCCCAGCAGTAATAGCGACCCCTATTGCTGCCCCAGCAGTAATAGCGACCCCTATTGCTGCCCCAGCAGTAATAGCGACCCCTATTGCTGCTCCAGCAGTAATAGCGACCCCTATTGCTGCTCCAGCAGTAATAGCGACCCCTATTGCTGCCCCAGCAGTAATAGCGACCCCTATTGCTGCCCCAGCAGTAATAGCGACCCCTATTGCTGCCCCAGCAGTAATAGCGACCCCTATTGCTGCCCCAGCAGTAATAGCGACCCCTATTGCTGCCCCAGCAGTAATAGCGACCCCTATTGCTGCCCCAGCAGTAATAGCGACCCCTATTGCTGCCCCAGCAGTAATAGCGATCCATATTGCTGCCCCAGCAGTAATAGCGACCCCCTATTGCTGCCCCAGTAATAATAGCGACCCCTATTGCTGCCCCAGTAGTAATAGCGACTCCAGTAGTTATGGCGACCCCTATTGCTGCCCCAGTAGTAATAGCGACTCCAGTAGTTATGACGACCCCTATTGCTGCTCCAGTAGGAATAGCCATCCCTATTGCTGCCCCAGTAGTAATAGCGACCCCTATTGCGACCCCAATTGTAATAGCGACCCCAGTAGTTATAGCGACCCATATTGCCACCCCAATTGTAATAGCGACCCTAGTAGTTATAGCGACTGATATTGCGGCCCCAGTAGTAATCGCGACCCTTATTGCGACCCCAATTGTAATAGCAACCCTAGTAGTAATAGCGACCCCTATTGCTGCCCCAGTAGTAATAGCGACCCCAGTAATTACAGCGACCCCTTTTGTGACCCCAATTGTAATAGCGACATTAGTAGTTCTAGCGACACCTATCGCGGCCCCAGTAGTAATAGCGACACCAGTAGTAATAGCGACCCCTATTGTGACCCCAAATGTAATAGCAACCCTAGTAGTTATAACGACTCCTATCGCGGCCTCAGTAGTAACATTAACCCCCCACCTCCCAGTAATAACATTAACCCTCCTGCCCCAGTAATAACATTGACCCCCCCCCACCCACCAGTAGTAACATTAACCCCCCCAACACATATACTCACCTCCTCCTTGCAGTCCTGCGCTCACTGTGTCCCGGACACCGGCTCTGTCCTGGCTGCAGACGATACTGGTGTACTTTGATGCCGAGGTGGGGTGAGTGACAGCTGTGTGGCCGATGGTGGCAGCACAGCTGTGCCGACCGCAGCAGCCAGAGGGGTGCACATTGGAGCAGGCAGAGGGTTGGGGACCACTGATGGCAGGAGCATCAAGGGATTTAAGCCGCGGCCAGCCGGGGGTGAGTGATGGCAGACTGATGTATTATGTCCCCACCTCTAACTTCCGGTGGCGACGTAATACACCAGTACCGACATGATTTCCAGCCAGGAGCCGCGGCAGCCTCCCACCGCACCCCGGTTGGGAATCACTGTATCACAGTATAACTCAGCAGCCGGTGTTGGAGAGTGTGAAAGAATAGCATACTGTGCTTGTTGATGGTCTGACTGTTCGCAAGCCATTATGGCCTTCGCTCAGGTGCCTCGTTAAGGTTTCCATTAAAAATCCTAAAAAAAGGCACCTCTGAACCGGACCTTTCTTGACCATTAATGAAAGCTGCTTAACCAGGTTTCTGGTTTGATCGGTTTCTGTTCTTCTCCAACTTTTTGTGCCAGAAAGAATAATGTGGTGAATCGCTCTATTCTTTCCAGCATAAAATGCCAAAAACCTATTGGAAACCTGCCACAACGTGGATCTATTGGTTGCCATATCGTTGATGGCTGAGATAGGTTCCATTCAGGTCCCGTAAACAGAATTCATGACCAGTAGGAATTGTGGTTGTTGAGGCTTAAAGAGGTATGCCAATCTTATAGGTGGTCTGACCCATCGATGCTGAGAATGATTGGGCCATGGCATTGGTTAAGCACGCTATCCCCCTCACTGCACAACGGGGCCCGATCACCCACCACAGGGAACTGCAGCACAGCTCTTGTCGGTCAATGGGACTGAGTGCGGCACTAAATCAGCACTGTGGCCCCTCCAGTCTTGGGATTGGTGGTGTTAGAGGTCGGATCCACGTGATCTTGATGTGGTGCACTTTAATATTCTTTTACAGCAGACACATCACATCGGATCTAGAGAGTTTAGTAACCACTTAAAAAGTTTCTAGCTGACACAGATTTGTTGTCGCAGTGACCGGAGTTTTATTTGTTTTCCTGTTACAAAATGTCACTGATAAAGAAATGTTTATAGAACAAAAATCTGTCAGACACATTTTTGTAGTGATTTTTGGAAAGTCTTCTGTCACAATGTTTATATTGTTACAATAAATGTCTTTTTTTTTTCCCCCATATAAGCTATTCTAAGTATTTTAGCACTCCGCAATCACGAAGCAACAGTATAGGAAAGAGAAACGTATAGATGATACAAGAATAATTGATTCACTCCTGTTTAATAGGATTTGATTTAATTAAAGGTTTTTTTAAAGGCATTTTTAAACCACTCGGTACCCCAACCGATCCGCTATTCCAGTGCGCACTGTCATCAGCAAAACACACAGGGTACAGAGCAAAAGCGGATTGCCCTGACTTCTGTGTAGTGGCTGGCGCTGGTAATTGGAGGGCAGCCCACATTGAAAACAATGAGAGCTGTGCCTGCAATTACCAATACCGACCACTAGACGGAGGTTGGAGTGTTCTGCTTGCATTCCTTAACCTGTGCGTTTTGGCAGTGACCGCAAAGGCCTAAACAGCTGATTGGTTGTTATCTCAAGTGACGGACTCCGGATGATCAGCTATTGATGACATATCCTGATGATAGGTCATCAATAAAAAAATATCTATAAAACCCCTTTAATGTAGTGAGTTATAGACAAAGGCTGGTTTTCATAATGTTAAATACTAAATTGATGTTTGCCTCTCATGTGACTTTAAGGAGTAACTACCATTTACTTCTGATATCTCTGTTTTATGAAATACATGTACGAGGGGCTGCTAAGTCTTTGGCTTTGTGTTCTTTTTTGTTTCTATGGTAACGAATGTACATCACATGAAAGCCTTATGTGTCTAATATATGTTTTCCAAATTTTGTGTTTGTAGCTTATGGCAACAGTGATCTCGGCAGGCGGGAAAACAAAATGGCGGAGTCTAAGGCGATATTCACAGCAAATGAGAGCAGAGGAGTGATAAAATTCTTGTTTCCCCCAGTCGTCTCCACGACAGCACCAATTGAGATTGCCTCCTCCTGATAGGAGAGGAACACACTGAGAGGTTAAAAGCTCCCCCCCTTCCCCACTTTCCTCAGTGTCTTCCTGTCCTGCCAGGAGGCAGGATCTCTGAGAGGGGCTGGTGGAGAAGCCAGCCGGAAGCCTACTCACGGGCGGATCGGAGGGCAGTGGGTCAGCCTGTCCTCCCTTTCCAGCCAGACGACTCCCGGGACGCCACATGGGGTGGTAACCCCCAGGCCAGGTTCCTCCCGCGGCGGCCCATGGGGGGTACAAAGCGGGAGCCTCAGTCCCCCTCCTCCTCCTCGTATAGTGACAGCGCGGCGCTCCAGGAAGCCCTTTGACGGCGGGGGGCGGGGCGCCGCGTCACGTGCCCAGTGTGGTGACGTCATCACGCTCGCATCAGGAGCCGCACGGAGGGGGCGGGGCTTAGCGCAGGAGCGCGAAAATTCAAAATAAGGAACCTGAGAGAAGCCAGAAGGTGGACCAGCACTACAGGTCGCAGGGGGTCTGCAGCACCGGTACAGTAATGAGTGCTCCAGCCCCAGAGACAGTTGAAACCTCAGCCTCAGCGGCCGTAAGTAGCCAGTGCGGCAAAAAATACAAAATGCAAAATCCAATGTATTGTATATGGAAAAATTGCATATTTACCCGCAAAAAATACTTTCCCCTCTTTGTTTGTCAGGGGGATAAAAAAGACATCCCCCCCCCCCACCCAGAACAAAACCCCAAAAATGCGTGGAGTGCGGGACGAGACTGACAGCTACGTACCAGAGGCCTCTATGCAAGGCATGCGTAGCTAGGCTAGTCAAAGAGGAATCGGGGGGATTCCTGGATGACGTTAGGAAGCTGGTGAAGGAGGAGGTTCGATCAGCCCTAACGTCACAGCTGGCGCCGCCAGCGAAACGCCAGAAAAAGGCGTACGTTCCCGACGAGCCTTCCGACTCCGAGAGTTCTATCGGATCGGAGCAAGAGGAACAGGCGGCCGAGGAGTCCTCAGATGAGGAGGACTACAAAAGATACCTTTTCCATCAGGACGACTTAACAGAATTAATTAAGTCAGTCAGGGCTACATTAAAAATGGAAGAGCCCAGAGAACCACGCACCCTGCAAGACGAGATATTTGGGGAACTAGGGGAGAGGCGTAAACATACCTTCCCTGTCCACAAAAACACCATTAAAATTATCCAAAAGGAGTGGAAGAAACCAGACGCAGGTTCCTTCTCCGCTAGAGGGGTAAAAAGAAGGTACCCATTTGAGGAGGAAGTTTGCGCAAGCTGGGAAGAGATACCCAAGGTAGACGTCCCAGTGGCCAAAGTAGCTAGGAGGACGAGCCTGCCCTTTGAGGACGCCGCACAATTAAAAGATCCCATGGATCGCAAAGCCGAAGGCCTTCTAAAAAAATCATGGGAGGCAGCAGCAAGCATACTTAGGCCAGGGATCGCAGCCACCTGCTACACTTAAACAATAAAACGCCAAGGGAACAGATCCTAAATTCCCTACCTATCCTGCGCATGGCAACAAATTTTCTAGTGGATGCCGCGGCCAAAACGGTTAAACTCTCGGCAAAAGCTACAGCTCGATCTAACTCAGCCAGAAGAGTACTATGGCTGAAATCATGGTCAGGCGACTTGGCCTCAAAAAATAAACTATGCGCCCTCCCGTTCTACGGTCAGTTTTTGTTCGGACCAGACTTAGACAAAATCCTGGAGAAGGCGGCTGACAAAAAGAAGGGATTCCCGGAAGAAAAGCCGCAGAGAGGGAAGACCTTCCGAACCCCAGGGCAACAGCCCGAGGCCTACCGAGGCAAGGGCAAGACAGGCCGCTGGAGTTACCCCAAGGGGGGCAGAGGGAGAAATATCCTCTTTAATCCCCACCAAGGGGAGCCCAAGCAGAGACCCTGACGCCAGCTCCGTAGGGGCAAGGCTGGGGAACTTTGTGGACCAATGGGCTGCAATTTGCGAAGGCCCATGGATCCCAAAGATCCTACAGCAGGGATACCGGATAGAACTGGTGTCCCTCCCCAGAAGGAAATTCATCACAGGAGGCTCAGGGCGACAGTTACACTTACTAAGGCAAAGCGTTTGGGACCTGCAACATCTAAACGCAATATCCCCCGTACCGCAAAACGAGGAAACTCAGGGCCATTATTCCAGGCTCTTCCTAGTAAGAAAACCCTGCGGGAAACACCGCATGATAGTGAATCTGAAGCCTTTGAACACCTGTGTCAAGTACAGGAAATTCAAAATGGAGTCCATCTCTTCAACGATAAAGTTGATTCCCAAAGGGGCCTACATGGCGTCCATCGATCTGAAGGACGCTTATTTCCACGTACCGATCCACGAGGGGTCCCAAAGATACCTAAGGTTCGCAGTGGATAAGGGCAAAGGAATAGAGCACCACCAATTCAGATGCCTGCCTTTCGGGATCTCCTCAGCACCCAGAATTTTTACCAAAATTATGGCAGAGGTAGCTGCCTACCTGAGAAAAAAGTCGATCCTAATAATACCCTACCTGGACGATATTTTAATAATAGCAGAGTCCAGGAAACTACTAAGAAAGCACCTAGAGATAGTGCTAGAACTCCTCCAGTCTCTAGGATGGATCATAAACTGGGAAAAATCCAGCTTAGACCCCGACAGGAAGAAGACGTTTCTGGGCATAACGCTCAACTCAGAATTACAATGCTCCTGCCTGCCCGAGGAAAAAATCCAAAAAATCCAAAGGCTGGTCAGATCCTTCCTACAGAAACGATCATGCACAATTCGGGAAGCCATGTCTCTCCTGGGAAGCCTAACGTCATGCATTCCCGGAGTAGCATGGGCCCAGGCTCACACCAGAGCTCTACAGGCCTCCGTCCTATCCGCATGGGACAAAAAGCAGTCCTCGCTAGGGACAAAAATGTATATCCCAAACACAGTGAAAACATCCCTGCGTTGGTGGACATTCCCAGCAAACCTGCAGGAAGGGGTTCATTGGCTACAAAACCCAGCCACGCACATCACAACGGACGCAAGCGCCTGGGGATGGGGAGCGCATGTGGGGAACCAGTTCTTTCAGGGCCCGTGGTCCCAAAGGATAAAAGAACAATCCTCCAATTACAGAGAGCTACAGGCCGTATGGCGGGTCCTACAGCAGTTAGGAAACTCGCTACGGAACCAGCATATAAAGATACTGTCGGACAATACCACCACGGTCGCCCATATTCGGCACCAGGGGGGCACAAGGTCTCCGGCCCTGCAAAACATTTCGCAGAAAATCTTCCACTGGGCAGAGGGCCGGATTCTTTCGATCACAGTAACCCACTTAAAAGGGACGCTAAACCAAAAAGCGGACTTCCTCAGCAGGAGGCAGATAGACCCAGGAGAATGGTCTCTCTCCCTGGAGGCATTCAGAATCCTGACCAACCAGTGGGGGTCCCCACAATTGGACCTATTTGCAACCAGGGAGAACGCCAAAGTAGGCAATTTCTTATCCCTCCGGCCAGGAGATCGTCCTACAGCAATAGATGCCCTAGGCCAGGACTGGGGAAAGGGGCTAGCGTACGCGTTTCCTCCGATACCGCTGATCCCCAGGGTCTTACAACATTTCAGAACCCAGGTATGCACGCTCATCCTGGTGACCCCCTTCTTGCCCAAGAGAAGTTGGTTCGGTCTTCTGACAACATTGAGTGTCCAGGACCCAGTCACCTTTCTGACCTGGACAGATCTGCTATCACAGGGGCCACTGAACCACCCGGGCTTAGACAGACTCCACTTAACAGCATGGCTCTTGAGGAATCCTCACTAAGGGGGAAGGGATTCTCACAAAGAGTGGTAGAAACGTTAATGTCCAGCAGAAAAAAGATGACCCACCTTATCTACCAGAAGGTTTGGAGAAGGTTCTCCTCATGGAGACAGGGAAGGGATTCCGGGGATTCTATCCCGAGCATCCCTTTGATCTTAGAATTCTTGCAGGAGGGCCTACAGATGGGCCTCTCTCCAAGTACCCTGAAGGTCCAGTTCGCAGCCCTTAGCACCATATGCGACACAAAGTTCACGGACAATAGATGGGTCAACAGGTTCTGGACAGCAGCAGCTAGATTACGACCTAGACCCATAAAACTTGTTTCAGACTGGAACCTTAATGGGGTTCTAAGGGCCATGACAGCGGAACCATTCGAGCCGATCGAAGCACTACCGATAAAAATGCTTACAATCAAGACCGTTTTTTCTAATAGCCATCACGTCCTCAAGGAGGGTTAGCGAGCTGCAGGCCTTGTCCATTCGCCACCCATTTCTAAAAATCTTGGATTCCAAATTAATATTTAAAATGGACCCTGCCTTCATGCCAAAGGTGGTATCACATTTTCATAGGTTCCAGGACGTAATAATTCCCTCATTTTTTAGCAAACCAAAAAACGAGGAAGAAAAAATCCTAAGCTGCCTGGACGTCAGGAGAGCAGTCCTAGGCTACATAGATGCGACAAGCCACTGGAGACGGGACGACAACCTGTTCATCCAGTTCAGTGGCCAAATAAAGGGAACAAAGCGGCAAAAAACTCCATAGCCAGGTGGATCCGCCTGGCCATCATAGAGTCCTATAAGGCCCTCGGGAAGGAAATCCCCTTAGCTCTTAAAGCCCATTCTACAAGGGCAGTAGCATCCTCATGGGCCGAACATAGCTCAGCCTCGGTCGAGCAGACAGGCAAGGCCGCAGTCTGGAAAAAACCCCACACGTTCATTAAACATTATAGGGTAAAAGTGCAGCAGGACGAGGACATGGCCTTCGGCCGCAAAGTCCTCTCGACAGCAATCCCACCCTAATAAACTTTAGTTGGTACGTCTCAATTGGTGCTGTCGTGGAGACGACTGGGGGAAAAAATGGATTATACCTACCTGATAATCAGGTTTCCAGGAGTCTCCACGACAGCACCCATACCTTCCCCCCCTAAATTGATAGAAAAGAAACTATAGAATATAATATAAAAAATAAATAAATATATAATATAATATAATTTCATAATCAACAAAAAAACCCCGGTTAAGGGAAGAAATTTAAGTTGAGCTCCTACCCCGGCAATTCGTTAGAATCCACTGAGGAAAGTGGGGAAGGGGGGGGAGCTTTTAACCTCTCAGTGTGTTCCTGTCCTATCAGGAGAAGGCAATCTCAATTGGTGCTGTCGTGGAGACTCCTGGAAACCTGATTATCAGGTAGGTATAATCCATTTTTTCTGCAAGGAAAGTCTGCGAAGGATATTCATGGTGATATGTCGCAGACATTGGGGGATCAATGCCCTTCATATTCTACAGTTAAGAACTGAGTTGCCAAATTTAAAACGGGCCACTTCAGCACCAATGATGAGGAACGTCCTGGACGACCGAGAGAGTTTGTTGTTCCGGAGATCGTCGATGCTGTGCACAACCTCAAACTGGAGAAGCGGACAATTTCAGCTAAAGGAATAGCAGACATCATGGGGATTTCTGGTGAACGTGTTTGTGTCATTATCCATGAACCATTGAACATGAAGAAGCTATCTGCACAGTGGGTCCCCAAATGTTTGAAAACAGATCACAAAAGCATGCGAGTGAAAACTTCCTGGTCCAGTTGTCAGCGTTTCCGGACTGTTAAGAACTTCCTGGATTGACTGGTCACTATGGATGAGACCTGGATTTATTTGTACGACTCTGAAACCAAGGGGCAGTTAAAAGAGTGGAGGCACAGTGGTTCTTCTTTCCCAAAGAAGTTCAGGGTACAAAAATCAGCCACTAAGGTGATGGCGTCTGTGTTCTAGAGTAAGGAGGGCGTGCTGCTAGTGGACTACCTTCAAAATGGTTCCACCATCAATGCAAGGTATTACATTGAACTTTTGGACCAATTGCAGGCAGCTCTGAAGGCCAAAAGGCACGGCAAGCTGTCCAAAGGAATCTTGTTCCTACAAGACAACGCCTCTGCTCACACTGCACAAGCGACCACGGCAAAACTGGTGGAGCTAGGCTTCCAGCTGGTTGACCACCCACCTTATTCACCAGATCTTGCTCCCTCCAACTATCATCGGTTTCCAAACCTGAAGAAACGCCTCAATGGTACCAAAATTCACACTATTTTTGATGCCATAGCTGCTACAGATGACTGGTTTGAGGCACAACCGAAATCCTTCTTTTTGCAAGGCTTACAGAACTTGGAATACCGATGTAAGAAGTGTGTTGACATCAGTGGAGAGTATGTGGAATTAATGTAAAGATTAATCTTCCTATCTCGCTTCTTTCTGGGTAAAGCCAAAGACTTATCAGCAGCCCCTCGTACAACCCCAATTCTGAAAAGGTTGGGCTGCTGTATAAATGTGAAGAAAAAAAGAATGCAATAATTTGAAAATCTGATATAACTATATTTTATTCACAGTAGAACACCTATCAGAAGGTGCTAAGTGAGACATTTTACATTTCATTTTACAAAATTAACTGATTTAGAAATTGATGGCAGCAACACATCTCACAAAAGTTGGGGCAGGGCCGTGTCTACTGTTTTTTCTAGCATCTCCTCTTCTTTCTACAACATTCTGTAAATGTCTGGGTAATGATGAGACTAATTGCTGGAGTTTGGGAATGTTGTCCCATTTTTGTCTCATGTATGATTCCATCTGCTCAACAGTTGCTGGATTTTTTGTTTCATAACGCACCAAATGTTTTCTATTGGTGAAAGGTCCGGACTGCAGGCGGCCAGTTCACCCCCGGACTTTTCTTCTGAGAAGCCATGCTATTATGTTGGACGCAGTATGTGGTTTATCATTGTCTTGCTGAAATATGCAAGGCCTTCGCTGAGAGACACGTTGTCTGGATGGAGCATATGTTGTCCTAAAACCTCTATATACGGCTCAGCATTGGTAGTGCCTTTCCTGATGTTTTAGCTGCCCATGCCATAGGCCCTAATGTAACCCCATACCACCAGAGACGCAGAGTTTTGAACTGTGCGCTGCTAACAAGCTGGATGGTCCCTCTCCTCTTAAGTCTGCAGGACACGGCATCCGTGGTTTACGGAAATAATTTCAAATTTTGGTTCATCTGACCACAGAACAGTTTTTTCCATTTTGCCTCAGTCCATTTTACACAAGCTTTGGCCCAGAGACGACTCTGGTGTTCCTGTATTGTATTGACTTAAGGCTTCTTCTTTGCATGATGCAGCTTAAACTTGTATTTGTAAATTGCACTGCAAACAATGATTTCTGGAAGCATTCCTGAGCCCATGCAGTGATTCTCTGTTTTTAATGTAGTGACACCTGAGGGCGTGTAGATCTCGAGCATCCAATATTGACCTTCAGCCTTGTCCCTTGTGCACATGAATTTCTACAGATTCTCGTTATCTTCTGATGATATTATGTATTGTAGATGGTGGGATATTCAAAGTCTTTACAATTTTACGTTGAGGAACCGTTTTCCGAAATTATTCAACAATTTGTAGGCACAGTTTTTTGCAGATTGGTGAAACTCTGACATCTTTGCTTCTGAGAGGCTCTACCTCTCTAACATGCTCTTTTTATACAGTCATGTGACTTAGTAAAAAGGTTGACACTTCAGCTGTTTTTCATTAGTACCACTTTTCCAGCCTTTTGCTAACCCTGTCTCAACTTTTGTGAGATGAGTTGCTGCCATCAACTTCTTAATGAGTTAATTTTTTTAAATTAAATTGAAAAATGTCTCACTTTGACCTTCTGATATGTGATATCTGTTCTATTGAGAATAATATATGGTTATATGAGATTTCCAAATCATTGCATTCCTTCTTTTTGTAATGGGTATTTGCACTTTACACAGCTTCCCAACTTTTTTGGAATTAGGGTTGTACTTACCATGAAATAACAATTGTAGATGATTTTCTGGTAACTCTGTGTTGTGCGGTTCCTTTGTTATTCTTCTTGAATAGTTGTGAATAAATTGATAACTGGATGTTACTGTTGTCAACGAGGCGTGTCCTCAAATACTCTGATACTGGAAGCAATATTACTGTCAGACTGTGTAGTGATACATTGCCAACTAGGGCTACACAGCGACGTGTCACATGTGATTTCATGTCAAATGATGGTCAACGGTGTCACATTGCGACCAGCCATCTAACTCACTTGCGACACAACAGTTCTACAAAATCAAAGTCTGTTGGATTTGGGTTGCAAGATACATGCAGCGTTTTCCACCACACACATCAAGGTAAGTCGCATGTGGCTGTGACCGTCCTGTTAAATCACAACTCTAAAACTGTTGCCGACTTTTATTCATACATTTCTAGAAGCATTAAAGGGGTTTTCTCATTAAAACAAAACCCTGTCCCCCAGCTGAGCCCTACCTAAAATAACAAGCAAGGGTATTCTCACCGCTCTGGGGGCCCCAGGACACAGCTGACAGCTGGCATTGGCATTGGTGGTGACTTCCAGGTAGCCAGGCCAGGCAGAAGTACATAACCACTGCTGCCAATCAGAGGCCACAGCATCACCGTCGGCACTCCTGGCATCAGCGCGCATATCCTAGCCACCAAGATGCCAGCAGTTTGGGGACGTGACACTGTGGTCTCTGATTGGCCACAGTGGTCACGTTCTTCCACCCACCCCATCTACCAGAAAGTCATGGCTGATGTCAGTGCCGGCTGTCGGTTGCGTCCCGGGGGCCCTAAAAGAGGTCCAGCTGGGAGACTGAGTTTTCTTTTAATGACAAAACTCCTTTTAACAGAGCAACTGCAGAATGCAGAGGTATTAGAGCAGAAGCTCCAGAATTGTTATATTATGAAGAATACGAGTATTTACTAAAATAGGCTAAAAATATTTTTCAAACAGTTAGGCTTTAAAAAATTTAATGGTAACCATCTATAAATTGCAATCTGCATGCCTGATGTGTATCCCATTGCACTGAAACCCTGAATCAGTCTAAATGCTCACTTACCCACTCCCTAGTCCCCGCCACAAATATGCAGTTTTCAATTCAGGACTGGCTAGCTACTATACAGCGCAAAATATTTAACAGCCCCCAACTATAATCTTTCATTCATAGCACTGGTCTTATATGGGGAAGTGAAATCTTGTGGACCTGCACCCATTCTAGTTACACCCCTGTCTGTGTTTCAGGCACCAATCTGTCACCAGTGCACTAAATGGAAGTGCTTATCAGAGCCCATCAGTTTCAGTAACTCAAAAACAGCATCCATTGGTAATATTCCACAATTTGTCAGACTCGACCCTTCGCCTTGGCCTGGTTCTATATTGGGTTTTCCTATTAACAGCAGAAGCTGGTTGATAAAACAAAACCAGAGAACTGAACTGTAGGATCTCAGAGGGGACTATGTCACAGATGATGTCTTCCTTCTACATATAGAAATATTACAAGCCCTGTCCATATGTCCTATCAAGTCATATGCACATTGTACAGGAGAATCCCCTTGAGTCTCCCATCTATGTGCCCAAACTCTGGTGAAACTGGTAGTTCCATGCATTTCGGGGGAATTCTGTGGGCAGCTGTGGCTTTTCCTGGAGACACCAACTGGGGTGAGAGAAGCTTCTTTTTAGAAAGGGTTTGTCTTCATGAGACAATAACTGTATATACATATCATATACATTTTCAAATGTTCCCATTTTTGCCTTGTTTTCTGATGGTTAGTATCTTAAAGGCTGATCTCATCCAGTCATATTTTCTGCATATTTTCAGTCTTTACATCAGACTCGGGCTGGCCCACAGGGGAACAGGTGAATCCCCCGGTGGGCCCTGAGCCAGGATTAGACCACCAATCAACCACAGAAATGATGCACAGTGCTGTAAACTCAATGCAATACATATTGATAGGCAGCATATTGGATAGATTATACTTGCATGTAATTGTTCATTGGACCCCCAAAATAAATCTTACTGATGGGAAGGCCCCCCCGAGACACAAACTTGAATGTAAGAGAGCCTGTAAAACAAATTATAAGGCTTTCTAAATGCACGAGAAGGAAAACTCATTGCAAAAAAACTGAGAATTGCCTCATTTTTTTCTGCAGGGACTTAGTATGTATTGTGTGTGTATGTGTATTGATTTCTAATGCAGAAAGGTTTCTGTACCCTTTAAGCCAGGAATTACAATGTTCCCAAGGTCAACTTTTTTAGAGCTAACATGACTTGACATACATGGAACTAGTGGGTTGTCATCATTTTACAATGACAGCTTTGAAACAAAATCTAATAATATGTCTGCAGTTAGTCACGAAGTCTACTACTAATGAGATCAATTTAAGGGACGTCTACAGAGAGAACGAATTTATTAAATACTGGACTGATTAAATCAGTGCAGAATGTTAAATGGAGCATCGGGCTGAGTGCCAGGTACAACGTCTTCCACACCCAAATAGTCAAAGTTCGCCTGTGAAACTAGAGGACTATTGTTCACATTCCTTGACCTAGGAGTGCATTTGTCAGGATTCCCAGATATGGAGACCTATTGGGAAGAAAAGTATGAAACCCTGAACAGTAAGAACAAAATGTTAAAATGCAAATTCTGTATTTCTAAGTTTGTTTTTCAGAAAATATTGGCTGCCTATAAAAATTTATATTTTAGGATTGATCTATAGAAACAGTTCAGGATCCATCATATTTGATGGTGAAAAACCATGGACACCCAACAGACCCAATTATAAGTTGGTGAGGATCCTTGGGTACCATCGTGCAATTGATTTAGCTAATGTTGTGGTTTCCATTATGAATCTAACCCACAACATAGAGTTTAAAGGGGTTGGCCGACTTCTAGCCATGTTGCTGTTGGAAGCAGACAGCTCCATACATTCCACAGTGGCCGGAGTTGGTATTGCAGTCTTGAGTCCCATTCACTTCAGTAGAACTTACCCTGCAGTACCAACCTGGGCAACTGTGTAGTGTACAACACTCTCTGCTTCCTGCAGTAAAACAGCTAGAAGTGAGACAACCCCTTTAAGACCACAGAAAGGGAGCATTGTACTGGGATCCTTACAAAGTTTATTACTGAAAATCATTGTCAATATAATCCCTAACTCTGCACTTTAGAACTAATATTGCAAGAATGTAATAAAATCGGTTGGAGACCAAAAATAAGTTTCAAGTAAAAGATCAATATCCATTCAGGCCTATAACTCATCGATAGACACGTGACTGCGTTCAACGTACAGGTTGGGCATACAGTCACATGTCTATGTAGAGTTTTGTGCCTGAATGGATGTCAAACTTTTACCTGGAACTTGTTTCTGGTCTCCATCTAATTTCCTCTATTGAATCTCTTCTGATCGACTGGCTACCTGTGCTAATAAGGTCGAAGCATCGGCATTATCCTCCTTTGCACTCTAATAGTGTTCTATCTACATTTGCTAAAACGAAAAAAAGGTTTGGTACGGTGTCAGCCAGTAGAGTTAAGTGTGATTGTTCTCAGGGAGAGAAACTAAGTAATCCTGTAGATATGATACCTTTTAATAGCTAACAAAAATAGATGATGTTACAGCAAGCTTTCAGGGCTTCTGCTTATCCTTCGTCAGGCTAAAATGGACTGATGAAGAATTGATAGCAGATCCGAAAGCTTGCTGTAACATCATGTATTTTTGTTAGCCATTAACAGGTATCATATCTACAGGATTACTTGGTTTCTCTCCCTGAGAACAATCAAAATCTACATTTGCACAGCATTCATGACTTCCACAGACGCTGAAGCTAACTTTTAGGATAGGTCATCAATAGTTTATTGCTGGGAACACGCCACTCAAGATCCCTGGTGATTAGCTGATTGTCCAGCTCGCTGTCAGCAGCGCGGATGATGATGTTGGAGCAGAAGTGCCAGAAGGGTGATACGAGGTTTCAACTCCCATTGATTGCAATGGGAGCAAATCCCTCTACGAAATTTCCACCTCCTACCCCGATGACGACTGTACCGCTGCCGGTCAATCAGCTGATCGTTGGGGATGCCAACCAGGTAGGTCCCTGGCAATTCACTATTGATCAGCTAACTTGAGGATAGGTCATCAATAGAATTTGCCTGTTAAACTCCTTTAGTAGTTTTGGCAAGTGATGTAATCAGAAAGCCGTTTCCTGTGGCCGGTAACTTGATTGCTCTCCACTATCCATATTATGGTAGTTTTCATATATTGAATATGACAGTACTTGATGTTTTAATATATTATATGAGAGTGCTGGGTACTGATCTAAAAGCTTGGGGGACATACGGAGTAAAAGCTGCATCATGGCAAACGTTAAGAACTTGCCAATCTAATCGTAAGTGGTTTACTGAGAGGCTGTGCCAGAGAAAAAGTGAAGTAAGAAATGGTAAAATTGTAGATGTATTGTAAATATATCCTATATAGTTCAGCTGGCATTCCTCTACTGCTGCACTTCTTTCCTTCTTGAATAGAATAGCTTCTTTTCTGTGCGAACAACACTGAGGTATCAAATTCTGGACACAGTGTCTCTCTCATGTAATCTCATCGACTATTTTTGGAATTACCCAACCGGACTATTAAGGTTACACCCACCAGATTTTGGCTTTACATACTGAATTTCCATAATTGTAAATTGTGACACACCACGTGCTTTAGGGCTCTTGCGTTTTTCTGGCGTGTTTTTTTTTCACACGCTATCGCTGCATTTTTTACGTGAATGTCCACGGGACTTTTTAATGTTAAAAACGCATCACACGCAATTCGCAAGTTTGTGGTTTGCAATTTTTAACATTAGAAAGTCCCATTGACATTCGTGTTTAAAAAAAGCAGCGATACAAATGCAAATGTGCAAGAGCCCTTAAGAATATTACTGCCTTATAATGCACAGATTTTCAATTAACCCAAGAACTTGTCTGATAAAAGGGTAAAATTATTTTTATATATATATATATATATAATACACACATACCTTGCTTCCCTGAAAAAAAGACCTACCCTGAGTTTTTAGGATTGTTGGGGAGGCTTAAAATATAAGCCCTACCCCGAAAATAATCGCATTTACATTAAAAAAAAAAGCAATACATTATTACCTAGCAGGCATGGTCCGCTTCCCTCCCGCTGTCCTCCGGATCTCCGGCAGGCTTCCTGCAGTCCTCGGCTGCCCACAGAAGAGTGCTTCCTGGTTATGGGATTCATAAATCCTGCCTCCAGAAAACGATGGCTCTGATTGGTTGAGCAGCGCTGCTCAATCAATCAACGCAGCACTCGATGAACCAATTATAGCCATCGCCTTGGTTCATCGAGCGCTGCATTGATTGGCTGAGCAGCGGTCGAGAACTTATCTGAGCCATTGCTTCCTGGAGGTGGGATTTATGGACCTTCTACTTAAATTTTTCAGTATATTCTATGGTATCTTAAATGGTAAGACTGAAGAATACAAATTGTCCTACTAAAATACAAGCCCTCAGATGGCTATGTTGATGGAAAAATAAAGAAATTTGGGAGGAGAAAAACAAAAATAAAAAAATAAAAAATTCTCACATCCTTAAGGAATTAAGAATGAGATAAATAAAGATAGAAGTTGTGTTTACCTGGAAACCTCAAGTGTCTTGGATTTTTGTATACCTTATGGATTGGTAAAGAACAGAGACTCGGACTGGTGCATGGGGACATACTATTGATTATTGGGAGCGCAGCCCCAGTTGATCTATTTCGCTGTTGGTCGGCACCAAACCTACCATATGGAGAGCCTTTTTTTCGCCAACATACCTTCATTGTAAGTAAACAAGAGGGTAAAAAGTTAGCGCAATGGTCATGGAAAGTGTACAAGGGAAAACTGCCTGTCCTGTCTGAAAGACTAGGCATCGTAATGAGTGGGCCGTTTTCCTCTTTTGTTACGTTGCCCCTATTTTCTATACACCTTTCCGATTTCAATAGCTGTTATGAATTTGTGCGCCGTTTCCGAAATTCCAAATGGCTAAAAAAGTTAACTTTCTTGTCACCTTCTTTCCTCTGCATTGACATTTGACTATTATTATCCTGCCACGACGCATCGTTGCCCCCCATAAATCTCTGAACCAGAACTGTCCCGATGTTAAATTGATCTCATCCATACATAACCACTCTTTGTGTCCTATACTTTTCCATTTTATTGAAATCTTCATGTTCAGCGGAGCAAGTAAAACAAATGTCCGAGGTAATTTAGATTTCTAAAGCACTTAGCAGACGTCTGCCGTAATCCTCTGATAGGAACACGTCTTGTTTTCTTCCCTGATGCTATAATTTTGAACTTCTCTCCTAAATATGCGTGGTGTATTTCACATCCCTGGATCGTCTCTATTTTCTTTCGGCAAGTACAATATATCATTTGAACGGAATGTAAAAGTATAATTTAATACAGGTTTTTTTTCCTATTATTTTTTATAACTTTGGTATAATTACAGCTTTCTCTCCTGTATAATTATTTTGCAGAATCTCTGAAAGTGCTTTTTTTTCCCAAATGTAATGGATTACAAAAGTGTTCGCATTCATAACATTATAATGACTAGTACAGAAATGTAGCAGTGTGAGCCAGGGTTACCGGATGGCAACGTGTCAGAGAACATTTGCAATTATGGCCCCATTCTTGAGAGAAAATGATATAATTTGTGGAAAGCACAGTGATCAACTTTAATATATATGATGCCAGGCAGGCAGTCAAATGGTCCACTTTGTTATGTAACTTCTGATTGGAGGTTAAAGTACTATTTTCATCTATATGGATTTATAGCTTCTGTAATGTTCTAGTCCTTAACTATTGAAATTCAGCCTCGTTCACACAACTATAAAAATACATAGCTCAATAAGGACTATGAAAGGGAGAAGACACCCATTAGATATTAGAAGGAAGGTTTCTGACAGTGAGGGTGATCAATGAGTGGAACAGGTTGCCACAGGAGGTGGTGAGCTCTCCTTTAATGGAAGTCTTCAAACAAAGGCTGGACAGACCTCTGTCCGGGATGATTTAGTGATCCTGCACTGAACAGGGGGTTGGACCCGATGACCCTGGAGGTCCCTTTCAACTCTACCATTTTAGGATTCTAATTAGAGATGAGCGAACCTACTCGGCCACGCCCCTTTTCCGACCGAGCGCCGCGATTTTTGAGTACTTCCGTACTTGGGTGGAAAGATTCGGGGGGCGCCGTGGGTGAGTGGGGGGTTGCAGCAGGGAGTGGGGGGGAGAGAGAGAGAGAGAGGGCTCCCCCCTGTTCCCCGCTGCTACCCCCCACTCACCCACGCCTCTCCCGCCCCCCCCCCCCCCCGGTGCCCCCTGAATCTTTTCACCCGAGTACGGAAGTACTCGAAAATCGCGGTGCTCGATTGAGTAATTGAGTAATTACTCGAAACGAGTATATTCGCTCATTTCTAATTTTAATATATTCCCATGACTCCATGGCTAATGTTTATTAGTCTTTTAGTCTATGTTCACACGGTTGAATCTATGTCTGATTTTTTTCCATCAGATTCCCCATCAAAATCCATGGCAGAAATCCACAGCTAAGCCTGGGATTTCTACCACAAAAGTTCACTTAAGTATATCGCGAATCTGCAGGCGGATTTAGCCCTTTCCAATGGGCAAGTCCATATGCAGATTTCCCAACACAGATTTAACGCAGAATCCACATCAAGAAGTTACATGTCATAAAGACGGCGGAAGAGATTTCCATTAACAGTAGTGAAATGCAGATTTAACGTAGAAACTGTGGCAAAAAAATCCTTTGTGAATATACTCTTAAAGGGATATTCTCCCCTTTGTCCTCACTTTCAGGTGCTTCTCCTACCCATGATGATGTTATTGAATAGAGCATAGGTCGCGTTTGTGGGTCTGCCTATCCATTCATTTCAACAAGGTTGATTGAAATAGCAGAGCGCTTTGTACTTGCTTATCTCCAGCAGTCCCACTGAAAATGAATGGAATGGTACTGTGCAAGTGCAATCTGCACTCGATTTAATCTCCGCCTCACTGCTGGGGCTGCAGCAAAGAGGACTGGGAAAACGTGATCACCATTCTTAGGATCAGTAGGGATCTCAGCTATTGGTCCCCTACAGATCTTTCCATTTTCTCTCATCCAGTGGATAGGTGAAAACTTGTAAAAACTGTTACGTCCATGCAGGCCATGAGAACCATGATCTACAAGAATGCAACCTAAATATGACTGGAAAGGATACGCACTTGAACGGACACCAACAACATACATAAACGAACTTGCATACAAACAACCACAAAGATAACAAATGCCAAACTACTTACCAAAAGTACTAAGCTACTATACAGGTGGAAATATCTAAGTGAGTATGTATTTTGGCCAGACTACGTAAGTTCACAAGCCCACGTCAAGAGTTCTCGTCTTGTGAGTTCCTACTCTAACAAAACAACTAAAACCACAAAAAGGGAAACCTGACTACAAGCGGGATGATCGTCCTAATAGGGACGGCCCCACGCTGGAACCTAGAAGTCAACTGTCTCGACCTAGATGGTAACAGGCAGGAATGCTAGACAAGGAAAATAACACAACAGGGGTCTGCTCACCTACAGACATAGGGTAATACAACATTATGACACCTAATGTCTTAACACCTGTAAACAGACACTGAACAAGTCACTGTTGAAATCAACAAACAGACAAGAGAATCCCACCCAGAATCTCCTGAATGTAAATTACACTGAAACAGAACATGCATGACTCCAAGCACCAGAGTTCTCAGTGGGAAATGTATCAATGACAAAATGAGCAGCACCCTCTAGTAAGAGAGGCTGGTGTCTATGTGCATAAGACCGATGCCTGCATAAACCGCACAACAAAAGATGAGAGAGATTTTGCATGATTCAATGATTAACTGAATGCCATGTAAAAAGGCCCTAAGTTGCTGCTAAACTTCTCTAGCGGTGGCTTATCTCCCTTAAGAACATTTTGTCAATCATTCTGTCCTCCAACATTTGTGAACAGAAGAGAAGAATTTGTGGCAGCAAGCAGCGATGCAGTAAAAACTTCTTCCTTTATTACTCCATACACATACGACGTTTCGATCAACACAGTGATCTTTGTCAAGTACGACGGCTCCAACATTTGTGGTCAGTGAAGAGTAGGGAAGCCCCATACACAGATTGCTTGGAGAAAAAACCCACTAAAATTGTGCTCTAACCCTGGAAATATCCCTGTTCTTCAGTAGTGACCAGCTGGGATCTATAACCATTCATTTGTTATATGCCATATTCAGATTAGATTAAGTGTTCTTGTAAAATTTCCCTTAAGTGAACCTCGGGAGTTTGCATTGGTCCTCACTTGCATGGGGTACACATTGGTCTTCATCATAGCAGCTGCTCAGATTCCACTTTTTAGGAGTCTTGTTTAGCTAAATTAATGGAAGCTTACAACATTTCTGTCTGCATAACATTATGGAAACTGCTCCAAGACATAGCTGCCAACTGAACCTAATTCCATCACAATGTCTCATGTTCTAAGAGTTCGTCTATGGAATGTTCCTGCCCTTGGTAACACTCACTCACTTTTTAGTAAGACATTAGGCTTATTCTTTAATATATCTTGTACAGAGAAGTCCAATTTTCCTATTAACATAAAAGAAGTATTCAGTATGAAAAGCAATTTTTTTTAATACAGGTATGACTGAATTATTGAAATTTGTAGAGGGTTGGCTGGCCGGCCCACTAGAGGACTGGATTGGCTCAGGAACTGCTAATGGGCACCAGCTACAACAGGGCCTGAGAGGCGCGGCAGCCTTTATGGTTCAGTTAGAGCCGCACCACCTATAGTGGGAGGGTGGGCCCTCAGCCTTTCCTCCACTGAATAATTTGAGACGATTGGTTGCTGAGGATATATGGCCTAACAGTGATAGACTTTTATATAGGGTTGACTGATTGGCAAGCATACACTTAGTGAATTACTTACTACTTCAGCTCATGATTGAAATGGCCGAAGGCAAGGACGTTGGATTGCTTACAGGGGTTTTCTGCGTTAATTAATTTTAAAAAAACTCTATTTATCTACATGGTAAAACAGTTAATACCTATACCGACTACCCGCATGTTGCCCACCGGCAACTCCAAGTCTTTTCTGTCATGTACTCTTCTAGGATAAGTGATAAGGGGGGACTTGTTATTTGTATAGCGCCAACTTATTCCGCAGCTCTTTCAGGTAATTTATTTTTTACCCTCCAGCAAGCTGAGTACTCATTATACCGACCTCTGAAGGATGGAAGGCTGAGTCAACCTTGAGTCAGCTACCTGAGCCAGGCGGGGATTGAATTTGCAACCTTCAGGTCGTGAGCGAGAGCTTAGGACTGCATACTGCTGCCTTAACACTCTGTGCCACACAACGCCCATAAAAGTCTGATTGGTGAGAGTCTAACCGCTGAGACCGTACCAATCCCAAGAACGGGTGTCTTCTGTTCTCCCTCCTCACTACACACTTCTTATAGCCCCAGCAGTGAGAAGGAGCTTAAACAAAGTGGCAGCCGAACATGCGCAGTGCTGCTCCATTCATTCTCAGTAGGACTGATGGACATGGCTGAGTACAAGTGATCGACTATGTCTGTCAGCTCCATTTATTCTGATATTGCTGCGGGTGGCAGAAGCGACCCCACAGTGATGAGAAGAAGGGGATTCAGGTCCCAGCGGTAAGACCCCCACCAATCAGGCTTCTCTAGGGGTAGGTGATAAAAGTTGATTCTGGTAAACTCCTTTAACGAACAAGTCAGACAGATGCCAAATGATGGCGAATATCCACTGTAAAGCTTGACTTACCATGTTGGGTTTTCTCGTGTTCGTTAGGTGCTCTGCCTGAAAAGGTTTTCATTCCTAATGACAGATCTACACCCTATGAGCCCAGATTAGGCCACAGATCATGGCAGAGATCGAACACCAAATTGCTTTTTTAATCTGTGGCACTGTTGTCCAAGACCGCAACATTAATAGACTGTCTTCGAACAACCGTTTATTCAGCTAATGAGCACTTGAAATCCCTAATATATGTCTGGACTTAGTTTTATGATTTATGGAGAAGGAGCGAGTATAGCCATATGTCAGTTTGCCATTAGCAGGTGCTCACCCCTCAATGCTACATATAGAAACCGCACTATTATGCTTAATGATGACTGTAAAAGATCAAAAAATCAAATAATCAAAAATAATTTTTACTTTATGGTCTAGTTATGCTAAATGTTATTTTTAATTAAAATGTAGCTAATTTAAAAAGTATGCCCACATCACCTGCTTATTGATGGTTTCCAGAAAATATAAGAGAATGGTGATTTTACATATATCCTGCTATGTATACTTTTATTAGACACTCGCCAATTCAGGATTGGAGCTTCTCTGTATGGAAATTAGACCCTGATGGACAGCAGCATAAAATCAAGTGAGCGAGTTTTCTATGCATTGGTTTCAGTGTGAACCGTGAATCCTCATCAGAATGCGAAAATCGAGCGATCTGAGTGACTTCCAACAGGGCCAGGTCATTGGTGCTGGACTAGCCCGAATTTTAAAAATTGGCAACCTTGTGGGGTTTTCTCTTGTAACAATGTGGAGAGTATACCGAGAATGGGGTAATCAAGTAAATACATCAAATGGGATCCTGTGGATGTTAAATACCTAGTTGCCGCAAGGGGTCAGAGGAGGATGTCAAGAGTTATTCTAACAAACATACGGTGTCCAATGAAGCAAATTACAGGCGAATACAATGTTGGTGCTCCAACTAACATATCCAAAGGCACAACTCATCACTCCTTAGCACGGAATGGCTATTACAGCAGGTGACCAATTTGAATACTAGTGCTGTTTGAGATAAAAAGGCGAAACTCCAGAGGGTCAAAGAGCACAAAAATGGATCACTGAGCAAAGTGCTGATGGGAGGTCAGAATTTGGCAAAAGCAGCATGAATCGCTGAACCCTTCCTGTTAGAACATGTCAGGACCTTCATCTAATCTGTAGTAACTACAATAAGCTTCCTGTCTGCAGGGGCCGATATTCCTGCAGAACTATTTCAGCATCTAGTTAGAGCCCCGTGTGTTGCAGAGAGTCCTAAGCTCTCACTCACGACCTGAAGGTGGCAAGTTCAATCCCCGCTTGGTTCAGGTAGCCAGTTCAACGTTGACTCAGCCTTCCATCCTTCCGAGGTCGGTAAAATGAGTACCCAGCTTGGTGGGGGGTAATGAATAAATTACCTGAAAGTGCTGCGGAATAAGCTGGCATAATACAAATAACAAGATGTGTCTACGCCATGATAAATCGCTGCGGTTACTAATGAGGACCAACGTGCTACTAGATGGGGCGGTCTTTAATAAATTGTCGATTCAGTGTTAGTATATTGAAACGGAGAGGGTGCTAGATGTTATTTTTGCCCGAGCTTTTCAAAGTTAGCGCTACACTTTAACTAACATCTCAGCCTGCGTTTCCACATATGATAACTTTCTGTAAATGGATTCCAGATGGAACCAAGGCATAGTAATATCAGATATTGCAGGCTAGGACCGAACAAAGGATACACAATTTAATTATATGCTGGAATGTTAAAAATGGAGTTTGCCAGAGCATTCCTGTATAAAGTACCAGCATTATCCCGGGGAACACAAGTCATTCAGTTCCTTGTGTCTGTACTCAGGTGGAAATGTACCTTGCCTTGTGCTCCCTATGTATAGGGCTGTCAGGATTATTGTTCATTTCAGAAATCTCCCCCCCATTCTTCAATGACAACCCCATCTGCTTCTTGCAGGAATCTGATTTGGCAGACGTTGTTTGCTGGCATTTTAGAGCAGCAGATCTTTTGCAAGATGAACAAATGCTTCAATGACTCCAATATAAGACTCAAATTATGTTGCTTCGCTAAATCATAGCAGCCTGTTGTGTTAGTGAACAATTAGATTCTACAGGCAGCAGATAACCAGATGCTTTGCTAGTTACAACTCACACAAACACTTGCATATGTTAAGTCTCACAACCACGGAGAGTCTGAATGTTACTTCGTGATTACTTGGTCACAGCAGTTGTGCCCGTGCCAGCACCCACGGGGAAGTGAGTGATTGATCGCCATCACCCAGGTGGCAGAAGCCCTTCGACCCTCCTGATAGTGTGATCAATCATGATTACTCATCAAGAAGAGGGTGATGGTGACCACTGTAGCTTAACCCTTTCCAATCCAGTTTGTATCTTGGTTTTCTTAGGGGGCTTACTCTTTTTCTGCCATTCTACAACAGCGCTATATGCCGGCTAAAGCCAGTACTGCATGAGGTGACACATTGGATAGGCTCCGACAGTAGAGAGGCTGGCAATATACAGAAAGAGAACCCCGACGGATGTCTTCCAACATCGGAACTGTACAGCCTTAAATTATAATGTCTTCAGAGGTCAGACAGTGGATTGGAAAGGGTTAACCCCTTCCTGACAGCTATATATGTTCTAACTGCTCATGCCCTATCTACAGCCAGCTTTGGGGCCAAGCCCACTCCATTAACGGCAGGTATCAGCTGTCTCTAACGTTGTGCATAGGACATAAGATTAGGGCCGCAACGGGTATGTTTCTGAATACACGACAAACAGGGGTATCCATTTTGGGGTATAAATCCTCATTTTCACGTGCGCTATAAAAAAAAATCCTGTCTTATAAATGACATATTTGCAAAAACCGAAAAGAGCAGCAGGTGGCTTTCAGAAGAGAAAGTTTGCTTGAAGGTGATTTAGGCCCCATTGCCCACTTGTAGAGCCCTTGAGTGGCCAAAACGACAGAGAACCCCCACGAATTACCCCATTTTGTAAACTAGACCCCTTAGGGCTCATGTCCACGGGGAAAAGAAGAATTAAAATCCGCAGCGGATTTTAACTCTTCTCCCGCGCGCGGATCCGCACCCCATAGGGATGCATTGACCACCCGCGGGTAGATAAATACCCGCGGATCGTCAATAAAAGTGATTTAAAAAAAAATGGAGCATGAAAAAATCCGGACCATGCTCCATTTTCATGCGGGTCTCCCGCGGGGACGGCTCCCGCGGGCTTCTATTGAAGCCTATGGAAGCCGTCCGGATCCGCGGGACACAAAAATCACATTTTACTTACCCGCTCCGTTTCTTCTCTTCGGCGCCGCGCCATCCTCTCTCAGCCGCGGCCGGATCATTTTGCTTCGGCCCGGCGCATGCGCGGGGCACGTCACCGACGTCATCGTGCACATCCGCCGAGCCGAAGAATGAAGATCCGGCCGCGACGAGAGAAGATGACGCCGCCGCAAAGAGAAGAAACGGAGCGGATCGGAGGTAAGTTTATTCTCATTTATTCTCCTTTTCGGCGCTCACGTCCGCGGGGCAGGAGGGACCCGCTGCAGATTCTACATGGAGAATCTGCAGCGGATCTGATTTTCCCCGTGGACATGAGGCCTTAACGCATTCATCTAGGGGTCTAAGCTGAGGGAAAAAATTATAATTTTCATTTTTTTGGCATCATTTAAAAACTTTTTTTTTTTTGTACAGCACACATAGGAATGAAGACTTTCACCCCAAAATGGCTACCCGTGTTTGTCCTGTGCTCAGAAATATACCCAGTGCGGCCCTAATCTTATGTCTAGCTGCACAACGGGGCCTAAACCAAAAGGAGCATTGAAGTCAAACTGTTTTTAACTTTTACGTGATCGCCATTGTCCGTTGGATAACGGTAATCACGTGACCTGAGACTGCTCACTGCGGCCCTCAGTCACTGCTCCAGGCTCTTGGCTACCTTTAGTAGCCAGGAGCAAGGAGATTCTAAATTTCCCGGACCCTCCCCAACTTCTGCGCTTGCGTCCGCCATCTTGCCAACAGGCGCATGCGCTGAAGTTGGGTAACTGTCAGCGGATAAATATCCAATCAGGGGACATCGACGGAGGCCTTAGGTAAGTAATTTCACCTACCCTCATGGATCAGATCCGTGATGGGAGGTGAAATTTTTACTTTTTTTTACATTTATGTGATCGCCATTATGCATTGGATAGCGGCGATCATGTACCCAGGAACTGCGTACTGCTGCACCCCGTGAAATCTCCATACTCTCGGCTATGTTTTGTAGCCAGTAGCTGGGAGATTTTAAATTACCCGGGCAATCTGCGGCTTTTGTGCATGCGTACACCACTTTAGCGATGGACGCATATGCAGAAGCTGGCATAAAGTCCACGGATAAATCTGGGGGCCTTAGCTACACAGAAGCTCTGCAGCAGACTCCAACAACCCAGGAACCTGGTCGACACCAGAGGAGTAAGACCCTTTAGAGGTCTGACAAGCAAACTTGGACTAGGAGGTGGTGGTGGGACTCCTCTCCACAGGGGTTTCCACCATACACCGGGTAAGTCCCATTTTTATTTTATTTAACTTCATCTCATTTCACTGGTTCTGACCACCTAGCGTCACCCCCCAGTTAAACCGGTTGAAGCGCCTCCCTGATTATCTTTTTATGGATAAATCTGGGGGCCTTAGCTACGTAATTTCATCCTCCCTCACGGATATGATCGGTGAGGGGAGATGAAACTTTAGCTTTTTAATCTTTCTTTTTTTTTTACACTTTTCTTAAAACTTTTTTTTTAACGTTCTATGATAACTGTTATACTGGAAGGTCCATATTGTCGAAAGACATCACAGAGGACAGGGGTGAATGTCTTCACTTCCCCTCATGGATCCGATCCATGAGGGTAGGTGAAACTTTTATTTTGTTTTACTTTTTTGAACTTTTCTGTAATCGTCGTTATCCATTGGATAGCAGCGGACACGGACCTGGGGACTGCTCACCGCGGTCCCTGGTGACATCTCCTGCAGGAGATTTCAAATGTCCCGTGCCGATCTGGTCGTCTGCGCATGCGTCGCCATTTTATTTTAGGTGTACATGTGCAAAAGACGCCAGAAGGTCCATTCCGGACCAGATCAGCGCCGTAAATCGCGAAGGATGAGGGGTGAGTAGTTTCAGCCCCCTCATGGATACGATCGACCGCTTGCCACAGTCTTTGTCAAGTTAAAAGTGACTGCCACTAGGGGTCTGCTTTCCATCACCTTTACAATCCACTGCCTGTTGTTAGGCATTTAGCTGCTCTAGTAAGAGGGACATGTGGACACTGCTAATTACATATGCAACAGAGGAGCTGGCATTCAGATTATTGCAGCTGAGTTATGCAAGGCAGCATGAGAACCGTGGTTCTCCGTGAAGTCTTGGCCAGTGCCGTACTGGCAGAATGGCGGAGTAGCATACCACTCCTAACTGTAGAGATTGCATACAAGGTAGCAGAAATACAGGAAAATCTATGTGGAAAACTGCATTGATAGAGCTCAAAGTGGGTGCAAACAGCAGCAGAGCAGCGGCCAATGAACACCTGGCCTGCTTTTGACAACTTGTTGAAATCTCAGGTAGGCTTTAAGTTTTTAAGAAAGTTGGAAGTTTTGTGATGAGCAAACTATTTATTACAATCCTTTGAAAGCTGAACTTTCACGGCTGGACCAGGGCTTGTTTCCACGAACGCTAGAGATTTTCCTTCCTCTGCTTTGTTTTTGGAGCGGAGAAACGGAAATCAAACAGAATTAAAAGTTTGTTTTGTTCCCCATTTATTTCAATTTTTTTTAATAAGAACTGAAACCTTTCCGTTTAATTTCTTTTCATTAGCGCCATTTGTTCAGTTTGAAAAACGGATGTGAGAAGAAACTGAATTAAACAGAAATATTTTAGATTTTGTAAAAAAAAAATTATATCAATGGGGAACAAAACGGAAAGATTTAATTCCATTTTATTTCCGTCTCTCTGCTCCAAAAATGGAACAGAGGAAAGGAAGTCTCTAGCGCTAATGGGAACAAGCCGTAGTACAATGGTAAGAAACTGATACTTTTCGGTAAAATGCAACTGAATGTTATTTGCTGCACACATTATAAAGCCATCTAAATATTTCTCTTTTTTTGTGCAATCCACAATATGACAATGCTGTGTATTATTACGATAATGCCGGGGGGGAAGAAGCAAGTATATGACACATTATGTGAAGCTCTAAGCAGCTTTTTGTACATTTGGCAGATAATGTTAATATCTTGCCTTTAAGGCATTTTCACATTGCATTTGACATTATAATGTAAGCTGAGCGCTAGACAAATGAGTTCTATTCTTCTTAATGTTCCATAATGATGTATTGGGTGCATTATTTAACACGTTTCCTTCTAGATGATGGGTGAGAAACGGGAAAATAAGTTCCAGAACCATGCTGATTTGTGACTCCACCTTTTATTATCAAATCTCTATTGTCAGTAGTCACAAGCTGCCCAATATATGTTGGCATAACTAATTATATGTATTCATGATCTCATTGGTGGGGTTAGATGTTGTTCTGAATATACTGAAAATTATACAGTGTAGCCGATGTAATACTCACTGCCCCCCGATGTAATACTCACTGCCGTTGGTGTTTGTACATTGTTGCCTTCCCATTATGGGTTTTTTGCTTTTTTTTTTTTACTTTTTAGGCTCCGTTCACACCAGCGTTTTGGGCTTCAGCAATAATTCCATTTCTCTGCCCTGACAAGTTGTCCAGTGTTAAAGGGCCTTGACTTGTAAGAGTGCTTTCACATCTGCGCTGGGGATTCCGCTTTCCTGCTTCGTTCAGGGAGCAGGAAAGGGGGATCCTTGCCGCCGAAAGGTTCCATCTCTGGACAGAGCCAAACTGTGCTGGGCGGACCCCATTGACTACAATAGGGCCTACCCACTTTCTACCCGGCTTTTGGGCGGAAGAAAAAGCTCTGTCCACAATGCAGTAGCTTGGGTTGGTATTCCAGTCACAACTCCCATTGAATTCAGTGGGAGCTGTGCCTGCAATACCAACCTGGGCCACTGCGCTACAGATAGAACTGTCTGCTTCCAACTCCATCTGCAATGGCAGCAGGCTCAGCAAACATCTGATTGGCAGGCATTCCGAGTGGTGGACCCCTCTGATCAATTATTGATGACGTATTCCGAGAATAGGTCCTTAACCCATTTAGGACCAGACACTGTAAATATACGGCACTTGGACCCGGGCTTAAAGCCCATCCATATGTAAAATTACAGTGGGGATTAAAGCCTTCTGCTTTTGTAATCAATCAGAAGCAGGACGGGTTTTCAGCTGTTAGTCACAACTGATTACCTGGAGGAGGAGTGAGAAGTGGGTTTTAACCCTTTCTGCTGTCTCCTTTCTTCAGTACACATCGCTCAATGAGTGATATGTACTAAAGTGAAAGTGGAAGTGTTTCTTCCACAACGGGAGCCCGGGGGTCACGTGACCACCAGGATTCCCTGCAGGGTCTCCCCTTTAATGAAGATGACATTATTTTCTAGAGCTTTTTGTTCTCCTTTTATCTTTTGGGTATGTTCTGATGATATATTTTGGATTTTTTTTCTCTGTTTAGAGGCTTAATAGAAATGAAAAGTGAACTAAAGCCAGGCCCAATTTTGTGAAGCAACAATATATTACCATAATGGGTAAAGGTAAAGTCCCCTGGTGTAAGTACCGAGTCATGACTGACTCAGATGGAAGGCTGAGTCAGCCTTGAGGCGGCTACCTGGACCGAGCAGGGATTGAACCCACAACCTTCAGGTTGTGAGCAAGAGCTTAGGTCTGCATTTCTCCTGCCTAACACTCTGCACCACATGGAGCCCATATATGACCACTTTTAAGAATCTGATAAGTGATCATTTAGATGAATGGTTTGATTTTTGGAAAATGGACTTGAAAATAAAATATAATCAGCATACCGACTATTTTAAAGGGGCAAAACCTTTTTAGTTGGGGGCGTTGTAGCATCGGATAAGGTAAAGTAAGCACTTTTGAAAAAAATGTATTCGCTTTAATGCCCTCTTTAATAAATTTCCGTGAACTGTGAAAACGCCGGGAACACAAATGGGACCATATTAGTTGTCACCCAGCTTTCTCGAAACCGATAAAACCAAAAACAGCTGGATCAGATTTTTCCCTGTAATGGATGACAGAAGATCGTATATTTATGGATGAGATTTTGATTTCTAGGCGAAGACTCTTAAACATTTGTTTTTCTGCAGTAAAATCAATTTGTTCTTGTCATCAAGAAGTGAAATGTGTAGTCGTATAAAATGAAGCAATGAAATGCCTTACTTATATTTTTAGGGTTTTTCTGCCGAATTCATTTGCATGACAAGAGCGTGATCATCCCCTACATAGCACTATTGCTCTTCGGAGACAGTGTTTTTTTTTTCCTTTACTATTTTTCATTTTTTGCAGTTTATTGAAGGGTGATGATCAGTTATGCAAGGAAGTGATGCAAAAAGCCCGGTATTTGCCTCCATTGATGAGCAATCAGTACCATTTTGTATGTCATTACATTTCTTAGTATGGTGCCTGAGTTGAGGATCGGGCTAAATGAGACACTGCAGTAATTCTTCTTTCATCTGCTAGGAGAAGTGATATGAAATGTAGATTGCAGTGCCAGCCTGCTGGGACATTGGGTTTCTAATGGAATATGAAATTTCGAGCTATCTGGCTGTCTTTCCAGTGGCATGCATCCAGACTCTCGAATTATCTTGTCATTGGGACATTCCTTCGGTAGAGTATTGAACCTGGTGTTCATTTCAGGCAGCTGCAACCTATCAGCACATTTTACCTGCATGCCAAGAATAACTTCACTCCGGTGTCTCCGCGGCTCGCTGTTCTTTATTCCACTGACAGCAGGCAATTATGTGCAGTAAACCCATTCTGGAGGACTGTTTACCTTTGTAGTACAGGCGATGGGAGCAGCACCCGACCGAACGCAGACGATTATTTCATTGAGCTTTACCGTTCCTCAATTATTTAAATTGGTTCTGTACTCTTAAAGGATGTAACTTAACATGTTTCAAATTGAATATCATGATTTTTACTACTACTCCCCATATTCTTCACTCACTCACATACTTTCTACTCACTCAGAGTCTCCCGAAATAAAGGCGCTCTTCCGGACTCTGGCAAAAGACTGTTGGCCGTAGCGCTGGGCGTTTTGGCTAAAAATGTAATTTTTTTTTCTGATCTCTTCATGATTTTTTATTTTAATCTCAATTTTTCTTTGACTTTTGTTGCTAAACCAGCTAAAAATTCCAAGCTGTGTTTTTTGTAATGTAAAGGATTCGCATTTGCAGCATGTTACGTCTCAGCTGGACACCAAAATACCTTGTCCGGATTGGACATAATTTGTTGTCCTGAAGAAACGTGGAGAACACAGTATATAAAAAAACGAAACAAAAGATTGGAGAACAGGAAATCTGATGCTAACTTACTAATGCAAGAAAAGGCTACCTAAAACCGGAGCATTCGCCCTGATGAGGGCGACCCAACGTCAGGAACCTGGGCGACTCTAACTCTGCCTAGTTGGAAAAAGGGAAAATGGTTGCTAAAATTAGTCACAATATGTACAGAGTTGAGGTTAGACAAGCACACAATGAATCCGATGTAAAATCAATGCAAAATATAGCAACAGTCGAGAGATAGATATTACAACACTCCAGAAAGCATAAACACTAAATAGACTTATCTGAACTGTGAGGACGCGAGCTGCCGACTTGACCAGAAATGCCTTTAAACAAGAAGTATAACCGGTGACCTCAGTGAGGAGGAGCCGGAATAAATGTGTATAGGCAAGCACCAATTGGCCAACTGGGATACACTCCTACCAGCCGGCCAATCCATGCACACACCAGCAGAGAATTGCTCATGTCGGCATCCAACGCTGGAATGACACTGAGCAAGTGCTGGTATGTGGATCACATGGGTCAGAGCTGACACTGTGATATCACCCCAGTTCCAATTCGACACAGCCAGCGAGCTGAGATACAGCAATTCCTCAATATATACTGATTATCGGAAAAGAATAACACAATTTTCATTAGCCGTACATAGCAAGCAATTGCAGTGTATGTGATCCCCTTATGTAAAAGAGTAGGGTATGAACTTTAGTTTCCCCTCACACAGATATCCCAGCCCCTCATGTATTGTGTCCCGACCCCATCAAAGCTTCCATATATTGTTCTCTTCTCCCCAATCATAGCCTCCATGTACTTTCCTCTCCCTAGTCATCGCAGCCGCACTCTCTGGCATTTTGCACACCCTATTTTCCCCAGCTTGATATTAGCCCTGTCCACAAGGGGCAAGGTAATTTTAATTTCACAATTCTGATGAAAGATAGAATCATGCCTCAGCAAAATGATGATTAACCGCATTAATTAATTGCTCAGCCTTAGTTGCTAGCCATCACTGGGGGGGAGCTTGTTGCATATATATCTGTTACTTTAATGAACAATGTATACAGTTGCATGCTATTGAGCTCCCCCTTGTGGCAGCTGCAGGGAGTAAAAAATATTTAATTTGGTTGCTGTGGGAAAGGAAACCTAGTATGTTAGGCTGAAAAAAAACATATGTCCATCTAGTTCAGCTTATTATCCCCTAATGTTTTCCCGAAGAAGGCAAACCTACCCCAATGGGGTAGAAGACAATTTTCTGCATTCAAGGTAAAAAAAATTCCTTTCTGACTCCAATCTGGCAGTCAGAATAATCCCCGGATCACGACCCTTCTGAAGTAATTAGTGACTATAACGGTGATGGTGTTGTTTATTGGAGCCATTGCTGGCGCTGTATATCTGACATATTCTGCTTCGTTAATGTTAAAGGGGTTGTCCAAGTTACACCTTATCAGTAAAACCCTACCACATGCAGTAAAATAACAAAAAGGGTCATAGTCACCTCTTCACGCTGTCTCCTATGTGCTGCTGCGGGTCTCCCCTCTGACGTCACTGTTACAGGCTTTCCCAATCTGTGCATGGGATGTCACAGATGCTGCAGCCAATAAGAGCTCAGCACTGGATCCCTGAGCTTTGTCATTGGCTGCAGTGCCTGTGACGTCCCATAAACTGGGAGGGACTGCAGTCTGTGAACAAATACAGGCGTGGAGGACCAAGCAGCAGTGCAGGACACAGCGGGAGCAGGGAGACGTGAGTATATTAGAGATGAGCGAGCACCAAAATGCTCGGGTGCTCGTTACTCGGGACGAAATTTTCGCGATGCTCGAGGGTTCGTTTTGAGTAACGAACCCCATTGAAGTCAATGGGCGACCCGAGCATTTTTGTATATCGCCGATGCTCGCTAAGGTTTCCATTTGTGAAAATCTGGGCAATTCAAGAAAGTGATGGGAACGACACAGCAACGGATAGGGCAGGCGAGGGGCTACATGTTGGGCTGCATCTCAAGTTCCCAGGTCTCACTATTAAGCCACAATAGCGGCAAGAGTGCCCCCCCTCCCAACAATTTTTACTTCTGAAAAGCCCTCATTAGCAATGCATACCTTAGCTAAGCACCACACTACCTCCAACAAAGCACAATCACTGCCTGCATGACACTCCGCTGCCACTTCTCCTGGGTTACATGCTGCCCAACCCCCCCCCACGACCCAGTGTCCACAGCGCACACCAAAGTGTCCCTGCGCAGCCTTCAGCTGCCCTCATGCCACACCACCTTCATGTCTATTTATAAGTGCGTCTGCCATGAGGAGGAACCGCAGGCACACACTGCAGAGGGTTGGCACGGCTAGGCAACGACCCTCTTTAAAAGGGGCGGGGCGATAGCCCACAATGCTGTACAGAAGCAATGAGAAATATAATCCTGTGCCACCGCCATCAGGAGCTGCACACGTGGGCATAGCAATGGGGAACCTATGTGCCACACACTATTCATTCTGTCAAGGTGTTTGCTTGCCCCAGTCAGACCGCGTTTTTTTATAAATAGTGACAGGCATGTACAACTCCGCAATGGGAATTCTGTGTGCACCCACAGCATGGGTGGCTCCCTGGAACCCACCGGCTGTACATAAATGTATCCCATTGCAGTGCCCTGGACAGCAGAGCTAACGTCAGATTAAATGCAGGTGGGCTTCGGCCCACACTGCATGCCCCAACCTGACCGGGGTTTTTAATTCATAGACACAGGCAGGTACAACTCCCTATTGTGAAGTCCCTGTGGACCGACAGCATAGCTGGGTGCCAGGAAGCCACCGGCGGTACATAAATATATCCCATTGCATTGCCCAGCACAGCTGAGGTAATGTCATGTTTAATGCAGGTGGGCTTTGGCCCACACTGCATGCCCCAGTCAGACTGGGGTTCTTTAGAAGTGGACACATGCAGTTACAACTACGTGTGGACCGACAGCATGGGTGGGTGCCAGGAAGCCACCGGCGGTACATAAATATATCCCATTGTAGTGCCCAGCACAGCTGAGGTAACGTCAGCTTTAATGCAGGTGGGCAAAAAATTAATTGGATTACACTGTAGGCGAGGGCCCCAAAAAATTGGTGTACCAACAGTACTAATGTACCTCAGAAAAATTGCCCATGCCCAACCAAGAGGGCAGGTGAAACCCATTAATCGCTTTTGTTAATGTGGCTTAATTTGTAACTAGGCCTGGAGGCAGCCCAGTTAAAATAAAAATTGGTTCAGGTGCAAGTTTCAACGCTTTAATGAGCATTGAAACGTATAAAAATTGTTTACAAAAATTATATGACTGAGCCTTGTGGGCCTAAGAAAAATTGCCCGTTCGGCGTGATTACGTCAGGGAGCAGGAGGAGGAGGATGAATATTATACACAGATTGATGAAGCTAAAAGGTCCACGTTTTTGATGGTGATAGAGAACAATGCTTCCATCCGCGGGTGCAGCCTACGTATTGTTTAGGTATCGCTGCTGTCCGCTGGTGGAGAAGAAAAGTCTGGGGAAATCCAGGCTTTGTTAATCTTGATGAGTGTAAGCCTGTCGGCACTGTCGGTTGACAGGCGGGTACCCTTATCTGTGATGATTCCCCCAGCCGCACTAAACACCCTCTCTGACAAGACGCTAGCCGCAGGACAAGCAAGCACCTCCAGGGCATACAGCGCGAGTTCAGGCCACGTGTCCAGCTTCGACACCCAGTAGTTGTAGGGAGCAGGGGCGTCACGGAGGACGGTCGTGCAATCGGCTACGTACTCCCTCACCATCCTTTTACAGTGCTCCCGCCAACTCAGCCTTGACTGGGGAGCGGTGACACAGTCTTGCTGGGGAGCCAGAAAGCTGTCAAAGGCCTTAGAGAGTGTTCCCCTGCCTGTGCTGTACATGCTGCCTGATCTCCGCGCCTCCCCTGCTACCTGGCCCTCGGAACTGCGCCTTCGGCCACTAGCGCTGTCGTATGGGAATTTTACCATCAGTTTGTCCACCAGGGTCCTGTGGTATAGCATCACTCTCAAACCCCTTTCCTCTTCGGGTATGAGAGTGGAAAGGTTTTCCTTATACCGTGGGTCGAGCAGTGTGTACACCCAGTAATCAGTAGTGGCCAGAATGCGTGTAACGCGAGGGTCACGAGAAAGGCATCCTAACATGAAGTCAGCCATGTGTGCCAGGGTACCTGTACGCAACACATGGCTGTCCTCACTAGGAAGATCACTTTCAGGATCCTCCTCCTCCTCCTCCTTAGGCCATACACGCTGAAAGGATGACAGGCAAGCAGCATGGGTACCCTCAGCAGTGGGCCAAGCTGTCTCTTCCCCCTCCTCCTCCTCCTCCTCCTCAACGCGCTGAGATATAGACAGGAGGGTGCTCTGACTATCCAGCGACATACTGTCTTCCCCCGCCTCTGTTTCCGAGCGCAAAGCGTCTGCCTTTATGCTTTGCAGGGAACTTCTCAAGAGGCATAGCAGAGGAATGGTGACGCTAATGATTGCAGCATCGCCGCTCACCATCTGGGTAGACTCCTCAAAGTTTCCAAGGACCTGGCAGATGTCTGCCAACCAGGCCCACTCTTCTGTAAAGAATTGAGGAGGCTGACTCCCACTGCGCCGCCCATGTTGGAGTTGGTATTCCACTATAGCTCTACGCTGCTCATAGAGCCTGGCCAACATGTGGAGCGTAGAGTTTGGCAGATGAAACCGATGTTGCAGGGTGGCAGCGTCCGTGTGGGACTTGCGGAAATGTGCGCAGAGTCAGCGCACCTTTCCGAGCAGGTCTGACAAGCGTGGGTAGCTTTTCAGAAAGCGCTGAACCACCAAATTAAAGACGTGGGCCAGGCATGGCACGTGCGTGAGGCTGCCGAGCTGCAGAGCCGCCACCAGGTTACGGCCGTTGTCACACATGACCATGCCCGGTTGGAGGCTCAGCGGCGCAAGCCAGCGGTCGGTCTGCTCTGTCAGACCCTGCAGCAGTTCGTGGGCCGTGTGCCTCTTCTCTCCTAAGCTGAGTAGTTTCAGCACGGCCTGCTGACGCTTGCCCACCGCTGTGCTGCCACGCTGCGCAACACTGACTGCTGGCGACATGCTGCTGCTGACACATCTTGATTGCGAGACAGAGGAGGAGGAGGAGGAGGAGGGGGTGGTTTAGTGGAGGAAGCATACACCGCCGCAGATACCACCACCGAGCTGGGGCCCGCAATTCTGGGGGTGGGTAGGACGTGAGCGGTCCCAGGCTCTGACTCTGTCCCAGCCTCCACTAAATTCACCTAATGTGCCGTCAGGGAGATATAGTGGCCCTGCCCGCCTGTGCTTGTCCACGTGTCCGTTGTTAAGTGGACCTTGGCAGTAACCGCGTTGGTGAGGGCGCGTACAATGTTGCGGGAGACGTGGTCGTGCAGGGCTGGGACGGCACATCGGGAAAAGTAGTGGCGACTGGGAACTGAGTAGCGCGGGGCCGCGGCCGCCATCATACCTTTGAAAGCCTCCGTTTCTACAACCCTATACGGCAGCATCTCCAGGCTGATAAATTTGGCTACGTGCACGTTTAACGCTTGAGCGTGCGGGTGGCGGCGTACTTGCGCTTGCGCTCCAACACTTGCGCTAGCGACGGCTGGACGGTGCGCTGAGAGACATTGGTGGATGGGGCCGAGGACAGCGGAGGTGAGGGTGTGGGTGCAGGCCAGGAGACGGTTGTGCCTGTGTCCTGAGAGGGGGGTTGGATCTCAGTGGCAGGTTGGGGCACAGGGGGAGAGGCAGCGGTGCAAACTGGAGGCGGTGAACGGCCGCCTTCCCACCTTGTGGGGTGCTTGGCCATCATATGTCTGCGCATGCTGGTGGTGGTGAGGCTGGTGGTGGTGGCTCCCCGGCTGATCTTGGCGCGACAAAGGTTTCACACCACTGTTCGTCGGTCGTCTGCACTCTCAGTGAAAAACTGCCAGACCTTTGAGCACCTCGGCCTCTGCAGGGTGGCATGGCGCGAGGGGGCGCTTTGGGAAACAGTTGGTGGATTATTCGGTCTGGCCCTGCCTCTACCCCTGGCCACCGCATTGCCTCTTCCAACCTGCCCTGCTCCTGCACTTGCCTCCCCCTCTGAAGACCCGTCCTCAGTAGGCGTAGCAAACCAGGTGGGGTCAGTCACCTCATCGTCCTGCTGCTCTTCCTCCAAATCCTCTGTGCGCTCCTCCCTCGGACTTACTCCAATTACTACTACCTGAGTGATAGACAACTGTGTCTCATCGTCATCGTCCTCCTCACCCACTGAAAGCTCTTGAGACAGTTGCCGGAAGTCCCTAGCCTCATCCCCCGGACCCCGGGAACTTTCCAAAGGTTGGGCATCGGTCACGACAAACTCCTCCGGTGGGAGAGGAACCATTGCTGGCCATTCTGGGCAGGGGCCCGGGAACAGTTTCTGGGAGTCTGCCTGCTCCTCAGAATGTGTCATTGTAATGGAGTGAGGAGGCTGGGAGGAAGGAGGAGCAGCAGCCAGAGGATTCAGAGTTGCAGCAGTGGACGGCGCAGAATTCTCGGTGGTCGATAGATTGCTGGATGCACTTTCTGCCATCCACAACAGGACCTGCTCACACTGCTCATTTTCTAATAAAGGTCTACCGCGTGGACCCATTAATTGTGAGATGAATGTGGGGACGCCAGAAACGTGCCTCTCTCCTAATCCCGCAGCAGTCGGCTGCGATACACCTGGATCAGGAGCTCGGCCTGTGCCCACACCCTGACTTGGGCCTCCGCGTCCTCGCCCGCGTCCACGTCCTCTAGGCCGCGTCCACGTCCTACCGCTCAGCATGCTGTATTACCAGTAGTGCAGAAACAGAACGCTGTAATTAAATGTGCCGCTTATTGGCCTGTGGTTGGAGGCTGACTTCCCTTACGGAACGCACAGCAGAGCCAGGAAACAATTTTGCGCACGCCTGTAGTGAGACGTAGGTGCGTATGACGGAGCTAGTGGAATTCACAATGCAGAAGCAGTCAAGTGGCCAAAGGCCAGTAGTAGGCCTTAAGTATTTTGCTTCTATTTTTTTAAAATGCTGAGCTGATACAGCAGACAGATACTGTAGGCAGCGTATAATATTATGTATACTGTTTCCCTCTGGCGGGATGACGGCGGTGATGTAACGGAGACAGCAGAGCCAGGAAACCATTTTGTGCAAGCCTGCTGTAACGCTTAGCTGCGTATTAATTAGGACTACTACTCCCAGCAGATAGATGCTGTAGGCAGCGTATAATATTATGTATACTGTTTCCCTCTGGCGGGTTGACGGCGGTGATGTAACGGAGACAGAAGAGCCAGGAAACAATTTTGCGCAGGCCTGCTGTAACTCTTAGCTGCGTAATAATTAGGACTACTACCCCAGCAGACAGATGCTGTAGGCAACGTATAATATTATGTATACTGTTTCCCTCTGGCGGGATGACGGCGGTGATGTAACGGAGACAGCAGAGCCAGGAAACAATTTTGTGCAGGCCTGCTGGTAACGCTTAGCTGCGTATTAATTAGGACTACTACCCCCAGCAGACAGATACTGTAGGCAGCGTATAATGTTATGTATACTGTTTCCCTCTGGCGGGATGACGGCGGTGATGTAACGGAGACAGCAGAGCCAGGAAACAATTTTGCGCAAGCCTGCTGTAACGCTTAGCTGCGTATTAATTAGTACTACTACCCCCAGCAGACACGCAGTAAACTGAAGACAGTCACAGGCAGCCCAAGTATAGTATTTTTCCCCAATTTTTTTGAAAAAGCCCACTGCCTATATAGCCTGTATATCTCTTTCCCTGCCTCACCAGTACTGGCCCTATACTCTGTACAATGACTGCAGACTGCGGACGCAATGCTCTGCACGCCCGATATACAAAAAAAAAATTTTGCAACACTGCTAAAAGCAGCCTCCACAGTACTGCACAAGGTCAGATGTGGCCCTAAGAAGGACCGTTGGGGTTCTTCAAGCCTAAAATCACTCCTAACGCTCTCCCTATAGCAGCTCCGGCATCAGCAGCACTGTTTACCTGATCTCTGTCAGAATGCATCTGTGGCGAGCCACGGGAGGGGCCGATTTATATACTCGGGTGACACCTGATCTCGCCAGCCACTCACTGCAGGGGGTGGTATAGGGCTTGAACGTCGCAGGGGGAAGTTGTAATGCCTTCCCTGTCTTTCTATTGGCCAGAAAAGCGCACTAATGTCTCAGAGATGAAAGTGAAAGTAACTCGAACATCGCGTGGTGCTCGCCTCTAGTAACGAGCATCTCGAACACGCTAATACTCGAACGAGTATCAAGCTCGGACGAGTACGTTCGCTCATCTCTAGAGTATATGCCTCATTGTGTATGCAGAAGGAGTTTTGCCAATAAGCTATAACTCGGACAACCTCCAGAATGGTTGGCACTCTGGTTATGTGCAGCAATGTGCTGGTACTATTTGTTATGGGGGCACTCTGTAGGCTCTGGTTATGTGCAGCAATGTGCTGGTACTATTTGTTATGGGGGCACTCTGTAGGCTCTGGTTATGTGCAGCAATGTGCTGGTACTATTTGTTATGGGGGCACTCTGTAGGCTCTGGTTATGTGCAGCAATGTGCTGGTACTATTTGTTATGGGGGCACTCTGTAGGCTCTGGTTATGTGCAGCAATCTGCTGGTACTATTTGTTATGGGGGCACTCTGTTTGCACTTCTTGTTAGCAGGAGTCGCTCTCGTTGCACTTTTGATGTTTTTGTGGGCTGGATTTTTATTAGAAATTGGCTGCATTTAAAGTCCCCTCTAAAGGGATCACCCAGACATTTAAAATTGATGGCTTAATCTTAGGGTAGACCATCAATATTAGATCAGTTTTGATCCGACCTCCGACATCCCCATAGACAGTTGTTTGAAAAGGCCAGGGACTCTTCAATGTTTACAATGGTTTCAGACTGGTTCACACTTGCAAGTGTCATACTTTTATAGGGGCAGTACAAGGTATTGCAGTGTTGTGCCATTCAAGTGAACAGTGTCATTCCCTTTGTGATAGCAGCTGATGTCCAAGGATTCTAGATGCAAGACCCACAGCAAAGGCTGTTTCATTCTAAGGCTGGGGTCACAGGGGACTGAAATGTCGTGGAATGACCGCATTTTTTGGAGCAGCTTTGCCATCGACATTTTGCTGCGGCTATCTCTCCCCATAGAGAGGAGAGAGGCCTCCGCAGAAACGGGGAAAGAATTGACAGGCCGTGGATTTGAATTCCGCGCCGCATGTCAATTTCAGAGCGGTTTGGCCGCAATTTCTCAACCGATTGGCCGATTTATTTTTTTTTGCAAATCTCGTCCACTTTGCTGGCTAATCCCAGGATTAAAAACGCGGGCAGAATTTCCGTGTAGAAATCCCGCATGGACATTCCGTGGCAATTCCGCCCTGTGTGAACCCAGCCTAAGGGTGCATTCAAATAAGACAGATTCCCTATAGATTATCCACAGCTGAAAAATCCGCAGCAAAATCCATGTTAAAATCCGTACTATTTAGTGTTAATTCATACACGTATCTGCAGCAGACTTCAATTAGGGTGACGTCTGCCACGAAGCCATGTCCAGATCTGCGTCTAAATCCACACCAAATAGTGTGGATTTTCATGCTGATCCACGCAAAATCCATTCTGGAAAATGTGCAGTGAATTTTGGCTCACATTCACACTAAGGCCTCATGTCCACTCGCATGTACGGATTCCATTGCTGAACCCCGCAGCGGAATCCAGCCGTGCCTGCGGATATGGACAGGAAAAGACATTTTCTTACCGCTGGTGCCAGCCGGACCTTCTTTCTTTAACACGGCGGATGCGTCCAAACATGTCGGATGCATGCGCAGTCCAGGTTTTTATTTATTTTTTTGCAAATCTCCTGTTTTCCTGCGGATCTACGCACGTCCACGGTGGCAGCTGTGGCTGTGCCGCGGATCGGACGGTTTCCATTAACTTGAATGGAAGTCGGCCCACAGAACCCGCAGAAAAATAGAGCATGCTGTGATTTCTTCCCACGCGTGCGATCTGTATGTCCGGGACAAAAATCACATCCGCATGCTCTAAATTGTTTTGCGGATGCTAATGCATCCCTATGGGCGCCTAGAGCTGCGGATCTCCCGCACGGGAGACTTGTGCGCATTCTATAATTAAAATCCGCCCGTGGACACTGGGCCTAAGACTGGGCTCACACAGCCGTAAGTAGAATTTGTTCGCAGAGGCCCGCAGCGGATTCCAGCTGTGAGCCCATTCCTGACCCCGCAAATGGCGGTGAAATTGTACCGCACATGACCGCGCACTCATGCAGGCGTTCATACATTGCACCTTTTTTTACTTACATTTTCCACACCGTCGTTTAGCGATGACGTGGATAACCGCATATATACCCAGGGCTATATCTGCGACCATAGAGAACAATGGCCTCTGTCATGGATATCTGTGGCAAAATAGAACATGCTGCTTTCTGCGAGTGGATTGCGCAATTTTGATACACTAATGTGAGCAAAACTGTGTAATTCAGTGCATTTGATCTACAATTCAAATCCGGTTGTGATCCCGGTCTTAGACAGCAAGAAGAGGAACCAACTTTCATAAGATCACCGGTTTATTGATGCACATTAATATCCTAACAGGAGTGGCTTACAATAGCGTGACCAGAAGACGCATTTTTAAGTGGTCGCAGCAGCTCTTAGTCATGGCATAAGAACACGCACATGCTCAGTTTAACCCCTTAGTGACCATCCCATTGCCTTTTTACGTCCTGCTTTGCTGGGCTTTAATCCCCGAAGACGTAAAAACGCGCTTTCTCTGGGAATTAAAACCCTGCTGGCTCTGGACGTGACAGCTCCATGCTGCCGGTTACCGGAGGTAGCCGACATCCTGAAGTTGTCGTCTCCAGGCTGCGGGATACTGGCAATCGCATTGAAGTCAATAAAATTTTTTTTTAAAAGTTAACGTTTCAGATCCCCTTACAGATCAGATCCATAAGGGGAGCTGATAATACTCACCCCTGTCCTCCGCGATGTCCCCTGGCATTCTGGTCCTGCAGGACCTGACACCGGCTTCAGCGCATGCGGGCCATATGTCATTGCGTCACGCGTATGCTTAGAGGGCCTGGAGGCCCAGGAAATTTAAAAAACTCCCTGCTCCCAGGGATAACAGCGATCATGTAAAGCTTAAAAAAAAGTTTAAAAAAGTGTGAAAAATAAAAAAGTTTGTTTCATCTCTCCTCATGGATCATATCCGTGAGGGGAAATTAAATTAGATACCTAAGGCCCCCGGATTTATCGACGAACCTTACCCCGGCTTCTGCACACGTGCCCGTCGCCAACGTGGGCGACGCATGCGCAAAAGTCGCAGATTGCCAGGGTAATTTAAAATCTCCCTGCACCTGGCTACTAAATGTAGCCAAGAGCCAGGAGATCTCATGGGGGGGCGCAGTACGCGGTTATTGGTCACATGCTCACCATTATCCAATGAATCATAGCAATCACGTAAAAGTAGAAATAAAAGCTAAAGTTTCACCTCCTGTCACGGATCTGATCTGTGAGCTGAGGTGAAATTACTTGCCTAAGGCCTCCTTCGATGTCCCCCGACGGGATCCTTATCCGTGGACCTTTCCCCAGTTTCATGGCGGATGCAAGTGCAGAAGCTGGGGAGGTCCCAGGAAATTTAAAGGTAGCCCAAAGTCTGGAACAGTGACAGAGGGCCGCAGTAAGCGGTTTCAGGTCACATGATCGCCATTATCCAATGGATAATGGCGATCACGTAAAAGTTAAAATAAAGTTTGATGCTCCGTTCGGTTTGGGCCCCCTTGTGCATCCAGACAGAAGATTAAGGCCACAATAGGTATGTTTCTGAACACAGGGCAAACGGGGAAATCTATTTTGGGGTGCAAGTCTTCATTCCTATGTGTGCTGCACAAAAAAACTATTTTTAAAATGACACAATTTCCGAAAAAACGAAAATCGTAATTTCTGCTTCGCTTAGATTAATTCAAAAACTGTGAAGTCAAAATACGCAGTACACCCCTAGATGAATTCGTTAAGGGGTCTAGTTTCCAAAATGGGATCATTTGTGGAGGTTCTCTATCGTTTTGGCCACTCAAGGGCTCCACAAGTGTGTAATGGGGCCTAAAACACCTTCAAGCAAAATGTCTGATCTGAAAGGCACTGGCTGCTCCTTTTGGTGTGGGCCTCGTTGTGCATACAGACATAATATTAGGGCCACAATGGATATGTTTCTGAACACGGGACAAACAGGGGTATCCATTTTGGGGTGTAAATCCTCATTTTCATGTGCACTATAGAAAAAAATCCTGTCTTTAAAATGACATATTTTCAAAAATATGAAATTTTATTTTTGCATTAACTCCTGAAAAGAAACTATGGGGTCAAAATACTCCTGACCCACCTCAGTGAAGATATTAAGGGATGTAGTTTTTAAATGGGGTCATTTGTGGAGGTATCTATAACTCGGACACCTACGAGTCTTTGCAATCTTGGCTTGGTGCAGGAAAATAAAGTGTTCCTCAAAATGTTGATACTTAATGTTAAATTTGTACGTCTCCTAAATAGTTAAAAAAAAGTTTTTCAAATGTGTGTCCAAAATAAAGTAAACAGATGGAAATATATATATATCTCATCAAAAATGTGTACAGTAGGTTAGCACATATTTGAGATATTGCAGTTGAAAGTGTGAAAAAATAAAAATGTATTCAAAATGTTCCCAATTTTGGCACTTTTAATAAATATACACAAATTCTATCAGTCTATTTTTACCACCTAAATGAAGTACAACATGTGGCGAAAAAACAATGTCAGAATCACTTGGATATGCAAAACCTTTACGGAGTTATTTTATGTTAAAGTACACATGTCAGATTTCCAAAATGTGGCCTGGTAATTAAAGGGGTTGTCTCGCGGCAAGCATCAAAATTTTACATTACCCCATTCCCCCTGTCACCCCCCTGGCATAAAATAGCAAATTAAAGCGGTTTTTAAGCCGCTTGCTACTCACCGATCCGACGAAATAAGGAGTTTAAAAAATCTTCTCCCTAAGATGGCCGCCGGTCCTTTCCCAGGGATGCACTGCGGTTTTCTCCCATGGTGCACCGCGGGTCTTCTCCCATGGTGCACCATAGGCTCTGTGCGTTCCATTGCCGATTCCAGCCTCCTGATTGGCTGGAATCGGCACACGTGACGGGGTGGAGCTACGATGACGACGCTGTGACCAGCTCTCCGGCACGAGCGGCCCCATTCACCAGGCAGAAGACCGCACAGCGCAAGCGCGTCTAAAAAAGCAAGAAGCCAGCGAAATTAGACGGAGCCATGGAGACGAGGACGCTAGCAACGGAGCAGGTAAGTGAATAACTTCTGTATGGCTCATATTTAATGCACGATGTACATTACAAAGTGCATTAATATGGCCATACAGAAGTGTATACCCCCACTTGCTGCCGCGAGACAACCCCTTTAGGGAGCAAACAAGCCTGGTCACTAAGGGGTTAAAAAGAAGCATACAATCGATAAACAAACAAAAAAAGTAATAATGTAATGAAGCAGAAAAAGGGAGGCTGCTCTCACACAGGCAGCTGTAAAAATGTCCTGTTTTAACGCAGTGTTTTATAGCTTTTTCAGTTGGCGTTCCACAGCGGTTTTTAACGCACCCCATCATTGCAATGGGTGATGAAATTCAATAAAAATCACTGAAATGTACTAAAATAGAGCACATAGCGTTTGAAAATCGCAGCTCATCTGTGAAGCCCCACTGAGATCAGTTGAGGTGTTTTCCAGTGTTTACCGTGGCGTTTGAAACATTGCGCTAAACGCTGTAAAAAACGGCCTGTGTGAGAGCGGCCTTAGTAGTACAAAATCGGGTCAGATCCCTTATTTAAACGAAAAATCCATATGCTTCTCTATTAAATAATTTCTGATGGAGGTCTCTTCCCCTAAAGGGACGACTGAGCCGTTCCACGCCTGCCGCACGCATAGGTGAAAGACTGATCCACACCAGAATCCACCATTTGCGAGAGCACACTTAGGGGATGTTCTCACGGCGCAATTTTTCTGCATGAATTCCACCTCAATAAAACGTAAAAATCTGATTTGTACCATGAATGAAATCCACGGCAAATCGGAATCCATTTGGCAAAAAATCTGCTGCCAAAAGTTTAAGGCAACGCGTTTCTGATTTGCACGGAATACGACTCGTGTTGCCAATGAACCTTCTTCAATATCCTGTGATTCCAATGTTCTTCCCTCAGCCGAGCCTCCATGACTCTTCATCTGTGGTTTCCCTGAAAAGAAAACCCACAGCAGCAATCATAACGCAGCTTTAATTTCTTAGGCCTCCTGCCCACGGCCAGGTTGGATTCCGAATGCGAAATATTGCAGCGTAATCAGACCCGGCGCTCCGCAGAGACCCTATACTCATCTCTCCGGATCCGTCGCGAGTGTCCTGCCTGGCGAGCTGGCGCATGTGCAGGGCAGCGCATGACACGCCGGCGCTGAGCTATGGCGCGTATTATCGTGGTACTTCTGCAGTATTTACAGCGAAAGTATCGCAGGACAGACGGCTTCCATTGACTGCGATTTTCTGCACAGAACAGAACATCCTGCGATTCTCCCCCGCGAGCGGAAAGTTGCAGTTGGTTTCCGCTCATGGGCAGGGGAGAATCGTTTAACATTGCATGTCTATGGACGGACATTGTTGCGGAATTCGCGGCGGGTGTCTGGCTGCGAATTCCACAGCAACAATCCGTCCGTGGGCATTCAGCCTTAGGCATCATGTCCACGGGCACGCACGAATTCCACATGGGGAATCTCTCATGGAATCCACCTGTGCCCGCGGCCGGAGACCCTGCGTACCTGTCCGTGTCTTGAAGTTCTATACTGCGGATGTGTGCGGAAGTGCTGCGCTGGCGCTCATGTGCAGTACGGATTTTTTTTTTAATCTCCTGCTCTTCCCGTGGAATCCGCAGTGTCAACTGCGGACGGGCCACGGATCAGACGGCTTACGTTGACTTCAACCGCATGCTGCGATTTCTCATCCGCGAGTGGAAACCTCAATTGGCATGCTATGGAGAGTTATTGCTGCGAAATCTGGAAGCGGAATGCCCGCCCACTCTGGATTCTGCAGCAAAAACCCGCCTGTGTGCATGAGGCCTTAAACCGCTCTGCTACAATGAAAGCTGCGCTGTGATTGGCTGCTATGGGTAACAAGGATAAGTTTTCTTTTCTGCAGTTTTGATAAAATGTGCCTCCAAATTATCTTTCCCCCCCAAATATCTTTCTGTCCTATAAAAGACCAAATCCCTCCAGCCAAATCCACATTTTCTGACCCATTTCCCCCACAACATGCGCCTTCTGTGCGGCCGTTCAGAGCACATCGCAGCGTGCAGTTTTAGAGATTTTTTTTTTCTTTTTTTTAAATTTGTAATTATGTTTAATTGCAAGACGGTTGTTTACATCTAACATATTGGGAGTAGGCTAGTGATTTTGTGCTACAATTTTCCAATTTTCCTCAGTAGGAAAATTACTCATATTTCATACAACAGCTATTCAGTCTTAATTGAGCAGAGATTTTGCAGCTGCTTTAGAAAAATCACTTGTGTGACGCTGCTTGTAATTTCAGTCATTTTAGTTCAAATTATTCCGAACTTGCATGTTTTATTTTGGGCTATTTAAAGGGAACCTGTCATGCTGAAAATGCATTCCTATCTGCGGGTGGCGAGTTGTAGAGTAGGGGGTGCCGAGCGGACTCCTATATGGGGAAATACTCAGTAGAACTTGTCCCTTAAGGCTCTTCCCCACTGGCGATGCGAGAGCGAGTGAAAACGCATGAGTTTGAAAACAATGATTTTCAATGGTTTCACTCGCTGCAAGTTGCTGTAAGAAAATCCATGATATCGCCCATTGTTTTCAAATTATTCTCATAGTCACCAAGAGAGCCCCTGTAGCCCCACCCCCGCGCAAGTCATGAGAACGTCCTCTAGCCCCGCCCCCACGGAAGCCCTGGGAAAGTCCTCTAGCCCCACCCCATCTCTCCACATATGGGGAAAAATGTAAGAGATCCCCTGTAGTTCCGCCCCTCTCTCTCTCCCTGCAATGGGGGATTCCACCGCTCTTTTGCGATCTTCTCCTATTGATTTCAATGGGCTGGCGCTGCTGCTGCTGCCGCCCCATTGAGAGCAATGGGTGAAATAACAGATTTGAAACCATTGAAAACACTCGCATTGCTAGAAAATCTTATCGCCAGTGGGGAAGAGCCCTTATTGATACAAATTTGTGCTCCTTTTGGGCTTAGGAGCCAGTGAGTAACAGCTAAGTGCTCGCTCACACTCAGAAGCCCATTGATTTCTATCCAGCCACTCGCACCTATGGTTTTTTTTAACAAACACGTGGAAAAAAAACGCAGCATATCCTATTTTGGTGCATATTATGCACTAATATAGGCTGTGGGGATTTGCAATGTGCTACATATTTTTGCATGCCTAATATGCGAGACACATACAGCCATGTTAGTAAGCCCTAAGGCCAGACTCACACGTCCGTAAGTGTAAAACGTTGCTGGGCTCCCGGCCATGACACTGCATAGGGCCGCGAAATTGTACTGTGTGTGACTCACACACTCGGTCATGCGCAGTACACCTCTTTTTTTTTTGTTAATATTTCTCGCGCCGTTGCTTAGCGATGACTCGTATACCCGCAGCCCGTACGCAATGTAATTGCTTATGGACTGCGGGTATATAGGTAACAAAAGAGAACAGTGGGCTCTATTACACGCATATATACACGACACAAAATAGAAGATGCTGCATGCTATTTTGCGCTTGCCGATTACGCAATTATGACAAACTAATGTGAGCCGAACTACGTAAAGCAATGTCATTTGATTGCCTGCGAGCTACAGAGTATCACACGGGCGTACAGAGCCCGCATAATACGCAATTCCCATACAGTCGTGTGAGCCTAAGTCTGTATGTGTACTCCTATAGGGAATACCATCAGTCACTGATAAGATGGTACACTGGACTGCTGAACCCAAAATAAGGAGAAATTTGCAGTGCTGTGCAAAAGTTTTAGGCCCAATGCCCACGGATGGATGATCGATGCAGAATTCAGAGCCAGATGCCCGTCGTGAATTCCGTAGCAATGTCCGTCCATAGACATGCCACGTTAAATGATTCTTACCTGCCCATGAGTGGAAAACAAACGCAGCATGTTCTATTCTGTGCGGAAAATTGCGCTGGCAGCTTCCATTGCAGTCAATGTAAGCCGTCCGATCCGCAGCGATTCCATAATGTCAATTTTAAAATTGCAGTCGATTCGCGTCATCAGTGGCGCAACAACAGCGTCGTGCCCTGCGCTGTGCATGCGCGCCAGCCAAGACTCAAGCCGCGGATCCATATGAGTATAGGGTCTCTGGCCGGCACTGGGTCTGATTCTGCTACGAGATTTTCGCAGTCACAATCCCACCCAGCCATGGACATGAGGCCTTAGTAAGTCATGCGGAAAAAATGTTGCAAAGTAAGAATGCTCTCAAAACTAGAAGTGTTACTCGTTTTATTTTTGTCAATTAACAAAATGCAAAGTGACTGAACAAAAAGTCTAAATCACATCAGCATTTGGTGTAACCCCTACCCCACCACCACCACTCTTTGTCTTCAAAACCTCATTAATTCTTCTAAGTACCCTTGTGTACAGTTCTGAAGGAACTCGGCAGGGAGGTTGTTCCAGACATCTTGGAGAACTAAGCCGAGATCTTCTGTGGATGCAGCTTGTTCAGATCCTTCTGTCTCTTCATGTAATCCCAGACAGACTGGATGATGCTGAGATCAGGGCTCTGTGTGGCCGTATCATCACTTCCAGGACTCCCTGTTCTTCTTTACACTGAAGATAGTTCTTAATGACATTGGCTTTATGTTTGAGGTTGTTGTCCTGCTGCAGAATAAATTTGGAGCCAGTCAGACGCCTACATGATAGTACTGCATCTCCACGACTGCACAAGAGAATGTCGCCTGGTTTGATGTCATTCCCTGCTTGTGATCGTTCTTCCACATGGATGATATGTTGTCACATGCAGTACATCCGCGCGGAGAACTGAACACAAACGCAGCCGTACACAATAAGCTTTCATGACTATTCGCATGTCTTCCGCACACTGAATTCAACCCGCTCTTGTGACCCTGACCTAATCCTGACCAAATCCCCCAACTTTGTTTGCTGAAATGCAGCCCCAAACTTGCCAGGAACCTCCACCATACTTCACTGCTGCTTGCAGACACTCATTATTGTACCGCTCTCCTCTATGCTTCACTGCTGCTTGCAGACACTCATTCTACCGCTCTCCACCATGCTTCACTGCTGCCTGCAGACACTCATTATTGTACCACTCTCCACCATATTTCACTGCTGCCTGCAGACAATCATTATTGGACCGCTCTTCACCATTGTTCACTGTTGCCTGCAGACACTCATTGTCCCGCTCTTTACAATGCTTCACTGCTACCTGCAGACACTCATTATTGTACTGCTTTCCACCGTGCTTTACTGCTGCCTGCAGACACTCATTATTGTACCGCTCTCCTCTATGCTTCATTGCTGCTTGCAGACACTCATTCTACCGCTCTCCACCATGCTTCACTGCTGCCTGCAGACACTCATTATTGTATCGCTTTCCACCATGCTTCACTGCTGCCTGCAGACACTCATTATTGTACTGCACTCCACCATGCTTCACTGCTTCCTGCAGAGACTCATTATTGTATTGCAGAGTATTTTAACGTCTGTTCACACAACGGAAAAATACCGCATGGCGGTCGAAACGTTGCATTTTATGATAGAAGAATAAAGATCTTTTAAGATTTTTTGCAGCATACTACTGCTGCCGCTGAAGTTTGTTGTCACACTACGGAAACCGACACAGAATTTTTTGCGCATATTCCTCCTCTGAAACTGCTGCAGAAATTTACTGCTCAGGCCTCCTTCACAAGGGGACGACAAAGTCGCGCGATTATGTCGTGTTGCTACAATGCTACAAATCGCATGTATGTGAAGCCCATGCTTTCCTGTGGGTTACTTCACACATCTAATGTTTTGTAGCATGCAACATCCCAACACAAAAACCTCACGGGCCCTGCTATATGCAAGCGACTCGGCAGGTTTTGTAGCCCATGTTTCCCTATGGAGCCTTCATTTCTGTTGCATCGGATCGCAGCTGGGGCATATTTTTGGGGTAGGGCTTATATTTCAAGCCCCACCCCCCAAACCTTGCGTGGTGCTGCAAAATCGCGGTATCACCATGAAAAAAACCCAGTGATATCGCACAGAGCAGCAATGCAATATTGCTGCGATTTTTCTCGTGGAGATGCCATGTCGGCCGTGTGAACGACGCCTTGGCAACATGTTTCTGCTGCCGATTAGCACACAAGTTTAGCCCTGTCTTTGGGCATCATCTGTGGGCAGAATGCCAAAGCCTTTCCTTGCGGATCTACTTGAAGTGACTTGTTTGATCCCCAGATTGTAGCCCCCAGACAAGTCCCCTATAGGCAGTAGGTGCAGCTGCTATGTAGTCACAGGAGTATAGTCAGACGGAGTCAAGTGTAAGAACCATAAGCTTAAGCATGAACGACAAATCTAGAGCAGATCAGAAAGGAAGAATCAGAAGTCTAGGCCATTGGCCAATGCTTGATAGACTAGACGATGGACGACCAATGCAAGCAATAAGACAAGATGCTGAATCCAAATACAAGCCTGGTCAAACACAGGCTGTCAGACATGTGCAGCTACAATAGAGGTATTGACTCCAGGGTAGCAACTGATATGCAGGTAAGGGTCAGGCATTGTTTAAGCAGTGATTAATATCTATTGCTGTAGCAAGCAGATGCCCTGGCTAATGACATAATTGTTGTGTGCTGGTTGCCATCGCATAGTGGTACACCTGTTGGTAGAAGCCTGGAAGACCGTGCTTGAGTGAGAAAAAGCATGTAATTCAATTGAAAAAAAATTTCTATCAGTTATACATGATTATAGTCATTATTAAAGGGGTTGTCCAGTTGTAAACTATCGATTGCTTAGCCTTAGGTTAGGCTACCTTTAGTAGATTGGTAAGGGTCCACCAACTGGGATCTCCACCGATCACCTAGAGGCTTGGTCTTTGTGCTCATGCACTGTGCTGATTTCTGTAGGAAGCACACAGCTCTATTCCCAATTCAGTGGCCAGACTTTGTATTACAGGCAGTGAAGTGAATGGGAACTTGGCCTACAATGCCTAGTTTGGCCACGGCAGTTCGAACGGAGCTCTCTGCAGAAATCTTCTCCGTGAACCCACGCCGATTTACCATTGCTTGCCTATCCTAGGGATAGTCATCAATAGTTTACAACTGGACAACCCCTTTAAAGGAGACCTGCCGTCTAAATTACACTGCCCTAACTGCAGGTAGCATATTTTAGGGACAGGTGCTTCATCTGTACTGGACTTTATTTTACTGTGAAGCACAGAGGCATTGTAGAGATCACCTAGTTTAAGCATTGGCTCATGGCTAGTCTTAGACCCCCAGCTGTGGGAGAAGGGTCTGTTGCATCCCGATTTCCTTTGTCTAGCTCTTTTGATTGACTGATCTTTCGCTATGCACAAGCAGGGAGGTACCCATCAGTCTGTTATCTAGGCGGGAAGAGGCCGACAGGACTTGGCCCCTGTGACTCCAAACCCCATTCTGTAGAGATTTTGAAGTATGTAACCCTGAAATGCCGCAGCGTTTCTGAATCACACACATACCCCTGTAATAACTCCGACTGTTCCAGGTTCATGCTCTCCATGGTCCGTAACAGGTTCCCTTTACTAAAAATTGGCACTGTCTCAAAGGTTGCTTTATATTGATGCCAGTCCGGCAATCAACTGATAGCGGGGTGGGCGAATGGGGTGGGGTTTAAAGTCGACTTTGCTAATACCCCAAGAGGAAGCTGCAGCCTGCCAAACAGAAAAACGTAGTATTATATGCCTCCATTTAATCATGTAATATATGGATGGGTTTGACGTGAGAGCCAAAGTTTAACGGTCTAATAGAGGGCAGTCTTGATCACTACTAGAGATGAGCGAACCTACTCGTTTCGAGTAATTACTCGATCGAGCGCCGCGATTTTCGAGTACTTCCGTACTCGGGTGAAAAGATTAGGGGGGCCGGGGGGAGGCGTGGCGGAGCGGGGGTAGCAGCGGGGAACAGGGGGGAGCCCTCTCTCTCTCCCTCTCCCCCCCACTCCCCGCTGCAACCCCCCACTCACCCACGGCGCCCCCCAAATCTTTTCGCCCGAGTACGGAAGTACTCGAAAATTGCGGCGCTCGGGCGAAACAAGGGGGCGTGGCCGAGTACGCTCGCTCATCTCTAATCACTAGACATCCACACTATATGTTTTAATAAGGGGTTCTCCTGGTGAGACAATCCTTTTAACTATTCCAGGGCCACCTATAATGGTAATGATCAAATCAAAAAAATTCTGGTAAATTAGATTCAATAAGATGGTTCATTTAAAAAAAAAATGATATTTGACTGAATGAGGACCAAAATATGTGCCTAAGCCAAGCCTAGAGCTCCTATTATACCTTACACAACTTTATGAACATTCTCCTCTACCGCTTATATTTTAAAAAGTTAGAAAATTTGGCACTACTTTAGAAATCCAGAGGAGAGCTTTCATGTTTAGTGCTTCATCTATATTTGTATCTGCCAGTGACCTACTTGTGTCATATGTTACATGTACGCGACTCATGACTCCATTTATTTTTGTAGCACATAAAGTTATTTCCAGCATTAAAAAAAAACAAAAAAACCCCCCACTTTTTAACTTTTACTTCTATTTCTTTGCAGTAGGATTAGCGACTGACCTAACCTCGCCAGGCAATCGGGATCATAAGCTAACACTATAAAAAAATGTAAATTTTAGGGGAATGTTGACACGTCGCTGATTTGCTGCGGATTTTCCTGCTGATTTTGGTGCAGATCTGCAGCAGATTTCACCCTTCCAATTGAATTCAAATTCAGGGTGAAATTTGCTGCAGATCTGCATCAACATCTGCAGCAAATCAGCTACACGTGAACGCACTCTACGAGGCGTATTAGAGCATGAACCGGTGTTTTAGGTTTTTTTTTTTTTACTATTTAAACTCTGCACTATTGAGCGCAAGTTTGAAAAAAAAAAAAGTAGATAGGTCCTGCCCTACCTTTATCGCTTGTAGAAAAACTATGTTCGAGTGAGATGGGGCAGATCCTATCTTTTACACGCGAGTGAAAATGAAACCATTGGAATCAATGGCTTCACTTTGTCCCGTTTTGTGGCCGTTACAAAATCACGGTCGCCTGAAGAAGCCCTAAGGGTATGGTCACACGGCAGAATTTGCCACGGAATTCCATCTCTAAAAATGACAACAAAATGTCTGACTTTATACCACGGTTTTCGACTTGAATTTGCACGCGTAATTAGCCCTGTTAATGAGCAAAGCCCACAAGCGGAATTCTGACCCGTTTCCGCGTCAAGATAACGTGTTACTTATTGCCGCAGGAATGTGTTGGAATTACGCACGCAGATTTTGCTTGTTGACGTGGTTAAATCCGTCAGCGGATCCGCGGCAGAAGGCTGTGGCTTTTGCTGAGTCTTTTATAGGCAGAATTCACACAGAAAATTCCACAATGGATTTCTCTGTATCGCCATACTCTAACGATATGTTCGCACGTAGTAGAATTTAGCGTGGGTCCACACGCAGATATGCTGCGGATTTTGATGCGGGTCCATAGCAGATTTGACCCTTTTCCACAGGGAAAAATTTGCACCAATTCCACTAACGATGTGTGAAGTACCCTAAAAGGGTTTTCAAATACCCTTTTTGACTTAGTACCCATGGCTCTCATCTATTAACCAAAGTGGAGAACTACTATGAATTATGTGTCTCGCATGTCTATACATGATGTTGACAATGGATTTTATTGTCCGTTGTCGGGTTTCAGTTGTGTAATTGTTCTCCCACTGGCCTGGTACTGTAGGTTAATTAAACACTTCCTACTGGGTTTTCCCCCACAAATTACAGTTGATTTCTAAGGATCCCAGCAACTGGACCAGCCTTGTGATCGGCTTACCATCAGGGTACCATTCTCCCGAAAACAAATTCTCTAAAGTGGATACTTAAGTGAATTCAAAACTTGAGTTTGCATATTAGTTTTAGCTAACAAAGATTTTTAACCTTGGTGTTTACAAAGTGGCAACTTTACAATATTTGGGTCATTACCGAGTTCTCTCTTCTCTCCAATCCAAACCTTCTCTTCCCGCCTCCAAGATTTTTCCCAAGCCGCACCAGTTCTCTGGAATGCGCTACCCCAGACAATCAGGTTAATTTAAGCGTGCCCTAAAACACATCCTTTTTAGGGAAGCCTACCATCAAATCAAACTACTAATTTGGGTCATTACCAAGTTCTCTCTTCTCTCTAATCCAAACCTTCTCTTCCCGCCTCCAAGATTTTTCCCAAGCCACACCAGTTCTCTGGAATGCGCTACCCCAGACAATCAGGTTAATTTAAGCATGTGCTAAAACACATCCTTTTTAGGGAAGCCTACCATTAAATCAAACTACTAACGACGACCTGTCTGTCCGTCCATGAGTGAGTAGTTTTGTGAGTGACTTACATGTTTTGCCCCTGATCACATGATGGTGACATCATCAAAGGTCCTTCATCCCCAGTGAGGAAGTTACATTCTCCGCCCCTATCACATGATGGTGACCTCATCCCAGGTCCTTATGCACACGGCTACTGTCTGGCTAGGTGTTCGTTAGTGTTCCATAGCAACTGAGGCTGCATAAGGATATAGGCCCTTAAAGACGTCACTGACGTAATCAGGGACAGAGCATGTAGGTCATTCATTTGGAATGAGTGTCACAGTCATGTGATCAGGGGCATAGCCGCAGGGCTGTAAGATGAATACGATGTAATCTGCGCTCCCATGGAGAACACAGCGTGTGGTCCCTATTATCTACTCTCTGGCCAAATGATGGATTTTATGCTCACCTAAAAATCATTGTTCATCCGAAAGGTAAACGAGAGTATCATTTACACACAACAATTATCAATCAAAAGCCATTGTTTGAGCAATAATCATTGCGTGTAAATGGGCCTTAAGTCTAGCTAACAGAGTAAGTGCCTGGGATGATGTAAAATGAAAAAAGCCAATGAAAGTGCGATAAAACCACACCGTTAGATACCGCACTTATCGAACCTGGTTCTAGCTCAGTAACTTCACATCACAATGATAACCTTTTCCTTTTATTTTAACGTTTCTCGACTAGTATCTACCATCAGCGGCACGAATCGATCACCGCGGAGCCCAGGACTCTCTCACGCCTAAAACAAATGTAGAAATTTTTTTTGCACTTTCAGGCATTAAATTAACATAGTGAAGTCACAGTCCCTCCAGAAACCATATTTCCATGTAACAAACCAGCCAAATCACGACAGCTCTGGCTGACAGATCTTATAACATAAATCACGGCGAACTGTAAATAGAAACTAGCAGGCGTAAATCTCACTGGAGACCCGGCGGCAGAACTGTGCGGCTTGTATAACAGGTGAGAAATTGAAACAGAGATGCATTTCCCAGTCCGCCTTCTGAATGTAATCAACGGAGAGACTCTTGTGTTATCTCTCTAAGGGCGGCTGCCGCTTTCCAGAACAAAAGGCACGAGGAAAGGCCTCGAATTATGTAAAAAAGAAAAATGAGTGCGTAATTTAAGCCCGTATTCCCCGGACGCCCTCTTGGCAGATAATTTTGCCTTTTTATGTGACACTTTTACGGGAAATCGAATTAATTCTTATGGTCTTTTACGCTTATTGTATTGCATGCGATTCTCAGACTTTAACCCTTAGAAACTGCAGTTTGTGTTTGTTTTTCTTGGGGGGGGGGGGTTGGTGGAGCTATTTTTTAATGTGCCATCATTTTACCTTTTAATGGCTAACAAAAATACATGATGTTATAGCGAGCTTTCAGACCTCAAAGGGTCCTTCTTCAGGCATTAATTGCCTGAGGAAGAACCACGTGAGGTCTGAAAGCTCGCTATAACATCATGTATTTTTGTTAGCCATTAAAAGGTATCATATTTGCAAGATTACGTGGTTTCTCTCACTGAGAACAATCATGTTTTACTCTATTGGATAACACGGTACCGTGGTTTTTTTTTTCGTTTCATCACTTTACGACACATCGGAGCTAAATATTTGTGCCCCTCTTATGGTGCATTGGGATCTATTTGCGCTATATAATATATAAAGAAAGTAAACCAAAAGTCAAATCACCGTTGTAACGATTATAATAATGTAGTATAATAGTTGCAATGAAAAACAGAATCCCTACAGCTATGATTGTCACCCAATTCAGGGTAGGCCTCTGGTTAATTAAAGGCGGTGTACCGCAGCTGACTCTTACCGCTATTCATAGGATAGGTGATAAAAGGCTGATCTGTAGAGATCTCACCACTGAAACCCTCACCCGTGTTCTCTCCTCTCATCACTAAGGGCACGCTGCAACCACTCACAGTGGCATTGAGATTGACTGGAGTGGCATCGCAGATGTGTGGCACCACTCCATTTATTTAATTGGGAAATACAGAAATAGCCAACTACATGCTGTCAGCTATCTTTGGCAGTCCCATTGAAAATAAATGGAGCATCAACATGCATGCACGACCGATTCTTCATTAAATTTCCTCACTGCAGGGGGTGTAGAGAGCCCAAAGTGAAGTGAGGGCGGGCACACAAGACCCCTTTTCGAATTGGTGGGGATCCTTGTCAGGTGCCCCCACGATCAGACTTTTATCACGTATCCTATGAGATCAGTGATAAGTCAGTTGTGTTACATCCTCTTTGATGGGGGGGGGGGTCAGAAACGCTATCATTTCTCCTTAGGGAGAGGATCTAGACGGTGCTCCTCTGTGTAATATGCAAATAAGGGAGATGGAATAATACCTCCACAGTGCCACCTATTGGAAGGCAGCATTCCTTCAAGCCAAAGTTTGACTCTTTATACAAGCCTTGTAACAATGACTGGGAATTAAAAGCAAAGCCAGACTCCATGTACAGACAGCTGTTTCAGGCTATACAGTAGGAGTCTGGCTTTGCTAGTGAGAGGCCTGGGACGGGAATGGGGGGTGGGAGATGGGGGGCAGTAACGCCATATTTTCTCCTTAGGGAGAGCACCTAGACGGTGAGTGAGGAGACTCAAAAACCATTCATGCTCCTCTGGGTAATATGCAAATAAGGGAGACGGAATAATACCTCCACAGTGCCACCTATTGGAAGGAAGCCACTATTTGGTGCTCAAATGGTAACTCTCCATACTTACAGTAATCGAACTACAGCATCGTACAAATCATGGCGGTAGCAAGCCTCGGGTGGCAGGCTATCTGTGGAAGCTGCTTTAGTGGAGAAAGCTGGAACATCCTGCCTGACGGTACAGATTGCACACCCCTAAAGCCAGTCTTTAAAGTGCCGCAGACTTTTTATATAGCTATTCTTCATGCCACATATAATCTTGGGTCTGTCTTAGCTGACAATGAGTGGATTTTTTATTGCATGACAGTCACAGTCCTGAGAAAATCCACAAGAGTTGAATTTACAGATATAGCAAACATTAACTTGACATTTAACATCTTAAGTGCATAACTGCAGAAACTGGCTTAACCTGTAGCTGAAGCTCGTTGCTGGCATAGATTTCAGCTTTGGCATATAGACGGCCCTAAAGATGTGCCAAGTGTATTAAAGGGGTTATCTAAGAAGTTTTTTTTTATTAATACCCTGTCCCCTTTGCAGTAAAATAACTAACCAGCATATACTCACCTGTCCAGGTGTGAGTGCTACCAGTCTGGTACTCTATAAATCAAATGAATAAATAAAGGCCCATTTAGACACAACGATTATCGCTCAAAATTCACTTGAAAGCCTTCCTTTGAGTGATAATTGTTGCGCCTGAACTCGCGTCCATCGTGCACTGTTCATATACTGTTCGTTCATCGCTCATTTCTAGCCAGCTAGAAATCACCAATGACTCTTATCAGCGCCACACGCTGATATCACAGTGGGCGGTGCTGATAACATTCTTTCAGCTGGTATCCTGCTGGCAGTTCTCAGCGGGACACCAGCTGAAAGCATTGGGAACAAAGCAGCTGATTGCATATACAAAACGGCTTCTGTTCTCTGAGCTATTGCTGTGGTATATCGCTCCGCCTGCATTAACTCTTTAGTAGCTAATTAGCTACTTAGAGTTATGCAAAGATGATCACTCAAAACCGTCACTCAGACTGTCGTTTGAGCCATCATCATTCCGTGAAAATGGGCCTTTAGAAATGAATTGACCTTTGTTGTTGTCTATGCAGACGTCTGGATTTTCAAATGATTATTTATATATCTTCTATAATATTAAATGGGTTATCCAGTGGTGGTCCGTGCCAGCACCACCACTTCCTTCCCAGTGCTGACATCAATTCATGGGGTTTGTGGTCTTAGTCCCCCCTATCGTAGAGTAAGAGGCTAATATGCGATCAGGCTCGACACAGCTGCTGTCCGACTCTGCTGGTTTAGCACCTGTGATGACGTCACCGTCATGTGATCAAGGATGGAGCTCAGCCCCAGTTACTGATCACATGACGCTGACATCAGAGGTCCTGTAAGCACACGTCTGCTGTACAGCTCTGCTGATTTAGCACCTGTGATGACGTCACCGTCATGTGATCAAGGATGGAGCTCAGCCCCAGTTACTGATCACATGACACTGACATCAGAGGTCCTGTAAGCACACGTCTGCTGTCCAGCTCTGCTGATTTAGGACCTGTGACCAACTCTAATCCCATTCACTATATTATATTAGTGAGTGGTGCATTTCGCCCCCAGAAACACTGGTACTATAATTTCCTAATAATTACTAATAAATATATATAAAACGCTGTTGAATTCTGCCACAACCTTCCCTGTTCCCAGGGGGTTTGAGGGTTTTACAATCTAATCTTCCTTTAATCGTACTGTAGGGTAGATTTCATACATGTCCAAGTAAGCGTAACTGATCCTAATTTTATTCTGCAGGAATAACGGCAGAAGTGATCGTGGTGTCTTCCTTTGATGAACTGCATAGGAGAGCTGAGGAAGCCAAAGGGAAGATTGTGGTTTACAACCAGCCATTCATCACTTATGGGGACACTGTGCAGTATCGGTCACAGGGAGCTTCAAAAGCTGCCAAAGTCGGGGCTGTGGCCTCCTTAATCAGATCAATAGCATCATTGTCCATTAACAGGTAAGGCTTGTATTCTAATTTCTAGTAACACCAAAATCGACCACCATGGAATCCAGAGAATATTGTATACCTTTAAGAGATTTTGCGGACTTTATTTTTACCTAAAGGGACTAACTCACCAATTATTTTTGTGTTAATTAAAACAAGATAGCAAAACATTTTCTAGTTTTCTAATTGGTTTCCATTTTCTGATTGTAGATTTTGTATTCTGATGTCTATATAGTACTATGGGGCAGCCATCTTTTCTGAGTTACATTTAACACTATTTAGAACATTTAGAGTTGGGCTTTACTACAGCTTCATGGGCCATTCACACAATGATCTAGTGACTTGTATGGGAGGCTGTGCTAGACATGCTCTGTGACCTGTGCAGGGAGGGGGAGTAGATAGTCACAGCTGATCACCTATTGTGAATGGTGGATCCTGTGTTATCTATATACAGGTGTTACCTATCAGTGTAATCCTGCCTGTGATGTTAGTAAAGGCCCATTTAGACACATCGATTCTTGCTCAAAATTTGCTCAAAAGCCGTCTTTTGAGTGATAATTGTTGTCTAAATGTGCCCATCTTTCACTGTTCTGCCAAACGACGGTTTTCAGTACTGCTTGAAAACCGTTGTTCAGCAGAACAGCTGATGAGCAGGACCGCACACTGTGTTCTGCCCATGGAGAGCGGATTACCGCTGGTAACATTGTTGCAGCTGTTCTCAGCACTTAGCCCTGCCGGAAGAACAGCTGATAAGCAGGACCGCACGCTGTGTGCTGCTTGTGAAGAGATGAATACAGCTTATAACAATGTTACAGCTGTTCTCAGCTCTGAGCCCCGCCTACAGAACAGCTGATAAGTAGGACCGCATGCTGTGTTCTTCCAGGGAGCACTGATTACAGCTGATAACATTGTTACAACTGTCAGCCCCGCCAGCAGAACAGCTAATAAGCAGGACTGCATGCTCTGTCTGCTGTCCATGGTGCTGAATTCTCCACTGGGAGCCTGTGGCTGAACAATGGAGCTAATTACAGAGCTGAGACCTCCTGCTGAGTTCTGTGACAGCTCCCAGAAGCTCATTGGCATGCTAATGAAGCTAAATAAAGTACTAATAGCAATTAGTGCCTTTTAGTACTTTGTGCAAAACAATCGCTGATCTTTCAATCTTTTGAAAGATATCTGTGTGTGTAAATGGGTTTTAAGATGACTGCTGCAAAGCTTTCTCTACAGATCAGGAAGTATCAGAATTATTCGGCTCTGTGGTCAGTGTGAAAAATGCAGCATTTTAGGATTTTAATTTTTTTAAATACAGATTGTGACCGACAGTTAAAAAGATAATTACCAAAACTTCTTAAATATGTGAAACACAAAAATGTGATTTATATAATAAGCCACAATGAGACATGCCTTTTAATGGGGTTTTCCAGGAAAATACTATTGATCACCTCTCCTCAGGGTAGGATCTCATTAAAATCAATGGGAGCTGTGCCTGCAGTTACAAGTACTAGCTACCACATTAGGGTCCGAGCAGCAGCTTCCGCTCCGACCCTTGTGCACTGTGCTGCTGACAGTAGACACCCAATCAGCTGATCGGCTGGGGTCGCGAGCTGCTCAATCCAGGTGATCAACTATTGATGACCTGCTGCTTCTACTTGATTCTGTGCGGCGGGCACTGAGGCTTCAGCGCAGAAATGTGAGCCACCGGGATGGGTGAATATTCAATTTTTCTTTATTTTAAGACTGTAAAACCTTGTTTTTATGTGCCGGAAAACCTTTAACACTGGGAAGAATCTGACGTTATCGTATGCCACTGAAATGCACAAATGAACATCTATGTATATAAAATTGAATGTATGTGTGTGTGTCTGTGTGTGTGTCTGTGTGTGTGTCTGTGTGTGTGTCTGTGTGTGTGTCTGTGTGTGTGTCTGTGTGTGTGTCTGTATGTGTGTCTGTATGTGTGTCTGTATGTGTGTCTGTATGTGTGTCTGTATGTGTGTCTGTTTGTCCTTTATGCGCTTCTACACCATTCATCCGATCGCCATGAAACTTTGGGAAGTTGGTGAGTACACTCCTGGGAAGATTACTGGCATAGTACATCTATCCTATGATAAATGGCGCGTGCGAGCGTCGTCGACAGTTACGCCCCCCATGTAGATCGTTCGATTTCCATCATTGCCACTAATTCTCTCACTTCCCGATGTCGTCCAAATTTTACATACGGAATCTAATTCTCTCACTTCCCAATGTCATAAAAACTTGAAATTTGGCACGAGCATTGATTATGTCATAAATTAGGAAAAGTTAAAGGGTCCCAACTCGATTATTCAATTCTAAGCGCAAAAAAATTAGCGTCCAAATTTTACGTACGAAATCTAATTCTCTCACTTCCTGATGTCATCTATATATATATATAAAAATGAATGTCTGTCTGTCTGTCTGTCCTTTATGCATTACTACACCATTCTTATTTCTTATACTGCTGAGGTAACATGAAAGCTGTGCTGTGATTAGTTGCTATATATTCTACTGCTGAGGCAACATGAAAGCTGCGCTGTGATTGGTTGTTATATATTATACTGCTGAGGTAACATGAAAGCTGTGCTGTGATTGGTCGTTATATATTATACTGCTGAGGTAACATGAAAGCTGCGCTGTGATTGGTTGTTATATATTATACTGCTGAGGTAGCATGAAAGCTGCGCTGTGATTGGGTGTTATCTATATATATAAAATTGAATGTATGCGTGTGTGTCTGTGTGTCTGTCTGTTTGTCCTTTATGTGCTACTACACCATTCATCCGATCACAATGAAACTTTGGGAAGTTGTTGAGTACACTCCTGGGAAGATTACTGGCATAGTACATCTATCCTATGATAAATGGCGCGCGTGCGAGCGTCGTCGACAGTTACGCCCCCCCCATTTAGATCGTTCAATTTTCATCATTGCCACTAATTCTCTCACTTCTCAATGTCGTAGAAACATAAAATTTGGCAGGAGCATTGATTATGTCATAAATAGGAAAAGCTAATGGGACCCAACTTGATTATTTAATTCTAAGCGCAAAAGAATTAGCATCCAAATTTTACGTACGGAATCTAATTTTCTCACTTCCCAATGTCATAGAAACTTGAAATCTGGCACGAGCATTGATTATGTCATATATAGGAAAAGTTAATGGGTCCAAACTTGATTATTCAATTCTAAGCGCCAAAGAATTAGCGTCCAAATTTTACGTACGGAATCTAATTCTCTCACTTCCCGATGTAATATGGCACGAGCATTGATTATATCATAAATAGAAAAAGTTAATGGGTCCCAACTCGATTATTCAATTCTAAGCGCAAAAGAATTAGCGTCCAAATTTTACGTACGGAATCTAATTCTCTCTCTTCCTGATGTCATCTATATATATAAAAATGAATGTGTGTCTGTCTGTCCTTTATGCATTACTACACCATTCATCAAATCGCCATGAAACTTTGGGAAGTTGTTGAGTACACTCCTCTGAAGATTACTGGCATAGTACATCTATACTACGATAGGTGGCACGCGTGCGAGCATCGTCGACAGTTATGCACCTCAGGCAAAGATCGTTCGATTTCCATTTCAAGCACGAAAGCAAAAGGCATTACGAGCAAGCGTGTGCAACTACAAAATGATGCATCCGCCGAATCGGTTTGCTGGATATTGAGAATGCTGAGGTAAAATGAAAGCTGTGCTGTGATTGGTTGCTATTTCTTATACTGCTGAGGTAACATGAAAGCTGTGCTGTGATTGGTTGCTATGTATTATACTGCTGAGGCAACATGAAAGCTGTGCTGTGATTAGTTACTACTTATACTACTGAGGTAAAATGAATGCTGGGCTGTGATTGGTTGCTATTTTTCATATTGCTGAGGCAGAATAAAAGTTGCGCTGTGATTGGTTATTTCTTTTACTGCTGAGGTAACATGAAAGCTGCGCTGTGATTGGTTGTTATATATTATAAAGCTGAGGTAACATGTAAGCTGCGCTGCGATTGGTTGTTATATATTATACCACTGAGGTAACATGAAAGCTGCACTGTGATTGGTTGTTATCTATATATATAAAAACGAATGTATGTATGTCTGTCTTCGCAGCAACGCGCGACGGGTAAGCTAGTCATTTATATAATTTATGTATTTGACATATTGATGGATATGGTATTTTCGGGTATATATGTGACCCCCTGTATTTTATACAGTCTTTATATTGATATCTATGAGAAATTATGTAATTCAACAGACCCTCTCCTTACAAAATGAAATTCTTTTTAGGCCGAATGTCCACGGATGGATTATCGCTGTGGAATTTGCAGTCAGACACCCGCTGCGAATTCCGCAGCAATGTTCGTTCATAGACATGCTGTGGTAAAAGATTCCCCCTGCCCACAAGCAGAAATCAACAGCAAATTTCCGCTCTCTGGAAAGAATCGCAGCATGTTCTAATCTGTGCGGGAAATCGCCAGGGACTGCTTCTATTGCAGTCAATGGAAGGCGTCCGTCCCGCGATACTTCCGCTGTGAGCACATGAGAATCTGCATCACCACCCAGCACCGGAGCGCCATGCTCCACACTGCGCATGCACCTTGGCTCACTGGGCGAGACATTCGCAACAGATCCAGACGGGTGAATATAGAGTCTGGGGGCGCCGGGTCTGATTCCGCTGCGATATTTCACAAACGGAATCCGACCCCGCCGTGGGCAGTAGGCCTTACTGTAATAAAATGTTCATTCTCTGATTACTCGGAGTGCGTTATAGTTACATCTAAATGAACCTCCTGAACAGTTAACTATTTAATTTGGTTTGATTAGAGAATAGCGCGGAGCAGACATTGATTCTTTTATGTGTATGTGCTCAAGGACTGAAAAACATTTTTATATAAATATCTGTTAATTAACCTTTTGTGTGCTTTTTATTTTCCTTGATGTAAAGTAGCGCCCATGGTGGTTATACGGTACACGGAGGGGCAAGGACACATTTACTACAGAACTAATAAATGGATGGAAACCATTCTAATAGCTGCACAAAGGAGCAAAGCTCAAGGTCTCCCCAGCATATTCATCAGCGTGCTTTACTTCTTTTTGTTTAATTCTATTTATTACTCGATTTTTACTCTGCGCAACAAGAATGACAGTAAATGTAGCCCACCAATCCATGCTACATGTAAAGTCACTTGCAGGATGAAAGAAGACTCAGTCACCAGGGGCTTTTTACGCGCTTGCAGCACAGCGCTAATCGCAGTATAATGCTCCCATTATTTTCAATAAGAGCCGCTTAGACAGCCGCTCGATCGCAGCGCTTTTTTGTAGCGTGATTTTTGAGCAGAGTCTGTTCTGTTTTTGAGCGTTTAGCGCTCCTCATCAGTGATACCGCATCGCATGTGTGAGGGAGGTCTTAGTCATTTTTATGGTAATTAATATTTGTATGGTAGTCGGCGCTCGAATTTTTTTTTTTCTGATACGAGTTTGAAATTCCCTGCAAATGCGGTACATAAATTATAGAATTCTGGGTGCTTGCAAGCACCTCTAGGGGGAGCTTAGGAGTCTACTGCATACTGTTTTACTATAGAGTTCAATGTTAAAGCTGTATGCAGTAAGCTCCCGTGCTCCTTCTAGTAGCCATTGTCAGCAGGCCACATTCTATCATTTAAAGGGATTTAGTCAGTTCGAACTCACTGTCCAAACTGCAGGCATGTTAAAGAGCAGGAGGAGCGGAGCAGATTGATATATAGTTTTATAGGAAAAGATTCAGTATAACTTGCATTCTATACATTTATTTCTCTGCTCATTCTAAGCCGAACAGTCCAATGGGTGGAGCTATCAGTGATTGACAGCTACCCCTGTATGTACAGTCATTCACAGATAGATGTCACTGATGGCTCGCCCATTGGAACACTTAGCTCAGAAGAAGCAGAGGTTTAAATAATTATAATATAACTTATACAGAATCTTTCCTCATAAAATTATATATCAAACTGCTCAGCTCCACCTGCTCTATAACATGTTGCCTGCAGTTTGGATAGCATGTTTGAGCTGACGTATTCCCTTTTAAGGGCCACTCTGGGGAAAACACTATTGTGTATTACTGCACTCCTCACCTGATTGTCTGTCACACTCTAAAACTCTCATTTGAACATTGCACTTTCATGCAGTGCAGCCTCCTGTCTGATGCTTATCCGCCACCAATTTGATGCTAAGTTTTCTCCTTTCTTTCTCTTTCACTATTCTGTGCTTTCAATTTTTATGATGCATCAGCACAACATTACATGATCAGCTAGAGCCAGTACCGTTTCTGCCTGCAGGGAAGACGCTGCCATTACATCTGTATTCAGATGCTGCAGACCAGACCAGAAGTACACCGTCAGGAGGATGAGTTGTGATCACCTTCATTTATAATTGTGTGACAAAAGCCTCTAATAATCAGCAGTAACTATAATGAAGATGTGTTTATCCTCCTCTAAAGAGCTTGTGTGGTAGGGTCAATGAAATAGCATATAATGTGTATGTAAGGCCAAAAAAAGACACATGTCCATCCAGTTCAGCCTATTACCCCCCAATGTTGATCCAGAGGAAGACAAAAAACACCAGTAAGGTAGAATCCTGGATCAACAACCCTTTTGAAGTTATTAATGCTTGTAACATATAATATTGTTTCACTCAAGAAAGGCATCCAAGCCCCTCTTGAAAACTTTTATTGAATTTGCCATCACCACATCCTCAGGCAGAGAGTTCCACAGTCTCACTGTTCTTACAGTAAAGAACCCCCTTCCATGTCTGTTTAGAAACCTTCTTTCCTCTAGATGTAGAGGGCGCCCCTTTTTTACAGTCACAGTCCTTGGATATAAATAGGTGATGGGAGAGATCTCTATTGTCCCCTGATATGTTTATACATAGTTATTAGGTCGCCCCTCAGACGTCTTTTTTTCTAAACGAAATAATCCCAATTTTGATAACCTCTCTGGGTATTGTAGTCCATCCATTCCGTTTATTACTTTAGTTGCCCGCCTTTGCACTCACTAAAGCTCTGATATGTCCTCCTTGAGTATCGGTGCCCAAAAGTGTCCTCAACTTTCTATGTGTGGTCTGACCAGTGACTTGTAAAGAGGAAGAACCAGGTTCTCATCATGCGCCCCTGGACCTCCTTTGATGCACCCCATTATCCTATTTGCCTTGGCAGCAGCTGCCTGACACTGGTTGCTCCAGTTAAGCTTACAGTTAACTAAAACCCTTAAAGGGGTTGTCCCGCGGCAGCAAGTGGGTCTATACACTTCTGTATGGCCATAATAATGCACTTTGTAATATACATTGTGCATTAATTATGAGCCATACAGAAGTTATAAAAAGTTTTTTACTTACCTGCTCCGTTGCTGGCGTCCTCGTCTCCATGGTGCCGACTAATTTTCGCCCTCCGATGGCCAAATTAGCCGCGCTTGCGCAGTCCTGGTCTTCTGCTCTCTTCAATGGAGCCGCTCGTGCAGAATGCAGGCTCCGTGTAGCTCCGCCCCGTCACGTGCCGATTCCAGCCAATCAGGAGGCTGGAATCGGCAATGGACCGCACAGAAGAGCTGCGGTCCACGGAGACAGAGGATCCCGGCGGCCATCTTCAGCGGTAAGTATTGAAGTCACCGGAGCGCGGGGATTAAGGTAAGCGCTCCGGTAAGCTTTCTTTACGTCCCTGCATCGGGGTTGTCTCGCGCCGAACGGGGGGGGGTTGAAAAAAAAAAAAACCCGTTTCGGCGCGGGACAACCCCTTTAAGTCCTTTTCCATGTCAGTGTTCCCCAGTGGTTTCCCATGTAGTGTATAATGGTGACATGTATTTCCTCTTTCCATGTGCATACCCTTACGTTTATGAGTGTTAGATCTCATTTGCCACTTTTCTGCCCAAGCCCACTAACTTATCCAGATCCTCTTGCAACCGTATACTGTCATCTCTTGTGTGAATATCTTTACTTAGTTTTGTGTCATCTGCAAATATTGATCTTTCACTGTGCAATCCTTCTAACAGGTCATTAATAAATATATTAAAAAGAATGGGGCCCAGTTCTGCCCCCTGTGGTACCCCACTAGTAACAATGTCCCAGTCAGAGTATGTACCACTAATAACCCCCTCTGCTTTCTATCATTGACCAGTTACTTACCCACTTATACACATTCTCGCCCAGACCAAGCATTCTCATTTTATATACCAACCTTTTATGCTGCACTGTATAAAACATTTTTGAAAAGTCCAGATTCACAAGATCCAATGACTCTCCCCGATTCAGTCTAGAACTTACCTCTATAGAAGCTGATCAGTCTGGTTTGACAGGAGCAATCTCCAATAAAGCCATGCTGATATGGAGTTATACATGTATTTCCCTTGAGGTGCTCTGGGATAGCATCTCTTAGAAACCCTTCAAACATTTTACCAACAATAGAAGTCAGACTTACTGGCCTGTAGTTTCCAGGTTCACTTTTTTGACCCCTTTTTGAATATCGGCACCACCTTGGCTATGCACCAATCCAGTGGAACAGAGCCTGTCATTATAGAGTCCTTAAATATAAGAAACAAGGGTCTGTCTATCACATTACTCAATTCCCTTAAAACCTGGGGTTTATGCCATCGGGACCTGGCGATTTGTCTATTTTAATCTTTGTAAACCTCCTCTGCACCTTTTCCTGGGTAAGGGCTCCTGCACACTGACAATCGCGATATCACTGCTTTTTTTAACGCTAATGATAAGACTTCCTAATGTTAAAAATGCAGCACACAAAAATCGCAAGTTGCGATTTTTGTGCAATTACTCTTAGTAATCTATCAACTCAATCTGCGATGTGTCGAAGTTGAGCGCCAGGAAGACAACTCACTGTTCGACAATCCTAGTCTCTGTGGCAGATAGCCCTATCAGTCACCCTAATAATTGAGTCTCCCACTAGCAGGACCTGTCTAGCCTGCCCTGCGCTCCTATTCCCATTCTAAGTGGAGCAGACATCCCTCCTGGCAGTTAGAGGGCATGTCCTGCTGCAGCGGTGCAATCCTGTAATGGCATTCCCTTCATCTGCCAACTTTGCAAACTTGTTGGGGTTTGTCAGTTCAGGACCAGCCTCCCTGGATCTCTTCTCTCTACTCCTCCTACTAACTGTCACCCAGCTTGCTGCATGCTCATCCTTCTCTCCCAAACTACCATCCACCCCCGCATCTACCCCAGCGAGCGTCTGCTCAGCGAGCAGCAAGTTCCTTTCCATATTGCCAATGGATCTCGGTTTTGCAAGCTGCTTATTTAAATCCAGGATCTGTGCTTCCAAATGTGCCATCTACTCACATCTCACACAGCAGTATCCATCCTCGACCGGGTGTTCAAGGACTGCATACATGGCACAAGATTTACACTGGATGGCATTGTCAATCATGGAGCACATTCTAAATGGGGACTGTACAGATAGATTAGATAAAACGTAATATATGCAAAAATTCAGATAAATAAACCGTAATAAAATACAAAGGACTTTCCAAAGCCCCTCGAATCCAAAGTCACTAATCCCAAGTCACACTTACGACACAGTACAGTTATGTCAGTCACTCACATTCGCTCATCTTGCACGCTCACTTAGGTCTCGGTTGATAAAACACTTGGCAGTAGTGCTTCTGTTCCTCCTCTCTACAAAGCACAGATATTAGGATGACTGAGAAACTGACTAGTTTGTGAATACATAAACCCAAGTAGATCAGAATTGAGATCTCATAACCCACCTGAGAAGGGCTCCAGGAGTTTCCAATAGAAGATGTAAAGATATATTAGGAAATTAAGCAGCACAGATCAATGAACATGTATCGCAGCTATCTGACAGCAAGAGTCGTTTGTACAGTTTCTCCTTAAATAGTATGTTTTCGAAACCTTTAAAGGCAGTCTGTCAGGTGAAATTAGCCCTACTAACTATTACACTGTCAGATGTGCAAGGAGATCCTAACATTATTTCTTCTGGCAGCGCTTCCATTATAGAGAAATCTTCCTCCTTCTTCCCTGCAAACAAGCTCGAGACTGTCTGATGGGAGGTCCGCTGGGCTCAGACCTGTCCTGTTCTTCTGCTCTGTCTTCATCATCCCCTCCCCTTTCTTAATGATTCCAAAAGGGAGCTGTCAATCACGGGATTGGAGGCTGCAGAGGGATCGTGGGAGAGTTCATGTAACTAGTAACTACAGGGGGATCACAGGATGAGTTTTGTGATTGTTTACTCAGGAGGTGTGTGTGTGTGTGTGGGGGGGGGGGGGGGCATCTGTGACCGATTGGGGGGAGTGTTGGCACAAGCAACTGATCATTGCAGGAATGGGGGGTAGAAGTAATGGGAGGGGATCCAGCAGCTGCGAATGATTGCTGGGGGAGTTTTTGGTTATTCAGCTTGTGTGGTAGATTTTTTTAGGGGGGAGGGCAATAGGGAGATTTCGCTCCTGTGGCTGATTACTAGGGGAGATTTAGCTCATACAGTTGATTACTGGTGGGGAGGGGATTCAATTCCAGTGGCTGATTATTGGGGGAGATTCGGCTTATGCCGTTGATTACTGGTGAGGAGGAGATTTAGTTCCTATAGCTGATTACTGGGGGAGATTTAGCTCATACAGTTGATTACTGGTGGGGAGGGGATTCAGTTCCTGTGGCTGATTATTGGGGGAGATTCAGTTTAAGCCGTTGATTACTGGTGAGGAGGGGATTCAGTTCCTGTGGCTGATTACTGGGGGAAATTTGGCTCCTGTGGTTGATTACTGGTGAAGAGGGGATTTGACTCCTGTCGCTGATTACTAGGGGATGGGAAACTTGTAGTTCTGGATGGAAGTAATTATTATACTGTGGGTATGGGGGCCACTCTGGGTGTGATTATATTAGGGGGATGGTCTGGGTGTGATCACTGTACTGTGTGGAGACACTCTGGGAGTTTATACTAGGGTGTGGCATCACGTTTATTATTTTGGAGAGGGCACTCTTGCTGAGTACATGTAATTTATAGTACAGTAAGTGTTATGTATTTCTACATTAATCATATATGTATTCAAATTTGGCGGCTAACAATTTTATTTGGCTACTACATTTTTCAGTTCAGTAGCCAATGTCATCTAGGTACCTTTTTTTTTTTCTCCAATGTGGAGCCCTGCTTACCTACTATGTTACTATGTATATTTTTACTATTCATTTGAGAACTGGCATAATTAAAGGGGCCTCCGAGCTCCAAAAGCTTGTAAGTATAGTTTTTTTGGTTAGCCAATAAAGGCATGCACCTATTATGCTTTTGCTTTTTTTATACAAAAGTATTTAACATTACATAGATTTTTCTAGCTGACATGATACTATGTTGTACATACTTACAGCTATGTTAACAATAATAGACAAATACCTATACAATGGTTCGTCAAGTTTAAATATTTTATGATATAGCAATAGGATTGATCTCAAGAACCTCTTCAAAGGAAAACTGCAATTAGAAATACGGAGAGAAAAAGAAGTAAAAACCTGTTGCCCTCGGCTCACTTCTGACAATGTCGGTATCCAGCGCAAATAAATTAAACATATGGAAAACATTGCAGAACACGCTTTCCCCTGACATCTGCTGTTGAGGGTAAGTCAGAGACCCCCATACACGAGCTTGTAGGCTGATTCTACCGCAACTGGTTGATTCGAACAACCTTTGTATGTATGACGAGCTCTAGTGTGTGCTCTTTACATCTTCTCTTACTGGCCCGAGCCAGAAGGTGTGAAATAACTAGCTAAGCTGTAAAAGTCTATTTTAATGACTGACGCTCAAACCGATGAAACCTCTGAAAATCCTATTTATGCTTCAAACCGTGCTCCTTTCAAGTCATTAAAATATGAGGATTTATTCTTGGCCGTAGATGTGTTTGATGGAGTCATTATTCATCCCTGGCTCGCAATTAGGCTTTTATAATTGTGATTTAAGCCAACGTTCCACAGTTGACTGAAGATAAATCTTGTATCAATATTTGTGTAAAAAATGTCATGTCTTTTCATTAGCTCCAACTTTAACTGCCTTAGTAGATAAATAATTAGTATTGGGTAGTTTTTTTAAATACTACAAGTCAATGAGATAACAGATCAGATCCATAATAAGGCTCTGTCCACATTTCAGTATTTTACGAGGTGCATTCAAGTTCTAAGGTCTCCTAATTTTTTTCTCGGAACAGTAGCAGATAGAAACATAGGACACGTTTTAGAAGATGTAGGCATACTTCTGGGGTAAGATGGTAGCACAGAACCTACATGACAGCATTTGGAGTTGGGAATGTTCTTAATGCTTAAAATGGTTATGTTCACATTCCACGAGCAGGGTGTAATTATCCATTTTCTTCACTTACACTCATCAGTTGAGTGAAACATACGGTGAAGGTGTCATGGATGTGAAAAATATGTGCTCGTGGGTGCACCGGTTCAGAGAAAGCCAAACATTGTGTGAGAATGAACCAGAGGAACCTCGGCCATGCTCCAGCGAGTCCGACAGCTTAAGTGCGCAAGTGGAGCAAGTGGTTATGGAGGGATGCTAATTGACCGTGTAAGAAATTGTCTGCCAACTTAGCATTTCTGTCGGATCTGTGTACACCATCCTACGTGAAGAGCTGAAAGTGCGGAAAGTTTCCTTCAGGTGGGTGCTGCGAATGTTGACTGCCGATCAGAAGGTTGCCCACGCGGCAATGTGTCCAGCAGTCTTGACACATAAAAGCAGCATGAATGGAGCCTTCATTACGTCAATTGTCCTAATGAATGAGACGTGGATGCCATTTTTCAATCTTGCATCAGGGATTTTCCAGCGGGCAAAACGGACCCATAAAGAAGCATTCACAGTGGCCAAGCAGTCATGGTGTCAACGTTAGGAAAAATGTGAACGTGAAGAGGGAGATTCTGTTGAGAAGTGACAATATGTTCAGCCTTCTGGGGTAGGTAGTTTTTTAGAAAAGAATTAGGAGATCGTAGAACTTGAATGCACCTTATAGTAGGTTTGGTGTATATACAGGGAAAACTATCCATAGCATATCCATAGGCCTTGACACAGGTCCCATAACGGTGTCTTGTTAATACTTTTTTATTCTTCACTGTTTTGTAGTCTGTACTATTTCATGCAGAGGCATATAGTAAGAAAAAAGTCAGCCACAAAGTATTGTTTTCTCGCTCGTGTCATTGGGGGACACGGCAAAGACCATGGAATATAGCTACTGCCACTAGGAGGCGACACTAAGCACCAAAGTGTTCGCTCCGCTCGCTAGCTATAGCCCTCCCTGCCGATGCCCGGCTAATCAGTTTTTAGCTTAGTGTTGTAGGAAGAGGACGAGCTCGCCCGTAAGGGCTGAATGTTATCCTTGGATGGGCCAGGGCTAACGGGGACGCAGACTCGCCCAGTTAACCCAGCCGAGGAGGGCAAACAGTTCAGGAGTTGTTCCGGCTGTTGTCTGCCCGGCCCCCCTTAGAAGTAAAGGAGGCACATCCAGGGTTCATGCATGTGGAGCGCCAGCTAGAGCCCCCCATAGTCTTCCCAGTGGTTCGCATCACCTCCCCGTGTGGGGTAGGCGATGTTAGGGGGACGGCTCTGCTGGAGCTGGGGAGCCACCACCCTTCAGGAGTCCAAGAGGAGAGTATATCTCCCTCCTCCTCCCTCTCCTGTACCCCAGTGAGCCTCTCCTGAGGGGCTATGAGGGAAGGTGGCAGGTTTGAATCCCTGATGAGCTTCTCCTGTGGCATTACAGCTCAGAGTCTCCTAAAGCTATGGCCAGCATGGAGGTAGCAGGGAAAATCTACAAACCGTAAGTAGTCCACACAAAGCTGATTGCTTATGTTTGGTGAAAACAAAGATCTGGTACCGTGTTAGCCAGTAGAGCAAAATGTGATTTGTTCCCAGAAAGAGAAACGACGTAATCTTGTAGATATGATACCTTTTAATGGCTAACAAAAATACATGATGTAATAATAGCGAGCTTCCGAACCAACGCAGGGTTCTTCTTCAGGCTTAATGGATTGGATCTGAAGAGGCATGGATATTTATACACACTTATAACATACATACTTATGACAAGGCACAGACATGGATGTGATTGGTTCGCACTTAAAAGGAATTCTGCAACAGCAAACAAACTTTTTTTGTCTAGGCACTGATAGCGGAGTGAAAGTTTTATAGTCCCTAAATTACTGTTGGGGGGGGGGGGGGGGGAAAGGTCAGCAGGCTAGAAATGCTACAAGAGGTACACAAACATTTTTAACTAAACACTGATAAGGTAGTGAAAGTTTATGGTTCCTGAATTACTGTTGATGGGGGTCTTATCTGTGCAATCAAGTCTCACACTTCCCATTCACACATAAATCCTGGGGAATAATTTAACCCAGTATTCAGCGTGTCAAAAGTTGTTATCAATTTATATTCCCAAATGCTTCTGTAGTTTTGTGACTTGAAACCACCCTTCAATATCAAAACTCTCATATCTCCTATGTTATGTCCATGGTTAGAGAAGTGCTCGGCCACAGGTAATTCTCTCTTTCTGTGTTCAATCGTGTGGCGATGAGATCTCATCCTCGCTTTCAGTTTCTGTCCTGTTTCTCCAACATAAAGACCCCCAACAGGACTTTTGCTGCACATGATCAGATACACAACATTGAACGAGGAACATGTGAATGTCCCTGGGATCTTATAGTCCTGCTGTGTGTTGGGGATCCGTATCCTGTCCGCAGTCAGTATATGTGAGCAGGTCTTACAGCTCCTTACATTACAGGGATAAGTTCCTTTCTGTGTGTCAGAGGGTAATGCACTCCTGATTATAAAGTTCCTCAAGTTAGGAGGTTGCCTGTAACACAGAAGCTGAGGGTCCGGGAATATGGTTTTCAGATGGTCATATTTGTGCAGGACATGGTGGAGTTTCTTTGCGGTTTTCCTTAGTACCTCTAGTTGCGGATTGTAGGTCACTACTAGAGGCACACAATTGTTTCTTTCCTTCTCAGGTTTTTTCTCTTGCTGGGAACAATCACATTTTGCTCTACTGGCTAACACGGTACCAGATCTTTGTTTTCATTATACCTAATGGAGGATACCAGAATGTACCGTACAAAAATGGAACTGAAACATCTTCTGAAGAAGTTGGCACAACTGAACAGCGACATTTTTTTTCTAACCAGATGCAAGAAGTAACATCTAATTCCCAAAGGACTCTGCCTAAAGAACCCAACTCTGCATACTTACAATACTCGTTATGCACAACGTCTTTGCTATAGGACTTCTGAGAGACTGCGGAATCACCTTATCCATGTCTTCTACAGCAACAAGAATAAGGCCCTTGTGGACATACAAACTTTAAGAAATACACTTACAGAGGACGTGAACCTGGAAATGCAACACTTTTATACAACACTACGATGCTGCCTTATTCAGAACAAGGAAAAGAAACTCCAGAGACTTCGACTCAAAGCAGGCCTGTACCCAAACACGGATCAGGAGCACCCCGAGTCTGGCAGGAGGGAGCAGAACCCCCAACGGGACACGGACAAAAGTAAAGTCAGCTGTGTTAGCAATCTGTCATCTCACAACCCCAGTAAGGTGGAGCTCAGTGTCCTCTCCAGGGGGACTTTCATTCTGTCCCACTAAAACACTTGACAAAACAGAACTTTGTAGTGACATGGAGGAATATTTCAGAAGACTTAGACTGAAAGAATTCTTTCATAATAAAGAGGACACAGGACTTTCAAGCACGCAAGCGCAGGAGAAACTTGGGGCCAAAAAGAAGTCTGATTGGACGCCCCCTCCTGGCCGGAATCCCACTTTGGACAAGTACATAGACTCCTTTAGGCATGCGGTGCAATCCACTATACTGGACAAGCATGGAAGTGAAACATTTAATATCAATATGCAGGAAAGAAGGGCCATCCATGCACTTAAGAGCAACAAGGAAATCATGATTAAGCCTGCAGATAAGGGTGGTGCTATAGTCCTCATGAATACGTCAGACTACAAGAAAGAAGCAGACAGACAGCTGACGGACACCAGATACTACACCAAACTGAATCAAGACCCGAAATATGTGAGGGAATTGAGAAGAGTCATCAGAAGCCTGTCTGTGGGCTCCACAAAACTTCTGGACTTGATACCGGAGAACCCCAAGGTTGGAACATTCTACATGCTTCCAAAACTACACAAAGCTGGCAACCCAGGAAGGCCGATTATCTCAGGTGTGGGTACCCTCACTGAAGGAATCTCAGGATGGGTGGAAGGCATCCTCGAACCACTGGTAAGAAACACAACCAGCTACCTGCAAGACACCACGGACCTACTGAACAAACTGTCAACCGTAGGCCATAGTTGGCCACTATGGATGTGGAATCCTTGTATTCCAACATTCCACACAAGGATGGACTGACTGCCTGCCAGGTGTACCTTGAGGCCAATGGGGTCGCCTCTGATGCAGTGCTACAACTCACAAGATACATCCTCACACACAATTATTTCTCTTTTGGCAAAGAAATATTCCTGCAACTCACGGGGCCTGCCATGAGCAGTATAATGGCACCGCAATATGCCAACCTTTTTATGGCAAAACTGGAGAGTGACTTTCTGGCCTCATGCCCCAGCAAACCATTGGCCTACTTCCGCTACATTGATGACATCATTATCATCTGGACCCACACCAAACAAGAATTAATAAAATTCCATGAAAGATTCAATGCATTCCACCCCACCATAAACCTGATATTAAGCTACTCGCATACAGAAATCAACTTTTTGGACACCACCATAAAGATTTTAAACACCTCAATGCAGACATCCTTGTACTGAAAACCGATTGATCGGCCTACATACCTCAGATGGGACAGTTTCCATCCTAAACACATCAAAAAGTCCATTGTTTACAGCCAGGCCATCAGGTATAACCGGATCTGCTCCAACCCAACAGACAGAGAGGAACATTTGTACCATCTTAAAAGGGCAGTTCTAAATCAGGGCTACCATCCCACCTCAATTGATGACCAAATCACCAGAGCCACCAGGATACCCAGGAATCAACTACTCCAATACAAGAAGAAGGAAAGAAACAATTGTGTGCCTCTTGTAGTGACCTACAATCCGCAACTAGAGGTACTAAGGAAAACCGTAAAGAAACTCCACCATTCCCTGCACAAGGATGAGAGTCTGAAAACCATATTCCCGGACCCTCCGCTTCTGTGCTACAGGCAACCTCCTAACTTGAGGAACTTTATCATCAGGAGTGCATTACCCTCTGACACACAAAAAGGAACTTTATCCCTGTAATGTAAGGAGCTGCAAGACCTGTTCACATGTACTGACTGCGGACAGGATACGGATCCCCAACACACAGCAGGACTATAAGATCCCAGGAACATTCACATGTTCCATGTCCAATGTTGTGTACCTGATCATGTGCAGCAAATGTCTTGTTGGGGGGCTTTATATTGGGGAAACAGGACAAAAACTGAGAGCCAGGATGAGATCTCATCGCCACACGATTATACACAGAAAAAGAGAATTGCCTGTGGCTGAGCACTTCTCTAACCGTGGACATGACATAGGAGATATGAGAGTTTTGATATTGAAGGGTGGTTTCAAGTCACAAAACCACAGAAGAATTTGGGAATATAAATTGATAACAACCTTTGACACGCTGAATACTGGGTTAAATTATTCCCCAGGATTTATGCGTGAATGGGAAGTGTGAGACATTTATTATACAGATAAGACCCCCATCAACAGTAATTCAGGGACCATAAACTTTCACTCCCTTATCAGTGTTTAGTTAAAAATATCAGTGTACCTCTTGTAGTATTTCTAGCCTGCCGACCTCCCCCCCCCCAACAGTAATTTAGGGACCATAAAACTTTCACTCCCTTATCAGTGCCTAGACAGAAAATGTTTGTTTGCTGTTGCAGAATTCCTTTTAAGTGCGAACCAATCACATCCATATCTGTGCCTTGTCATAAGTATGTATGTTATAAGTGTGTATAAATATCCATGCCTCTTCAGATCCAATCCATAAGCCTGAAGAAGAACCCTGCGTTGGTTCGCAAGCTCGTTATTATTACATCATGTATTTTTGTTAGCCATTAAAAGGTATCATATCTACAAGATTACGTGGTTTCTCTTGGTGGGAACAATCATCTTATGTTTTGTGTAACAGCACTCACCTGTTAACGCAGGTTGAAACTTCAGAGCCACAGCCTGGTGATTAGTTCACTGGCTGTGTAGCCCGTCCCTCCTTCCTCTCCCCCTGCTGGACGGTTCGTCTTCCCGCTCCATCCTGGCAGCTGTATTAAGGTTCAGCGGTAGACAGTACTCCGATCTCTGGGCCCTGCGGCTCCCTAGGCCACATTTGGACCAAGGGTAAGCTCTGTCTTGGGACCAGCTTCCCCGCTGCTGTATCTCTCCTGCATGTGGAGTGTCAATAATTGGCAGATTTTTTTCCTGTGAGTTCCCAGCATCATGTCCAACCCCAGAGCTCAGGAGACATTATGCTTGCTCTCGCTGTAATACGAAGTTCGCATGTGGACAGGTTGAGAACAGGCGGCTGTGCAACCTCCAGACACCCCCCCCCCCTCCCCATTTAGCCCTGACCTGCAGTTGAGCCAAAATGGGCCCTCTGCCTGTCTCTTGCGGTGTGTGACCTCACCCAGGCGGCTGGCGCAATTCTGGGTAGACTGGATCACGGACTATGTGCCCCATTCCTAGGTGCCATGGCTCCATCTCCTCCTGCAGGTTGATGGAGTAGTATTATTCTCTAATCTACCCATACTCAGAAGGGCGAACGCGGTCAACTTTAGCATGTTTCGGGTCTTACTGAGACCTGTGGTTCTTCCCATATGGGGAAGAGTACCTGCACACTGTACAAGATTTACACCAAGCTACAGGTTATCTCGTGTGGCAAACAACAATTGGCTTGTGGTACCTTCTATGCACGCTCCGGACCGGGTTGAGCTTACCTTATCGGTAGCTCCCCTATTGCCCCTCCTGCAGTTCCCTGCAGCCAGCCGTACGGCAGTGTCTGAGTCCAGGATGACACGCGGACAGGGGGCGGCCAGAGCCACATACCAAGTGCGTTCTCGTCACACGACAAGATTTGCATCCAGCAGAGAATACGGGTTGAGCCTCGCCTGTCGCCCTCCTGCAGTTCGTTGCAGGGATTCTTAGCACAGTGTCTGTATCCAGGATGACACACGGTCAGGGCCGGCCAGAGCCACATACTATGTGCACTCTCGCTACAGTACGAGATTACATCAAGCCAGAGAATATCTCGTCTTACGAACAACAGTATTCAAACTAATTGCTAGCATGGCTTTGGCCTTGCTGAGATCTGGTACCCTTTATGTGGGATAAGTACTGCACTGGGAGTCCCCGGACTCATCGCTCCCCAGGTCTGCTTCACACCGGGTGGAGCCTTGCCTGTTGGTAGCTCTCAGGTTGCCCCTCCTGAAGTTCCCTGCAGGCAATTTTGGTCCGTGTCTGTGTCACAATGACACGTGGACAGGAGCCGGCCAGAGCCACGTATTATGTGCGCTCTCACTACAGGCATCCAGCCGGAGAAGATCTCGTCTTGCAATCTAATTGCAGCATGGCTCCAGCCATGCTGATACCTGTGGTATCCTTCATGTGTAAGGAGTGTTCGCACAGGGAGCCTCCGGACTCATCGCCCATGAGGTCTGTTACAGACCGCGTTGAGCCTTTCCTAGTAGCTGGCTCTGTGAGGGGTGCCGCCTGTGGTTCTCGACAGGCAGCCTTGACGCATTGTCCGTGTCCATGACTGCAGGCAAGAAGCACATGCCATGTGTGCTCTCGATGCAGTACAAGATTGCATCCAGCCATGTTCAGACTGGTTGTCAGCAGTACTCCAGGCGTGCTGACATCGGTAGTTCCTTCCTTAGGGAAGGAGTACTAGGCACAAGAAGTCCACGGACATATTGCTTTTTTTTTCTACACTTCGGAATGGGGGAGCCGTACCTGATGGCTAGTTTCCCTATGGTGGCCCGTCTGCATGGTCCTTGCAGGCAGCTTTAGCACTTTCCTTACTTAGAGGAGTAGACGCGGGCTAGGACTGCCCGGAGCCGCATACTATGTGCACTCGCACCGCTGTGTGGGATGGACATCCAGTCAGGATAGTGGTTGACTGGGGGGGGTGCCTCCTCCAACTGGGTGCTGCGGGTGGTAGATCCATCTACTAGCTCCCCTCCAGTCAGCTCTGACATGCTGATCCACTATGGGTCCGGTCCTTCTCCTGGCGGCCTCGGAACCAAATCAGCATGTGTGGCTTTCTAAAAGGACTGAGGTGGCAGGCTTAGTCAGCTGTGTCAATGCGGACGTGGGTCACGCACGTCGAACAGGCCTCGCATTCTCTGTTGTTAGGAGTACTCTGTAGTCAGAGCAGTCTGTGACTTCACTCCTACAGCATTTCTCTACGTAGCCTTCCTACGCAGGTAAGCGCACAGACCGGGAGACAAGCATTTAATCAGATGGAGTAAGTAGCGCGCTGCGATCCTCCTGCGCTATTTCCTCCAGCAGGATTGTTAGCAAGAGACCGTGAGATGGTATACATTAATACTGTTTTCAATTCTTAGCATTCACCTTCCCGACTCCGGAGGATTTTGCGAAAGGACCAGCGAGGCTAACATCCGGCAACTAGGTCGCCTGTCAAGGGGCCCCAGCTCTTTGGTTTCATCCCCTCTTTCTGATTGTTCTAATATCATGTTCAGCTCGCCCGGTCTACTCGTCTCTCTACTAAGCGGGATGCGCTATTGGGCGAAGGTTCTTCGGTCACCCTGGCTCTCAACTGTTGCTCCTGACAACACTGTTGGAGCCCATATTTCTAGAACGGGTGCCTCATTCTGACAACACTGGTGAAGTCTTGGTTTCTGTGGTGGTTTCCTCGCACTGGCGCAGCTTCGCGGCAGTGCGGGGTCACTGTGCCGGAAACCCCATATGTTCAGGCTGTGTTACGGCACAAATTTCTAGAACGGATGCCTCATTGGAAGCTCCTCGTTGGGAGCTCCCTTTTTTCTTGGTGGTGGCTGGTTCTCGGACCCCCTTTTTTGCTCTGTCTCTGAGCATGCGGGTTGCCTAGGCACCTAATTGCGGTTAAACAGCTAAATTTTGCTTCTTTACATGCGGCTGCTTATATATTCCCAGCGCTTGGGTACTGCTCTTGAAGATCTCAAGGTCGAAGCCGTGCCCCCGCAATGATATAGGCGAGAAAGAGATTTTAGGTAAGTCAGACCCGGTCATTCAAATGATGTTTAAGAGGAAGCCATCCTCATCGAGGGTGTATCATCCCGTGTGAAGAGGGTTTGTCCTTTGGTGCCAGGATGGGCTGGAGATGAAGCTTAGCCTCAGTTCCCTCAAGGGACAGATTTCCGCCTTGTCTGTGCTTTTGCAGCGCCCCATGGCATCCAGGTCGGCTGTAAGCACTTTTCAGCTGAGAGTCGCCCACACCGCACCCCCGTTTCGCTCCCCGGTACAACCTTGGGATTTGAATCTCGTCTTAGATGCCCTACAGGATTATTCATTCGAACCATTACAAAGGGTACAATAGCGATTATTATCCTGGAAGGTAGCCTTGCTGGTGGTGGTTACCTCCCTCCGAAGGGTCTCCGAGGTCACGGTGAAGCTACCCTTTACAGGGTTCCACCAGGATGAAGTTGTATTGCGTCTGGTTCCTTCTTTCCTCTCCAAGGTGGTGTCGTCTTTTCATATCAATGAGAACATTGTGCTGCCGTCGCTCTGTCTTGTGGCAGTCTACCCAAGGGGACGGGTTTTACATGCTTTAAACCTAGTGGGAGCTCTGAAGATCTATTTGGAATAGACGTTCTGATTCTCTATTCATGATACCAGAGTGTCCGAGTCGTGGTCTCGCGGCCTCCAAAAGTCGTCATCTCAAGCTGGATTCGCTCGGTGCTGGTTGAGGCCTTCCAGGCTATGGATAAGACACTGTTGTTTTCGGGTGACTGCACACTCTGCCAGGGTGGTGGGAGCCTCATGGGCGGTCAGCAATGGTGCCTCCGCCTTGCAAGGGTGTAGGGGGGCTCCTGGTCGTCCCTACACATTACACAAGTTCTAATGAATTCACACTTTTTGCGTCAGCCAATGCTTTGCTAGGCAGAAGGTTACAGACAGCTGTAACTGACCACGTCCGTTGGGGATTTTCCTTTTCCCTCCCTCGGGGACTGCTTTGGAACATCCCATGGTCTTTGCTGTGTCCCCCAATGACACGAGCGAGAAAAGAGGATTTTTTACTCACCTTAAAATCTCTTTCTCGTCTCGTCATTGGGGGGGCACAGCACCCACCCCTTATTTATATGACACCGTGTTTTGTCCTGACCAGGACCCCAGTTCTGTAAGTTGCACATGGTGCTGTGTTTTCATTACAGTTATAACCTTAGTGTCCTATTTCTTACTATTGTTGTTTTTTCCGTTCCTGCTTGGCTGCTCCTACTGCTGGCATACAAACTGATTAGCTGGGCGTTGGCAGTGAGGGATATAGCCAGCGGGCGGAGCTAACACTTTTTTGCTTAGTGTTGCCTCCTAGTGGTAGTAGCTATATCCCATGGTCTTTGCTGTCTCCACTAATGACGAAACGAAAAAGAGATTTTACAGTGAGTAAAAAATCCCTCTTTTTTTTGACCCCCTCCCTTTTTTATTTTTCTTAAATATACAATGGTATTCATCGCAGTCTTCAATCAGAATAGTATATGTTTCCCAAATTGTGTCAGTCCAAGATAGCATGGAGATGGGGAGAAAAAGTGGAGAAAGACAAAAGGCAGCTTTCTTGATGTAGTAGTGCTGAAAAGTGTCAAAGGATAAACTCTCGGTTGGTTTTGCCATACGGCGCAACCCCAAAAAAGTGCACATCATGGATCCAGAAGTAGTAGTTGTTAACCAGGGGCTGCCAGCTATGCTCTCTCTAAGAGTCTTGTGTCACTGACAGTACAACTCAACAAGGCATCAAGAGGACAACTAGAGGGACGGTCTAATCTATCCTGTGTGGCACATAGAGCCTCACGGTTGTTTTATCATTTGTACATTCATCCATCTTTTTATTTTTTGCTGCGTTTCCAGTGGTTGTATTTTTGGCTTTGCTTATGTATACTATACAGGAACGCTGTACTCTGTTTTATTGTAAGTGCCTGACTAAGGCTCTGATCTGGAGTGGACATGCATTGTTCTGCATGTGTTATCTTTTTTCCCCAGTAAACCATTTCTCTTATTGCCATTCACCATCTGATATTTTGATGTCCATGAGAAGCATTCTTTCCAGTTGTCGTTTTGATGTTCTGTCTAGTTATATACCCTTCCTTCAAAGGTATGCATCCGGAAACACTTTTGACGTATACATCCAAAGGCTAAAACTAAGCGAACAGAGCCCAAGTCTGTGACCCTCAACCTGTGGCTCACTAGCAGCTGCAAAACTAATGGACAGTTGTCCACAAAATAACTGACTAGACTACACAAGAATATGTTGTGGAAAAAAAGTCAGACAATTTAGGCCGTATTCAGACTGAGTTAAACCCAAGAAAGTTGGCCACAACGGACCGCACGTGTACACTTAATAAGGTGCTGGTAGGTCGGTTATCTGGAGCCACGCTGATTGCAGTGCATTCCACAGGTGCTGGAGTGTATGGAAGAATCTATAGAGCAAACACAGCGATCAAGGTGGTCCCACAGATGCTCAATTGGGTTCAAGTCTGGGGAATTAGATAGCCAGAGAAGTACTTGGCAGTCTTGGTCATACTCTTCAAATGACTGTCAGACCTTTATAGCCATGTGACATGGCAATATTTTGATGGAAGATCCCATCTATCCCAAGACACAGAATCGGCGTGTATGGTTGTACATAATCTGCAAAGATGGTTTCGTAACCAAATCGGTACAGAGTGCCCTCCACATGGATGAGCGGGCCCAGAGTACGCCACAACAAAAATTCCCCAGACTATAACACTGTCGCTAACTTCTTGCGTTCTTAGAGTAATGGTTGCAGGGTGTTTGTTCTGTAATGTTTCTTGCATGATACATCAATGTCCATCCATTTGATGAAGCAGAAAATGGACTCCTCTGAGAAGGCAACCCTTTGCCAATCAGCAGTGGTCCAATTCTGCTATTGCTATGCAAATTGAAGCCTTTTCTTCCTATGCACCTTTGTTATCATAGGTGCAGTGACCATCCATCTGCTTCGGAGCCCTATATGCAGTAGGGTTCGCTGAACTGCTGTCTTAGGCACATGTCTAGTAGTCCCTGGTTCATTTTTATGGTAAGCTGCTCCACTGTAGCGTATCGGTCGCCCCTCGCGCATCTTCGTAGCTGGCATTGACCTCTCACATCAATGGCACGTGCTGCTTTGCAGTTTCCATATCAGTTATTCCCAATGGTGCCATTTGTCCACCCGCGATACACTTTCACCACAGCAGCGCTCACACAGTTCAAAAACTGCGCTGTTTGAAAAATATCGCCACCCTTGGCTTGAAGGCCAATAATCATCCCTTTTAGCAACTTTGATAAATTGCCCCTTTTCCCAAATGAGTGATATATGAGCAAAAACCCTATAGACCTTTATACCAAGTCAGCCTATGACATGGCACTGCCTTCATGGGCTACACGCTACCCATGGCGAAAGTAGGAGGTGCTCCTAGTAATGTAACTCAACGGTGTACATAGTAATTAACCACTTGATTAGGTCACTGTGGAAGTATTCTGTAGTTTTATTGAACGCATAAGAACCCGGTTTTCCTGTAAAACAGTCTTACAAATGCGCCACATGTCAAGAAAATTCCAAAATCCTTTTCTTTTTAACTTCTGCTACTTTATGTTTTCTGCCATACAGAAACTAAACAAAAACAGATGGCGTGTGCAGTGCTTCTAAGGAGCGCCACTCTTTATAATGCTAATTTTTGCATAGAAGTCAGCTCTCTGGTTTCAAAAAAATAAAGAAAATCTCCAGACTGTATAGAAGCATGATGTATTCACTAAAGCCCCCCCCCCCCCCCCCCCCCCCCCCGTCCTTCATAACAGCCCCTCAACCAATCTGACTTGTTCCTTATGGAAAACCGCTGAAAATATTTATGTTGAGACGGCTCAGCGTCCCTTCTAGGCACTTTTTTAATTTTCTTTTTGATACAGAGATGGTGATTGCATATTTCATATTTATAGGATAAACTGAAAGCTGTCTCGCTATAAAATGTAACTTTTCATTTGTATTCCCAGCTTGAGGCTGACAGCCATCTATGTTTCTACGAACAGACCACAAAAATGACATTTTTAAGATCCTGTCCGCAATCTCCTAAAAAAATGCCCATTGATTAGAAGAACACAGATCAGGAATACAAGTATATACACATTTCATAGACCCCATTGAACAGATAAAGACTGGATAGGGTTGGGTTAGGAGCTGTTTGGCTAGTGCCTAGTGGCTTACGGAGGTCTAAGAGGATACTAGACCAGCTTAGTGCAGGTAGGCAAGAGGACAGTGGCAATGTCCAGGCATTATTGATGGAGGTATAGATGATTATAGGTGATGGAGAGGCTGGTTAGGAGGACATTGAGTTGTGCAGGAGAATGGCAACTCTGGGAAGGAAAGTGGCTTCTTTATGCAGGAGCTTGGCTACTCTGTTCTGGAGAATCTTCTTTGCGTAGAAGAGTGGTTACAATGTGCAAGAAAAAAGGAACACTGAAGATGATTAACTCATCTGCAAAGAAGAATGGCTACAAGGATAGTTTCTCCATGGAAGGAAATGGCTACTCTGTGCAGAAGAATGGTTGCTGGGTTCAGGAGGATGTGCGCTGTAGACAGGAGAATGGCTGTGCTGCAAAGGAGAACGGGTACGGTGTTCTAAAATTTATCTACTCTGTGCAAGAGAAAGGAAACTTTGTGCAGCAAATTATATCTCTTTAGTAGAGTAGCTCTCCTGTACTGGACAATATCTGCTTTGCATAGGACAATGGCTACTCTGTACAAGAGAAAGACAACTCTGCAGGAGACTAAAGGCCCTTTTACAAGATAATTTTTCAAACTGCTGAAAAATTTAGCGATCTATTTGCATAAAGTGTTAATGGCCATTAACACTTTATCATCTTCATTTGCATGTAAAAGGACCCCCAGAAGCTGTTTGCAGAGCCCAGCTTGTGTTTAAACACACACTCAGCTGTGTAAATAGCTGCCAACATACTCCTTTGTTTGCCTCCAGGCTGTCGACACATTGCATTGTTCTCCTCATGGCTAGTATAAACATGCCGCCTGGAGAACATCCTGCAGTATTTTAAAAGATGACCGAAATACATTCAAATGGAATGTATTTGCTCAGTTTTTCGGAGGTGTGAAGGATGGATTTTAAGTTTAACTTCAATCTATCGTGTAAATGAAAAGTGCACAATGCCTGTGTTTACATGTAATGATTATCGCTCATTTGCAGCCATTTGGATGAATTTTGAGTGATAATCTTTGCATGTAAAAGGTCCCTAAATCATCTGTTAAGGCGAATGACCACTCTGCAAAGAAGAATGGCTACAAGAATGTTTACACCATGCAGGAGAATGGCTGCTGTGGGCAGGAGAACCCTACTCCATGTTGAAAATGTAGGGGAAAATTCATAAAAGACTTTACGCAAAAATTCAGGTGTTAAAAAGGCCCTAAGTGCACAAAAAGTTTAGACTTTTCTGCATTCTGTGCCAGCCTCTCCACTTTTGTAAAAAGATAATGGGGCTTGGCAGGAGAGGGCAGGGCCAGCAACGGGCCAATCATTTGGCAGAAATTATAGCACAAATCTAAGATAGGTTGTAGATTTCAGCAATTGGCAGACGGGTAGCCCAAGACATGCATGTTATTATGTTTGATACATCTTACTTCATCATCACTTCTCTACGACTAGGGTGTAAAACATTGGTCATAGATAGTGGTTCCTCGTGCTATGTGCAGTAGAATGGCTGCTCTGTACAGGATGAAAATAATTGTGTGCAAGAACTAACAGGTGTACAGCTGTGAGCAGGGCCGGGTTAACAATGGTGCTAATGGAGCAGCGGCTCCAGGCTCCACGTATGTTCAAGGGGACCACTGGAAGCCTGCGGGGCGCTGTGCAAGGTGGGCATTCAGCTGTTTTTGTTTTTTAAACTAGCAGAAAATAGGGCAAAAGAGATGGTATTACAAAAGGGGGCAGAAAAGGCAGCATTATTATTAACTGGGGCAGAAAAGGCGGCATTATTAATAGGGGCAGAAAGGGCTGCATTATTACCCATGTGGGCAGAAGAGATGGTATTCTTACTAACAAGGGCAAGAAAAGGTGGTGTTAATAAATAGTGGGCAGAAAGTAGGCATTATTACTCATAAGTACAGAAAAGGGTCATAATTAATTATGGGGGCAGAAGAGGCAGCAAAATTACTGATGGTGACAGAAAAGGAGACACTTTTGCTATGTAAACAGCAATAAAAGCAGTACTTACTGCATATTGACTAATTACTATCTGGGGCACTATGGATTGTGTAGAGGTGTGCAAAACAAACATAGGGACGGTGATAGATATCTTTGGCTCCTTGCGTTTCCGTGTGTCAAATTCTGCAGAGACAAGTTATGGCCAGGAGGAGTTATTGTGGCGGTCTGGAGGCTGATAAGAAAAGGGAAAGAGGATGACACCAATCAGAGATGACGCCACCAGTGATCAGTGAAGGTAACTGCACTGTAATCAATATCAACATGTTGAGCTGGCAACTGACTTATTTAGAGATATACTATTAAGGGGTCACTAGTGAGTAATATTACTGTGAGGAACTACAGAAGTCATGGCTTAGCCGGAAAGGCGTGTCGCTTAAAAATTTGGCACGCCGTAAAATTATCCCACTAGCAGGGGTTAACATTGGGGGGTTATCATAATCAACAGCTCCTCTGGGCAGCCCTAATCTGCCCTCCCCTTCCCTTTATATAGCGCAGTGTATTTTCGCAGTCATCTGAAGTGGGTCATCTACAGATCTCTATAGAGATATCTATTTATATAGGGGAATTTTAGAGCGATGACCTAAATTTCACCTCTTTGCTTAAAACTTTCAAGTTAGATGTTTGGTTTTCTTGTTTAATTTGGGTGGCTTAATGTCTGGAAGTATATTGTCTGTAGATTTTAGTGGAATACAAGTCGCTGTCTGGAAGCCGGCAGGCAGAGATTGTTTACATGTTGTCTGCTAGTTGGATGGTTTTCATTACATGTAATACAAGGTCAAGAAGAGACACAATTGTAAGAGGTAGGTAAGATCCAGAACTGCCAATAGATTACTTGGTATTGAAAGGAAACCAAAACAAAATATCAATAGGGTGTGTCTGTCTGTAGGCTACTACAATTCCAGGAGGTGCAAAAGAGGACCAGTACAATGCAGAGTTGTGAGTAATGATAATTCTGAGTTCATAGAGGGGAGTCCCACATTGAGATCCCTATCTATTATCCAATGTGGAGAGCTGCTACAAAGAACAGTTTTAGAGGGCCAGGTAGGTACATCCTTATATTACATGGACAGCCTACTGATTTCACTGAGCACCATGCATACTTCCAAGCATTAGGCCGGTTTCACATCTGTGTCGGAACCACCGGTTTGAGGTTCCACAGCGCTTTTTCTTCCAGACGCCGGGCACCTGAGCGGAAACCAAACAGACCCCCGAAATTGCATCATACGTCCATGCAACTGGCATGATGGCACATAAGTGTGATGCAATTTTTTTTAATGATGATAATAATATGATTCCTCCCAAGGAAAAATGGGACATATAGCGTTTTTTTCCCCCAAAATCAATGTCAGTTAACACATTGAAACCTGTTATTTTCACAAACAAGTTTTGTCCCTATCGCAATCGGACGGAAGTGGCGCATGAAAATCGCCCCTGTGAGTCCAGACTTAAGAAAGTACATTGGAAAGTTTAGATCCTGAGATTATTACACGCTATCGATGAAGATGACCCTGATAACAAATGCAATACTGTGAGTTGGTTCGATACATGGTACACGAGGATAAGGAGTGTGTGGAGAAAATGGTTTGGTTCGGTGAAGCACAATTTAAATGAATGCCCAATAAATAGAGATGAGCGAACGTACTCGGATAAGCACTACTCGTCCGAGTAATGTGCCTTATCCGAGTACCGCTGTACTCGTGCTGAAAGATTCGGGGCGCTCCGCTGCTGACAGGTGAGTCGCAGCGGGGAGCGGGGCAGAGCGGGCGGTAGAGAAGGAGAGAAAGATCTCCCCTCCGTTCCTCCCCGCTCTCCCCTGCAGCTCCCCGCTCCGCAGCGCGTCCCGAATCTTTCAGCACGAGTACAGCGGTACTCGGATAAGGCACATTACTCGGACGAGTAGTGCTTATCCGAGTACGTTCGCTCATCTCTACCAATAAATCATCCTAATTTTTTTTATTGGGCTCCAGCTAATTCTCACATTCATGTGAACAAAGCAGTCCGTTCACCGGGGCTCAATGTCTGGTTCGGACTGTTATCTAGGGATTCAATTGGCCCAGCGTACCTCAACAAGCTCCACACATTCACTTTACCAGCTATTTGTGTGCTTTATGTGGATGAACAATTTTACTTCCAGCAAGATGGCACTCCACCACACTACCAGTGAGCCGCGAGAGCCTCTCGATGCCATCTGCCAGGACTTTGTATAGGAAGAAAAGGTGCTGCCGACTTCCCTCTTTGTTCCCCTAACTTAACATCCCCGGACTTCTACCTGTGGAGAACCCTAAAGAATGTGATATACCGTAGTAAACTGGCTGCACTGTGGGGAGAAATTGAAATGTTGTGCGGAACAATCCCTGTGAACACAGTAACCAATCTTGCTTGTGCAGTAGTTTCCCAGAACTAGAAATGTCTGGATGTTAATGGTTACCACTTTGAGCACCTAATATGATTTCAGAAATAATACATGACTTAGAGCTATCCTTTGATGTCTATATAAATCTCGTAATAAAGCTTTTATGCACATATTTTTCATGCTGAATTGTGTATACATTTTTTGTGCCATCCCGTATGTGTGTATTGTAGGAGAGCAGTATACAGGATGGCCTGCAGACTGGCATCCTGGACCCTGAGAGAGGGTTAACACCTGTGGGTGTGGCAGAAACTACACATAAGTATCAATTCCTGCCACACTCATGGGGAAGTTATAGCATAGTGAAGCTATAAGGGCTGCAAACCTGAGGTCCAGGGTGGATCAGCAGACGCCTTGAGTCGGATAGCGACGGTAACCCTCGACTGTCACACCTAAGTGGGGTGTGGAATATGAACTTTGTGTGGTATACTGTGCACATATGTTTACTGTAGTGACGTGGAATAAAACTGGCAGGTGCAAGATTTAAAAAAAAATCCAAGTGTCTGGAGTGTTTGACACGCGTGGTGCCCATTTTTCCGACAGAGAGGTCGGCGATCCGCAGAGAGTGACCCTTGCTTGCCACAGTATGTATGTATATATAATGTGGTGTAGTGAAAAAGAATACTGGTGTCCTATATTGAAATAGCAGTAGCGTACTTCAAAAAAGGCATGGATACACTACACAATGGTATGGCATATGGGCTCCTGCGGGCCCTGGAATGCGGATTCCGTTTTTTTTGGTTGGAAAAAAAAAGTAAAATGCAATTGCAGAGTTGGAGAGTAGCATGTGAAAAGCAGAAATCCGCTTACCGCGTCTCTCGAAGTCCTGTGGGACCGCTGCTATGACTGAAGGAAGGAAAGCGTACTGGAAGTGGCCTCCTGCTGCTACAATAGAGGAATATCATCCGGGTAGCCATCAACCGTCGTCTACAGGAGATTCAGATACCGATATCCATACACAGGTCCAATGATAGCTCCATACATCTATTGTAGCAGAAGAAGGTCACTTCAAGAGTGCTTTCCATACTTAAGTTATATCAGCGGTCCCACTTATGTGAGGCTACAGTACCTCGGTGACCAGCCTTTTTTGTGTTAGCTTGCATGGGGAAAAAAACCCTTCTAGGTGTCTCTGTGTAAAATTGGAGGCACATGGAGGTACAGTATGGACCCATGCCAGGCTATAGGCTCTGCATCATGGATCTATACAGCATGTATCTGCAATATAGCCTTGACCGTGAGCCCTAAGGCTTTAATCCTTTGATCAATATATTAGCTGTATGCTTAGAAGCAGAGCCCTGTGCTTAGACTTTTACAGGTTCTAACCTCCAGGAAAGTTACTATATTTTCTCTGCAAATAAAACTTGCCATGGACGCTTTCCTCCACGAATTAAACTTATTTAAAGGCTTGGCTCCTGAGCTCATTGAATCATAAAATGTGCTAACTGGTATCAAATGTGCATGCGAAGTTCATTATTTTTAATGCTGTGCCAGAAAAACACTTGAAGCCAATGAAAAAGCAAGAAGCGGTCCTCGGAGAGATGTTGATTGGGATGTGGCAGAATCCGTTTAAGTTTAGGAGAAATTACCAAAAAACAGTTGTTGTTGTAAAGGTGCAATAAAAAAAAAATCACCAGTGAAAATAAGTCCTTGAATTGTCCTTTTCTGTAAACTTAAATATTCTATTTAGCCAAACCGCTGTATCTGTTTTGGGGAAATTCAAGCGGAAACCCTTGTGGGAGCAGCGCTGGTTGCCAGTGTTCCTTGTAATCGGTGCATAGACGTTTACAAAAAAAGTCGAAAGCTGTTTTTTCTGTTACTTTAGTGGTAAGTTGACTTTAATTTTTAATTGAGATAATACCAGTCGAATTTCTTAAACATGTACTTCTAGTTATAATTGTTTTTGCATGCATCAGTAGTTCAGTGCATGGGAAAATAGGAAAGTTTGTAATATGTCTTCTTAACCTCTCAAGAACCTACAGTTCCTTGTTTCTGACTGTAAAAACCTATTAAAGGAGATGTCTCATGAAAGCAAGTGGGGTTATACACTTCTGTATGGCCATATTAATGCACTTTGTAATATACATCGTGCATTAATTATGAGCCATACAGAAGTTCTTTCACTTACCTGTTCCGTTGCTAGCGTCCTGGTCTCCATGGTTCCGTCTAAAATCGCCTCTTCTGGCGATTTTAGACGCGCTTGCGCAGTCCAGGTCTTCTTCTTTCTTCAATGGAGCCGCTCGTGCAGGAGAGCGCTTCCGTGTAGCTCCGCCCCGTCACGTGCCGATTCCAGCCAATCAGGAGGCTGGAATCGGCAATGGACCGCACAGAAGCCCTGCGGTCCACCGAGGGTGAAGATGCCGGCGGCCATCTTCACAAGGTAAGTATGAAGACGCCGGACCGCGGGGATTCGGGTAAGTACTATGCGGTTTTTTTTTTTGATCCCTGCATCGGGTTTGTCTCGCGCCGAACGGGGGGGCTATTGAAAAAAAAAAAACCCGTTTCGGCGTGAGACATCTCCTTTAATGCACTAAAAAAAATCATATATAGTGTAAAGCATTACATGCAAGACAGGTAGGAGGGGCATGCAAATGTAGTTGCTCACTTTTTTTTAATGAAACCGCATGAGGGAGAGAGGGGAGGCAGAGCAGCAGGGGAAGTGAAGCAGCAGGGTAGGCGGAGCAGCAGGGGAGGCATTTGATTGGCTCACAACTTCAGTAAGAGTTTGCCCACTCTGCAATGTAGGGAAAAATGTATATTTTCGGAAAGCTATATAGGGGTGAGAAGATGCACTATAAATGCACAAGAATTCGATCTCAAATCTATCTCCTATATGTCTACAGCTGTCCAAGTCGGCTTGAGATGACTTTTATTTGGTAACCATACAGATCCTGTCTAGAGATGAGCGAACGTACTCGGTAAGGGCGATTTCGCAATCGAGCACCGCGATTTTCGAGTACTTCACTACTCGGGTGAAAAGTACTCGGGTGCACTGTGGGTGAGCGGGGGGTTGCAGCGGGGAGTGGGGGGGAGAGGGAGAGAGAGAGGGCTCCCCCCTGTTCCCCGCTGCTACCCCCCACCCCCCTCTGCAACCCCCCGCCCCACAGCGCACCCGAGTAGTGAAGTACTCGAAAATCGCGGTGCTTGATTGTGAAATCGCCCTCACCGAGTACGTTCGCTCATCTCTAATCCTGTCATATCCCCTACTAGGGCGTATAGTCGTCATAAAGGGGGTCCCCTGCTTAGGACCCCTCTCTGAGTCACAACAGAGAGCCACTCTGTAAGAACTCTACTATTATAGTTGACTCAATCTCCAGGAGGTGTTATGTTTCATCTGTAATGAGAGGGAATGAAGCACGTATCAACTTAAGGCCCTTTTAGACTGAACGATTTTTTTTTAATGCTAATCGTTCCAATGAGCAAAAGTGAACGATAATCGTTCAGTCTAAACGCAGCCAACAACCGAATGTTCACTCTTCATTCGTCGTTCATTTTATGCATGACTAAAAATCATCGTTGGCTCTTTCACTTATTGTTCAATTTAAATGGCACTCATCTAGTCATTTCCATTCACTTATATGACTGAACAATTTCTTGTTTGAACGAGCCAACAATGTATCTGCCTGTATAACCAGGCCGCATGAGCGAACTCTGACATTGTTTCCTCATTCGCTTGTTCAAACGATAAATCGACCCGTCTAAACGGACCCTCAGTGGAAACACAAATGCAGCTAGAAATCCGCAAGTAGATGACGGGGCAGAGAGTGATGGTACCTGGATGAGGATGATTAATGTAGTGAAACTGTCATTCTAGACTGAAAGAGATGATTTAGAACCAAAATAACCAGAGAAGTGCTGACTGTAAGGCCGCTCTCATGCACACTGCTTTTTACCGCGATTCGCGCAGCATCCCTAGCGCCGTGCTAATCGCTGTACAACACTCCCATTGTTTTTAATCGGACTTCTCAGACCTGCGCTCCAATGCTGTGTTTTTAATGCTGCGATTTTCAAGTGCTGTCCTATTTTACAGCATTTTTAATGCACCCCATTTACAAATGATGGGATATGTTAAAAAGCGCTGTCAAGCGTTGATACGTGCATTCAAAAATGCCACTCAAAATCACGGGTAACATAGCGAGCGGCATTTAATTGAACATATGTGTGAGAGTGGTCTTACACTGGCTCTCCCTAATTTCTTCCTGACACTGTCCCTAAACAGTCCTACGTTGTCCCTATGGACAACCCTGCCTAAAATGCTATCCCTGAGAGCAAGAGGGCACTATGGGCCAGACAAGAGGCTGAAGAAGCAAATGTTGGAATGATCCAAGGCACAAAGAAGTAAACAGACAAGGAAAGATCAAACAAACCACCAAACTAAGAAACACAGGTTGAACTAGAAAAATCAAGGAGCAAGACACTCTAGACAGATTAGACAAGACTGGACTAGATCTAGAAACTTTGAACTAGAACAAGGAACACTGGGTAGAACATAAGCTGTTACAACTATCAACCGCACACTGTAACCTAGGGGCTGACAGCCTTAGCTGCGGTAGACGCCCCTAGCTTATGATTGGCTCCTAGTCTGCTGTGTTTCAGAAAATTTCGGCCCTCGGATTTCCCCATCCCCAGCGCTGCCTACAGCTGCAACCACCTCACAGCTCGGTCCAGCGCCAGGTGTCGCGCTGCCGGCGCACATCTCCTTCCACCTGCCCTACCGGGTGTCTGCTACTGCTGCTGCTGCCGCCTCACAACTCGGTCCAGCACCGTGTCTCAGCCCTGTGTGTTGCGCTGCCAGCGCACAGCTTCCTCCACCGCCGCAGGACTACTCACATGTGCGCTCCCGGCCGCGCGGTGTGACTGCAGTACTCCCCGACCTACAGACATGTGCGCTCCCCTCCACACCGGTAGCTGCCACTCGGCCCAGCCAAACTGCAGGAGACCTCCGGGGACCGAAGGTACGAGTGGCTTCGGACAGCTGCAGGGCAGCACAGCAAGGCACATAGCTGCTGCGCTGGGGCGGCGTAACAGACCCTAATTGTAACCCTAACATTCATCCTAACCCTAATGCCATAACACGCCACCCTAGGCAATCAGAAGCTCTGGGGCATTTACTGGGCGGACGCTGCCTGTCTCTGGGTCTTCACCCATCATTCTGGTGGAGACAAGATACAATAGTACCTGGATAATAGTTGTAGCAGAATAATCTTCTTCCATAGAAAAGCATTAGATCTGCATTCTACTATAGCACAGTTTATCTTCACCTAGACTAGATTTTAATGCATTACATATTCCTTCCATGACAGGATCACATATATTAATCTAATTTTTCATCCAATTATTTGGAAACTGAAACTGGATGTAAAAAAAACAGCAAAATGAAGATGGAGTGTCTAGTTGTAGTTTGATATATTCACATCTATTGGATAGTTTTTTTTTTTTCTTTTGCATAATCTTATTTTTTAGATTCTCTTCATTCCAGGTAGAATATTAAATGAAACTAGCGCAGCAGCTTTAAAAACCTTTCCTTCTTTTACTGAAAATTGCCATTCTGCGTGTGCCAGCCGGTTGTTATCGATATCATCTGTAGGATCTGCAGCCTCAACCTGGATGTATGACTCTTCCAGGATAATTTAATGAGCCATCTGGTAATATTTTTTCAATCTTTTGTACAAAATCTCTGGAAAGCGGATAAAACCATCATGTTTTCTTTGCATCACAAGCCGAAATGTTTACTTCTGCGCTTCAAGACCCTGCCATTAACACTTCAGACATATTTTCTGCATATTTCGCCGAGTCGACACACAGTTTATAAGGGAAGCTGTGGCATGACATCAAAACTGAGGCAAAGTAAAGTTTTAGTCCTGTCAGGTTGCGTTTGATGTTTTACGTCTCTGATGTGATGTTCGCAAAATAAACCTGAAGAATTGGAGCAAAGCAGGAGAAAGTTGTTGTATTAGTGACACTTTATTGTAACAGATCGCTGACAGGTTACATGGAGGGATGTGATTCGTTTCAGACAGCGCTGCTAGAAGATTTGGGAAACCATTACAATTTTCTCATTGGGAACAGATTGGGCCTGGAATATATTAAGATTTTTTTTTATCCCCTGGAACTATAAACAGCACTGGTTCCAATGGAATGGAGCAAGCAGAGATCCTGAAAAATGTGAGGAATTGGTGCAGAAAGTTAGTTTTTATTATACATAAAATAACATTTACTGAAACCATGATAGCTTTTTAATTCCTTCCCTCTCCATGGTGTCCATTTACATCATGGCAAGGGGGTCATTCCTGGTTCATGGGAAAATGAACATCATAGTAAACTATGCCTACAAGGGCCAGTGGTGATTGATAGCTGGGCTTCTACAGTAGCGTCTGGGAATGAAGAGAAGGCCAATCTCCCTACATATTGTGGTCAGCACTGATTGTATCATCTTAAGTGATTTTAACTAGGGAGACAGGAGGTTCCGTCCAACACACCATTGCCCCCCACCCACCAAGTTGCAGTATGCCACTACTTGCTAAGGCAATTGGAGACTTAATAATTGGCCTCCAGGTCCGCCATGTATGGAAGCCTATTAAATGGGCACTAACTTTTCAAATAACTTGGCCAGTGTGTTAACAAGAAAAACTGCAATTTACTTTATTTGCCTAAAATGTTGTTTATGTGTTAAAACATCACCATAAAGTTCTTCCCAGTAGGGTTCTCCCTTCCTCCTAACTTTCTGTCCACTTTCTGTTCTCAAGTCTGTCATTAAAGACCAAATTATGGAAGTGGAGGAGAGAGAAAAATCATCATTTTTGTTGAAGTGTATAGAGAGCAGAGGGGAAGGAAGAGGAGAAGGTGAGACTCACGCAGAGGTAGAGAGGCAGAATAATGACTGTTAGCCATCATACACTGCAATAGATAAGTGCAGAATATTATGTAAGTAATCAAACACTTGTGTTTTTAAGTGCCCTTATGGGGGTACTAGGTTTTGTATGTAAAGAAGTAGAAAACAAAAGTGAACCTGCTCCATATAGTGACACTGAATGTGCACCGCACATGCATAGTGCATGTTGGGAAGGGGTTAAATAATGTCACACTGAACATTCACTGCATTAGGAATAGCTGGCGTGTGACATTGTTTGGTCAGTATCACAGTACCACATGATGGCCGTGTCACATTCGGCTCTTAGATAATGTGCAGACCTCTACTCTATGCAAAAAAAGGCAGCATTTGTTAGTCTTGGGTGACTTGAGTGATTTTGACCGCGGACAGATTGTTAATGCTCAGTGATGTGGTGCCAGTATTTCTGTAGTTACACTTAATAGCTGTGTCTGAACCAAGAATAGTTGAAAAATGAACAGTCATCCGACAGAGTATCACACAGCGGCAGGCCACGTGTGGCTGATCCTAGAGGCGAGCAGCGGGTGACATATCTGGCATCTTAATGTTCCACAGCAGAGTAACTGACCCAGCAGTACAACAGCAGGGAGGTTGGACAAATTTCCGCAATGACTTTGTGGTGTAACTTGCGTCGACTGGGGTTCAATAGTCAAAGACTGACAACAACGTCTCACATGGGCACAGGAAAGACGTCAATGGACCTTGGACACGTGGCAGAAGGTCGTTTAGAGTGACAAGTCCCGTTTCCTACTGAAACAGATGAATGGCCAGGACCACATTTGGTATAAACAGCATGAAAAAGTATTCCATGGGTGCACTGTTGGGGACCAACAGGCCGTCACGGCAGTGTCACGGTTTGGGGAGCATTTTCCTGGCATGGCCTAGAACTGTTGGTCATCATATCACAATCCTTGGTTGGTGAACTCTACACGGACCTATTATCTGACTATTTGCACCCATATCTTCAAGACGTCTTCCTCGACTACAGTGCCACTTTTCAGCAGGACAGAGTTCCATGTCGTCAAACAATGACTTCTCCACACGTACGATGCCTCCAGACTCGCCACACTGCAACCCCAATGAACATGTTTGGGATAAGCTAGAAAGGGCTGTGAGATCTGCTCCTACTTACCCACAATATGTGCACCAACTGATGGAGCGGCTGTAGTAGTTGTGGGTCAAGTTGAGTATCGAGGATGTTCGCCACCTTGTGGAATCTGTTCCCGGATGTCTGAAAGCCGTGATCGCCCAAAAAGTGGACCAATCCCTTATTAAGTAGGTGTTCCTAATGCAGTGATTGTTCAGTGTAACGAAGACATATGACAAATGTTATTTATTAACTACTTTTATGTAGTATGACCATCTGTCTTACAACAGGGAAATTCAAATTTAGAAAGCTGCACATTTTTACATATTTTCAGTAAATTTCTGATTTTTTAAATAAATAATTACAAGACCTATCTACCATTTATCTCTAAAATGAAGCACAGTTGAGATTATTAACAATACAAAATTTTGTTTAAATGGGACCGTGGTCAGACCATACTCTGGTCTACGGGTCACTTCGGGTCTTGGCGGGGGAGCGTGGAGGGAGGAGTACTTGGAGATTAAATGACAATATCTTAAACGGCGCAATATGCCTGAGAGATATTCGCTCAACAATATAGCGGATCATAGATTGGATAACACGGCGGCTCCTATACAGTGGGAGGCCTTGAAATGTGTAGTGGGAGGAGTTTGCATTTCACATGGTACAAGACTCAAAAAAACAGCACTCACAGAATTTAGAGAAGAAACTAGAGGAGCTAGGAATATTAGAGGGATCAAAAAAAGGGGCCCTCAGATAGATCTTGGGCAGATATCTCAGAACTGCGTAACCAGATATTATCTATTTTGGACCAGGCATCCCTCTGTCGTAGGGATAAAATCAGGGGGGGGGGGGTATATATGGAGAACAATGCGCTCTATCCTGCAAATATACACAGCAAAATAGAACATGCATTCTTTTTCGTGCTTGCATATTACGCAATTCCAACACGCTAATGTTAGCGGTACTATGTAAGCCAATGTAATTGCCTACGAGTTACCGCTTATCACATGGGCGTACAGAGCCTGCGTAATATGCAGTAAACATACGGTCGTGTCAGCCCGGCCTACATTACTTATTAGTAAATAAGCCCCAATATGTCATAAAAAGCAGTCTCAGAATCACTTGCGTAAGTAAAAACTTCAAAACGTATCCCCCGAAGAAAGTGACAAAACGCTAGATTTGAAAAATGGGGTTGCATCCTGAAATCCAAAATAGGCCGCATACTTAAAGGTGTTGTCCAGTTATAAACTATCAATGGCGTATCAGCAGCCTAGGTCACCATAGTAGATCAACAGGGGTCCGATGCCAGGAAACCTTGCCAATCAGCTATTCACTGAGTGTGCTCGTGCACTGAGCTGATTTCCGCAAGAAGCAGACAGCACCATTCCCACTGCAGTGGCCAAGCTTGGTACTACATGCAAAGTTGCCACTGAAATAAATGGGAACTTGGTCTGCAATACCAAGCCTGGCCACTGTAGTTGGAATGGAGCTGCAGAAATTGGGTCATTCTATCAGTACATGGACCCAGCAAACAACTGATCAGCTGGGGTCCCAGGTGGCAGACCCCTGCCGATTTATTATTGATGGACTATCCTGCTGATTGGCCATCAGGGGTTTAGAACTGGACAACCTCTTTAAGGGTTAAATCTTGCACATGCATTGTATATAAGTGAGACAATCTCTGCGCAGGCAGGTAATTTGGTGATACTCTGTAGCCTGACAATTTTTCAATTAATTTTCCTTTAATGGGATATTATTTTGCCAGAACACATTGCTTTTATTAGCACAGTCAGAATTCTCCTACAGTAAACTGTTTTATAATGAAATTTTCTGAGAGTAATGCCTCCGTTCAATTAACTTACTAAATATCAAGTCAAAAAGTGCCGGCTCTGTTTTTTTAATTCTCCTTACTTGCCTCATTTTGTGAGGATTCACGTTCCTTTTTGATGAACTCTTCTATGCTGATTTCTTTCTTGGCTCTGCTACAGACTACCTGCTTGGCCTTTAGTGTTGCAGCATTATACCTATATATGTTTTCTATGCAGCATGAGGTCCTTCATTTGCCCAGTTATTGCTACTGTATTACCATAATAGTTCTTTAAAGCAGCATTATGGAACCTGAGTGCCGGATTATACAGCATTTTGGACAGATATATAGTCATAGAACGATCTGTAAGGGTAGAACACCTCCAGGATGATGAACAAGAATAAAGTGTGTTAAATGGGGTATTCCAGTGCTTTTTTTTATTTTTGCTATTGATGACAGCAATAGATCAGCAGCTGATTCCTGGGGCGAGCTGTCACTGCGGTCAGCACAGGAAGCAGAGTGTGCTGGCGATAGCGCAGTGGCCCTGATTGGTACTGCAGGTGCAGTTCTCATTCAGTGGGAGCTGCACTATAGTACTAACTGGGGCCACTGCACTATGGTTGACAGCTTCAATTTCTACCACGGGAATCAGCTCAATGGTGGCCATCTGAGCAGCGGATCCTCACCGATCATCTATTGACTTGTAGGTCATCAATAGCAAATATTTAATTAAAAAAAGTCCTGGAATACCCTTTTAATATTTGACTCTCCCAAATGGTTATATCTACTGAAGGCCCTTTAACTGTACATGGGCTCATGATAGGCTCAAACGTTCGCCTGCCTGATCATCGGTTCATCTAAATATGCTGGCGATCAGCCAACGAATGAGTGCTGTGCTGTTAAGGAATAATATCTTATTCCTTAATATCACAGCAGTGATTCGTTGGCTGATCGCCAGGGATGAATACATAGTAACTAGAGATGAGCGAACGTGTTCGGCCCCGCCCCTTTTCGCCCGAACACCGAACTTTGCGAGGAATTCCGTGCTCGGGCGGAAAAAGTTCGGGGGTCGCCGTGGCAGCGCGGGGGGGGGGGGGGTGCGGCGGGGGGGGGGGGGGGGGAGAGGGAGAGAGAGAGGGCTCCCCCCTGTTCCCCGCTGCTGCCGCCCGCGCCGCCGCGCCTCTCCCCGCCCGCCGGCGCCCCCCGAATCTTTACGCGCGGACACTGAAGTCCTCGGAAAAGCCGGTGTCGGGGTGCGTAAGTGCTCGTTAAGAACACGTTCGCTCATCTCTAATAGTAACATAGTAAAATCTCAGCATAAAAATTTAAATCAGCTGTAAAATAAGCAAACGGTGATTATTGGCATATTCAGAGTTGCCGATGAGCAGGCAGGCGAATTTGTAGAAGAAAAAAGTTTTACACCGACATAGAAGGGGATTCTTTACTGTAAGAGCAGTAAGACTATGGAATTGTTCCTAAGGACGTGGTGATTGTGAACTCACTACAAGAGGGGCCTTTTGGCTTGAGGAAGGTCTATTACGACCGAAACGTTGCCGAAATTGTTGTAATGGGGAAATAAATCTTGTATTTTTCTACATTGCTGAATGCTGCCAGTCACTATTTTCTCTATCCTGATTGCACCCCCGGAGCCTTTCTGGTTTAGGCTTCCTGACTGGCGTTTGCATACTGTTTTGCCTGGCTCTATGTGAGGATATATGCTGTGCTGCTGAGAACCTCTTTCTTCTACAAGAGGGGCCTGCATGACTTTACTTTAGTGTAACAATATTACATGTTCTAGTCACTGATTACTTCAGAAGGGTCGGTGATTCAGGGATTATTCTGATTGCCAGATTTGGAGTCGGAAAGAATTTTTCGCCTAAAAGGAGGAAAATTAGCTCCTACCACATGTTAATTTTCCCCCGCCTTTTTCTGGATCAACTTTGCAAGATAATAGGCTGAACTGGATGGGCTTGTGTTTTTTCAGCCTTGTATACTACAGTGTTTCCCTGATAATAAGACCTACCCTGATAATGAGCCCTATCCTGAGGGAGTTTTTTAAGGAGGGGGGTGGGCTTGAAATATAAGCCCTTCTACGAAAATAAGCCCTAGCTACACTACATGTAAAAATAACAAAAAACAATACTCTAGCAGCCGGCGTATGGGTCCCTCACTCTGGGCTGCGATGCTGCTGCAGCTTTTGTGTCTTCCTGCATGTCGACAGAGCACTTCTTCCTGGTAGCGGAACTTGAATACCCCACTTCCAGCAAGCTAATGCTCTGATTGGCTAATCGAGTACAGCTTCAGCCAATGAAACACGATACTCGATTAACCAATCACAGCCACTAATGATGTCATTCAATGAACATTGTGATTGGTTAATCGAGCGCCGTCTCTCATTGGCTGATGTGGCGCTCAAATGACCAATCAGAGTATTAGCTTGCTGGAGGCGGGGTAGTCAAGCCCCGCTATCAGGAAGAACTACTCTGACGGTGTGCAGGAGGAAGCCTGCAGCAGCGATGGAGACCAGTGCGAGGGACCCGAACCTAGAGTATTATAAGGCGCCCCCCAAAAACAAGACACTGTGCCTCTTTTGAGGCAAAAATAATCTAAGACAGTGTCTTATTTTCGGGGAAACGCGGTATGTTACCATGTTTGGGCCCGATCATCAGCCTGTATAAAAGGCCTTCAGTCTTCTTTATCAGATCTGAGATGTTAGATTGTCTTGCATTTCTATTATGGAAGCAAGTGCTGGTCTGTTAGCTTTTCTGGAAGATGGCAGTAGTTGTATTGTGTTACTGTTCTACTATAACAACTGCTTGTCTTGCAGCCCACACACAGGATGGCAGTATTATGAGAGCGATGTCCAAAAGATCCCCACCGCCTGTATTACCGTTGAAGATGCCGAACTCATGGCTCGACTGTCAACCCGCGGTGTTAAGATCGTCGTCAATCTCAATATGGGAGCAGTCCAGCATCCAGACGCTGATTCATTCAATACAGTGGCAGAAATAGTGGGCAGCAAATACCCAGAACAGGTATGTGATCAGCCAAGCAAATAATGTGGGAGTTCGCCCACCCTTATCCAAGGGCTTTATGGTTTACCTTCTGTGCCATAAAAGTTTGTTTTAACCACTTTTACTAGTGCAACATGATATGACATCTGCTACATGGAGTTTAAAGGGGTTATGCTGATATTAGAAGTTGTTCCATAGCTGCTGGATAGGGAATAACGTATATATTGGTGAGAATGCAAGCACTGAAATCCCCACTGATCCTGAAAACAGGGGTCCCAAAAGTCCCCGCAGGAATGGTGCGGCTGTTGACATTTGCACCACCATTCCATTAATTTCAGTGGGGACTGCTGGAAATAACCAAGTGCTTGAAGTGCAGATATGCAATAACTTTTAATGCTGGCACAACCCCTTTAAGACTGAATATAACCTCATGCATGCCACCGCATTACAGATATGTACAACCTACAGGTTGCATGTAGCCATAATACAGCTCGCCTACAAGTTTAGGGCCTTAAAGGGGTTGTACCAGAATATATTTTATCACCTATCCCTAGGATAGATGATAAAAGTCTGATTGCTGGGGGTCTTACTGCTCAGACCCCAACGATCCCAAAATAAGGGGCCCGTGTTCCTGTTTTCTCCGGGACTATTGTTCTCGGGATTGGTGAGACCCCCACCGACCAGACTTTTATCACCTATCCTAAAGATAGGTGATAAAGGTTGATTCTAATATAACCTCTTTAACCTACCTCCCTACAACTCTTATTCATACAGAAGAGTCGCCATATTATTTTGGACGCCATATTAGAAATTGATTCTCTCCTGGACGTATTATTACTCTGGGAATACACAGGACCGTACATCAGCACTATATGGCAGCACATGTTGCTCTATGGTATGGTACCTACATACAGACACCGTGCACACAGCTTGGTCGTGAGGCCTAAATGACATGCTGTCTCAGCCATCAAGTCACTACTAATCGGATATTTATTTCCTATCCTGTGGACAGGGGAGAATAATAATAATCTTTATTTGTATAGCGCCAACTTATTCCGCAGCGCTTTCAGGCATGGATAAATGCAAAACAATACAACAATTGCAACAATTACAATGTGAGATACATTGGGTTAGACACAAATGGGTTGAGGGTGGTACAGGAGGTGCAGGGGTTGGGGAACACAGGCAATAGGAAATTTCATGTACAGATCATTTATAAGAAAGCAAACAGGGTGGGGCACCATAGGGAGGGGCGAGGGACTAGGTCAGGAGATTTGGTATGCTTCCCTGAAGAGGTGCGTTTTTAAGGCACGTCTGAAATTTCGTGCATCGGGAATTGTCCGGATGCCTTGGGGTAGAGCATTCCAGAGGATGGGTGCTGCTCTAGTGAAGTCCTGTAGGCGAGCATGTGAGGTTCGTATTACAGGGGTGTTTAGTCTGAGTGTGTTAGCCGATCGGAGTGAGCGCGCTGGGTGGTGTACTGACAGTAGGGAGGCGATGTATGGTGGCGCAGCGCCATGCAGAGCTTTGTGAGTGAGGTAGAGGAGTTTAAATTTAGTTCTGCAGTGGATGGGCAGCCAATGCAGCGACTGGCATAATGCAGAGGCGTCTGAGTAACGGCTGGATAGAAAAATGAGTCTAGCTGCTCCATTTAGTATGGATTGGAGTGGAGTGAGTCTAGTGCGGGGGAGGCCAATGAATAGCGAGTTGCAGTAGTCAAGCCGGGAGTGGATGAGGGCAACCACGAGTGTCTTTAGCGTGTCCGTGGTTAGGAACGGACATATTTTAGCAATATTTCTGAGGTGCATGTGGCATGTTTGGGCCAGAGATTGGATATGGGGGGTAAAGGAGAGGTCAGAGTCCAGTGTGACTCCAAGGCATTGGGCATGCCGTCTGGGGGTTATGATGGTGCCAGACACTGGAATGGAGATGTTGAGGGGAGGTTGGTTAGAAGGTGGAAAGACAAGGAGGTCAGTTTTAGAGAGGTTTAGTCTGAGAAAAAGGGAGGACATAGTATTAGAGACAGCGGACAGACAGTCAGTGATATTTTGGAGGAATGGTCCAGAGATCTCACAAGAGGTGGTGTATAGTTGGGTGTCATCAGCGTAGAGATGATATTGGAGGCCAAATTTGTGGATGGTTTGTCCGATTGGGGCAGTATAGATAGAGAAGAGAAGGGGACCAAGGACCGAGCCCTGGGGTACCCCAACAGTGAGAGGAAGTGGAGCAGAGATAGAACCAGCAAAGGAAACACTGAAAGAGCGGTCAGAGAGGTAGGAAGAGAACCAGGAGAGAGCAATGTCCTTTAGACCAATAGAGCGGAGCATAGTGAGAAGGAGGTTATGGTTGACAGTGTCAAATGCAGCAGACAGGTCAAGGAGGATTAGTAGGGAGTAATCACCTCTCGACTTTGCAGTCATCATGTCATTTGTTACTTTTGTGAGGGCATTTTCGGTCGAGTGTAGAGAGCGGAAACCAGACTGGAGGGGGTCGAGGAGTGAGTTGTCAGAGAGAAAGCGAGTAAGGCGGGAGTAGACCAGGCGTTCCAGTAATTTGGAGATGAAGGGGAGGTTTGAGACGGGTCGGTAGTTGGCAGCATCAGTTGGGTCCAGGGTTGGTTTTTTAAGCAGAGGGGATATGATGGAGTGTTTAAATGAGGAGGGAAAAGTGCCAGAGCTTAGGGAGAGGTTGCAGATTGTGGTAAGGTGAGTAATGAGAGCTGGGGAAAGGGAGCGGAGGAGGTGAGAGGGGAGAGGGTCGCTAGCGCAGGTGGTGGGGCGGGCAGCGGAAAGGAGCCTGGAGACTTCTTCCTCTGTCGTTGGTTCTAGCGTAGATAGTGAGTAGGTGCTGGGTGCAGTGCTGATGAAACTGGGATCGGGGCTAACCATGCAGTTATCAGAGATTTCTTTTCGAATGTTGTCGATTTACTCTTTGAAATAGGCAGCTAGTTCTCCAGCAGTCAGGTCTGTCACAGGGGCCTGTTCTTTGGGGCTGAGGAGGGAGTGGAAGGTCTCGAAGAGTTGTTTGGGGTTGTGGGATAGTGAGGAGACAAAGGAGATGAAATAAACTTGTTTGGCATGGTGAAGGGCTAGGTTATACGTTTTAAGCATGAATTTGAAGTGGAGGAAGTCTGCTGGCAGCTTTGACTTTCTCCACAGCCGCTCAGCGCACCTAGAGCACCGCCGGATGAAGCGCGTTTGGGACGTGAGCCAGGGTTGCCGTGGTCTGCGTTTGACGGCTTGAGTCACGGGTGGTGCCGCTTCATCCAGGACACGGCTGAGGGTGGTGTGATAGTGTTCGGCTGCCAGGTTAGGGCAGGGGAGGAGAAAAATAGGGGATAGGGAGGACTGAATAGTTTCGGCAAACTGTTTAGTGCGGACAGACTGGAGGTTCCTAGAGGTGCGATAGATAGGAGGGTCAGGGGAGATGCTAGGGTGCCTGATGGAGAAAGAGAGAAGGGGGAGAACTTTAAATGTTAGCACAATTACTTTAAAGGGATTGTCTAAATCAAGGAACCCCCTGTCATCTGATCCCCCATGTGTTAAAATATGAAATCAGCATTTATTCACTTCTCTCGGCTCCACGCTCATCCCGCGCCGCTGGCTCCAATCTCCACTGTCTTTGTTTACAGGCTGCTGTCAAGTCCTGTAAACCTGCTGTAGCAGCCAATGACAGCACTCGGCCATGGTCACTGAGCACTGTCATTGGCTGCTGCAGCTTGTTTCAGGCTGACTGCAACCTGCAAAGTGACATCACATGGACAACGGTCCCGTCGGCAGATGATTAGTGGGGGAGCCGGGAGAAGTGAGTAACTGCTGATTTGTTATTTTAAAGGGGTTGTCCTGCGCCAAAACGGTTTTTTGTTTTTTTTTCAATAGCCCCCCCCCGTTCGGTGCGAGACAAACCCGATGCAGGGATAAAAAAAAACAAAACGGGTAGTACTTACCCGAATCCCCGCGCTCCGGTGACTTCTTACTTACCTTGTGAAGATGGCCGCCGGGATCTTCACCCTCGGTGGACCGCAGGTCTTCTGTGCGGTCCATTGCCGATTCCAGCCTCCTGATTGGCTGGAATCGGCACACGTGACGGGGCAGAGCTACGAGGAGCCGCTCTCTGGCACGAGCGGCCCCATTCAGAAGACAGAAGGCAGGACTGCGCAAGCGCGTCTAATCGGGCGATTAGACGCTGAAGATTAGACGGCACCATGGAGATGGGGACGCCAGCAACGGAACAGGTAAGTGAATAACTTCTGTATGGCTCATAATTAATGCACAATGTACATTACAAAGTGCATTAATATGACCATACAGAAGTGCTGAACCCCACTTGCTTTCGCGGGACAACCCCTTTAAGGCACGGGGACCCGGTGACAGGGGTTTCCTTAACTCGGACAATCCCTTTAACTCTGACAACGGTGACAACCTCCTGCCCTAATTGCAGTGGAAAGTGCAGCTCTGGAGTACAAACTGCTGCTTAAACAAAGTGCTAATCATAAACACATGTCGGCTTTATTACTTGGGTGCAGCAAGCAGTTTGGCTGATGCTATATAGAAGCATTAGCTATAATTTGGAAATTATCTTTTTGTCAACCTTCCCGTTAGGGATTGCGGAGTTCTAGCTGGCGGGTCACATGGTAGGTACAAAGTATTTGCTTAGAATAAAAATGCAAATCTCTACATTATTTTCCTGGCACTGTACTGCTCCTTTGCACTTTTGATCACGTTTCCCTTCATGCCTGATGATTGATCTACCAAGCCCATAATTATATCGCACACTGAATAGCGCTGAGTACGCCAATTCCAATGTGGGGAATGCGGTTCCAAGGATTTCTTTGTGCTCTTAATGAAGACATTCGCATTCTGCTCTATATGTCTTCTGTGCTCTTGGAACTTTACACCTGAAATCAACAGTTTGATACTTTGTATCTCAGTGCCGCTACTTCACATATTCTTCTTGCAGCTACCGAGGTGTTCGGAATCACACGATTACACATAGCTTCTGGTAAATCACATATTGTGTGGTGGCTTTGTCATTAGCACAGGCACCTATATCACACGGGGTCCGCCTGTGATGCCCAGAGTGGATTGAGGAGTCTGAGGACAGCGGGGTCACAGCATGATCTAATGAGACACATTTAGAATAAGCTGCGCTGTCTCGCTTGCCCATACACCATCCTAAACTTTACAGTGACAGAAGATCAATAAAACTTCTTTTAAAGAATGTTGCAGTTTTGTCCATTGGTTTTGGCGGCTGAATAAGACGTTATTTTTTGAACACCTGTAGAAGTTGAAATACAATGCAGCAGTTGGCAATAATGGTTTGTCCTAGAAAGGTCACTCATCAGCATACGCTGCCGGGGCGCTGGCGAATATATAGTTTATATAACCGCTGCAATAAATAGAGAAAGTCATATAGTACCAAAAGAGTTTGTCCCCGTCTTAAAGGGGGTTCATTCACATAAAGCTTAAAGGGAACCTGTAACTAGATTTTCACCCTCTACATTATCACGTTATACAGCTAGGGGAATAGCATCTTCAACCTGTCCCTATTAAAGATGCAGCACCAGCCTTAGGCCCAATGCACATGGGCGAATTGTTGCTGTGGAATTGGCGGCGGGCATCTGGCCACGGATTCCGCAGCAATGTCCGTCCATAGCATGCAATGTAAAATGATGCTTCCACCACACGAGCGAAATTTACTTGCGATTTCTGCTCGCAGAGGACAAATCGCAGAATGCTCTATTTTGGTGCGGGACTCGCACGGACGGCTTCTATTGCAGTCAATGGAAGCCATCTGGCCTGTGGCGATTCCAAAATGTCAATTTCAAAATCGCCGTGTCATCGCTGGTGCTGCATTCTCTGCACTGCGCACTGGTGCGCTGGCCCGGCACATCCGCAGCAGGGAGAAAGCAATCTGAACAGGTATCTGGGGGGTCACTTGCCGGCACAGGGTCTGATTCCGCTGCGGGATCCGACCCGGGCGTGTGCATTTCGCCTTAGGTTGGATGATGCCTGGTGCATATTTTTTTTTCTTGGCGTCCCCCACCTCAAAAAAAGAAAAATGGAAGTACAAAGAGGAGACAGCGCCTCGGAAGACAATATAGATCATAGGGGGAGGGAGATCTTCTGCAAATTCTCATATGATCCACATCAGTGGAGAGCAGCATATGGGGAAAAGGATCTGTTTTTTTCCTCATTGATTGCAATAGGGTTTTTAAAAAATGGAAAGCTTTCACTTACTTCTGTTAGGTTTTTGTTTTTTAAATGGAGCACATAGCGCAGCCTGCAGCGTAATTTGCGCTCTTTAAAAATGGAAACCTGACCGAACGGAAGCAAACAGAAGCTTTCCATTGAAACCAATGGGGGAGGAAATGGATCCTTTTTTTTCCTGTTTTAATTCCAATTCTCTGCTGCGTTTGTGGATAAAGCCCTAACGCAGAAGTGAACTTGAGCCTAAGTGATTGGAGTGAACAAGGCCCCCCCCCATACACTTTTATCGTATCGCGCCCCCCCCCAGCACAAAATGCTCCATTGCTCAACCTACATATCAGATTATCTATTGAAGGTTCCCATTTTCAAGTGTTTTTTAATAGAACAAAGCAGTCAGGCATCACAGATCATTTGAAAGGATTTCTGCCTCTTTTGCTGCTTTTTCTTGATTTTGATACACAGCTCTGGCCTGCGTCCCTCTAGGATGTTTCTTATGGACTTTGCTTTGCAGCTTTTTTCCCCCCATGTCTGAAGATGGCATTTACATCTTTCTGAAATAGAAGCTGCGCAGTTGGACTCGGGTCATTGAGGACACTTCATTACATTGCAGAACTCTTTTATCATAAGTAGCTGTGCGCAGTCTGAGCCGCTGACTTCACTCTCATACTAACTATATACTGATGTAGCAAAAATGTAACCGGGACAGATTATCCCATCATACACGGAGGTGACTTGTTATCTTAGGGGTGCATTCACCAGGCAGAATCCCATGTGAAATCACGGAGGAAATCCACAATTGTGCAGGTTTCAAAGGCTGAAAATTTCAGGGCCAATTTCGCCGCGTGAACATACCCTGCCAGACGCACAAATCTCACACAAATATGAAAGCCATTCTTTTGAATGGGTTAATTCACACTTGCAATGTTTCCTGCATAGCACCGCATTGTGATGCGGGAAACATCGCAGCAAGCCAATGCTCTAGCAATATCGCCCATTGCTTTCAATAGGGCCTGAAGCAGCAGCGACGGCCCCATTGAAAGCAATGGGGGAGCCTCACAATCCTCTGCCACTGCTGTAACAGCAGTGCCAGGGGATTCCTTTATCCCTGCGGGGAAGTCCCTTCATCACTGAACACTGTGGCAGCAGTGGCAGAGGATTGCGATCTTCTCCCATTGATTTCAACAGGGCCAGAGCCTCTGCCACCGGCAGCATTAAAAACAATGGGAGAACATCACGATCCCCTGCTGCAGCTGTCACAGGGGATTCCTTCAGCCCTGCTGGGATGGGAGGCTGTTTCCCTGCAGACTTTTCAGAAGGATTGCGAGTGAATCACATCCTGATATCGCTCTTTTGCACGAAATCTGCCTGCAAAAACATGTAGAAAAATCAGCTGCTTTTTTCCAGTTTTTGGCGCAGATTTGCACATAGAATTTGCCATGTCAATGGGAAAAACATGCGTACGGAATTCCAAGGCAGACAATCCTGTTTCTGCATCAAGTGTCATATCGCTTGTTTCCACGTTGCAATTCCGCACGTTGATTTTGTCCATTGACGGCAAACTCCACATACGTATCCGTGTCAAAATACGCAGCAAAAACCTTTTTTTACATGCTTTTTCAGGCGGAATTTGCAGTGGAAAATTCTGTAATGGATTCCACCACATGGAGATGCCCTAAGGCCTCATGTCCACGTGGAAAATCAGATCTGCTGCGGATTCGTAACGCGGATTTGGGCTGCGGATGCACTGTAATTGTCTTTTATTTTTCATGCGGGAGATCAATTGTGCTATGTGCTCTATGAGCTCCCGCACGCGTGATCCGCACTAAAATGCTTCATGCTCCAGAAATTTTTTAATTACCATCCGCGGGTATTTATCTACCCGCGGGTGGTCAATGCATTCCTATGGGGCGCGGATCCGCGTGCGCGAAAAACGCTGCGGATTTTAATTCTTATTTTCCCCATGGACATGAGGCCCAAGGGCTTTTTCACGCAACCGTATTTGTGTACGTTTTTCTACATGCAAATTGCAGAGAATGGAGCCCATTGATTTCAGTGGGTTCATTCCGATGAGCTTGTGAGTTTTGCATGAATATTTGGGTGCAAATGTAGAACCTGCTTTATCTTACTGGGTTTTGCACAGCAAAGGTCCCCATAGATGTCTATGGGAGGTGCGCAAATTCGCAAGAGGATGCATGATACACTGCGCAAAACCATGAAAAACAAAACCGCTGGACATCATTAGACTAATAGCCTTATAATCCATGGAAATGGTGTCTCGTGTGTGTGAACTCACCCTGATGCGCAAAATGTACAACACTATGCACAGACATAGGGATCTGCTTCCTACTGACAGTGGGACCGAGAATCTGCTGATTGGAAGGATCTGAGCATTGGACCCCCGAGGATTGGTTATCAATAGAAAAAATGTCCAAAGCTTGTGTGTCAAGCATATTTTTTTTGTGGGAGAGACAGAAAAATTTACTAAGACCCAATGTCCACGGGTGGGTTTAATTTGCAGAATCCGCACAGGAGATCCGCAAATCAAGCCGCCCATAGGGAAGCATCGGCGTCCGCAAATTAATTAAAGCATGCGGATTTGTTTTGGTCCAGAAAACAAATCGCAGCATGCTCCATTTTTGTGCGGTTTCTGCACGGACGTCTTCCATTGAAGTCAATGGAAGCTATCCGTTCCACGGCGCAGCCACAGCTGACATTGCGGACGGGCCGTGGATACCGTAGGAAAGCAGGAGTTTGAGAAAAAAAACTATACTGCGCATATCTAACGGCAAGCCGTGAGGACCATGCACAGTATAGCAAAACCAGAAGTGGAGAGGTCTGCTCGGACGCCGCTGCTGGAAAATTACAGGTACGTAATGGTCACTGGCCGCGGGCAGGGCTGGATACTGCGTGGGATTCCCTGCATTGAATCCGAGCCGCCCATGGACATGAGGCCTAAGCTACACTTTTCTATCCCCCAAGAACTATATGAACTTTAGGGCTACTGGTTATGTACTTATGAACTACATCTCACCAATTATGGTCTATAGGTATGCCAAGCAATAGGATTTAATAGTTTTTTTTTGTATTAAAGCGTATAGTTTTGATAGTTGTCTAAAATGTGATGTGAAGAGCTGTAAAGTGTCAAATTCAAGGCCCGCGGGCTGAATCTGGCTCTCCATGTCATTTTATGTGGCCCATAAGGTCCAGACGCAGGAGAGCCCTTTTCTAGATTGGACTGTCTGGCGCTCTGTGGACTCATTTGCAGCTTGCTGGTGGGTACTGGGATCACGGCGGCCATCTTGGTCCTACACTGGGCACAATGCGGTCTGAGCCCTGTGACCGCCACTGCAGCCCCTGGAGCCTTTGGTTTGCACTTCTTCTGCTGAGCCTATCCTGCGGTGCAGCGCTGCTTGCCAGGACTCAGACAGTTACGTTAAGCAGATTTCTGTACTTTTCTTCATTCCGCTATCCATCACCCTTGACCGGTCTCCATGTTCTGGCCGCTGAGTAGCACTTCACCCCCCTAATGATGCTGCCACCACCAGGCTTCACTGTAGCGATGGTATTGAGCAGGTGATGAGCAGTATCTGGTTTCCTACAGACATAATACTCAGAATTGTGGCCTACAAATTAATTCTTGGTTTCCTCAGACCAGAGAATCCTGTATCTCGTGGTTAGAGAGTCCTTTAGGTGCTTTTTGGCAAACTCCAGATGGACTTTTACTAAGGAGAGGCTGTAAAGACCGCTATAAAGACCAAATTGGTGGAATCCTGCAGTGATGGTTGACCTTCTGGACGTTTGTCCCATTTGCACGGAGGATCTTTGGAGCTCAGCCAGAGTGACCATTGGGCTCTTGGTCACCTCTCTTACCAAGGCCCTTCTCTCCCGATTACTTAGTTTGTGAGTCGGCCAGCTCTAGGATGAGTCCTGGTTGTTCCAAATTTCTTCCATGTAAGAATTATAGAGGCCACTGTGCTTTTTGGCACTTTCAGTGAAGCAGAAATGTATTTGTAGCTTCTCCAGATCTGTGCCTCCCCACAATTCTGTCTCTGAGCTCTATAGGGAGTTCTTTTCTGCTTATGGCTTGGTTTTGGCTCTGATATGCTTTTTGAGCTATGAGACCTTGTATAGACAGTGTTGTCTTTGAAAATTATGTCCAATCAACTGAATTCACCCCAGGTGACTCAAATCAAGTTGTAGAAACATCTCAAAGATGATTAAGAGAAATTGGCTCCCCCCAGAGCTAGATCAACTAAGGATCGGGTACCTTACTATCTGCTTGTACGTTGCCCCAGATTAATGTGTTGGTTTTCTAGGGTTATATCAATAGCACAGTTTGGGCTCAGAGTTTTTGATCTTTAGAGAGCCAGCATTAAAATAAATAGGGTTTTAGTATATGGCCAGTTTTAGTCTGGGCTGGTAGTATGTGTCCTTTTGCTCTGAAAGTGCCATGTGAAGTATTCCTGCAGCTTTTATAGCAGACTTATAAAACATGGTGGAAAGTGCTTCTTAAACCTGATTTGTTGCAGCTGTTGAGTTCTCAGCTCTTAAATACCTCACTTTTATGCACTTGACCTTCCATACACGGTAATGTTTTATAATCACTTTCTTTGCTTTTATTGAAATAAAAAATTATGGTAAGCATCTTGTTTTTATTAGCGAAGGAAAAGTTCTCAATGCCACCACCGATGATCCATCTGAAAACTTCCACAATATCTCACACTCTTGGCACCCAGGTTATTGGTGCAGAGCGTTTGTTATTTCTCAGTTAATGCATGTTGGTTGTTAAAATTGTTGGCAAAGTTATTATTTGTACAAACATATTCTTGCAGTTTTTTTTTTTTAGTTTCTTTTTTTTTTAATTCTTGAAGAATTCGAGGGCTACATATAAAAATATATATTCTGAAGAAAATATCCTACCATTTTGTATCTACAGATACTATTCCGACCTATTTGTCTTCATGATTAAAGCGACCCTCCAGTACTGAACAAACAAAGATGTCCACAGCGCTCCTGTGACTACTGCTACACACTGTGCATTAGTATGCATCAGTAATCTAAGGTCAGGAAGGCTAGAGTGCCTACAAGGTGTGAGGAGACTTATAAGGCCATCCATGCTCCTCTGGGAAATATGCAAATATGGAAGATGGAACAATACCTCTACAGTGTAACCTATTGTAAAGCAGCATTCTTTCAAGTTAATGTCAGATTTTTTTAACAATCCTTGTAACAATAACTGGGAATTATAAACCAAAGCCAGAATCTTTTTCAATAAGGAAAATATAGCCATGCATAGACAGCTGTTTTAGGGTGATTGTCAGTGTGCAGCAGGTTTCTGGCTTGCTGCCTTCCAATAGGTGGCACTGTAGAGTTATTGTTTCATTTTCCTATTTGCATATTTCCCAGAGGAGCATGCATGGCCTTATAAGTCTCTTTATATCTTCTAGGTGCTGTTATCGGAATAGCAATGGGTTACCCTGATTTCACTGCCTGCTCTGAATTGTAATTGAGAGGGGAGTGCATGCCGATAAAGCCGAAGACACAGAGATGTATCAAAAGGCAATATGCTTCTGTTATTTATCAGAAAATAGCCTAGCTTTTTACAGACAAAGCATTGCATTGCAGAAGAGGAGTGTACAGAAGAGTAATCACATTTACATCTGATTGGTTACCTTGCATACACAAAATGACGTTTCATTAGAGATACATACTCTTAAAGTCTTAAGAACTCAGAAACTAGAACCTATCCTATTGATTAACATATGTTAACGCCTTAAGGTGTGTGTTACTACTAAAACAAGTGATTTCTAAGAAACAGTGTAGGATAGTTTGTGTTTAATATGTTTTTATTAAAGCTTTTATCAAATTTTCACAATAACAAAACAAGTATAACAGGTAGCTAGTCTCGCAGGACTGCTGCATTAATATACAGGCTATAACAATGAAAAGTCACACTAAAATGTGACCGGACTCGAAATTGCTCGGTGTTCAACTGACACCTCTTTGGTATTCGTACTTTGGCAGCGAGTCCTTCGGTTACTGAACCCATAGTTACATGTAATCCAAGCGAACCGGAAAATAATAGAATGGAAAACATCCAGTTTTTAAATAGCTACGGCGACCAGAAAGAAAAAAAGAAAAAAAAAAAGGAAAAAACACATAGAAAAGAAGGACACAAGAAAACCTAGAGTACGCGCAGATAATGGGGGAGGGATGGAGGGAGAGGGGGAAAAAGGAGGAGGAAGGGGGAGGTACCGGAAACAAGAAGACAGGAATGGAGAGGGTGCAAGGGCACCCAGTCCTCGTAGGTTGACAATCCAGGGCTCAGATCTACATCATAACTTCCCGCAACCCTGGGGCAACTTGTCGCCTCACCACCCCGTAATATTCTGAAACTCAACTGAGTCACGGAATTCATTCCATACTGCCCATGCGCGCCTGCCCGAGCTCTCGGCTCCAGAGCCCTCATCCCCAGCTCCTCCATGTACATCAGGTGATTTAGCTCTTGTATGAATTCTACAGTCGAGGGGGTGACGCCGCTTCGCCAATGGCGTGGAATAACAGCCCTGGCTGCAGTGAGGAAATGTCGCAGAAGACCCTTCTTAATCGCAGCAAAGGGACCAGGGATGATTGAAAGCAGCGCCAGTTGTGGAGTAGCATCCACTGTGCTGCGTGACACCCCCTCGAATAATTCGAAGACCAACTTCCAAAATGGCTGTATAAGGGGACACTCCCACCAGATGTGCAGCATGGTTCCACGCCCAACCCCACATCTCCGTGTAGGATAGTTTGATCCTGTAGTCATACTTCCATCACTTTCTTACCTCACAGTAACTTGTACATACCACTGAATGGCCACTTTATTGGAGACAGCCATCTAGGAGCATTTTGGACCTTCTATGGCCTTCAGAACTGTAGCAGTTCATCATGGAATAGATTCCACTAGGTATTGAAATAGTTTTGCAGGAATATTAGAATTAGATGGAGTTACTAACGTGCTTTGGACACCCGATGGGAAAGGTTCAGCAACTCATGCTGCTTATGCCAAATTCTGACCCTCCCAGCAGCATGGCACAACGTAAACCTGGATTCATCTGACTAGGCACTGCTTAGTAATCCAATTTTTGCCCTTTCTTGCCTCCTGGTGTTATGCCTTTCTGTTAGAGAACAATGGCACTAGAACTGGTTGTCTGTGTTTACAACTCAAACTCAGCTCAACTGCAAACTCCCAAAATAAAGTCTTTACCTTTCAAAAAGTCTACCCTTTTTGATAGCGGTAAAAGGGTACACATGGCAAATAACACTAATGCGAACAAAAATTCAATGTCCATGTTCCTGCAAGTATTCTGCTATTACTAATACAATATCGTACTAAAAGCATTTGAACACCCATATCAGTAGAATGGATTGTGTCTTATTAGCATGTCAGGTGTCGTAAACCAGGCTACATAAGATGCGGACCCTTGGAGGTGTCATAGTTTGGGACGGGAACTGCACGCTGCTGGATATAAGTGTTATGTTGCTGCACACAAGCCGTCCATCATGGAGGCAATGTATTGGCCAGCTACACTGATGCAAGAAGCATCATTATTGGGTAGCTGAGCAATGGAAGAACATTCTATGGAGTCACAAAGTACTCTACTCCATTATCAAATCAGATGAACATACTTGGGTGTGGAGGATGCCTGAGGTATGCTTTTTGCCTGAGAATTGTGCGAACAGTTAAGGCCAGCTTCACACGGTCGAGAAACTCTCACGAGATTTGTGCATTGCAAGCCACACAAATCTTGCATGAGTATGCACCCTGTTCTTTTGAATGCAGTCATGTACATGAGTGATGTTTTCCTGCAACCTATCGTGCTGCGGGTAAAAATCGCTGCATGTCCTATCTTTTCGCATTTCTCAAAACGTGTTGCCCATTGTTTCTCAGACCAGTATCGCACTCGCCATGTATAGGTAGCCTTAAAAAGGGATTTCTGGGACATAATTTTAAGCCAGTTTACGTTTTTCTTGTTTTTTTTTAAAGAAAAATCGAAAACCCACCAGCGGCTCACCATCTAGCACTACAGCCTCAGTGCCCGCGTGGACACTAGAAGAAAGAAACAGTGGGGGGTTCATGTGTCGTTTATTGCACATGTGGCCACTCAGTCACTTACATACTTCCACGGCTGTGGAAGAATCACCACTGAAGTCGTGAATGGCCAAGCTGTCATGTGCAAAATGAGTGGCACATGGCTGCCTGCCGCTGCGTCTGGGTACCATGCGGCAGACACACTGTATAGTAATAGTGAACCCCATAGTGGCCCGAGTGGTAATCGGGTCCTGTATAGTTGCCCCAGTAGTTATAAGGTCCCTATAGTGACCCCAGTGGTAATAGGGTCACCCATAGTGTCTCCAGTAGTAAGTTACCCCCATATTGGCCCAGTAATAATAGTGATCCCCATAATGGCCCCAGTAGCCATATTGCTCCCATAGTGGTCCCAGTAGTAATAGTAATCCCCATAATGGCCTCAGTAGTCATAGTGCTCCTATAGTGGCCTCAGTAGTAATAGTAACCCCCATAGTGGTCTCTTTAGTAAGTGTCCCCTATATTGGTGGCCCCAGTAGGAATAGTGCCCTCCATGGTGGGTCCTGTAGTAATTGTGTCCCCTATATTGGCCACAGTAGTAAAAAGTGACCCCCATAGTAGTCCAAGTAATAGCAACCCCTCTCCCCCCCCCACCTTTCTCGTATTCGCCTCTGGCCGGCCAGCAACCTAACAGGCATTCCACTCACTCAGGGCTCTTTCACACAGGCGTATACCAGCCCTGTTTTCAAGGCCAGCCGATGGACGCCACCCATCTGAGGCATTGGTTTCCAATGCCTCACGTCAGATGGGCATTTTTCCTCTGCGTAAAACTGTCCAGATGGCCAGAAAGCGGATACGGTGTGCATTCCGGTCGGTGCTTCTATGCCGGCCAGAAAAGATAGTTTTGGAACTATCTTTTCTGGACGGAATATGGCCGCTGCCATAGACTCCTATGGGTGCCTATGACAGCTACAAGAGAAGGGAGGTGGGAGGGAGTATAGCAGCATGTCTGCTAAACTCCCACTCCCTTCCCTCCTCCTCTCCGCTCCTTGCTGGCTGTTTGCAATGGGACGGGTCGAGGGCTAGTGTGCTATGCTCCCCCTCTCCGACCCTTGACAGCTGCCAGAAATGGGAGGGGGCGGGGAATAGCACACTCCCCTGCCCCCTCCCCTTGCCGAGAGCTGGTGAGGGGTTGGAAAGGGGGGGGGGGGGAGGCAGTTTAGCAGAGGTAAACTGTCCTTCCCCACCCGCTGTATCCCAGGCTTAAAAATAGCAAATGAGTCCAGTAGCACTCTTACTCTTATCCCACTACAGGGAGAGGTACTCGGTCATGCACAGCCACAGTATGAGAATCATGGACCTCCAAATGCCCAATATCGATCATAGTTCAGAAAAAGTAGTGGCAGCATCAAAGGTGTATAGCCAAAATAGGAAAGATTTTATTGCTCAATGTTAAAAGGCAATGTTTTGACTAGAGGTCCTAATCACGCCTATCCCGGGCTTGGCGTATACTCACCGGACCCGGGCTGCTGCAGGCTGAATGAGTGGATTGCCTGTTAGGTTGCTGCACAGCCAGCGGGCTACATATTATGAGATGGCAGGCCAGATTTGGCCCGTGGGCCTTGTGTTAGACGTGTGTTTTAGACAATAATGTGCTGCTGACAACGTGGTAATACTCTGCGAATGGTCAGCAATGCTTCCAACAAGACACGCTGTTTTACATTGGTTTGAGGTCAGTGTCCCATGATTGGATTGGATTGGATTGGCTTGGCTTGTACAGAGTTTCGACCTGAACTCTATTGAGCATCTCTGGGATGAACTGGAACATCAGGTCAGGAAATATTAACAACGTCCATCATCTTCTTGGAAAGAACTTGCTAGACATTTGCAGCATGAATGGAAAGAAATACGGAAGTCTATCAAATGTTAGTAGAAAGTATGCCACCGAGAATTTCCAATGTCATTAGGGCCAAGGGAGCCCCACTAAGCATTAACATATGTTAATAAATACTATGGACTCTTGCTCAGGGATCCAATTACTTTTGATAGCAATATATATATGTATGTGTGTGTGTATGTATGTATATATATATATATATAAATATATATATATATATTCATTCTCATAACTAATATAGATCAAGTCAACATATTATGCTTTTCGTACAGTTTCCTCCACTCTTCCGTCCCAGTAGACCTTGCAATCTAATCCTGCAATACAGTCACATGATAGTTCACTCGAGCCAATTTAACAGGAAGTTAAACTTGTCATTATGTTTCTGGAATCTGGGAAGAAAGTAAAGTTGTTACAAGAATACCATATGGCCAGAAGGGGAAAACATACAAATTCCATGCAGATGGTTGAAAGCAAGCCCAAGGCCCGAGTCTTACAGAGCAGAAAAGTTAATCATTGTGCCACCCAAAGCACTTAGCACGCTGGCAGGAGAAATCCCATGCTCTCATCTTCGGTTGATACGTCCCTAGTCTCGCAATATGCTTCATTTTTCATAAGACCCAACAGATTCCCTGTAACATTCGGAGCTAGGACATGACACTTCTGTTCTGTAGGATGAGTGACAATTTCCATGCGGAGGATCTGTCGTAGTTACTGAGCCCTGTAAATACAAAACACACGTTTACCCGAATCCCAGCGGCTGATTACCTCAGATTATGCATTTATTCATTATTGCAAATTAGTTGAGAACGCTGACACAAATCAGGCACACCCACTGACTACAGGCACTGTGGGGAATCACGGAAACATTTCGGAGTAATAAACGTGTTTCCTAGGCTACGGTATCTACACAATATTTTATTAACAATCAAATCACAGAATAAACATATTGGCCGGAAATTAATGAGAGAACTGTTATTCTCTTGTGGAACAGAATCCAGAGCCGTTCACACTCGGCTCTTTGCTCATCAAGTGGGTCGTACTTGACAATATCCTTGCTTTTATATGAAGGAACAGATTTGCTCATAAACTAGTTTTTAGTATTATTTATGGTACCAGTGATTCTGGTGGTGCCATTTACTAATATATAGTGAAAGGTTTGTTTCAACACTGGACAACAGTTGACGATTAGATGAAGGCTGGAGTGGTGTTGGCGGTATTAGCACTTGAGATGACAAACGGACCTAGATAAGCTGGGAGCTTGGGCAGAAAAATGGCAAATGAAGTTCAATGTTGATAAATGTAAGGTTATGCACATGGGCAGGAGAAACAGATGTCACCAATATACACTAAATAGGGTACTGCTAGGGAAAAATGATATGGAAAAAGTCCTGGGGGTACTAGTGGACTGTAGACTAAACTGGAGTAACCAATGCCAGTCAGCTGCTGCAAAGGCTAATAAAGTCTTGGGGTGCATTAAAGAGGTATAGGGGTGAGGGACGAGAACATTATCTTCCCACTATATAAGGCACTAGTCAGGCCTCACATGGAATACTGCGCACAGTTCTGGTCACCAGTGCTCAGGAAAGATGTTACAGCGCTTGACAGGGTTCAAAGAAGGGCAACTAAACTAATACATGGAATGACGGGACTGGAATACCCAGAGAGGCTATCAAAATTGGGATTATTTACTCTAGAAATAACTATGTATAAATACATGAGGGGACGATACAAAGATCTCTCCCATGATCTGTTTACACCCAGGACTGCGAAGGTAACGAGAGGGCATCCGCTACGTCTAGAAGAAAGCAGGTTTCATCACCAACATAGAAAGGGGTTCTTTACTGTAAGAGCAGTGAGACTGTGGAACACTCCGCCTGAGGATGTGGTGATGGCAAAATCCATAGAGGAGTTTAAAAGGGGACTTGATGTCTTTCTGGAGCGGAAGGATATTACAGGATATAAATCTTAGGTTAATTGTTAATCCGGGTATACAGGCAGGTAGGAACTATTAGGGGTTGATCCAGGGAACAGTCTGATTGCCATTAGGGAGTTGGGAAGAAATTTATCCCCCAAAAGGGCTAATTGGCTCCTGCTCTTGGTTTTTTTTTTGCCTTCCTCTGGATTAACAACACAGTAGGATAAACAGGCTGGACTGGATGGACATTGTCTTCATTTGGAATTACATACTATGTTACTATGATATCACATTCAGGAGATGTGAAGATAGTGGTGAAGGACTATGCTTCAATGTTGTTGGTCCGTATGCACTGCCAGCTATGTATGTGGACATTTGTGAGGTGTCATTTATCGGAGTCTCCACACAGGTGTGCAGCTGTTTCACAACCAGCTACAAACTGCTAGACTGAGTACTGTAGTGAGCTGATGATTACTGGTGACATCATCTGCAACAACAAATACCAGGATCATGGTAGGGCTGCAGCGCTGGATTGCCGCATCAGCGGACAGGTAAATACTGCTCCTTTTCTTATTCCACCACAGTGGGCCCTATAGGGGGAATATTGTCCAGTAGTCAGGCAACCCCTTTTAATACTGTCATACCATGACCAAATATTACTACCATATATATGGACTGAATAATACCACCAAACAATGGTCAGTTGTTATCACTACACCCTGACAAGAGCTGACCATTACAACTCCCTGTCACTTCATTAGGGTTGAATTATGAAAGTGCCCGCCCAATCTCTTTACTGGCAGAGCACTATACAGTGAGTTTGCCACTAAAGTGGAGGACACATATATACGTCTTAGCTGCGTGGTACATCGACAATTTGGATGTTAGATTCTTCTCAGACTGCATGTACTTTTGTCCCTCTGCAGAATGTGCCACCCCTCCTATTCTCATCACTTTTTGACATTAAAGGTAACGCCCCTTTTTATTCAAATTTACCCCCAGATTGGAAGTTGCAGCCCCTTAAGGGCATGCTCCATCCCTGCAGTCCATGCCCGCTTCCTTATGTACTTTACAGCCTTTTAGTATATATAAATACAGAGGTCAGGTAGATTGTTCTCAGTATATGCACACAGAGGTCAGTTAGAGTCTCCTCAGTATATACACATAGAGGTGAGGTAGATTCTCCTCAGTATAGACACATTGAAGTGAGGTAGATTCTCCTCAGTATATACACATAGAGGTGAGGTAGATTCTCCTCAGTATATACACATAGAGGTGAGGTAGATTCTCCTCAGTATATACACATAGAGGTGAGGTAGATTCTCCTCAGTATATACACATTGAAGTGAGGTAGATTTTCCTCAGTATATACACATAGAGGAGAGGTAGATCCTCCTCAGCATATACATGTAGAGGTGAGGTAGATTCTCCTCAATATATACACACAGAGGTGAGGTACCTTCTCAGTATATACACACAGAGGTGAGGTACCTTCTCCTCAGTATATACACACAGAGGTGAGGTACCTTCTCCTCAGTATGTACACATAGAGGTGAGGTACCTTCTCCTCAGTATATACACACAGAGGTGAGGTACCGTATCCTCAGTATATACACACAGAGGTGAGGTACCTTCTCCTCAGTATGTACACACATAGAGGTGAGGTAGATTCTCCTCAGTATGTACACAGAGGTGAGGTAGATTCTCCTCAGTATATACACATAGAGGTGAGGTAGATTCTCCTCAGTATGTACACACATAGAGGTGAGGTAGATTCTCCTCAGTATGTACACAGAGGTGAGGTAGATTCTCCTCAGTATATACACACAGAGGTGAGGTACCTTCTCCTCAGTATGTACACACATAGAGGTGAGGTAGATTCTCCTCAGTATGTACACAGAGGTGAGGTAGATTCTCCTCAGCATACACACATAGAGGTGAGGTACCTTTTCCTCAGTATGTACACATAGAGGTGAGATAGTTTCTCCTCAGTATATACACATAGACGTGAGGTAGATTCTCCTCAGTATATACACATAGACGTGAGGTAGATTCTCCTCAGTATATACACATAGAGGTGAGATAGATTCTTCTCAGTATATACACATAGAGTATTGCAGATTTCCACACAGTTTTTCACACATAGAATTGAATAGTAATGTTGCAACCCCTCTACTTTTCCTATGTAGGCCCTAAAGAATGGTTGTGCCAAATTTCAAGTCTGTACAACGCCAGAAAGTTGGAGAATTAGTGGCAAATTAGTCAGTGAAGGCTTTCGCCTATATATATTATGACAGACAGATGGTGGGCGTGAAGGGGTTAATATGCTGTGGATATAATTTAAATAGTATGTATATTTTAGTAAACAAACAAGCCAAGTTGTCTCGGCTGTCTTCATTGGATTGCCGTTCACGGAGCAGCCGTAAATGATAATTTATGATTATTTAGTAATATCGTATTACTAATTGTCTCTATTTAGAAGAAGCTGATGAATCCCTATAAATTTTTCCTTAATTGCCCGCGATGGCATCGGAGCAGTAAGCCACGGCGCAGTGTTATAGTTCCGCCACCTCTTTCCCGTCGCCCTGTATTTTATTTTAATCTGGCAGTTTTGTTATTCAAATCACTTGTCAGCTTTCTATTTCCCTGAATGCTGCCATGTGCAATAAATGTGGGTGGTCTACTTAGTCACGGCCCCATGGGAATTGTAATGATTGCAATCTTGATTCATAACTTGTAAGATCCATCTCTTTAATTGCACAAGAAACTATCTGCCGTTAATCTCTACATGAAGACATTTGAATTCCAGAAGCGCGGTAGAAATAGAAACGATTTCCTATTAATATTTCAGTATTGTACCCACGCGGGGGTTTAGTCGCCTTGTTTATAAAGATCTCCGCTTCGCCTTGAATATTAAAAATGATCGTTCCTCATATGAGAAAGTCAACATGTATTAATACAGCGCTCCGCTGCTTAAAAGCTATATAGTCAATTTTCTCAGTGTGGTAGCAGGCTATTTGCCTCTTTACCAAGATTATGCTGCTACATTATAGTTTAACATATGGTATGTAGGGATTGGTTTTAGATAATTACCCACAGTTCTGTTGGGTTTAGGAACAAAAATAGCATGCTCCAGTATAATGGCTACAGTCCAGACTATCCTGCCATGTAGCTATAAAACGCAATACTGCAATGCTAAACTGCAATACCAGACTCAGCCCCTAGGACAGGAGAAGTGCGGTTTCTGGAAGAAAGCGGCTATGTTTTTTTAAATCCTCATACAATCCATTTTAAGGTGTCATTTTGGTTTCCGCAAACGAATGTTAATTTTTTGTATGATGAATATAATATATAATTCCACTATGGCCCGTTTCTTACGAGAGTATCCCTATCGCACGTTTACTGCTCAGATGGCAACCTTTCTTCCCAGTCCTTACCTCCTTTGGCTTGATGAAGGGTTATTGCCAAAAACGTTGCCGTAACCTCTACTTTATACATCGGGAGCATTTCCAATAGGATGTCAAGTTTTATTTGCATCAGTTTCAAAGTGTGTCCGCTTCTGTATTGGGCTACATTGAGGAGTCTCTGATGGTGTGACCCCAGGATTGGCACCACATCAAGATACAACTTTTCAAGAACTACTACTTGTGTTTACTCTACCGTGGGTCTAATGAACGAAACTCAAAGCATCATAAAGTGCCATGATGCTGTGAGTTCAGGTCAGTAGAAGCAAAGTTGGGCTGGGAAACCCATTCTTGTAATGGGTCAGAGAAATGTATATGCTTGTGTGAAACTGCCTTATCGCATCTATTTTTAAGGCTTCTGCTTGTCTTTTGAAGGGACATCTGTCAAAGGCGGCTGCACACAACCCAGGTCGGATTCCGGATGCTTGATTCCGCACCGGAATCCGACCCTGTGACCGGCCGGTGACCCAGCGTACTTGTCTTTTCCTTTCTTTTCTTTTTCTGTACTGCGGATGGTCCGCAGTCCAGATTTTCCTGCACCGTCGCTAGGTGATCACGCTGGTACCAAGACCTTTACTCAATGTTAATTGCGAAAGGGCCGCAGGCCGGACGGCTACCATTAACTTCTAAATAGAGCATGCTGCAATTTTTTTCCCTTTGCGAGCGGAAAATCGGAATTTATTTATGCCCATGTGCAGGAAAAAGCACTTTTCTGTAGCATGTCTATGGCCGGTATGTGCTGTGGAACCCAGGGGAAATGCCCGCCACCAGATTTGGCAATTCAAATCTGTCTGTGTGCAGCCGGTGCAAGTGATGGATGGAGGGGATGGCACGGCGATAATCACTGGACTCCTTGTGTCTTCTACTGTAAAGTATGAGGAGTGGCAGGGCACTGTTATCTGAAGGTGTGTGCTAAATGAAAAAAGTTTGGTACCGTATTAGCCAGTAGAATAATATTATATTGATCTCAGTAAAAGGAACAAAATAATCTTGTAGATATTATAACTTTTAATGGCTAACACATGAATAATGATGTTAAACTCGTAAGCTGTCAAGGCTGCTTAGGCTTCTTTATGAGGCTGGTATAACAACATATCTGAAGAAGTAGACACCTCTTACTAATCTCTATACTTTGCTTCAATCTAGTGGTGACACGCTGTTTGAAAAAACCCTTCATAAATGGTAAATTGATTTCCCAGAGTTTACGGTGGAGGACTGGGAGGAGGTACTAGCTAATTGTTTCCAACTGTACTCAATGCCCGTGATGCACTAATTCAATATAAATTTCTATATAGAGCTTACTTCACATCTGTCAGACTGAAAGCATTGAATATCTTAGATAATGACATTTGCTCCATCGTTCATGTAGTGTGACTGTGTAGCAAGGTGTCATCCATCTGGTCTGCAGCTCTCCTGTTCAAGAATACACACTTCGGTTTTCCAAGGATTTTGTCACCTCATGTATTTCTCTTGGGAATATTCTACTCTCTAGTTATAGGGACAAATTAAACATTTTTCCTACATTCTACTATTTTGTGCTCGTAAAATTGTTGAAATCTATTGGAAATCTGCAGACCCTCCATCTTTGAATCACTAGCTCAAGCTGGTTAACTACTACATTTCACTCTACAAAGTCCTGCAGTGAGTAAATTTGAAAAAATCTGGGCCAAATGGCTTAGTATTTCAACTTCTATTGATATGCCTATCTTTAGGGGTCTGTCACCAGGAACCTTCACTAATCATCTGTCTTCGAAGCCGATGTGCTTGTGCATTGAGCTGATGTCTGCAGGAAGCAAACAGCACTTTTCTCACTATAGTGGCTCAGCATGGTATTCCAGACACAGCTACTATTGAAATAAATGAGAACTTGGCCTGCAATACCGAGCTGGGCCACTGAAGTGAGAATAGAGCTGGCAACTTCCTGCAGAAATCAGCCCAATGTACAAGCACATCAGCCTCGAGAACAGTTGATCAGTGGAGGTCCCCGGTAGAGACCCTTGCCAATCTACTATTGATGACCTACCCTAAAGATTACAACTGGACAATCTCTTTAATCCAAGTGAGAATGTGGTGAGAGGGTAGGCTAACGTGTCGGGGTCTTTATCTTCTTGTCTGTATTTGTCTTAAGTGTGTGAGCCTGCACCCTTTTTTCTACAGTTGTTCTTAAGCAATGATCACTCAATCCAAATTAATTTTGTACTCCAGTATTGTAATACAATATGAATGTCCATCTTATGTGTCAGAATCTGTTTTCGTCAGCTGGTCCTAAAGTATCGTTGCTGGTTTGCTTTGTTTTTCTTTGCTAGCTCTGGTACCGCTTTCTTCAAATGTGCAAGCTAAAACCTTAAAATAAGTATCTATTTGAGGATGTTTTGAGCGCCAATGGGTCTTTTTCAAGCAACAATAAGCCCCAAAACTGTTTAAATATACTGCAATTTGGCCATACAAGACCACAATGATGTCACAATTTATTGTATCCAATACACTGTGAACAATTTTTGAAGTTTAAGTAAGTCTGGGGTGCGGGATAATGTTTCTTCTTGTGGAGAGCACCACATGGGTCTAGGGAACCTTATAGGCCATGCAGTGCTCCCTGGGAAAAAGCTATGCAAATGAGTGATGAAAAAATCCTCCATAGTGCCACTTATTGGAAGATAGCTGAAGTTTAAGTATAAATGAAATGCATAAATAAAGCAAAGCAACCAAAAAGTACAATCACCTCCTGTGCAGCCTTCACCACCAGCTTCTTCTAAAATGTTCCTTAGTAGGTTCTGTAGTATTTTTAGGTTTCTGTGTGGTCAAAAAGTTTGAGAACCCATGCTCTATAAAGAAGTCACATACAAACCATACAATAAGCTCCCGAGACCTCATATAAACTCCACTAAAAACTGGAGACCAGTCTCCTTGACATGACCACAAATGTATAATTTAGCTTCCATTTTTATATAAATGTCATGACTGGTTTGGCTTTGAGCGGCAGCCAGAGAACGTGATGTTTACATGTCTGAACATCTTAGACTTCCCTACTCTTATGAATTTTATCTTCTCCACTAATTTTCTGCACAGTTGCTTAAGAAGTTGCTAGCTAAGTTGCTCGGGACGTATCAGCAAGTAGACCTAATGTTCTGTGAAGCTCTCCAGAATTCACGAGGTTCTCACGCAGCATAACTGCCTATATTTATACATGACCTCCAGACAGATCGGGATGCCTTTAATACATGATGTCCAGGTGGCTTTCTGTTTCGTCCACATATGCAGTGAGGTCATCTGAACAGCAATATCTAATAGTGGAGAATTTGTGATTTCCTTGTCTCCTCAGCAGTTTCCCCATGTGGATCTGATCAAAGGTGACCCAGCTGTTCTAGGGAGTGTCATTGTAACACATAATTTAGAACATGCACAGTGGAAAAATGGGGAAAGACAATTTGCAAAACTACATGTTCATATTCTGCTATTTCTATAGTTGCAAGAAAGCCCTGTTAGCTTTTAAACTTCCCCTAAGCTGGCCGTAGATATGAAGATTTTCCCCGGTCTAAAGAGTGTTCCCAATTTGTTTTGCAACTAGGACAATTAATATTTACCACATTCTGAACAATTTTCCCCTTGGAACATATCCTTGCATTGCCATACATGTAGTATGTGTATGGAAGGAAAGCACATACTGTTAGTGTAATGTTTGCAACTAGCAAGGAAGAACATATTTGGACATATTAAAGTTTTTAATATATTTGCTACACAGTGAATCAGGGGAGAGTGGGTGAACGCTGCATTAAACACACAGCTGACGCCTGCTATTGTGGTGGCCCAGAATATCCATTTCTGGCCCCCTCAATAATGTCATACATGTCATGTCTTTTGTAGGTGCGCTGTGCCAATTTTCTAGTCATTCTGTTATGTGTATTGCAAAGCTGCAGCAAGTGAGGAGTTAAATGTTTGCATGAGACTGAGAGATGCTTGCAATGCATCAATATTTGTCTAGTCATGTGTTCTATGTGGTCTATAAGTATGAGTACTTTGGGTGTGGGAGTGAACTCTTCTGGGTTCCTGAGAGTTCCAGCCACATGGGGGTACCTTCAACTCCCATGTGGTGAAGAATGGAGGAGGAAAAGCGGTTTCTGATCTTCTGTGCGGCAGTGACTGTGGAGGAGTGAGTCCCAAAAGAGAGAGAGCGTGACCGTGTTGGTGGTGAGAGAAGGCCCAGCCCCTGTGCAGTGGTACTTTTGTGCTGTTTTCCTACATGGCCGTCCTGTACTTTGGGATCAGCGCGTAGAGGTACTAAAATTCTGCTGTCCTACGCGGCCATTCTGTGCCCTGGGATCACCGTATAGAGGTACTAAAGAAGATTCTTGTTGTCCTGCACATCTGTCCTGTGAAATTTGTGCCTTCACCTAGTGTTTGATGAGAAGTAAAGTTTTGCCAGGCCCTGACCATTCCCAGGGACCTGAGGTACGTTATACAAGTCTACGGCTCATGCTGGTACAGAATTTTTCTTCCCATTGATTAACTACAAGTAATGTTAGGAAATACCTGCAAAATCTGTTTAAATATGATTAAGCTATTTTGTAAACCACTTTACTAAGTAGTGTAAGTTTTAAAGTTTAAAACTTTGCTTTGCAAAGCAGTTTGCAAATTAGTCTGACCATTAAACTATAGCATAGTTAGGTTTTTAATGACTTAGGCCCCCTGCATACAGGCTGAAATCTTGCAGCTGGATTTCCCACAGAATGTCCGCCCGTGCACGCTGCCATAGGACTCCATTAGATAATGCCATCCTATGCAGGTATTATCTAATGGAGTCCTATGGCAGCGTGACAGCCGCGATTTGACCATGAGAAAATTCGCATAGTGAACAAATCGCGGCAAGTCCTATTTCTGTGCGAGCCTCGCAGAAGCCCGCACAGAAATGTCACCACTGACTCGCCGGCTGTGCACTGTGCATTTGCCGACTGGGCAGCAGCTGGCACATAGCAGAGCGGGGAGAGAAGACATTGGACGAGTGAGTATAAGATGAATGCCGGGGCACGGGTCGCATCCGAGCCGACCGTGTGCAGGCGGCCTTACTCTGTAAGTAAAGGCAGTGATTACAGGTAGATTTCCTTTACTTAGGAAGTAAGCCTCTAAAACCCTATCTGCAGCTCCAAGAGGTTTGCCAATTTTAATTTTAGCCCCTACCTTCTGCAAAGTTATGCAAGCCTTGCCTAGAAAAAGGCCATAAGGTATATATTTATGTGCTTATGCGTGCGTGCCTTAAGCCCAATGTCCACGGGCAAATTTGACTTGTGGATTACCCACACATGAAGACGCCCATAGAGATGCATGGGCGTCCGCAAATGGATTAAAACATGCAAATTTGATTTGTGGATCTTTTGGTCTGGAAAACAAATCGCAGCATGCTCTATTTCTGTGAGGTTACCCCACAGACTGCTTCCATTGAAGTCCATGAAAGCCATCTGATCTGCGGCACACCCACAGCTAACACTGCGGACGTGCCGCGGATCTGCAAGAATGCAGGAGATTTTTAAAAAATGGTACTACGCATGTCCAACGTCCGTGAGGACCATGCGCAGTGCAGCAAACCCAGAAGTGGAGGGATCCGCGCGGACGACGCTACCGAGGAAATGCAGGAAAGCAGGGCTCACTGGCCGCAGGCAGTGCTGGATTCCGTATGGATTCCCTGCACAGAATCCAAGTGTGCCATGGACATGAGGCCTTAGGCCTCCCTCACACAGGGCGTTTTATACAGCGTTTAGAGCTGCCTTTTCAGCCCAGCGCTAAACGCTGTACAAGGCTCCCATTCATTTCAATGGGGCTGCTCACACAGGGCTGAAAACGCAGCGCCTCCCAACGCTGCGCTTTGACAGCGATGCATGTTCTATTTTGGGGCGTTTTCAGCCCCGCGTCGCCCATTGAAATGAATGGGCAACGGTTTTAGCACTGCTGAAAACGCGGCAACACTTGGTGTCGCGTTTTTAGCAGCGTTAAACGCTCGGCGATTTTCGGGGTGAGGGCTTGCAATAGAAGCCGAAATCAGCCCCTGCTAGGCTAGGTAGAAATAAAGAAAGTAATACTCACCTAGCCGCTGCAGTCCGGGCGCGGCCGCTGGTCTCTGCCGCTGATCCGGGCTTCCTCTGCATTCACAAGTCTATTGCCGTAGGCTAGGTTTGAGAACCCCGCCTCCGGCAATAGAGTGCTGTGATTGGTTGTCGGCACGCTCGATGCCCAATCACAGCCCTTCATTGACTGTCTCAGCCAATCAGCGCCGGCAAGCTCTGATTGGCTGAGACAGTCAATGAAGGGCTGTGATTGGTTGTCGGTGCTTGCTTGATGCCCAATCACAGCACTCTATTGCCGGAGGGAATAACTTGCTGATCAGTACGAGCTTCATTGCTGATTCTCCCGCCGATGTTGAGAATGGTACTCCCATGACCCACTCTCCTGTCACTGCGGGGGTCGCTTCTCCTCCCCCTAGTAACCTCATTTTGAATGGAGCACTGTCCGCCCATTTGTGGGTAGCACTCCATTCATTTCAATGCACTCCATTAATTTCAATGGGGCTGGCAGAAAGACCCAAGGGGGTGCCGCTCGGGTATCTCGGCAATCCTGTTGAAAGTGAATGGAGCACTGCTGCGCTTGTGCAACCAGCATTTTACCGAGTCCCCTGTGCAGTAACCCCACAGTGAGGAGGAAGGGAACATGAGATCCCTGTTCTTGAGATCGGTTGGGGTCTCAGCAGTGAGACCCCTTTTGATAGCAAATTATTCCCTGTCCTGTGAATAGGGGATACCTTGAAATTCTGGTACAACCCCTTTAACAACAACAGTGAAAGGAGAAAAAGTAAGTGAACTCTTGAATTTAATTAACAGTAATTCTTTCTGTAGCAGCTTTCACCTTCACTAAATGATTTACACTATGTTTAGGAGCAATTTTGGCATATTCCCCCTTGCAATTATTTTTTAGTTAATGAATATTTCTGGGATGCCTTCCGTACACAGCGATCCTCAGGTCAAGCAACAGCATCTCCATAAGGAAGTTCAGCATTCTGACTTGACCTTTCTAAAGTACAAATCATCTTTTTTCAACAATTTTTTATTTGATCTACTTGTGGGCTTTGGGTCATTGTCTTGTTGTTCCACCCAACATCTCTTTAGCTTGAGGTTATGGACTGCTGCCCTTACATTTCCCTGTAAAATGTTTTAATCTACCTTAGGATTCATTGTTCCTTGAATGACTACAAGGTGACGAGGTCATGAAGAAATAAGGTAGCCCCAAACAATTATGCTCCGTCCACCATGCCTCACAGTTGGCATGAGGTTTTGGCCTTGGTTTAGGGCTCCTTCCCACGGACGGATTTCCGGTGCATAATATGCGGCGGAAATCCGCTGCGTTGCCCGCAGCTATTAGGTTCTATTGAACCTAATAGCTCAATGCTCACGGTGCGGAATTCCACCGCAGAATTCTGCACCGTGAAATCACCCGACCTCACCCACGGCATGCTCTATTTGCCGCAGGTTTACGCGCGGACGGCTTCCATTGCAGTCAATGGAAGCCGTCCGTCGCGCTATCTTCCGCTGTAGCACAGCGGAAGATAGCGTGAAACCGCTTCCCCGCCTACCGCTGGCGCGTCATGTGACGCTGTGGGCGTGTCATGTGACGTGGCCGGCGTGTCACGTGACGCTGCGGCGCGTCACGCCGAAGCATCCGCAGGTAAGTATTGGGGTCTCTGGGGGGCGCAGTGACGGGCTCCGCCGCGGAATTCCGCAGCCGGCCTTACAGTGTTCTTTTTACAACAAACATAGTGCTGTGCATTTGTGCTGAAAAGTTCAATCTGTTCTTCAAATATTTTTCTAGAAGCATTGTGGCACATTCAGGTGGATTCGGGCAGATTTTTGATAAGCTGCAGTGTTTTTTTGGACAGCAGTGGCTTTAGTTGTGGTGTTTTTCTATGAACACCATTCTTGTGTGGACGAATGAACAAAGATTTTTGCAGTGTTTAGAGTTTTCTGTAAGTTTTTGGCTGTTATCCTTGGGTTCCTTCTCACTTCTCTAAGGTTTGCCTATTGTGCTCTAGCAGTACTCGCAGTACTCTTAATAGGACAGCCACTCTTAGGAAGAGTAGCAACAGTCCCGGATTATCTGTATTTTGTAGATATCTGTCGAACTTCAGAAATTCCCTTAGCTTGGTGTCTGTCAGGAATCCCTTAGTGTTCCCTCCTCCTCTTCCCTGCTGTAGTATCGCCTGTAGTTTATGGACTGATTCGGTGATGGGGAGGTGTCTTCCCCAGCCGGCCAATCAGACATAATGGAAGTGTTTTTATTCTGACCTCGCCTCCACATGGGTGCTTGTTATTTTCCTGCTAGAGGTGTCTGGTGGGGATACTTTTACTGTGGGATTTATTCACCTTTGCCTAGTTTTGGTATATATAGATAGAACTTCCATCTACTATATATCCTTCCTTATCCTCCAACTTCAGATGTGGGGCTGTCCCTACCAGGACATTTTAGCCAGGGCCTGTGAAACTGTAGTTGGTTAGGGAATGCGTTCCCACTCCTATATTGGTGTTACCCACATGTTGGTTTCTTAATTTATGTATATGTTGGTCCATTGCAGACATTAATTGCGTCAAGGTATGATGTGTTGGGGACGTCCGTGAGAGTCACTACAAATGTAACACAATGATGAACCACTTACTGAGGCCTCTGCGAATCTGAAAAAACATTAGATCCTAGTCCCTATTTTTAGGCAGCTGTACATACTTTTTCCATTGTAGGTTTCCCTAACTGCCCTTTATAAAGTATTTTTGTGGGTTGATGGTGAACAATGCCAACACCTCTACCCTATATATCACTGGCACAGCAGTGGCTGTCACACCTGGTGCTTGGCAGGGGCCCAAAGGCTGCTTTCACACCTGTATTAGGACTCAATTCAGGATTTCCGTCTCTCTGCTCCATTTTTGAAGGACAGAAACTGAAATCAAACTAAATAAAACAGGTGTTTTTCTTTTCCCCATTGATTCCAATGGGGTTTCATAATAAACAGGCAGCAAATAGAAAGAATTCCCTTTTCCTTCCACTCCGTAAGGTTTCCGGTTTTTTTTGGAAGGAAAAGGAGCGCAGTCTGCAGCGTTATGGCTGACGGAATGGAAGCAAACGGCATCCTTTCCGCTATTTTGAACCCCATTGGAATAAAAATGGGAAAATACCGATTGTTTTTCTTGATCAGTTTTATTTCAGTTTCTCTCCTCCAAAAACAGAGGAAAGAGACAGAAACCTGAATGAGCCCTAATACAGGTGTGAAAGCAGCCAAAGCCAGTTTTTGCCTCGGAGCTCCAAGTTATGCGTCTAGGGAGCAGTTAATTACACCGATGCCACAATGATGTCACTTTCATGATATATCTGATTCACAGGTACAAATCTTTGATTGTTAACCCCTTTAATGCTTTACTAAACAATTTGTATGAAGTTTTTTTTTGTTCAAAGCAGCTAACTTAAAAACTTTAAGATTTTCTACAGAGTACATTAAATGTTATCACAGTGGGGAGCTTTATAATGAATATACTATGGGCACACGCACAGCGTTCTGCCACTAAGAGCAATCATTATAGAAAAACACTTATCTGCTCTCTTAGACAAGGAAGAGTGATTTGCTAATAGGGATCAAGGGTGGGAAAAAGTCTCCTTTTTTGCAATTAGTGTGTATTTGTGTGTGTCTTCTAATGAAGCATTGTGGAACCAAAGGTGATTCTATTTTTATTTTTTTGCAAATTGTAGGCTCGTTAGCTTACCAAACACCATATTCTAATGTTCTGTATACTGTGTGTGTATATACAGTATATAGTACAGGGTTATTGTAAGTCAGGCCTGCACAACTTGGCTCTAGGTAGGGTCTACCTCTTGGGGCCGCGGATAGGTTTTTAGTGGCTCACTTCGTAAGTAAAGGTAATCAATCTCTAACTATTACCTTTACTTAGTAAGCTACTAAAAACCTATCTATTCTATAGTTCAGTGATTAAACTTTAATAATTAAACTACAGTGGTGCCTTGGGTTATAGAGATTAATTCATTCCGTGATAGAGCTCTTAACCCAAAACACTCGTAAGTCAAATTAATTTTCCCCATTGAAATGAATGGAAAAGCCATTAATCCGTTCCGGATCGCAAAGCTCTCACACTCATTTCAATGGGGATGGCGTTGCCCCATTGAAAGCAATAGGACGTCGGCACCCCTACAGTGATTTTCGGAGAAGGGCTTTAAATATAAGCCCTTCCCTGAAAATCATCCCAAGCTGTAGTAAAAAAATATATATATATACTCACCTGTCTGCCGGGGCTGAGGCACGTCTAGCCACTGCTTGTTCTCCCTGCACTTCTCTGAAGCTTTTCAGCAGGCGATTAAAAATGCAGGGAGAACAAGTGTCAGCTAGACACGCCTGGGCCCCGGCAGCAAGTGAGTATGTATATTATAAACGGTGAGTATAGTTTTTTTTTACTACAGCTAGAGAAGATTTACAGGGAAGAACTTGTATTTATCACTGCAGGGGTTGCCGGCAGCAGCAGTGGCCTCATTGAGAGAGAGCAAGGCTCTAAACCCAAGTTTTTGCTCTTCAATCAGAGCAAAAATTTGGAAGAGCGCCTGCTCGCAAGTCAAGAAGCTTGTAAGCTGAGGCACTCTTAACCCAAGGTATTAATGTATTTTGCAAACTGCTTTTCTAAGCGGTACTCATTGCGCTGCTATCCCAACGCTCCTGCACTGTTGGAGATTCCTAGGGGAAACTTTCTTCACTCACCGCTTTCCTCTTCTGCACCGCTGCTCATGGGGCCCAAAGGACCTTCCCTGACATCACGCTTGCATATGACTAGCCGCACAGCAAGGGAGGGGATAGCAGATGTCAGCTGCATGTTTAATGCCAGGTTCAAGTCACAGAGCTGATGGCCACTATATACTCCCCGATGCATGGCCCTCTCACATGATTGGGATTCAGGGAAGTTCCTTTAGCTTAGTCATGCTAGCTGCTAGCAAGACATGAATATGCCGTGGACTATGACATGACTATGATGTCAAGCATCTAGCCGCTAGCCTTTTGTCACAGTCCAAGGGTCACCAGAAATCCTTTGCCAGGCCGCTTCTGGGTCATATGGTGTATGGGCGTGTTGTCAGTGATTGTTAGCCTTGTTTTGTAGAAGTTAACATTCTTCGCTTACATGCAACACCAGTAGCACACAGAAGGAGGATGTTGAAGAATACTATTGTTTCGGTATAGTAAGGGCTCTGTTCATTAGAGCTGAGACCTGGGCAAGTGGTGAAATGAGTTCTAGAATATCTGTTAAAATATTTTACTTTAAATAGTTGGACTTGGTGAATATTGTCCATCGGTTCTAATGGGACCTGTACACGATAGGCGTTGGGTGCCGGACGGTTGCCTCGGTAAATATCCCACCCAGCGTGTAGTTGCATTAACTAACCGCAACTTGAGATTGTTCACACCATCTTTTCATCCCCCCAGTAGGGATTTCTCTTTTTTTCAGTTCCATTTTTGGAGCAGAGAGACTGGCTTAAAACAGAATTAAATGTTTGTGTTTTTTTCCCCTGTTGATTTCAATGTTTTGGGGTTTTTTTAAAGATAGGTTTGCATTTTCTTCAGTTCTTTAAGCTCTAGGAGAGTCTGCTTCCATAACCCTTTTTACATTATTTTACAGTTTCTTGTCATTGCTGCAGTGCTCTCTTTCTCTCCCTCAGTGGGAAGTCACAGCACAACCTGTCTTTCTGTGTCTGAAGTTGAGGAAACTCGTGTAAGTGATCTCTTCCTACACTACTAAAAAATAGTAATTTTAAAGTCTTAAAACATTTCTGTGAGTAAAGGGAAGTTATGGTCATAATTGCATGTCATGGCTTCCAGTATTTAACCCTGTAACAACCTATTATGGATATCTCCATCGTGGATTGAAAGAGGATGTATGGAGCAGCCTCTGGAGCAAATCTTGCTTCATATCCAGCAGCTATAAACTGTTTCTGAAAGCTGGCACCCACCAGCAATGGCAGCCTTCTGATCAAGCTCAGATCATAGCCTATTAACTCTTTAAATGCTACAGCCAATGCTGACCATCTAGCCAGCTTTAACCTCCAGTGCCCCATTGGTCCCCCTGGGAAGTGGAACAAAAAGTATGAAAAAATGAGAACAAAAGGCCATAAAATGGCTGGGCAATAAAAGTAACTGTTTACATCTACAATCCTCTGCATCCTTATATTAAAATTAAAGGGATATTTCACAGACTGGACTTTTCTTTTCAAGTTTTCATGCACTGGTGGAGTTCCAACCGATAGCATCACCATCGATCCCGAGACCAGGGCTTTCATATTCATCATTCCTCCCTACTGCTAGCTTGCTTGCTGCACCCTCCACAGTAAGGAGGAGACTGAATAGCGTGACTGCCGAGTATGGAGCACTCTGCCCTTTCCGTCAGCTGCACTGAAATGGAGCCGCAGTTGCACATAAGTGTCCAGCGCCCTATTACATCTGACGTAACTGTGTGTAGGGGAAGCCACCAGGAAGTGAGAAGGAACGGGAAAAAGAGACTGCCATTCTCAGAGGTAGTCCCAGCACTCGAACCCACACCTATCCAGAGGATGGGTGAAAACCTGAAAAAATATCCTGCTTCTAGAACACCCCTTTAAGTATCTTTATATTAATACCTTTCAACTTTAATGTGAAAGTTAATGGTGTTTAGTGAAATATATATTCATGGCTTCCTGCTACGGCAGCTTTCCCTAATTCATATGTGTCTCACCAGGCTGCGTACTCTCTTTGAACTTAGTTGCCAACCTTTAAAAATACTTTCTTTGGACACTTCACTGCTAAAGCAGTATGTCATGGGGAGCCACACAACGCTACATTCCCCATTGTGATATTACCGCATTTTTTTCATTTACATTCCTTATATTCATGTGCAACACATTTTAATTTAAAATGTCAACAGAAAATGAATTGCGGTTAAAGACTGAATCTTACATCCAGCAAAAAGAGCCCGCTTGTTGAAATGTTCTCATTACTAAGAAAGTGAAACATTTGCCGTTGAGAAAAAAAGTTTTCAGGGGTAACTCTTAAAAATTGTCATAATGCTGCAAACATAAAATATGCTATATATAGTAATACATCTATTGTGTTACATGTAAAGAAGTTGTCACAGAAAGGCTATCCCATCAAAGGTAATTGGACGCCTGAGCAAGAATTAATTACAGTAGTAGTTATTTCTATATATAATAATACTTAGTGGGGCTCCTTTGGCACTAATGATATCAGATACTCTTCGTGGTATACTTTCTAAGTCTGATCTACTTCAGCTGGTATTTCCCTCCATATATCCTGCAAATGTCTGGCGAGCTCTCTCAAAGAAAATGGATGTTCATATTTCCTGACCTGACACTCCAGTTCATCCCAAAGATGTTCAGAACGGACTCTGCGCTGCCATTCCAATCGTGGAACATCCATATCCTCACACCAGCCAACAGCATTGGATTTGTGGCAAGGTGTGTTGTCTTCTTGGAAGTATTGCTGACCATTGGGAGAGTATTACCACATCGTCGGCAGCACATTAACTGTCTAGAATGGAAAGGTTCTCTATGTTCATAGTTCATGTCACTACAACCAACGGACTTAGACCATGCCATGTAGAACATCCCAAGACCATACTAGAACCTCTGCCATTCTTAACTGTTGGCACTCCCCAGGCCTCCTCCACACCCAGGGACATCCATCTGACTTGAATACAGAGTAGCGTAATTCATCATTCCACAGAACCCTCAACTGTCGAATTACGACATGCCTCGCAACGCTGTAGATGGACCGTCTCCTCTCCTTTGAGAGATATTTGCAGGATGAATAGAGGGAAATACCAGCTGAAGTATACCAGACGTAAATTAGAAAGTATGCCATGGAGAGTTTTCAATGTTATTAGAGCCAATGGAGCCCCACTAAGTAGCAATATAGGTTAATAATTACTACCGTATCTACTCGAGTATTAGTTGACCCGAGTATAAGCCGAGTCAATAAGTTTTACCACAAAAAACTGGTAAAACTTATTGGCTCGAGTAATAAACCTAGCTAGACTCGAGTATATACTAGGTTAAAAAAAAAAACGCAATGCTCACCTCCCAGCCGGCATCTGTGTCCCTGGCGCAATGGTCTCCCCGGTGGTGCGGCAAGCTGCTTCAGACTTCTCCCTGCTCAGTTTTCAATTCCCCCGCCATCAGAGCTGTGTAAGTAAGCGCTGTGATTGGATCGAGCGCCAGCCAATTACAGCCGGCGCTCGATAAACCAATCACAGCCATTCAGTGATATCATTCACTGAATGGCTGTGAATGATCAAGCGCCAGCTGTGATTGGCTGGCGCTTGATCCAATCACAGCGCTTATCTACACAGCGCTGACGGCGGTGGATTTTAAAGCTGAGCAGGGAGATGACAGCGGGGAGATTTCTCAAGCAGCTTGCCGCACCGCCGGGGAGACCATTGTGTCAGGGACACAGACGGCTGAGAGGTGAGTATTGCAGAGGGTTTTTTTTACCTCACTTGAGTGTTAGCCGAAGGTGGATTTGTCAGCATAAAAAATGTGCTGGAAAACTAGGCTTATACTTGAGTATATACGGTACTTTTTTTTTTTTGTTGCTCAAGTGTCCAATTACTTTTGGTAGGTGTATGCCCTAGAAAAATACACCGCAGCTCTCTGCTTCTTAAATATGTATTAGTTCCCTCCCTCTTAAACAATAAGGCGCAAGAAGATCGTGCTCAGAAATAAGTTTTCCCTTAGACATCATGACAGCATACATCTGGAGGTTGCTCACCTGCTGACTTGATGGGACAGGAAAAGGCAGAGCATAAAAGAAACCTCCCCTCCACCAAACACCAGTGCTTTTCCTGTCCCTTCAGGACAGCAGCGGCAGAGCTCCAGCGATGCTGCCCCATGCCGGAGGTTCCAGGGCTTACCGGTGAGCGGCGGCATCTCTCCTGGCAGCCCCGGTTTCCCCAGTGGGAAGTACCTCATCTGGGAGCTAACCGGGGACTGCGTGGGCCTGGGTCCAAGTACGGGCTTTCCGGCACCACTGCGGCCGTCATTTAGGCGGCGGCCGCCATCTCTGGGTCTGGCCGAGCAGCAGCATTCCTCAAGGGGGCGTGGCCTCGGCGGAGCTCCGGGAGTGACGCAGTGACGTCAGACGCTCCGCAAGGGGGCGTGGCCTAGCATGAAAGGGGCATGGCCTGGTGCCGGATTCAATTTTTAAAGCTCCTCTGCACCAGGGAAGACGGCTGGTGTTTCTTCACGCCGGGAATCGATCCTAAGTACAGGAGTCGATCCCACAAGCGCAGGATGTCGGCCAGAGAGGACCCAGAGAATCTCCAAACTGTAAGTGGTCCAGTGGGCCAACCTACAGACACCTGCACTACATACACTTCCTGACTAACAGAGTTCTCCCTTGTCATTTCAGGACAGGGATACTCAAAAACCTAGGGAGGCTAGGAGGAGGAGTAAAAAGTGTCCAGTGTGCTTGGCCAAACTCGACGACTCCTACACCAAAACATTATGTGCCGTTTGTTCTGCAAAAGTTCTGCAGGAGGAAAAATCTTCCCTTACGTCCGAAATTCGGTCGGTCGTCCGGGAAGAAGTTCAGTCCTCCCTCTCGGACCTCCAACCTGGGCCCTCAGGGGTTACACGAAGGTCTGCTCCGGCTGTGTCAGAGTCCGACTCTGACATGGCGGAAGATTTGGAGTTTGATAATCTTGGGGAAGTGTTGCAGGAGGAGAAAAAGTACCTTTTTTCCACCGCTGACATGGATCAACTTTTAAAAGCTGTACGTAGAACCATGCAGGTGGAGGAAGATGTGCAGCAACCCCGCACGGCGCAAGACGATATGTTTGCGGGATTGCTTCCACAACAGAAATCTTCGTTTCCTGTAAATGCCACACTCAAACAACTAATCCTGAACGAGTGGGATTGTGTGGATCAGGCTCCGCTAATCCCTAGGGAGTTCAAGGAGCGCCTTTTCTTTGCGGGAGACGAGGTGGCGTTTCTGGACGAAATGCCGAAAGTAGATGCAGCTATCGCTATGGTGTCCAGGAAGTCTGGATTACCATTTGAAGATACGTCCCACTTAAAGGACTCCTTGGACAATAAAGTGGACATAACCATGCGTAAGGCCTGGTCCACGTCCAGCCTTATTATAAAATCCAATATCGCGGCCACTTCTGTGGCTCGCTCCATGGCGGTCTGGCTGGATCAGCTCGCGTCCCTAATTGACCAAAAAGCCTCCAGGGAAGAGTTTGCGAGCGGCATCCCTCTGCTACAGATGGCAGCGGGGTTTCTGGCGGATGCCTCTATGGAAACGGTCCGCTTCGGAGCTCGCATGGCAGCCCTATCCAACACCGCCAGAAGGGCAGTCTGGGTAAAGGAGTGGTCGGGGGACTTAACATCCAAAAACAAGCTGTGTACCCTACCCTTTCGGGGCGCACGCATTTTTGGACCGGACCTGGATCGCCTGCTGGAAAAAGCAGCTGACAAGAACCAGGGACTGCCAGCCATCAGACCGCCCAAGAGACCCTTCACTCCACGTCCCTCGTCTACATACGCTGGGAAAGGGAAGACCGGAAGATGGTCTTATCCAAAGGGTGGAAGGGGTAAGACTCTTATTGTTGTCCCTCAGCCCGCATCTTCGTGCCCGGTGGGCGGTAGACTGGCTCGTTTTGCCACTAGTTGGCGTAACATAACGAATAACGAGTGGGTGTTACACCTGGTGGCGGAGGGGTACAAGATCGAACTAGAATCTCGCCCCCCTGACAGATTTATTGTAACCTCAATCCAGTCTCCAGCCCTAGAGCAGGCTCTGTTGAGAGGTGTACAGAACCTGCTGGATCTTGGCGCAGTTATCCCCGTCCCCAAGAAGGAACAGGGGAAGGGATTTTATTCTCCCCTTTTTCTGGTTCCCAAACCAGATGGCTCCCACCGCACAATAATTAACCTCAAAGAACTGAATAAATTCATTGAGTATAGGAAATTTAAAATGGAGACTATCAGAACTGCAACTCCCCTAATTGCCAGGGATAATGTAATGGCTACAATTGACCTAAAGGATGCTTACTTTCACATCCCTATTTACGCCAACTCGCAAAAGTTCCTGAGGTTTGCGCTGAGAATGGAAGGGGAAATCTGTCACTTTCAGTTTATTTGCCTCCCATTTGGAATTTCCTCTGCTCCGCGGATTTTTTCCAAGGTGGTGATAGAAATGGTTGCCTTTTTGCGCAATCGTGGGATTATTATCGTCCCCTACTTGGACGACTTCCTGTTGGTGGCAGATTCCCTGACTATTCTGAGGTCACACTTGGGTTCCACGCTTCAACTGTTTAAGGACCTGGGTTGGATTATTAATGATCTAAAATCCAACATGGAACCAGAAACCAGGAAAAAATTCCTGGGAGTCATTCTGGATTCCAGTCTCCAAAATTCGTCCCTTCCTCCTCTAAGAAAACAGCTTATTTTAGAGGAATGTTCCACTCTCTATAAAAAATCTAGAGTAACAGTAAGAGATGCAATGCGGATCCTGGGGCTAATGACTTCGTGTATTGGTGTGGTTCCCTGGGCCCAGTTCCATAGTCGCGGTCTCCAGTCACTAATCCTTCAGAATTGGGACAAGTTACAGTCCTTACTCGACCGGACAATGTCTATTTCTGCTAAAGCCAGATCTTCACTCCGCTGGTGGTTGTCATCGGACAACCTGTCACGGGCATCTGAATGGAACTTGGACCCTGCAATAATAATCACAACAGATGCCAGCACCAAAGGGTGGGGGGCCCACTTTGAAGGCGGTCATATACAGGGTACTTGGGACGCTCATGAGAGATCTGGTTCGTCTAACTTTAGAGAACTTAATGCGGTGTGGAAATCCCTACGTAGCCTGCAATCGCTCTTAGGGATGAAGCATGTGAGGATCTTTTCAGATAATATGACGACAGTGTCACTCATTCGCCACCAGGGTACCACCAGGAATCCTCTACTGCAGCAGTTGGCGGGAAGGATCCTTCAGTGGGCGGAACTCACAACCAAGTCTCTGTCGGCCTTTCACATAAAAGGAGCCGAGAATTCAGCCGCGGACTTTCTAAGCAGGAAGAAAGTGGACCCAGGAGAGTGGGAACTCCATCCCGAGGTGTTCAGCCTGCTTGTGACAAAATGGGGGGTACCAGAAATAGACCTATTTGCGTCAAACGCAAATACCAAGTGCCGGCTTTTCTTTTTCCGAGGCGCGGAGAAACAGGCCTTGGGCACGGATGCTCTCTCTCACCCCTGGGTTTGGGACTTAGCGTACGCTTTTCCCCCTTTACCATTAATTCCGCTCCTACTAAGGAAATTACTGCGGTCAAGCCTGACAGTAATTTTGGTAGCACCTTATTGGCCCAAAAGATCTTGGTTTCCCCTCCTGAGATCTCTGTCAGTTGGAGAGCCTTTCCACCTTCCACCAAGACCGGACCTATTGCTGCAGGGCCCTCTTCTTTACCCGGAGGTTCACAAGTTCAGGCGTACGGCCTGGATCTTGAACGGGTAAAATTCTTGGGGAAGGGTCTTTCTCCTAACGTAATTTCCACTATTAGCGAGAGCCTTAAAGGAGATGTCCCGAGGCAGCAAGTGGGGTTATACACTTCTGTATGGCCATAATAATGCACTTTGTAATATACATTGTGCATTAATTATGAGCCATACAGAAGTTATAAAAAGTTTTTTACTTACCTGCTCCGTTGCTGGCGTCCTCGTCTCCATGGTGCCGACTAATTTTCGCCCTCCGATGGCCAAATTAGCCGCGCTTGCGCAGTCCGGGTCTTCTCCTCTTCTCTATGGGGCTCCGTGTAGCTCCGTGTAGCTCCGCCCCGTCACGTGCCGATTCCAGCCAATCAGGAGGCTGGAATCGGCAATGGACCGCACAGAAGCCCTGCGGTCCATGAAGACAGAGGATCCCGGCGGCCATCTTCAGCAGGTGAGTATGAAGACGCCGGACCGCCGGGATTCAGGTAAGCGCTGTGCGGGTGGGTTTTTTAACCCCTGCATCGGGGTTGTCTCGCGCCGAACGGGGGGGGGGTTTAAAAAAAAAAAAACCCGTTTCGGCGCGGGACATCTCCTTTAAACCCTCGACAAAAAAGATCTATTCCAAAGTCTGGAAAAAATTCTCGGAGTGGATGGGCCAGGACATCCAGCAGTTAGATCAGCCAGACATCCGTAAAATCCTAGATTTTCTCCAGACGGGCCTGGATAAAGGGTTGAGTCCGAATACCCTCAAAGTCCAAGTTGCGGCTTTGGGGGCATTCTTTGATCTCGCGCTTGCGGAGCACAGGTGGATTAGGAGATTTCTTAGAGGGGCAAGTAGATTGCTTCCATTTACAAGGCTTACGGCACCCCCCTGGGATCTGACCATAGTCCTTCAGGCCTTCTGCGATCCCCCATTTGAACTTATTAGAGATCTATCCATCGCCTTGCTGACGTATAAGGTAGCCCTCCTTGTGGCAGTCACGTCGGCTAGACGCGTGGGTGAAATTCAGGCCCTCTCACGAAGGGCCCCATATATGACTATTCACCCAGACAAAATAGTATTTTCTTTAGACCCGTCCTTTCAGCCTAAAGTCTTGTCAGATTTCCACAGAGGCCAGCCAATAGTCATTCCAGCCTTCTGCCAAGATTTCAAAAATGAAAAGGAGCAGAAGCTCCATAATCTAGATGTCAAAAGAGCTGTACTAGCGTACCTTGAGGCAACGGAAAGTTTCAGAAAGACTGATAAACGTTTCGTTCAATTTCAGGGGCAGGCCAAAGGAAGGGCCGCTTCTAAGGATGCGATCGCCCGGTGGCTCAGGAGAGCTGTCCAGGAGGCTTACAAGGCCAAGGGCATCCCTCCTCCAGATGGATTGAAGGCCCACTCGACGAGAGCGGTGGCATCTTCTTGGGCAGAAAGAGCGCACGCGTCAATCGAGCAGATTTTTAACGCAGCCACGTGGACTTCTGGCCATACTTTTATTAAACACTACAGGCTGGACTTTAAATGTAGTCAGGACGCAACCTTCGGTAGGAAGGTGCTCCAAGCGGTAATCCCTCCCTAAAAAAGCCCATGCCAGTTATTTGGTATTCCTCCAGATGTATGCTGTCATGATGTCTAAGGGAAAACGGGAATTTTTCTTACCGATAATTCCCTTTCTTGAAGGCATCATGACAGCATACGGGCTTCCCCCCCCCCCCCCCTACCAACATGGTTACCCTTGTTTTGTCTAACACATGAGGTAATGTGTATGCTTATGTTTCTTTGTCTGAGGTGTGTGATGTCAATAAAAACACACCTCCTGGTTAAGTATTCTGTCACTGTGGTTATTTGGAACGCACTGGTGTTTGGTGGAGGGGAGGTGCCTTTTATGCTCTGCCTTTTCCTGTCCCATCAGGTCAGCAGGTGAGCAACCTCCAGATGTATGCTGTCATGATGCCTTCAAGAAAGGGAATTATCGGTAAGAAAAATTCCCGTTTTTTTTTGCGTATCTAAGGATCAACAAGAGTAAGCTAAGAACTTTTCCTCCTACAGTCATCCGCGCCTTGTCCCCTTGCCTGTATGTATTTTTCAAACTACTATATCCTGGGCCATTGGATGGCCACAGTGGCAGGTAAAATCCATACCTGAACAGTCACAATGTGCTTTGGTTGTACCATAAATGGAAAATTTGTGGAATGCTGTGTGTACAGTCTCTGAAACAACACTTCTTATTAAATTAGCACTGCTCTGCTAGTGCCACAGCCCGAACAAATCCTTTCATACTTTGAGCACCGCACACCAAAATGATACTACGGCTAGGGCTGCTTTGTCCGTGATGCATGCCCTAAGATTGCAGTATTGCCCTTCTACTTCGCAGCTTATTACAGCTTATTGCAAATGATCACAACTAAGACAATCGCAAGAAATCCAGAACTGCTAGAATTCTTGCAATTGGTGGGTCACAACCAGGGCAACTGTAAGATTGCGAGGTAGCATCTTCCACTCTGCAACGTGTGTCTTGGCCAAAGTCACCCTAGTATTATTATTTCTGTGCCAGGGTGCCCTGTGTGTCTCACAGAAGACCAGCTCTGTATAAATGGCATACTCTAACAATTTTTGGAGCAAGTACAAGTAAAGAAATATATATATTTTTTTGAAGTATTTTTTGAGAAGCGCGAGAATGATACATGGTATATAGCTGGCTCACAATAGTATTGCACACCAGCAGCGTAATATCCGAGACCAGCAAAACACTTGCAAAAAGCAAACTCGCCATAGGGATTACATTTTAATAAATTAGCCATTAAAAGACACTGGCAATAAACAGCTAGGGGGTCGTTCACATCAGTATCGCAGGCTCTGCTCAGAGCTTCTGTCGCTGATTTCTGTTAGAATACAGGACAAGATGCTGCATGCAGCACTATTTCATCCTGTAAGTTGCCTGACGGCTGTATGGAAACAGAACAGATCCCATTATAGTCCATGGAGCTCCGTCATAAGACAATGCTGTTAAGACGCGTGCAAAAAAATAGGTCCAGATACGCAGGGACACAGAAGGTTTCAGTTTCTGAAAAATGCCTCATGTTCACGGGTGGAATGGATTCCGCATGTGGGAAACCAACCCTGTCCGTGGCCGAGGACACTGTGGGACGTCTACTTTCCCGTCCGGGTCTTCATCTTCTTCCCTGTAGATGTGTGCGGAAGCACTGTGGATTTTTTTTCTTTAAACTCCTGCTTTCCCGCGGAATCCACGGCACGTCCACAATTGAATTGTGGATGGGCCATGAATCAGATGGCTTCCATTTACTTCAATGAAAGAGAGCATGCTGCGATTTTTTTTTTCCCGCCAATCGGATCCACCCGTGGACAATTGGGTCAAAGCCTGTATATTCACAGACTGAAATCTTCATACGCCTGTGTAAATGAGCCCTTAAGGTACTATCTACAAAAATTCCAAACCCCGCAAAAATGTTCCTTGTCCCTGATGTTGGTTCCTTCAGATAGAGGTACCTGGGCATGCAGGAGCCTGGGGAACACCTTTTGCTTGACTGCGTTGTGCCAACAGTTAAGAAGAACGGAGGTTCTGTTATAGACTGGTGATGTTTTACGTGGCATGGTCTCGGTCTGTTGGTTGTAGTGACAAGAACCATGAACATGGAGGTGTACCCTGACCTTCTAGACAATAACGTGCTGCCAACAGTGGGGCAATACTATGGAAATGGTCAGCGGTACTTCCAACAAGACAACGTGCCTTGTCACTCAACCAACGCTGTTTTACATTGGTTTGAGGATATGGATGTTCCATGATTGGACCGGCCCGACCTCAACCCTTTTGAACACCAGACGTTTGCAGGATGAATGGAGGAAAATAGCAACTGAAGTATATCAGACATTAGTAGCAAGTATGTCATGGAGTGTATTCGATGATGTTGGGGCCAAAGGGGACCCTACTTAGTATTACCACATGTAAATAAATACTTTTGTTTCTTGCTCAGGTGTCCAATTACTTTTGGTAGGACAGTATATACTATGCATGCGCACATAGCGTAGTAGTACCGTATAGTACAAAATATTAAAATCTGCGCTTAGAACAGTAAATTGTGTCAAGGAACAGTCAATTCCCTTGACTAGTTAACAATATGGAAGTAAATGATGTTTTCATTCCCTCTAACTCCCACATAAAACGCCTATTCCTTCCTTTGCGTTCCTCCAGTTATTTTATTTTCTTAAGACATATTAGTTATTATATGTTTCTCTTTCGTTTTTTTGCCCCACGGGTATATCCTGATAAGTACATTCATCCAGAACCTTTTGAAGCGCCACGATTCATCTGAATGTTTCTTACAAAGACAACATCCCAGACATTTTGCTTTCATAAGAGAAAAATTAGGCATGCTAAAATTAAACGTTTTAGTAGAACCAGCAGAAATTTAAACAATCTCGCATTCTTAAAGCAACTGGGATATCTCACTTTTATCAGTCGGTGCATTATTATACATTTATTACAGATTCAGAGGAGATCTTTTTAGAGTTGTTCTGACCATAGCTAATATTGAAGTATATCATTCTGTATAATCGGCATCATTATTACGCTATTAATCAGCGCTCTCCCCACCATGGCCCCATGTGCCGTTCATAGCTTCTGTCTATCCCCACATTGTTCGCCTCTGCCTCCTGCTGCCTGTATAATGAAGAACCTGTCTCGTTAGTTGGCCATTTGTTTAATCAATGACTAAAGCGTGAAAGGAAGTGCGTTTAACTGCTATCTGAATGAAGGTTTTCTCCCCATTTGCCCCACTTTTTGATTCTGGGAAAGATGGGGAGTTGGCTAAAGGCAACTTCATACCGAGCAACTATTGTTCAGAAACGTTTTTGAAGCGTACGAACAACAGACATTTGTTCACTTTTATATAGAGCAGGGATCGTTCATTAATTGTTTGCCAAGATGTAATTCATAGAGGGGATCTCCAAGCAAATTTGTTCACAAGTCGTTCCAATACGAGTGGCTGTGACTTTATAGCAGACGACTTTCGTTTAAGCAGCAGCTATTTTTTTTTTGGTAAGCTGAAATGAAACGACTAGCGACTTACCGCTCGTTACTTGGTCGCTTTGCCATGTTTACATTGAATGAAGGGTGTTCTGAAGGCCTGTCAAGGTCGAGAGGGATCAGCCCTATTCTCATTTGTACAAGGAAAGACTAGAAGCAATGGGATGAAACTGAAAGGGAGGAGAAACAAATTAGATATTAGACAGTGAGGGTGATCAATGAGTGGAACAGGTTACCATGGGAGGTGGGGAGTTCTCCTTCAATGGAAGTGTTCAAACAGAGATCTGTCTGAGATGACTTAGTGAATCCTGCACTGAGCAGGGGGTTGGACCAGATGACCCCAGAGGTCCTTTCAACTCTATTAGTCTGTGAATGACTATTCTTTGAATTCACTCTTCAAGTAATTATTCTTCAGGTAATTGTCCCCTGTAAAGTTACTTTAAAGGGGTTGTCCCGCGAAAGCAAGTGGGGTTATACACTTCTGTATGGCCATATTAATGCACTTTGTAATGTACATTGTGCATTAATTATGAGCCATACAGAAGTTATCAGAAGTTATTCACTTATCTGTTCCGTTGCTAGCGTCCTCGTCTCCATGGTGCCGTCTAATTTTCAGCGTCTAATCGCCAGATTAGACGCGCTTGCGCAGTCCGGTCTTCTTCTTTTCTGAATGGGGCCGCTCGTGCCGGAGAGCGGCTCCTGGTAGCTCCGCCCCGTCACGTGCCGATTCCAGCCAATCAGGAGGCTGGAATCGGCAATGGACCGCACAGAAGCCCTGCGGTCCACCGAGGGAGAAGATCCCGGCGGCCATCTTCACCAGGTAAGTAAGAAGTCACCGGAGCACGGGGATTCAGGTAAGCACTGTCCGGTTTTCTTTTTTAACCCCTGCATCGGGTTTGTCTCGCGCCGAACGGCGGGGCTGTTGAAAAAAAAAAAAACCCGTTTCGGCGCGGGACAACCCCTTTAAAAGACATTCTACCACCGCAACAGCCTCTGTCAGTATGCTATTATTAAGACATACGGTAATCATAAAGAGGGTTCTCCATTCAGGACCCTACTCTGTGAGCCAGAACGGAGGGCTGCTGTACAGGAGAGACTCCCGCTGTTGTGCAGCCCGCCTATGTATTACATGGGGAGACATTGAGTTGAGTAGCTGACATGTAATGCTGTATTATACCTACAGGGGATGCTGCCGATAAGGCTTACCCCAGTGATAACAGCTAATCAATAGGGGTAAGAGAAGCCAGATCCTCGGGGATCAGCTGATCACTTGGATGGCTTCTATTTAATGGGGTTATCCAGTCCCCAAAATGTATTTGAAAGCTGCTCAGTATGGTGGGAAATCATAAGGCTTTCTCACCTCACCCAATCCCCTTCTGCAATGAAGCAAGCTGGTGATTGACTGCAGCGGTCATGTCTACCTTTATCACTGCCATTATTGCTACAGTATGAAGCACAGTGCAATAAAGGACTGGGCACAGTCAGAATGGGAGCAGTGAGAGATTGGGTGAGGGGTGTAAGCCTTTTTGTAAAATGTTTTTCCCCATGCTGAACAACTTAAAAAAAACAAAAAAAAAACACAACTTTCTACTGGATAACCCCTTTAAAGGGGATGTACCATGAAAAATATTGTCTATAGTTACATCAAGCAGTTAATTCTACACATTGTTTGTATTTATACTTACTAAAAATGTGTCTATCCCCAGATTTTCTAGGACTAATATTAGAATAGCGCCACCCGCTGTTTCTATTCTGTGTCCACCTCAGTAATTGTTGCACGTGCTCAGTCTCGCTTCTCTTTCTATTACACGTGTTAAACTCAAGGCCTGTAGGTCAAACCCGCCTGCCACGTCATAGAGAGGTACTCGGAAGTCTGTATGAAATCACCGCAGTGACATCACAGGATCTCACATACGGTACGGCAGGGTCACACGGTGTCGGCATTGATAAAACACGCTGCCATTAAATTAAAACACTTGTGATATAAAGACACAATTCTCTGGTCCTCTTTTTGCAAGAGGATTCAATAAAGAGAAAACGACTTCACTATTTCACCTTGGCAGACTATCAGTTGGATCTCGGGATTAAATTGTGCATCCTACTTAATGAACTTTAGTAGAAGGAAATGTAGCGCCTCGGAAAGCCGCCTGCCAATTGTTACTCATTAGTTTTGAGCACATGGAAGTTGGTGTTTGTACATATTGAATTATATGAATATGCCATATGTGATATTTTTCTTTCATGCCACACGGTTCGCTGTCCTGTAACGGGAACGGCCATAGGAGATCTTACAGAGCTTATTTACTGCCCTGGAGGACAAAAGGTGTATTCTTTAATATTGCTTGTTTAGGCAAAAAAAAGTGGCTTGCTTGCATTTTTAAAACTTTTTGCAAGCTGTGCTGATTTTTGTAACAGGAAGCCCCTAGGCACTACCCTGCTAGGTACAGGAAAGGTCCCCTGGTGCAAGCACCGAGTCATGACTGACTCCTTGGGTGACGTCAACTCGTGACTGTTTTTGCGAGGTAGTTTGCCATGGCCTTTCCCAGTCATCTTGCTGCCATTTTAGGGTCTTTTTTTATTTTGACAGCTTTTATGGTGCTGCATTGGGGGAGAGAGAGAGAGATCTCCCTCCGTTCCACCCCGCTCCACGCCGGCACCCGAATCTTTGCGGGCAAGCAGGCAGGTACTCGGTAAGGACGATACTCGCTCGAGTATCTGTCCTTACCGAGTATGCTCGCTCATCTCTATTTTCTATCTATGGTCCGGTGTGAGCGCTTGATGGGGTTTTTTTTGTTGGGCAAGCTTTAGTTTCTATTGATACCTTTTTGGGGTATATAAGGCTTTTTTGATCATTTTTAATTCAGTTTTTTCTAAATCTTTTTACAGTGCTGTGTGCGCTCTCCAATAAACGTATATGGCAATTTATGGTAAATACTAAATCCTGATGATCTGATCGGATTTTATTGCCCAGCGACGAGCAACACTAGTAAAGACTTGTGGTCAGTAGACTTTTCCTTCAATTCTAGACACGTAGTACCTGCCTGTGTGACCTTATAAATGGCCAGGGATAGTTATTGAGTCTGTATTTCTTATTTAAGGGAGCATTTAGTAGAGCCGGGTTAACAGCCTAGAGCTGTAATACCGCATTAGCACTATGCATATATTACTGTATAAGTTACCAGATCCATTCACATGCTTCGGGTGAAGTCCATCCATCAGGGTGTAAATGCAGTGGGCTGGGGAGTAGCATGGAGATTAATCTGAGGCATAGGTTACCAGACGGCACATGAGCTTATTAAGGCAACATTTCACTAAAAAGGATGTATCTCCAATTCCTGATTTCTTGTAGCAATGTAAAGTTGGTATAATAAATGAGTTTTGCGGTCTAATTAGAAGCTCGTTGCATCCACTAGCTCACTCCCCGCACATCTCCTTCATCGTTAGTGCTGCATTCTATATTCTGAAGCTATGTCATTTAGATCATTTAAATGTTTTATTAGTCTTGTTTCTTAAAGAAGTGCTTACATTAACCCTATCGCTGCCATCCACTCACTTTTACCCCAATTAAGCTATGTTCACAATGAACTACAGAGGCAAAAAAAGACAGAATTGCTATTTTTTATTTATCTGCTTCCCGCAAAAAATGCAATAATAAGCATTCCAAAAGTCGCATGTATCCCAAAATGATACCAATAAAAACTACCACTAATCCCTCAAAAAATACAGCCTTTACATAGCTCCGTTGGTGGAAAAATAAAAATGTTATGGGTCTTGGAATGCGTCAATCCTTTTTATTGTACAAAAGTAAAGAAAATAAAGAAAGTAAAATATATAAATTTGGTATCGCCGTAATTGTATTGACCCATAGAATGGCGTTAACGTGTTATTTATACTGCATAGTGAATGCCATACAAAAAAACTAAAATAAGCCAGAATTGCTATTTTTTGTTCATTCTATCTCCCAAAAAGTGGAACTAACAGCAATCAAAAATGTATCTGTACCTTTAAAATGGAAACTGCCTGTTCCACAAAAAATAAGCCCTATACAGCTCTGTTAATGAGAAAATATTATCCTTCTTGTATTTCAGTTACAGATTTGTTTGTTTGTGTTTCTTTTAGGTATTTGAGTGTACATAAGTAGTGATGCACTAAATAACCATATAAGCTCGGCATTGCTGTAATCGTGCCGATCCAGAACATAATGTTCTCATGTTATTTTTGCCGTGTGTTGGATGCTGTAAAAACTAAGGCCCGAAAACGATGGTGGAATTTTTCTTCTTTTACCATCTACCTTCCAAAAAAGTTAAAAAAAATAATAAAGGTTTAATAATTAGAGATGAGTGAGCACCAAAATGCTTGGGTGCTCGTTACTCGGGACAAAAATTTCGCGATGCTCGAGGGTTCGTTTCGAGTAACGAACCCCATTGAAGTCAATGGGCGACCCGAGCATTTTTGTATATCGCCGATGCTCGCTAAGGTTTCCATTTGTGAAAACCTGGGCAATTCAAGAAAGTGATGGGAACAACACAGCAACGGATAGGGCAGGCGAGGGGCTACATGTTGGGCTGCATCTCAAGTTCCCAGGTCCCACTATTAAGCCACAATAGCGGCAAGAGTGCCCCCCCCCCCCAACAACTTTTACTTCTGAAAAGCCCTCATTAGCAATGCATACCTTAGCTAAGCACCACACTACCTCCAACAAAGCACAATCACTGCCTGCATGACACTCCGCTGCCACTTCTCCTGGGTTACATGCTGCCCAACCCCCCCGCACGACCCAGTGTCCACAGCGCACACCAAATTGTCCCTGCGCAGCCTTCAGCTGCCCTCATGCCACACCACCCTCATGTCTATTTATAAGTGCGTCTGCCATGAGGAGGAACCGCAGGCACACACTGCAGAGGGTTGGCACGGCTAGGCAGCGACCCTCTTTAAAAGGGGCGGGGCGATAGCCCACAATGCTGTACAGAAGCAATGAGAAATCCAATCCTGTGCCACCTCCATCAGGAGCTGCACACGTGGGCATAGCAATGGGGAACCTATGTGCCACACACTATTCATTCTGTCAAGGTGTCTGCATGCCCCAGTCAGACCACGTTTTTTTATAAATAGTCACAGGCAGGTACAACTCCGCAATAGGAATTCCGTGTGCACCCACAGCATGGGTGGCTCCCTGGAACCCACTGGCTGTACATAAATGTATCCCATTGCAGTGCCCTGGACAGCAGAGCTAACGTCAGATTAAATGCAGGTGGGCTTCGGCCCAGACTGCATGCCCCCACCTGACCGGGGTTTTTAATTCATAGACACAGACAGGTACAACTCCCTATTGTGAAGTCCCTGTGGACCGACAGCATGGGTGGGTGCCAGGAAGACACTGGTGGTACATAAATATATCCCATTGCAGTGCCCAGCACAGCTGAGGTAATGTCATGTTTAATGCAGGTGGGCTTCGGCCCACACTGCATGCCCCAGTCAGACTGGGGTTCTTTAGAAGTGGACACATGCAGTTACAACTCCGTGTGGACCGACAGCATGGGTGGGTGCCAGGAAGCCACCAGCGGTACATAAATATATCCCATTGCATTGCCCTGCACAGCGGAGGTAACGTCAGATAAAATACAGGTGGGCTTCGGCCCACACTGCATGCCCCAGTCAGACCGGGGTTTTTAATACATAGACACAGGCAGGTACAACTCCCTAATGTGAGGTCCGTGTGGACCGACAGCATGGGTGGCTCCGTGGAACCCACTGGCGGTACAAAAATATATCCCATTGCAGTGCCCTGGACAGCAGAGCTAACGTCTGATTAAATACAGGTGGGCTTCGGCCCAAACTGCATGCCCCAGTCAGGCTCGAGTTTTTTATAAGTATACACAGGCACGTACATCTCCCTAATGGGAAGTCCATGTGGACCGACAGCATGCGTGGGTCCCAGGAAGCCACCGGCGGTACATAAATATATCCCATTGCAGTGCCCAGCACAGCTGATGTAACGTCAGCTTTAATGCAGGTGGGCAAAAAATTAATTGGATTACACTGTAGGCGAGGGCGCCAAAAAATTGGTGTACCAACAGTACTAATGTACCTCAGAAAAATTGCCCATGCCCAACCAAGAGGGCAGGTGAAACCCATTAATCGCTTTGGTTAATGTGGCTTAATTTGCAACTAGACCTGGAGTCAGCCCAGTTAAAATAAAAATTGGTTCAGGTGCAAGTTTCAACGCTTTAATGAGCATTGAAACGTATAAAAATTGTTTACAAAAATTATATGACTGAGCCTTGTAGGCCTAAGAAAAATTGCCCGTTCGGCGTGATTACGTGAGGTTTCAGGAGGAGGAGGAGGAGGAGGAGGAGGATGAATATAATACACAGATTGATGAAGCTAAAAGGTCCCCGTTTTCGATGGTGATAGAGAACGATGCTTCCATCCGCGGGTGCAGCCTACGTATTGTTTAGGTATCGCTGCTGTCCGCTGGTGGAGAAGAAAAGTCTGGGGAAATCCAGGCTTTGTTCATCTTTATGAGTGTAAGCCTGTCGGCACTGTCGGTTGACAGGCGGCTACGCTTATCCGTGATGATTCCCCCAGCCGCACTAAACACCCTCTCTGACAAGACGCTAGCCGCAGGACAAGCAAGCACCTCCAGGGCATACAGCGCGAGTTCAGGCCACGTGTCCAGCTTCGACACCCAGTAGTTGTAGGGGGCAGAGGCGTCACGGAGGACGGTCGTGCGATCGGCTACGTACTCCCTCTTTTTACAGTGCTCCCGCCAACTCAGCCTTGACTGGGGAGCGGTGACACAGTCTTGCTGGGGAGCCATAAAGCTGTCAAAGACCTTAGAGAGTGTTCCCCTGCCTGTGCTGTACATGCTGCCTGATCTCCGCGCCTCCCCTGCTACCTGGCCCTCGGAACTGCGCCTTCTGCCACTAGCGCTGTCGGATGGGAATTTTACCATCCGCTTGTCCGCCAGGGTCCTGTGGTGTAGCATCACTCTCGAACCCCTTTCCTCTTCGGGTATGAGAGTGGAAAGGTTCTCCTTATACCGTGGGTCGAGCAGTGTGTACACCCAGTAATCCGTAGGGGCCAGAATGCGTGTAACGCGAGGGTCACGAGAAAGGCATCCTAACATGAAGTCAGCCATGTGTGCCAGGGTACCTGTACGCAACACATGGCTGTCCTCACTAGGAAGATCACTTTTAGGATCCTCCTCCTGCTCCTCCTCAGGCCATACACGCTGAAAGGATGACAGGCAAGCAGCATGGGTACCCTCAGCAGTGGGCCAAGCTGTCTCTTCCCCCTCCTCCTCATGCTCCTCAACCTCCTCCTCCTCAACGCACTGAGATATAGACATGAGGTTGCTCTGACTATCCAGCGACAAACTGTCTTCCCCCGCCTCTGTTTCCGAGCGCAAAGCGTCTGCCTTTATGCTTTGCAGGGAACTTCTCAAGAGGCATAGCAGAGGAATGGTGACGCTAATGATTGCAGCATCGCCGCTCACCATCTGGGTAGACTCCTCAAAGTTTCCAAGGACCTGGCAGATGTCTGCCAACCAGGCCCACTCTTCTGTAAAGAATTGAGGAGGCTGATTTTCACTGCGCCGCCCATGTTGGAGTTGGTATTCCACTATAGCTCTACGCTGCTCATAGAGCCTGGCCAACATGTGGAGCGTAGAGTTCCACCGTGTGGGCACGTCGCACAGCAGTCGGTGCACTGGCAGATTAAACCGATGTTGCAGGGTGGCAGCGTCCGTGTGGGACTTGCGGAAATGTGCGCAGAGCCGGCGCACCTTTACGAGCAGGTCTGACAAGCGTGGGTAGCTTTTCAGAAAGCGCTGAACCACCAAATTAAAGACGTGGGCCAGGCATGGCACGTGCGTGAGGCTGCCAAGCTGCAGAGCCGCCACCAGGTTACGGCCGTTGTCACACACGACCATGCGCGGTTGGAGGCTCAGCGGCGCAAGCCAGCGGTCGGTCTGCTCTGTCAGACCCTGCAGCAGTTCGTGGGCCGTGTGCCTCTTCTCTCCTAAGCTGAGTAGTTTCAGCACGGCCTGCTGACGCTTGCCCACCGCTGTGCTGCCACGCCGCGCGACACCGACTGCTGGCGACGTGCTGCTGCTGACACATCTTGATTGCGAGACAGAGGTTGCGTAGGAGGAGGAGGAGGAGGAGGGTGGTTTAGTGGAGGAAGCATACACCACCGCAGATACCACCACCGAGCTGGGGCCCGCAATTCTAGGGGTGGGTAGGACGTGAGCGGTCCCAGGCTCTGACTCTGTCCCAGCCTCCACTAAAGTCACCCAATGTGCCGTCAGGGAGATGTAGTGGCCCTGCCCGCCTGTGCTTGTCCACGTGTCCGTTGTTAAGTGGACCTTGGCAGTAACCGCGTTGGTGAGGGCGCGTACAATGTTGCGGGAGACGTGGTCGTGCAGGGCTGGGACGGCACATCGGGAAAAGTAGTGGCGACTGGGAACCGAGTAGCGTGGGGCCGCCGCCGCCATCATGCTTTTGAAACAAGCCTATACGGCAGCATCTCCAGGCTTATCAATTTAGCTATGTGCACGTTTAACGCTTGAGCATGCGGGTGTGTGGCGGTGTACTTGCGCTTGCGCTCCAACACTCGCGCTAGTGACGGCTGGATGGTGCGCTGAGAGACATTGGTGGATGGGGCCGAGGACAGCGGAGGTGAGGGTGTGGGTGCAGGCCAGGAGACGGTAGTGCCTGTGTCCTGAGAGGGGGGTTGGATCTCAGTGGCAGGTTGGGGCACAGGGGGAGAGGCAGTGGTGCAAACCGGAGGCGGTGAACGGCCTTCGTCCCACCTTGTGGGGTGCTTGGCCATCATATGTCTGCGCATGCTGGTGGTGGTGAGGCTGGTGGTGGTGGCTCCCCGGCTGATCTTGGCGCGACAAAGGTTGCACACCACTGTTCTTCGGTCGTCTGCACTCTCAGTGAAAAACTGCCAGACCTTTGAGCACCTCGGCCTCTGCAGGGTGGCATGGCGCGAGGGGGCGCTTTGGGAAACAGTTGGTGGATTATTCGGTCTGGCCCTGCCTCTACCCCTGGCCACCGCACTGGCTCTTCCAACCTGCCCTGCTGCTGCACTTGCCTCCCCCTCTGAAGACCTGTCCTCAGTAGGCTTAGCAAACCAGGTGGGGTCAGTCACCTCATCGTCCTGCTGCTCTTCCTCCGAATCCTCTGTGCGCTCCTCCCTCCGACTTACTCCAATTACTACTACTTGAGTGATAGACAACTGTGTCTCATCGTCATCGTCCTCCTCACCCACTGAAAGCTCTTGAGACAGTTGCCGGAAGTCCCCAGCCTCATCCCCCGGATCCCGGGAACTTTCCAAAGGTTGGGCATCTGTCACGACAAACTCCTCCGGTGGGAGAGGAACCATTGCTGCCCATTCTGGGCAGGGGCCCGAGAACAGTTCCTGGGAGTCTGCCTGCTCCTCAGAATGTGTCATTGTAATGGAGTGAGGAGGCTGGGAGGAAGGAGGAGCAGCAGCCAGAGGATTCAGAGTTGCAGCAGTGGACGGCGCAGAACTCTGGGTGGTTGATAGATTGCTGGATGCACTTTCTGCCATCCACGACAGGACCTGCTCACACTGCTCATTTTCTAATAAAGGTCTACCGCGTGGACCCATTAATTGTGAGATGAATGTGGGGATGCCAGAAACGTGCCTCTCTCCTAATCCCGCAGCAGTCGGCTGCGATACACCTGGATCAGGAGCTCGGCCTGTGCCCACACCCTGACTTGGGCCTCCGCGTCCTCGCCCGCGTCCACGTCCTCTAGGCCTACCCCTACCCCTCAGCATGGTGTATTACCAGTAGTGCAGACACAGAACGCTGTAATTAAATGTGCCGCTTATTGGCCTGTGGTTGGAGGCTGACTTCGCTTACGGAACGCACAGCAGAGCCAGGAAAGAATTTTGCGCAAGCCTGCTGTAACACTTAGCTGGCTGCGTATTAATTAGGACAACTACCCCCAGCAGAGACGCAGTACACTGAGGACTGTCACAGGCAGCCCAAATAGATTTTTTTCCCCAAATTTTTTGGAAAAAGCCCACTGCCTATATAGACAGTATATCTCTTTCACCTTTTTCACTGTCCCTGCCACTACTGGCCCTATACTATGTAAAATTACTGCAGACTGAGGACGCAATGCTCTGCACGGCCGATATACAAAAAAAAAGTGCAACACTGCTAAAAGCAGCCTCAACAGTACTGCACACGGTCAGATGTGGCCCTAAGAAGGACCGTTGGGGTTCTTGAAGCTTAAAATAACTCCTAACGCTCTCCCTATAGCAGCTCCAGCATCAGCAGCACTTTCCCTGATCTATGTCAGAATGCATCTGTGGCGAGCCGCGGGAGGGGCCGATTTATATACTCGGGTGACACCTGATCTCGCCAGCCACTCACTGCAGGGGGGTGGTATAGGGCTTGAACGTCACAGGGGGAAGTTGTAATGCCTTCCCTGTCTTTCTATTGGCCAGAAAAGCGCGCTAACGTCTCAGAGATGAAAGTGAAAGTAACTCGAACATCGCGTGGTGCTCGTCTCGAGTAACGAGCATCTCGAACACGCTAATACTCGAACGAGTATCAAGCTCGGACGAGTACGTTCGCTCATCTCTATTAATAATACATTACATGTAACTCAAAATTGTGTCATTAAAATAGTTTGTTAGGTAAAAAAAGACAAATCTCCATGTAGTTTAGCCTATTCCCCCCCCCCACCCCCCCCCCCCCAATTTTGACTCAGCGAAAGGCCAAAAAAAACGCAATGAGGTAGAAGCCAATTTTCCTCATTTAAGGAAAAAAAATCATTCCTGACTCCAGGTCTGGCAATCCAAATAATCTCCGGATCACTGACCCTTCTGAAGTAATTAGTGACTACAATATGTAATATTGTATCGCTCACGAATGATATCCAAGCCCCTATTAAATTCTCAAACTCGTCATCACCACGTCACATCACCAAGCAGAAAGTTCCACAGTCTCACTGCTCTTACAGTAAAGAACCCCCTTCTATGTCGGTGCAGAAACCTTATTTCCTCTAGATGTAGAGGGCGCCCCCATTGTTACAGTCACAGTCCTGGGTATAAGTAGATGATGGGAGAGATCTCTGTATTGCCCCTGGTATATTTATACATAGTTACTAGGTCGCCCCTCAGCCGTCTTTTCTCTGAAATGAATAACTCCAATTTTGATAACCTCTCTGGGTATTGTAGTCCGCTCATGCAATTGTTTTCATTTAGTTGCCCACTTTTGTACTCGCTCAAGCTCTGATATGTCTTTTTTGAGTACCGGTGCCCAAAACTGTCCACAATATTCCAAATGTGGTCTGACCAGTGACTTGTAAAGAGGAAGAACCATGTTCTCGTCATGCGCCCCTAGACCGCTTTTGATGCACCCCATGATCCTATTTGCCTTGGCAGCAGCTGCTTGACACTGGTTGCTCCAGTAAAGCTTACAGTTATATAAAATCCCCAAGTCCGTTTCCATGTCGGTGTTTCCCATTTAGCATGTAATGGTGACATGTATTTCCTCTGCTCATTTGCATAACTTTATATTTACCACTTTTCTGCCCAAGCCCCCAACATATCCAGATCCACTTCTGACCGCCTTGTGTCCTCTCTTGTGTTAAATACTTTGCAGAGAATATTGCATCATTTGCAAATATTGATATTTTACTGTTCAATCCTTCTACCAGGTTATTAGTTAATATATTAAAAAGAATAGGGCCCAAAACCGACCCCTGTGCTCCCCCACTAGTAATGGTAACGCAATCAGAGTATGTACCACTAATAACCACCTTGTGCTTTCTATGGCCGCCTGCACACGGGCGGAAATCCCGCGGCGGGATTTCCGCCACTGAAAGCCTGCATAGGAGTGCATTACAATACGCACTCCTATGCAGACGGCCGCGGTTTGGCCGCGTGAAATGTCGTGCGGCAAACAAACCGCGGCATGCCCTATTTCTGTGCGGGGCTCGCAGAGCCTCGCACAGAAACGTCACTCACCCGGCCGCCGGCTCCGGTCTTCACATGCGCCGGCAGCCGGCACATGAAAGAGCCGGGGCCGCCAAGCACGGGTGAGTACGCGCTCATCCCTGCAGGCGCTCGGGTCGGGTCCCGCGGCGAGAATTCTCGCCGCCGGATCCGTCCCGCCTGTCTGCAGGCGGCCTATCTCTGAGCCAGTTACTTACCCACTTACACATATTCTCATTAAAAAATGCAACCCATCACAGAAAAAACAAGCCCTCAAACAGCTTTGTTGACAAACAGATAATAAAGTTTTCAGTCTTGGGATCTGATGAAAAAAATGAAGAAAATCGTAATATTGGTCATCATCACTTAAGAGTTAAATATTCTTAGTTTCTGCATTGTTTTGCTGGTTATAGTGTAGTTGTGTGTATTTGAATCCAGTCTTCCCTGTAAGCTAGATTCTTGTTTTTAGTTTGTTTTCCTACAAGTATAATTTGTTCCTGTGGTTGTTTCTCGTCCAGTCCTTGTCCTAGCATTGTAGTTTGTTGGCTTATTCTCAGTTTGTATCTGCCCTTACTACATCCAGTTTAGTTTGTTTTCCTTGTCTCTGTGTCCTAGGTGCCCTCCCATTTATTTCTCAAGGACAGTGTTTGGAATAGGGTTTTCCATTAGGGATAACTAAAAGTTATTCTGGGTCAGTGGTGTCAGGTGTTAGGGTCAGTGTTAGTGATACATTAGGGAGAGATTTAAAGGAGATGTCCCGCGCCGAAACGGGTTTTTTTTTTTTTTAAACCCCCCCCCCGTTCGGCGCGAGACAACCCCGATGCAGGGGTTAAAAAAACCACCCGCACAGCGCTTACCTGAATCCCGGCGGTCCGGCGTCTTCATACTCACCTGCTGAAGATGGCCGCCGGGATCCTCTGTCTTCATGGACCGCAGGGCTTCTGTGCGGTCCATTGCCGATTCCAGCCTCCTGATTGGCTGGAATCGGCACGTGACGGGGCGGAGCTACACGGAGCTACACGGAGCCCCATAGAGAAGAGGAGAAGACCCGGACTGCGCAAGCGCGGCTAATTTGGCCATCGGAGGGCGAAAATTAGTCGGCACCATGGAGACGAGGACGCCAGCAACGGAGCAGGTAAGTATAAAACTTTTTATAACTTCTGTATGGCTCATAATTAATGCACAATGTACATTACAAAGTGCATTATTATGGCCATGCAGAAGTGTATAGACCCACTTGCTGCCTCGGGACAACCCCTTTAAGGCCCATTTACACAATTATCACAATTATAGGCCCAATTATCACTCAAAATTCATTAAAACGAATGAATTTGAGCAGTAATTGTTCAGTGTAAATGTAAATAAATTGCTTACTATTTATTCGCGGTTGTTTATCACTGACTTTTAGTCAGCGAAAGAACTATCGAGGATTGCTGGCTTTTCGTTTCGTGTAAACACTACCTGCTCAGCGCTTCACATAGAGGGGGAAGTGCTAAGCTAGAACCCAGCAATGTCTCTCAGTCTAAACGCTCTGCACAAGGGCTGACGACCTTAGCGGTGACAACCGTACCCCTGCAGTCGTTTAAACCAAGGGTCCCAAACCACCGGTCCGCGAACCAGGGAGGGGCCGTTAGGTGTTTACTGCCTGTCCGTGGCACCGCCGGGAACTTTTGTTCTAAAACACATGTGGCAAACACAAGGCCCGCGGGCCAAGTCCGGCCTTATGCCTCGTGTTATGTGGCCGTGGCGTGCCGACGCCGCTCACCACTGAAGCGATTACCAGCTGGGGTGCCGCAGCTCCCCGCTGGTAATCGCGCTGTTGCCACTGATCCCGGCGCACACTGACGTCAGTGTGAACCCAGGATCCTCCTCCCTGAGTCCCCTGCTCATTAGTTCCGCAGGAGAGGACTCGGGAAGGAAGCGTGCCGGGCTACACACTGACATCAGTGTGCGCTGGGATCATGGCAAGCAGAGAGGGAGTGACGCTGACAGGAAGGAAGAGGTAAGTATATGGGTTGGGGGGTGCTGCTTATTACTGGGGGGGCTGCCTATTACTGGAAGCGTGGTTACTGGGGGACTGCCTATTACTGGGGGGGAGGCTGCTTATTACTGGGGGGGGTGCTGCCTATCATTGGGGGGGTTATTACTGGGGAGGGGTCTGGTTATTACTGGGGGGGCTGCTTATTTCGGGGGGGCTGCCTATTACTGGGGGAGCTGCCTATTACTTGGGGGGCGGACTGCCTATTACTGGGGGGAGGGGACTGTCTATTACTATGGGGGGGCTGCCTATTACTGAGGGGGGACTGCCTATTACTGGGGGGGGGGACTGCCTATTACTGGGGGGGGGCTGCTTATTACTGGGGGAGGAGACTGCTTATTATTATTACTGAGGTGGGGGTTTATTACTGACGGGGCTTTTAATTACTGAGGGGGGGCTTATTACTGGGTCGGGGGGGCTTATAATTATAATGTTGCTATGGAGGTTAATATTACTAATTGGGCCACTGTGGTGGTTGTTATTTTTACTGGGGCCACTATCAGGATCACTATTAGGGCTCGTTCACAAGGCGCCTTCTTGAAGCACTGAGGACTGTGGCGCCAAACAACAGAGCGTCCCGCGAGTAGGAGGAAGGGTCGCCTCTGTGCAAGCAGCAGCAGCCGCCGCGCCTGTACACCTGTTAGGACCAGGTCAGTTTTCAAGGTAAGGAGGGGGAGGAGGGGGAAGATAAATTATATGCTGCCCTATGTGTGTGCTGGGGGGGGGGTAAATTATATGCTGCCCTATGTGTGTGCTGGGGGGGGGAGATAGATTATATACTGCCCACTGCCCTATGTGTGTGCTGCCAGGCGGGGGGGGGGGGGAGTATATTATACTGCCCTATGTGTGTACTGCCAGGACATTCTAAGTGTTATAATTAAATAAGTGTGCACTAAACTCCAACCCCCTTCATAACCCCGCACCATATAACCAAAGCCCCGCCCATGTCCCGCCCCACCCTGCCGGGCCTTGTAAAAATGGTCTTGCTTGAAGCCGGTCCCTGGTGCTAAAAAGGTTGGGGACCACTGGTTTAAACAACTGTCGGCACGTGTAAAATGGCTATTAGGGAGAGCTAGCTGTAGGGTTATGTAGGGTTGAATGGCTGTGATTTGTTGATTGAGTACTGCAGTGATTGGCTGGCCCGCGGCACTCGAGAGCCAATCAGAGCCAGTGATTCCTGGAGGCGGGGTTTTAAAAAAAAAAACCCTGACCAGGAAGCGCTGGCTGAAGACTACAAACAAGTGCCGGAGCGGTGGATAAGTACGGTGGAGCAGACAGCCCCCTGTTAGGTAATGTATTGGTTTTTTGCCCCCCAAAAAATCCCGGCAAAAAAGCGCTAGAAAATCGTGATATCGCCCAGAAAAAAACGCAGCAATATCGCACAGAACACAGCTGCGATATCGCTGTTGCCTGCATGAAAGAGGCATTATTGTCCAGCCGGTGTCATTACATTAATATATTTTCTGAAAGTTGACACCTGAAACATCGTGAAAATGCCTCCCAGCATTGTTCAATTATGGGCCCCCCTGTTGGGTGGATTGTTCTGTAATTCCTTGGCAAGATCCACAACAATCCTACAACAAAATCAGTGCTTGTTACATTTGCATTTGCTGCAGATTTCACTTCACTTGTTATGAGTGGTGAAATCTGTGGTGAAAATCTAGAGTAAAACTTGACATGGTGCAGATTTTAAATCCACAACGCATTCAAATTTTTCCATGACAGCACCTATGAGAGATCCCTCCTCCCTTCAGACAGGAAACAGGAACCTCCCAGATCTCTTTAAAAGCGGACACACCGTTCACCTTCTCCGTTCAGGTTTCCTATCCATTGAGCAGATTAGAGAATGCTGAGGTAGCTGCCGCTTGGCTACTCAGGTCTTTCAAGGATTCCTCCAGATCTCTGAAGGTGGTGGACTGCAGGTCCTCGTTCCCAAACTCAATTGCATGAGAGTAGACATGTCTTGTACAAGTCTCCACTAGGAGGCACTGGTTAAAGGGGTTGTCCCGCGCCGACACGGGTTTTTTTTTTTTTCAACAGCCCCCCCGTTCGGCGCGAGACAAACCCGATGCAGGGACTTAAAAAAAAAACCGCACAGCGCTTACCTGAATCCCCGCGCTCCGGTGACTTCTTACTTACCTGGTGAAGATGGCCGCCGGGATCTTCTCCCTCGGTGGACCGCAGGGCTTCTGTGCGGTCCATTGCCGATTCCAGCCTCCTGATTGGCTGGAATCGGCACGTGACGGGGCGGAGCTACACGGAGCCGCTCTCCGGCACGAGCGACCCCATTGAGAAAAGCAGAAGACCGGACTGCGCAAGTGCGTCTAATCTGGCGATTAGACGCTGAAAATTAGACGGCACCATGGAGACGAGGACGCTAGCAACGGAACAGGTAAGTGAATAATTTCTGATAACTTCTGTATGGCTCATAATTAATGCACAATGTACATTACAAAGTGCATTAATATGGCCATACAGAAGTGTATAACCCCACTTGATTTCGCGAGACAACCCCTTTAAGCCTGGAATCATCCTCTTTCCCCGTGGTTGGTGCTGTGCTCCCCTGTTCTCGTAGGTCGGGGTAAGGTTCTTTTCTTCCGGCCTCATGAGATCCTTCTGCAGTTGTGGGTGAACCCTTCAGTGGTGGAAGTGCTCCCTGTGTTGCTGCACCCGGACCAGAGCTTTGCTGTCTGTTACCACCTGTTTTATCTGTTGCTTCCATTAGCAGATGGAGCTCAGGTGTGTACTAGTCTGAATGATACCTAGTATCACTTCTGATTAGAGCAGGAGAGCTGGGGAAAGAAATGAGCGCTTTCTAAGAGGATCTTCAGCCAGTTCTTAGTGGATTCACCTTGCAGTTTTAAGAGATTGAATTCCACCTTTGTCTTAACCCTACAAGATTTAAAATTTATAGGGGTTGCATTTCTGTGTATTCATTATCCAGACTCAGGACCTAATGGCCTTTGTCTATGGCTGAATAGCCTCTGGGCTCCTGGCCTACGGCTGAATAGCCTCTGGGCTCCGGGCCTACGGCTGAATAGCCTCTGGGCTCCGGGCCTACGGCTGAATAGCCTCTGGGCTCCGGGCCTACGGCTGAATATAGCCTCTGGGCTCCGGGCCTACGGCTGAATATAGCCTCTGGGCTCCGGGCCTACGGCTGAATATAGCCTCTGGGCTCCGGGCCTACGGCTGAATATAGCCTCTGGGCTCCGGGCCTACGGCTGAATATAGCCTCTGGGCTCCGGGCCTACGGCTGAATATAGCCTCTGGGCTCCGGGCCTACGGCTGAATATAGCCTCTGGGCTCCGGGCCTACGGCTGAATATAGCCTCTGGGCTCCGGGCCTACGGCTGAATATAGCCTCTGGGCTCCGGGCCTACGGCTGAATATAGCCTCTGGGCTCCGGGCCTACGGCTGAATATAGCCTCTGGGCTCCGGGCCTACGGCTGAATATAGCCTCTGGGCTCCGGGCCTACGGCTGAATATAGCCTCTGGGCTTCGGGCCTACGGCTGAATATAGCCTCTGGGCTCGGGGCCTACGGCTGAATATAGCCTCTGGGCTCGGGGCCTACGGCTGAATATAGCCTCTGGGCTCGGGGCCTACGGCTGAATATAGCCTCTGGGCTCGGGGCCTACGGCTGAATATAGCCTCTGGGCTCGGGGCCTACGGCTGAATAGAGCCTCTGGGCTCGGGGCCTACGGCTGAATAGAGCCTCTGGGCTCGGGGCCTACGGCTGAATAGAGCCTCTGGGCTCGGGGCCTACGGCTGAATAGAGCCTCTGGGCTCGGGGCCTACGGCTGAATAGAGCCTCTGGGCTCGGGGCCTACGGCTGAATAGAGCCTCTGGGCTCGGGGCCTACGGCTGAATAGAGCCTCTGGGCTCGGGGCCTACGGCTGAATAGAGCCTCTGGGCTCGGGGCCTACGGCTGAATAGAGCCTCTGGGCTCGGGGCCTACGGCTGAATAGAGCCTCTGGGCTCGGGGCCTACGGCTGAATAGAGCCTCTGGGCTCGGGGCCTACGGCTGAATAGCCTCTGGGCCCCAAGGCTACGGCTGAATAGCCTCTGGGCCCCAAGGCTACGGCTGAATAGCCTCTGGGCCCCAAGGCTACGGCTGAATAGCCTCTGGGCCCCAAGGCTACGGCTGAATAGCCTCTGGGCCCCAAGGCTACGGCTGAATAGCCTCTGGGCCCCAAGGCTACGGCTGAATAGCCTCTGGGCCCCAAGGCTACGGCTGAATAGCCTCTGGGCCCCAAGGCTACGGCTGAATAGCCTCTGGGCCCCAAGGCTACGGCTGAATAGCCTCTGGGCCCCAAGGCTACGGCTGAATAGCCTCTGGGCCCCAAGGCTACGGCTGAATAGCCTCTGGGCCCCAAGGCTACGGCTGAATAGCCTCTGGGCCCCAAGGCTACGGCTGAATAGCCTCTGGGCCCCAAGGCTACGGCTGAATAGCCTCTGGGCCCCAAGGCTACGGCTGAATAGCCTCTGGGCCCCAAGGCTACGGCTGAATAGCCTCTGGGCCCCAAGGCTACGGCTGAATAGCCTCTGGGCCCCAAGGCTACGGCTGAATAGCCTCTGGGCCCCAAGGCTACGGCTGAATAGCCTCTGGGCCCCAAGGCTACGGCTGAATAGCCTCTGGGCCCCAAGGCTACGGCTGAATAGCCTCTGGGCCCCAAGGCTACGTCTGAATAGCCTCTGGGCCCCAAGGCTACGGCTGAATAGCCTCTGGGCCCCAAGGCTACGGCTGAATAGCCTCTGGGCTCCAAGGCTACGGCTGAATAGCCTCTGGGCTCCAAGGCTACGGCTGAATAGCCTCTGGGCTCCAAGGCTACGGCTGAATAGCCTCTGGGCTCCAAGGCTACGGCTGAATAGCCTCTGGGCTCCAAGGCTACGGCTGAATAGCCTCTGGGCTCCAGGGCTACGGCTGAATAGCCTCTGGGCTCCAAGGCTACGGCTGAATAGCCTCTGGGCTCCAGGGCTACGGCTGAATAGCCTCTGGGCTCCAGGGCTACGGCTGAATAGCCTCTGGGCTCCAGGGCTACGGCTGAATAGCCTCTGGGCCCCAGGGCTACGGCTGAATAGCCTCTGGGCCCCAGGGCTACGGCTGAATAGCCTCTGGGCCCCAGGGCTACGGCTGAATAGCCTCTGGGCCCCAGGGCTACGGCTGAATAGCCTCTGGGCCCCAGGGCTACGGCTGAATAGCCTCTGGGCCCCAGGGCTACGGCTGAATAGCCTCTGGGCCCCAGGGCTACGGCTGAATAGCCTCTGGGCCCCAGGGCTACGGCTGTTTTTCCGCTGTGTGTGGATGGGATTTGTTTAAGTCTCGTTCACTTTTCTGTTATTTTGATACTCTGTGGATTTTCCATAGTGTATCGACCTATGTGAGCAGTCCTTTCTAGCTGTAGTGTCCCTTTAAATTAAGTGTTTCGTTAAGTTAAATGTGATAAACTGTACTGTGCTGGCTCTCTGCGATCTATTTCCCAAAAGCCCCTTACCTAAATATTTGTCAGTGTCTCAGAGTACACAGGATGTCCTTTGGTGCTCAGTGATTTCATAAGATTATTTTGGAGTTTGCTGAGAGGCGCAGCCTTTCCATGTTCTTATTTTGACTCTCGCTTGCTTCCTGGCCACTTCTAAGTGGTTGCTATCTTGACTTGTGTACTTCAAGTGTCCTAGAGAATAAAAACAAAAAAAGTTGTTTTTTTTTGTTTTAGGTAGAACACATTATAGAAGTCTAGAGGCTTTCTGTTTTTCAGCTTGATGTCTCGTGTATGGAGTTATTTGTGGGAGATAGCCCGAATGTGTGGGCTCAGTGACATCAGGATGACAGACACTCAGGCTTTGTGTGCCAGTCTTTGAAAGCAGCAAAATGGGTTAATGCAGCTGCCAGGGACTGGAGGCCGGGTTTGGGGTAAGTTAGGGGGGCAGCGACCCGTAGTGTGAAGAGGCGGAGCAGGTTTAGGAAGAGGTGGAGATAGGCAGAAAGAAAGAGAAGAAGAAAGAAGAGGAGGATAGCAGTTGGAGCGGGATCGAGTGGAAGACACCTGCCTACCCTCCCCGCAGTGGATTTCAGACAGGATACAGTTGGAGTATAGGACGTGGAGATCTTGGACGTCGTCACAGCTGTTAGTCTAGGTGGAAGGTCTTCCTATGCAAACAGTGGTAATAGGAGAAGGGTGGTTAGCAAGCCCAATTATATCGGGGCTTACGAACGCCATTCAGATTCAAGAAAAGAAGTGAGAATTCTTAACTATGGAAAGGGTTAAAAAGTTTTATAGAATGTTAAAATCGTTAAAGTTAAGAAAGCTGTGGCCTATCCCACTTTAAAAAGCCAAACGGTGTGGAGTTTTCAGTTTAGAGTAAGAAGGGGAGCAGATTAGAAAATTGGGGAAGTGCCTCCAGTCTTGAAACTCTAACATGATTTTCCTTCTGCGTTGGGCTAAGGCTGTATTCATATCTGCATCGAAGGCTCCATGCAGATTGTCCATGTAGGACTTTTTTGTCTGGTAAAAATGGCAGACAGGTGCAGGAACAGAATGGACCCCTTTATAGTCAATGGAATGTGTTTGGCGCAGTTGGGTTCCATTATGAGACGGATCCATTAATCCAGAGGCTGCCATTTTCCTGCTCCCAAAACGGAGCAGGAAGACTGAATCCCTAGTGCAGATGTGAATTTAGCCTTACTTCCCCCATTCCACAACAGAGCCCGACTTCTACATACAACGTGACATTTCTTAGACGTATTCTCCCAGCAGGAATGTATATTTAATGAACAGAAACCCACACAGGAAAGTAAACCTTTCTATGGCAGCGCTAATTTGTTTTGCAGCATAATCCAGGGAATAAGCAGAGCTAAGGAGTGAAAGGTGCTGTCATTCGGCTCGCTGACATTTGCATGGTTTAACAGTTGTGATTGAATCTGCTCTTCATACGCTACTAGTATTGACACCAGAAGAATAGTAAATTTCATGGTGCTAAGCTACAGTCAACGGGTTATTAAGGACAACCTGTAATTTTTTCTCTTATATTGCCCTTCTTCTCGTTTACCCTGAGGATACACAATGCATATCTTGCATCACATTTAATATTCCCTAGGCATCAGCTTTTACCAGGGAGGTGAGAACCTTTGTGGTGTAAGCCACTGCAGCGGACACCCCTGTGGCTCAGCCTGCATCTTCATTGGAAGTACAGATAGTCCCCGACTTGCGAACATTCGACTTACGAATTTCGCTAGATACGAACTATCTGTACAGCACAGTATGATGTAATGCTATGGCATTACATCATACTGTGCAGGCACCGGACAGGCTTCTATCAAGCCTGATAGAAGCCTGTCCGGTCACATCGCGGTTGCTGGGCAGCCGGGGGCCTTCTGAAAGGCCCTAGGGCTGTCTATGCAGAGCGCCTAGCAAGCCGTGCGCTTGATAGGCACTCTGCATAGGCAGCCCTGGGGCCTTTCAGGAGTCCCCGGCTGCCGAGCAACCACTCAGCGTCACTGCACGGGCCCCCTGAACGTCGGGTGCCGGCTGTTTCTTACAGCGGGCTCTCGGCGGCAGCAGTTCCGACGAGCCGCGCCGCTCGTCAGAACTGTTAACACTTTAAATACCGCTGTCAGAGCGGTATTTAAAGTGTTAACAGTTCCGACAAGCGCCACGGCTCGTCGGAACTGCTGCCGCCGGGTGCCCGCTGTAAGAACAGCCGGCACCCGACGTTGTATGGAGCGGGGTCCACCCGCGATCCAGCTCCATACAACCATTTGTTCGACTTGCGAACAAAACGGACTTGCGAATGTGAAAACAGAGAAAGGTGAAGTAGTTGTTTTATAGGGTTCTTCCTTTTAAATATGCTGTACTGCATACAGTGCTGTGCAAACATTCTAGGGCCTATTTAGACACAATGATTATTGCTCAAAATTCGCTCAAAAGACATCTTTTGAGCAATAATCGTTGTGTGCATTTACACGACAAGATGATCGCTCAAAATTCGCTCCAACCTCTGTTTGATTGACAGTTTTGAGCATTCACTTTGCATAAGTGTGTAAATGAAGGCTCACACTGTATGCAGAAGACAAGCAAGACCGCTATCTTCTGTATACAGCTGTTGTCTTCTCGGAGCGCTCAGCTGGTATACAGCTTAGCGCTCCGGGCGGGGTATGCAGAAGACTTGTCTTCTGTATACAGCTGTTGTCTTCTCGGAGTGCTCAGCTGCTATACAGCTGAGCGCTCCAAGCAGGGTATGCAGAAGACAGCTGGACCGCTTGTCTTTTGCATACTCCTTCTGTGTTCACGGACTGCACAGCTGGTATACAGCCGAGCACTCTGAGCGGGGTATGCAGAACACAGCTGGAGCGCTGTCCTCTTCATACTCCTGCTGTTTTCTCTGAGCGGGATACCAGCTGATAGAATAGTATTAGCGGTATCCCACTGAGAAGTCAGTGCGCGGCACTGATAAGGCCCAGCATTGTTTTTCAGCTTGCTGAAGATAACGATGAGTGAATTGATAAGGAAATCTTTTCTCACGCGTGGACAGGTACTCGCTAAGGACAATACTCGCTCGAGTGTTTGCACTTAGCGAGTATGCTCGCTCATCTCTAGTGGCAACACATCAGGAAATTCACTTTAAGACAGTATTTTTAGTAAAATATCTGGATTCCCCACCCTTTTATTGCAGTTTAACCGTTATCACGAACATCCCAGTGCACACGTCATAACACCAACACAGTTCATACCCAACTAGGGGGTGTGTAAGTCTAGGGCCATCCTCCCTGTCATACTTGAGCCTTCTCAGCTTGGTCCGCACCAGGCCTTGGGCTTGCATCCCTCTCAGCTCTACTGAGCTGTCGGTCCTCCCCTTCCAGGGGTCCCAGGGCCGTCAACTTCAATTTGCTGCTCTCTGGGATCTCACAAGCCCTTATTCCAGAGAGGGCAGTCTCTCTCTGTATCTCATGCATGCTGTCATGCGCAGTGTGACTTTTTTTTTTTCCAATTCCCCGCTCAGTCTCATAGTGGTGTTGCGCATGGACGACATTGAATATGCTACCCACAGAGAACAATAGGGCTGTTTGTGCGAATATACGCAGTGAAATGGAGCATGCTGCGATCATTTTCACATGTGTGTCGACATGCAATGTATATACGCTAATGTGAATGGATGAATGTACTTTAATTGACTCGATTCACCGCGTATTACGTGGGTGCACATCGTGTGCGTAATAGGCGGTGAAATCACGCCCATGTGAATGAGCCCTCACTATACGAGCAGTGAGACTATGGAACTCTCTGCCTGAGGACGTGGTGATGGCTAAATGAAGATTTGCTATCATTTCAAAAATGTGACCTATTTTTTCCTGTATAGGTATTTGGGAATCATGTGTGAATTCAGGTCACAGCGTAGCTCCAGTCTAGGCCCTGATTTACGCAAACATTTTATCGCGGCTATTTTGCCACGATAAAACGTCGGCCAAAAATTTCGACCATCTGAAGCGGAAAGATAACACATACGCTGCTGTTTCCGTCTGGCCACTTTTACGTGCAGCCGTAAAACATAGGTCTTGCCCTATCTTCTGGCCACGATCAGCTGGCAGCTCCCATAAAAGTCTATGGGAGCTGCCAGCAATGGGAGATGGAGGGACGTTAGCAGCGGCACATGCTGCTTAACTTCCTCCCTCCGTCCTTCCTTTACCGGTTGCTCCCATTGGCTTCTATGGGAGCTTCTATTGCTGCAATCAGCTCGCAAAGGGAGGAGGGGGGAAAAGTTTAGCATTGCTAATCTCTATCTCCCCGGCCAACCCAAGTCCGGGCTGCGGCGTATATACACCACACCTGGCCGTCTGATTGGGCAAGGAAAAGGCAAGATTTAGCCGCGACTTGGTCGCGACTTTTTTCTCGTTCATTTGACTTTTGAGCGAGATATGGGCAGCCTAAAATCGCAACAACCGTGTGAAAGAGGAAAGAGGCTTTAGGTCTGTTTAGACCTGCTGATATCTCACTCAAATGAGGAATGATGTCCAGAGTTCACTCGTTCATTCAGGCAGCCTGTTTATAAAGGCAGATACATCATTGGCTCATTCAAACGAGAAATCATTCAGTTATAAGTAGGGATGAGCGAGTATACTCGCTAAGGCACTACTCGCTCGAGTAATGTGCCTTAGCCGAGTATCTCCCTGCTCGTCCCTAAAGATTCGGGAGCCGCCGCAGCTGACAGGTGAATTGCGGCGGGGAGCAGGGTAGAGCGGGCGGGAGAGAGGGAGAGAAAGATCTCCCCTCCGTTCCTCCCTGCTCTCCCCCGCAGCTCCCCGCCCCGCGCCGGCCCCTGAATCGAGCGGGGAGATACCCGGCTAAGGCACATTACTCGGACGAGTAGTGCCTTAGCGAGTATACTCGCTCATCCCTAGTTATTATCATTAGCCTTATAAATGAATGAGAACGACTGAACAACTTTATTTAAACCGTACGATTAGTGAACGACCCAACGATGACTTTTATGTCCACGAAAGGCCAACAATTTCCCATTTGATCGTTGGCTGCATGTACACTGAACGATATCATTCATTTTCGCTCGTTTGAACAAGACTCAGCATTTTTGCTCGTCTTGATTTTGTTTAGTTTCACCTCAAGAAACCCAATTTAGTTTAGTTTAGTAACTTTTAAGCATACTTTAGTATTTTTGTTCTAAATTTAATTAAAGAGTCCAAAAACATTGCCCAGAAGATAAGCGGAGCTTTCTGCACTTCAACAGAAATACAGTAAGTAGTTCCCGCTCAGATCTGTATCTGTGAATCAAATTACAGTATATTTACACTTCACTCTGCAGCGAGTCAATGATTTACTGTGGGATCTAAGGCTTACGCACGAGGGAGTACACATAAAATATCCAGTGACTTCTGCTTGTTTCATATCTTCTTACTTTTTTCCCCTGGAAGTTAGTAAATGATGCAGTACAGAGGTTTTCTCTGGAAAGTAGCACTAAGATCAAGCTCTACCCTTATTAACCCAATAACACGGGCTGTCAAGCATCTTTAGTACTTTTTTGCTATTTTCTCTATATGCCGTATGTAGCAAATTATGTTTGCTATTAGAAAACTGTCAGTAAGCAGCCTAGCTTTCTATACCTGGATTCTTCCAGTTCGGACAATTATTTTGCATGTGACGGGTTCCCTGATGATGAACGCTCTTATTACTGGTTTGAAAGGGAAGCTTTTAAAAATGGCGGAATCCACCGGTGAATCCCCACTTCCTCTGCAGTGATACTGCACAGAAAATGGACCTGTCGCCCATTACTAATCCATATAATGCACAGACTAGCCAGGTCCTCCAAAGTGGGAGTTCGTGTGTTTGACATTACTTTTTCGAAGCGCATGATGTGCCAGATTTCTGAAAATACAAGGGGAGGGAGCAGGTGCATCTGAGATTGATCTTTAGGAGCCATAATGGTAGTGAGACCAACAACCACATCTCTGGTTGATTCGAATTCAAAGGGGTTGTCCAGTTGTGAACTATTGTAGGCCTATTCTTAAGTTAGGCCATCAATGGCAAATCGATGAGGGTCCATCTCCCAGGATGTCCACTGATCAGCTGTTTACAGGGCTAGTGTGCTCATGTACTAAGTTGAATTCTGCAGGAAGCAGACAGCTCTGTTCTTACTGCAGTGGTCAGGGGTGGTATTGCAGGCCAAGTTCTCATTCATTTCAGTGTGAACTTTGCCTGTAGTACCACTGCAGTGGAAATGGAGCTATCTGCTTCTTGCAGAAATCAGCTCAGTGCACAAGCACACTTGCCCAGAGAACAGCTGATTGGCGGTGGTCCTAGGTGGCAGGCCTCTGCTGATCTACTATGATGACCTATCCTGCGTCTAGGCCCTCTGTAGTTTACAGCTGGATGAGCCCTTTAGGCTAGTTACAAATGGCCTGTTCTTGTGGCATGAGCTTAAAAATATGGAGGATGTTTTACTGTTAAGTGTGACTCCAATTATGACCAGATTTTGTTTTTAGATGTGATTCTCAATATAAGTTTGAGGGTTGAGGCTCTCTTTTTCTGATACAAATATCTAAGGTTAGGGCTACACGGCAACATTGTCTCATGGCTAAAGATCACAGTTTCATACTGTCTACATTGCAAGTAAAAATGTGAATGTGCTCCAACAGGTTTTCATTTCTGCTAATTATCGTGTCCTAGTAATTTGCAGGTTACATCAGGACTACATTCACTTACCTTCACTGCAGTATAATGCTGCAGTCTTTGGCTGTGTGGTGTGTCATATGTCCAAAGTGATTGTGTAGCTCTAGCCTTGAAGGGGTTGTCCGATACTTTTACTGTTGATGACCTATATCCAGAATAGGCCATTATCCCCTTGAGTGGCGGGTTTCCTACCACCCTGTCGTGCCCACCAGGGCAGGTTTTTTAAAATGGTCTAATCATTGAATTTCAACTAATTTTGCAGTTGCGTCTCAAGAGCCATAACTTTTTCATTTTTCCATTGACATGGCCATATAAGGGCTTGTTTTTTGCGGGACAAGTTGTGATTTTTTTAAACAGGGGGGAGGAAAAAAAGAAATGGGGAAAAAAGAAAAAAAGGGGCCATGTCATTAAGGGGTTAAATAATGTATTAACTTCCTTCTCTGGGTCATTACGACGCATGGATACCACATGTGTGATTGTATTTTTGATTTTTTACAAAGTAAAGGGAGACAAGTGTTTTTATAATTTTTTTACTTTTTTAAAAAAAAAAATTTAATTTTTTTTTTTGTCCCTTTAGGGGACTTCCACAGGGACCCATCAGGACCCCCTGATCACATTCCGGGGGTCCGATGGTGACAGCCCTTTACATGCTGCAGTGACAGCCCTTTACATGCTGCAGTGACAGCCCTTTACATGCTGCAGTCACATAGACTGCAGCATGTAAAGGGTTAACACAGCAGAGATCGGAGGTTTTCTCTGATCTCTGCTGTAAGAGCTAGTACCTAGCTATCCTCTGACAGCTGAGCACCAGCTCTCCCTGCCACAGAGATCATCGGTTTGCTTCTGACAAGCCGATGGTCTCTATGGCAACCTGTAAACAAAGCAGGAGGTTGCCGGCAGATCGGCAATATCTTCTGCTGGTTTTTCAAAGCCCTTGCTTTGTTCTCTGTGGGTCTGTGCAGGCAGAGCACACTGTCACAGCTTGTGGCATTGTGCTCTGCAGCTCCCATAGTGATACATAGCCCGGAAATCTTCAGGGCTATGTCGCTATGAGCAGTGGAGCTCGTCCCGGAAAATTTCCGGGCGTGCCACTCAAGGGGTTAATAGTTGATCAACAGGAATCCGCCACTTGGGATTCCCACCAATCATCTGATCGTTGGCCAATTGTTTCTGCGGCCACCATCGGCACTCTCAAAATTGCAGTGGCCTGGTTTAGTTCTCCTATTAATTTTAATGCAATCTATGCCTGCAAGTACCAAGTTGGACTGCTGCAATACAGACAGTTCTATCTGCTTCCAGCACTGTCCGCACTGACAGCAGGCCCGGGGATTAGCTCATTGGCAAGGATCCCATGCAGCGGATGCCCCACGATCAACTATTGATGACTTGTCCTGAGGATAGGTCATCAATACTAAAAGACAACCTTTTTAAGTCTCTGTTTACAGAACAGCAGACCTGATTGGTTTTGGCTGTCTGCAGTCAACAATAAGGAACATGGCGTTGTCTAGCTTCCTAAGAAGTCACAGTGATTTTACAGCTTTGTGTCAGAAAAGTGGAGCTGGACTTCTATAAAGATGGAGAGTTTCAGATCTAAAAACAAAACTAGGTTAACAGGATTTTCCAGACAATTTTTATTGATGACCTATCCTCAAAATAGATGATCAATAGTTGATGACCTCTTTTTAGTTTTAACGAGAGCTTCATGGGGGTCACAGAGATCTGCTTCTGCTCTGTACACTGTGTTATGGCACTGACAGCCAGCACCCAAACAGCTGATTGTCTGGGGCCCCGAGTAGCAGACCTCAGCCGATTAACTATTGATGACCTAATCCTGAGGATAGGTCATCAATAGAAATTGACCAGAAAACCCCTATAATAGTTGGCCTTAGACCTCTTTCCCACGAGCGTATATCTGTCGTCCGTTTTCACGGCAGGCTGATATACGCTGTGATCTGATGCATTGGATTCCGATGCATCCAGATCACATGGCCGTATTCCCGAGACGTAAAAGCGCTTGGTCGGCCAATATAGCGCCGGGGGTTTTTACGTCTGGCCCAAAAGATAGTCCTGGAACTATCTTTTGGGCTGGAATACATCGGCTGCTGCATGGGCTCCTATGGAAGCCCATGGCAGCGACCGGAGGTGGGAGGGAGTTTAGCAGCTAAACATCCTCCCTCTGCTCTCCTTCCCCCGTGCAGGCTCACCTCTGCTCTTCTCCCCACTGGCTCTTTGCAATGTGAGGGGGCGGAACGGGGTTGAGCTAAGCGCCGTCCCTTCCCGCCTCCTCCCATTGCTGGCTGCTGACAAACGGCGGGACGTGGGCAGAGTTAAGCTCCCGCCCTCTCCCCACTCCTTGTCCATAGCCATCAATGGGAGGAGACGGGACGGCACTTAGCTCTGCCCCCGCCCCCTCCCATTGCAAAGAACAAACGGGGAAGAGAGCAGAGGTGAGCCTGTGATGGGGAGGGAGGGGAAAGGGGCGACGGCATGGTAGTCTCAGCGTATATGCGTTGGAACCCATGTCGTCTGAATGGGTGCACAAACGTTTGCTTTCTGCGCCCTTTCATCAGTTTTCTCTCTCCCAACATAGCATATATCCGCCGGCCGTGAAAATGGCGTCCGATATACGCTCGTGGGAAAGAAGCCTCATACTTTGAAAAGTATAAATACATTGTTGTCTTTCTATTTCTTAACCCCTTCCTGCTCCAGGCCTTAAATTTACGTCCTGGCAGCGGGGTACTTCCCGCAACAGGGCGTAAACTTACGTTCTGGGGATATCGCGAGATCAGAAGAGCTCTCGCCCTATCCTGCAGCTGGAGCCAGCTGTCAGTCATAGCCGGCCTCCCGCTGCAACAGCGGGGTGCATCGGAGATCGCGGCATGGGAAGGGTTCACAGAGGGAGCGAGCAGAGAGCCGGCTGGTTGCCATGGCAACAGGACGCCAGATACCGGCGTCCTGTATTGTCATAGCCTGTGATCGCTGTATAAGCGATAAGGCATTGCGAAAAAAAGCGTTTAAAAAAACGCTAAGAAACTGAGGCAAAATACAAATTTTTTGCGTTTTGCCTCTCTAAAAACGCAATAAAGTGATCAAAAAAGCCGTATGTAGCCCAAAATGGTACCAATAAAAGCTACAGCTCGCAAATAATACGCCTTCACAGAGCTCCGTACATAGAAAAATGAAAAAGTTACAGGACTTTGAATGCAGCGATTTAGAAAAAAAAAAAGATTTCCTAAAAAAGGGGTTTTATTGCAGAAAAGTGGAAAAGCCTAAAAAAAATGTAAGACTTTTGATATCGTTGTAATGTATTTAAAATTCTATGTGAATAGGATTTTATTATTTACACGGGTAAACCTCTTCAGGTAGTGAATTTCCTTTAAAGAAAGTGCAGATATCTCCTATAATCAGAGAGTCATCAGTTTCCATTATTTACTTTCCACAGAACCTGGAAGTTGGAGCAGACTCTAGTGACACTGATAGTAAAACCTTCTGTACGTCTCCAAGACGGATCCAATGAAGGAAAGCGCTTTTAATAATATCTGCTGGTAATTGTTTTCCCAGAGACAGACATCTCTATTGTATTTGCAATATTACAATAAAACTTATTACAATTTCAGACCATGGCAGGGATTTCAGGTCTTTGTAGAACTTCTACATGCTGAAAAACAAGACAGCCGAAGAAAATACAATGTTTAGGAGTCAGTTTTCACTGATGTATATACACTCATTGGCAAAGGTAGTGTCAAATAGAAATGACGGATTGCTACAACACTCAGCTTGCAGTTATGTCTCCGGCACATATATATATGATTACAGTTGTGGTCTAAATAGACACGGGATCTTGCCACCAGAAGCCATAGAAGTGCTTACCTCCTTGGCCTTTGAAAAGTTTTCAGGGACTACTTTTGTGTAGTGTACCTCTTGTTGAGAGATGGTTGACCACTAGACGCCTCTACAATGCACTCGAAGACAGGTTGCCCAGTTAACAGACTTTAAGAGGGGGCGCATTATTGAAGTGAGAGAAGAATGATCCTTTTAATGAATTGCCCGACATCTATACTATTTTGACCAAGCTGTTGGGAGGTGTTTAGACCAGGGCTTACGTTAGGGCATGCATGCAGAGCAAATAGGCTCCATACGGCCCACACAGACACCAGTAGAGCAGATCATTTGATCCACTGACAAGCATGAGTAGGTGCAACAGTTTCATTGCCCACCATCCAGGTGTAGCAGAAGGAAATGTTGTGCCACAGTCCCCATTATGTGTCCTACCCTTAACATCGCAACACCGTTGCTTTCATTTGCAGTGGTGTCATGAATGAGAAACCTGGACTGCTGTGGTTTGGGTAAATCTTCCACAGGATAACATATGGAGCCTGTATGCCTCCATGCGTGACCATATCTTATGTATCCAGGCGAGAAACAGATTAACAAGGTACTATCCTCCTTTGAATTGTACAATTTCCCATAGTAAACTTATTCTTTCACTCTAATACTGTAATCACTTACATATACCGTCATTAATTGATTGATTATTAGAGATGAGCGGGCATACTCGCTAAGGACAATTGCTCGATCGAGCATTGTTCTTAGCGAGTATCTCCCCGCTCGGAAGAAAAGGTTTGGCTGCCGGCGCGGGTTACAGGTGAGTTGCGGCAGTGAGCAGGGGGGAGCGAGATCTCCCCTCCGTTCCTCCCCGCCCCCCGCCGGTAGCCGAATCTTTTCTTCCGTGCGGGCAGGTACTCGCTAAGGCCAATGCTCGATCGAGTAATTGCCCTTAGCGAGTATGCTCGCTCATCCCTATTGATTATCCGTTCGGTTGCATCTGACCCTCGGTCACTCCATGGATCATTGTTTTCCACACGTTCCTGTCTTTCACCGCTTCTTTCAGTACAGCGATTGATATGTTCGTTGTGGCCTTGATTGTATCTAGCCATCTTGTTCTTTGTTATCCTGATCTTCTCTTCCCACTGACCTTGCCAGGCATCAGTACTGTTTCCAGTGAGTTAGAATGCATCACGTGGCCAATACAAGAGCCGCTGTTTGATGATTTTGCCCTCTAGTGATATTTTCGGTTTGGCGCTATCTAACACTACCTTGTTCATTGTCATGGCAGTCCAAGGTATCCGTAGCATTCTCCTCCAGTATTGTCCTCCTGTCCGTTTTCCTGAGCGTCCAACTTTCGCAACCATACGCCGTGATGGGAAAGACGATTGAATTGACCCGTCTGGTTTTTGTTGCAATGCTAATATCCTTGCTTTTCCAGATCTTTTCCATTCCTTGCAAAGAAAATGAAAAAAGAAAAAGGGGCCGCGTCATTATGGGGGTTAATGTACGGGACACAGTAACCCCAGAGCGAGGAGGATGAGCGACACAGGACTCCTGCTCTCAAGATCAGCGGGTGTCTCAGCGGTTCGAACCCCCAGCCCCCCACCCGAGCAGAAAGTTTCCCCATTCTATGGATAGGAGATAACTTACAATCTTGGTACAACCTCTTTAACATTCGCCTGTTCTCAGTTTCAGCTGTACTTTTCTCTGCTTCCTGTACTCATGAACGACTGATGATCAAACGCTTTCCATTGCACTGATGGCCGTCATACTGGACATCATGGATTTATGGGTATCACTATGGTTCTACATGTCCTCACTTGTTACTGAATGCTAAATAAGTAGTTTTTTACTGCGGGAGTTCAGCTGCAGTGTTTAATAAGACAGTAGAATCCAAGATAATGATGTACACATATGAAATGACCATTATGGGGCTGGATGTGATGCCTACTAATGAGCTACACCTTGGGCTTTGCACATTTCACTAGCCCATAAATGGGTTGAGATGATGGTGATCCGTCTCATTCTGCCTAGACTTCTATCCTTATTATGTGTCGCATGTTCTCTGCGTATGGAGGAATCTTTAATGACCTGGTGGCAGATTGTGTATAAGAGCATCTGCTGTCATTTATTATAATTAGGTATCATTATAACATGTATAACGAGGGGCTCTGCAAGACATACAATTTACAACTGTTGCAATTATGCAAAAATAATTGGATAATTATTTTGTATTTCATGGTGCGTAATATTTTATCTACAGTATATGTTACTGGTGGTTGGTATAGTCCTAGAGTATTAGTTACCTACTTATGAGTCATTACTTTTTTATTGTGCTAATTACAATTATCACTGAGATTTTAATTTTTTGTTGTTGGAGATAGAAAACCATTAGAGATGAGCGAGAATACTCGCTAAAGGCAATTGCTCGAGCGAGCATTGCCTTTAGCGAGTACCTGCCCGCTTGAGACTGAAGGTTCGGTGCCGGCGGCGGGCTTTCTTCTCCCCGCTCCCTCCTGCTGACAGCCGCTACTCACCGCTCCCCCGTGCCGGCACCCGAACCTTCAGTCTCGAGCGGGCAGGTACTCGCTAAAGGCAAAGCTCGCTCGAGTAATTGCCTTTAGCGAGTATACTCGCTCATCTCTAAAAACCATTTAAAACACCAATATGACTTTGGCCTCATGTCCACGGGCGGATTCGAATTGCGGAATTTACACAAAAGATCTACAGTTCAAGCCGCCCGTAGGGAATCATGTAAAAGAAAACAGCAGGCCATGGTCAGTAGGTGCAATGAAGAGATAACAAGCTGGTGAACCCCTAACACAAATTTGGAGACCATAAAACTTTTACATCCCTTATCAGCGGACTAGTTACATCTTTACTCCTTTACCCATCTTGTACTGGTATTATTTAAAGTGCAAATGAATCACTCTGTGTCTGTGCCTGTTAATATGTATGTATATATAAATGCATGTTTCTTCAGATCTACTCCATAAGCTTAAGGAAGGACCCTGAGTAGGTTGGAAAGCTTGCTATAACAACATGTATTTTTTGTTAGCCCAAAAATACATGATGATATCTACAAGATCACTTGGTTTCTCTTGCTGAGAACAATTACAGGAAACCAAGAAAAATACAGACAGAATATAGGAACTCCAAGTAGATGTTGTCTGTGGTTGGTTCCAAGGATTGCCACATTCCACTATAGGTCACTTCCGCCATATATAAAGACATCAGACAAAGACAACTCTAGCAAAAGCCCTTAAATGGAGATTGTGTCCCCCTATAGGCAGTTTCTGCGAGTATAATTGTATCTTGACGCCACCAGAAGCTAGGAGTTTGACAGGAAGAATGCCCCTGTCACACCCCTAGCTCCTTGAAGGTCCTAACAGCCTGTGGATTGATTAGTGCCAGCGATGCAGGGTTAGGCTGAAGGTGACTGGGCTTGTTAGCCTTACATTAATGTAAATGCTACCATTTTAAAGCTGTAACATTGCAGCATTAACATGTAATAAAGTAAGGCTAACAAGCAAAGTAACCTTGAGCCTAACCCTCCAGGGCAGGCACAAATCAATCCTGCTGCAGCCTGTGTTCTCCGTCCCGTCAGCATTTCTGTCATGCTTACCCCCTGGCCGCTGCCTTGCGGCTCCGTCTTCGGCCAGTGCCTGCGTGTTCCGTTTCGGCGGCCGCCTCTGTGCGGAGAAATAGCTGCCGCCTCTCTGTTTGCTGACGGCGGCTGCCTCTCTGCTCGCTGATAGCGCCCGCCTCTGTGATCCCTGATGCCCCGCTGACAGCTCACAAGGAAACCAGATGCTACCGGTAATGCACATGAACGTTACTTTGCCCTCCCTGCTGGCCCTCCGCCTTGTAGGGCGCCGCCGGCGAAGCCACTTGCACCCTGGGGACATATTATCAATTTCTGTAGCAGCTCAGCCGTTTTCAGCAATTCCAGCAACCTGATTGGTTCTGATTCACAATTCCAGCAACCTGATTTGTTGTTTGGGTTGGCTGATTCAATCTGATTGGTTGTTAGGGCAGAGCTGTTATAGAAATTGTTAATATGCCACCTGGGGCTGTATGCCTCTTCTAAACATCTTAGAGGCCTTGCAGAACCTTAAGCTGGAGAAGTTGTGTAGCCAATCACGTTCAGGGGGCGTCACCCCCCCCCCCCTCCTGTCAATCTTGACTGCACCAGGAATTCTTGGTGGCATCAAGATACAATAATACCGTTTCTGCGATAGATCCATGAGTATTGAATAAACAATTAATCCATAACCCGCAAGCAGATTTGAGCTGGTGAGAACTGATATCACATGACCATCTGAGAGAGAAGAGGCCAGGAGATTCAGAGAGTAAGAAACAACTAACCAAGAGTACACTCGCCCACTTATATATACTAGCGGGACAGCTACATAATGAATGAATAAAAACAATCACCAGAGTGGCACTTTAAAGGGGTTTTCTGGGTAGAAAATGGAAATTCTGAAAAAAGTTGAAATCTAAGAGGCACAGCTAAGCAGAGGAAGCCTGTACGAGGCGGACACTCTTCTTCATCCATGGGGCCTTTGATCTGCCACTGTGTTTACTTGCATCACTTTCACAGTGCACACAACAACAGACTGTTAACTACAACTCCCAGCATGCATAGAGCTTGTTTACTGGCCACCCACAGGTCCTGCAACATGGATACATAAGTATCAAACAGAAGAATAGCAAACTGAAGTTCAGGACTTCTAAATGTGTATGTGTATATGTATATGTATGTGTATATATATATATAATTTATTTATTAAAAATAGAAAAGTCATACATCCAAAAAGAAAAGACACAGAAATACACAGAAACATAAAAACACATTAAATCAAAAAAATCTCCACCTAATATGAGTCTGTGAGAGCATAACCCAAATCAATATTGATGTAGATCATTCGTTTTATCTAGGGCAAAAGCCATGGATGCATTTCTAGTATAACCGCCATCCAAGAGGAAAGAGCAAAGTGCATGTCACAGATCATGCAAGGCGTTTTAAATACCTATATAGAGTATTAAGGCCCATTTACACCAGCCGATGATCGCTCAAAGATCGCTCAAACTACAGTTTAAGGCCGCCTGCAGACGGGCGGCGAGGACTCTGGCCGCGGGACCCGACCCGAGCGCCTGCAGGGACCAGTGCGTACTCACTTGCGCCCGCAGCTCTGGCTGTTTGATGTGCTGGCTTGCCGGACAGCCGGCGCATGCGCAGACCGGAGCCGGTGGCGGGTGAGTGACATTTCTGTGCGGGGCTCTGCGAGCCCCACACAGAAATAGGACATGCCGCAATTTGTTTGCCGCGCGAGATTTTGCGCGGCCAAACCACGTCCGTCTGCATAGGCTTGCGTTTGTTAAGTACCAATTAAGCGTGCAAATGAAGCCCTCACTGAACACAGTTAATAGCCCTAGGGCTCTTATCTGCATTCAGATCCTTTGTTCTCCACAGGAAACAATCAGCACCCCCCCCCCCCCAACGTGGAGAACTGCTGATAAAAGTGAAGGACGATTTTTAGGTTGGCTTAAATTTAACGATCAGCTAACCGTGCCAGAAAAGCGGATGATGGGCGCACATTTACACTCACTGATTATCGCTAAAACGATCGCCGATTAGCGGTTTTTTGTTGTTGTTTTTTAGCGATCATCGGCTGGTGTAAATGGGCCTTAAGGTTCCCCAGAGTTTAACTATAATGTGGGGAATAGACTTGATGCGCGTTTCTGATCAGCCTTCTCAGAGCTGGATTCCGCTGCAGGCTCCCGCATGCAGAATCCGGATCGCCCGTGTGCGTCCGGTCTTAAGACTAATTACATAATAAAAAAAATCACCAGAGTGGCTCTTTAACCCCTTAACGCCACAGGATGTAAACTTACATTCTGTGGATGTCGTGGGCTCAGATCAGAGCCCACTCCATCCCGCAGTGGAAACCGTCTGTGACTGATAGCTGGCCTTGTGCTGTAACAGCGGAATCAATCAGAACACCGATCCCTGCTCTTAACCATTTACATGCCACGATCAATATACATTTTGGCATGTAAAGAGTTCACAGATATGAGATCATCAGCCCTCTGCGATAGGGTTGAGATGACAACCGGACGGGCGTGCCGTGGCCTGTGATCGCTATTGCGAGCGATAATGCATTGCATTACAGAAGTACTGCAATTCATTATCATAGCAATCAGAGCTACGGGGGCGTAAAATAAAATAACCAAAAACCCCTTCTTTGCTCACTTTTCCCTGTTTTTATATAAAAAAAGAAAAATTTAAAACTCACATATTTGGTATCATTGTATCTGTTTTGACCTGTACAATACACTGAACACATTATTTATCCTGTACGGCAAAAACCATATAAAAAATCCTAAAAAAACTGAGGCAAAATGCTTATTTTGTTCATTTTGCCTTCCAAAAAAAACACAATAAAAGTGATCAAAAAAGCAGTATGTGCAAAAGTGGAAAAACCTAAAAAAATAAATAAATGTGGTATAGTCGTAATCATACCAGCCTGCAGAAAAAAAATCATCATGTTATTTATACTGCATGATTAACACTGTAAAAAAAAAACAATGGCAGAATTGATGTGTTTTCTCTCCCTGCCCAATACATTATATTAACCCAAAAATGGTACAAACAACAACTACAATTTGCCACACAAAAAACAAGCCATCATCATCATCATAGGCTATCACTCGTGGCCGAGTATGATTGTCTTTCAAGTATGGGGGCTTTAAATGGGTCTGTAGATGACTATAGAGACCTATTCTTGATCCACAGCTGTGGGGACATTGGTTTCCAAGTGGAAGACTGTTAAGACAAGGCTTCCCTTGACGTGCTTTCCTCTTGATATGTTTCTCCCTTTCACCCTCCATTTGGCTGACCCCCGAATTGAGCACTCGAGGGCCAGGGCTTCCCAGTTCTCAATGTCTATGCCACAGTTTTTAAGGTTAGCTTTAAGTCCATCCTTAAATCTCTTTTGCTGTCCACGAACATCCCATTTTCCGTTCTTGAGTTGAGAGTTTGGGAGATTGTAATCGGCATTCGCACAATGCGGCCAGTCCAGCAAAATAGATGATGAAGGATCATCGCTTCAATGCTGGTGGTCTTTACTTCTTCCAGAATGCTGATATTTGTCCACTTGTCTTCCCCAGAGATTTGCAGAATTTTTCTAAGGCAATGCTGATGGAATCGGTCCAGCAGCTGAGAGTGACGTTTGTAGATGGTCCACGTTTCGCAGGCATATAACAGGGTTGGAAGAACAACAGCTTTATAAACAAGCATCTTGGTATCCCTATACATGTCCCAGTCCTCAAACACTCTTTGCTTCATAAAGCAAAAAAAAAAAAATACTGCACTCACAGAGCACAGACAGTGTTGTATTTCAGTGTCGATGTTAGCTTTTGTGGAGAGATGGCTGCCAAGGTAGTAAAAATGGTCAACACATTCCAGTGTTACACCATTAACCCTTTCCAATCCAATTTGTATCCTGGTTTTCCTAGGGGGCTTACTCTTTTTTTGCCATTAACAATGGCGCTATCAGCTGGCTAAAGCCAGTACTGCATGAGGTGACACATTGGATAGGCTCCAACAGCAGAGAGGCTGGCAATCTACAGTAAGACAACCTGACGGACTCCTACCAACATCGGAGCTGTACAGCCCTAAATCACAATGTCTTTAGACGTCAGACAGTGGATTGGAAAGGGTTAAGCTGTATTCTTGGCATTGCAGAAGGATTCGTTGGTGCCTGCTGATAGAGCACTTCGGTTTTCTTGATGTTCAGTGAGAGGCCAAGCTGTTTGTATGCTTCTGCAAAGATGTTTAAAGTGGCTTGTAGTTCTTCTTCTGAATGAGCACAGACTACGTTATCATCAGCATATTGGAGTTCTCAAACAGGCATTGTTGTGGCCTTGGTTTTGGCTTTTAGTCTGTTAAGGTTAAATAGTTTGACATCTGTCCGATTAGATGCTTTCCATGTCGGTGGGAAGCTTCCCATCAACAAAGAACAGTATTGTAGCTATAAAGATGGAAAATAAAGTTGGGGCAAAAACACTGTTTGACCCCTGACTCCACCCTAAATGGGTCACTTTAGAAGCCATTGCTGACCAAGACCATTGCCATCATGGAGGAGCCACAGGATGTTCACAAATTTATTGGGGCATCCGATTTTTTTGGAGGATGGTCTAAAGAGAAACAAAGGCTGGACAAATATCTGTCTGGGATGATTTAGTGATCCTGCAATGAGCAGGGGGTTGGACCCAATGACCCTGGAGGTCCCTTCTAACTCTACCATTCTATGATTCTGAGGATTCTTGCAAGGATTTTCCCAGCGGAAGTTAGAAGGTAAGTTCCTCGATAGTTTAGATCACTAACACTACAATTTGCCACACACAAAAGAAGGCCTCATACGGCCAGCTCGATGAAAAAATAAAAAAGTTATGTTTTTCGAAAAGTGGAGATGAAAATCCCCCAAAAATCATCTCATCCTTATAGCGAAAATAGGCCAAGTCCTTAAAGGGGTTGTCTCGCGAAAGCAAGTGGGGTTAAGCACTTCTGTATGGCCATATTAATGCACTTTGTAATATACATCGTGCATTAAATATGAGCCATACAGAAGTTATTCACTTACCTTCCCTGCGCTGGCGTCCCCGTCTCCATGGCTCCGCCTAACTTCAGCGTCTAATCGCCCGATTAGACGCGCTTGTGCAGAAGGGACTTCTGCCTTCGGCTCAGTTCGGCAGCAGCGGCGTTCTGGCTCCGCCCCCTTGTACGCGTCATTGCGTAGCTCCGCCCCAGTCACATGTGGCGATTCCAGCCAATCAGGAGGCTGGAATCGGCACACGTCATGAGGCGGAGCTACACGATGACGCGAACAAGGGGGCGGAGCCAGAACGCCGCTGCTGCCGAGCCGAAGGGAAAAGACCCATCTGCGCAAGCGCGTCTAATCGGGCGATTAGATGCTGAAATTAGACGGCACCATGGCGACGGGGACGCCAGCAACGGAACAGGTAAGTGTATAACTTCTGTATGGCTCATATTTAATGCATGATGTATATTACAAAGTGCATTACTATGGCCATACAGAAGTGTATAACCCCACTTGATTTCGCGAGACAACCCCTTTAAGGGGTTAAAGCACATCTGATTTTGAGCAAACCCTTTTTTTTCATCTAGAGCAGTAATGTTTGTGCTAAAACCTGTAAGTGCTGGTCATAAAGGGCTGTAAATAATAATAATTTATTTTAATTTGCCCAATTTTGCAGGTAAGAAAATCTCATTGGGTTCCAATGTGTTTTCATTAGTTAATCAATTCAACAAAAATGCATTCAATCCAGGAAAGAATAAAATATGCATTAGGCAGAATCTTTTTTATGCTGGCATAAGTAAGGAATTTACCATGTGTAACTGATATTGCTTTATCTAATACACAGCCGGATATCCTTCAGTGGAGCTGAAATTTCACTTCTTCTCAACAGAGTAAAATAATTTATCCTATCTAAAGCAGTTATTCGCAGGATTGAAACAGGGCCTTTATGTTCATGCGAATAGAATCTCCTACTTGGAGAACAGTTATTATGATCCACTAGTCTAGCTTCTTATGATCTATATATTGTAAGACCTGCACAGTGGTTTGGGGATTGGGGCAGCTTGGACAATATAGGAGTGATTTGTATATATACGTTTCTGTGCATTTATAATACAGACTCTGTTCACCTCTTCTTTTTCCCCTATATATGGTATATGTGTAGGTAAATGTTTTATATGTATGCCAAAAGCATGGAAAGATGGAACAATGCCACTACAGTGCCACCTATTAGAAGGTAGCATTCCTGAATGTCAAAGCCTGACCTTTTAACAGTCCTTGTAACAATAACTGGAAATATAAGCCAAAACCAGAGTCGATCATAGTATTGTAAAGTTGGAAGGGACCTCCAGGGTCGTCTGGTCCACACACACACACGCTCAATGCAGAATTCACTAAATCATCCCCGATAGATGTCTGTCCAGCCTCTATTTGAACCCTTCCATTGAAAGAGAAGGTACCACTTTCCGTGGCAACCTGTTCCACTCATTGATCACCCTCACTGTCAGAAAGTTCTTTCTAATATTTATTCTGTGTCCCTCCCTTTCAGTTTCGTCCCAATGCTCCTGGTAACTCTTCTCTGAACTTGTTTCAGTTTGTCTGTGTCTTTTTTAAATTGGGGTGCCAAAAACTGGACACAGTAATCTAGTAAAGGTCTGACCAAGGAAAAGTAATGGAGGCTAATTACTTCACATGATCTAATCTCTTTGATTCTCTTAATACATCCCAGAATTGTGGTTGCCTATTTTGCTGCTGCATCACACTGTTGACTCATGTTCAGTCTGTGATCTGTTAGTATACCCTTGTCTTTTAGATACGCTGTTGCTTAGCCCAATTCTACCCATTTTGTTTGTGCTATTTTCATTTTTCTTGCCAAGCTATAGATCTCTACATTGTTCAAGTTCCACTGTTCAAGCTTGTCTAGATCTTGTACCGTGCAATACTTTTGCCGTCCCCAAGGGCAATGCATTTCAAGGAAATGCCCAAAGATAGGACATGCCGTAATTGTTTCCCGCATCACATCGCGATTTAGGAAAAAATTGCTCATGTGTATGACCCCATTTAAAAGAATGGGGTCCGTATTCGCATGAGATTTGTGCGTCTCACAACGCACAAATTTCGTGAGATTTTCTCGGCTGCCTGAAAGCGGCCTTAGTGTTAGCCATCCCTCCTAGCTTAGAACTGTTGGCAAATTTAATCAGTTTTCTTTCAATTACCTCAGGAAAAGATAACCATGTACAAACTGACTGTTTCAGGAGCGAGTATATGCGGGGACGAGTGTCGGGCATCGTTTGCCCAACATTCGTCCAGTGTAAATGGGCCTTTAATCCATGGAAAGAACGGAGTACATTGTTTTGCAGTATATTTGGATTGTGTTATTTGGCCCTTTCTGATGAACTGTGTATGTAATTACTCAAACCCTTATTGACTAGGATATATTGTAATAAAATATTGTGACTGTTCCTATTCTCACGCGGGTAATTTCCTGACAGACATCAGATATAATCAATGTACTGCTGAGTTGATTCCTAGCCAGGCTAATTGCCCGGGCATATGCAAGCACATTGCTGTGTTTTCTTTTCTACCTATTTGGTTATTCTGTTTATTATTAGAACGCATTCCTCGAATGATTACAATCCCCATGTGAGCCATGTATATGTCTCATCTCGGAAAATGTTTTCTTTATACCAAAGGTCAGTACAGATCCTCAGTGTTGTTGTAGACAGCGCACACATTTTCAGTCTTCTGTACATATCGTCATTTTCGGTCTCTCCGTTCCTCATCATTTTTGGAGTGTCAACATTTTTAACATTTTGTAAGCTTTTACACAACTTTTACACAGTGACAGATTAAGTAGACCGTATGTCACAAGCTGTCCCTTTCCCCTTCCCCACTGCCACTCTGCCATGCTATGTCTATAGTCTACACTTCATTAAGAAAATGAAAAAAAAAAAAAGGTTTGGTACCGTGTTAGCCAGTGGAGCAAAGTGTGATTGTTCTCCGTGAAAGAAACCAAGTAATCTTGTAGATATGATACCTTTTACTGGCTAGCAAAAATACATAATGTTACCGCAAGCTTTTGGCTAATGAAGCCCGATGAAGGGTCAATAATAACCACCTGAAAGTTTGCTGTAACATCATATATTTTTGTTAGCCATTAAAAGTTATATCTACAAGATTACTTGGTTTCTCTCACTGAGAACAATCACAGTATAGTCTACACTTCCACTTTTCTTTGCTAGTGTTGACAATCGGGTGGTCCAACTCCTCTTCTCAAAGGGCTGAGTTTCTACACACTGTGACGCTGTTCAATCAACATAGAAGAATAATGTAAAAGCATCCAAGATGCAAATATAAAAAGTCCTTATTCCTCCAAGAACATAGCAGCAACCTTTCAACCACAAGCATGACCTTGACAAAGACCTTGGGGTCAAAAAGTTGCTGCTATGTTCTTGTAAGAATAAAGACTTTTCAGATTTGCACCCTGGATGCTGTCACATTTTTCTTGTATGATTCCAGATTAGATCCATGGATTCTGGTTCCAGGTTACTATGCATACGTTGCCCCACGATTGAAGTGTTCTAGATTGTGCTGCTGACATCTTGTTTGTTTCTTTATGAATTCTGTCCAGTGATTACTGACATTATCAGATTATGTAGGGACACATATTCTTGACAAGGGGAATAGTAGTATCCAGTTATTAATTAGGCTTGGACTACATGGAGAAATTTGTGGCATACAAGTATACACATCCTATATTTAACCAGTGACTCACAGTTGACGCCTTCTCTGATTAGGGCAATTCTCTTTTTTTTTTTTTCTCTGTCTGACCCAGACTGTCATGATGACTTCTGACAACAGCAGAGTTTGCAAGACTAATGCATCCTTCATATTGGCTTTTTGCATTTCCAATGTTCTTCTCCATTGCAGGAGCTGAACAATGAAAGTGACAGTGGTGCCAGATCCCTCATCTTGCTAGACACCAACAACGCTTGTTGGACCCTATTGAATGTAATGGGCCTTGTCAGTTTCTGTTATTGTGTTTGTCATTTTACCAGAAGGAGTAGTACTCCCTACTGCACTATTTTTTCCATTAAAGTCAGAGCAATCTGAGTTGGAGATTGGATCAGATGTGAACAAGTTTAGCAGGTCCAACCTATAAAAAAGGTTGTCCCAACTGGAAAACCCCTGTATACATGTTCTTTTATGGAATATGGACATCATAGATGGGCATCCCCATTTATGCACCCAGAGTGAAGAACCACTAATATCAGCAGCTCCCATTCTGGCGGACACAAACCATCTATGTATTTCATGGATCGATATACATTTATCTTGCAGCCGCCCGAGGAAAATAAGTTGTTTTTCAGGGTTCTCGCTAGCCAGAACCATCAGTTAACTAATGCAGCAACTCTCAGATCAAAGGAGTTTTCTAAGACGAGGCAACTTCTTTCATGTCTTGGCTTAGAGAGCTACTGCTACTCGATCTATAATGCATTTTTTAACCTAAGGGCATGTTTACACCATGGAATCTTCACGTGGATTTTGGTACATATTCCTCCCATTTTTAAAAATGGGCAATCTATGTTGCCTTTCCTACAGCTGCAGATTTCAAAACCTTGTTGCATACAATTGAGTGATATGTTAGTCATTGCAATGGGTTCCGTGCGTTGACAATGGCAGGTAGCGTCTTCGAGTTTTTCAACGTGACTATGCCGTCTTATGAACGTTCTCTAAGTAGCTTGGAAAGTGATTTTGTAATCTTTACACTCTGATATTTTCTGGTAATTATATGGTGATTGTTTCCAGAATTAGACGGTTTAAGCACTGAGCAGGTCATTGTGATCTCATACTTGGAACTTCTAAAGTCATCCATCCATGTATATGGTCACTGCTTGATGTAGGTCCTTTTAATATGGCACCATATTCTCAATGAAAAAAAAATGAAAGTCAGCCTGAACTTAATAAAATACGATCCGCCACCTGAAAATCTCCTACCACATGAATACTGAGCACAGTGGAAACCGGTGTAATTATATTTTTCAACCAGCCATAATGATATTTTTACAGCACTTCAGGAATCTGATGATGTCATTATACATCGAAGCCTATATTTTGCGGTCTTCCTTCCAGCGCTGTTTAACAGTTTTACGTGGTAAAAATAATAATAATTTCCCTTTACTTTTTTGGCATGGAAATCGTTCTTGGAATAATCGGGTAGAGATCTCATATTCTCATGGATGAAATGTGGTTGAATGTGTTTTTCCAGACGTTTCTCTTGTTATAGGGAGTGATGACGTTAGTGCACGGACGAAGAACACTGCAAACTTCACACGTTGACTTATTACTGAAGATTCTTGATGTTCCACCAATCGAATCTTCATTGCATGTCGTCTAGAGATGAGCGAATGTACTCGGATAAGCACTACTCGTCCGAGTAATGTGCTTTATCCGAGTACCTCCACGCTCGTCCTGAAAGATTCGGGACGCGCTGCGGAGCGGGGAGCTGCAGGGGAGAGCGGGGAGGAACGGAGGGGAGATCTTTCTCTCCTTCTCTCCCGCCCGCTCTGCCCCGCTCCCCGCCGCAACTCACCTGTCAGCAGCGGAGCGCCCCGAATCTTTCAGGACGAGCGGCGAGATACTCGGATAAAGCACATTACTCGGACGAGTAGTGCTTATCCGAGTACGTTCGCTCATCTCTAATGTCGTCCTTGTATTTTTCATTGTGTGATTTTTGGAACTGCATGTACATTTTAGATGTTGTATGGTATACATTGTACAAGTAGAGGTATACATTATAGAGGTAGCCTCCTATCAGCTCAGGTTCCATATCCTCCATGTATAGTGTTAATAATTAGTGGATGCCACCTGTCAAAGCGCTTCATGATATTGGCAAGCAAAATTGTAGGAACCTGCCTGTTCAGGGGTCATTCTATCTCTTTCATTTACAACATATTAAGGGGGAAGGTGTGTAAACCTAGTTTCATCTGTTTTGGCATGAAAGGGGTAAGGATAGTGGCTTGGTCCATCACTTGGAGAAGGGCCACCACTTCAGTGTGCATGCCCAAACACGGATTTCCTACTAGTTAGCTGTACAGGCAGCAAGTATGCTTTAAGGCGGTTGTTCGCTCACTAAAAAAGAACGTTCTTGTTACAATACTAGTAGTGTGCACAGGTACGCACGGCGCGGGACTCCCTGACCCTCACCCAATGTCCCTTCCTGGAGGTAGCCCCAAAGGTGGACAGGTCCAGGCCGCCAACACTGACCCTACACTGCCTAGTGGCAAGACAGCCAGGACCCGCCGTACCAATGCAGAAGACACCTTACTAGTACCGACAGACTAGGCAGAAAGAATAAACCAACATGAGAGGAAAACCACAGAACACAGGCAGAGCTGGATTGAGACAAGGTAACTTCCACTGAAGCAGGACCGCAGTCAGACACACAGGGAATGGAACCAATAACAAATAACTGGTAAAGACGCAGCAGCTACTATCTGCAGTAGCAGAACACCCAGCACAAACAGGGAACAGGTCAAAGTACCAGAGCCAGAACTCAGCAGGTCTGAGCAGCAGGACTGCTCAGGGATCACTGGAGAATAATCGGCGACTCCCAGGCAGCAAGAGCTGGATCTTATAGGGAGGTGGGGGAAGCTGATTGGCAGTCAGACATGTCAATCACCAGACCCCTCTCAGACACTAGCAGTGTAATTAACCTAGACTAGAAGGCACAGGAGCTGTTAACTCTGGCTTGTCTGGACAGAACCTACAGAAACAAGGAGTGCTGGCAAATAATTAGTAGGCAACATTGCAAAGTGCGACATACTTATAACATAAGTGATCTCAAATTGAAGTCCCATTCTGTGGATTAAAAAATGTATAAAAAGATTTAATAAGATTTTTAAAATATTTTTTTAATATTTAATAAGTAAAAAAAAATCAAATTTTTTTCAATGAAGAAACCGAAGCAATGAAAAATACAACACAATTGTTAACACCATGTACATAGAAATCCGAACTACTGAAACATTCCACTATTTATCGCACACATTTAACACAGTAAGAAAAAAATGTACTACGTTAGAATTGCCTGTCTCCAAAAAAAAGATGCAGAAGAATGATCAAAAAGTGATATATACTCCAAAATGACACTAGAAAAGACTACAGCTCCTCTCACAAAATCAAGCTCCCAAACAGGCCAATCAGCAAAAAAATAAAGAAGCTATGGGTCTCAGAAAACGGCTACAGAACGCAATTAAAAATAACTTTTTTTTAAACCTTTCAAAAGTAGTAATATATAAAAACCTCATGAATTTCGTATTTCGGAATATCATTAATAGTTTTTTAGCGCACTCTGAATGCCGTAAAAACAACCTGCAACAGCGTGAAGTCTTTGTTAAAGGGCTTATACCAAGATCACAAGGTTTTCCCTGTACACAGAATAGGGGATAACTTGCTGATTGTTGGGGGTTCCACTAATACGACCCCCACCGATCCTGAGAACAGCGAGAACATGGGTCCACTGTCCCCCGTCCTCCTTACCGTGGGCTTACTGCAGCCCCTGCAGTCAGGAGGAGCCTGAATGGAGTGCTGGTCACACAAGTGCTCCATTCACTTTAAGTGGGATTGCCGGAGATAGCCGAGGCGCAAGCGCTCAGGTATTTCCAACAGCCCCATGGAAATGAATGGCAAGCTGATCACACATGCCTGGCCAGCGCTCCGTTCATTCTGATATCTCTGCGGGGAAAGGAACCTACCCCGCAGTGACAGGTTGGGGGGGGGGGGGGGGCAGCATTCCATTATCAAGATAGGTGGGGGTTTTAGCAGTGAGACCCCTACAATCAGCAAGTTATCCCCAATCGTGTATACAGCGCCTAACTTGTGATCCTGGTATAACCCTTTTAATATTTCTCACTTATAACATGCTGAATATTTCTCCAATAAATTACATTCTGCATTTTCTATCACCCAAGACATTAAAATGTGTGATATGTCTGCCAGCTTAATGTAATTAAATCAAAAGTCAGACGAACGCACTGTTTCCATTCTGTAGCTCAAACATACATATTAATAATTTAATGTGTGTTAGACAGTTCGAGCCTAAAAATAGTCTTGCATTAAATGATTACAGCAGAACATTTTCTCTGATGCAAAAACCCAAACTTCTCCGCCATATGTTGGAATAACGTTGCCAGATGATAATGAACTCTACTTATGTGTACGGTATGTACCAGCGTGCTATATAGTATCGATGCTTGCATAGTAAGTTGTGCGATCAGGCTTCTTGCTTCATTAAATAGTGTGTTGTGCAAAGCAGCAAAATTAAATTGGCATTTGTAATATTATTAAATAGTAAGGTTTAAAAAAAGGCATCAGTTTCTCCATTTCGTACTACTGTGTTTCCCCAAAAATAAGACAGTGTCTTAAAATAATTTTTGTTCAAAAAAGGTTTAACTTTTTTACATGTATAGCTGCCTGGACACTATTTAAATTGACTTTTTTAATTACCTGTTAGCAGGGCTTAATTCTGGAGTAGGGCTTATATTTCAAGCATCCTCAAAAAGCCTGAAAAATCATTTTGCATCCTCAAAAATTCTGGAAAATCATGCTATGTCTTATTTTCAGGGTATGTCTTATTTTCAGGGAAACAGGGTATTAGTCTACATTGTTAATCCAGATGAACCCTTTCCCAAAATCCAATGTAAATAAATGTCATATGTGCTTGGTAGCAGGCCTAGGAGCCAAGACAACTCTATACGCAGCAGGAACCAGCTGATTTTGAGCCAAGAGCTGCATTTGAATGACCTGCAGAGGAAGGGGGCTTCCTCTGTCTCCTAAGCAAACCCCTGCATTGAGATCACAAGCAACCGTTTGCTTATAAAGCCCTGAAGGGGTGCAATGTATTTCTGACTTATTAAGCCGCGCCTATGGCAGGACTTAATAGAATGCAATGCTTGATAAAATAGTTGCAGAAATGGCAGTATATTTTGAGGTCCCCTTTAAAAAACAAAGTTAAAGTGAGGTATTTTTTTAAATTATTACAATACATAAAATATATTAAAAGTTAAAGAAAAACTTTTCACATTTTTCACATAATGAATAGAGATGAGCGAACCTACTCGGCCACGCCCCTTTTTCACCCGAGCACCGCGATTTTCGAGTACTTCCGTACTCGGGTGAAAAGATTCGGGGGGCGCCGTGGGTGAGTGGGGGGTTGCAGCGGGGAGTGGGGGGGAGAGGGAGAGAGAGAGGGCTCCCCCCTGTTCCCCGCTGCTACCCCCCGCTCCGCCACGCCTCCCCCCACCCCCTGGCGCCCCCCGAATCTTTTCACCCGAGTACGGAAGTACTCGAAAATCGCGGTGCTCGATCGAGTAATTACTCGAAACGAGTATATTCGCTCATCTCTAATAATGAAATCATTTTAAAAGATCTTTTGCATCGCTGTGCCTGTAAAGGCAGATCTATTAAAACTATGCTTTATTCATCTCACACGGTAAGTGCCAGAATTGCTTTTCTTTTGATCACCCCATTGTGTTAACTCTAAAACTGCAATACAAAACTAAAGTTTATCTTTTTATTTACTTGCCCAAATTCAGATCACCAACATAGTGTACCATATCTGTCCCACTTATTTCAGGCATAAACCTCCAAGGGAAGAAAAAAAAAATAATTCAAGTCAAGTTTAATTTTTTGATTTAACTCAAGTATCCAAATTAGTATTCATCACTAGCTTTACCGATGCTAATGCTCATGTATTCCCGATAATTGCTGCACTGAACTTGCAATTGCAGGTGTAGCCCAGCAATTATCTCTAGATCACATTTTCTATACTATTTTGCCTTTGATCTTATTTTACTCACTTGCACTCACACATATATTAAAACTCACAGAAATAAAAGCCAGATACAAGGTATATACTGCAGGGAAGGCTCAATCGCCATATACCCTAATAGCATGTGGCAAGCCAGATTGCAATACAGGAGCAAAAGTGTTCATGTGCCGACTAATGAGCGGTATATGGCCATTGAGCTTTTTTTTCTGTGAGTTGTCGGTACATTTTTTTCTCACCTCTGTGATTTTATGTAGTTAATTGTGAGATAGCGTAGGTACTGGCGGATGCATGGTGGCCTTGCCGCGGCCTGTCAGCTTATGTGTTTTGGCCAAAATACTAACGAGCACCCGCATTTATCAGTGTGTGTTTTTGGGGTTTTTTGCATGTGGCTTGCTATAGATGCTGGAGGAACCCAGGATGGCATGCCAGTGTGGCACACTTTGTTAATACAGGGCAATCCACTACTTTGTCAGTGTGGGTTGTACTCCTCTTTGTTGTGGCGCACTTATCTATGGCTGTTTTTGGTATCAGTTCATACTGTGCAGATTAGGTTTGTCGACAGTCACCCCTCCCCCACCTTGAGTGGCTGCTCATTAGTCGGCACATGAACACTTTTGCTCCTCTATTTTGCAATCTGGCTTGCTGCATGCTATTAGGGTATATGGCGATTGAACCTTCCGTGTAGTACATATCTTGTGTCTGGCTTTTTTTTTCCCCGTGAGTTGTCTTTGTACTTTTTTCCCACCTCGGTGATTTCACACATATATTAAAGGAGTATTCCAGATATTTACTGTTGATGACCTGTGCTTAGGATAGGTCATCAGTTGATCGGCTGGAGTCCATCACTAGAGAAAGTGTAATAAAGGGCTTTACTCCTATGAGAGTGAAGTCTTTTATTACACTTTTGGCACTGACCACCGATGTAGATGTCCGGCACAGGTGAACTGACAGCGGCTCGGAGGATTAGCTGATGGGCAGGGAACCCTAATGATGGACCCCAGCTGATCAACTATTGATGACCTATCCTGAGCACAGGTCATCAATAGTAAATGCCCAGATAGAAAGACTTCTTAGATAGATAGATAGATAGATAGATAGATAGATAGATAGATAGATAGATAGAACTGTAACGCACTGAGCTTAAGTCTGGCACTGAAGCTGAGAATCTCATAACGTTAGAGAACAGGTCATTACCCAATAGCACCAAGCCGATGAGGTCTTTTTGTCATTTGGACATAATCCACGGTATCACGTCTTTCCAGTAATAACGGGATGTTCTTTGCGCTCGCTTATGTTACGCATGTCAAAGAAAGATGTCTCCATGCTACCAGTTGACATCTTTCTTAGGATTTTGCTGATAAAGGCGAAAAGGTCGGGTTATAGTTTCTAAAGGACAGATGTGATGGCTATACGAGTTTATCTAAAGGAGAACGTGTAATGGGAAAAGTTTCTAGATGAGAACAAGAAAGAAAAAAATACTTTTGCATGTAATAAAAGGTTTTCATACCCTTTTATTGTACTGTGCTCATTGTAAGCTTTTATTATCTAAATGTAAGCTTGAAGCAAGATCACTAGGTTTCAATTAAAGGGGTTGTCTTAGTTGTGGGTTTTAACTAAAACGGCTTTCCCATATAGTAAAATAACTAACGGAAATATATGCACCCACATAGGAATGCCGCTTTAATGAAAACCCACAACTCGGATAATTCCTTTAACTCCAGATAAACTGGACACACTGGGGTGATATACAAAGCCTTTATGCTAGTGGGAATTTGCACAAAAATTTAGGGATTGTTGGTAGTGGCTGCGGCCGCCCCGGACCGACAGATGTGTGTATAATTTACGCCAGAGAAATACGCCAGGTCGAACTTGGCATACATTTCTGAACAGCTAAACGGAGATCTCGAGATGCACCTAATGTGCCTCTTATATTAGGCGCTTCGTGCAAAGGGGAAATTAAAATAAATCCATCATTTCCCCACTGTGTTAAGTGTGGTGCAGGATCGGCAAGGGTGGATTATAATGCAGGAATTCTCTAATTAGCCTTTTTTGAATCTTTTTTTTCATGCTCCACTCCTTCAGGACCTGCGTTAGGTATAGCTTAGTATCACTTTTGCAAGGAGTGTTGCTTTAAACTTTATTGCTTGAGGGACCTTTAAACGGGACGACTATCGCATAGGAGTATTAGTCGTTCAATGAATGGAGGCAGAACGGAGGTGATCACTTCCAGACGCCCGCCTCCATTCACAGTGAACAAGCAGTTGAAGATTGAATGACTCCTATTTACACTGAGCGAGAAGCCGCTCACTAATCACCTTGTTTCAGTTAGCTGAGAAAAAAAGGCCCATTTAGACAAACCATTATCACTCAAAAGCCGTCTTTTAAGCGATACTTGTTGCGTCTAAACGCGCGGCCATCGTGCATTTATTCGTTCATCGCTCATTTCTAGCGAGCTAGAAATGAGTGATGAGCCTTATCAGCGCCGCATGCTGATAACTCAGCAGGCGGGACTCATAGCATTCTTTCAGCTGGTATCCCGCTGGCAGTTCTCAGTGGGACACCTGCTGAAAGCACAGAGAATATTGCAGCTGTTTGCATATACAAAACAGCTGCATTGTTCTCTGAGCTATCGCGGCAGTATCCCGCTCTGCCTGCATAACTATCACTCCAACTGTCGCTAGAGCGATTTTTGAGCGCTCATCGCTCTGTGTAAATGGACCTTAAGTGACTAGCGAGTACTGAGTCATTTCTCCCTCCATGACTTGTCAGTGGCTGTGTGTACATGGGATGACTATCGCCGAATATTGCTGTTTCAAGCAATAATTTGGGCGAGTACCTTTTACTTGTAGGACATGGATTCCCATTATAACCAAGATTTTCCCAACTGTTCTTTTTTTGTTGCTTGATATCTGTATTGACTTGTTTTTCTTTGTTATAGCATTCAGCAACATTCAAGGTGCCTTCAAAGACTAAAGTTACTGCAGTGATTATTGTTCAAATCACAGTCATTTACTGCAAACTATAAAAGCCCAGAAGTTATTTGCTAATCAGCGGGTCACAGAGAAGCACTATTAGTCTAGAGTTCTATAAATGTTATGAGATAACAATTAGGGCCTTTTCACACCAGAGTTTTCTTTTCTGCTTTTCTTCAGTTTCAATACATTTCTGTACTTTCCGTCTCCATTCAAATTTTTACACTTGATCAGAAGTGCAGACTGTTGCGCTTTCGTTCCCAGTTTCGAAAATAGCATACGGATGGACCTTTTTTTTATTACATTGTACTCAATGGAGGCGGATGTAACTTGAAGACAATCCATTATGGTAAAGCTGCTAGTGGTGCTGCCCCTCAGTACTTATTGTTGTGCCTAGCAGTGCTGGGGTCCTAGGAGCAAATCTTATCAAGGGCAACATCAACTTTGAAAAACTCTATATAGCCATTGCCCTTGGTCAGACTTGAACTTATAACTCCAACACTGTTAGGCAGCAGATCTAACAACTGAGCCACCACACTTATGCCCCATTTAGATGGGCCAACAGTCATCTAAACAACTGCACAAGCGCTGACGTCCCTTCTAAAGTTGTTAGCATTCGTGTAGAGCGTTCAGACAGACTTCACCGCCAGATTTTGGGCTTCTTTCTGGTTTCTCGCTCAGTGCTTCACATTCTATGTAAAGCGCTGAGCGGGGAGCATTTACACTCAGCAAGAATCCCGCGATCCAGTGATGGTTTTTTAAAGTTGACTGAAAGTCAGTGATAACGAGAAGTAAACAAATAGTTAAAATTTTTTTGCGATAACCATCTTGTGTAAATGGCCAATTATTTTTCCTGCCCTTCTATTTATCTGCCAATAAAAGAATAAACACAAAGAAAACATGAAAAGCAAATACAGCCATCATTCTTGGTCAGATTCGAACCTACAATTCCAGCACTGAAAGGCAGCAGTGCCAATGACTGAGCTACCATGCTTGAGAAGAAAGACTAGAATAAACACAATGAGAGCATACAATCTCCATGCAGATGTTGTACATAGTCGGGGGTGAACCTATGTAACAGTGCTAGCCACTGAGCCATCAAGCTTTTTCCTTCTCCAGAGGAGAAGAAAGAGAAAATATAATGAGAACATATAACCTCCATGCAGATGTTGTCCATAGACAGGGATGAACATAGAACCCCAGTGCTATAAGGCAACTGTGCTAGCCACTAAGCCATCAAGCTTCTTCCTTCTTCTTTCTTCTATGGAGGAGAAGATCTTCTAATTCTCCTCCGTCCACTACACCTCCTTCTTATCTTTATTCTCCTTCTTTCAAGGAGGAGGAAGAAGGATAAGTTTAAGGAGAAAAAAAAAAGCATGGTGGCTTAGTCTTTACCACTGTTGCCTTGCTGCGCTAGGGTCCTAAGTTCAAATTTGACCAGCCAACAACTGTATGGACTTTGCGTGTTCTCTTTATGTTTCATTATACAGAGAAGTGAGAAAGAGGAACAAGTATGGTGGCTCAGTTCTTAGCACTGCTGCCTTGCAGGTCCAGATCTGACCAAGAGTGATAGCCGTACAAAGTTTTTCAAAGTTGATGTTGCCCTTGATGAGATTTGAACCTAGGCCCCCAGCATTGCAAGGCAACAGTGCTAACCACTGAGCAGCAGTCATTGAAGAGCTACTACCACGTCTTAAATGCTGAAGAACGGATGTAAGCAGAAAGCTTACAGAAGCTTTTCATTTTTAGTAAAACTGGATGAGTTGAAAAAATGCTAGTGTGAATGTCGCCTTATTTGTATGTATTATTGTTAAAATTGGTCAACAGCGAATACTATATTTACTATTCACCGCTGATCATTTGTGCTTATTTGTATAAGGCAATTACACTACTTAAAAACAATTAAGGGAACACTTGTATCATACATTGGATCTTGATGAACCAAAGACATGCTCAGTATGAATTTGCTCCTATTTGCGAAGAGACCCGCCAATCCTGGTGTCCTCTGGCGAATGCCATTAGAGCTGTGCACAGTACTGGGCTGTGAGCACAAGCCCACTACAGGACATCAGACTTTCATGCAGTCTGTTTTTGACAGTTTGGTCAGAAATATTTGGACCAGTAGCCCACTAGAGGTAATTTTGTAGGACCTTGGCAATGCTCCTCCTGTTCCTTCTCAAACAAAGGTGCAGATACTCATCCTGATTAGATTGATGCCCTACTATGGCTCTGTCCAGCACTCCTTGAGTAACAAGCCATGTCTTGCAATCTGCTCCATATTTTTGAGACTGTGCTGGGAGACACAGCAAACCTTCTTCTGTTAGCACGTATGGCTGTACCATCCTGGAGGAGCAGGACTACATGTACAACCTGATTGGGTTGCAGGTAGCGCCTTATGTACCAGTAGTGACAAGGACTCTAGCAAAGCTAGAAATGAATCAGTCAGGTAGGATAAGGAGAGAGGAATTGTCTCCACTGCCTTTTTGGTGTTGTCTTGATGTTGCCTCACCATTTGCACCAAAGCCGGTGAAATTGATTCATAGTCATGTATGCGTCTATAACTGGAAAGATTGATGGTCCTGAAACTTTAAGTGACTTGGTGGTATAGTGTGCTACTTAAAGGTTATGGACACCCTTGTGCACCTTTTTAGGCAAATAATTATTTTTGCTATTGGAATTCATTAAACATGTAACAGTTTTTCTCCTATGCTTGTCATTTATTTCAGATGTGACTCATGGTCTGTTCACAATGCACCAAATATATTAAGAGGCTTGCGACTCAATAGAAGTGGTGCACCTTCTGATGTTGGCCCTTGTATGAAACGTCGGTCTTGGATAAATGTGCATCTTTGTCTCTACTTGCTTCGCTTAGATGTATATCTTCATTCCCATTGTAATAGACTACAAGTTACTGTATGTAGTCCCAGGCCCTTCTAATCACACTTTTGATCACTGCTGCTTGAAGACGATGTTTATTTGATTAGCATTTTACAGCTCTGAAGTCTTTTTCAGCACACGCTCTACATTATAAGATTACAGCTCTGCCAGCTATAGAGACTGTATCAAAGAGCAGATACACAGACCGACTGTCAAGCTGTAATTTCTAATTTCATGTTGTTGTAATAGAAATATTTGCGTAAGAGCAAATTCACATAGACAGATTGCAATAGTCTAAGTATGTGGCAAACGCAGACATGATGAATCGCTTGAACCATAGGGAGAAAAAAATGTGGTTTGGCATAGCTGATCGAAGTCACAAATCCAGCACCTTTGGTACTACATCACTCACAGAAAAAAGCATGAGCATGTTACTATACTGTACATGGCAGAGATATCTAAAACACGAGGTCATAAAATGTGCTTTTTGAAAGGTATGTTAGTATGCGATATTGCACATGATTATCTCTTTATCTCTTTGTATGTAACTATCACATACACTAACTGAGCAGTGTATTAGGGACATCAGCTCAATTACGGGTGGGTCCACCTTCTTGGGCGATCGTGGCTTTCAAGGAACAGATTCCACAAGGTGGTGAACATCCTCGATACCCATCTTGACCCATGCCCACTACAGCAGCTCTATTAGTTGGTGCACATTTTGTGGATAAGTAGGAGCAGATCTCACAACCCTTTCTAGCATATCCCAAATATGTTCAATGGGATTACAGTCTGGTGAGATTGGGGTCAAGGCAATGTGGAGAATTCATAGTGATGTTCCTCCAAACACTCCCTAGTGAGCTGAGCTCGATGACACAGAGTGTTCTTTATTTGGAAGGTGGCACTATGGTTGAGGAAGTCTTCCTGAAGATATAGGTGCCGATGGCCAACTAACAGGTCCCTGTAGCATTCACCATTCAAGATGACCAACAGTCTTCGACCATAGCAGAAAAATAGCTGGATCATGACAGCCTCCACCAGCCTGTTAAACTCCAACAAGGCGCCCATGGGATACAACTTCATGCTGTTTACACCAGATGCAGACCCGCCTTCCATATGGTTCAACAGAAAATGGGACTGTAACGATCTGGTGTGGGTTTGGAGCATGTTCAGTAAAGCCAGAGGTCGGTAATGGATAGGTGTCAGTTCACAGTACAAAGGAGCAGGCAGGTAGTGTAGTCAGAAAATGGCCAGAGGTTGGTAATGGGTAAGTATCAGTTGCAGTACAAAGGAGAGGGCAGGTGGTATAGTCAGAGGAAGGCCCAGGGGTCAGTAACGGGTAGGTATCAGTTGCACTACGAAGGAGCAGTCAGGTAGCATAGTCAGAGAAAATCCAGAGGTAGGTATCAGTTCGCAGTGTGGAGGAGCAGGCAGGTGGTGGAGCTTGATTACTAGCTGGGAGCTCTATAATCTTGCAATGAGGAAGTGGAAGAGCCAGGCTTTTATAGAGCATCCAATCAGGAACTGGGCGGAGCCAAAACAGGGAACTGGACCAAGGGCAAGGAAACATGGACAAGGTCATGCAGGGGAGCTATACAACTCTCTGAATAGCTTAGCAGAGAGAGCCGGCACCTGGAGCACAGGAACTCCTGGGTTTGAGCCTTGATAGAGACTTGTCACTTCAGATGAGCACCTGCTATGTGTGCCAGGGCTCATGCAAAGCCGTGGATGACAACGAGTAATCGGGGGCAACCCTGTCGGTCTTTGCCTATTGACCCTCAGTGAATATGATTCATTGTGCCTTCCTATCTGGACAAAATACCAGTCTGTTGGCATATAAAGTAATGCAGGACCATTGTACCACAATCTCATCAATTTAATGCATGTGTATTACCACTAAGGCTCTGTTCACCATTGCTTTGTGGCTTCCACCTGTAATGGAAGCCTTGATACAGTAGTAGAGGCCATTATACATATACAGCCGTAGATCTGTCGTATAATAGACACCGACGGTGCTCAACAAATCCATTGATTTACAGTGAGGTCTGTTGGGTTGCCTTTGTTTTGACAGCAAGAATGGTGCTGCATGCATCTGATGGAATTGCAAATGAAGACTCCGAATCAAGTGTAAATAAAACATGAAATGGATGAATGGAGGCAGAGAATTTTTTTTGTGCCTTTAATTCTAGATGCTGTCAAATTTATAGTTATATGTGTTCCTCAGAAATGGAGTTATTGACATAAATGCTACCTAATAGAAGACTATCATCAGTTGGCAAGGTGAAGTCGGGATTGCACAGCTGGTTCTTTGAGTAACAATGATTGGCACCGATTGGGGCATTTGTAACACCTCTTAAGGTGCTGCTGAAAAGAACATTATAATTTAGGATGTAATTTTCTTGTTATCACACCGCTGTGGATGGAATTTACGTATAAGAGCCATATTAATTCATTTACTCATGCATACGTTTAACAAACACAAAAAGAGTCCACCATAATTATTCCAAATTAAGAATAAAATTACCTTCTGAGTACATTTAAGTGATTTCTGGTTTTAGTGTGCAAAAATGAAATGTCATAGTGATAATTGGTAATTTTCTCATACAACCGAATGTAAGTGGATTAGTCACTCTAAGAGCTATAAAGGATCGGTAGCTGTAACTAATGAAAGTCCGACACAGAGGGGATTTTCATTTTGGGGGGAGATTCAGTAACTACGTTTTTTTTTGTTTTTTTTTACAAACCCATTGCTTATCTAATTGAATAGTTACTCAGCGTACAGGAAGTGAACCAGTAACGGACCGGGCATCAACTTAACATAGGGAGATAAATACCATAGCAAAGATTAAAACAGGGTCCCCCTCGGCTTATACTCGAGTGAGGTAAAAAAACATCGGAAAAAACCCTGCAATACTCACCTCCCAGCCGGCGTCTGAGTCCCTGGCCAGATGGTCTCCCCGGCGGTGCGGCAAGCTGCTTGAGAATTCTCCCCCGCTGTCATCTCCATGCTCAGCTTTGAATTCCCCCATCGTCAGCACTGTGTAGGTAAGTGCTGTGATTGGCCAGCCAATCGCAGCCAGCGCTTGATCATTCACAGCCATTCAGTGGATGACATCACTGAATGGCTGTGATTGGTTTATCAAGCGCCAGCTGTGATTGGCTGGCACTCAATCAAATCACAGCACTTACTTACACAGCGCTGATGGCGCGGGGAATTCAAAGTCGAGCAGGGAGATGACAGCAGGGAGAATTTTCAAGCAGCTTGCCGCACCGCTGGGGAGACCATCGTGCCGGGGACACAGACGCCGGCTGGGAGGTGAGTATTGCATTTTTTCTTTACCTAGTATATACTCCAGTATAGCTAGGCTTATACTTGAGTCAATAAGTTTTACCAGTTTTTTGTGGTAAAACTTATTGACTCGGTTTATACTCGGGTCGGCTAATACTCGAGTATATACGGTAAATGCTTTATGCTCTTATTTTGCTGCATGCACTTGCATGTTGCACACTCCATTAATTTCAATATGGGGCTGATTAGGTGGAGACTTGAATTACTGAAGCCCTCCTCTTTCTTTATGCCTAGGTCAGCCGCAAAAACAAATAGTAAGGCTGGGTTCATACGGGACGGATTTGCCACGGAAATTCCATGCGGAGTTTCCTTGCGGCAAATCCGCCCGCGGCTCCTAATCCCGGGATAAGCCAGCCATGTGGATGAGATTTTCCAAAAATCTCGTCCACACGGGGCGGCCAAAACGTCACGGCAAAGCCAGGCGGAAACGGCGATGCGGTGTGAAATTGACAACTGCAGCATGTCAATTCTTTTTTTTTTTTTTGCGGCCTCACTTTTTTCTATGGGGAGAGAAAGCCGCAACAGAATGCCGTCAGCCGAACCATTCCAAAACCCGTGGCGAAATGCCGCTGGTTTTGAAGCTGTGGTTTTCCCGCGGAAATCTCACAGCTTTTTGGTGTGGCCAAACCGTGCGATTTCCACGGGATTTCCGTCCGGTGGGAACCCAGCCTAAGAAATATCTTTTAAATAATTTGAATATCTTACACGAACAAGGAATAGCAAACAGATTACGGGTCTGTGTATAGAACTTGCTAGTTGATGAACTCCTGTGATTACAGCAGCCTCAGCTACGACTAAAACCTGTGTTTAGGAGTACAATAACAGAAACAAGGTGATCCAAGGAGAGTGGCAAAGGTAATGTGAGCTAGCAGGCCTTTAGATGACCAGTATCTGTGCCGTGGCAGAGAATGATAAAAACTCACTAGTAGTAAATTAGGAGGAACGAGGTAACTGCAGCAGAAACAACTGAGCTTTGAAGAGAAAGGCTTTACTAAGGTGCTATATATGAGTACTGTAAATTTATTTTTTTAGTAGAGAAATGCTTTAATTAAACTCTTATTGGTTAAAACTCTAGACAGTAACAAGTAAAATAGTAAAAGGTGGGCTGTGACTACCTTCCAGTCAATTTTTCCATTGAAGAACATGTTATCTGATCAACACTTAATTAAAATATTAGTCGACTACTGTATACTAGTAAACCAACGTTAAAATGCAAACATTATGGAGGAATTTAGTGTTTCTGTGGTGTCACAGTTTACATTCTAAAAACTTCCAAATATTCCAATACTGCAGAAAAAAAAAGACACAATCACCCATCCTCATATTATACATTGATCTATTGCTTTTCAGCAATATTTATAAACATGGGGGTCTTTGTTATATTTTCCTCAAATTGTATAAGCCCACTAACCAGTTCCTGGTGACCTCTTCTAAGTGGGTCCCTATGATACTTGCCACCGCACCACATAGTGACCCCCACTGCCACAATACCTCCACTGCTCTCCATGGCTCTGGGCCACATCCTCCCATCAACAGCAGACACTATTGAGTGACGTAGAATTCTGCCCCATTGACGTGGCTGTAATAGCATTTAGCCCATGTGAATGAGGCTTAAGAACATAGGATATCAGGTGGCATTACAATTAGCTCTTGAGCGTCCAAGAGGTGGAGAAAAGGTGAAAAAACACTTGGGAGACGAGGGGGTGAAGAATGCGGAATGTATGAGAACATGACACATAGCAGACATTACGCCATTATTACCGGTTGGCCAACAAGCTAGTGCCTGGACCGATGAGAGTGTAAAAAGTTATTCAGGAAATGTGCCTTTAACATTTCCAACTAAACCTATAATCCAACGTGGGAAGGTCTGGCAGAGATGTGGTGGCGGATGCCAGTATTATCATGTGCCGGTTCTGGGAGATCGCTCTTGCACCATACAACGCTTCCTTGGCCTGTCTTCTAAATTCCCTGTTATGTAATTGGAGACATATTTTTACAATAGTGCGTTTTGTAGTACAGAGCCGGATTCTGACAAAAGACATTAAATGGATCACATCTGGAAATGTCAGCAATTATCCAGACTGTAATATTATGCACAAAAGTCTAGGCTTTGCCTTTGAGCCAAGACTGACCCATCCGCCCGTAGTCAAGCGTTGCGTATTATTAATGGAACTGTGTCAGGGCGATGTATTAAAATTTACAGGACAAGATGAGTGATTCAGTCATGTAATTCAGAAGTAATCCCGGCTTTCTGAAAGAAAAGCTTAGGCTGTTTAGTAGGCTACTTCAGTGTTTTTATTGGATGTAACAGTAGAGTGCACTCACTTTCATTGTTTATGACCATCTAATCAGAATGACTTTCGGTAACTGTGGTGATGAGTGAGTTGAGTCCAAGATCCCAGAGTTATGAAAAACAGTATCTAAGACACATTCCTCTTCAGTGTATTCTGAGGCATGACTACCAGTCACACCCAGACAATCCCACAAATGCCTTGAAAAAACGTCTGTAGGATGGGTTAAACATAAATGCATGAACAAGCACTTCAATACAACCAGCCGAGAAGTGGAGATAATGGAAAATAATGATGCATAATCTGCCGTGAGAATGGTTATTCTGACTGAGAAATTTGCCGGCTATTCATGTTATTTCAAGAGGCTGTCTGATGCAGAAAACCCATTTTCAATTATCCGAGATATCTATTAGTCATAATGGAGAGTGGCCACAAAATGTATCACTCTCGTTGGAGGACCCAGCGCGTCCATGCATTATATGGAAAGTCCATTGATTTTAATGCCATTTCTATAATGCTTAAAGGGTTTGTACTACAATTGACTTCTATCAACTATACATTGGAAAAAGGGGTAAGTGTGATCAGTGGGGGTTCTCACCACTGAGACCCCACCGATTCTAAGAATGGGAGTCCCATGTATATATGAACCCATACTACTAATCATCAACCAAATTTCATCATAGCTTTGATGCCCACCTGCAGAAGGCAGGCAGCAATCACCCATTTAAAAGATACCCACGGCAGATAAACAAATACCACAAACCATAGGGCGGGAAGGTTGGACAACTTGCTTCGCTTCTCAAACTGCAGTCCCCGTCCTGCCGGCACCCCCTTATCACACCTCCTCCTCTTTTTTCCCACTTTCTCCTGTCCAATCCTCTCCTTGTTGCCAGGATGCTACCAGTCGGCAGACTGTCTCTACTTTTTCCCACCGATTTTCCTTGGACCAATCCTACTCCTGTCACCAAGGTTCAGTATTCCTCACCAGCTTTTTCTGGTACCTTCTGCTTACACTGAAATGAACTTCTACTGACACCATTAATTTCTCCCTACCTACATCTAAAGCTCATTTCTGCTCCAGATTCCATGAGGCCTCAGGACCTTAATGTCCTTTGGCTGTACATTCATTTTCAAACGCACTGACGGAGATAGCCAAGTACAAGCGCCTGGCCTTTTCTGTCAGCTACATTGAAATGAATGGAGCGGTGGCTACACATGCGTTGCCACAACTCCATTCATTCTGACAACACTGCAGGTGGTCTGAGTGATAAGAAAGGATACAGACCCCCCCTTACCCTTTTCAGGATCAGTGGGGGGTCTCAGAGGTGATACCCTGCCCGGTCAGACTTTTAGCATCTATCTATAAGATAGTTAATTCTGGTACAACCCCTTTAATATCTCCTCTGGTGGTACTGCAGGGTTAAGGCCCTTTTACCCGGGTCGACAGCTGTTTGGACGACCGCACGAGTGCTAACGTCACCGCTAAGGTCGTCAGTGCTCGTGCAGAACATTTAAACAGGAGGGCCTGCCGTCCTCTCGCTGGCTTCTCGTTCACTTCTTGCTCAGCGTTTCCCTTTCCTACAGAAGATCATAATGATCTTATCTTCAGGAGGCCCCTTTAACCCCTTAACAACACAAGACGTAAATTTACGTCCTGGGCATCTGGGGTTTGTATAGAGTGGAATCGGGAACCGCTCCCGTTCCATACAATGCGGACGCCTATTGTCTACGATCGTGTCTGTTAACCCTTTAAAACGTCCCTAGACTATGGAATAACATAATGGTTGATAACATCCTACCTATAGGAGGCATTACTTGGCCCAGTTTCTCGAATGTGTTAATGCAGATAAACATGAGCCACTCCCTCTCTCGTAAATTGATCACATGTATAAAGTAGTAGCACAAAGTTTACCTGAATCTTTTATGTATTCATACATTCGGGTTTATATAATAGGATAGAGATGAAACAAAGTTTAACTTCTGTTTGATAACTTATCTCAAGTTTTTAAAAATCTATTGTTATCTTAGCATCAGAGGCCATTGAAAAGTTATTAAAAGAGCAGATAAACTGCGGCTCGGAACGTTTTCTTAAGACTTTAGGTATAAAGTAAATCTTTGCTACGTCTGTACGCTGCAGTATGTACACACTTCATCATTCACATGTCATCATTGTAGTGACATCTTTTAGCTACATTAACCTTCATTAAGATATGTGAATCTTTTATCACTAGTTGACCCATCAAAACAAACTGATGAAATCTTCAAATCGTTGACTTCAGTATTCACTATCTGTGAAGCAAAAACCAAACAGCCTCATGTGTTGAGACTGCACCCATTGTGTGTGTTCTTTTTAGTTGTGCCAGCACCTCACACATCACCGAGTCTATTATTTAGCATAACATTGGCCTTTACTCCTCAGTCTTACAGCCTACGTCCCTGTGAATGAAGGTGAGACATTACGGCTGCTGGAGAAATTGTACTAATATAGTTCATTTTAGAATACAAAAAGACCTTGCTATGTACTGTATTGCCTGAAATTAAGGGCATTTCTTACAAAATGTCATCTGGCAAGGCATCGGGCATCAAATAGAGCAAAAAATAACTTTCATGGCCTCCAGGATACATTGATGACACCTCAAAAGCTGGTTCACGTAGTAATTTATTCCTAATACATTCATTAACAAAAAAATAATGCACCCAGATAGAAATGTCAGATTGCTGCGAAACTCGGCATGCAGTTATGTCTAAGACAGATATGAAAATGATTACAGTTATAGTCTGAATAGACACGGGGTCTTGCCACCAGAAAGTGTAAGACCCTATGTCCACGGCCGAGGCGGAATATCGCTGGCGAGGAGGAGCAAGGGGGAGGAATGACAAGTCTGCGCAGTGAGCCTATCTAATAGATAGGCTCACCGCGGAAAATCGCAGCATGCCGCGATTTGAATCCCACGAGCGGAGAATTGCTATGATTCTCCAATCGTGGACATCGGGCTGCGCTTTCCATACTTCTCCTATGGAAAGCGTTCACTGCGTTACCCGCGGCTGGATTATCGCCGTGCATAATGCCATGAAAACTCGCCCGTGGACGGGCAGCCTAAAGGTGCTTCCCCTGTCGCCCTATAAAAAGACTCTTAGAGGCTACTTTTGTGTAGGGTACCTCTTGTTAAGAGATCGTTGACCACTAGACATACTTCTACGATGCACTTGTAGGCAATCTGCCCAATTAACAGACTTTGAGAGCAGGCACACCATTGGAATAAGAAAAGCAGGATGGTCATTTCAACAAACTGTCTGCCATCTCGGACATTCTGACCAAGCTGTTAGGAGGTGTTGGGAGTAGTGGTTATGTGAGGGCATGCACAAACAATAAACAATCTCTGGATGGCCGAGGAAGACCATCATTAGAGAAGATTGTTTGACTCGTAGACAAGCACGAGTAGATCCAACAGTTTAGTTGTCCACCATCCAGACACAGGTGGCATCTTTATTAAAGAACCCTTTCCTTGCACAGACCATTTCCAGGCACTGAGCAGTACCGTAGGAAATTTGGTGCCACAGCTCCCATTACATGTCTTGCCAGTAAAATCTCAACACTGTTGCCTTTGTTTTCAGTGGTGTCATGAACGAGAAATCTGGACTGCTACAGACTGGAATCATATCAGTTTGGGAGATGATGACGGTCGTGTTCGAGTATGGAGGCCTCGTAGTGAGCACTTAAATCCAGCCTTTGCTGTGGAGCGACACACTGCCTCCACTGCCGGTGTGATGATCTAGACAATCAGTCACACCTAGTTGTTATCAAGGTGTAAAGTTTGTTGACCACTAGGCATGCCTCTACAACACAGAAAGATTTTGCCCAGTTAATAGAGTTTGAGAGGGAGTGCATTATCACAATGCAAGAAGCTGAATGATCATATCAATGAATTTCGCCATCTGGGCCATTTTGACCAGACTGTTAGGAGGTGCTAGGACCAGTGTATGTGTGAGGGCATACAAGGTGACCAGGCTCAGGACGCTCCCGACAGACCACCAGTAGAGAGGAGCATCTGATCAGACTGTTAGGAGGTGCTGGGACCAGTGGATGTGTGAGGGCACACAAGGTGACCGGGCTCAGGACATCCTCAACAGACCACCAGTAGAGAGGATTGTCTGACAAGCATGAGCAGCTCCAACTATTTCATTGTTCACCATTCAGAGACAGGTGGCACCATTGTTATAGGCCCCTGTGTCTGTCGGATCCATTTCTAGGTGCTTAGCTGAAGGACATTTGGTCTCACTGCGCTAATTACATGTACTATCTTTGACACCCACCATCAACTCCGTTTGCAGTGGTTTCATGACGACAAAACTGGACTGCTACAGAGTGGAATCAGGTTGACTTAAGTGATGGATCCAGGTTTAGTTTGGATACTGAAAACAGCGATTTTTGTGTCTGGAGACCTAGGGGTGAGTGCCTAAATCCTGCCTTTACTGTGGAGAGGCACACTGTCCCCACTGCTGGTGTGATAGTTTGGGGGCTCATCACATACGACAGTCAGTCACCTGTAGTAGTTTGGGGGGCCATCGCATACAACAGTCGTTCACCTGTAGTAGTAGTATGGGAGACAATGACAGCTCAGCAATATGTGCAGGGGACATCCTGCAGCCACATGTGTTCCTCTCATTGCAGGGCTTCCGGGAGCGATTTTTCCAGCAAGATAATGCTCAGCTACACGCAGTAAGGGTGTCAAAAGAATGCGTTGACAACATTGCCACACTTCTTTGGCCTGCCCAGTTGCCAGATTTATTACCAGTAGAACATGTTTGGAACCATCTGGGATGCCAACGTTGACAACCTATGAGTTTGCACAATCTACGCAGGATACCATACAGAACCTGTGCAGCTAGCAGGAGTCGACAGAAGGGTAGCTTAAGCAGTTGTGCCAATTCTAAGTGCGTCATGGTAGTAGCTACTCTGCCGGAGATGGTGGCTCGTGTAGTAGGTGGGATTGCAATAAGGCCTGTGCCGGGGCCATCTGTAGTTAGTGTAAGTCCAATGTGACGCCAGTGCATTTTGGTAGAGACGAAATAAAGAGACAAGTCCAAGAGGGTATCAGTAAAACCGAAGACACACAGTTTGCTGCAGCTTGCGAAACAGAGTAAAGTCCAACAGACATAACTATATACATTTACTCCTTAATTCTCTACTGGAGAAAGAAACCAGGTAGCCAGGCTGAGCTAAGGGATAGCTGGGCAAGGCGGCTATTCATAGAGGAATGGAGGGAACATTGCAGGCTCTCCTGTAGACACTTGGACTTCTGACTGTGCAGGGACAAGATAAACTCACAGTTCGGATGCCTGTTTCCTTTCCAGCCTCTGTGTGGTCTGCCTTGTCTCAGATTCCTTCGGTCAGTGATGAAAAAGACTCCGCTCTTCAGGCCTCCTCCTTCTGGCTGACCTCCAGCACTAGAACTTTGGTGTCACTCCCCTGGCTCCTGTCAAGCTTCACTTGACTCTACACTGACTGACCTAGACTACTCAACTCCACCCACGCCCTGCCTTTTATACCTCACTCACTAACCAATCCTGGGCTGCGGGGAAACTCACTACCACAGACTCCACATTCCCTTTCCTGTGAGCACCATAGCGTAGTCTATGGTGCTTATTGGATCTGAAAAGTTACCTTTAAGTTGAATTAGAAAGTAATACTAGGTAACGGAAGATTTCATTTTTTTTCTACTAGGAGAATAAGAAGACTTTCCCTGACATTGAAGCCTCATTCAGTCTTGTTTCTGTCAGCGCTCCCATAATTTCTTCTTACTTGGAGACCAGCACAATGTTTAAGCTGCTGATGCTGACTCAAGATTCTCGGCATGCACACTGCAATAAACAGAGTCTTGTGGATGCTTGCAGCCTGGGTAAACTCGCCTCTGAAGTTTAAACACTGATTTTAATTTAAACTCAAGAGACTGTGACTGGAGCGCAGTTCTGTGGAGATTCTTGTACTTGGAGGACATTGTATTACTGTCTGTTAAACACATCCAAAGATGCTGAAAAGAAAGCAGAACCTTGTATGTGGGGGTGCTGATAAGGCCTTGGCTTTTCAATCTTTGTTTGTTTTCACATCAATGAGAGTTAGATCATTTGAAAGCTCAATCTTTGCAATACTTTGTGAGCAAATTTTGGCAAGGTCTCATGGGACATTCTTATGCAAGTTTGCAGACAACATGGTAGGGTCTGCAGAAGTTTTCACTACAAAGCAGAGCAGTAGTGCCCCCAGTCCCTGTGACGTCTCATCCATAGCAGTTGAGGGAGATGGAATAAGACCTCCACAGTGCTATCTATTGGAAAGCAGCATTCCTGCAAGTCAATGTTAGACTCTTTATACAAGCCTTGTAACAATGACCGGGAATTGAAAGCAAAGCCAGACTCCATGCACAGACAGCTGTTTTAGGGTATTTGCCTTTCCTCAGTGTACAGTAGGAGTCTGGCTTTGCTAGTGAGAGGCCTGGGGTGGAGGTCAGAAACGCTACATTTTTTCCTTAGGGAGAGCACCTAGAAGATTAGTGAGGAGACTCAAAAGGCCCTTCATGCTCCTCTGGGTAATATGCAAATAAGGGAGATGGAATAATACCTCCACAGTGCCACCTATCCATAACAGTGTCACATTACTATATGTTTGAGCATAGAGGCTGCGTGGAAACAGAGCAAAATCCTTGTCGTAAACTTATAGACATCCATTTCAGCTATAATACCTAATGAGCCTTTCCTGTCCCTCTTCCTTATTTGCTCACCCCCCTAGGTGTTTCCACACACTTTTTTGGGTGCTCTCCTTAAGGAGAGATGACACCCCTCTTGACCCATGTCTCTCCATAGTAACCCCAAAACCTTGTTATATGTCCTGTTCTCTTGTGTGAAGTCTTTTCGTACACTGATGAGCTGTTTCTCATAGGGTGAGTTGAAAAAATATTAATTTGCCTCCTAATTCCTGCATCTAGCCCTATGCTTCAGGGTGGGAGTGGGTGGGCCGACACTTGTTAGTAATGTCAGCAGCTGTGCCCATACACATGGAACTTTGAGTAGCCGTGGGTTCATTTGTACAAAGGATTCCTCCAACAACATGTCAGAATAAGTTGGCCGAAGACGGACACAGTTTTAAAAAAAGAGTGTAAAACAAAATGGGGGTGTGTGCTAAGTGGAAACCAATTGGCCGAATTTGGCCCATCGCTCCGTATACTTGATTTTAGCTCCGCGTGGGTGACCTTTTCCAGTATGATTGTTTACATTTTTGGCATCACCCATCTTGCGCAATAGAGATGGGCGAGCACGCTAGGTTAAGGCAGATACCAGAGAAAGTATCGGTCTTCTCGAGTAACTGTATACTTGTCCGACCAAATCCGGGGGAAGCGGCGGGGGGAGCGGAGGGGAGAGTGAGAGAGATCTCTCTCTTTCCCTCCCCCGCTCACCAGCGCCGCCCCCTGCATTTGCTCGGACGAGTAAGCAGTTACTCAAGAAGAGTGATGCTCGCTCGAGTATCTGCCTTTACCGAGCGTGCTCGCTCATCTCTAGTCGTCAATGTAATTACCTGGAATACCCCTTCAACCTCATGTGTTTGGGCAGCTTTAGACCGTGTTGGCTTCATCACGGGTGTCAATAGTTCTAGAGTACCGTTTTCTCCTGTTGTTGTCACTGGAGGGTAGAGGTGATCTGAAATGAATCTGATGGATTGGTGATGAAGTTCTTACCTCCACATGGACTCATTTATTGTACGAAACAATGGATTTAAATGAATCGTTTTATGTCTTGAAACACAATCACTGACAACGTTTTCAGGATTTATTTCCTCACTGCAGGCGTTCCATCAGTAACCTCTAAGAATTCCTCCTGTCTTCTCCAGCTTGCCACTTTGCTCATTAGTATAATTATTTTGACATGCTAGCTATTTCTTTGTGAATGTCTGTATCTCACAGTTATTACATACATTTGACCTCTTTCCGCCCTGATCTAGACAAGGTAAATGATGTCACTCTAGGTTATAATTTGCTTTAGCGTATGACAGGTAGAGTCTAGAATTGTCGCAGAAAGTCGCACTAGGGCAATAACAAAAAAAAACATCTGCACATGCCATTTTTGTTACATTTTTTTGCTGCCTCAGATTTTTGCTATTATCTATTAACTTCTGCCCGCTACAGTATATTGCCTTCATGGCCAGATTGCAAACAAAACCATAGTTGTAGCTAGACGTTCATTCACCCACGGCAACAATTCCATTTGCTTTCTTAGTCCTGCACTATATCGGGATACACTGGCCATGGCAGAGTGGCTTCTATGCGCCCCCTCTGGTACCCAGTACCTGGGGTACATGCCCATCTGCTCTTGCTATCTATGCCACTGAACAAACGCTTCATGCACACAGCCACATTGTGGATACACAAGACAAGGAGCCCAGAGAACTCAGTAGGCCCTCATTGTACCCCTGTGTGCCCCCAAGTTTCTCACAGCAGTACATATCATAGTATGGCACCTCTTACAGAGGTACCTGAATTGCCTACATGCAATCAGCTGCTATTGTCAAGGAAAGCCACATCTGGCCTGCCATGTTGGGGAAATGTAGCATTACATTCAAGGACAGAAGTTATGATGGGAGAAAGGCTTTAAAGTTGCTCATTGGTCGTAGCATTCCTTGACTGTGATAACTTGTTCCAGAAAGTTATCATAAGCCATTTAAAAGCTATTGTTATCTTAACACAGCAAACCCAATTGGAAAGCAATTGAAAGGGTAAATAAAATATGGCATAGAAAGTTGTCCTAATGCATGAAAGGGAACCTATCACCACTATAAAAGTATATAGGAGATGGCAATCTGAGACGAGTCACATTGCCGTGTGACGACAACCAGGGAGCGGGCGAGTATAAAAAATACATCACTTGGCTCTATGTCCCCTCCCCTAATAGCAATATAACTTAATTTATGGTGCTGTATATAGGGAGGTGACAGGTTCCCTTTAAGAGTCAAGTTAAACTCTGCTACATCTGTGACAGAAGCATGATATTAAAGGACTATTAGCATCTTAGCTTTTCATGGCTTAGATAGGAAACTGCTGGGAATTGAAGTGAATTGGAGCTTCGCAAACAGCACTACGTTGGTCAGGTGGTCGGAAACCGAGGGCCAGGTTTTTTGATCTCGACCATAAAAAGCTGAGATGGAAACAGCTTTTTAGAAGTGGTATTCCAGCCATTAATATATATGGAATATCTGTAAATGTTTATGTTGGGAACTCCCCTTTACCTCTTTCATATGTGCCATTTATACATTAATCTGTTGCTCATTTTTTTAATTGTAACTCTATAGCTTTTGGAAATACATTTGCTGACCATGGAACCTTTGTCATTCACTCAAAGGCCCTTTTACACGGAATGATTTGTTCAAATGAGCAAAAATGAACGTTAATCGTCCAGCATAAAAGCAGCCAATGATTGAATGACAAACGCTAAATCGTTCGCTTTACGTTCATTTTATGCGGGCACAAAATTCACCGTTGGCTTGTTCACTAATCATTCGGTTTAAATACGGATTGTTCAGTCATTCTCACTTAAACAGCAAATGTGAGCGACTGAACAATTTCTCGTTTGAGCGGGCCAACGATGCATCTTCCTGTTCGCTCGTTCAAACGCCACATCGACAGACCTCGCTATGCCCTAGTAGTGAGCCCGGCTTGCTTATCTGCCGGTACATTGCTCATGCCGTATTGTTAATCATGGAAACAATATGCAAAAATCAGGACAGCGCTTCCAGAGTAAACGGGTCTATCATCATAAAGAAGCAATTTCTATTTGTTAAGCATAATGAAGCACTCACCCAGTGCTAAGTGAAGATCCTGTTTGTGGGATCTCCACTCACACCCCTTATCCGGATCATCTTTCAGTACAATGTGTCACTGGTTCCCTGGTATCCTGCTGGGCTAGTCAGCTGGAGAGCCGCGTGTGTCCTCCGTCTCTCAACCAGAGAGCCGCTCAAAGAAATGGTGTGAAGTAAAATTGGATCCGCGCTCCAGGAACTGACACTCCAATCTTATCTGTTGCAAGTTTAATCCGTATCTCCGTACAACGCGTTTCGTCCTTCTATCAGGACTTTATCAAGCCTTGTTAATCATGTTAATCATGTTCACTTTACATTTGCCGGTTTACACCTCTATGCCGAATACATCAGTTTTATAAAACGCTACATGCTGGAAAGAATCAAGTCGCTGATGTCTAGTATTTCGAATTTCATACATGATCACTTCTTACATAAATAATATCACAGAACTTCCAAGACTGCTAACATTTAGCGCAGCAGAATAAAATGTATGGCTGCTTTCAAGGATTGACTATAATTATAGGCCTAGTGAAGGGAGGCGACACAAAAGTATAAAGAGACACAACGCCTCTCGCCAGTCACACACAATAACTGGAATTTATACAACTGTTTCTTATTTCTTTTCCATGTATATGTTTCATTGTAGTTTAAGTATAAATTGCTGCTTTGATTGATAGATGCACAGATCAGCCATAACATTAGAACCACCTGTCGAATATTGGGTAGGGCCAAAACCGCTCATAACTTTCAAGACATGGACTTTTCATAACCTCTGAAGGTGTCCTCTAAAGACGCTAGCAGCGGATCCTTTAAGTCCTGTAAAGGCCATTTACACGGGACCAATGTAGGTCAAGCGATGCCCGACACTCATCCCTGTGTGTCCTCGCTCCCATGCCGTCACATAGGAGCGAGTATCGCTGACTCTCTGACAGAGTGGCCAGCAGGAGGCCTGGGCTGCTGGAGGTGATTTTACTCCTCGCTCTCTCCCGCCCCACCCCATTCACTTAACACAGCGGCCGTTCAGTACTGAACTGCTGCTGTTTACACTCAGCGTTCAGGATTTTATGCAGCCTAAATGATGAACGATGATCGTGAACGATGTTCGTTCAGTATAAAGAGCAGCTGTTCAGTATTGAATGGCCGTAATGTTAAGTGAATAGAGAGGGGAGGGGATGAGTGGGGAGTGAAATCTTCTCCAGCCTGCCAGATGCTCGAATTGAGGCCTGGGAATTTGCAGTTCTCATACTGAAGTCTTTGTCCTGTTCCTCAAACCATACCTGAACAATTTTTGCAGTGTGGCAAGATGCAATATCCTGCTTAAAGAGACTACCATCATTAGGGAATATCACTATCATGAAGGAGTGTACTTGGTCTGTACAATGTTTAGGTAGGTGGCACTTGTCAAAATAACATCCACATGACTGCCAGGACCCAGGGTTTTCCAGAAGAACATTGCCCAGAGCATCACACTGCCTCTACTGGCTTGTCCTTCCCCCATAGTGCATCTTTATGTCATCTCTTCCCAGGTGAGTGATGCACATGCCCCCAGCCACTCATGATGCAAAAGAAAACTCAATTTATCAGTCCAGGTCACCTTCTCCCATTGCTCCATGATTCATTTCTGATACGTGCCTATCATAGATGCTTTTGGCAGTGGACAGTGGTCAACAATGGCACTCTGACCGGTCTGCAACTACACAGCCCTGTATGCCACAAGCTATGATGCTCTGTGTGTTCAGACACCTTTTTATCATGGCCTGAAAGAACTGTTGCAGCCATTTGTGCTAAAGTAGCTCTTCTGTGGGATCGGACCAGGCAAGTTAACCTTCACTCCCCACATGCATCGAATAGTCTTGGACAGTTGAAGACTAGAGATGAGCGAGCATACTCGCTAAGGGCAATTACTCAAGCGAGCATTGCCCTTAGCGAGTACCTGCCCGCTCAGAAGAAAAGATTCGGGTGCCGGCGCGGGTGAGCGGTGACTTGGCCCTTTCTGCTTAATATATGCCACCCATTGACAAAGGGCATTGTCATGAGATAAGCAATGTTTACTTTAAGGTCCGTTTTACACCAATTATTGTTTGAATGAGCAAACAATGTCAGAGTTCCATTGGACAGCCCGTTTCTACAGGCAGATACATTGTTGGCTTGTTCAAACGAGAAATCGTTCAGTCGCTCACATTCGCTATATAGGTGAGTGAGAGCGACTAAATAAATGGTATTTAAACCGAACGATAAGTGAACGAGCCAACAATGATTTTTATGCTGCATGAAATGAACGATGAATGAAAAGTGAACAATTATTATTGTTCGGCACTTGGCCATTGACTTGCATTTAGACTGAATGAATATTGTTCATTTTTGTTTGTTTGAATGGTTTTTCGAACAATAACCGCTCTTAAAGGGCCTTTACCTGTCAGTGTTTTTATGTTGGTGATAATGCTCTGTTACGCACTATGCTTGAGACTGGCAAGGGTCCTGATAAGTGCTGTTGTTTAGTGCATTGATAAGTGTTCAGCATGTGCCACACAGGAATTGACATTCCTACCCAATAAAAATTGATATTATAAGAGAGTACGAGTTGGCAATCATTTATTTTTTCATATATTTTTTCACCCCTGTGGGTGGTATGTGTCTTTCTCAACCTCAAGGCTTCTTTCAGAGGCCTGCGAATTTGAGGGTCCTGGTTTTTCCTACTATAACACTCTTCTAGACAGTGTACTCAGATGTTGTTTCTGGGGTTCGTTGGAACCATTCCCCCAGCTTAGGAGTTACAGACCCAAGTGCTTCTTCCATCATTCGGACCACTTTGGCCTTCACTTTTCTTCTTCTTTCAGACCCTGGGACTTCTCCAGCTTCTCATAATCCTCATTCCCTATGTTGCTGTCACTTAGTACTGCTATATCTATTACCACCGCTGCCTTCTGTCAGCTACCATAATGTATACTTGGTTGGCCAGTATCTGGAAGTCCCATGGGATCTAAGACCTGTTACTCTCCACAACTTTCTGCTAAGTCTCCCATTTAGATTTGGAAGCATTTAGCCCATACATTGTGCAGATGTTCTTGCATACTTGATTGTTCCATTCAGTGTATGCTGTTCTAGCTTCCATCTTGTATCTTGCCACTAAGTGTTGGACTGTTGAGTCTGCACCTGTCTCTGAGTCCTGTCTAGTGTGGTAGATCCCTGCTTCTATGGATCTGGTGCTTAATGCCTGTTCTTGTGCTGCTGAGATCAGTGTCTCAGAGCTGTCTTTGAGTCCAGCCTTCTCCAGCCATTGGAAGGATTTCCCAATGTCAGCCACTTCAGCTATCTGTTGATGGTACATCCCATGCCGGAGCTTATCTTGCCATGGTCCTTCTTTCATTTGCTCTTCCTTCGATTTCTGCTGCTGCAGCCTCAGGCATTCTTTCAGCAGCTCATCTTTGGGTGCCACCTTATTGATGTAGTCCTGAATGCTCTGAGTTTCATTAAGGATGGAAACTTTGACCTCCCCTCCCCATCACACCCCTTCCACCCTCTTTCCAGTTGTTGTACAGTCTCTATGTGTTGGACGTGAGGTGGAGACCTCCTAACTTTGTGAGGAGTTTTTAGGTCTTCACATCAGCAGCCCCCTTGTCTTCTTTGGCCAGCTCACTATACCAGCAGGGTATCTGATGACTGGCAGGGCATACATGTTGATGGCATGGATTTTGTTTTTCCCATTGAGCTGTCTCCTTAGGGCATGTCTTACCCTTTGGTGGTACTTGGATGTTGCTACCTTCCTTGCCTCTTCATCTTGGTTCCCATGAGGTTTTGGAATACCAAGGTCTTTATCTCTGCTACTGGCAATTCCAACCCAGTAAATCAGTCTTAATTACCTTACCTCTCTTTACTGCCATCCAGTCACACTTCTCTAGTCCGTATGACATCCCAGCTCCCTCACTGTAAATCCATGTCAGGTGGATCAGCAAGTCGATGTGTCATTTGCTCTTACCATACACCTTCATGTCATCCATGTAGAGGAGGTGGCTCATGGTAGTTCCATTTTGATCTTTTATCAATATCTAGTCCTTATGATTAAATAGCTGAGGGGGTCCAAGCCTATGCCGACTATGATTGTTTTTCCAACACCTATGATCCCAAAGTTCAAAGACAAAGGTTGGCAGAGGAGCACATTTTAAAAAACTTACCTCGCTCAATAACACACACTACCAAAACAGAGGTTGCAACACAAAAACATACATTGTTTCAAATCTTTTTGGACATATGATGCTAATATATGATGCTAATATATAGCCTCTGTCAATAATAAAATTCCAGTATATTAATGATTTGCCTTCCATGGCACTTCCAGTGTTGCATCTGATTAGGCATTAACCCACTGGCCATGGGTTTATGTTACCTAGAAGGCAATATCTGGACTTACAATGTTGTTTTCTGTTTCAACATGATGGATAATGTACTATTTTCAGCTCCTTTCTCATATCCTGATGTCGCTGTGTTCATTAACACAGTTAGTCAGACATAATGAGCTGATCAGCGATCGTTTCGGTGAACTCGTATAAATTCATATCATGCAGAAAAGATGTATAACACGTCTTCTTAGCAATGAAGACACAGATTGCATCTGCCTTTACATACGGTCATTTTAATGGAGCTGTACAAAATCATTATGCATCATGCTTGATGAAAAGGTAATAGGTGAGCCCTGTCATCAGGAAAAGAATGCTTTAAGATCATAAAATGATACCGTAGTGGCTTCCCCTGAAATAAGACGAAAATGTGCTGTTTGAAATAACTTGGTAAAATGCATCTCCATAGTCTAAGAACATAACAAATGGCACATTGTGAAATGCGACAAGATGTGCCAGTAAATTAGTTGTTTCATTCCACTGTGTAAAAAGTAAAAAAAAATAAAATAAAAATGTTCCGATATGCTCAGGACTAGACAGAAGAAATATACTGACAGTTCAAGATAAAAGAAGTTTGTTTTTTAAAGTGTTTTAAGAGTTGGTTTTAGAATTATAATTTAAAATGATTGTCTGCCGAGAGCTTAAAAATCCTATACAAGTTAATACCTATAGGGAATGACTGCAGATCTCAAATTTTGTTCTTTGCCTGCTTTTTTAACTCCGCTCCTTTAGAGCAGAGCTGTGAGCTAGGGCTACAGCTTAGCTATAGTGAGTCTGAAGTAGTCTGAGACACACCCATGTCTCATCATTGGTTCAGGCTGCTGTTCCCTCCCCTCAGCACTGACTTTTCTGATTGGCTGCAGTATTTAAGCAGAGAAAGTCAATGCAAAAATAGCTGATTTTATATTCTAGCAAGGGAAGACTTGTTAATTGTTTGGAGTGGGATGGAAGCCTATTTAAACTATTTTCTTTTTGTCAATTTTCAGATTGTGTTGAATCATATAAAAAACACATAGGAATTAGTTTTTTGTCTGTTTTTTAGCTTTGTTATGCAGAAAAACAAACTCTTCAAATCATAGTAATAGGAGTTTAATTCAGTAAAGTGGATACGAAGAATTGACAGGTAGCTACCAGAGTGTCTATTTTCTGTTTAACTGTTCTAAAAATTGTTAGGAGACATATTAGTAAACCTATAAATAAAGATCTCCAAAGGAAATTTGAGTATTTTCTATGCTAGTGTTTCCCAATCAGGGGTTCAGAACCGGGTTAACGTTTCCCCAGAAGGCTTAGTATGAGGGGCATACCCCCAAATATGGAACCTCAGTTTAACACTGCTGCTCAGTCTTAAAGGAGTTGTTCAGCTTCACACTTTTGATGGCCTGTCCTCAAGATAGGCTATCATTAGTAGATTTTGTTACGTGTTCACTAGGCCAATCCTCTTATGCATGGAGCTGATGTTTGCAGGAACAGATAGCTCCCTTACCACTGCAGTGGCCTATGCAAAGTTCCCATTCACCCTAGTGGAACTGTACCTGAAATACCAAGCAGGGCCACTGCAGTGGGAACAGCGCTGTGTCCTTCCCGCATATGTCAGCTCCATGCATGAGTGTACTTGGCTGGTGAACAGTTGATCGGGTCCTGGGTGGTGGATTCCTGCCGATTTACTATTAATGGCCTATGTTCAGGATAGTCCATCACTAGTTTAAAGCCGAACAACCCCTTTAAAACTTTACACAATCCAAGAAGGGATTAAGGGATTATGAGTAATTTCCCTGTAGTACATTGATACCACCAAGAGATGTGAAAAATCTTATTCGAGCCTGTAGGTTTGCCCTTTAATAATGACCTTCAATGCCCTTTTTGCCTATTACCAATCCTGCGGTTTTCTCCAGGCCTCTGGGAACAGATTTAACTTTGTACACAGATAAACAGAGCAGGTACAAACCACCACTCATGGTGCTGCGGCGTTCCATAGAGTGACGAGAAGACGCCTGTACTTCAGATGCCTCTGAAGCATGTCGGTGTTTAGCTAATGCACAGAGAGGCCTTCGTGTTTTGGGAATGAAATGTTCTAAAAGACACAACTGTGTTCTTCATCACTGGAGTCGCTGGATTATAGCCAGAGTAAAAAGGCAGAGAAAAATAGAGGCGCCAGTATTAGTGGCAGCAGAGGATTCATAAACCCTGTTGATTCTCCAAAACAGTTGTGGAAGGAGCTTGTTTGTGAGCGCAGTCTGCATTCACCTTTTGATGATTCTGTAGTGGCTTTGGCGTCAGAAGCCGTGACTCCTGATTTTGTCCGATCGTCCATGAAATGAATAAGTCACCGTGAAGTCATCTGCTGCTGCTTTGTCTCTGAGGGAAGACTCTGTTTTTTATTATACTTCCTATAACTAAAGGCGACGCTGAGACGTGATTGCCGCGTTTCGCCATCTCCCTTTTATTACTAGATGAAACAACAGCTGCAGTGATGTAATAATTCACATGTAACATCCTCCAGTACAGCTGAAAGGTACACTTTAATTAGTCACATTGAATTAGCTGTAAAGTGAAACATTTTGGATCTCATTCTCTGTCATCTTAATTACTATTTTCCCAACTTGCTTAGATTTACTACTTGCATAGATCTGGGTATTACACCATAAATGAGCAAAATATGTAAATTTCCACACAGCCATAACTAATATACCGTTTTTCTCTGTTAGAAGTTGATATTTTTTATGTGTTAACTCTTAAAGAGGTTGTTTCACACAGACCACGCCTTTACTCGGCACAGTTAGGACAAATGGACGTCATAGAAGAGGTGGTCACCTTCTCGGAATCATCTTTGAGCCAGAGTCAAGTGCCTCTTTGGCAGACTCAAACTGTCCATGTACAATAATATTGATGGCCGTTCATCTGAATGGCCACCTTGTAATTAAACAGTTCTGTACTATGTCTGGCCTGCCACATCCTCCAGCAAATCAGATGTTTGCCTGGGCGGCCGGGAGCCAGGTCCGTGGAGATTAGGTGATGGCCATAGCAGCTCAGTCTGAACAGGGTTGTGTGTGATGAGATAACCCCTTTGACGGGCATAACCTGATCATGTTGTTACTTTTATATAATTAGATTAGTTTAATTTGTATAGGTTTTGGACTAATTGTTGGATGACGCCCAATAGTGTCAAACGATGGACTTCCAAAAAGGAAGCTCTTTCACAATTATGTATGTGTGACATCTATAGTCAGGTATGTCTTAGTGAGGCAAAACATTCAATTAAATCGAGTTGGACCATATTTAGAGCAGAACTGGGTAATTAGCTCAATAACTTGTCAGGGAACACTTCCATATATATATATATATATATATATATATATATATATATATATATATATATATATATATATATATATATTGCCATTAAGCCATAAATGTAACGGGTCATTACAGGGCACCTGTGAGCTGTATTAAGCCCCCCAGGACTATGAAAGATCCTTAGTGATGATCTTCATTCTTATTCCAGGTTAGGAAAAATAACTTTGATCGCTGAATTCAGACAGCAGTAAGGAGTCATTGGAGTGGAGCCTCTCGTCCAAACAGTCACACTGGGCAGTTCTTGTTTTGGTTTGGTTGATGTCCCACAGGCTGGGTACATCATCACAAGCCATTTCGAGCAGCATTTGGTGGAGTGCTCAGATGTAGCCAAGGCCAGTACACAGTGCATATGTAGAAGGGGACACTCCTGCACCACGTTAGTTCAGAGAGGGTGGTATCTCGCCAGCTTTGGGTCAGTTCATTTGTGGGATTTGTCTGTCCTCTTCTGACCAGGAATTGCCATTGTTCATCTTTTCTCTGTTAGTTTACAACAGGTCATGTGAGGCATGTAGATGTTGGGACCCACACACTGAGCATGTAAGGCAACTATATCACTTCAGGAGCATCTTTTTGCCGGGAGAAGCTGGAAGAAACAGAAGGGATCCTATACCAGGCCTTCTGTTTGCTGGGTGCATCACAGCCTGGTAACCGGTTTGCGATTGTAAGACAGTGGAGCTCTGGATTCACTGTTGGAAGCCTATCCTTGGCATCTATATCCAAGTCCGGATCTGTTTTTTTTCGAGCAATGAGGTCCCAGCGCCTGCCGCCTTCACTTCACTGACTTCAGGCTTGAGAAAGTTTTGGTAAAGCAGTGTTGTAAGTTGCCTTGGATTGCTAGGTACTATTAAAGTTTGAATGCAGGAGCAATGGGAGTTCGCCTTCAGTCCTTGCCCCAGCGAAGACCACTCTCCATCACCTGTCCCCCTTGCAACTGGGCCAATCCTTTTCAATATGGTCTTGAGACTAATGCTAGCCCAACGGCCTCCCAGGATTCTGCAGGCCCTCCAGTCAAAGACCCTCTTAACATGCACTGAATGCTACTTAAAGTGGTTTCTAATGACCTACTTAGCCTCTGGGATCTCAATCAAGCTGGGAGGGGGGGTGGACTGTCCAATGTGACTGTTTGGGAGAGAGGCTCCACTACCATGACTTCTTACTGTTGTTTAACTTTTTTAGTCAAACTAGGAATTTAACTTTAAAGCCTTATGTAAAGTCTGGTGTGTACCTATAATAATTGGGCTAATTCTACTGTTCATTGCTTTCAAATGACTAACCAATATAAAAAAGGCTGCTTTCAGGACCTAATTAGCATAGTGGCCAAGTCATGATAGGGTTGAGGACTCGGTGACCAAGATCCCCGATGTCATGCAAATCAATGCAGCTAGCAAAAATGCTCCTTGACTGTAGATTGTCAATGACTGTGCTGTTTGCTTAAAGCCTGGTTTAGACGCAATAATTATCGCTCAAAGATGTCTTTTGAGCGACTTTTGAGTGATAATCGTTGTGTGCATTTACAGCGCAAGGTGATCGCTCAAACATTGAGCGATCACTTTGTGCTCCGAGCGGGGTATGAGAAGACAAGTGGGGCCACTTGTCTTCTGCATCCAGCTGTTCTCTGCTCGGAGCACCCAGCTGTTATACAGCTGAGAGCTCCAAACGGGGTATGCAGAAGACAAGCGGGGCCACTTGTCTTCTGCATCCAGCTGTTCTCTGCTCAGAGCACCCAGCTGTTATACAGCTGAGCACTCCGAGTGGGGTATGCAGAACATAGCTGGACCACTCTGTTCTTCATACCCTGCCCTGTGTTCAGGGAGTGGAATACAGCTGAAACAATAGTATCAGCTGTATTCTGCTGTGAACTCCTGATAAGGCTGATTGTTCTCTTTCAGCATGCTGAAAGAGAATGATCAGTGATTCGTTAACGAAAACAGCACAATGTCAGTGCAGTTAGACACAACGATTAACCCTTTCCAATCCAATTATTTTTTCTCATTCATTCTCCCCAGCTCCAAATTAATTGGAGCTGGTGAGAATGGATGAGAAAAAATACATTTCCCTGCTTCCTCCTGAACTGACAGAGTTCAGGAGGGTGCAGATGCTCACTGCACCGTGGGGGGGCCAGCTTACCTGTCCGACGTCTTCCGCATTCTCCCTCTGCCTCCCTACTCGGCGATCATGTGACCGCTGGGTTCAGGTGGCACCCAGAGGTCACATGATCGCCGAGCTGGGAGACAGAAGGGAGAATGCGGAAGACGCCGAACAGTTAAGCAGGCCCCCTCATGGTGCAGGCTCCCGGCTCAGCGTTCATGTGACCGCTGGGGGTCAGGTGACACCGGCGGTCACATGATCGCCGGCCGGCATCTCTGTGCATTACATAGCGCTAATTGAGCGCTATGTAATGAGTAAAGGAGAAGGCAGAAAGGGTTAAAAACCCTTTCTGCCTTCTCCTTGGGGTCCTCGATGAGGACCAGTGCAGGAGTGCATCTGCACCCGATGTGTCTGATGATCGGGTGCAGATGCACTCCTGCACTGCAGTGTCGGGCCTGCCCCGACATCGGAGCTGTGGAGGGAAATTATGATGTCGGGGCAGGCCCGACATTGGATTGGAAAGGGTTAACGCTCGAAAGACGGCTTTGGGCGTTTTATGAGCGAGAATCATTGTGTGTAAATCAGCCCTAAGACCACTCAGCCATTAACATAGAATAGCCAGTGAACAACTGAACTCTTAAGGTAATTCATTTGCAGAATGCATGCACTTGCAAGACTGTGAAGATCTTGACCAGGCTGTGGCCACAACCCAACAGTGACTCGGTTGCTATGTGGGACCCTATTCTTAGAGATCCTTTGTTGTAGAATAGAAAACAGTCAAAGCTCAGGTGTAACTGGCCTTAATTTGACATAATCCTGAGCACAGAGCATAAACTATGTCTCATAAATACTAACATTTCAAATGCTGGCCATATGATTTTCCCCGACACACAATGTGCCTAATATATGAAGAGGCTCACACCTCTTCATATACTTGGCACATCTCGCCACCATCCACATACACCGAAATGTACACCGGGTGTCACCTGACGTACATTTCTGGTATAATTTCCACCTGTTTCTGCTAAAAAAATAATTATGCATAAATGTAGCGTAGCAGGGTGGCCATGCCCCCTTTACAGGTGCGTTTCGGATAATGGTGCAAACTTACCAAACCCTGTGCCAAATGTAGCAACTTTTTTACACCCGGAACTGACGTAAACGTTTTTATTAATGACCCCCTGTATGTATGGAGAGAAGCCGCCATGGCCCTCTGCATATTGCATCCCTACAACCTTGTCAAGTAATATTGTATTTACTATATACAGTATTTGTTTCTAATGATATATCACTAGCATATACCACAGCGCTGTACACAGATTAGAGTCAAATCATGAAGTCAAAGAAACCAGGATCTTTTGCTATAGGATAAACTTATTACTGAATTGTGGAATAAGTAATGCTTGTAAATTCCTAAATCTGCATTAATGGCTTCCTCTTAGTTAAAATCAGGACATTAATGGAAAACTAATATTAGCCTTGTCTCACATACAGAAACCATCAAGCAGGAAATATACAGCAGCAAAACAAGTTTTAACGCTCATTTGTGGCAGAACAGGCCTTTAATTCAACATTCGGAGACACGGATGCTTCAGCTATGGACTGGGGCCAGAGTAAACCATTGCTAAATTGATATAAAGAGGCAACACAGTCTGTAACTAGAACTTCGGTTATGAAGCGCGATGGTTGATGCCAATCTAACGTCTCAGACAGGCTGATCAGTGTGTATGACTTGTGTGATGTCAGCGGGTAGAACGGCTGGATTCTAGTGTCTAGAGTGTGTTGAAGTTTGTCTTTTTCCTTATAATGCCATGCAAATACTTCTGCCAGTATTAAGATCCACTGTATATTATGCTACTCCTTAAGGCTGGCACGCTTTGAGCATTATATTTTTGTTAGAAGAGTCATCTGAAGATCAAATGATCGCTCCTAAGACCCCCAACGATCAGCCGTAATCTAGCAAGTGTTCACTATTTCTGCAGTGCCATTCACAGAGAATGATCTGTCTGTTATTATGGAAGATGGAAAAATACCTCTGCAGCGCCACCTATTGGATGACGGCATTCCTGCAAATCAATGTGAGGAGAGATTATACTCTTCCCGAACCCACGTCATAGAATCCAAGCTAGAAACCTACCGCAGACTGATGAGAGGCAAAACCCCCGAAACAGCAGTATGTGTATGATTTTTTTGGCTCTTGGCCTTCAATTCCCAATCACTGTTATAAAGATTTGTATAAAGGGTCTGACATTGACTTGCAGGAATGCTGCCTTCCAATAAGTGGCGCTGCAGAGGGTATTATTCCATCTTTTTTTTTTTTTTTGCATATTTCCTAGAGAAGCAACATGATTTTCACCTCACTCACCTCATAGGTGCTCCCCTTAAGGAGAGATGATACCCTTCCCGACCCATGATCTGTCTGTGCAGTGCATTCAGCATGGAGAACTAGATCATGTCACATCCTATATTGTTTATTTTCTTTTATATCATTAAAGGGGAAAAGGATTTTTTGAACTTTTAATCTTTCTTTTTTTACGTTTTTTAACTTTATATTAAACGTTTTTTAGTTTTGTTTTTTATTGCACTGCGTTGCACTGTATTGTGCCTATAAGCATTATTCTATTAAGGGGTAGTGGAAGATGACTGATCTGTGGGCCTTCATTAAGGCACTCAGCGTCCATGACAACCCATCGGAACCCTACAATCATGTTGCATAGGGCTGATGGGGTGATAGAGGAAGTCTCTTCACTCTGTGTAACTGCTTATAGGCCATAGTTGCTATTGACTGCAACATCTAAGGTGTTAATTAGCCATGATCAAAAGTATCTTCAATCGCATTCCATGCTAAGGGAAAATTAATTTTTTGCTGTTGGTTTGCCCGCTGAGTCTGAATTGAGAGCTGATATGTATGAGTGGCTCCTGTTCTTGCGGACTCAAGCCATATATGTATTTCATGGATGACCATTCATTTGAATAGCTTCCATGTAATACTATATTTTGACTGGGGCTTCCCTTGGCAAAACGTCTGTTTACTGTGGGTCGCTCCAAACTGAAACAGAGTAAGACAACACCTTTGAAGGGATCATGTCACCAGGTTCATAAAGTTTGACTTAAGGTCCATTTACACATACAGATATCTTTCAAAAGATTGAAAGATCTGAGATCGTTTTGCATAAAAGCACTAATAGGCACTAATTGCTATTAGTACTTATCAGCTTCATTTGCATGCAAATGAACTTCTGAGAGCTGTTACAGGACTCAGCAGGAGGTCTGAGCTCTGTAATTAGCTGTATTGTTTAGCCACAGGCTCCCCTAGGAGAATTCAGCACCATGGACAGCAGACACAGTGAGGTCCTGCTAATCAGCTGTTCTGCTGGCAAGGATGAGAACTGAAACAGCTGTAACAATGTTATCAGCTGTTATCAGCTCTCTGTGGGCAGAACACAGCTTAGGGTCCTGCTGTTCTGCTGAAGGACTGTTTTCAAGCAGAACTGACTTGAAAGATGGATACATATAGACACAAAGATTATTTCTCAAAAGAAGGCTTTTGAGTGATAATCATTGTGTCTAAATGGGGCTTTAGAGCTGAGCTCTGAGTCACGGAGGCGGGTCACTCTGGTCTCACCCCGCCCAGCTCTCTCCCTATACACAAAAGGGGGTCAGCCTGCATGGTGCGGGCAGGCATCAGCCGGCATGGCCCGCTTCCAAGTCTCAGAGTCAAACTTCATGAACCTGGTGACAAAATTCCTTTAACATTTCTTATACTGATCATCTAAATACAAGTTGATTTATTGAAAGCTATATTCTGAGAAAATAGCCATGTATGCCTTGTCTTGCAGAATTGTGCAAATGGGAATTGTTAATGATGCCCCTCTGGTCTGTGCCATAAGACAAAAAAAGGTTAACTCATTTCAGAAAACAACCTCAGTCCTAAACATCAAATCTCAAGCAAAGGGTCTTTGCAAATAAATAAATAAACTTGCTACCTAAGGCCGCCTGCAGACGGCCGGGTCGGATCCGACAGCGAGAATTCTCGCTGCATGACCCGACCCCAGCGCCTGCAGAGAGCAGCACGTACTCACCCGCGGCCCCGGCTCTTTCATGTGCCAGCTGCTGGGCAGCCGGCGCATGCGCAGACCGGAGCCGGCGGCGGGTGAGTGACGTTTCTGTGCGGGGCGCTGCGAGCCCCGCACAGAAATAGAGCATGCCAGCGGTTTGTTTGCCGCGTGAGATTTCGCGGGGCCATCTGAATAGGATTGCGTATGTTAATGCAATCCTATGCAGGCTTCCAGCGGCGTAAATCCCGCGGGAAATCCCGCCGCGGGATTTCCGCCCATCTGCAGGCGGCCTAAGGATTTATCAGTACATTGCAACATTTCCAAAAATAGGTCAGTCATTTCTGGTAAAAAAGTGAATTTTTTTTCATGATCTCATGAAGCTCCTCGTTGAAATATTATGTCCAAATGGCTTTCACAGCCCTATTAGGAATTACACCCACATTGAGATGCTAGTTTCCGGCTCTTGCAATATCTGTTCCCATTCCAGAATGAACATGTCATCCCGTTATGAAACAGCCACACACTTTTACTGCCAGGAATCTTGTACAACACATTGTAAGGTATCCAAAGATAATGATAGAAATGCATCTATTACATTCATGCATGTGCTGATTTTTCTACATGGAACAGATGGGTCTCGATGAATAGAACTAATGAAGAAACAATATAAGTGATACTTGTACAAATTGTTGACATATTTACTCCTCATTGTAGGTTGTGATTGTCAGTGGACATCTGGACAGCTGGGATGTTGGGCAAGGAGCCATGGATGATGGTGGTGGAGCCTTTATCTCATGGGAAGCGCTGTCCCTCATTAAAGAGCTGGGTAAATATTTATACATAGAGTCATCTACGCTCAATTTTGCTTTTAGTCATTTGTTGCTTTATAGATATGTTATGGGGGTTTTAGTTTTTACTGTTCCTTTGTTAGTCTTCTCGCATTTCCTTATGGCTCTCATATGAATCATGTTATAGTGGTGATACAGTAATTGACCCTCGTATAAATTTGGATCACTGTCTAATTTTAAACCATAGAGCCAACATTTATGTGTATTTTGTATTTCCAGTCGTATCAACGCAACATGCGGCTTGTGATTAGACAAAAAATGCATGACTGCTATTCACGTGGGTAGGCACATTGTCACTTAGGCCTCATGTCCACGGGAAAAAGAAGAATTAAAATCCGCAGCGGATCACCTGCACGCGGATCCGCGTCCCATAGGGATGCATTGACCACCCGCGGGTAGATAAATACCCGCGGATGGTCAATAAAAGTGAATTAAAAAAATTCTGGAGCATGAAAAAAAATGGCCATGCTCCATTTAGGTGCGGGTCTCCCACGGGGACAGCTCCCGCAGGCTTCTATAGAAGCCTATGGAAGCTGTCCGGATCCGCAGGAGACCCGCGCCTGAATTAAACTCACCTGCTCCGGGCGATGCAGATCTTCCTTCCTTCGCGGCAGGATCTTCTTTCTTCAGCCCGGCGGATGTGCCCGGCGCATGTGCGCGGCACACAGCCGGCGTGCCGAGGACATCCGCTGGGCCGAAGAAAGAAGATCCGGACGCGAAGAAGGGAAGACACGCACGGTCCGCAGCAGGTGAGTTTATTCTGATTTTACTGCCTCATGTCCGCGGGGCAGGAGGGACCCGCTACGGATTGTCCATGGAGAATCCGTAGCGGGCCTGATTTTCCCCGTGGACATGAGGCCTAAGTCTACTGTCCTCCCATAATAGTACAGTTCAAAAGATGGCAACTCCAAATATACATAAATCAAGGAAAAAAAGAGTATGATGTCATCAATATTAATAAAAATATACTAATAAAAATATACAATATGACACTACTAGATGAGCAGGGAGGGTTAAAATAAATCTAAATACATATTGCAGCTTCTGATAAAGCAATAAATAAATAAATCTTGTTATTTGTATAGCGCCAACTTATTCCGCTGCGCTTTTAGGTCATTTTTATTTTACCCCCCACCAAGCTGGGTACTCATCTTACCGCCCTCGGAAGGATGGTAGGCTGAGTCAACCTTGAGCTAACTACCTGAACCATGCAGGGATTGAACCTGCAAACCTTCAGGTCGTGAGTGAGAGCTTAGGACTGCATTCTGCTGTCTTAACACTCTGCGTCACACAAGACTTATAGAAAGACCTTCTAACAAATTAAAAACGTGTTCCATAATTCATTGTAACCATATTATATACCTTTGTTATTGGACCAATCGAGTAAATATAATTAGAGCAACATAAGTACAAAACAATTCCAAAGAACCTACAAATGGTTAAGGGTACCTTTCCGACACGCATTTCACATTTTGCTCAGGGGGTATGGAATGCTGTGTCCCCTCAGATCTAAATATGCTCACAGCACCCCGATGGGACCTTCCATAATGGTACCGCAAACAAACCGGTGCATGCACCTTAACGCCAAAAAGAGGAGGTGCATGGTGTCCATGCCACTAAAAATGAGTGACGCATGCACAGACTATATGAAAGGTCCCACGCATGTGCATAGCAAATGTTGAGACCATGCAACGTCGTACACACCTACATGCACCGTCCTGCACATGCGAACCATGCGCATACAATATCAACTCAAAATATACTATGGACTTCCAATAATCTATGTATATATTGTGACTGCATGACCTAAACTTTTATGTAATCAAAACATTGCATATGTATATAATTAGTGCCTGAATTTACAATACATACTAATTAAATACGTATCATATAAATAAATACAATATCAGAGTATAAAGGCTCTCTGCTGTGTGCACGGAACATGTCCAGTAGTGTACAAAGGACATAAGGCTCTTAAGTATGGTACTTAACGGGCACCGCATGCTACCGTATAGACTGTGTTGGCTGGTGTGTGCATTGAGATCATTCACTGGGCAGGGAGAAAAAGTAGGTAAACCCCTGTGTTAAGTTGATGGATAATGTATTTTTTTTTACATAGCTCCCTAATATACTGTATAAACATAACGTAAGACATACTCTGCTGTCCCTCAGCTCCTGGTCCACCACCTGGTCCCCACTAGTCTTGACTTTTAAATGCAGGAAGGTGGTGATGATGTCACAGATACCAGGTCCATGTGATCGCTGCAGCCTTTCACCAGCTCACTTTAGCTGATGATTAGCATGCAGCAATCACAGGACCTGTTGCTAAGCAGAAGCAAAGAGCGGCTGGGAACAGAAGCTGCACTGGAGGAAAGTATGGCTTTTGTTAGGTTTGCATAGTACATTGAGCAGGTTTTTTTACATTGTTTCCAATAACCCATTTAAAGGCCCCTCCAAGAGCTAATTGGCAAAAGGTGATTCCCTTTTGCAGATGATTCTGGAAGTGTGGTCTTTCATGGGTACTTTGCCCATTAAATAAAGGCATACAAAGTCTGGTTACTGGCAAATTTGTTCTTCTCAAGAAAAAAATGATTAATGTGATCTATGACAAGAAACTTACAGAAGACCTCAGAAAATGTGTCATTGAATTGCATAGGAGATATGAGAGTTTTGATATTGAAGGGTGGTTTCAAGTCACAAAACCACAGAAGAATTTGGGAATATAAATTGATAACAACCCCCCCCCCCTCCAACAGTAATTTAGGGACCATAAAACTTTCACTCCGCTATCAGTGCCTAGACAAAAAAAGTTTGTTTGCTGTTGCAGAATTCCTTTTAAGTGCGAACCAATCACAACCATATCTGTGCCTTGTCATAAGTATGTATGTTATAAGTGTGTATAAATATCCATGCCTCTTCAGATCCAATCCATAAGCCTGAAGAAGAACCCCTGCGTTGGTTCGCAAGCTCGCTATTATTACATCATGTACTTTTGTTAGCCATTAAAAGGTATCATATCTACAAGATTACGTGGTTTCTCTTGCTGGGAACAATCACATTGAATTGCATGAAACTGGAAAAGACTATAAAAGCATTGCTGAAGACTTGGGTGTGCATGATTCTACAATTAGACAGATTATCTACAGATGGAGAAAATTCTGAATTGTTGCTGTCTCCCTAGGAGTGGGCGTCCTAATTAGATCATTTTATGTGTACAATGGACAGTCGTAAAAAAGTGAAAAAGAATGCAAGAGTTACAGCGAAACACTTACAGAAAACTCTAGAAAAACCTCTGTTCAGGTGTTCACTATTAGAAAAACACAAACAAGAACGATGATCATGTAAGGACATCACAAAAGAAGATGCTGCAATCCAAAAAAAACGTTGCGGTCCATCTCAAATTTGCACAAGACCACCTGGGAAATGTGGACCGATGAGACAAAAATGAAACTTTTTAGTACAAATGCACAAAGCTATGTTTGGAGGAAAATAAAAACCCTGCACCCCAGCCAAAACCTCATCCTATCTGCGTAGCATGGTGGAGGTGACATCATGGTTTAGGACTGCTTTTCGGCCTGATAACAATAAATGCTAAGGTGTGGCAAAACAATGTAAAGGAGATTGTAAATGCAGCTGTTCATGGCCTCAAGCTGGAAAGATAAGGGTGATGCAACAACAATGATCCAAAATGCAAAAGTAAATGAACTAAAGAACAGTTAAAATGCTTGGAATGACCAAATCAGAGTTCTTATTTAAACCCTATCGAAATGCTGTGGTAGGACCTTAGGAGGGCTGTGCACGCAAGGCATTCCAGAAATATTGATGAACAGAAACACATTTGCATGGAGGAATAGTCTACAGTACCTCCTCAGTGTTATGCAAATCCTTTTTGTAGCTACAGGAAACATTTGGTAGAGGTGATTGCTGCAAAAGAAATCTTCAGATTATTAAATTCAAGGGTTCACTTAATGCCCATTTAGACAGGGTGAATGTTGGGCAAATGATGCCCGACACTCGTCCCCCCATGTACCCACTCACATGCTTTTACACAAGAGCGAGTATTATTGCTTCACACCGGGCAGCTGGAGGAGAGTCCTCTCCTCGTGCTCCCCTACACCTCTCCATCCACTTAAGATAGCGGCCATTCAATACTAAACGACAGCTATTTACACTGAACTCTCATAGTTCAGCATAAACAATGGGCCATGAGCTGAGCTATGAGAGTTCAGTGTAAATAGCAGCTGTTCAGTACTCAATGGCCGCTATGTTAAGTGAATGAAGAGGGGCGGGGGAGCACGAGGAGAGGAATCTCCTCCAGCTGCCTGGTGTGAAGCAATGATACCCACTGCTGTGCAACAGCACGTGAGCGGGTATGTGTGGTGTCGGGCATCGTTTGCCCGACATTCGTCCTGTCTAAATGGGCCATTATTTTCTCTCCCTGCAAAGTGAATAGTTACTCAATGTGCTCAATAAAAGACATGTAAGATACAACGTTTTGTGTTAATTCAGCCAAATAGTTTTTTGTATTATTGTGAATTATTTAACAATCCGATTACATTTTACTAGCAGTTAATGGAATATTACAAATAATTCCAAAGGGGGTTACTTAATTTTACTTGCAAGTGTATTGCATGGATTAATAGTTGACAACACCCACTCCCATGCTTCTAAAACATATAATAATAATAATAATAATAATAATAATAATCTTTATTTGTATAGCGCCAACTTATTCCGCAGCGCTTATGTACATTATGTACACATATGTAAACATATGTACATTAAGTGTCTTGTATTGGGATTGGACAGGCCCACAGGGGAACAGGTGAATTCCCCAGTGGGCCCTGAGTCAGGAGTAGGGCCACAGCCCACACACATACATGAGAAGCACACAGCACAGTACAGTTGCTGCACTACAGTACATGAGGATATTATAGGCAACATACAGCATCCCAGCCAGTCCACCTATACGTCCAAGTAATAAACTGGCTACTTTATCTATCCATGTAGACACACAGACTGGTTGAGATGACATCTATGTACAGTGGCAGGCACACGCTGGCCTGGATATGCCAAAAATGCAACCAGTGGGATTCCCCCCTATTAGATGAAAAGGGGTCCACCAATTCCTGCTCCATACCCTTCAGTGGAGACAGGGCTGCATGTAAATCCTCTGACCTTTCCATTGAAGTATATTGGAAATGCAGTAACTGAGAATTTTAAAATGTGAAGTGTAGGTGTACAATGGGCCCCCACGATAAATGTTACTGGTGGGCCCTGGGTACCCCTGTCCTACACTGGAATTCACCTTGACATTTGTGTGGGACTGCCTGAGGGTAACAAATGAACTGTGATCCATGCTGTTGGTATGGACTACCCAGGTAATACCTGCTTTCAACAATTTTCTGAAGATTTCTTACATTTGCACTTATATTGTGCAGCTTCAGTAATATATTGCAAGTTATGAGACTGCTTCTGCTTTCATATGCTAATTTTTATTTTAATCCTTGCCACACTGCGCTGCTACTCATTAACTCCGTTTCCTCCAAGTGAGGAATACATCCCTTATTGCAGTTCAACATCATTTATTACATAAACAAATGGTAGGACTGACGTCTCTGGAGTCACACTAACTGACTTAATTGAGTTGAAATGTGTTCCATAAATAACACCCTTCACCCTCCACCAGACATGTGGGCAGCAGCGTGAGGCTATGAAGGTCTGAACCAAGTGAGGGTTTCTTTGGCACGTCTACACTTCTGCGGGTTTTATTTAACTTTTATGCAACTGCATTTGGTTTTTCACCTGTTTGTCCTAACAAGTGCAGTATTAATTAAAACATTGTGTAATCATTTAATGAAAACCCATATGCAAATTACGTATATGAGAAATCCGAGTTAAAGGGAACCAATCAGGCTCTATAAACTGCATAAACTTAGTTTATGGGCTCATGCAGCGACCGAGACACGAGGCCCACACTGAGGAGCCGGCGGGGTAGAGATGGCGCTTGTCACGGTGGTTCTATTAGAGTCCTCCCCTGAGGGACGCACGGAACCTTGGCCAAGTCACCGCTAGGCCTCTTCCAGGCAACGCTGGGACAGCGGTAACTTGTATAAGGATGTGTAGTGGACCGTAGAAGTTGTCACTCGTGACGCCACTGTTCCTTCACACTGTTGATTCTCCAGCGGTAGAAATAAGAGAGTCCACACACTGTTATACCTCAATCACTGGGCACGGGCATTGACTGGAACTTTACTTATGATAATACAAGACTTCACACGCCAGTGCAGGAATGACAGTTAAGCAAGGTCGGAGAGGAGAACGCAGAATGGCATCAGACCTTCAGGCTAAGTTATCTGTAAGATTCCGCTCCTGGAAAGGGGAGCACTCCGGAGGAGGACGGGGGCAAAGGAACTCTCCATTGACACTGAGGGCTCAGTCACACGGGCGCATCTGGGCGCCGATGCGCCCATCTTCCTGAACGTAGAAGACGGCCGCACTGCAGGTACGGACGATTCTCAGCACCGCCGACAGAAAGAACACATGACCGGCTCCATTGCCGGTCATGTGTTCTTTCTTCCGGCGCTGCGAAGAGTCGTCTGCACTGCAGGTGCGGCTGTCTTCTACGTGCAGGAAAACGGGCGCATCAGCGCCCAGATGCGCCCATGTGACTGAGCCCTCACTTGTACTCTGTGGCATGAACACGGCATGGCAGACTCCTTTTTTTTCTCTCACTTCAACTCCTCAAAGGTGGTTCCTGGAATGGTAGGCCTCAGGATACCTCTCTTCTGCTTCCATCACTTCACCACATGAGGATTGAAGCTACCCCCATGTGGCCGGCACTCTTCACTGCTTTCTCAGGAATCAGGAGGAATTGTAGAACCCCTGTAATTTGCTTTAAAACCTATATTATTTCACTTTCCATAGTCCCTTTATTTCGGTGTCTTCCCACTATTCCATGCTTTGAAGCATTGCCCTCTATGGGAGGACACAACACATTCATCAAGGTACTCCTAGTTCATCAGTATAATACCAGGTCTGTAATAATGACTGATACTTCCACAGAACGACAGGAGAGCCGAGCAGCCTGACAGTAATGGGTCTTTGACAACACATATGGGAAATGTAATGGCTGCAATAAATAGTCATCCCTGGCATCTGTTAGCCATAGGTGAGTGCGACAACTCAGAAATGGCAGAATAGCATATAAAAACGAAATAATCATACAACGCAGGGGCTCACGGTGTATTTACAGGTAGTTTTACTATTTCAGGAATACAGTTAAAGCTCCTGCCTCTAATTAAGATAATGAAATCGACTACTTTTTTTCAATATTGCAAATTCTAATTTAACACAATCCCAAATTTATGTTTTTTTAGTTACTAATTGATGAAGAATAGTGTCTGTATGTTTCTATGGTGCATAAACATTCTCAATGATTGACTAGGGAATGATGCATAAGTTCCACAACTTCATCTCTCACCATTATTACACGAAGGGTCATGGAAATATTAGATTTCCCAATTTTGTCCATGTATGAGCTTCAAAAGGAAAGGATGACCGAATAGGAAACGTTACATTACTTCCCACTCAGTTTTCACATGATCAGCAAAAGTTTTCCATATTTAGTTTAAACAGTCTCAGAAAGTAATCTTGAGGTTCTTGGGAGCTGCTCTGTACTCGTAACCTAGTATTTTAGTGCTGAGCGTAAAGCCTATGTAAAATTACATTTTTAACAATGTAAAAGTTTTAACGTGCACGTGTCCTGGATGGGCATTTAATTCCGTTCGAAACATTAAAGAGGTTTTTCAATTATATCAGATTTTTTTTTTAACGACTCCAGAGAAGATAGCAATATAGCATAATAAAAAAATCATTTCCCATCTTGTAACTTTCCCCGCGCTCCACTGCCACCGATCCAGTTCACACTGCTTTGGTTCTTGCTAGTACAGGAAGTGATGACATTGTGTCACTCGCAGGTAGCTGCTTCCCATCATATCCATGCAGTGTAAGCGTGGCTTTAGACGGGACTACTGTTGGGCTCATAAGCGTCCAACAGTCGTCCCAACGACCATCACTCCTGTGCTTTCAAGCAGGAGCTTTAAACCGGTCTCACGCAACTGGATGTGAAATGCAGATTCCGTGATCGCCGTCCCTGCGGTAATACATGGGTATTTGTAAGACATGGACTTTCAAAGTTTCGCTCACATTTGCGTGTAGGAATTGCAGATTCTGCAAGCAGAAGAAAAATTGCAGTCTGCTCTATTTTACTGCGTATTCTTTGCATACGGGCTCCATTGATCTCTATGGATGCGTTCGATCCGCAGTGCATGTGCAGTTAACATTGCGTATAGGTGTGGATTTGTACACAGATTGCTAGGAAACCAGATAACAAATGGTATTAAGAAAGCAGGAATTTGTAGACAGACAGTGTAGGACGGAGTCTGGGGAGCAACACACCATCCCAGACTGCTGCCTGCAACTTCCGCTTATTCTTCTGGGCTCTTCCTACACAAGAATAAGTACTTGTTTTTTTTAGTGGTTTTTACTACTTCCAAAATAGTAGTATAAAACCAGCCAAGCCTAGAGAGCAGTATTCTATTCTGAAGGCTCTGAGGACATCTCTTACTATGACAGCTCAGGGGAATGTCGCCTGGGCGGTCGCCTGAGTTATGGAAGGGTGTTTCCAGGGGGTTGGGCTTCTTCCTGATGTCATTCACTGCTTGCGATCTTTCTTCTACATGGACGATACGCTGTCCATACGCATGCACACACGACCATATGCAATTTGTTTTCGCCATCATTCGTAGGTCTTGATCTGCAGATATCTGCACGCGGAATCCGACCCCCGCGTGTGAACCCGGCCAGAGGCGTTCAATGAATGGGGGCAGAGAACACCGTAGATCTCCTCTGGCCGCCCACCTCCGTTTACTGTGAGCAGGCAGTCACTCAACGATAAATGTTTGCTTGTTTACACTGAACATGAATTCACTCGCTAGTCCCTTCATTTCACTGAGCTGAAAAGGAACTGGCTATCAACTAATTCACATGGAACAGTTGTGGATCGGCTGCAGATTTCATAATTTCAATTGAATTCAAATTGAAGGGGTGAAATCTGCTAGAGATCTGCAACAAACTCTGAGACACAATCTGCCCCAAATCAGCTACATGTGAACACACCATTAAAGAAGAACTGCTATGCAAGTACTAATTGAAACTTAAAGGGGTTAACCAGCTATTAAAAAAATGATGGCCTATCCTCAGGATAGGCCATTTAAAGGAACTCTGGGAGCCTCTTTTCATATTCACCCTAATCCATGTTCTTGCGGTATCTCCCGGCAAAGCAAGAGCCAGCGTGACTCTTTTTAGAAGGCTGCGCACACGCATTTCCATAGAGATGAACGCGAGATGTGCATGCACAGCCTTCTGAATATTACAGTCACTTTGGCTGTGCATGCTTTACCAGAGAAACCACAGGACCAATGGTATATGAAAAGAGGCTCCCTGGACTCCCCGATACCTAAACTACTAGCACCATAAGTTAGTTTCTGGTACTCCTAGTTGAAGACAGGTTCCCTTTAATATCTGATAAATGGAGGTGCACCACCTGGCACCCCCGCTTATCGGCTGATTAAAGGGGCCGCAGCCCCAGTGCAAACATCACAGCCCCTTCAATGTTTACATCCGAGCATAAATCTGTGAGCGCTGAGAATGCCGTATTATTCATACTGGCCGTTAAGAATACTACAGGCTTACATTGACGTGAATGAGCTGGACTGCATACCTTTGATTTTCGCTGGATCCCCACGGGTCAGTTGATTCAGGTCTTCAGACAAGCTTTAATCACATCTGAACTGAACATACATGAAGAGGCTTGGAAACAGTCAAACCTCATTTTCCTTTATCTCTTACTGCTAAATTATTCATAGTTTTGTAAAGTCACTTTTTTTTTTATAAAGATCTAATGTATTCAAAATGGTGGCACCTATTGTATATATGTGACAAGGCGCCAAAACCCATTCGGCAGATACTATTCAAGAGAAAATATAGAAAGGTGACAGATTGTCTTTAAATACTATCCCCATCTATTGTTATCCGGGGTGAGGGACCGGCAATGTTTCATCTAGCTTCCAAAAGAGATTCCACTGGGTGTCTTTGAACATCGACAGTGCTTCTTATTTAGTGACTTTTTTACTCTCATCTATATATAAACCATGAAGGTTTGTACTAGCAGTAGGCTTTCAACATCAAAGATGTGCAAATAATTCCAGAAATACCTTCCCTTGGCTAAAGGAGTTAAGATAACATACACTCCTGTTATTTCTAAAGACCAGCAGGATCGCAGATACATTGGGGCAGATTTATTAAGATTGAGGTTTCATATCCGGCCAAAAAAAAAAATGGTTGAAGTGAATAGTGCCGAATTTAGTAAAAGGCATCTTAATAAATTTGGCTTATTTCTGACTTTCCTAAGGTGAGGAAAATATAAAATGTATGTGTTCTATGTACTATGACTTCACAGGTAGTATAGCATTAGGACTAGAGATGAGTGAGCATACTCGCTAAGGAAAACTACTCGGGCAAGTAGTGCCTTATGCGAGTACCTGCTCCCTCGTCTCTAAAGATTCGGGTGCCGGCGGGAGAGAGCGGGGAGGAACGGAGGGGAGATCTCTCTCTCACTCTCTCTCCCCCGCTCCCCCCTGCTCACCTCCGCAACTCACCCGCAGCCGAATCTTTAGAGACGAGCGGGCAGGTACTCGGATAAGGCACAACTCGCTCGAGTAGTTTGCCTTAGCGAGTATGCTCGCTCATCTCTAATTAGGAGAGAAGGAACTAAACTGAAGGTGAAATCATTCTGTACAAGTACTAGGAGGAGAGTGGCACCGATGCCAACTACAGCGGACATGGGGTGTTGGGATGTTGTGATGTGAAGCTTTGCACAATCCCATGTTCTTTCTTGTGTGTTTATGCATAGATGTATTAAGGGTCCTTTTAAATGAGCCGGTTTATCGCTTTAACAAGCGAGTGACGCCACCGCTAGTTCGTTTGAACATCGTTGGCTCGTTCAAACAAGAAATCATTGAGAATCGTTCAGTCTTTCACATTTGCTGTAGAAGTCACTGAGAGGGACTGAACGAGCGCCGGTTAAACAAAACAAGTGAATGAGCCAGAAATGATTTTTATGAGTCGTTGGCCCACATTTAGGCTGAATGATTAGCGTTCATTTTCACTCAAATCGTTCCGTCTTGCACTTATTTTCTGTTTTGATTTCTTTAGTTCTCCTAATACACTAATTGGTTCGATAACTTTTATGGAAACAAGCAGATCCATCCATTAGATAAGCAAATTACAAGATATACAAGACTTTGGAAAGCCAGAGTCAAGTTCCATTGAAAAAAGGACAAATACCCTTATCAGAATAGAGCAATGTGCGAATAAACACCTCAAACAAGACGCATACAAAACTGAACAATGCCAACAAAGTTTAAGAATGGAAGGGGGTTCAAGGAGAAAATAAAGAAAAATGTAAAAGTTAGTAAAGGAGAGATAGATCAATTTACAAATAGAAGAAAATGATGGACCACACCACACTGAGGAATACAAGAGTTCAACAATTCCCTAAAAGAGGAAAACTCTTTGAAAGGGTTGTCCAATTACTGTAGTAGGAGGTATCGGGTACAATTTCACATCTGAAGAAGGGATAGTTATGATGTTTTTTTCTGCAAGATCCATTACCTTGACGCTGGTAATGATCAAATCACGCTTTCAGTCAAGGAATTCGTTATACACATTTGAAGAGTTACACCATATGGAGGAACTTATACCAGCAGATTCCGGTTTGTTACCGGACAACATTTCTTCCGCAGAGATCTATTTCCCCATCATTGTGCTGGTGATTGTTGTGTAAGATAACATCAGCAGAAGTCATCTGAATGCTGCAGCATCTCCATTCTGAACTCTTGGCATCATGGCACCCAGGATGTGAGGGCCAAGAATATGGGCAGTGAGACTGCAGCCTCTGATTGATTGGCTGCAGCCGTAAGGGGTTTTCCCCTGAAGTCCTCTTCCACAACAATCACCGGGAACATAGCGGGGCAACATCACTGGATCCCCCGTGGACGAGAACAGGTAAGTACTGCTTTGTTTGTTATTTTAAGACAGTTGAAGCTATTGCAGAAATGTTGTCTGGTAACTGGACAACCCCTTTATACCAAAAGCCAGATTTGCCAAATTCCATAATAGTTATCGAATAAACTGGAATTTGCAGTTATAAGTTCCTCTACACGGTGCAGCTCTTCAAACGTGTAGAACCATTTCTTGACCGAAGGAGTGATTAGAGGATTCCCCGTGTTGAGGTATAATCACGCAAGTAGCTAGAATAAATAAAAGTAAGGCTGGTTTCACACCTGCGTCTGGGTTCCGCTTTCCTGCTGCATTCGGGGAATCCCTGCTGCTCAACGGCTCCATCTCGGGACAGAACCAAACGGACCCCATTGACTCTAATGGGGTCCATTCAGTTTACATTTTTGGATGGAAAAAAAAGTGTTACATGCAGTGCTTCTTTTTCTGGTATTTTGAACTGGATCTACGACGGAACCTCCAACCGCAGGTTCCAACACAGATGTGAAATCGACCTAATAATCCCTTCTTCAAATGTGAACTTTTTCTGTACCACCCAATACACTAAACACATCAACTTTGACTGACATACGATCGTACGGATCAGTAGTGCGTCCTAAGCAACATTTGAATGCAGAACATCTTTTATACCCTGTAAAGGTCCAACGACCCTTCCCTCCACACCGCCACTCTCCACTACCCACTTGTGCAGGAACCTGCAAAACGGGTCTACTCAACTGAATGGGCTGCATTGTAATTTTTTGCACAGCTGGAAGTGCAATACTTACCAACGTGGAAATATTCTTTAACCCTATGTAACTAATAACCCTAATTATAATAAGAGCCTTGTGATATTTCTAGTGACTTGCCTATATGATGTTAGAGACACATTCTAAGTGATCGGAACGGCTACTAATATTCACCTTGTCTCGGTAACAGAAGCTCTTCTAGATTATAACCTCTCTCCGACGATCAACTCTGTACCGTGCGTTACATGACTTGTGTATAAAACAATATATTCTTATTTTGTGAGGCCTCAACCTCTAGCAGACTCTCAGATATGTGTCACCTTCTTCTCAGCTTACCTCCTGAGGAAACGTCTCATTCTTCTTTATAGATTTCTGATCCCAAGTCATTCCACTATCTTTCAACTTTTGTCACATCAAAAGTGTGTCTGGGCACAATTGCCTGCTGTTGGCTATTGCTGTCTCTCCGGCTTGATGCTCTATTACAGAGGTGGATGGATGGTACTGTATGTCAATCACACAATCAATCAACCAACCAGCCCTCTTTATTATGTGCTCTCTGTTCATCGCTCCGTGCTCCTCGTAATAGAACTGTCATTCCTTGTTATATTCTTTACACAGGAACTGTCCCCTCATTTCTCTTGCTGGCACATATAGACAAACATTATATATAGTTTTATATTTTCTGCGTCTGCTATAACATCACGAGTGCATTGCAGTTTATGCAGAAATAAAAATATTTCTTGCCCCTAGTAGCAAAACATTATAATATTACATCTGTTTTCTGCCTGACTGTTCCTTCCACTGAAATGAATAAAACCCCAAGAAGAGAATTTTCATTCTTCGCAGGTGCATGTGACGGTCATTTAAGTGTCTTTGCCTCAGTTTATGAATACCTTCGCCGTGCATGCAATCCAAAAAGACATTGAAGCAACTGTGACCTGATTATGGCAGTGGCATATGGTAAGAATTGTCATAATTGTGACAAGTGGGAATGAAAGAGACAGCAAGGAAAGAGAAGTGTGGCAGGTGATAGAACAAAGCTGCCAGCCCGAATGTATGCCAACTGTGAAGTTTGGTGGGTTGGACTCTTTAGTTACAGAGAAAGGAGGAGCGCACAACTGGGGCATCTGCCCCAGGTTCAGCCATTATTGACGAAAGGGGGCTGACACATCAGCTGCTTCTTAAACCGTCAGAGGCAATAATAAGTAAGATTTGATACACATTCCACTTTTGTCTTATTTCTTGCTGCAAATCATATTCTTGTTCAAGGAGCTTTACAAATAAGGTCACATGACTAAATCTGTACAGGTACCAAAGGCATAGTAACTTATTCCCAAAGACTTCTGCTCGATTCACAACCTGATTGGTTGTTTGGGTTGGCTGAATTACAATTCCAGCAACCTGATTGTTTGTTTAGGTTGGCTGATTCACAGTGATTGGTTGGGTTAGAACAACCAATCAGGTTGCGAATCAAGCAGGAGTCTTGTGGAATAAGTTAATATACGTCCCGAAGCCAGAAGGCAGAGCAGCAGTGCTCCACAGAGGATGAGAGCATGAGCTGTTGTGAGATTATAAGGGGTCTATTCTTGGGCTCTATTAGTTTTGGAGGTGCAGAATTTGTATTTATGCGTTCTCTTCTGGGGTCTATATTAATTATGAGCTTAGATCTGGATGGATTTCAATTCTGTATTGTGGTGCCTGTAAGACAGAAAGAGAAAACCAATTGCAAAGTTGAAAAGTGGCAAGTGAGAAGCAGAAAACCGCTTTCTGCATCTGTAAGTCCTGTGTGACCGCTGCTATGACTGATGTAGGGCAAGTGTACTTGAAGTGATCTCCTTCTGCTACGATACTGTTCGACAATGCAGTCCAGGGCTGATGCTACGATTGCAGGACCATGTTGGTGAATGCACCGGTTCAGTGTAGATGCAATACAAATTACTAGTAAGAGCATAGCCCAATCAGAAGGCAATGCAATTTTCAGCATGAACGTATAGGTTGGAGTCGATCACCTCTTTGGATTCCTAGGACTCTCAAAGTGGATCAGTACCTGAATCTCCTGCAGATGACTGTAGATGACTTCCTGCATTATGTGCCCCTATCACAGCAGAAGGAGGTCATTTTGAATACTCTTCTCTTACTTCAGTGATAGCAGTTGACACCCTGCTACAGTAGAGCACCCAGTCAACACAACACTTACCTTAACTTGTTTTTCTGGATGAAGGGATCTGTAATGGCTTCCAGTTTTTCTGGATGAAGGGATCTGTAATGGCTTCCAGTGGAATAGAACTGTAGAACTGTTTTCTGCTGCAGTGAGGCAGTCCTACTGAATCCAGAACACTTGGGAGGACCGTTGCGCTCAACATGTGCTGCAGCGGTGCTGGGATCGCTGCCGGATTGACTAGTCTGGTGCTGGTTTTAGAGGTGGTTATCACCTTCTGGTTCAGTGGGTGTGATTTGCTGTGGTCGCATCTGTTGGTAATTAGCTGGCTATTTATCCTCGCTGAATACTGAGTGGCATTGCTGTGTATTCTCAGTTGCTCCCTGTCTGACTTGTCAGTGAGAACTTCTTGGACAGCTTGGTTCCTGCTTGAACGAACCAGTGTGCTGCTGCAGCGTCTCAAGCGAAGACTTGTATTTTGCTTATTTTTCCTTATTTACATTCATTTGATTTTTCATCTTTTGGTTTCGTCCTGGTCCACGTAGGGTTACCAAGGGCCCAGGAACGAGTGCCGGCCCGCACATAATGGAGCGATCAGTAGGCAGCGTTAGGTAGGGCTCTCTCCCTCGTCGTCACACAGTTAGGGAAAGACTTCATTTATTTTGTGTCGGTCATTGCACATTGGGCACTTTGGTTCATGTCTCGTCCACTTTGCTGGCTAATCTCAGGATTAAAGTTGCGGACGGAATTTCCGTGCAGAAAGTCTACACGGAAATTCTATGGCAATTACGCCCCGTGTGACCCCAGCCTTAAGATCCATTCACATGTAGCTGATTTTCTGCCAATTTTGGTGCAGATTTGGGTGCACCAGATTTCACCCTTTCAATTTAATTTGCTGCAGATCTTCCCCCAAATTCGCAGCAAATCCATTACGTCTGTACACATTGTAAACCGTTTTCAGACGAGGCTCTTGATATATATTCTCCAGTTACAATCAATTTTCAAATACTTGTGGTTGGTGGTATTTTTGTGAGCTATTTTTGTGTTACAACGTGTACATCGACTTTTTTTAATTTCTCCCTCCCTTCATCTTATTGTTTGTTTTGCAGTCTAATTTATACTTATACAATGCTTGTCAAAACTTTGCCATGAATGGTTTCTACTCTGTTCTTATTTTCTTTTCTCTCTCTAACATTCAATTAATGAAAATCATTTTCTAAATAATAGGTTTTCGACTGTTCACTTAGAGGCAGAACATTGCACAGAAAAGTTCTTCAAAGAGGATATTCTGTGCCAGCAACTGGGAGCCTTGTATCAGCTCATGGTTCTGCCTTCATTAACATTCAGATTTCAGAAATAGCAATATTCTTAAAGTGCTTTATGCTGGTGTTGCCTCCTTTGAAAGAACAATCTATTACAAGCAGCATCGTTAAAGGACTGTAGTTGAAGCCTTCTGCATTCTATACAGTATTTGCTGTAATACAGTATCTATTTTAGATAGTGAACCTAGCCTTAGATTTATCAACTTACTGTAATTCTTTACTCTTAAAGCTGTATGCATAATTAAGTAGTTCCCTTACTCCATCCAGTTTCGCCCTTATTTTCTCCAAGTCATCCCATAAATGTTTTCATGGATTGAAAACTGAGTGTACGCTAGTTGACATGTGACGGTCCACCGTTTTCTATAACTTTTACTATTCAGTGACACTAAGGTAGCCTTCGACCTTTCTAAGAGTGGCTTTACACAAGATCATCCAAAAAGTCGTTTGATAGAGCAAATGTAAGCGACGATTGTTCCGTGTAAACACAGTCACCAGCCCGGTGACGAGGAGAATCTGTTCACTAGTCGCTTTGTTTCAGCTCACCTAAAAAAAACGCTGGTTGATTTACTGTTTACACCCAATGACAATCATTGCCTTTCAACAACTAGTGAATAACTATTCAGGAAGGCGTGCGCTTGTTTGGCATGTGCCTCCCACTAACTGCTGATTGGCTCCTGGCTTTTTTAAAAAACATTTGTCCCTCCCACTTAATGCTCATTGGTTCCCGAAAACACATAAATATGTGCAAGTCATCCTTGACTGCAGCAGCGAGTGTTCACTCGAAGACCACTCACACATATTTGTGTGTGTTGAGTAGACTCGGCAACCAATGAGCGTGCTTTGCGGAGCGGCCAAGTGAACGTGCTTTGGGGAGAGTTTCAAGTGCACGTCCCCAAAGAACTTTTCAACCCACGTAGATGCTCCCATCAACTCATTCAGCAGTTGTGAAATTAAACAAGGGAAGAAGGATCGCTCTCTATAAAAGTAGACAAACACTCGAGTGAGTGTAAGGTTATGCACATGGGCGGGAGAAGTGGATATCCCCAATATACACTAAATAGGGTACTACTAAGGAAAAGTGATATGGAAAAAGACCTGGGGGTACTAGTTGACTGTAGACTTAACTGGAGCAATCAATGCCAGTCAGCTGCTGCAAAGGCCAATAAAGTCTTGGGGTGCATTAAAAGAGGTATAGGGCGAGGGACGAGAACATTATTTTTCCATTATATAAGGCACTTGTTAGGCCCCACATGGAATACTGTGTACAGTTCTGGACACAAGTACCAAGGAAAGACATTGCAGTGCTTGAGGGGGTTCAAAGAAGGGCAACCGAATTAATAAACGGAATGAGAGGACTAGAATACCCAGAGGCGCTATCCAAATTGCTGCTATTCACCCTACAAAAAAAGACAGTTAAGGGGTGACCAAATAACTATGTATACATACATTCGGGACAATACAAGGATCTCTCCCATGATCTCTTTAGACCCAGGACTGCGATGGTAACAAGAGGGCATTCTCTATGGTTAGAGGAAAGCAGGTTTCATCACCAACACAGAAGGGAGTTTTTTACTGTAAGAGCAGTGAGACTGTGAAACTCTCTGCCTGAGGATGTGGTGATGGCAAAATCGATAGAGGAATTTAAGAGGGGACAAGATGTCTTTTTAGAGCGCTATAATATTACAGGATATAGACATTAAATAACCAGCAGAGTTGTTGATCCGGGTCTTGGAGTCAGGTATAAACATTTCAAATGTTGATTCAGGGATTATTCTGACTGCCACTATGGAGCTGGGAAGGAGTCCCCCCCCCCCCCTCCAAATGGGCTAAATTGGCTTCTACCTCATTGTTTTTTTTGCCTTCCTCTTGATGAACAAGATGGGGTGGAAACAGGCTGAACTTGATGGACTTATGTTTTCTTTCAGCCTAAGATACTATGTTATTCAGACAATATTTATCCCATGTAAAGCCACCATAATCTATTTACTCATTAGACTCTTGACATAAAGTGACTTTGTACGTTGCGGATGACATATTGAGCGCTTGGGAATCCTAAGGAACAAAAGCAAAGGCTAATCACCAAGCTACAATGGTGCCTTCTCCAACTCTCCTTCTCATCCTCCCATCCTAAATACTGAGCTGTGTACTTGCCAACCTATCTTATTGTGCATGTTTTTTAAGTGGTCGGTGGGAACCCAAACATACGGGAAAAAATATCAGTAGCACGGAACTGCCATGCACCTTTAATGCATTAGTCAATTGTCTCTAGAAATTGTTTTACTAGATTTTGTTTTAGCCTTATACCATTTACTTATCCATATTCTACTGCTTATTCCATATTCTACTAACCGGGCTTATCTAAACATATCTAACGTAAGCCATACACGCTTTATTCCTCAATCCCAATCCCTATACACATATATACTCTGCTCGGCCAAGCGTGCTTGTATTCTGAATGGGAAGAGAAGCAGGTAGACACATCTGGCTGAGGCTTCTTTTCCTGAGAGCAAAAGGATTAGGCATCTTGAAATCCAACTCCCCAATCGTCTCCCTCAACTTTTGGTGTTGGGAGAGAGTCTGGAGATTACCATACATATTAGCTCATCAGAAGATCCCACTGGAATCATAAACGTAAGTAGATGTGGTTCCCAACTGATGGTAGGCATACCTAGAGTTTAAACCAGACACAATTTGATGACTGGCAGGTTGCAGGGTGTCACTACTTGTGTTTTTGGTTTTGCTCTTGAAAGTCCAGACAAATGTAAATGCAATTCATTGTGTTTGCACTACATTATACTGTTAATGAATGCAACAGAACTCGAGGCAATCAACAACAGGCCACTTGATCCAGGGGAAGAATACAAATAGGAACATACTTTGTTTGATTCTCATTAACTGGCCAAATGTGTGGAGATTGTTCACGTCTTGGACTAAACAATCCAATATGTGTTTTCTTCTCCGAACAATGGCTCATTGCACCAGACCACCGCACTGCATAAACTTGTTCCGTTACATTCAACTTTTTTCAACATGATTTTGCATTTGTATTAAAGACTTTTCGACCTCACACAGTCACAGATATCAAACCAATCTAATGTACTTCATTTGGAGGCCTACAGGCAAAAATAGAAAGATTCATTAATTGCCAAGTAAATGTTTAAATATGGCCACCACCCACAATGTGAAGACGTTTCCAAAATAGGTGGCAGTTTTTGACTAATATGTACATTTCCTGAAAGTATCTCATACATGGCAGATACATGTACGGTGTCACAGGGGGGTTTGGTCTGTAGAGTATCACACTTTGGAGATATTCTGCCCTAGAAGCAATGCCTTTTGAAAAGGATATCTCGGTAGTAGTGTAGTGTGTGGTGCAACATGCGGAGCCTCTAGGAAATGGGAGACATATGGAGGTATACTAAAGACCCATAGATGTCTATGGGCATTGTATTATATCCCTGTACAAATTGGCGGTTATATGGAGCTATAATGTGTATATGAAACCTAATAGTTTATTTTAGTGCTTCTTAAAATAGAGATCTCCTGATTAGTAGGCCATAACTGGCTTTATGAGCAGATATCTATGTGTGTGAACCTCGTATTATTACTTTTTCTATACAATGATTCCTCAAGATACAATGGCTTCAGGATACAATATTTTTGACTTACAACGGCCTTTCCTCTGCTATTGTAACCTGAAATGAGATTCAACACACAATGCCACATACATCTGGATCTGTGGCTCATGCACTTTACTGCAAAATCCAGCCAAAAAGCATTGGTATTTCATTGGTAAAACCCCTGTATTACTGAAGTGCATGCATTGATTGGCTGTCTAGTAGAAGCTTTCTACAGTACAGAGCTGTACTGCATGTCCTGTACTGCCCTTTATGTATGCCAGGTAGAGCTAATTCTTTGGTTACCAGTTGAAGGTGGCTCCATGTTATTTTTATGGTGTAATGTGTGTTCTGTATTGGACCCCGAAGAAGCTCCTGTTGTCATAAGACAGAGCCAGTCAGCCAGGGGGTGCAGTTTTCCTGCTCCCCAAATGAAGCAAGAAAACTGTATCCCCTATTGCTGATGTGAACAAGCCCTAAGTTGTCTGCTTAATTTTCTTCAAACGTAATTGTATTACTCTTGGAGGCTTTGAAACAAATTAACAGTTTCTCAATTTACAATATTTTAAATATGATGCTTGCCGGGAAGGGCATTGTTTCTCCTTAAGGAGAGCACCTAGAAGGCAAGGGAGGAGACTTATAAGGCCATCCATGCTCCTCTGGGAAATATTCAAATAAGGAAGGTGGAGGAATTATGGAGAAATGATACCCTTCCCGACTCATGTTTATAGGCCTCTCACTAGTGAAGCAAGAAACCTACTGCACACTGAAACTGCTGTCTGTGTATGGATTTCTGTCTTGGTTTTCTATTCTCATTCCTTGTCATGAGGCTTGTTTAAAACGTCTGACATTGATATGTAGGAATTCTTCCTTCCAATAGGTGGTGCTGCAGAGGTATTGTTCCATCTTTCTTATTTGCCCATGTAGTGTGTAATAGCAACATGTACTTTTCCTGCCCATGCACATAACCTTACACTTATCAACGTTGAATCTCATCAGCAGCTTTTCTGCTCAAGCCCTCAATTTATCCAGATCTATTTGCTACTGTATTAAGGACCAAGCGCTGTAAATTTACACCACTTGGTCCTGGGCTTTAATCCCAGCCGATGGTAAAAATACAGCGTGGGATTAAAGCCCCTGCTTTCTGCACTCAATAACCAAAGGAAAAGGGAGAAGGGGTTTTTAACCCCTTCTGCCTTCTCCTTTCTCTAGTACACAGCGCTCAATGAGCACTATGTACTAAGAAATGACAGTGGAAGTGTTTCTTCCATTATGCGAGCCGGCAGTCACGTGACTGCCGGGATCCCTGTTACAGCAGAGCTGCAGGGTCTTAGCAGATTCTGATCCGCTCTGCCAGTGACTATTGTCACTACAGGGGGATGTTTTCCCCTATAGCATCCTATGGATGCTCCAGCTACAGTGGAAAAGTGTGTAATAAGTGAAAAACAAAACATGTACATAACCCCCAGAGGTCTTATATGACATCATGGGGGACATAGATAGTAAAAAAAAAATAATTACCTAAATAGGTAAAACAAAATGACAGAATAAAATAAAAATATATACAACCAAAACTGTCGCCGTATGCACCCCGTAATCCGAAACCATACATATTATATATCAAAACATCTGAAACAAAATGAGGAACCAATGCCTATATTTTATTTTAGCCTAAATTTACAAATTAAAAAAAACATAAATGTTAAAAAAATATATATATTTTTTTACTTTTTGCTCCTCAATAAAACTAAAAAAAAGGGAAAAAAGTCAGTGAAAAAAATATTAAAAAAATAGCCCTTCATGTCTTATAAAAAAAATGCAGCAAAAATTATTTTGGTAGCTGAAGGAAAATAAATAGGGCAGTTAAACCACCACATGGGGAAAATACCTAAAAACGGTAGTGTGGAATTTAAACAGGATTTTACATAAAGACACCCCCCCCCCCCTTCCAATTTTGATTATCCCTTCTGAACAAACTACAACCCTGTAAATTAACCGCCCAGTCACAGCTTTCATCCAACCAGGTCTCTGTTATTCCCACTGTGCTACAGTTTTCCACAGTTCGTCAACTTTATTGGTCCGACTTCTAGCATTAGTCGCCATTCAGTGTAGAGGCTTTTGGTTATTGTGTTATTTTTAAGTGCATCCTTGTTAACTGTTCAGCCAGTTCTAATTGCACTAACCCCTCCCACCACTCCACCCCCATTTTCATTACTTAGTCTCAGATCACTGTCTACACTATCTTCCCCTCTATCTCTCTATTTAATCCCCCCCTTCCTTCATCCTTCTTCATCTTATCCTCAGGTGGGTGAGATTTAATTTGGGTGGAGTTCTTTACTATATATTTGTTTATACTTGAATGGATTGAAGTAAATTACATTAATTATTCAAAGATACCAAATGCATATTCCAGCAAATATAAAAGGTTCATTGAGCCCTTCAGAGGAGAGGCTTCTGAGGGTCTATCCTTCATCTATACAGAACATGTGTACGTCCATTTTTAACGTCTATCCTTCATCTATACAGAACATGTGTACGTCCATTTTTAACTGCCTCATAGACACTGTTGTTGCACACAAGACTAATCATCAATAACATCTAATAGCTTATTTATAATCCAGTCCAGAAGAAATAGACCCTAGCCACAAGTGATTGTCTACAGTTCAGTTTACAATGGGATTGTCTTCTGCTGAACTTTGGGGCATTAGTGTGTTAGAGCCTGGGCCTACCAGTCTGCATGAGAGGCATGTCTGTCTCATTTTCAGAAAACTATTGCCCTAGTGCTATAGGATTTATTAGCCAGTCCAGGTATTTGATGCGTTTTATCTCAAGTGCACCTGATGCAACTAATGAAGCTCTTAATTACTTACATCAGGTGTGCTTGAGACAACACCTAATTTGCAAATGTGTGCTGTTGTGGGGGATTCTGTTCAGGGGGTTGAATAATTCTGAGACTGCAGTAATTTTTAAAAATAGAATATGGAGAAACCACTTGAAATTAGTTGTGTTGACGTATTTAAAAAGTTCCTTTTTTTTTTGTTTGTTTGTTTGTTTTTTTTACAAATAGCAAAAACAGGCTTTTAAAGGGGTTGTCCCGCGGCAGCAAGTGGGTCTATACACTTCTGTATGGCCATATTAATGCACTTTGTAATGTACATCGTGCATTAATTATGAGTCATACAGAAGTTATCAAAAGTTATTCACTTACCTGTTCCGTTGCTGGCGTCCTCGTCTCCATGGTTGCCGTCTAATTTTCGCCGTCTAATGGCCAAATTAGACGCGCTTGCGCAGTCCGGGTCTTCTTCTGTTCTCAATGGGGCTCCGTGTAGCTCCGCCCCGTCACGTGCCGATTCCAGCCAATCAGGAGGCTGGAATCGGCAATGGACCGCACAGAAGAGCTGCGGTCCACGGAGGGAGAAGATACCGGCGGCCATCTTCAACCGGTAAGTAAGAAGTCACCGGAGCGCGGGGATTCAGGTAAGCGCTGTGCGGTTTTTATTTTTAACCCCTGCATCGGGGTTGTCTCGCGCCGAACGGGGGGGGGGGGGGGGGGGGGTTGAAAAAAAAAAACCCCGTTTCGGCGCGGGACAACCCCTTTAAATAGTTTGATGCAATATATTTGAGATGCGGTACCTATCTTAAAAAGATTGAGAAAACCTGTTACAGGATAAAAAAAAACACCCTGCCACTTACATCCCTTGTGTTTTCGGCATCAGGGGATTGTTTTAATGGATCCCAGACAAATGTATCAGTGACAAGGCTTTTGGCAAATCCCCGAGTGCAGGCACGTAACACAATGTATCATTCACATAGGAGTTTAGAAAGAGCTAGATTCTCTCAGTCATATTATTGCTGTGAATATCCATATATGAGAGTTGGTACCATGCTGCGTTTGACGATCTACTGATATTAGAAGTACCAGCATTGCCTTGCCTTGGCCGCAGTGGATTATGAAACAGGGTAATCATTCAGACTCTAAATATTGGCCAACATCTGTCTGACATCCGTTGCCTGACTTGGATCTCGGCATGTCCTTGCCACATATACGGACAGCATATGCTGTGTTAATTGCCCACATGTATCTGCACTACGTCTGCAGCTGTTCCTGTAGTTTCTGTCCTCGGCGTTCCCCGTCTTGTTTTCCAGCCTCCATGTCTTTTATTCCTTGTCCTCTTAGCTTCTTGGCTATGTGTCCAGCTGCTGCGCATAATCTCAATGTATCCTATTATAAAGGAGACTCCTCAGGAGTCCTCCTCACAATCTCACTGTATTAAGTATGATTACTTTCTTTATGCTTTACAGCAGAAATTGAGACGAAGAAAATCTTTCAAGATAATATAGCAAACTGTATTTGCGGAATCATTTTATGACAATCACGTTGTAGAATTTCGAATTGTTCTGTTGTTTTGGGTAACGTATCTGGCCTAAATTGGTTTAGATTATATCAATAGCATTTTTAACAAATGCCTCTATTACACTGAAGCTAAACAGCAACTGTGCTCATGTAATACCGTACCGCAGAACACTGCAGATAATGAATATTTGTTATTTCTATAGCGCCAACGTATTCCGCAGTGCTGTACAAAGGCTGTCATTATTCACGTCAGTCTTTGTCCTCAGCGCTGCTCATAGTCTCATTTTTCAAATACATACCAGAGATAGTTTCATTAATCAATATGTCTTCGGAGTGTGGGAGGAAATCGGAGATCCAGGAATAAACCCACACAATTACTGGGAGAACATACAAACTTCATGCAAAGTTTGATCTTTATCTATCTTCTGTTGCTTATATAGTGCTAAGCAGGGGTGTAACTATAGGGCAGTGGTGGCGAACCTATGGCATATGTTCCAGAGGCAGCACTCAGAGCCTTCCCAGCTGGCACTCGCCGCCGTCGGCCACTTACCACATTAGTAAATACCGGCAGCTTCCCCGCTGGAATTCACTCAGCAGCGCTGCTAGAGGCGCTGATTCCACTGCACACTGTGATGTCAGTGTGCAGCCGGGATCCTCCTTCCCCCTCCTCTGACGTCTCCTACTTGGTTCCGCGAGAGCAGGGGAGGGGAGAAGGTGTCCGGCAGCACGTCACATTGTGCTCCTGGGATCAGTGGCAGCAACAGCACCAAGCAAAGAAGGTGGTGGGGGAAGGGGGGGGATTTGAGACTCAGAGGGGGGCGCTATTACTACAGGGGCCACTATGGGATGTTGCTATTACCACTGGGGGCCACTGTGGGATGTCACTATTACTACTGGCTACTGTGGGATGTCACTATTATTACTGTGGACACTGTGAGGTGACGCTATTACTACTGGGGGCTGCTATGGGATGTCACTTTTACTACTGGGCTGATGTGGGATGTCACTATTACTACTGGGGCCACTGTGGGATGTCACTATTACTACTGGGCTGATGTGGGATGTCACTATTACCACTTAGACCACTGTGTGGTGTCATTATTACTACGGGGGGGGGGGGGCACTGTGGGATGTCACTATTACGACTGGGGCCACGGTGCAGTGTCACGATTACCGCTGGGGCCAATGTGCGGGGCCACTATAACCACTAAAGCCGCTCTGGGGTGAGTCACTATTAGCACTGGGGCTGCTCTGGGGGGGTCACCCTTACTGCTGGGGCCGCTCGGGGGGGGCTCAGTATCATTGCTGGGATATGTTTACACGAGGTGGAAATGCTGCAGAATGTCCTCAGCGGAAATTTCCGTGGCAAATTCCACAGCACTTCCGCATCCAAAAGAAGTCAAAATCTGCACCCCGTCTATTTTGAAACAGCCTTGTCCTTTTAAGAACGACGGGGGTAAAAATCATACGTCGTGATAAGCTCCGCCCCCTGACATGTTGGCACTTTACAATAAATAAGTGAATTTTGGGTTGCAGTTTGGGCACTCGGTCTCTAAAAGGTTCGCCATCACTGCTATAGGGGATGCGGTTGCACCCGGCCCCATAAGGCTTCTCTTCTCCATATAGGGAGCCCAGTACCATGAATAAAGCATTATAGTTGGGGGCCCTGTTACAGGTTTTGTATTAGGGCCCAGGAGCTTCAAGTTACGCCTCTGGTGCTAACCTATTCTGCAGCACTAAATGGAGGTCTCAGACATACAGGGAACTTTTCATAGGAAGCAAATAAACTTATCAGTATGTTTTTGGAGTATGGTGTCAAAACGAAACGAAGTAATTATCATGAGGGACTTTAATTACCCAGATATAACATGGGAGAACGAAACCTGCAAATCTCACAGGGGTGATAAGTTCTTGAGAGTAATTAAAGACAATTACCTGAACCAACTTGTGCAGGAACCAACAAGAGGGAGAGCCATTCTGGACCTACTGCTAACTAACAAACCGGAACGTATAAAGGGGGTGCAGGTTGAGGGGCACTTGGGGAACAGCGACCACAATATAATCAACTTCCAGCTGTCAATCAATAGGAAGCCTTATCAGGGAGTGACAAAGAAACTAAACTTTAGTAAAGCAAAATTTGATGAGCTTAGAACTACTATCGGTAACATTAATTGGGACAACATCCTCAAAAATATCAGTACGGAGGAAAAATGGGAAAAGTTCAAAAGGATCCTAATCGCCTCATGTGAGCAGTTCATTCCCTTTAAAAATAAAAGAAACTCAGCTAAAAGGAAACCAATGTGGCTCGACACGACGGTACGAGGGGCAATAAACGAAAAGAAGAAAGCGTTCAAACTACTAAAGCAACAAGGCAGCGAAGAAGCGCTAAAATCATACAGGGAAAAAAACAAAATATGCAAAGATACGATTAAAACTGCCAAGGAGGAACCAGAAAGACGGATCGCAAAAGAGAGCAGAAACAACCCGAAGCTATTTTTCAACTACATAAACAGCAAAAGGATTTGCAGGGAGAGCGCTGGCCCTTTAAAAAACAATGCAGGAGAAATCATTGATGATGACGAAGGGAAAGCAAATCTACTAAACAGTTTCTTCTCAAGTGTATTCACCAAAGAAAAGGAAATGCCACACGAGATGCAGGGGAATAAAACGAACCCCTCACAAAATATCTCATACCTAACGCAGGAGGAGGTGCGGAAGCGTCTAAAGAAAACTAAAATTGATAAATCACCGGGCCCAGATGGATTACACCCAAGGATACTAAAGGAACTAAGTGACGAGATAGCTAGGCCGCTATACCTAATATTTCTAGACACTATCAAGACCGGAGTAGTACCATTGGACTGGCGCATTGCCAACGTGGTTCCAATTTACAAAAAAGGGAGCAAAAGTGAGCCTGGTAACTACAGGCCAGTAAGTCTCACTTCAGTAACGGGAAAAATTTTCGAGGGGATTCTGAGAGACGCCATCGATGAGTACCTCAAGGAGATTAAGGGAATAACTCCTCACCAGCATGGATTCATGAAGGGTCGCTCATGTCAGACAAATCTGATCAGTTTCTACGATGAAGTAAGCTCTAAGCTGGACCAGGGAGAATCTATTGATCTCGTATATCTGGACTTCTCTAAAGCCTTTGACACCGTGCCACATAATAGGCTAATATACAAAATGAGGCAGCTCGGACTGGGCGAAAACGTGTGTAAGTGGGTAAAAAATTGGCTCAACGATAGAAAGCAGAGGGTGGTAATAAATGGTTCGTACTCTGATTGGACCACAGTCGCTAGCGGGGTGCCACAGGGTTCAGTATTAGGCCCCACTCTGTTCAACATATTTATTAATGACCTGATAGAGGGGCTGCACAGCAAAATATCAATATTTGCAGATGACACAAAATTATACAATATAATTAATGCAACGGAAGACAATGTGCGGCTACAAACGGACCTGGACAAGCTGGGGGTTGGGCAGAAAAATGGCAAATGAAGTTCAATGTTGAAAAATGTAAGACTATGCACATGGGCAGGAGGAACGGATGTCACAAATACTCACTTAATGGGGTACCACTAGGGAAAAGTGATATGGAAAAGGATCTGGGGGTATTAGTGGATAATAGACTAAACTGGAGTAACCAATGCCAGTCAGCCGCTGCAAAGGCAAATAAAGTCTTGGGGTGCATCAAAAGAGGTATAGGGGCGAAGGACGAGAACATTATCCTTCCATTATATAAGGCACTTGTCAGACCTCACATGGAATACTGCGTACAATTCTGGACACCGGTGCTCAGGAAAGATGTCACAGTGCTTGAGGGGGTTCAAAGAAGAGCGACTAAACTAATACATGGAATGACGGGACTGGAATACCCAGAGAGGCTGTCCAAATTGGGACTATTTACTCTAGAAAAAAGAAGGTTAAGAGGCGACCAAATAACCATGTATAAGTACATGAGGGGACAACACATGGATCTCTCCCGCGATCTGTTTACACCCAGGACCACGACGGTAACAAGAGGACATCCGCTACGATTAGAGGAAAGTAGGTTTCATCACCAACACAGAAAGGGGTTCTTTACTGTAAGAGCAGTTAGACTGTGGAACTCTCTACCGGAGGAAGTGGTGATGGCAAAATCCATAGAGGAGTTTAAAAGGGGACTTGATGTCTTTCTGGAGAAGGATATTACAGGATATAAATTTTAGGTTAAGTGTCAATCCTGGTATATAGGCAGGTAGGAACTATTAGGGGTTGATCCAGGGAACAGTCTGATTGCCATTAGGGAGTCGGGAAGGAATTTTTCCCCCAAAAGGGCTAATTGACTTCTGGCCCTGGGGTTTTTTGCCTTCCTCTGGATCAACACAGTAGGATAGACAGGCTGGACTAGATGGACAATGTCTTCATTCGGCCTTACATACTATGTTACTATGTTACATAGGGAAATTTTACAAACCGTATGTAGATGTTGCCTTTGGTCAGTTTCGAATAAAGCAAGGGTTCTGCCCATAACCATACCGTGATACTAACCAATGCCGTTGACCCTTATATTGATATTTACCAATGCTATGTCTTGTGATGGTATATCTAGAAAAACCAAAGATGGAAAAGGCAAACTGACCCACCACCAAGTCATCTGCATATGGTTGCTATGCTCATCCCCGATAAGCCCAATTATGGCTGATTCACACTGTATGTGATTGTTCATAAGATCGGTCATACACCATACATTTTCATCATCTTTGGCAGCATATGCCATGTTTAGGCAGGAGATGTGCTGCCCACAATAATGATTTTTACGGCAACAAAAAAGATCTGATTAGCTGATAAGCAGGTAAATAATCCTACAAATTTATCCACGTTTCCTTCTCTACTTTGATCCTATACTGGCTGATACAATAAAAAATGTAAGAAATATTTAGGACATTCTGTATGGGTCCAAGGAGATCTGCAATTCCCTCCTTCTCACAAACCTCAGATGCTTCTGTAAGGCAATGGACTCTAGCATTAGCCTTCCTGCATTGCTCTGTATTCAACTGAGGACCAGGCATGCTAAGCCCTACCTCTAAATGATGAAGTGAATATGTTCAGGAAAAAGTGTCATAGGCCAGGTTCTTATATGCCTGGCCAATCGGCTTTTTTCTCCCTCTGGTGCTCCAGTGAAATACTCAAAAGAAATTGATGCCGGACCTGATTCCATAGTTTGCTGTAGGGCAGTTCTTGGCAGATGAAGTTTCAGTTTTGATGCTGGATGTCTCCTTGTGCTGGATAGAAAAACATTGCATGTGTAGTGGCCCAGAGTTAGTGGGGCCCCTCCATAATGTTATATGTTTGTCTCGTGCCATTGTCCTGTCAGTGCCTTAATTGTGGAGTGCATTTGCGTTGTGTATTGCACCTCTGCAGCACTGAATGGGTTAATGTCTGGGTTATGTCTGGAAAATATATCATGTTGTGTCTTATATATGTGTTTGCAAGAGTTAGGAGGGGTAAGCAAGTCAGTCAGAGGGTCAGAGAAGCAGTCTATGAGAGAGTTAGTGCGTTAGTCTTGCAAGTGAGAGAAGTCTGACTCCCACACTTCAGTGATTGGTCTGTGTGTGGAGAGAATGGAGGAAACTGAATGATTCCCTTCTGTGTGGCCTGGGACCAGCCTACCCAGGATGTGCCAGTGCTACCACTAAGTACTGAATAAGAAGGAAGGACTGCTGCTTGGCGAGAGAAAGGCACCAGAAGTGTGAGTGTTGACCGCTAGAGAGTTGGAGAGAGAGAGAGCGTTGCCGGTAGCAGGGTCAGACAGATAACTAGGACTGTGGATTGTCCGGAATACCCCGCGTATCCTCCCTGCTACACTAACTTCTCTTGTTGTAACTGTGCCAAACTACTGTTATAAAGAGGATTGTGTTGAAGTTACAGTAAATGGACATTACGGACTGATCCCGGTTTGTCCATAGCATTTCTGTGTGTGTGCACTTCTTTATTCTACCGCCAAGGTTCACCGCAGAGGATGGAACGGTGGTGTCACGAGTGACCAGAAAGATTTCAGGTAACCTCCGGTTACTTTTCCCTGTGACCTCCCCCAGCAGTAACTTGGTCGGGTCCCGAGCTACCCCCAGGGGAGGAGATGGTAGAGCCCTGTGACAAGGCCTCTTATCTACCCCACTATCTTCTCGGCTGTAGGCCCGCTCCTTGGACACTGCACATGCAGCATTTTTATGTTAAGCTATAGATGCTGGAGTGGTACAAAATGTGCGCCAAAATGGCATCAGTTGTGTCCGGCTCTGGCGTGGGACATCTAGACACAACTGATGAATGGGAATCCAGCTTTCTAGTACTTCAGTATGCATAGACATCCATCAAGTGAAGCTCTTTACATCACAACCCAAAGATGAGCACTTTAGACAATGCAGCAACACAACGAAGCAGCTGAATGGTAGAAGGCTTGGTTACTGGCTTGATAGTTATCAGTGTTACTTTACTGGACGTTTTTAAGCAATAGTTTACTGCAGTTGCTTACAGTAAAGTATTCCACAGGAAGACCGTTTCTCATTAAATTTTAAGCTTTTGCCTTGTGCTAACTAAAAACACATTGCTTCGTATGTTTACACATTTCAGACACTGCATTCCTATTCACGGCATTGTGTAACCAATATACAGCCTGGGATGACCTTGTTAGCAAAATACTCAACGTTGTTGTTGAGAGTTCTGGCCATTTATGAATGTGGCTCAAGTCGTCCTGCAGTTTTTACTGCACTATGCAACAATGAAGCTTTAGTTTTAGCCAATTTTTTCAGAATTATATTCAGTTGTTTATTAAAATGGACTGGAAAAGATTGATTTTATTTTTTTCCTTCCCCCCTTTTAAAAACAAAATCGTAACTCCTTTATTTATCCATCGACATTGCTGTATGAGGGCTTGTTTTTTGCGGGACGAGTTGTACTTTTCAATGGTACTATATAATGTACCATATAATGTACTAAAAAACTCCTTAAAAATTATAAGTATAGTAAAATGAAAAAAAAAAAACTCCATTCCGTTATCTTTCGGTGCATCTTGTTTTTACGGGGCACAATCTGCAACAAAAATGACATGATAACTTTATTCTATGGGTCAGTATGATTACTACGATACCAAACTTGTATAGTTTTTTTTTTTTCTGCTGTACTACTTTTATTTTTATTTTTTATTATTTTCTGCCACCATCTTCTGTGCGCAAAATTTTTTTCCCCCATTTACATAGTTGTGCCTTTTTTGTAGAATGTCCTATAGTTTGCATTGATACCATTTTGGAATACATACGACTTTTTGATTGTTTTTTATTGTATTTTTTTCTTGGCGACAGGGTGCCCCAAAAAGCGCATTTTAGGAGTTCTTTAGTAAATTTAGTAAAATTTTATTGATGTTATTTTAACTTTTTATTTTATTCCCAAAAGGGGACAACTAGCAATGCTTTGATCACTCCCACAGTATGATGTAATGCCATAGCATTACATCATACAGAGATCGGGCAGACAGTCTATGACTGGGAATTGAAAGCCAAGCCAGTATCCATACCCATGTCACAGGTCTCTTGCTAGCCAAGCCGGAAACCTACTGCACACTGATGAGGGGCAAACATCTGTCTGTGCATGGATTCTGGCTTGACTTTCAATTGCCAGTCATTGTTACGTCCCCCCCCCCCCAATGGTGGCCAACTACTCCACTTACTCCTCAACCCGCCCCTGTTACACACAGACTGTTGTTCTCTCCTGTAACTGCACAATCTTCATGCAATTAAAAAAAAATTATGGTAACACTAGTAGCATACAGTAGTTGGCACACGGTTTCCTGAAAATCTCCCAAAATGCATATGCAACTCATAGTATTTCTACGGACTACAAAAACCTTAATCATATTATCCTCTATTTTGAGTAGATATTAAAAATAGTAAATGCTTAAAATCAGTCCAACAGCATTAGTCTACATAGTTCAGCTTTTTTCAATGGTCTCAAGGTCATTTCCAATTCTCTTTCCCATTTGGAACAATTAAACTCCAAATGGTAACCACAATTCATGCGCAATTTCACAATGCCATGTAGAAGTAGCCTAAATTATCAAAAAAGATATGACTCCAAAAATCTTGGGGGGGGGGGGGGGGGCAAAAAAAGCTCTTGGAGAACTCTCCTTTTACCCTTGAATGATCATCCATGCCCTTGCACAACCTAACACATAAAAGCTTCAGATTTTGTACTTTTAGAGCCTGATTTTTTGGAAGTTATACATGATACATACAATATAGTAACTCAAAGGCCTTCAAATGTCCAACAAGAGACACTTAGGAAGATTTAGGATAAATAGATGTTGCTCACTCTATATCCTTTATACATATTCAACAGAGGTCCAAACATGCATTAACATAAAACACAAGTTAACATACGCAACTATGCGAGAAAACTGCAAAAATATTCAAATTTACAGTAATTCAGATGTAATATAAATGTGACTTATTATTCTAGCAGTAGTGGTATCTTTAATAAGTTTTAGAAACTTTTTCATTTCGATTGAAAGTAAAAAAAAATATGATTTTTAGAATTTTGCAGATCATTTTAAAGCAGGAAACTTTTATATCCTTATCTGTGAAATTATAAAGTAATACATCAAATATGACATTGGATCTTGTCTTTTAATGACCCTAATTTTTCATCTTTTGCATCACTAGAACATTTTATTTGAAACATAGATCAAATACAGCGCTGTGGAAAAGGTATTTACCCCTCCCCCCTTCTATATACCGCCTTCGTGTATATCATCACACTGAATAGTTTTTGTGACCATTAATCATATTTAACATTTGAAAAACAGAATTTCAGATCTTGAGCTGTTACTGCATATATCTAAAGAACAAAGATATTTAGCATCCTAGTTCCTCATAAAAGCCAACTGACCCCAAATTACTTATTTTATTCACACCTTATAAACTGACTGCTACGTTTGTACAGGTCATGTGAACAGCGACCTGCACTAACGCAACATAAATAAGACTGAAGGGAAGCATGTGCATTCAAGACCGGACACAAAGATCACAAAACAGACATGGATTCAGGCATCAGACACTGCATCTGACTGAGTTCAGACCAGACAAAGCGGCCAAATACTTAGGAATATACTAATGCTAAAAGGCTGACCGAATTACTAGGAAGGATGAAGTATTGGTTAATATTTTGACTAAAATACTTAAGCTCACAAGCCCATGTCAAGGATCCTTGTTATCTTGTGAATCCCTAAACTAACACTAAAAAAAGCACAGAGAAAGAGAATTCTGCCTTAAAGGTGGACGATCGTCCTGATAAGGATGACCCCACACCATGGGAGCTCACTTGCCCTGGATGGAAATGAGGAACATGACAGGGAACACAAGAAAAGGACAACTACAAACATAGCAACTATAAGCAGGACATAATTCACATCAAGCATCTGCACACTTACAGATGGAGCGGAATTCAGGCATAATTTAGACAAGGTGTCTGCCCACCGACAGACTGGTGAGTAATCAGGCGTTCTCTCACCAAAGGACAGAAGAGATCACTTCAAACAGAACAGCATGCAAACATGCATACACGCAGCAGGAGTCTGCAAGCAAATGATGAGTATGAGTATGAGTAATGACGAGTAAGTATAAGGACCAGCACCCTCTAGCAAGAGGGGCTGGTATTTATGTGCATAGACCTGTGGTGATTGGCTGGCTGGAACAATCAACCACACATGCCAAAATCAAAAGCCAAATCAACCACACATGCAGCAATGTGCTCCTGGCAGTACATAGCAATACAAGCCCCAAGAGCACAATGTGACATTGATGACATATCACTAGTACATGGTAAAAAAATGTCTGTTGAGTAGTTGAAAATATCTACTTGGGGTCTTCCTATGCTGCTTACAAACTCAACTTCTCAGAAACTTAAAACACATATTCATAGCTGCTAGGTATTTCTTGACTAGAAGTCTGTTCTAAGTCACTTATTTGTAATTTACTAAATCAGGAGGGTCAGCATAATGAAAAGCATGGTATTGAAGGAACTTGACTCCTCCTACACTTAACTTCCTTGAACTTGACTTCTTATTGTGCTAGCTTCCCAAAGCCCATATGTCCCTTACGACACATCCTTCAAACTTGACCTGGATTTGAATAGCTACACTTAACATGATAGTCATGTGATAGTCTCAGAGTTTGACACACCTGAAAGGGATATTTCAATATTGGAGAGATAACCACAAAGACAAAGCACACCATTTCCTTCAAAATGGATTATGGATGTCCATGGAAATGTTTTCACATATCTCCGACCCAGTACCGCTGTCTCTATGGCAGATCATTCAACTCCAGAACAGCAAAGCCTTGAGAAAGACTTCCTACAGTCGAAACGTTGCCTCTTTTTTACATTATGGAGCAATAAAGGATGATTTGTTTTAAATTCACCATCTGATGCTGCTACTATTTTTGCTGTTCTGGATACCATACGGGGACTGGAGGTCCATGGTCCCTTTGGTAGCTTTGCATTAAAGAAATACCTCTGCACTAAAGTGCATACTCTGGAGTGCTGCGGGTTTTGTATCTTGGAAATACATAGATCATTCAACTCCATCACTTTCTCATTTCACTACCCCTCCCCACGACTTTTCTCTCGTATTAAGACACCCTTTGAACAACTGTGCAACGCACAAGGCCCAGTTAGAAACACCCTCTCTACTAAATTCACAGTCTGAATCACCATATCCCATCTACATAAAAAATGGGAGAGATCTCTCAATGTAGTTTATGGAGAAACACAAACAAAAAATTTACAACTTCATGCATAAATCCTCAGTATCCAGTAGATTTCAAGAGTTAAGAGTTTAAGGGTTTAAGATTTTCTCTCGTTGGTACAGGGTGCCCTCCTGCCTTCACACCATGATGCCTTCTGTACCTCCACTTTGCTTAGATGCGGGAGAGAACGAGGTACTCTGATGCATATCTTTTGGGAGTGTCCTATGTTGGCCGGCTTCTGGTTGGAGGTCTGGCGCATTACATCGAAATTTACAAATGTCATATTACCTAAATCTCCGTCATTGTTTTTGCTGCACTTAAGTGACATTCCAATATCCACCTGTAAGTGCTTCTGTGGTACGTCCTCTGGTATGGTGAATCTGGTGAATGTAGCTCAGGCAGGTATCTCGAAGCTTTGGCATGTGTCAGTGCCACCTCGTCTCTCTTTATGGTTTAATATGATACAGGAAATCAGAGAGCTAGAAGAAAGCACTGACATGTCTGTAAATAGTGTTTTCATGTTGATTCATTGATATAACGCTTTAGTTTACTTGTATGTCATGACATAAGTTCAAATGTCATAGTTCTAATTGTCTAGACATGCGTGCCACTCAACTGATACCAAATTGCAAATGTTTCTGTTAAATGAATATTACAAATAAAGAATTTATAAAAAAAAGAGTTTGACACACCCTTCCCCCAGAGTTTCCTTGAACCTGGTTTCCCTTATGTGGTTGCTAGCTTCTTGTGATAACTTCTTTTGGTCTTGCATTTCTCCTCATGATCCTTCTGGTGACTTCTCCTTGTGATGGCTTCCTGATAGAAACCTTCTTCAATTTAATTATTTCCATGGTCAAAACGCAATTGTTGTCTGTCCTTAAATATACAACATTCTGTGTTAAACTAAAGATTCATTTCTTCTACCTACATTTCAACAGATAAATTAAAACTGCCTTGAGCTTTTGCACGAGATCTTGCTAATTATCTCAATTGGGGCTCAATTTTAATCTACTTGAAGCTCACCAGGCAGAAAATGGTGCTTCCTGATGCTCGCCATTGGTCGTATTCCATGAAAAAATTACCTTAATTCATCTTAAAATGCATCTCCTGAGACCAGAAAAACAATAAAATAAGCACAAAAGAAGTTAGTGATGTAGCTAAACTAGAGATTGTTGCAGCCAGAGAAAGGACTGTGCAGCATAAGGTTACTTCAGTCAAAAGTCTCTTTCCAGCTGACCCAGACCATTAGCTCGGAAGGGGGTGCCTCAACCTACCTGTGGTCTACCATCAAGGCCACAGGTCCTATCACAGCATATTTTCTTTTTTATTTATATTTTGTTTGGATCTCTTATCCTGAGTAGCTTATTTTCCGAGGCAGGGCATTTTACTCTTAACTCCTTCTATTTTAGACAGTTGGTAGTCTATCTGGTATCAACTACCAGTTAGTCCCAGGATACTCTGGGGGTGGTAGGTGCAGATAGCACAAAACTTGAGTAGCCATCTCACCTAATACTCTCTCAAACTCAATGTGAGGCTGTTTGCATCATTGCAGTCTCTGTAGGGCTGCAGTGCTGATATTCTAGGACTAAAGGCCCATTTAGACACAACGATTATTGCTCAAAAGCCATCTTTGAGCGATAATCGTTGGGTGTAAATGTGCCCATCTTTCACTTTTCTGCCGAATAATGAATTTCAGTTTGGCATGAAATCCATCGTTCAGCAGAACAGCTGATAAGACGGACCGCACGCTGTGTTCTGCCTAGCGAATGCTGATTACATTTTCTCAGCCGCCAGTCCCCCTGACAGAACAAAGGGAATTTATTCAGAGAACAGCTTAGTAGGCTCACACCCTACTAATTGGTACTAATAGGCATTAGTGGCAAGTAGTAGTTTATGCAAAATGATCATTAAAAAGTAGAGATGAGCGAACATACTCGGTAAGGGCGATTTCGCAATCGAGCACCGCGATTTTCGAGTACTTCACTACTCGGGTGAAAAGTACTCGGGTGCGCTGTGGGTGAGCGGGGGCTTGCAGCAGGGAGTGGGGGGGAGAGGGAGAGAGAGAGGGCTCCCCCCTGTTCCCCGCTGCTACCCCCCACTCCCCTCTGCAACCCCCCGCCCCACAGCACACCGGAGTACTTTTCACCCGAGTAGTGAAGTACTCGAAAATCGCGGTGCTCGATTGCGAAATCGCCCTTACCGAGTGCGATCGCTCATCTCTATTAAAAAGCCATCTTTTGAGCAATCATCTTTGAGTGAAAATGCACCTTAAAGACCAGCTCTTTCTATCAGAGGAAGGAGATTAAAAATTCTGCGCTATCCCCCAGACTTTCCTGCTCTCTGGGATTGTTCGCTACCAGCTAACTCAGTGCTATAATGGACCTTCGAGGGTTCAGCATTCCCTCCCTTTAGGTACCCCTGAGACTCTCACAGTGGTTCTATAGTGGTCACTATTATGCCACTTTATTAACCCTGTATTTGAGCTTGAATATTTTGTATGTTTGCTTGTTGAGAGTACCCACAAAGATACTATCACAAAATACTCTCTTATCGATAGTTAACCAATGCCATATGAGGTCCCTGCAGACAGTTTGTGTGTTGGTTTGTCTCTGTCAGCCCTATTTTTTTAAAAGTTCACAAATAAAATGTCTTTGTTTCATCCAAGTCTTCTATACTGTGAAGGGCCTCAACAATTTGAGAAGCACTGATCCTAATGGCAATCAACCAAGAATTCAGTCAAATATCATTTAAGGACATATGGAATGCGAGGGAAGCATCACTGGCCAGCCGACTTGTTGACTTTTTGTATCTATGTTAGTTTTTCCTTTCAATGTCATAGTCTGTATAATTGTGACACAACCAAGTCCAATATTGATTTAACTGTAATCTTAAAGAAGATGATGGATGGAAATTTAGGTATTTGTGAAAGACATTAATGCAGCTCATGAGAGACCTGCAGTGGATTAGATGACTGATAACCCATTAGATGCAGAAGCCCAGCACCCCACGAGTCCAGTGAATTCTGGACTGCCGCAACTCTACATGTTTGTTGCTATTAATACACTGAAAATCTGTAATTCGAGAGTTGTTACATTTTTTGGATTTGGTTTTGAGTCTCATGGCATTTAAAAAAACGAGTGATTTAATATATGAACATTTCCTTTTACTATATTAAAAATTACTGGTTGTAATAGCTTGCAGATGTGGTCAAATGAAGTATTACCTGGGGGCAGAAATATAGAACGAAATGTTAATGCATTAGCTTTTTAATTTTGTTAGTATACTATTGTTTTTTTTGTTTGTTTTCAGACTCAGTGGAGATGAATAATTGAACAGAATAGAAAAACCTGGTCCACAGCATAGCCTTACAATAAAAATACTTTTGACGAAAAGCATTTTTCGTTGGAAGGCTGAATCATGCACCAGGTTTTTTTTTTATTCCATTCATTTGTTTTACGCCATCATGCCCACCCGTCGGGGTGAAGCGTGCACCTGGTTGGCAGCACCTCCGTTCAACCTTTAATTTTACTTCAAGCTTACGGTTTTATTGAACCCCTCCAAATCTCTTGGCACCAATTCTGTTTCACTCCATAAAACCTCTTCATTGAGCAGACATGGATTAATAAAAATTAAAAAAAAAATCTTTTAGTTACTTCCATCAAATAATCCTCATGTCAGGGTGGTTGAGAGCAGTATTTCAACTTGTATACGGGAATTTATGCTTGTTAGTTGTAAAAACCCGCTTGATGCCACTTTCCTTTTGCTTTATGCCACCCTGTTTGTGGGTTGCACACATGCACTGGCTACCAGCCTCTTAGTGTCAGCACATGCCAAATGCTTCTGACATCTGACAATACCAATATAGTCCCTGCTTTATAAGAATGCTTCCTACAGTACTCTCTTCCTGAATAGCTGGTCCTTTTGGTCCTAGTTTGTTTTTGAGTGCATTGGTTTCTGCTATTCTTGGTTATGAAAGAACTCTGCCAGCCTCCACCCTCGCCATCCAACTACATTTTGTGGCTGCAGCCTTGGTACCGTAACCTGTTGTTTTGTGTCGTCCTATCTGTCAGATGTTGCTACTACTCTAGTGGTATCAACCTGGGGATTCCCTGTAGGTAAAACACACAAGTTAAAGGTGGAGTGCTTAGTGCCTCGTTACCCTTACCCAAAATTGATTAATAACTTAATAGGTCCATGTATCCAATATTGCCTTTATTACATTAGATATCAAAGTACAAGATATGGGCTTGGAGAATTTCTTCACATGATATTCTGGGTAGATGAAGTATGACTAGAGGAACTTGAACAGCTTTCATTTCTTTGTACAATTTCTTTATATTGGAAGGGCCTCCTGCTGCGGGGACCTTTTATAAATCAGCCAACCTGTTGCAGAATCCTACAACCGGTTCTCCATTCCCCTTTAGCAGCACTACATGGACAACAACGCATTGCACAGCTCCCTAGAAAGCAATTGGTTGTCCATGTAATGTATGGACATACCAGGTCTTCCAGAGGTGTTTTCTTCTATGGTTAAAAGACAAAAGTCCTAAAAATGGGGACCTCCAATTTTTAACTGACGATTCCATAACACAATATTTAAAGATATCCATTAGAACACAAGATGAATGAAATAAATGTTACTTTTATCACATATGTAGAAAATATATTTTTCTGACATTAACATTAAATACATTTATTTATTCTCAAGATTGTGAAGCCCAGACAATACTGTTTTATAATATGCAATGAAGATAACATCTTATTTACCTTTGTAATTGGGAAGTCTGAGAAAATAAAAATATTCTATTTCTTCTAATCTGAAATACATTGGAAATCCACATATAAAATAATCCCAAGGTTCATCAAATAGAGAGCTCATTGTGATTATTTACACCACAAGGCAGGATTACTTGACTTCAAAGGATGATCACTGCTTATAAGTTTACATATTACATACCTCAACTTCTCATCATAAGGCTAAATCACATTAAGGCTGCCTGTCCACGGCCGGGACGGAATATCGCTAGCAATATTCTGCCGCGGGGGAGGAAGAGGGAGTAATACAAGGTCTCCACGATGAGCCTATCTAAATGATAGGCTCACGACAGAATCGCAGCATGCCACGATTTGACTCACACGAGTGGAGAATCACTATGATTCTTCACTCATGGACGTTGGGCTACGCTTTCCATAGTTCTCCCATGGAAAGCGTATCATGCAAGCTCCGCATGCGATTTATCGCCGTGGATCTCACAATGGCAACCCGCCCGTGGACAGCCAGCCTAACCTGACAGTTTTAGGAAATTTATAAGTTTAGTTGGTGCGGAATTTCTTCTGCTCACAACACATAACTCATAATGGCTCCAGTTTTGGGGTATTTTGACTCGTTGAAAATAATATGGAAGGCAAAGAGGTCTTCAACTCATATATTGGAGCTTATGGTTCCATCCTGCTTTCTGTGCCTATGCAATTTTTAGCAGGGACAGAAGTGGTGCTGGATCCAAGAAGGCAATATGAGAGAAGCTTAAGCTAACACCGGTAGATTCCTATTGCAGAATCCGCAGCAAAACATGGGCATTAGAAAGCATGTAAAATTGCTTTTTTGCTCACACCTATGGATGCAAACTGCATATTCCGTGAGTGGAGGAAAAATCACAGCATGCACTATTTTGCCCTGGGTTCCATTCAGATGGACTCCATTCTTGTCAATGGAGGCCATCCAACCCGCAGCCCATCTGCAATTAAAATGGCATATGGGCCACTGGTATCCACATCATCGCTAAGCAGCGGCACGGGAAATACAAATATTGAAAAAAAACTATCCGGCGCATGACCACCGCGGTCATACACAATACAAGAGAATTAGGTACATGGGGTCGCCGTCCAGGGTCACAGCTGGAATGCGCTGCGGGGTCCTGCATGTGGAATCCGGTTGCCCGCCTAACAGATTACAAAAAATAATAGTTTATATATTTTTTAATTAGTAAAAAATAAGGTAATAAATCCCCTTTTAGAATTACTTATTCGGGATAGAGACAATTGTAAATACACATATGGTATAACATAATATTTAGCGTTGTAATTAAAATTATTCCATCCCTGCAGCAAATTTGGTTTATTTGCCAAACTAATAAACTTTCAGCTAATGGCAAAAAAACAAACAATCAAACAAGAACAACTTAAATAAACACAACTAATTTAGTAAGTGGTTTCTCCAAATTCAACACAAAATGCCCTTTTAACACCCAATGTGAGTAAAAGAGATGAAAAAGGAGGGTGGAGCAAAACCCAGTGACAATGGTGGAATATTTCTGGAGTACAAAGTGCTTCCAATGATGGAGTATTTCGAATGGTGGAGGTGCTGCCAACCAGATGACGCTTCACCATCACATATTGGACCTTTATCTTCATCTTCTAGTAGCTTAGAGGGTTGCGCCTCCATACTAGTATTTTTCTATATCCTTTTCCCTTTTAACACCTAAGGCCTCCCTCACACAGTCGCTTTTTAGTGGGATTAGCATGGCGCTTTCAGCACCGCACTAATCACAGTGCAACGATCCCATTATTTTTAATAGGACTGCTCACACAGGCGCAGACAGACGCTCGGTCATGCCGCTTTTCAGCGGGGCGATTTTCGAGCGATGTATGTTCTATTTTGGGGCCAGTACCTAGTTAAAAATGTTTGTGTACCTCTTGTAGCATTCCTGGCCTTACGACCCCCCCCCCCAACAGTAATTCAGGGACCATAAAACTTTCACTCCCCTATCAGTGCCTAGACAAAAAAGTTTGTTTTCTGTTGCAGTATTCCTTTTAAGTGCAAACCAATCATGCCCATGTCTGTTCCTTGTCATAAGTATGCGTGTCATAAGTGTGTATAAATATGCATCCCTCTTCGGATCTATTCCATTTTTAGCCTGAGGAAGAGCCCGAGAGGTTCACAAGCTCACTATTACATCATGTATTTTGTTAACCATTAAAAGGTATCATATCTACAAGATTACGTGGTTTCTTTTGCTGGGAACAATCACATTCTATTTTGGGGCGTTTCAGCCTTTTTAAACGCTGTACGTCGCCTATTGAAATTAATGGACAGAGTTTTTGACAGCGTTAAGTGCCCTAGCTACATTCCGTGAAAAAAAAAGGAACAAAAAGTGGTTGCAGCACTTACCCCCTAAAAGGTAGACACGTACCAACCCATGGTTGCAAGCTGAATGCAGAGCTGGATCCAAGCTCAAAAATCAACGAAGTAGAAAGACTGGATATTCAGCAGCAATCCAAAAGAGGAAAAAACTTTTTCTCTTAATACATTGATGTCTTTAATGATCACCGGACATGGTTAACAGAGACAGCAACGTTTCGATCCATTCAGCAGGATATTTCTCAAGCTAACTAATGGATTCACTAACATACAATAAATAGCACACCATTTAAAACACACCCATGTGATTAGCCAATCATCCCGTAGAGGAATAAATAAACACCTGAAGTGCATAATCGCGCTCCGGTCACTTACCCAGTGCCCAGGAGAGTCTCTGACATCATCAGTATGTGCCTCTAGGAGCCAGTATCTTACCACAGTCAATGAATAGAGCGTCATGACGTCATTACGTCAGATCACATGACTAAAAAAAAAAGGGATTGAAATCCTCGCCTCCAGCAAGAGATTGCTCGGATTGGTTGTTGAGTGCTGGCTCATCCAATCAGAGTCAGTGCTTTATGCACCAATCATAGCGATTCATCATTACCAGCAAGAGATGGTCTGTAAGAGGCTGACAACTTGCAGGAAAGACAGAGATCAGCGGCAGGGACCTGGATGGCGCCTGCAAGGTGAGTAATCAGTTTTTTTCAGCTTCCTTGGCTGCGTTTTCAGCTGTGCTAAAAAAAAAAAAAAAAAGAAAATGCAGCCAAATGCTGGCAAAATGCATGCCTGCGCTGCTGAAACCACAGTAAAGAGCAATGGATCTCTTGCATTGTCACATGGGATAATGGCTTGATAAAGGCCAAAACATTGCCTGAAATTTTACCTATGGAACAATAAAGATTTTTTTTGATATAATGAAGAGTTGATGCACTACTTTATGCTGCCATTTCCTTACGGACTTCTATACTTACCTATTCCTCCCCTGTTATTCTACTTACCAGATCTTCACCTCACCTATGTTCTCCTGTCTCCTGCAGTCCAGGGAGGTGGGTGGGGGGATCACTTCACCTCTAGCTGGCTAATTGCTCTGCTTCCTGTGAGGTTACGTACATTGCTGGCAGTCTGCTTTTTGCTGATCTACTTCAGAGACTGCTCATGCAAGCTGTCTCTGAAATAGATTAGCATTCCTTCCTAGCCATTGAACAACCTGACCTTCACTGACCTGCCTGGTAGAAGAATGTAAGGAATGCAGCCTTCATAACAAGCCGGCTGGCCGCTGTGCGGTGAGGTGACCCCGGAGGCACTGCAGAAACTGAGCAAGGAGAAGATGTGGTAAGGAGACTGACAGGGAAGGAATAGGTAAGTATAGAATTTTTTTTTAATGACAAAACCCCTTTAAATGCCAAACAGTTGTCCCATGTAAAAGTAAGTACTCTAAGCCAAGAGAGTGGTTCAAAAAGTTAGCAGAAGAGATCTTTGCTTTGCACAAACAAGGAAAAGGATACAAAAAGATAGCAAAGGCACTGAATGTTCCTAGTGATACAATTGGAAGCATAGCTCAGAAGTTCAAAGTTACAGAAACACTTGCTGCACTACTTGGATGTGACAGAAAGAGGAAACTTACATCGGCTGCCAGTAGATTCCTCAGGAGACAGTAGGTCAAAATGTCTTGCGTAACTGCAAAACAGTTGCAGCAAGATTTGGTGGCAGCAGGCAGTAAGGTGCATACTAAACACTGAAGGTCTTCATGCCCAAACTTCAAGACATTCACCTCTGTTGACCCCAAAATACAAGAAAAGTTGAATCAAATATGCTCAAAAACCAAATAAATAAGCCACAGAAATTTGGGGATTCTGTTGTGTGGAGCAACGGAACAAAACTAAAACTTTTCGGGGGCATCGATCCTGGAGGAGGAAGAATAAAACTATGCTAAAAAGAACACTCAGTCTACAGTAAAGCATGGTGGTGGCTTGGTGATGCTTTGGGGTTGCTTTTTCCTCTGGCACTAAAAATACGTGGAGGGCAAAGTGAATTCCATGAAGTATCATGAAACCCTAGTAGAAAACTTCCTGCCTTCTGTGAGGACGCTAAAGTTTCAGCGTCATTGAACCTTTGAACAGGACAATGTTCCCAAACATACCACAAAGATCACCAAATCTTGGTTTTAGAAGAAGCCCTGGAAGGTTCTGGAGTGGTCATCACGGTCATCCAACTTGATCTAACTTTGGTGGGATGTGAAGAAGGTGGTTGCCCATGAGGAACACTGTCAGAAACTGAGCATTCCTTTTGCAGCAGGTCATAACCACAAAAGGTGTTCTACTGAGTACTAAATTTGAAGGGACTGAATAATTCTAAGACTGCAGTAGTCATTAAAAGTGGCATTTGGCGTTGAAGTTGGAGAAACCGCTTGTTCTATTAGTTGCATTAGGCTATTTCAATTGTTTGATTGTTCTTTTGCAAACAGCTGAAAGTTTCTAAGTTTGGCAAATAAACCTAATTGGCAATGAGGGTTGAATAACTTTGATTGCAACTGTACTTTCATCATCCCTATTTCCTTGTCTAATAAACATGCTGATTATATTCTGTGGTTTATTTAACTGTGCATTTAACTGCAGTGATTCCTTGCCATACTAAACAATGCCACATTGTGTCCTGAATCCCGTTTATATAAACAGCCTCTCCTCACATGCTTATAAATCCACATATTGCCCATAGATCTGAAGAAGACAATAGAACACTATCGCAAACCTCTTGCTCATTGTCTGTATATATGTACTGGCCCGTTTCCAAGTATTGTTATGTGTAGCCAGCATATCGCCCAGTGCAAGGTAGCATGCGCATTAATAGATTTTCTTACAGCAATCTCCAAGACAACTCAGGAATGTCTTCATTTCCAGCATAGGTTTGAAGGAAAGCAAAACCTTTCATTAGTCATTAGTAGAAAATATAGAGAGTGTCTTAGGACCGATGCAATCTATTATATAACATTAGATGCTGCTCTGAGACCTGCAGATTTATATTGCAGCACTTCGATTTGCTGTGTCTGTAGCTGTTGCACACCATAGGTAGATACATGTTATTATTTATAATACTATATGTACCGTGCACCGACAAGAAATCTATATTCTTGCCCTCTGGCCACTCCCTGCCTCTTCAGTCTCTCTATCCATTTCTTAAATTCTTTTTTAGTTTTTCTCATCCCCTCCTTCCTAGAGTCATAACTTTTTTTTCTGCTAACATAGTTTTTGGCAGCACAAGTTGTATTTTTTAATGGCACCATTTAATGTACCATAGAGTATACCAGAAACCGTGGGGAGAAATGATTTAAAAATGCAGTTGCATCATTTTTGGGGGAGTTTAGTTTTTACAGCATTCATATGTAAAATGCAGTAAATGATATATGAACTTGTTCTGTGGTTCAGTATGAGTACGGTGATACTAAAACGTATAGAATTTTTTTGAGGTTTTCTGCTTTTAAAAAGTAAATATATTATTATAAACAAAAATTGCTTCCCGTCGCAATGTTCTGGGACCAATAACTTTTTTTTACATTTTTTTTTTTTCATTGAGTGTGAGTGCTTGTTTTTTGCGGGGTGAGCTGTGTTTTTTATTAGTTATTTTGCGTTTTATTCATATTTTTTGGGAGCCAAAATAATTTAAAAAAACAGCAAGTCTGGCATTCTGTACTTTTTTTCATGGCCCTCATCATGTGCGATAACTATTTTGATATTTTAATAGTTCGGACTTTTACATACACGGCAATACCAAAAAAGTGTGCATGTTTTTTTTATTTATTTTTTTTAATGGGAAAAGTGGGGATGTTTTAAAATATTAATATTTTTAAATCTTTTATTATTGAAAAACTTTATTAAACATTTTTTTATGCTTTTATTTAGTCCCCACAGGGGGTTTGAACTTGTAGTCATTTAATAGCTTGTACTATAACTTTTTTGAACATTGCGTATGAAGCCCTGGAACAGGCAGGGCTTGGTGTGCATCTATGCATGGCAGCCCTGCGAGCCTTCAGCAGGCTCAGGACTGTGATGCTAGCCCATCAGCATACTCGATCTTGTTGCAAAGGTTGCCGATTGGGTCCAGAAAGGGACCCACCTCTTGCTGACTGTTTATACGCGTGGCCAGCTTTTTCTGAAGCATCTAAAGGATTAACTGCCACAATCAGCGCTAACTCTGACTACAGCAGTTACCGGCAACTGTCAGAAACACCCACCAGGTTGACGCATAATGTATATATTTTCCTTATGCAGTCGGGAAGGGGTTAATCAATACTCAATAAGCAACATACTATGTTGCTTTGTAGATGGCAAATGTATCAAGCTATCTTGTTGGCAATGTAATAATTAAAATTGACCCGTCACCCTGAAATAAAACAAAAAAGTCGCTTTTCCATTGCATGCTATGGGCAGTATTTGCAGCAGAATCCGGAGTTGCATTTTGCCACGACCATCACCCGCGCAATGCAAAAACCAATATCCTCTAAACGGCCAGTCCAACACTGTTATTGCCATGCTTGGCCCTACACATCAAATGCGTGGAGCCTGGGCCATGTATTGAACATCACATGACTCTGCCATCCATATGAGGGGTCCTGGGTCCTCCTTGTCTACAGGCTTGTCCCTTTTGTCACAGTGTAGTTTATGTATCCATCACTTCAATATACTCCTAAATTGTGTCGTCCTTGTGTGATAAATTATTCAGATCACCGAACTGTTCAACCTGATACCAAAGACACAGGTTACAAAGATTTGGTTTATAAATTCAGTATTTTTTTCATCTGTCAGGTCTTCGTCCTAAAAGAACAATCCGTTTAGTGCTATGGACTGGAGAAGAACAAGGAGGAGTTGGGGCAAGTCAGTATTATGATAAGCACAAGGTAAGGGGTCATTTCTATACAGCTAGCTGCATTACATTGTATTTGAATATTCCACAAATGTTTGTAGATTTTGTCAAATTTTGCTTAAAACCCCAAATACTTTTGAGGGTATCCAATCCAATTGAGTATGGAATTAACCCTCCACAATACAACCCAGTGAGTCAATATTCAACCTTTTAACAGGCCTTGCAGTATGACTAAGGATGTAAGCCAAACTAGAATACCCATGTACATACAGCTCTTTCATCATTCCTGCCCCTTATCAATGGATTCTGGTTGGCTGGGTGAGAGGCCACCAATTTGAGTTGGGGTAATGAGTCTCCTTGTGGAAAGCACCACAGGAGAAACGCTGAAGGCTTGTTAGAAGGTCAGATATACACTCATATGGTAGCTACCTTCCAACGGGTGGTTCTGTGGGGGATTAATTTAGCATTCATTTGTATGGCTTTTTCCCAGTGCTTATAAGACTCCCTACACCCTCGTGGTGCTCTTCACAAAGAGAAATATTACCCACCTGGACTCACTGAGAGTATCCAATAAAACTCTAAATTATAAAACAACTACGATAATTATCAGTGAGGAGTGGAGCAGCCCATGTATTGAAATGAACATGTACATACAGTGCCTACAAGAAAGATACTACAACTTACTGAATTCCTTAGTTTTTAGCCAAGTAGTGTTGAATAATCGTATGCAATAAATATTAAAGAGACTAGTTATTAGTATTATTTATGGTACCAGTGTTTCTGGTGGCGCAATGTGCAACTTACTAATATAATAATATGTAGTGAAAGGGAGTGTTTCAGTACTGGGCAACGATTCACAATTAGATGAAGACTTGGCTGGTGATGGCGGCATTAGCACTTGAGATGACATGATATCACGTTCAGGAGACGTGAAGATAGCGGTGAAGGACTATACTGCAATGTTGTTGGTCAGTATGCACTGCCAGCTATGTATGTGTGTAAATTTGTGAGTTGTAATTTATTGGAGTCTCCACACAGGTGTGCAGCTGCTTCATAACCAGCTACAAACTTCCAGACTGAGTACTGCTGTATCCATAGCAACTGAGGCCACAGGGGTTTGTGGGGAATGTAGTTAAAGGACCTGTGATAACATCACCGTCATGTGATCAGGGGCCAGAGCTAAGAGCTGGTAACTGATTACATGATGGTGACATCATTGCAGGTGCTGTCAGGCTCTGCATGTAACTCACACAGCACACACGGACTCACAGACAAGTGGTCGTTAGCGCTTTGACTTTTGCCCACACTCACAGCTAATTGAACTAATAGCATAGGCATTTGTGATATACATAGCATGTAAATAATTGTGTAATACCATAAAACTAAAATTCCAAAGTCACCCATTCCCCTTCACCCTTAAGACCGCAGAAAGAACTTGGAATAGAACAAGAGTCGATTATCTGAATTGTTATTCTGTTCAAAGTCTATGGGACTGACAGTAACAGCTGAGTGTTATTCCCCTTAAGTCCCCAGTCATCATCTCCCGATGAAGTTGCATCAGAGTCTGGGCCCATCAGAGGATCCCCCAGTACTTTGGTGGGCCAATCCAGCTCTGTGGCTGACTACTGAGATATTGAGTCATCAGGCACTAAGTGACTCATGTGATGTCACCCTAAAGAATAAATTGATATTCAAGCTGAAAATTGTCTCTTTTTATGACTTTTCAAGGTCCTGGAGATTTCAATTCCTTGTCCGATTACTTTAGCCTTTGCATTGATTGAGCTTTATGTGGGTTTGTCAGCTGATGAAGCTCAGTAGGGTTATGAAGACCAAAAGTCATGTAGGAATACTTTTAATCTCCATTTTATCTGGAACTCTCCCAAAATAATAGCTAATTAAATAAGCCCTGAGTTGAGTAATGTCATGAAGAAGGCATAAGCTGTGTCAGATTTCTTTCCAGTCTCGGAATGTTGTTGGCTGCACATTTTGGGTGGTGCCATTGCCCTTGCTGTCCCTCGGCAAAAAGCAGTTATGGGGAAACTTGCTGTTTCTAAGAAACACAATGTACATAGAAATTAAACTGCAAAGGCTTTTCTTTTATAAATCACAGATTGCTTCTAAGAGTTCATAAGAGAAGAGTTTAACAACATGACATACAGAAAATCTTACCCCTCCAGAGTTGTGCTCAAAGCCTGAGCTCTCATGCAAACATTGCGCCTAACGTCTCCTTAGCAGGTCTCCTTTGACGTTTTAGATTGCTTGTCACCCGCTGTTCATGTGGATAAAAAGCAGTGTGATAACGTCATTGACCTGATGGGTCCTTAGATGAGGATTCCTCAAAAGTGATCAAAACAAAAATGTATATAGCATAGAGTTATTACAACATGATACCAATTGCTGCAACGGCAGTACCTGTGGAGCTGCCTTTCCTTCTCGCTGACTCGCTGCCGCTGTCATATTTTGTGTGCCAAACAACATCTTAAAGGGGTTTTTACACAACTTGAAATTAAAGGGGTTGTCCCGTGAAATCAAGTGGGGTCATACACTTCTGTATGGTCATAATAATGCACTTTGTAATATACATCATGCATTAAATATGAGCCATACAGAAGTTATTCACTTACCCACTCCGTTGCTGGCGTCCCCGTCTCCATGGCTCCGACTAATTTCTGCAGCTTCTGGCTTCTTTAGACACGCTTGCGCTGTCCGGTCTTCGGCTCCGTGCTCGCGCCGGAGAGCTGGTCATCGTAGCCCCGCCTCCGTCACGTGGTGCCGATCAGCCAATTAGGTGGCTGTAATCGGCAGTGGAACGCAAGACATCCACGGTGCACCATGGGAGAAAACCGTGGTGCATCATTGGGAAAGGACCGGCGGCCATCTTTAAAAGAAGAAACTGCCCGAACGGGGATGCAGGTAAGCGATTTTTTTTTTTTAAATAACAAATGGATTGTTTTTAACGGGGCACAATGTGGGGGTAGGTAGAAAATTTTTTTTTCGATTTCGCCGCGGGACAACCCCTTTAATTCACAACCACTCTGACCTTGGTTACTGTTGACCAGGACATGTGACTGCTGCAGCCAATCACTGGCTATAGAAGGTCACTGCTGTGGCTGCAGCAATCACATGTCCTGGTCAACAGCAACCAGGAAGGACAGAGTGATTGTGAAGCAATTTTAAGTCACGGGGAAACAAACCCCTTTAAAGAGTCAGGCCCATGTCAGCTGTTGGTGTTCAGTCTATAATTGTGTAACTGTGAACCTGCTTAGAATGTCCACACCTTGTCTCAACATTCCTTGGTTCTAATTTGGATTTGACCAGGACTGTTTCCAGACTTTACCTTTCATTGCCGCCTGTCCTGACCCTTATCTGTCTGAACTGCATGAACTCTGCCCTGACCTTGGATTTTTATAACACCTATTGATTTTGGTACTACAGTTCAGAAATTAAGCTATTTGCTGTTGGTATTAGCGAAAACCCATGGAACATGACCTAGGGATTCTCTTAGGAAAGCCCATACCCCCACGAGAGACATTTTACAATGAAAATTTCTACCCTCAGTTTAGTGCTAAGCCAAATGTAATAGCGACCCAGAGGCCAGACCCTGACATATTTTGTGTTTTGACTGTTAAAGGGGTTGTCCCGCGCCGAAACGGGTTTTTTTTTTTTTCAACCCCCCCCCCGTTCGGCGCGAGACAACCCCGATGCAGGGAGGTAAAGAAAGCTCACCGGAGCGCTTACCTGAATCCCCGCGCTCCGGTGACTTCTCTACTCACCGCTGAAGATGGCCTCTTCCTCCGTGGACCGCAGCTCTTCTGTGCGGTCCACTGCCGATTCCAGCCTCCTGATTGGCTGGAATCGGCACGTGACGGGGCGGAGCTACACGGAGCTACACGGAGCCCCATAGAAGACTGCAGAAGACCCGGACTGCGCAAGCGCGGCTAATTTGGCCATCGGAGGGCGAAAATTAGTCGGCACCATGGAGACGAGGACGCCAGCAACGGAACAGGTAAGTATAAAACTTTTTATAACTTCTGCATGGCTCATAATTAATGCACAATGTACATTACAAAGTGCATTATTATGGCCATGCAGAAGTGTACAGACCCACTTGCTGCCGCGGGACAACCCCTTTAAGTATGGTCTATTCTAGAACTTGTTACAGGAGGACCACAACTCTAAGTTGGCCACACACATGGGATAGTTGTTGGTGGAACATCAGTTTGGCCAAAAACGATCACTTTCTTCACGTTGACTCACTGCCATTGTCATATTTTGTGTGCCAAACAACATCTGAAGGAGTCAGACACTTGTCAGCTATTGGTGCTCAATCTATGATAGAGTACGTCTGCGTATTTAAACCTGGGTAAAACGTCCATACCTTGTCTGAACGTTCCTTGTTCATTTGTGAATTTCTGTATTGTTCTTTATTATGGATTTCACCTGAACTGTTTCCAGACTCTACCTTTGGATTGTTGCCTGTCCTTACCTGTAGCTGTTAGTTGTAATGCATAATCATTTGCAGCTCCACCATGGTTTATTTCTAAAGGATAAGTGGGTAAAAACTATAGGGTGTATCCTGCATAAACAAAGGATCGGGAATGTGGAAAAGGTGGTTCTATATCAATGCCACAGTCTTTCTTATTAAATAAACATATAGAAGTAGGGTCTAATAGGCTTATAAATCAATGTAAAAATGACAGTTACATATAATACATTGCATTATAGAAGTAGTGCAGTGTATTATATAAGTGATCAACCAATTGTATCTTCAAATCCCTTTGTGAACTAATAAAGTAAATTAAAAAAATTCCCAAGTATAAATAAAATTCAAGTAAAAAATATAGAAAAACAACTATTTTACCAATAAATGCTATTATCAGAATGATGCCCCATCCCAAAAACCTCTACAAAAGTGGTATTGCTGCATTTGTAACAACCCAAACTATAACCTGCTAATGTGACATAGTGTCTGACAATTTTTCCAGCAAAATCTATACTTGTTCCCTTTTTTTTCTTTGCATATGCCCAAACTGCAGTTTACATCCACATATGGGGCATTTCTGTGCTCAGTTGAAGTTGGGTAGCAATCTGCAGGGTGCTTTTTTTCTTATTGCCACTTGTGAAAGTGAAGAAAATTTGGGCTAAATCTACATCTTTTTGGTAGAATTGTAATTTTTTATTGTCATAGTCTCATGACCTGCGGGCTCAAAATGCTGTCCGTGAGGCATGTAGTTTCCAAAATGTGATATCATCTTATGTATTGACTCCTCAAGGCCTATACCAACCTATTATGTTGCCTGGAATAAAGTGGTCCCAAAATCCACAAGTTGTTTCTATTTTTAAGAGGCCCATGTTTGAGTCATCTCACACACCGGGCCACATGGGATAGTTGCCAAAACTGTAGCTTAAAGGGGTTGTCTCGCGAAATCAAGTGGAGTTATATACTTCTGTATGGCCATATTAATGCACTTTGTAATATACATCGTGCATTAAATATGAGCCATACAGAAGTTATTCACTTACCTGCTCCGTTGCTAGCGTCCCTGTCGCCATGGTTCCGTCTAATTTCGGTGCCTTCTTGCTTTTTTAGACGCGCTTGCGCAGATGGGTCTTGTCCCTTCGGCTCGGCTCTGCAGCATCGGCGTTTTGGCTCCGCCCACTTGTACGCATCATCACGTAGCTCCGCCCCCGTCACGTGCCGATTCCAGCCAATCAGGAGTCTGGAACCGCACACGTCATGGGGCGGAGCTACGCGATGATGCGTACAAGGGGGCGAAGCCAAAACGCCGATGCTGCAGAGCCGAGCCGAAGGGAGAAGACCCATCTGCGCAAGCGCGTCTAAAAAAGCAAGAAGACACCGAAATTAGACGGCACCATGGCGACGGGGACGCTAGCAACGGAGCAGGTAAGTGAATAACTTCTGTATGGCTCATATTTAATGCACGATGTATATTACAAAGTGCATTAATATGGCCATACAGAAGTGTATAACCCCACTTGATTTCGCGAGACAACCCCTTTAAGGATAATAAATACTGAGTTTTGTTTATCTGATAGCTCCTGCTGTTATACAGAAAAAATGGTTTGAAATTGAAAATCGGCAAACAAAAATTCCAATCTTTACATTTTGTTTCCACTTGCCTTTAATTCCTGTGAAATTCCTAAAGAGTTAGCAAACTTCCTAAATGCCTTTCAAGTAGTTTGAGGGGTGTAGTTTCTAAAATGTTGTGCTTTATGGGGATTTGCAATATATAGGCCCCTCAGAGTCACTTAAAATCCTAATTGGTCCCCAGAAAAATAGATTTTGAAATGTTCTTCAGAATTTGAAGACTTGTTACTAAACTTATAAGCCTTCTAAGTCCCGAGAAATAATGTGACATTTAAAAAATGGTGCCATCATAAAGTAGACACATGGTAAATGTTATTTTGTGTGATACGATTTTCTGTGTTACAAGCCAAAAATAAAGAAAAAAAATGGAAAAATACAAATTTTTTAAAATTTGCTCTATATCTCTGCTTTCCAGCTTTATGACCATGTAAAGAAAACACTGGTCAGATTTGTAAAATGGAGCTGTGTCCATATAGGCCAAAATAGGTTGCGTACCTAAAGGGGTTGTCTGAGCTTTAAAACCTTTTTTTAAACAGCAGCCTGCGCTGTAAAATAGCATAAGGAAGGAAACTCACCACTTCCCCCTTCTCCCGGTGCAGCACGTATCGGTCTTTACTGACAGCTAAGTCATGTGACCGCTGCATTTAATCAAAGGCCGCAGAATCACCACCCAATCTCTGACATTAGCACTCAAATCCTGTACACCATGATCCCAGGAGTCTTTGCCAACAGCGGAAGTCAGGAGTTCTGACTGCCGCTGTTGGCAGAGACCAAGGTCGTTGTAGGAGCCAGTACACGTTTTCCTTGGGAGAAGGCAGGTGAGTATCCTTCCTTTTATCATTTTGTACTATGGGTTGCTGTTTAAATTTTCTTTTCAACTCTGGCAACCCTTTAAGGAGTTAAAGGATAGCAGGAGATTAAACAAGTATTCACATCCATGTCTGATAGATGCAGGTTCCCCTCCCCATGGCTGCTGCATCCATGCGCAGGAGGAATGAAGTGGGCGCCCAAACATGTTTGCCCATTTCCGTTACTCTACAGAAAAGAATGTAGAGCCCTCGCCATTGATACTTCACCTGGATGTGACATGTGTGATGAGGTTCATTGATAAAGGATATACAATAAATATCTGAGCTGGTATTCTAACTTTTTTTTGTATATTTTCCATGTTTACTGTTCCTTTAAGAAATTCTGCTTTCCTTTTCCAAAAACAGATAGGTTTGGAAGAGCGGAGTTGTTTTTACAGCTAGCAATAAGTATATAACGGCCTCCTTACTTGTTCACAATGTTATTTTCAGTTGGGTCCTGTCTTATATCCAAGATTCTTACAATTCAGTTGATGTTACATAATTTTCAATTAACTTGAACTACTTGAAGTTTTACGATAGTGACCTATGCGTGAAAAGAATTTTTGGAACTTTTCGTTATGTAACTGCTGTTAGAGAAGATTGTTATTATAGGTGCATTGTGATCGAGATCCTTGAGTTAATTTTGTTTTTCTGTTCATCTCTATATATTGATGCTGTTCTGCAGCTTGCTGAATTTGTAAATGGTCTATCGGATAGCGGTCGGAGTAATGTTCAATTGTTTGACAATCTTTAGAAATCCCTTTGAATACTGATTTGTATTTATACCAGTCTGTCTGAAAGCCACAGAGATAATAAACTATTTGTAAATGTAGTTGGTCATAAATGTGTTTTTTTGCTCAATGCATTTCTCTTTTTATACTATGTTATTGAAGATGTAATATGTTTCATGTCCATGGCAAAGAAAAAAAATATGGTGGTCAATTCTTAATGTTTCAAATGACTGTATTTGGGCTTAGATGTGTTCTGCCATGTACTTTTGAAATCAGTTTGCCCTTCCTACTGTAAAAGTGGCAGTTCTTGCAATTGCAATCTTACGAGGAAGCCCTGACTGGGTTATTTGCACCAGAATGGGTGTCAACATTTACGAGGGGGTTCTGATAAGTACTGAGCCTTACCCAGACAAAAATTGAGCTAGGAAGCTGTAAACTGCAGGGTGTACTTGTCTATTTGTCTATATTCAATGATGCAAAAATCAAGTACCTAGGATTTTAACTTATCTTTTTTTTTCCCAGTCCACATGGCAGCATCTCTAAAGACATTCAGTGTGAAAGAGCATAGAACCATAATCAATTTCCTGTTTCTCCAAGGGAAAGGTGCAAAGCAGATCCATGATGAAATGTCACAAACTTTGGGTGACATTGGCTCTTCAATATTAGGCACCAACGCTATGTAATGTATGGTGCTGTGCCTGGTATACAATGAAGAGGCCGTAATGTTTGTGCAAGTGCTGTGACCGCTTCAAGTTGATCATTGGGGATGTGGGGAGTCGGACCCTTGCTGATCTGACTATTGAAGCTTTACCCTTAGGGCTCATGTCCACGGGCAAAATATGATTTAAGATCCGCAGCGGATCTCCCGCATGCGGATCCGCATCCCATAGGGATGCATTGACCACCCGCGGGTAGATAAATACCCGCGGATCGTCAATAAAAGGGATTTTAAAAAAAATGGAGCATGGAAAAATCCGGACCATGCTCCATTTTCGTGCGGGTCTCCCGCGGGGACGGCTCCCGCGGGCTTCTATTGAAGCCTATGGAAGCCGTCCGGATCCGCGGGAGACCTAAAATAGGAATTTAAAGTATTTACCATCCGGCGCGGGCGGGGAAGGTCAGCTGTTCCTCACGGCCGCATCTTCCTTGCTTCGGCTCGGCGGATGTGCCCGGCGCATGCGCGCGGCACGTCGGCGACGTGCCGGCGACGTGCCGCCGGCGTCAGGAATTCATCCGCCGGCCGAAAATGAAGATCCGGCCGTGAGGAACAGCTGATCTTCTCCGCCCGCGCCGGATAGGTAAATGCTTTTAAATTCTTATTTTCGGCGCTCATGTCCGCGGGGCAGGAGGGACCCACTGCAGATTCTACATGTAGAATCTGCAGCGGATCTGATTTTCCCCGTGGACATGAGGCCTTAGGATAGCTCATCAGTATTTGATCGGCGGGGGTCCACCTCCTATGATCTCCATTGACTAGCTGTTCACTGGGCCAGCTGTAATTGTAGACAAAGCTGGAACCAGACAGCTCTGTCTATACTGCAGGAGTAGTTCTCATTGAATTTAATGGAAGCTGCACCTACAGTACCAACCTGGGCCTATACTACAGACAAAGTTGTCTACTTCTGGCTCTGTCTGCAATAAGCTCCCTCTAGTGGTGGCTGAAGAAAGCCAAAAATGCATAATTTCCCTTTGTCTATCCAGCGGCATTGGAGCTCTGAAATTAATAACTGCTGAATGTAAAAAAAAAAAGGACAGCGGTGTTAATAAATGGATATTCACTTTTAACTATTATTTTATGCTAGTGTGGACTGACAGTATAACATAACTTTCTAAACCCTTCCAAGAAGTGTTCAGTCATTATCTTGTCGTAATCCAGAAGTGATGTTAGAGCACTGACTACTGACATGCATTTTGGCTTCTTTTACCTTTTAATCTCCCATAATTTTTAGCGTTCACGATTGCCAAATATCACACTAAACCCTGGACAAATGTACTGTCATTTTATGATGTGCCGGTGTAATCCATCTACTGACAGTTCCAGTGGCACAGCCAGCTTGTCACGTAATTAAGCTTCTTGCCGATGTCACCTTTGTCTTAAGGGGTTGACTGTATAATGTCACACAGAGTGATCTGTGCAAATAAGCCCTGATAATTATTCTTGGCAAAGGTCGCTCTATAATAACTGTTTGCCACTTTTCTTAGCAGCATGAATGACTAATTTCGAGAAATCCTGTGATCTGACATAATAAACAGAGCCCTCTACTCTACTGGATCATAGCTCCGCACCGCATTATCAGACTGGTTTGTTTATGGAAAGAGTCACCAGATTAATCTTACAACGAGAACGTTGAGTTAAATGTCTTAGATAGAGTATTGGATTACACGCCTGGGAACCCTCAGAAGGTTACCTTGAGATTTTAGGATTTCCAGATAACTCACAAGCTCATAGTTCGGTTCAGAAATACGGTTTCCATGGTTTGTAATAGCTTTCTGGTTTTAATCTCACTTAATATGTACAAGGATTGGTAGGTACTAAAACTTTTTTTTTGTTTCATACTTTGCTCAGAAAGGCAAGAAATACAAAAAAAAAAACAATAAAAATTAATGTGAATCTCCTCTTTATAAAATCAAGTTGTTTTAGACAGTGGCGTGCCTAAAATATAGGCAGACCATGTGGTTGCTACAGGGCCCAGATTTCAGGGGGCCAAGTTACGATGAATGGCTCTACCTCTGTGTTTCCCTGTCAATCGTCCAAGCCCACTGTCTCCTGAACATTGTTAGTGCGCTGATGTTGTATGCAGCGCCATCTTTCCTGGATCACTCAGGTCATGTGACTGCATGCATTGATTCTGCAACCCCACCCTTACCCCTCCCCAATGCCCACGCTTACCCCTCCTCTCTCATTTAACTTCCATCTAGGTCATTGTGGCTTCTGGCGCTTTGCCACCTTTTGCAGTATTAGCCAGATTGCTTTGTGCATGAATGGGAGGCGGAGCTTAACCTTGGTGCAGCGGCAGTCCTCGCTCCTCCTCAGCTTGTGAGTGGCTGTGTGTGCTTTGGGCGGAGGGAGTAGTAGAAGAGCTGAGCAGTGCAGTGTGCTAGCTGTCAGGAAGGTTAGTTGTTTTTTTTTTTTTTTGGTGGGTTGGACAGGGGCCATTCTAATTCTTTTGATGAGGTCGCATTACTTCTATGGACGCTCCTGTTTTTAGGTCAAACATTGTTCAATTATTGGAACTCTATTTTTCTGCTACAGAGCCCCAAATCTCCTGCATAGACATAGTTAAGGCTCCATTCAAAGAATATTAATGTCTCATTCCCCGGGATCTGTCTGAATCTCCGAACCACAGGACAGCACCGTAGACCTTCATTAGTCAGCAGAGAACAATAAGATCTTCATTTGACCAGCATTTGTACTGGACAGAACAGACTAGTTGGCTACACTATTCTGTCCAGCACAGATACCATAAGGGCTCATGCCCACGGATGGAGCGGGATACACCCACAGTTGTACGCCGTGAGAATTAATGGAGACCACCCACCGTAGAAAAATAAAGTAAAATAGAACATGCCACAATTTTTTTCCCCACTGCATAAATCCGCGGCAGAATCCCACATGTGAGGACTGAGCTATTAGTTTCAATAGAACCTAATAGCTGTGTTACTCTTATGTAAATCTTATTTGCAGCTACAGGAAATGTTCAGTGTAGGTGATTGCTGATAAAGGGGAATGTAGAGGTTATTAAATTCAAGGGTTCACATTTTCTCATTGCACTGTGGATGTTTTACTCAGTGTTCAATTAAAGCTATGAACAGTAAGGCCGCCTGCAGACGGCCGGGTCGGATCCCGCTGTTAGAATTCTCACAGCGGGACCCAACCCGAGCCCCTGCAGGGACCAGTGCGGCGCTTACCTCTCCCGTGGCTCCAGCTCTTTGATGTGCCGGCTGCCGGCCAGCCGGCGTATGCGCAGAGCGGAGCTGGAGCCACGGGAGAGACATTTCCATGCGGGCCTCTGCTTGCCGCAATTTGTTTTCTGCATGTATTTTCACGCGAACAAGTCGCGGCCATCTGCATAGGATTGCATTCTGCAATGCAATCCTATGCAGGCGTCCAGGGGTGGAAATTCTGAAGGAAATCCCACCGCAGAATTTCCGCCCGTGTGCAGGGGGCCTAAAGCATTTTGCCTGTTATTAAAGGGGTTGTCTCGCGGCAAGCATCAAAATTTAACATTACCCCATTCCCCCTGTCACCCCCCTGGCATAAAATAGCAAATTAAAGCGGTTTTTAAACCGCTTGCTACTCACCGATCCGACGAAATAAGGAGTTTAAAAAATCTTCTCCCTAAGATGGCCGCCGGTCCTTTCCCAGGGATGCACTGCGGTTTTCTCCCATGGTGCACCATGGGCTCTGTGCGTTCCATTGCCGATTCCAGCCTCCTGATTGGCTGAAATCGGCACACGTGATGGGGCGGAGCTACGATGACGACGTGGTGACTAGCTCTCCGGCACGAGCGGCCCCATTCAGCAGGCAGAAGACCGCACAGCGCAAGCGCGTTTAAAAAAAGCAAGAAGCCAGCGAAATTAGACGGAGCCATGGAGACGGGGACGCTAGCAACGGAACAGGTAAGTGAATAACTTCTGTATGGCTCATATTTAATGCACGATGTACATTACAAAGTGCATTAATATGGCCATACAGAAGTGTATAACCCCACTTGCTGCCGCGAGACAACCCCTTTAAGTTTAGTTAGATTGTTTTTGTCTATAATTGTGCTTTAGATAAAAATCAGACCACATTTTAATAGTAATCAATGCAGAAATCCAGGTGATTCCAAAGGGGTCCCCTTAATTTTTTTGCAACCGTACTAGCTTTTAGTAATAACTAGAGATGAGCGAGCACCAAAATGCTCGGGTGCTCGTTACTCGGGACGAAATTATCGCAATGCTCGAGGGTTCGTTTCGAGTAACGAACCCCATTGAAGTCAATGGGCGACCCGAGCATTTTTGTATTTCGCCGATGCTCGCTAAGGTTTTCATTTGTGAAAATCTGGGCAATTCAAGAAAGTGATGGGAACGACACAGAAACGGATAGGGCAGGCGAGGGACTACATGTTGGGCTGCATCTCAAGTTCCCAGGTCCCACTATTAAGCCACAATAGCGGCAAGAGTGCCCCCCCCCAACAACTTTTACTTCTGAAAAGCCCTCATTAGCAATGCATACCTTAGCTAAGCACCACACTATCTCCAACAAAGCACAATCACTGCCTGCATGACACTCCGCTGCCACTTCTCCTGGGTTACATGCTGCCCAACCCCCCCCCCACGACCCAGTGTCCACAGCGCACACCAAACTGTCCCTGCCCAGCCTTCAGCTGCCCTCATGCCACGCCACCCTCATGTCTATTTATAAGTGCGTCTGCCAGAGGAAAAGCAGGCACACACTGCAGAGGGTTGGCACGGCTAGGCAGCGACCCTCTTTAAAAGGGGCGGGGCGATAGTCCACAATGCTGTACAGAAGCAATGAGAAATCCAATCCTGTGCCACCTCCATCTGGAGCTACACACGTGGGCATAGTTTGGAGAACTACTACACCCAGCAGAGACCCAGAACACTGAGGACAGTGACAGGCAGCCCAAATAGATTTTTTTCCCCAAATGTTTTTGCAAAGGCCCACTGCCTATATTCAATCAATAATATGTCTTCTGTCCCTGCCTAAGCGCTTCTGGCCCTGGAGTATTACTGCAGGGCGCAATGCTCTGCACGCCCGATATACCAAAAAAAAAAAAAATGTGCAACACTGCAAAAAGCAGCCTCCACAGTACTGCATACGGTTAGATGTGGCTCTAAGAAGGACCGTTGGGGTTCTTGAAGCCTAAAATCACTCCTAACACTCTCCCTATAGCAGCTCCGGCACCAACAGCACTTTCCCTCCTCTATGTCAGAATGCATCTGTGGCGAGCCGCGGGAGGGGCCGATTTATATACTCGGGTGACACCTGATCTCGCCAGCCACTCACTGCAGGGGGGTGGTATAGGGCTGGAACGTCGCAGGGGGAAGTTGTAATGCCTTCCCTGTCTTTCTATTGGCCAGAAAAGCGCGCTAACATCTCAGAGATGAAAGTGAAAGTAACCCGAACATCGCGTGGTACTCGCCTCTAGTAACGAGCATCTCAAACACGCTAATACTCGAACGAGTATCAAGCTCGGACGAGTACGTTCGCTCATCTCTAGTAATAACCCTTTTTTTCCTTTGTCTTCAGGGTCATCTCAGGAGTTCATCCTTTATTACAAACGTTTCCATTCTAAGCTATATTCTGTATATTTATTCTTATCTGCCAGCCAAGCTATAGATATTAGTGTTTTGAGGTTTTTCTTGGCGTGGATCAGATGTTGAATTAGTTGGGTGCTGGGTGGCTTGGAATGTTTAAGCCATTAAACGGACCCTGGGAAAAGAAGCAGAAGTTGGAAGCCATAAATGCATAAAAACAGCTTCTCAGCCAATTTATGAAAAGTGCCAGTAGTTGTTTCAATGTTGAAAGGCCTAAACTTCTAAAAGCATTAAGCAAGATTCATTAGAAGCAGCTGGACCAGCAGTCAATCTATTTCTAAGAAGTTTAGAATGTAATCTTATTTTACTTGAACTATTTACAAGAGTGAAAAGCCATGCAAGCCTATTTTTGATAAGCCCTAACGGCCTTTTTAATCTGCGCTTGTCAAAATAATGCCGATGATGGTTTTGTATGTTTTCCAGCACTATATGTATCCCTTTACCTCCTAAACCTGCTTACAATTTGCTTCCAATATTAATAGTGTAAGTCCTTAAAGAAAAAGTACCAAAAACATTATAAAAAGCCCTTTTACGGCACATTAAAAATGTCTATTAAGCAGGATTAGAAAAAAATGGCTGTTTTCTTTCAGAAATACCCCAACTGTCCATGGGTGATGCCGGGATTTGCAGTTCTGCTGTATTAACCCCGCAGTGACGAAGCCTATTTGCACCTTAATGACCAACTAGTTTTTCCGTTTCGTTCATTGTCACTTTTTAATTTTCCATTGATATAGTCATATGAGGGCTTGTTTATTGCGGGACAAGTTGTATTTTTTAATGGCATCATTTTTGGGAACATATATCTGTATAACTTTTATCTAATATTTTTTTATTGGGATTGGGGAATAAAAAGAAATTCTGCCATTTGTTTTTTTTCGGATTTCATTTTTACAGTGTTCAATGTGCAAAATTCATGATGTTATAAGTAGAGATGAGCGAGCATACTCGCTAAGGGCAATTGCTTGAGCGAGTGTTGTCCTTAGCGAGTACCTGCCCACTCGGAAGAAAAGGTTCGGCTGCCGGCGCGGGTGAGCGGTGAGTTGCGGCGGTGAGCAGGGGGGGAGAGAGGGAGTGAGAGATCTCCCCTCCGTTCCCCCCCCCCGCTCTCCCCCGCCGCTCCCCGCCGGCACCCGAATCTTTTCTTCCGAGTGGGCAGGTACTCGCTAAGGACAATGCTTGCTCGAATAATTGTCCTTAGTGAATATGCTCGCTCATCTCTAGTTATAAGCTTATTCTCTGGGTCCGCACAATTCCAGCGTCGCCAAGTTTATATAGTTTTATGTTTTGTTATTTTTTTAAAGATTTGCTTTAAAGGGCCAGAACGTTTTAATTTTTCCATCGACCGAGCTCTATAAGGTCTTGTTTATTGCGGAAGGAACTGTAGTCTTCATTTATCCAATTTTTATAAAAACACAAAATAAAAGTTGGTCCTGCACTTCTTTAAAAGAGCAAGATTGAGAGTTCAGGAAAAAGTTTGGAAGACTTAGCCACAGTAGTAATTTCCTCCACAGAGAATTCCTCTGAAGGATGTCCAGATGAAGTGTTTAAAAAGTAAACATTTTTTTAATTTAACATATAAAACAAGAAAGGACTGTTACATGAATAAAGGTCAATGCATTAGCTACCGGCAAGTGCAACGCGTTTCGAGGTCTTAAACTACCCCTTTATCAAGCATACCCGTATAATGGAGTATGCTCGAATACTTAAAGGGGTTGTCTCGCGAAAGCAAGTGGGTCTATATACTTCTGTATGGCCATATTAATGCACTTTGTAATATACATCGTGCATTAAATATGAGCCATACAGAAGTTATTCACTTACCTGCTCCGTTGCTGGCGTCCCCGTTGCCATGGTGCCGTCTAACTTCGGTGTCTTCTTGCTTTTTTAGACGCGCTTGCGCAGATGGATCTTCTCCCTTCGGCTGGTCTTGGAAGCATCAGCGTTTTGGCTCCGCCCCCTTGTACGTGTCATCAAGTAGCTCCGCCCCCGTCACGCGCCGATTCCAGCCAATCAGGAGGCTGGAACCGGCAACGTCATGGGGCGGAGCTACGCGATGACGCGTACAAGGGGGCGGAGCCAAAACGCTGATGCTTCCAAGACCAGCCGAAGGGAGAAGATCCATCTGCGCAAGCGCGTCTAAAAAAGCAAGAAGACACCGAAGTTAGACGGCACCATGGCAACGGGGACGCCAGCAACGGAGCAGGTAAGTGAATAACTGCTGTATGGCTCATATTTAATGCACGATGTATATTACAAAGTGCATTAATATGGCCATACAGAAGTGTATAGACCCACTTGCTTTCGCGAGACAACCCCTTTAATTTTCCCAGAGTCTCCTCCCCTCAGGGATGTAACGTCTCACTTAATCAAAGTGTGTGTGATGTGGTTCAGACGTTGGGACGCATGCAGCACGTGTAGTGTCATGTGATCCGTCACCCATCTGGTTCCATGGAGGGTGCGCTTAGGAGTCACGTATCACTCTTCTAAATGCTGACGCTTAACTAATGACATCACACGTCCACAATGGATGACAATGCGTTCCAATGTGCCTCTCAACGGTAATGGACCGTGCAATGACATTTATACTGTAATATTATAATAGGGGGACTAATTCCTGCACTAATCACCTGCCGTGGTGGTTTGAATACATGCAAGATGATATTGACAAACCTGTCTACTAGAGATGAGTGAGCATACTCGTTAAGGACAATTACTCGAGCGAGCATTGTCCTTAGCGAGTACCTACCCGCTCGGAAGAAAAGATTCGGGTGGCGGGGAGTGGCAGGGGAGAGCAGGGGGGAACGGAGGGGAGATCTCTCTCTCCCTCTCTCCACCCCGCTCCCCCCTGCTCACTCCCGCAACTCACCGCTCACCTGCGCCAGCAGCCGAATTTTTGCTCCCAAGCGGGCAGGTACTCACTAAGGACAATACTCGCTCGAGTAATTGTCCTTAGCAAGTATGCTCGCTCATCTCTAGTGTCTACCATTACTAAAAAAAAAATTGGAAAAGCTCAAAATGGCTTAAAATGCATAAATTGTAACCAATAAAAGTTGATTCCTAGAGTTAAAGGGTATGTTTGTTTATTACTATCTCGTGACAGTCGTGTTGTAATAAAAAGTACATAAACTTAAATTTAAAAAGAGGCCATCGTAGCTGGCAGAGCCAGAGGCTATATAAAAGTCTCCGGTTGCCTTGCAAACCAACGGGACCCCGCAATCATATCGCGGGGGTCCAATGGGTGACAGAGGGATCACTTGCACTTATTTACGTGCTTTTGGGAACCAATGAGTTTCAAATGAGAGGGGGACACACCTCCCTGCAAAGTTGTTGGCTAGTCATTGAAAGATAATGATCACCTCTTTGCACCAGACGATAATTAATCAATCAGCGACTATTTTTAGGTGAGTGACTAATGCATGAATTCTCGACTAGAGTTGAGCGAGCACCCAAATGGTCGGGTCCGCGTTATCCGAGTCGAGCTTTTCGTAAAATTCGAGAACTCTACTCGAGTAACGAACCCCATTGACTACAATGGGAGACTCGAGCATTTTTGTATGTGGGACGCCGGCTTTTTTTCTTGGCGTTCGCGCTCTCTCGCTCTCTCTCTCTCTTTCTCTCTCTACCCCTCCCCCTCTCCCGACGCCTCTCCTTCTCCCTCTCTCCTTCCTGCCAGACAAAAAATTTGCCAATGACGTGCGCTGCAGCGGGGAGGGACCAAGCAGGCACGCCACGGCGGGGAGGAGCAAAAAACTGAGGCGGGATCGAACACGATTTGATCCTCGGCAGAGTATGTTCGCTCAACTCTATTCTTGACTCATCACCCAGTTGATGGCAAGGCTTAGAGGGAACAGCTAGCTCTTGCATTCACTATATCTAACAACTATTTGGACGATAATTGTGAAACCAGCCTTACTTGCCATTCACCTGTTGTCTTATTCTGCCTCCAGCAGGAAGTTGCAGTATTGCTCTACGAACGGCAAAGTTCCTGCGCCAATCTGCACATCTGAAGTAATCTTTAATAGATCTGCGGAGACCACAGTGTAATGTCCCAGGAAAGCGCTCTTGGAAATCTTGTCAGATGCGCAACAAGGCGGTTATCGATTGGAGAGAAATGCAGTGGATCTACAATGTCGGATCTCTTTCTGAAGGGTTTGAACAATGATTTTGAAATACATTGTATTAAGTCCCTATTTAAGGTTCTACAAGAGATTATTGTTATTTTGGGGGTAACTAGAATAATATAGAGATGCAGATGGAATAACTAGATTTTATTGTAGCAGGTTATTGGCAAGAGAAGTGGTTCTTTTGATTGGATGTTCTGGACTCCGTGATTGGGTGCGTATATGAGTGGAAGGAGTCCAGTGTCTTTGGTTGAGGATTTGTACTCTGTGATTGGAAGAATGAATCCATAAGGAGTTATCTTTACGAATGGTAATTCATACATAATAAATGAATTTGATTGCTTTGACAAGGTTGGTGTGTGTTTTTTGTCGTGGGCATTACGGATAACATTGGGCACTGAATTCAATATCTTTAAAGGATTGGCCGCCTCTCATGGCCACTTCAGGGAACGTTGTTTTACATATCGAAGACGATGTTGGTGCCTGTTTTAAAAATTCTTATGATATCGGTGGATGTTTTATGTATATTATTTGTACATTTTTTATACATTTTATGTCATTTCATTTTAGTTTAGGTAAATTATTGGTTCTATTATTGGGGGTGGGATTATGCTAATGGTATATAACCCTTCCGTGGCTGTGAGAGACTATGCCCCAAAGGAAGCTGTGGAAGCGAAACTTGAGTCAGGCAGGGGACTCTCCATGTTGGATTGTGTTCCTGCTGTTGTAACTTGCCTGTTTGTGAGTATAATGAAAAGGACATACCCATACTTCTCTTGTTGCCAAAGCTTTGTTGCACTCTATCCTGTCTTCTACCTCTGTATTAGAGATGATAGATGGTTTTGGAAGTGGACAGGTGTAATTGTGAGGAAGCTATCGGCACTGAAGATTTGGTACTTGTGTCTTGCGATTACTTCGCAACTGACATTCCATTCTTTGGTTTCTAGCGGAGCGCATTCTGTAATGTATGACTACTGATTAAAAGAGATTTGAGACACACTTGGTTTGCTGCACCCAGTAGACCTTAACCAGCTGTAGGGGAGCATTCATTTCTTTGCATATATAGTGAACGTTCCCGGCTGTGAGCAACCGCAATACCGAGTGTTCCATCAAAGGCCAAACCAGTGAGAGACCACAGCAGTGAGTGTTCTTTCAAAGGCCATCAGGGACAGCTCAGTCGAGAATCACTCACACATATTTATGTATTTTTGGGAATCATTGAGTGTTCAGTAGGAGGGAAAAATGTTCAAAATAGGTGGAAGCCTCCTTGCAAAGTTGTTGGCTACTCATTGAAAGATACTGATTACCAGTTTATATCAGACCATAATTAATTAACTAGGGACTATTTTTAGGTGAGCTTAAACAAAGCAATTAGCAAATGTATTCTTAAGGCCCATTTAGACACGATTATAGCTCAAAATTCACTCAAAAGCCGTCTTTTGAGCGATAACCATTGCTTCTAAACACCTGCCTTCATGGACTTTTCGTGCACTGTTCGTTTATTGCTCATTTCTAGTTTTCCAGAAATGAGTGATGACTTATTAGCGGCGCAGGCTGATATCTCAGCCGTCAGCACTGATAAGATTTTCTCAGCTGGTATTCTGCTGGGAGTTCTCAGTGGGACGCCAGCTGAAAGCACAGAGAACAATACAGCTGTTTACATATACAAAACAGCTGCATTGTTCTCCTAGCTATCCTGCTCCGTCTGCATTAACTATTTAGCAGCTGATTAGCTACTTAGTTATGCAAAGATGTTTGCTCAAAACTGTCACTCAAACTGACGTTTGAGCGATTTTTGAGCGATCATCTTTCAGTGTAAATAGGCCCTTAGTCATCATCCAGTTGGAGACTGTGTTTACATGGAACAGCTATTGCTTACATCTACCCCATCTAATGACTATTTGGACGATACTTGTCCTGTGTAAAGCCAATCTTACTTTGCCATTCACCGGCTGCCTTATTCTACCTCAAGCAGGAAGTTGCAAGATTGCTCCATGAACTACTAAATTTCTGCGCCAATCTGCACATCTGAAGCGATCTTTAATAAATCACTTCTGCAGAGACCCAAGCGGTATTAGTGTATCTTGATGCCACCAGCAGGATAGGTGGAGACAAGAGACACGCCCTGAACCAACGCCCCCACCAGGATTGGCTGCTCAGGACAATGAGTGGCCATTATCTCCCCTGTTGGCTCCTCTGAAATACCTCTCCGCCGCTCGCCATTGTTCCGTTGCTGGCTTCTGCGCTGTCACTGTCCACTGTGCCATCATTGGAGGCTGGCGAGGAGACAGTGGGGAAGCATGGCGGAGTGAAGGCAGAGCAGTGGCCCCACTGACAGCTGAGGGCATGCAAATGCCACAGCAGGAGCAGCAGAACACAGCACCGGTTAGCGTCAGCAGTGCCAACCAGCACAAGGCCCAGCAGAGGAGTCACTGATCAGCGGCGGGGAGCGTCAGCAGTGGCATCGGCAGAAGCTCCAGCATAGGAGTGACCTCAGCTCCGGCGCGCAGTCTGACAGCAGTGGGACACAGCGGCAAGGGGAGCGTCTGCAGTGGCACCACACTAAGGCCCTGCGGAGGAGTGACTGCCCAGAGCTCCGCCGCCCAGTCAGACAGCGGCGGAAGGGTGAAACTGGCGGCGTGTTCTGCAGAAGGAGGGCAGCACTGCGCCGCAGACAGTAAGCAGGGGGAAACAGCGATGGAGACAGTACACTGCCAGCATCAGCGGTATTATTGAGCAAATCAGGAGCTAGGGGTGTGACATGGGTGTTCCCCCTGTCAAATCCCTAGCTTCTGGTGGCGTCAAGAAACACTAATACCGACCGAAGCCTCTTGCCCCAGAAGAAGCTCATCTGATGCGCAACGATATTTATAACTTGTCTGACATGACAGTGGGAAATTATATTTGTAGTATATGTATTGGGGGTATTAATATGTTTGGTGATTTGCCCCCACACAAGGTCTTCATGAAGAGTGATGGTGTTTGTTTTTTGCTTTTGTTATGTTTTGTGTCTTTTTAGTGTAGACTCTAGGGCATTTTTGCATTTTCTCTGCTACATGTTTTAACGCGCAGTAAAGTGGAAAGTGACTTTTATGTAACGCTTCTGGTAGATCTCTTTGATAGGGAGCTCAGGTTGTAGCGCTCTGACTTGTGCCCTTTACAAATGTTTAATTGTGCTCCATAAACACTTGCCAAGAATGACTTTTTGGCTTTATAACTGCATACTTGAACTATAGTTTCTTTTTATGTTGGTTACGTGGAGGTTTCAGAAGGGTTAGAGACAGAATGGGAAAACACTTGACTGTATCTAGTGTCTAATTACAGATAATGAATAATTGCATTTTTGTTCTGAAGCGGTATTATACAGATATGCAAGATATTTTCACTGGTTTTATATTGTATTAAATAGCGGGAATGATCCTTTATTCACGTGCATCGTTAATGTGTCAAATTTATTGACTTTTTTTCTTCTTCCCAAGCGAGCCTTCTTTGTCTCATGAGCCGTTACCTGCAGTCACCTTCTCTTTTATTATGAAATGTCAACTCCCTAAACTATGGAGAATGCTACTTCTTAATAAACATTACACAGGTCTGAAGAAAATTGTATCAGGAATGGAAATAATTTTTTTAAAGGGGTCCTACCATCAGGTTTTGTTACAGAAGCGGACATTTCCTCTCATAAATTATTATGCGGAGCCTTTTCATCATACTGTATAAGGCTTTACGTTTAGGAGATCTGCTCCTATATATATTTATAAGTCTACGCCACTGGTCCCTAACTACAAACTCCAGCACTATACATTTACATCAAATGGCACTAAGGGGTTAATCTATATATAAAATCTCCCAAACATTATGTGAAAGGGGTCTCCATTTTGGTCTAGACACAAAATTCTTCCAGGGACCAAAGGGAAAGTTATGTTACCTAGTGCCACAGTCTTCCCAATCTTCCTGTCCCTAGCAGCACTCTTCATACGTGCAAGATGGCCATGGCAATTCTTCGACTACCCAATGCCAACTGAGCTCTGCCGCTGCATTGTCATCTAAGACATTACCTGCCTCTGCTCAGTCAAGAAGCGGCATTCACTTTCTGCTTTCTGACCAGAAGGGCCCGTTCACACTGGCGTATTTTCTGTCCATATTCACTCCTTATTTTTACGGATTAGATATGAATAGTGATGAGCGAGCATTGCCCTGAGCGAGTACCTGCCAGCTCGAGTCACCAAAGCCCTAGCCAGGCTAGATATTTGATGTGTTTTATCTCAAGCACACCTGATGAAACTAATGAAGCCCTTGATTAGTTGCATCAGGTGTGCTTGAGACAACATCTAATTAGCAAATGTATGTTCTTATGAGGGATTCTGTTCAGGGGGTTGAATAATGACGAGACTGCACTAGCCATTAAAAGCGTCATTTTGTGTTGAATTTGAAGAACCCGCTTATTATATTAGTTGTGTCAAGCTATTTTAATTCTCTTTGACCGTTTTGCTTTGTTTGTTGAAACTGCAGAAAGTTTGTAAAGTTGGCAAATAAACCTAATTTGCCTTGGGGGTCGAATAATTGATTACAATTATCCCTACCAATTGCTAGAATGAAGAACATCTCTACCCCCCCCCCCCACACACCCCACACCCCTCCATTCTCACAAGAAGTTGCATAAACGGCTGGGAGCCCTTGTCATTCTAGTCATTTAGTATATTTTACTGTACTCTTCAAGGGCATACACTGCTGAGGAGGAAGATGCAGCCCACCTCCTGTCCTACAGTATGTCCGCAGCAGGCATGAACCTCCCTACCTCTGTCTGACCTCACCAGCATTGCATGACTAGGTTACACACAGTCCATGCATTCACTTTACTATTACACTATGTTTCGGGTTCATTTACTGTTAAATATCTTGACTATGTTTCTATTGAATTACCTTAGGTATGGGAGCTGTACATTTTATTAGGGATGTGAATGTAATATGTGGGTGGTTCAATATTAAAAGCACATGCTGTTGAGTTATAAATACGAAAATTACAGGCTACAGCTGCCATACACATTCTCTGGAAGAAATACAATGTATATTGGGTAAGCCGGAAAAATAGCCAGAATCCGGCTCATGAGCTTGTGCTGCAAAATGTTCATTTCATTCAAAAAATCCCTTAAAAACATCAAGACATTTGCATGGACATAACATGAAGGCCATCGTGTTTCCAACACACCTAAACGTTCTTCGTTATGGCTGACCAAATACCATCCTAATAATAAAATACCTACATGAAAACCATTGGTCCATCAGAAAACTATATACTGAGTATTTTATCAAAATCCATTTAATATTCACAAGCTGATCACTGTATTGTGATACGATATTCAGCTTATGGTCAAACAACTTATTCCTTCCTTGACTCGAACTGTGATGTAATAATTGTCTCCTGGACTTGGACCTTATTCTCCTTTCCTCTCTACAGAGTAACCAAGAGGGATAGCCTCTCTAGCTCAAATGGGACGAAACCACTGCAAGTTTTCTCTCAAAGTCTACCTCCTCACTACAATTTCTTTGGGCACAAATTAACTACCCCCATAGGAATTGAATATATAGCGTGTTTGGGGTGATTACTTAAAGAGGTTTTCCAGTGAAATATCATCAGGATAGGTCATCAATAGTTGATCAGCTGGGGTCCGTCACTCAGGACCCCGACCAATCAGCTAAGCGGGCGCATGCTGTAAGCGTCACAGCAACACAGAATGGAAACTGCTGCACTGACCTCTGTGTAGTGGCCCGCGCTTGTAACTGCAGGCACAGCTCTCATTGAAATCAATGGGAGCCATGCCTGCAGTTACAAATGCTAGCCACTACATGGGAGGTCGTCGCGGAGGCTTCCCTTTCCAAATACACAGAAGTCTCCACACCAACCTCCGTATAGTGGCCGGCACTTGTGACTGCAGGGACGGCTCCCATTGATTTCAATGAGAGCCGTGCCTGCAGTTACAAGTGGCAGCCACTACATGGAGGTCGACACTGAGGCTTCTGCTCCGTCCTCGGTGTATTTGTGGTGCTGACAGCATGCGCCTGTACAGCTGATCGGTTGGGCTCCTGAGACTATGAACTACTCATGACCTATCCTGAGGATCTATCCCCTTTAAAGCTCTTAGAATAGTGTTTGTTTCTTAAGAGTCAAGGAACTTATATAAAAAGTCTACATGCCCCTATTAAAATGCCATGTTAAAAATCTGCCAAAGATGAATCATTGCAGATTTATTTCCACCTTCAATGTGACCCGTTATCTGACCAATTCCATTTTTAGGGTGGAAAAAAAAAAAAGAAGTAAAAAATAATCCTCAGACTGCGTTGTCTAAATTAGCGTTGTATAAATGTTGGATGCGATTAGTAAATCTGCATCACTGTTTTCGTACAAGTTGCATGATCCGGTTCAGATATGCTGTCATATCCTCCAGTGAAGAATGTTCTGCGTGGATATACGGAGATGTGATTTAAAGATCTGGCTCCAAATTACAGACTAACGTGACATATAGAGGGTTTTATTCTTGAAGTAAGGATAGGTTAGAGGAGCAATCGCGGCGACAAATAGGTGGATGAGACTGCCAGGGAAAACGAGAAAGTAATGATAGGGGATGCTTACTTCCTTGTCATTAGCCGACTCTGGATGGTGAAGCGCTTCTGACACCTCTATTTTTCAGACTTCTAAGTACAAGCTGAACTTTAAGCAGCAACTTCATTGGTCAGCAGTGTGCAAGGATGAGAGAGGCAGAACAAACAGTTTAGGATTTTTTGGGGGCCCAGTTTTTCCTTTTTTTTTACTACCTTTTCCAAATACACTTAGAATAACTGAAAGTGATCTCTAAATGTTAAAGGCTTTGTATACTTTTGCTCTCTTTTATTCTACTTTCTTTTCGTCTGTGCGTCTTTGGAAATGAAGACTTTTTGTAATTGGTTTCCATTCAAAATGTCTGATTGTTTGATGTCTATACTTGTATTGTTTTTCAAAGCACTGCAGACTGGAGGACTGAAATCTTAGCACAACCCCTTCAGTGAGAGTAAACTTGACAGGTTGTTCCTCAGCCTCTCCCTTAGGTGACTCCCCTTTCATGAGCAAGCATGCTGTGAGGGGGGCACATTACACACTGAGGGATTTCAGAGAAACGACCCCTCAGGGGTTTTCTACAGTGACAGCAACAAGGCAGCACATTGTCTGTAAGGGGAGCACATTAAACACTGAGGAATTTTTTGACAGATGACAGCTCAAGGGTTTTCTGTAGTGACGGGACAAAGACAGCACATTGTGTGTCATTTGTAGGTTCACGTGAGTCTTCAACACAGGGAAGTGCAGTCTATGGAAATCTTATATGTTATAGTTTATTGCATTCACTCCAAATCATAAGCAGTAAATGAGGATGATACGCCTGTGATACATCTGGAGCAAGAAAACTATCAGGGCCCTCTCACACGAGCATTGCATATTTGCTGCATGCCGACAATCCCCATACACTATCTTGGCATGTATGCGCGTAACAGGCTCGAAGATGGTGCATGTTACGTCCTTTTCTTATGCGCTGTGTGAGGCTCACAGTTGAAAGTAATATGAAGTTTATGTAGGAGATTTTCCCACACGGACGGCTTCCACAGCTTCCATTGAAGTCAATGGATTTTTCTCCATGCAGGAGAGAGTTGTAGGACAGTGTTATGAGATGTGGGGAGATGCTGATCATCTCACCAGCCCTCATGCCCTAGCATCCTGCACCTTGTAGCTCTCCATCCATCTATCCACCCCTCCTCACTTGCCCATAGTACAATTAGGCTCTGTTTTTAGTGGACCTCATCTCCCACCACCTTTTCATTTGATCTAGAGATGGCATTGTATACAACTATATAGTATTTATCTGTTGCACCACCAATATATCTCATCTGATCAGTGCTAGGAATGCCCCCACACCAGAAACGTGAATGTAAAATATAAGGCAAGTATGAGGCTTTCTTAATGCATCAAAAAGAAAACTCCATGCAAACCCCCACCCCCTTTCCACCAGACAAAAAAAACCAAAACAGATAAGTGCACAATTTTTTTTCCTGCAGGGACTTTGTAAGATATGTGTTGATTTTTCATTCACAAAGGTTTCCAGAGCTTTTAACTATATCAACTAAACCAGTGACTCGCAGTTAAAGAGATTTTTTGGTATTTTGTGATAATTGTAATTAAGGAGTATTTCATATTCTGCTAATAAAGGCTGCTCTTTGGATAAGAAGCCGTGGAACAATTAACTCTGAAGCCTGTGATTGGCTGAGCAGTCACATGCACAAAGTACAGCCATCGCTTCCCTTGCTGGATGGAGACTCGCTCAATCAGATGAATATGTCATTTTTCATTATTTTACACTATTTTAATCCCATAAAAAATTTGTTTTGAACTTCCGGAAAACTTATTTAAAGGGCATGTCCAATGAAAAATATAATTTTGAGAGCTACTTAGGCATGCTGTTAAACATGAAAGAGGCTTACCTCACTGGGTCCCTGCCACCCCTATACCAATGGTGCTGATCCCTTGCTGCCCTCGACTTCCTGCTCTAGCAATATTGTTCCGACACAGGGACATCCGACCGCTGCAGCCAGCCATTATCAGGAGCTACATGACCGCTGTGTGATCAGTGAATGACGGCGGCAGCTGCATGCATTTTATCTAAATAGTGGTTTTCAAGAGTGGACAGCTGCCATGTGCCTCCACGGATGCTCTCCTGCCCACTCTGACATAGAGACACAATTGCGCACTGGGGGATAGAATTGCCAAGACGACTACAACATGCAGCCAGTATCATGCATGGTTCCTATTAAATAGAATAGCAGCCCTGACGGACTGCTGGCAGTTACAATACACAGGGAGGGATTCACAGGCTGAACCATGATCAATTTCTTTAGCAGTTTTTGAAGTATCGTTATTCAAATCGATTAACCCCTTCAGTACTTGTGTGCGTATATCTAACTTCGAAAGGCAGGTAAGCCTTTGTTTTTCTTCGTGTTTGACATGAAGTTGCTTATATGGTCATATTATATTATGTTACGGCATGCCGCAGCGCCGCTCTTTTAGCTCACCTGCTGCTGCGGTTGGTCACTGTTTACATTCCTGCAGCAGAAGCCATATCCCCCCAGTGCATAGTCACTTCTACCTGTAGGGCCCATGCGTGTACCTTTCGTCCTGCCTAAAGGGCCAGTGTGCACTTTGCTAAATTGTCCCCAGCCTATCCCCAGTCAGCCCTAGCTATATTAGGCATCCTCCCTGAGCCTAAACAAGGGAGCAATTTGTTTCCCCCGTTGATAACCCCTGATCAGTGTTTGGTGGCTGTCCTGGTTTTCCTGACCCATGCTTATTTCTGACTAATCTGACTTCTCTATCCCTGACCATGGCGACATTTATCGGACTCCTCTCTCTGCCAGCCCTGACCTGAACTGTTTATCGTATTGCACCTGTTTTGCCAGCCGTTGCCTCCTGCCTGTCTTCCATACTGAATTATATGCTGCTCTCACCTTGGTAAGCCCCTGGTTACGTCCCTGTTCACTCCCTCAGGTACCACGCCTTAACGTAGCATCAGCTGCCACATGACTGAGACTACTTCTGGACATAATGGCTTGGGGAACTTGCAGCAAAGACCAGATCCCAATTGGTGGGGTGAAAACTGGGGTACCCCAAGTGCTGCCTCCAGATTTAGCCAAAAGCCAAATCAGTGTGGGGCAAAGTAGATTCACATCCATTCAATGACAAATTACTGTATTTTATAATATATTACTGTATTTTATATGATGTTGTACATTTCTTTGTTAACAGAAAGACATTGCCAACATGGACCTCGTCATGGAGGCAGACTCCGGTACCTTTATGCCACTGGGTATGCAGTTTTCCGGCAAGCCACAAGCCAGGGCCATAATGGAAGAGGTCATGCAACTTCTGGAGCCCATCAACATAACCCAACTTTATGACTATGCTGATGGAACGGACATAAGTTTTTGGATGGAAGCCGGCGTCCCAGGTGAGCAGAAGTCTCCATCATCTTGCTTCTGATAGCACAATAGTATTTGATAGCAGTTACTACATGCCCGCTACCTAGTTACACATAAGGCCACGGGTTAAGATCTGACTTCACTTCTGAGATGGAAATTATCATCGTGTTTCTCCTGTAAATCTGCCAGGAAAATTAAAGGTAAGACGCACAAAGTCTCAGAAATGAGCGAGTCAATTAAGTTGCAATTCCTGAGCATTAGTGAAAACAAGTGACACATCTCCGCAACCATGCAAGAAATATATATTTGCGTTTTTAGCCTCAAATCTATAATTTTATGTTCATAATCAGCCATTTGCATTAGTTTAATGTAGCAGAAAATAACTGCTTTGTATACCACTGTCTAAGAAGTCTTCTTGCCCACAGAGACTATTTTCTGCCAAGTTTTATGAGGTATAATTAAAGATTATTTCAAAGAATGATAGGGTCAGTGCATTTCGCTATGTAGTAAAGTAGAATAGCGCATGACTGGCAGATGGGAACACAAAGTGCAGTCTTGCAATAAATGTGTTGTCACATTTGCACCTCATCTCATCGCGAAGAGTCGGCGTTATAGAGCTGCTTGATTGACGGCACAAAACACACTGCATCGTCCTAATAGAACAATAAGGCAGCGGTAGAACACTTCACATTCTGATAGACTAAAGCGTGAATTGAAAAAGCGTCTCATGTCCAGGGAAGAACACCTCCAGGAGGTAACACTTCCTTACCTAAGACACGTCTACCATATGTCTTATTTCCTTTCTTACATGTCTTTTAATTTTCTTCAAGTTTCATATTGCATGACAGCCCATAGAATCCCTGCAGCGCCATCCAACATGGCCATAGGCACTCTATGAGCCACCGGATGGTGCTTGTTACAATAGCATATGACAAAATGATTCTCCCCTGGAAGCAGCGCTTTAAGGGGACAATACTTGTGTAATATGGCATTAGATATAACATAGCACATATCAAATTGGATACCTTCAGAGGTAGGCAAGATCTTATAGAAGTCTATGAATGCCCTTTCGGGGCAGTTATACTCTTTTCTGTATTAGCACTTATACAGACTTTGTCATGGTTGGACATTTTTTTCAATGCTCCTCTATGATTTAGGAGTTAAGGTAAAAGAATTTCTTGCAAGTTTTGTTCATGTTCACCTCTTATGTTAATCTTACGGGGTGCCCGTCACTTACATTATTGCACCTGCACACAAGTTTTTTTTACCCAAAAGCAGCAAGACAGTGATCTTGTAGCGATGAAAGCAAGTACATTTTATATTAAGAAGTCATATGATCCCCATAAAAACAATGGACGGTTTGCAACACACCTTATAGAAGTCTATGGAATTTTCAGAAAGAACTCGGCACTGTTTCCTCAACTTTTTTCTAACTCCCAAGATCTTCAATGAAGCATAGCCACCTCTCCAAGGTAGTCCATGCGGAGTACTGCCTTCGTGTATCGGGGGAACTGAGTCTTTGGACTCCCCTTTTCGAAGTAGGTGATAGTCCTGTGGATATGTGCACATTATTGAAATAACCCTTTACTTTCTACTATTCACGAGTCTAGCCTTTTTCATGTTTAAAGGGGTTTTCCAGACAAATACTACTGATGACCCATCTTTAGGATAGGTCATCAATATTTAATCGCTGGGAACCTGCTGTTTGGGATCCCCAGCGATCAGCTGATTGTCTGGCCCGCTGTCATTGCAGCAGAGCTGGATGCCAGGAGTGGGTTCGGAGTAGGAAGCGTCATAGGGTCACTACCATTGAAATCAATGGGAGTTGATGGCTCCTATTACACTTTCGCGTCTGACCTTGGTGTTGAAGAAGGAAGTGCCGGATGTGTGATAGGAGGCTGCAGCTCCGATTTCTTCCACCTCCGATGATGTCCTGTTTCGCTGCACTGACAGCAGGCCAGACTATCAGGTGATCACCGGGAATCCCAAAAAACAGGGAACCCAAGGATAGGTCATCAGTAATTATATGGACAGCACCATTGCCTTACTTCAAAGGGTTCTTGGGTTTAAATCCAACCAAGGGCCACATCTGCATGGAGTTTATATGGGTTCCCTCTGGGTACAAGGTTGTCTCCCACTCTCGTAAAACATAGTAACAAGTTAATTGGCTTCCAAGGAATTGGACCCTGTATATGTCTGAGACAAATGCAATTAGTTTGCAAACCCCAATCTAGACAGGTACTGATTGGAATAGTGATATCTTACTAACAAGCTGTGTAAATTGGCTGATATGGGCGATAACCAGTATTTGTTGATATTCTTTGTTTTCTTGTTAAAAACAAAAAATGATCCTCAGAATTGTGTTTGGCAGAATATTGTTCTGCATAAAATTCTATTTAATGGAAATCAGATGGGACAAAGTATTCTAATTGTTTCAAAAAGTCTTTGGATCAAGGGAACAGCATCTTTGCATCTGTGATTAACATTAAAACTATAGCTCCCTTTGTTGTTTTAGTGTTTACTAAGGAGGCTTAGCCATATGTAAGCGCTGTCCCAGCAGTAATTAAAATAATCCCATCTGAAATAATGAAATATGACAGGGTTGTCACTGCAATTTTTTGGTCCGTTTTTGAAAGGCTTATGAGAAAACCATAAAACATCTGCAGCAGATACACAATTTTTTTTAAAGTGCATTTCTGAGAATCACTATCTTCCGAAGGGCAGTACATACGGCATCTCGCACAGCCAACAAGATCCCTACCATGTACTGATAAAGAAGCAACAACTATAGGTGAGTTTGGCTGGTCACTGGTTTAACTTGCTAAGGCTCTGTTCACATCTGTGCTTAGTTCAGAGCCTCCAGTGTAGATCTGGGAAGGATAACAGGAACCAAACAGACCCCATTATAGTCAATGTGATCTGTTTGGTGCCGTTCCGTTCAACCATAAAACTGTATTGTTCTGCTAGGGGATTCAGTTTTCCTGCTCTCATAATGGAGCAGAATGGAATCCCTAATACAAATGTGAACATAGCCATAGCTGACTCATGCTTCAAGGCTCTTTTGAAGGTTGTACGTTGATTTACAGGGTAGAACATATGGAGATAGTTTGGCGGAGATCAGGAGGATAGAGACCAGAGAATGCTACTGTTACAGATGGCTGTATGACCATGTCGGGGAATGGTGGAGGAGAGCAGAGCAGAGAAAGCTACTATTGCTGCGGGCTGTAATTAATTCCAGGTGAATTTTCTGCTCTTCTCAGCAGTTAGAGAGAACAGAAGCAGCATCTACTTAGAGAGAAGATGAAATAGATGGAGAGATAGCTGTGTAGTATTGAGGGGCCATGCTTATGTTACATAGCCTCTGAAAGAGGAGATGGGAGGGGGAGCTCCTGCATGAGAATGTCCAGCTGATCAGTGCTGGGAACATTCCACAACCTGAAACTTGAATGTATGAGATACTGCAAACCAGGTATGAGGCTTTCTAAATGCATAAGAAGGAAAACTCAATGCAAAACATTGATAAATGCATCATTTTTTTCTGCAGGGACTTGGTAAGATGCATGTGTGTATTGATTTTTCATGCACAAAGGTTTTCATAGTCTTTAGGAGTCTATTGGGACTATAATCACATTTTCCATTATTGAAAAAGGATAAATAATGAAGAAATGACTGAACGGTTTTCAAAAACTTAAAAGGGTAGTCCCACCAAAACAACTTATCACCTACCCACAGACCCAGAGAGATGATGGAGTGGTAGTGTGAACTTGGTGAGGTGATCAAGACCTGAGAAGGTCGAAACGTGTCCTCAGGACGTCTGTATTCTCCTTGTTATGATGGGCACATACTGAATAAAGAGAGAAGAAAGTTTTTATCTCTATGCATCCAAGCTCCTATCATTTAAATGCACTTGTGAACTTGTAACAGCTGCTTCATCTACACAGGAACACTCCTGTTCTTCTGACTGATGGGGGCCCCAGCAGTCAGATCACCACCAATCAGACAAGTTGTTTTGGTGGGACAACCCTTTTAAGGGGTCAGATAGTAGAGCACCTCAAGAGCATATAGGTTTGACAATGTGGAAATACTTTTGATAGGATTTCCTGGTTGAATTTTGAAAATTCCTGTGTTCTGCTAATGACTTTGGAGCTCTTTCCTAATTTTAGACATGAATGCTATAAAGCAAGTAATTAATACATTTTTTCTATGATGGGAACATTTTTATTCATAAAATATTTCCTGACAACTTTATAACTTGGGAAGATCAGGGGCACTGTACAATACATCAAGCCGAGTGGTCTCACAAAATTAAAAATTTCACCACCATGTCTTGATGGGATTTTCCATCTCTAAGGCTGGTTTCACAGGGCAAGAAATTGCGTGATTTTCACGCAATGTGAAAATGCAGAATTATGAAGCTACTGAATTTCAATGTATTCTTTTACATTTGGGATGTTTTCACTCATGCGATGTTGCGAGAAAAAAAAATGGCAGCATGTTCTATCTTTTTATGATATCATCCATTGTTTTCAATGGGGCGGGCGGTAGCAGCCCCGATCTCATTGAAAGCAATTGGAGAACTCTGCAATCCTCTGCCATGGCTGTGACAGCTGCGGTGGGGGAAATCCCTTCAGCAGCGGCTGGGGAAATCCCTTCAGCGGCAGCTCGCGAAATCCCTTCAGCGGCAGCTGGGGAAATCGCTTCAGCGGCAGCTGGGGAAATCCCTTGAGCCGCGGCTGGGGAAATCTCTTGAGCCGCGGCTGGGGAAATCTCCTGAGCCGCGGCTGGAGGAATCTCTTGAGCCGCGGCTGGAGGAATCTCTTGAGCCGCGGCTGGAGGAATCTCTTGAGCCGCGGCTGGAGGAATCTCTTGAGCCGCGGCTGGAGGAATCTCTTGAGCCGCGGCTGGAGAAATCTCTTGAGCCGCGGCTGGAGGAATCTCTTGAGCCGCCGCTGGAGGAATCTCTTGAGCCGCGGCTGGAGGAATCTCTTGAGCCGCGGCTGGAGGAATCTCTTGAGCCGCGGCTGGAGGAATCTCTTGAGCCGCCGCTGGAGGAATCTCTTGAGCCGCCGCTGGAGGAATCTCTTGAGCCGCCGCTGGAGGAATCTCTTGAGCCGCGGCTGGAGGAATCTCTTGAGCCGCGGCTGGAGGAATCTCTTGAGCCGCGGCTGGAGGAATCTCTTGAGCCGCGGCTGGAGGAATCTCTTGAGCCGCGGCTGGAGGAATCTCTTGAGCCGCCGCTGGAGGAATCTCTTGAGCCTCCGCTGGAGGAATCTCTTGAGCCGCCGCTGGAGGAATCTCTTGAGCCGCCGCTGGAGGAATCTCTTGAGCCGCCGCTGGAGGAATCTCTTGAGCCGCCGCTGGAGGAATCTCTTGAGCCGCCGCTGGAGGAATCTCTTGAGCCGCCGCTGGAGGTATCTCTTGAGCCGCCGCTGGAGGAATCTCTTGAGCCGCCGCTGGAGGAATCTCCTGAGCCGCGGCTGGAGGATTCTCCGGAGCCGCGGCTGGAGGATTCTCCGGAGCCGCGGCTGGAGGATTCTCCGGAGCCGCGGCTGGAGGATTCTCCGGAGCCGCGGCTGGAGGATTCTCCGGAGCCGCGGCTGGAGCAATCACTTGAGCCGCCGCTGGAGCAATCTCTGGAGCCGCCGCTGGAGCAATCTCTCGAGCCGCGGCTGGAGCAATCTCTCGAGCCGCGGCTGGAGCAATCTCTCGAGCCGCGGCTGGAGCAATCTCTCGAGCCGCGGCTGGAGCAATCTCTCGAGCCGCGGCTGGAGCAATCTCTCGAGCCGCGGCTGGAGCAATCTCTCGAGCCGCGGCTGGAGCAATCTCTCGAGCCGCGGCTGGAGCAATCTCTCGAGCCGCGGCTGGAGCAATCTCTCGAGCCGCGGCTGGAGCAATCTCTCGAGCCGCGGCTGGAGGAATCTCTCGAGCCGCGGCTGGAGGAATCTCTCGAGCCGCGGCTGGAGGAATCTCTCGAGCCGCGGCTGGAGGAATCTCTCGAGCCGCGGCTGGAGGAATCTCTCGAGCCGCGGCTGGAGGAATCTCTCGAGCCGCGGCTGGAGGAATCCCTTCATCCCTGTGGGGAGGAAGTGATACCCCACGGGGATGAAGGGATTTACCGTAGTGATGTGAGGCTGTTTTCACATTAAAACGCTTCGAATCCATGGGGCTTTTACATGGTGGAAAGTGCGATATTGGGCTGTGAATTCAGCAGTGGATCAGCAGCTGATTTCAGCCTTTCAGCTACAGCTAGTATTAAACAGGAGGAAGTAAAAATACTTAACAAAGTGCAATTCCTTGCCGCCACCAAGAGCGCCACTCACTGCCTGCACCTGGAACTGCTACTGCAGGGAGTGGTGTTTTGTTAAGTATATCTCCTTTCTACTAGCTGTAGCTGAAATTAGTTGCAGATCTGCAGCTGAATCCGAGTCAAAATCCACAGCAATGGTGCAGTTTTTGATGCGGAAATGCTGCAGATTTTTCTGCAGCATCTCTGCTTCATGTGAACGCACCCTAAAGCAGCAACTTGCCTTTGTTGTGTTGGCTGTTGTTGAAAATAATCTTTTTTAAATTTAACGATAAATTGATCAGCTCAGGACCGGCTTCAGATCAGCAGCCAGAAGAGTCTTTGGCTAGCGATACCGTTTCTCAGCAGCTATATGAATGTTTGACCATATAGTATATATTATTATTATTCCTGCGCTGCGGAATAAGTTGGCGCTATACAAATAGAGATTATTATTATTATTATTATATGGATAGGCTCGGTGAGCTCTAGCTCATACTGCCTCTGTCTCATGACCAGGTTGATATCCGTATGTCCCAACTAATATGGAAGAGCCTGTCTTCAATGAAAGAATGGCACCAGAAGAGTAAATGATGGTGAAAGCTGTAATTTTGCTTTACTAATAAGCTTTATATATAGCGCTAACATATTACGCAGCACATTAGTACTAATAACAAGATGTGACATTTGCTGTAGAACGCAGAGTCATGGGTGACTTCATGTGTAGGGGTCGTATCCAAGTTCTGTTTTATCATTCAGATATCATTCATCTCGTTCTTGTGTGTATTTGAGTTTCTATTTAATAACGGTTTGGATTATTTTCCCAGAGAATAAATAAAATCTCCTCTAAGCTTTAGGTTTTATATTAATCTCTCCTGGGCCGATGTATAAAAATAGCAGGGGATTCCTGCCAAAAGGTCAGATGGGTTCATATGCAAAATTACATGCCCCTCCAAATTTTTTTCCCAGAAACACATGTATCAGATTTTTTTAGGATTGAATGTATATACAGATCTTCTACGTCAGGCCTTAAATGTATTCTGCCCTTATTTCATATTTTACCATTGTGTCCTTGGTATGTCACATTGAAAATGCTAATCAGCAATCAGATTGAGTCTTTCGCTGTGATATTACAGCTTTTGCATAAAGACTACAGAGATATCACTGCACAGGCATAATAAACACAGGGATAATATACACAGTGATGTCACAACACAGAGATAATATACGCAGTGATGTCACAACACATCGAAAATATACACAGTGATGTTACAACAAATAGATAATATACACAGTGATGTCACAACAAATAGAAAATATACACAGTGATGTCACAACACAGAAAATATACACAGTGATGTCACAACACAGAAAATATACACAGTGATGTCACAACAAAGAGATAATATACACAGAGATGTCACAGCACAGAGATAATATACACAGTGATGTCACAGCACAGAGATAATATACACAGTGATGTCACATTAAAGGGGTTCTGCATGCAAACTTCTCCACCCAATTGAACGTCTGGTTTGGAGAGACACCACTGCATGGGCTGTTTGTCAAAGCAACTGTCTGACACCCAGCTAGTACCATTAACTAGAAAAGGATACCTGCTGGTTGTTGGGCAGTTACCTCGGTAAATGTTCCACCCTGCATGCTGTGGAATATCTCCATGGCTAATGTCCGATTCACAGTAGAGTATGTCCACAAAACTCTGTGATAAAGTTAAGGTATAATGCACATAATGCAATATACTATAGTGGTAATATACACGGTGTCTCAAAAGTGTGGAAACACCCATTCAGAATCCAATTTTGCATACAAGCTAAGGGGAAAGGCGGAATCCTAATGCTTTATCGGTATTGACGTTCGGTCATCCCGATTTTGGTTTATCAGCAACAGAACCTGTTTCTTGGAGTTTAGAAAAAAGTTTGGCCACTGCACTGTGAGTAATGGGAGATCTGGTTGGGTGGCATTGACATGCCAAGATGACAGGTGTGCTTCGTTCAACTGACATAAAGACGATCTCAACACATTCTGCTTAAGATAACGCCACCATTCACATTGCCTGTAATGAAGAAAAATCACTGTGGTAATATGGGAATAAACAAAGTTATGTTAGAATGAAGCAACACCTTGTAGCGGCACAAAATCGCGATATTGCTGTGAGAAAACACTGATATCACACAGACCAACAATGCGATATCGCTGCCATTTTCTCGTGGCGATATCGCAGCGATATCGCATTGAGCATGTGAAAGCTTTGCACAATGAGATTTAAGACCCAGCTAAGAAAATAATACTATTCATTTGAATATACAAAAATGATGCCCTATGCAAATGAGGTGAAATCTGTCATATTTGTAGGATTGAAAGGCTTTAATTACATTGTTGTAGAAGTTTCTAGAACTCCTTATTCTCTTAACCCTCTCAATACATGGGAGCCATGGCATATTCGTTAGCACTTCTTATAAGCAGCAGTATTATTCTACGTTTAAATGTTTAATATGGTAATATGTCAAAAGAAAGAATAGCAAAACTTAATTAAAGTTTTTTGTTTTTTTTTCCGTTAGTTTATTTTTCTCTAATTAAAGCTATTTCTAGAGAATGATCTTACATTTAATTCTGACAGTTTTATAATTAGAAAAATATGAGTGGCCTGGTAATGATGGAGTTGTAGTTAAAACCGTATTTTTTTTTCAGTCCAATAATATTATGTTTCTCGTGGTAACAGAAGAGAATACATTAAATTGAGCATTACTAAGATAATTATGTTAGCTCTCACATGATACAAAGGAAGTGCACTGAGTTTGATCGTTAAGCTGTTACTTACTTAAAAGGTTTTCCGGTTTTATACAATTAAAGCTTAACACATACTTGTAGTTTCAGATGACTCTTCGGAATACGCTGTCTTGTTGTGTGTGTACATGAGGATGAACACTACTGCTGACCATTATATAACCTGTATCTTAGATAAGAGAAAGAGGTGAACAGCGCCTTGTACTATGGTGACATCAGCTCAGTTTCTGTTATAATATGAACAAGAAAAAAAGGGGAACTCACCTGGTGCTGGGCGGGAATTCCTCGTAAGAGGGCTACCCGCCAGCACCTCTTGTCACGGTTTGCTGTGTATGAATAATAGCCACACTTTTCGTCCCATCCTGATCCAAATAGTTCGGAGAGCCGTCCAGGACAGTACGCCCACTGGTCCTCAGAGGGAATGCATACATAAAGATAAAAATACAGAAAAGAAGAAAACATTCTACGCGCTCGGTGGATCGGGATAAAGATCTGGCCTCTTTCATTTAATAGTTAAACATTCCATATTTTATTCTCAAGTACGGCGTGCAACGTGTTTCAGCACAATGATGCGTCTTTCTCAAGCATCGTGCTTGAGAAAGGCACATCATTGCGCTGAAACCCGTTGCACACCGTACTTGAAAATAAAATATGGGATGTATGGGATGTATAACTTGCATCCTGGAATTTTTATTGGATTTTCCCTCTGCAGGCTCCATCTCTAATTTTCAGTTTTCCATAGGCTGATGGGTTGAAACTGATATGATGGGCTGCTTTTATGTCCCCCATAAACAACAGAAAAAAAGAGGAGATCCTGCTCTCCTATCCCTCATATGCAGAGTAGAAGACATTATACAGTAGTACATAAAAAGTGTAGATTTGATTCGAGTAGCTAAAACATTTACTATTACCGACAGCAGCATCTCTGTGTGAGTCTCTCTGCTTCTTTTTCACTTGGATCCTCCTCATCTCTCCATAGACTTTTATGGGCAATATGTATTCTGATCTCTTAATAATCTGCTAGTCCATCTGAGTGAACTGTTTGGGGGGAGGGGGGAGGAAAGGAGCTTTATAAGTGGAGAAGGACACTTTTTTCCCCTCTAATAAAATATATTCCAAATTGTATTGAAAGTGCAGTGCCTATTAATTCAATGTATAAATGAACGGTTCTACAACTTTCTAATTAACTTTTTGTTTCAGTTGTTTACTTTTTCCGAGATACTGGTTTGCTGTCAGACTTAGACCCCATTTACACTGAAAGATGATCGCTCAAAAATCACTCAAACGACATTTGAGTGACAGTTTCGAGCGATCATCTTTGTATAGTCTATAGTAGCTAATTAGCTACTAAAGAGCTATGCAGGCAGAGTGGGACACCGCCACTATCGCTCGGCGAACAATAGAGCTGTTTTGCATAAGCAAACAGCTGCATTGTTCTCTATGCTTACAGCTCCGCTGTGAACTACCAGCAGGACACGAGCTGAAAGAATCTTATCAGTGCTGCCGACTGTTATAACAGCCTGCACCGCTGATAAGAGTTCATCATTCAATTCTAGAAAACTAGAATTGAGCGAGGAACGAATCGTGCACGAAAACAGCACAATGTCCGTGCATTTAGACGCAATGGTTATCGCTCAAAAGATGGCGAACTTTGAACGAGAATCGTTGTGTCTAAAGGAGCCTTTAGCCTGCTCTCCGCTGAGAACAAGACACAATTGTATCTAGTCTAGACAATGCTCTAAGAGTTATACTGCCTAAACTCCAGACTGATACATTGCAGCAAACCACTGGAAAGATTTGTACAGTGACTGATGATGTAATCAGTACCCAAAGACAATTACATTGTAGCAGTCGTTAACATGACTGGTGTATTGTGATATCTCGATTTGCAGCATTGTTGTTAACTCATTATAGCGCCTCAATTTAACAAGTTAACATTTGCTACATCTGTACTTCTATGTATTTTATGAGGTCATGTCTGCACAGCCGCACTAAATCAAGTCTGTATTTTACAGATTTAGCCACAATTCTGAACTAAACCAAATAAACTATGTTTAGCATATACAGCATCCAGCAGTTATTGTGAGAAAACCTGCTAATGGACAATTACTGCTTTATTCAGGCCTCTCCTACTGTGATAATACAATGTGCAGAATTTTATATATTTAGAAAATATATTTATAAATTCATCAGCTTCGCTTTTAAAAGCGTTATTTCCTTGCTGTATTGTAATTTAGAGTTGTTATATCGCTATTCTATTATTATAATACAGTAATTATCAACAATAGAAAGGACCTCATTTCCTACAACTCATACATACCCCTGTTTAGCTGCCATACAATGGCCTTGTTATCTAAAGATAGCAATATCTTACGTCTTATACTGTTATGTGATTATTTAAACTCACTGCTGTAATGAGAAGAAAGGATATTAAGGGAAAAAAGTGAACATCCACCCTCGGAACGCTATTTTTTTTTTCAATCTAAATAGAAGTGGGAGGTCCATTTATCTGATATCCAAATCCCCTACCTAAAGTTAAAGTGTAACTAAACATTGAAACTTTGTTTCTTATTATTAGTAATTTCTTCATTCTCCCCTCCTGCTTCACACACTGATCACTCATTCTGCATTATGTACTAATGAGATCTGTACACAGAAGCACATGCACAAAAAGGTAAATGACAGCTGCTGCCCACAGATGTCTGTGAAGAGGAAAGAAGGTAGGCAGACATAGCTACAGCATACCATACAATTGAGCTGCTTAGATGTGAATCTAGGACTGGAATGAGATAAACACTTACTATTGAATGACAGCTGAGTACTGCCTGTGATTGGTCACAGCGCTCAGCCAATCACAGGCAGCACTCAGCCATTCATTGAATGCAATGTTATTGGCTGATTGCGTGTGATTGCACGCCTGTAAAACACGGACATGTGAACACATCATGGGAAACCAATGGTTCTAAATAGACCCGCGGTTTTGTGCGCACCTATGTATGCACATAAACACGTGCGTCTGAATGAACCCTTAGAGTTAAGTGGTTAATTAAATTCTGGCTGCCTGAGGCCACCACTAGGACGTGCTTGGTGCGTAGTGATATCTGTCTGCAACGTACAACTAAGCCTTTCCCCTTTCCAATGTATCAACCAAATATTGAGAGAACAGAAGGGGAAGGACCCATGCTTCCCTGATAGATTTCTATAAGACTTTTCAATGCTTTGAAGAATGTAAGTCATGGGATACCATATATTAAAGCACCCTGATAGCCAGGCTCCTGTTGTAATGGCTGGGATCAGAGAAAGCTCTGATTGTGGCTGTTTAATCTTTTAGATGCCCTGGTCAATAACAATTGTAGGATGTTAGACAGAGGGCAGATGCTCCCTCCATTGGCATCCAGAAACAATATCAGGGAGTGTCAGTGGGTTACAATGGCAATGGGGGGAGGCCTAACAAAGGCACCCAAATATGCTACAAGCATCAGCCTATTAGGCCAAGGCAGAGGCGTACCTGAATAGTTTGTCTGTCAATGTACTCTGCCAGGCAATAACGCTTTGGAATATTTTTTGTTCTAAAGCATTATATAAGCTAGCTCTGCTTCAAGTCCCCCTAGCGGGATGAAAAAAATTGAACATTTAGCATAACAGAGTTTAATAGAAAAATAAGCCTCACAAAAAGTCAACCCTATTTTCATTAAAAATTATTCAACTTTTTATAATTAATTCACCATAACAAAATAAATCCTGGATGCAGTCAAAGTCGGAATGATCCATGGTAGTGGTGGCCCTCATAGTAGTTCCAGGGATGCTGCCCAGCCAGAGGCCAATAACAACCCCCCATTGACCTCTGGCTAGGCGGCATCCCTGGAGGCTTTACGCTGACCCAGCCTGCAGCTCCGCTGCTGAGTCTGTGACCGCTGGTGCAGACGCCGGCGGGGAGAGATCAGCGGTCACTGACTCCACACTGCACCCATGGCGTCTGCGCCGAGGTTAGATGTCAGCGGTCACAGACTAAGCAGCGGCACTGTAGATTGGGTGAGTGTAACTCCTCTAATTTAGATGGTGAGCCACATAAAATAAGGCTGCGGGCCTTGTACTTGACAAGTTTGATCTATTGAAATCCAAGCAGAAACTATACATGGACTTACAAGTTCAATGGATAAGAGAGTTGTCCAAGTTATGTGAAAGAAGGGCTCATATATCCATATTTAATTTTATCTGGAAATATAAACATTTGGTTTTAAGGTGTGTTTATTTCTTACAAAGTTATCCGTGCCTGCAGCAAATAACGGATTTATGTTGGAAATGATGTGAATGTCATTATGTGTTCAAAAACTGAATTCAGCATAAGTCTGAATAACTTTGTGCTCATTTCAAAATATAAATAAAACCATCGTAATTATCCAGAATTCCACTTGCCATAACATCCACGTTGTGATATAACCGTTGAAAAAAAAAAATAATCATGCACATACTGTTTTTGAAAAAACAAACAAAAATGGCATGTGCATAATAACTTGGGATACAGTGTAGATGGAAAATAAAAAGTTATGGCTCTTAGATTGTCCCCTCTTTAAAAAAAAACGAAAAAAGTGAAAAAAACAAAACAGCTTGGCTCTTAAATTGACTCCCGATGCGCAGTAATAGTGTCGCCACACATGCAGTATGTATTGAGAACATACCTGGTGTTCTCCTCTTTAGTGTAGCTGCCGTCGTTCACCCATTTTCCATTCCCTTGTACAGGATGCAAAATAGAGGTCGGATTCTCAAACTACCTCACTATTTTTTTTTACTAATATGGCATTTCCCACTGGATTTTATGAACTAGATATCCCCTTTACATTGAATGTCAGTTTACATTGTTACATAGAGAGTGTTTTATGTAATGAGACGTGCTCCCCGTCCATTTTATGCTATTTAATAGCTGCACATTTCACCGCACTTCTATTTAAGGCTACTTTAGAAAAACAGCATTTAATTTGTGATTAAAAATAGTATTTAAATGCCAGCTAATATTTTTTTAGCATTTTAACACTGTACCAAGTTCCAAGTAGATGTATGTAGAAGTCTGATATTTACACAATCTGAAAGCTATTATGTCCCCAGCTGCTCACAAGCAAATATTCAGCCGCAGATTAAATATAAATGAAATATTTCATATTCTCTCAGTGTTTTTCTGATAAATGCAGGCACATAAACCTCTAAAATGTTTCCTCCGTGTACTTCATAATGTGTGATCCTGTCGGGCAGACTCCGCAGTATGTGAATCACTAATAGGACATATGGATAAAGCATGACATAGACAGCAGAGGACCCCTGTACAAGAACACCATACAGTAAGCAGCAAATCATTCTTGGCTGTCTAAGACGTCCTCCATGGGGAGTCGGTATACCAGTAATTTTCAGCAATGGGCACAATTAGCTTCCATGAAAGTGTTATGTTGTAAAACAATAGTGGGGCCCCCTTAACCACAGGAGCTCACATATGGTATGCCCACCCCGGTACAAAGGCTATCCTGAACTATATCTCTTCCTTTTTTGATAAATGGCTTTTTTTTCTTGCAAAATACACATTACTTTATTAACCCTTTCACAACCAAGGGTCATTGATGGTCCTTTTCAGGGGCATAACTAAAGGCTCAGGGGCCCTGGTGCAAAAGTTCAGCTGGGGCGCCCCCCTACATCTGTACCCGTACCTATACCTAAACCACGCTGCACTTGAAGCTTCTGGACCCCAATGTAAAATCTGTACCAAGGCCCCCAAATATAATGCTTTATTCATAGTACTGGGCTCCCTATATGGAGAAGAGAGGTCGTATGGGCCCCCTGATGCTCAAGAGCCCGTGTGCAACCCTATCCCCTGCATCCCCTATAGTTACACCCCCGTTCATGTTGAGATCACATTTTGCATTTCTGGTATCCCAACTTTCAAAAAAGCATAACTTTTTTATTTTTCTGGCGAGTTCCATTGGGGCATGTCTATGTGGAACGAATGCTACCTGATCTGCAGTGACCAACATTAAGAGAATAGAAAAAAATAGTTTGTTAGAAGTTTAGCATAAATTTTAACATTCTCGTTCAATAAGAAAATGGCGCAAGAAGTAGCTAGAGAAGTAGCATGCTTGCCGGGTTTGGGTAAAGTAACTATAAGTGCCTTTCTGAAGGGCAAGCACCATTACCTGTTTCCGCATTGATCACCGATACCAAATATCGGGTCAAAAGGGGAAAAATATTTTTTATAATAGCCATTAGAAAAAATATCTGAGCCCGGGGTTTTGGGGGGTCTTGGCATATTAAGGGCCTCCAGTACTTCAGAGGCAGCACTAGGAGGGAAGTATACATTTACTAAAGTAAAAGGGACATTCTTAATCTTGCAGACTGGGATTATAATATGACCCAAGGAGTCTAAATACAGATTTTATTGGGAAAATGACACCAAGTCGCTGATTGCAATTAATACTTCTCTTTTTTTCCTATCGGAGTTTAAGGCTAAAAAAAGATGTGGAAATTTAGGGTGCGAGCGCTTTGGATGTTTATCCCTTATAAAATGTGTTTCCTGAGTAAAAAGTACATCAGCGTGTAATTTGAGGGCCTCGCGCCAAAGTAAACTGCATTTAAATGAGCTGTTCATACCATTAATATTTAATGAAGAGATAGTTATAGGCATGATAAATGTGTAAACAGAGATGCTGTGCTGCCTTCATGGTAAATGGAGGGTGGTGGACGCGGAGCAAGAAAGGAAAACTCTTATGATATAACAGAAGCAAAAAAACAGAAGAACAAATAGGAAAACTGAAAAGCAATAAATAGTGTTCACCTGGTGCAGACGGCACAGAAGGTAAATATAAATTGCAGGGTTTTACTAGATATCCCGAACAGCTCCATATCATTCAACTTTGAAAAAACATCATCATTAAAATATGGATTAATCAGGAATGACAACCAATCTGCTGAGGACCAATCTTGAGTGATCCAAAATGAGGACTTACTTATTGAAGGGAGTGCAGCTCGGATGACAGGGATATGCCATGTCTTCAGAAGAGACAACCCATCTGCTACAAACACTAAACATAAGATGCTCCGTTTCTGGAAATAAGAAGCTTGTTAGGGAAGCTCCTTTTGATATTGGCACCATGAAGAGCAGAAGTGACTCTGCACACTTACAGAGTCGCTGAAGAAAGGTCAGTCAACATCAATATGTTGTTATATGGGGCTGGTAGAGATCCTCTTCACCTCTCCTCAAACAAGAACCTCTTTTTAGTTTAAGAAAAATGGATTCGGGCAAGAACATCCCTTGGAGCGAGCCTTAGGATTACCTGGAACAGAACGAGCTTTAGCAATCCTATGAGCTCTGTCAATGGCGTACTCCAGTGTGGGATAAGGATGGGAGCTTAAAGGGCTTTTCCAGGGAAATACTATTGATGACCTATCCTCAGGATTGGTCCTCCTGAGTTGATTGGCTGCGTTCTGTTGCTCAGGACCCCGACCAATCAGTTGAGCGGGCCCATGCTGTCAGCTCTACAAATACACAGAGGTCAGAGCAGAAGCCTTTGCACTGACTTCAGTGAAGTGGCCGGTGCTTGTAACTGCAGGCACGGCTCTCATTAAAATCAATGGGAGCCGTGCCTGTAGTTACAAGCTCTGGCTACTAAAAGGAGGTCCACACGAAGGCTTCCACTCTGACCTCTGTGTATTTGGAGCAGAAGCCTCCACGCTGACTTCCGTTTAGTGGCCAGCGCTTGTAACTGCAGGCACGGCTCTGATTGAAATCAATGGGAGCCGTGCCTGTAGTTACAAGCTCCGGCCACTATAAGGAAGTTGGTGCGGGGGCTTCCGCTCTGACCTCTGGGTATTTGGAGCAGAAGCCTCCATGCCAACCTCCGTGTAGTGGCTAGTGCTTTTAACTGCAGGCACAGCTCTCATTGAAATCAATGGGAGCAGTGCCTGCAGTTATAAGCGGCGGCCACTACACTGAGGTCGGCGAAGAGGCTTCTGCTGCTTCACCCCCATCCTCTGTGTATTTGTGGCGCTGACAGCATGCACCTGCTCAGCTGATTGGTTGGGGTCCTGAGCGACGGACCCCAGCCGATCAACTATTGATGACTTATCCTATCCGAGTTCGAGGCTAAAAAAAGATGTGGAAATTTACGGGGCGAGCGCTTTGGATGTTTATCCCTTATAAAATGTGTTTCCTGTGATAGGTCATCATAAGTATTTCCCTGGAAAATCCCTTTAAGTACATATTGAGAAAGATCAGCTGGAGACTGAGATTCCAAAATCCCCCAAAATGTGTTCTCGAGCTGTCCTCAAGATCTGTAACTTTTTTTACGCAGACGTGAGACCTCCTCCAGGACATTGGAAGCATCTACTGACCCGTTATGTGCAGGGGAATATTATCCCATTTTTTGTTCACAGTGAGCTGTACATGTGCTAAGATCTTCTATATATCTCGAGAAATATCCTTCTGGACGGAGAAGAGCAGCTCGTTTAGTGTGTTAGTAGTTAAAGGACTGTCTGTATCTGGATAAGATTGAAGGTTGCCTGATATATCCTCCATGTTTAAGTCCTCAGTATCTACAGTATCGGACCCTTTCTTAGAAGAGGTTCCTTTAGAGTTGGGGGAAGCCTGTACAGAGCGAGGGGCACCTCTTTTAGGAACTTCCTAAGGATAAAACTGAGGTCTGTGGTTCCAGGTGGATAGAGACTGGAGGAGGACTGTGGTAAAGGAGAACCATGTTCCTGGGGTGCCACCAGTGCCGCTTGATCAGGTTCGAGGCTGTGATCGTAGATCTCTGTATCTCTGGGAACCAGAAGGAAAAAATCTGTAAGCTTCCTTGGAGCTGTAGATTTAATGCCTTTTTGGCCCATTATTAGCTAGCATTAATAAGCTCTGTGTAAAATGACAATGTGTCTGCTGTTGAAAAGGAAAGGTAGTAATTTCAGGCAAATTACTCTTGTGGTCTGCAGGCTAATGGCTCAAAGATGGCCGCAGATTATGTTGTAAAAAGACAAACTGATTTGAATAGACATGTTGTGAGCTGCTATGAAGCTATATATGATCCGGAACGCAGGATTCAATCAACCATTATTTTATGCTGTTATGCTAGTATATAGTATTGATGTAGAGTAAAGGCTATATTAAGTGTAGTCATCCACTAGGTAAGCATTAAAGCCTTATGTTATTACAGATAGGAAATATCAGGCTGCGAAAGAAAAGTTCAGCAATTCAAGCAGAGGGACTCAGGTTCATCTAGTACTGAAAAATCTGTAAAACAGAACAAGAAAAGTTCTTGATAAGCTCACCCACATAGCAACCACCTGGGACCTTGTACTGTGTGCAGCCCCAATGCCCAAAACAGTGGCTCGATCTATGTAGTAAATCAGAGAGGGCCCTTAGGTGTTTAGCAGACTGAATAATGCCTCAGAGATCCCACCCTGCTTTTGCTCTCAGACCCACTCACATATCCAGCAGGGGCAGCGCACCACTCTTTCTCTTGTGGGAAATCCTATGGCCACAAGATGTGGTCGCAGCAGGAGGCCCTAGGCACTGGCTCCAACAAAGAAGGTCTGGCATGAAGACAGCCGCCAGTGTGGCACCCCGTTGTGAATCCAGGCAGCAGCCAACAGTCTGGCCAGATGAGTGATGCGCAACGAAGGGATCCTGCCTTCAGACTCATGTAGTCCCCCGGAAGTCACAAGCCCACCTTTCTGATCGCTTTTTATTCCATTTTTTTCTGTAATAATGAAATATTTATTTTACTTATTTTTACTGTGTTTTTTTGTGGGAACTTGCAATAGTTTGATCACTTATACGATACAATGCAATACTGTGATATTGCATTATACTGTATTTAACAGGCAACCTATTAAGCTGTGCCACAGGTAAGTCTTAAAGGCAAACCATCATTGCAGCCCTAGGGGCCATGACCTTTCAAGAGATCCTAATCCTATATCCTAATCAATTGGAACCCCCGCATGAGTTAGCCAGTCACAGCCATTCAATGATGTCATTGAATGACTGTGATTGGCTGACGCCACGTGAGTTAGCCAATCACAGAATTAGCTTTCTAGAGGCGGGAATTTCAAGCCCTGCATCCAGAAAGCAATGCTTTGTCAGGGACGAGGAGGGAGCGACAGCCTGCAGCAGCACCGCAGAACTCCGGGGGAGGTGAGTGCTGCTTTTTTTTTTTACACCGTATTCCCAGCGTATAATGCGACAGTTGGGGGGTCGTCTTATTCGCCCAGTCGCCTTATATGTCGGAATATACGGTAAGTTGAAGAGGTCAATGTAGAAGTATAACAGGGTCTTTTGTTCTCAGTACCATAACATATTTGTGGCACTGATATGGAGGGCGGAATTCTCAAATTAGCTTTTGGGATACAAATTGTTGCATTAACCAGAAATCGTAAAATAGAACTTGTAGTAAAAAAAAAAAAGTAAATTCCAGAGGGTGAAGTTTTGCTGAGCACATCAGGGCTCAAACCCACTTATTATAAAAGAATTCAAAGAAACCAATTGGAATAAAGTACAAATATCGATATTATAAATACTCGTTGTAGAGTAAATGACTCCCCGAACCATGGAATATGCTTCTCACAAGCAGTAGGTGTATACTGTATGTACTCCTTCTCTTTGATATATTCGATGTGCACTACACCAAATTCTGATTTATTATCTTCTGTAACATCCGCATCCCACATCTGACTGATCTTCATAACACAGTTTATCCCAAACCTCGCAATGATGGAGGCCAGCGCCATCTGTCATAGAAGTGATATATCGTCTTTCCATAGTTTCAGAGCCTAATAATTCATCTCATTAAACAGCAGAAAAAAAACTACTCCATTTCTAATAACAAGCTACAAAAAAGCGCTGTGTAAAGTTGATTCATTGCAGTTTGGTCATTCCAATTATCCAGACCTCTGCCTATAATTTATTTAGAAAATAAATTATGCATTAATAGTGTCTCACTAATTGCGGCACAGAAGGAAAATGTAATTTACATTCTTGATAAGAAAATTGTGCTTTAAAAATATGTAAAACGCAGTTGCAAGTTACTTCAGTTATTAGCATGGTAATTCAGCATCGGTCGCAGCTGAGAGATGACGACTTGTTTTACATTCTCGATAAGGAATTGGAAAGAAACGAGAATGGAAAACCTCATGTGTAGTAGTATTCAGATTTACATTACAAGCCATAGGCTGCAGTCAGGGGAGTAACTACCACCGTAGCGGACATACTGCTTCTTACAGGGCCGGCATCACCGCAGCCAGGGCCGCCTGAGACTGTGGTTACTGGAAAGTGGGGAATGTTGTAACATTTTTCAAAAATGACATTATACTTATCTTCTCTTTCCTTCCATCTCTTTGGTGCCCACCGCTCTGCTCTCCTCTTGCTCCTTGGCAACCAGTTATGTAGTTGCACCTAGATCAGGGATTAACCAGAGCAGTTATATGCCTAGTTGGCACGTGGCCATTATGAACAATTCCTGGCTTTAGCTGTGCCATGTAACAGGCTGCCAGTAGGCAAGAAGAGAGCGGCACAGCTGAGGGGGTGACAGAGATGAGTATAATGTTGTTTTTTTACTTTTTAGCAAAAAATAGCATTATTACTGAGTGGAAGCCTACAGGAGGAATTATCACCGAGTGAAGGCCTACATGGGGCTGATTGGGAGCCTACAGGGCGCATTATTATTGAGTGGGAACCTACAAGGGGCATCATTATTGAGTAGGGGCCTACAGCAGCTATGTTACTGTATGGGGGCACTAAAAGCAGCTCTTATTATGTGGGACCTAAAGAGGGCATAAAACGGGGGATACTATTACTTCGTGGAGTACCATAGGTGGCATTATTACTAAATGAGGCACTATAGATGGGGATATTGTGTTGAGGTGTGGAAAAGATTAGTGGTATGCTCAAAAAGCAGAGAGCCAAAATGTCTTTGTGTCCAATTCGGCAAAGAGACAACCAGAAAGATGTCATGGTGGTCTGGGTCATATGCAAAAGATGGGAAAAGTGAACAACTCAAATCAGAGGGAATGTGAACCTGTGAATCATTGAATATAACTGTAATCGCTTATATGGTCTGCAGAGTGTAAAGCTGGTATCTACTGCTATGTAGTCACTGTTCAGTATATTTTTCAGTAATAGTATGGTGGTATTATGGGGTCATGGTCTGGAGTATTATTTGGTCTTTATAGTGTTAGTATTGGTAATATTCAATGCTGTACAGGTCTTTATTCAGTAACAGTATTGTGGTATTATGCGGTCACTGTGTGTTGGTAATATGTGATCATGATGTGGCAGTGTTGTTTAGTCCTTATATAGTGTTATTATTTCTAATGTTGGTCTTGGTATAGTGGGATTTGTTGAGAAAGAGTATGGAGGTAATTTGAATGGAGATATTTTCATATTGTATATACAATATATCATTTAATTTGGGGTCTTGTCTGGGGTAACATATCAGCGCTCAGCTGTTTGTTGTGCTCTTCCTAATTCTGCAAGAGTGAGAGCACGCTTAGCAGCCTAGTTGTTTTTGTTGGTTTTTTTTTTTCATTTTTTAACACCACTTGGTGGGAATGTGTGTCCTTACCTGAACCTTTACATGGGACTGGTAAATGGTAATTCTCAACGTAGGGGGCACCCATTCAAAAATTTCCTATAGGGCTCAGCCTTTTTTTGTTACACCCCTGGCTGCAGTGTAAATGTATACATATTAAGGCCTATGGACATCATTGAGGCCGCTTATTATCCTTTATATTAGCCCACTCGAAAAATCTCTACTGACCAACGATAGTGAATAGGTGATCATGTAATATTATACTTCTGTTGCAGAGTGGCTGCACAAAACTTTTCCCTCTTCCCCTCATATAACATCTGATATCTGCAGCATGGCAAAGCCAGACCGGCTTCAATCAGCTGATGTCTGGACAGATTCATTTGCAAGGTGGGACAATGCAAAACAACCAATAACTGAATGTTAAAACATACTTAGTCACCATTATCCAGATCCTTACTGCCTCAAAGCACCAAGATGGCATTCTTTACACTTTGTACTTTACAAACGTTCCAGTTTACAGCTTTATCTATCTATCTATCTATATCTATATCTATATATATATATATATATATATATATATATATATAAAGGCGAAAACCCTTATTGACTCGCTGACTGACTGACTCATTTACTCACTGACTGACCCTCCACTAATTCTCTAACTTCCTGGTGTCGTATAAACTTGAAATTTGGCACAACCATTGTTTAGGTCGTAAATAGGAAAAGTAAAGGGGTTACAACTTGATTATTCAATTCTAAGTGCCAAAGTAAGTGACCCCCCCCTATGTAATGTAACTAATAACACACATCTGTACTGCACAAATGTGAAGTTTGCCATGACCATTCTTTATGTCCTAAATAGGAAAAGTAAAGGGGTCGCAACATCAATATTCAATTCTATGTGTGAAAAATTGTGCGAAAATCCGGGATATATGAGTTGTTTTCTAGGGACATGATTTATATGCTGAGGAGAATCTACCTACCTCACCTCTGTGTGTGTGTATATACGGAGGAGAATCTACCATACCTCCTATGTGTATATACTGAGTCTGGGGGTAAATTTGAATAAAAAGGGGCATTACCTTTCAGGGTAAAAAGTGAGGAAAATGGGGGGGAGGGGGCACATTCTGCAGAGGGACATTGGTACATGCAGTCTGAGGAGAATATAATGCTCCTCTATGTTTATACATATTTTATTCCTCGGTTCCTCTGAAGTAACTACAACTTTATAAAAGTTTCTGTGCAAGCAACAGGTAAACACCTGTACTATATTAACCCGGGCGAAGCCAGGTATATTAGCTAGTAATAACATATGAGCAAAAAAAAAAAAAGCATTCAACTGATGGAGAAGAGGAAGACAAGACTGGAAATTAGTTGATAATGCTCTGGCAATATTCCTTTACAATGCATGAGCTTTATATCACCAGCCTGACATGAATGTCCTGCAATTCACTGGGATGTTTCAGCATTCATATACCTTTTAATAAGTATTGGAAGCTATGTGAATGCAATGACTCTTGTCAATATATCTCACCTTCATCTGGCCTATCAAGTTTTCTTCCATTAGAATCCGCTTTCTTTGTTATATAGCAGTGATTCAAAACTTGCGAGCATCATACAGAAGTGATAACCTTTAGCGCAAGCAATCCTATCCAGTCATCAACCTAATCAAAGCAAGCGTGACACAAGAAAGAATATGCATAGCTTTATCCACAGCTGTCAGTGTTTAAATGGCATGTGGTAAGTATAACTAAAATCAACCATATTTAAGATAGGGAAGTAATCGTAGAGGGTCTGTGTTTTATCATTACGGTTAAAGGATCTGTCCGCAGTCGCAGTCAATTTTTGTTTAATGCTGCAACACATCTACAAAGAAAAATGCCCAACCGTTTTGTGTCTACAGCTCTTATACAGATAATGTCTCTTCATTGTCAGGAGCAGACACCAAGAAAAGAGCTCCTGTCAAGGACAGTAGGGCCCTGTTCATGGGGCCTACATTACTGTGGATCTGATATGAATCCGCGCCGATTCAATATCAAATCTGCCTTTTTTTAATGTCATTTTTCAGGACTCAACTATTGATCACCTATCCACACCTCGCCCTGTCACTTGTCACACGGCAGCCTCTAGTGAGTGCCAAGCCGCTGGTCAACTGATGCCACTTCTGCATCACCTGACCAGTGGGTCTGTGCTCGCTAAAGGCTGTCAGGTGCGGAGGCATGCTGATAGTGCAAGCTTAGGGGAACATTGTAGCTGCCAAAATCAGCTGCAGATATGCAGCTGATTTAGAGTCAAAAGCTGCACTGATGGCGCATATTTTGACGCTATTTTTGGTGCAGGAATGCTGTAGAATTTGTTGCGGAATTTTTTTCCATGGAATTCCACATACATTTTTGTTCATGTTACCACCCCCACATCAATCAGAAAGTATATTTACTCTCTGATTGTCACATATGGGTTTTTTTCCCAAAAAGGAGCGATATGCTGAGGACTTCTTCACCTAATCACTCCTGTACATCATGTAACGCTGCAGATGCTGCAGTCAGTTTTCCAGAAAAATAGATTTTTAAATTATTTTACCCTTACACAAGGCTTTAACCCTTTCCAATCCACTGTCTGACGTCTAAAGACATTCTGATTGAAGGCTGTACGCCTCCGATGTCGGAAGACATCTGGCAGGGTATTCTTACTGTAGATTACTGGCCGCTCTGTTGGCGGGGGGGCCTCTCCAGCATGTCCCATACCGCAGTACTGGCTCTAGCTGGCAGATGGCGCCATTGTATAATGGCAGAAAGAGAAAGCCCCCTAGGAAACCCTGAATCCAAAATTGGATTGCAAAGGGTCAAATATTGAAAGAAAAGCCTTAATTGGTATCGTCACATCCATAGCAATCCATACTATAAAATAATAATCACCGTATATACTCTAGTACAAGCCGAGTTTTTCAGCACAAAAAAATCTGCTGAAAAAGCCCCCCCGCAGCTTATACTCGAGTGAGGTAAAAAAAAAAACCTCAATAATCACCGTATATACTCTAGTACAAGCCGAGTTTTTCAGCACAAAAAAATCTGCTGAAAAAGCCCCCCCGCAGCTTATACTCGAGTGAGGTAAAAAAAAAAAACCTCAATACTCACCTATCAGCCGGCGTCTCTGTCCCTGGCTTGATGCTCTCCCCAGCGGTGCGGCCAGCTGCTGCTGTCTTTTCCCCGCTGTCTTCTCCCTGGCTTCACTGAATGGCTGTGATTGGCTTATCGAGCGCTGGCTATGATTGGCCGGCGCTCGATACAATTACAGCGCTGACGGCGGGGATTTCAAAAGCAAGCCAGGGAGAAGACTGCAGCAGCTGGCCGCACCGCCAGGGACACCGATGCCGGCTGAGAGGTAAGTATTGCTTTTTTTTTTTTTCTACCTACTATGTACTCGAGTATAGCTCGGCTTATACTAGAGTCAATAAGTTTTATCAGTTTTTTGTGGTGAAACTTATTGACTCAGCTTATACTCGGGTCGGCTAATACTTGAGTATATTCAGTACATTATTTTAATGCACAGAAAAATACATTAAAAAAAAAATGAAACCAAATTAGCCATTTTCTGATCATCTCGCTTCCCTGAAACTGGAAAAAAAATCCTTAACAAAATCATGTATACCTCAAAATGGTACCATTAAAAACTACAAGTTGTCCCACAAAAAAACAGGCTTGATACAGCTCTGTCGACTGAAAAATAAAAAGGCTCTGGTCCTGGAATGTGGGGCCATACGAAAAGCATTTTTGTAAAAAAAATGTATATATTGCGCAAAAGGGGTAAAACATAATAAACAGAGATGAGCGAGTATACTCGCTAAGGCACATTACTCGAGCGAGTAGTGCCTTAGCCGAGTATCTCCCCGCTCGTCTCAAAAGATTTGGGGGGGCGAAGAGCGGCGGGGGAGAGCGGGGAGGAACGGAGGGGAGATGTCTCCCCCCCCCCCCCCCCTGCGCTCCCCGCCGCAACTCCTGTCACCCGCGCCGGCCCCTGAATCTTTAGAGTATACTCGCTCATCTCTATTAATAAAACCTCTCTAAAAGTGGTGTTGTTATAATCATGAAGACCTGTAGGATAAAGATAATGTAGTATTTATATCACACTGTGTACGCCATGAAATTTAATTAAAAAAACCTGGAGAAATTGCTTTTTTCCAATGTCCACAACAAGAGAAAAATGAATACAAGTTTTTAAATGCATTATATGTATCCAAAATTGGTTCTTATAAAAACTAGAACTCATTGCACAAAATAAAAGGTGTCATACAGCTACACTGATGAAAACATAAAAAACGTCTGACACCTGGAACATAAGAGGAAACGATTTACTGGCTTTTAAAGCTAAAATTAGTTATGTCACCAAGGGATTAAAAATTAACTTAAGGCGACTGAGTTCTGTGTTAAATAACTTTACATGAGACATAAATTTGAAATGGACAATAAAGTTATATTTTCTGGCAGGTTTTCCAATTTAACCCCTTAATGCCAAAGGGCGTAAATGTAAGTCCTGGCTGTGGGGTACTTAACGCAACAGGACGTACACTTACGTCCTGTGGATGGTGCGAGATCAAAAGAGATCCCGCGCTATGTAGCAGTGGGAGTCGTCTGTCACTGATAGTCGGCCTGCAACGGCGGGGGTGCATCAGGATAGCAACCCCCGCTGTTAACCCCTTCCCTGCCTCAATATATGCAGATCGCGGCATGTAAAGTGTTCACAGAGGGAGCGCGCTCCCTCTGTGACGCTACGTACTCTCGCAATGTAATCGCGGAAAGCCGATGGGTTGCCATGGCAACAGGATGCCAGATACAGGGGTCTTGCTTTGCCATTACTTATGATCACCATTAGAAGTAGTAAGAGCAGTAAGCTTTATGATAAAGCAGTAAGCTTGATCATAGCGATCATAGGTGTTATGGTACAAGTCCCTTACAGGGACATAAATAGTGTAAAAAAAAAACTAAAAAGCACCCTTTATTTGTGCCTTTTTCCCTAATTAGTATTAAAAATGTAAAAAATTAAAATCCCACATATTTGGTATCGTCATATTCGTAACAACCTGTACAAAAAAATTTAAACACACTTTTTATTCTGCACAGCAAAAAGGGTAAAAAAAACTTTAAAAACTGAGCCAAAATCCTTATTTTTTTCATTTTGCCTCCTAAAAAAGCAATAAAAGTGATCAAAATAGCCGTATGTACCCTACAATGGTAGCAATAAAAAAAACAGCTCGTCATGTAAAAAAAAAGCCCCCACAGAGCTCCGTCCATGGAACAACAAAAAAGTTATAGGACTTTGAATGCAGCGATTTAGAAAAATAAATAATTTTTTTTAAAAAGTGCTTTTATTGCCGGAAATTGGAAAAACCTAGAAAAGAAGAAAAAGAATTTTGGTATTGTTGCAATCGTACCGGCCCGCAGAAAAAATGTATTGCGTCATGATTAACTCTGTAAAAAAAAAAACAATGGCAGAATTGATGTGTTTTATAAAGTTGATTAGTTCATTCTTGACAATTAACAAACAAATGAACAATATTTAGTGTGATTGTCTTCAAAACTGCATCAGTTCTTCTAGATACACTTGTACACAGTTCTGAAGGAATTCGGAAGCGAGGTTGATCCAAACATCATGGAGAACTAACCACAGATCTTCTGTGGATGTAGCTTGCTCAGATCCTTCTGTCTCTTCATGTAATCCCAGACAGACTTGATGATGTTGAGATCAGGGCTCTGTGGGGCCATATCAGCACTTCCAGGACTCCCTGTTCTTCTTTACACTAGAGATTGTTCCTAATGACATTGGCTGGATGTTTGGGGTTGTTGTCCTGCAGCAGAATAAATTTGGAGCCAATTAGACACCTTGGGCTTTTGAAACAAATTCTCGATTTTCTAGCATTTTCCCCACACCTGCCTAAAACGTTTAAACACAGTACCGTATGAATGACGGCCTGTTTACTGTGAATGGAGGAGGGCGTCTGGAAGCGATCTCAGTCGTGCTCCGCCTCCATTCAATGAGTGATCCTCGCTCCTGTGGGAAAGTACAGGAGCAATTACCGCTGGGACTGTGGGATGCTGAAGGTCCTGACAATCGCCCCATGTGAAAGGAACCTTATCCTCCTTGCACCTGGTATAGTACAGCTCTGGGCACCGCTACGCTCGGTTTTGACGTTTTCCAGCATCAACATATTGCTATATCTCCACACAATGGATGCTGGTTGACATCAGGATCCAGTGCAGTAGTGCCAAGAGCCGGCAGCAAGGAGGAAAGAGATATTGGCTGACTTTGTTAATTGATATATTTTTGGGGGCTGCAGTCGTGCCCTATCTTGATCCTCCCTTTCTTTAGCATCAGGGTAAAAACCTTTTATCACAAGGTGACTGGCTGAGAGAGGGTTAAAATAGGGTGACTCCCTGTTGACATGTAAGCCCTAAACTGCTAATTTCTAGAGATGAACGAGTACCAAAATGCTTGGGTGCTCGTTATTCGAGTCGAGCTTTTCATAATATTCGAGAGCTCGATTCGAGTAACGAACCCCATTGAAGTCAATGGGAGACTCGAACATTTTTGTATTGGACCCGCCGGGTGCCAAGCTTTTATTTTATTTTTTTTCTCTCTCTCTTTCTCTGTGATTTTTGCCATCTTGCAGCGTTGCGCCAAGAGAAAAATCGTCCATGTACATAAACTCATTGCAAATAATAGGTTGTATTTTTTGTGAGTTTTGTGTATCTCACAATGCACAAAAGTCGCACGATTTTCTCACCCATGTAAATACACCCTTAGTCATGGCCATGGATCATCTGTTTTTGCTACTTACGTTGATTACACTCTTTTATATACCACACATAAAACTAGTTGTGATGTCACAGCAGCTTATTTGACTGAAAACACACTTATGATGTCACAGTAGCTTACGTGGCTAAAACTGGTTGTGATGTCACAACAGTTCAACTCAATGATATACATTTGTGTTGTCACATCATGTTACCTGTCTGAAACCCACTTGTGATGTCATAGCAGTCTATCTCACTTTAACATACTTGTGATATCACAGAAGCTGACAACTGTTTTACCAGATGGAAACCCACTTGTTATATTGCAGGTCAAACGGGACCTCCTATTATTATGCATTGTTTTAAAATAAAGTACTCTAGCGCCTCCCTATTTGCTTCATGTCGTCAGGCAGTAGCTTTAGGGATGCAGCAGTAGCAATTACACTTAAGCCCTGCTCCAAAGTCCCCTCTGCCACATAAGAAGACACAAGTATTACAAAGGGCATGTGGGGGCCTTGCTATATACTTTGGATTGGGACCCAGGACATATAAATTCTGCCTTTGTAGGTGGTAGGGTTGCCACCTTTGTCACTAAAAAATACTGGCCAATGTAAAAGGGGTCGTGGCTTATCACAACGTGTAAACTTGCCTCCGTTATTCCTGTGGCCTCTATTGTAATAGCGCCCCCTCTATGTTGCCCGTATAGTAATAGTGACCCCATAAGTAACAGTGTCCCCTCTCAATGGCCCCATTAGTAACAGCACGCCCTTCCTCAGAGGTCCCAGTAGTAATAGACCCCTCTCAGTGGCCCCAGTGGTAATAGTGTGCCTCCTTAGTGGCCCTAATAACAAGTGCCTCTCTTAGTGGCCTAATAGTAATAATGCCCCTGTTAATGGCCCCCGTTTGCGGTCTCAACTCTGACCAACCTTGGCAGCAAGTAGTTTACTCAGTGAAGCAGGTCTGGTCCAGCCGCCATGGCTGCTGTACGTGGAGACCCAGCTTCATCTCCCAGCATACAGTATGCAGCGCAGATGCCAGGAGAGGAAGCAAGGTCCGGACCAGACCTGTTTCAGTGAGAAAACTACTCTTTGCCACGGTTGCTATTATTTTTTACTGGCTATTAGCACTGTTTGCAGAAATAAATACAGACACCGGCCTTGGAACTTAATGACTGGCTGGACCAATGATTTACTGGCGGGGTGAGAACCCTAGTAGGTGAGACAAGGGTTCATTATTCCTATTAGCAACATGTGTACCTCTCGTTCCATAGATCATATAACTGCATACCCCACTGCCGGCGGTCTTCTCTCTCATCCTGTTGGCGTGTAACTCTATCCACAAACTCCTCTTTTTTTCCCCTAAAAGTCACCATTTTAATAACCTCTATTTCGCATGTCCCAGTTGCAGAGCTCTCTTTATTCACACGCCTACAGTTCCAATCTAATTCCATTCTGCATTGCATTGTACGAAGTTTCCTCATCTTCCCATTCTTACAGAAATATATTTCAAGCTGTCATATTTAATAAATGTCGCTTTTTTTCAATCAGGGTCAATATAAATGAGGTTTTTTTTAAGCCACTGTGATTACAGTGAGTATTATATTACATAAGACCTTTACTAGATAATTCATTAAACTTTGAAGTGGGTGTTCAAGTTTAATTAACTGCCACTTTACTAAAGGTACTGTGCGTTTTCTATTGGTGGCAAAGTAATTATTATCGCAAGATAAGAGTGGCGATGCCGAGTTCTTAGAGAAGAAATCAAAATGTAAATTCAGTTCACAGAGCAGAGAAGGAAAATGTAAGTAATTGAGGTTTTCTAAAGGGGAAGAAATACACTGTGAAATTGTATCGCTTCTTCTTTGTCTTGCCTCAATGGGATGTTCATATCAGGTGACTATAGTTTATACTTAAAGTAAATGGACACATCATTCACTGGTGAAACCTCAGCAGATTCTCTTCAGTATGGAAGAAGGGTTTGTCTAATTGATATTTGATTGATCTCAGAATGAAAATAGAGGTTTTTGGTTCATAGGATAATAAAGGTGGATATGTTCCTTAAAGGGTATATGTACATTTTCATCCATTATTTGTGTTGTCTCAATGCATATAGAATGAAAAAATGAAGGAACTTTGCAAAGGGTCTTGATCAGGAATGGATGGCCTTATGAAACATGGTGCCTTATGTGACACAATCCATTGACACTACCCCAATATGCCGTACTGTCAAACTGTGTAAAAATAACCATACAAAGCCTGATTAGAAACAATAGGGCACCCAAATAGCATTGTCATACATTGGCCATATAAGACTTCCGTACATTTGCCCAGATATCAATGTTATTATAATATCACTATAAAATTAGTGTTCATAGTAGTTGTAAGCATTAAATATCAGGCAGTGTGGCTTTCCTTAAAAGAGTTGTCCCATTGCTGAAGGTTATTCCTTATCCACAGAATAAGGAATAAATTACTGATCAATGGGGGTCTGACCACTCGGACCTCCACCATTCCCACCAAAATTTCAGCCCCAGAGCACCCCGAAGTTCTGGCAGCAGAGGCAACACATGAACTCTGCTATCTCCGGCGGTGCCATTGAAGGGAAAGAAGCAGAGGCAAGAATGAGCAGCCTCCGCTACGAGAACTTCAGAACACGCAACTGTTATGGAAACACTAGTAATTATTAGGAAATGATAGCACCAGTGTTTTTTGGTACATCACAAACACACAGCTCTGCTACATGCACGTCACACACACAGCTCTGCTACATGCACATCACAGACACACAGCTCTGCTGCATGCACATCACACACAGCTCTGCTGCATGAACATCACACACACAGCTCTGCTGCATGCACATCACACACACAGAGCTCTGCTACATGCACATCACACACTCACACAGCTCTGCTACATGGACAGTCACACAGCTCTGCTACATGCACGTCACAGACACACAGAGCTCTGCTACATATACCTCACACACACAGTTCTTTTACATGCATGTCACACACACAGCTCTGCTACAAGCAGCTTGCTGAGGAGATATATTGGCTTGTTACTTTCACATATGAGGTGCATGTGATTTACGAACTTCAGCAGCTCGCTGAGGAAACATATTGGCTAGTTGCTTTCGCATATTAGCTGCATGTAATTTACGAACTTCAGCAGCTCGCTGAGGAGACATGTTTGCTTGTTGTTTTTGCATATGAGCTGCACGAGAATTACAAACTTCAGCTGGTGGCTGAGGTGAAATTGTGGCTTGTCCCTGTATCATGTAAGCTGCATTTTCTTCACGGCGTCGTCGAACCCTCTGCGGTGTCATATTTGCACGACAGCGACAGTTTGTTTCAACACTGGACAGCAGTTGACGATTAGATGAAGGCTGGACTGGTGTTGGCAGCATTAGCACTTGAGATAACATGATATCACATTCAGGAGATGTGAAGATAGTGGTGAAGGACTTTAATGTTGTTGGTCAGCTATGTATGTGTACATTTGTTAGGTTTCATTAATTGGAGTCTCCACACAGGTGTCCAGCTGTCTCACAACCAGCTACAAACTGCCAGACTGAGTACTGCTGTATCCATAGCAACTGAGGCCATAGGGGTTTGTAGGGGATCACAGAACTGAAGAACCTATGATAATAAAGTAGTAGTGGTAGCATACAGGAGTAAATGTAAAAATATATGACCTTTATTCCTCCATGGTCATCTTTAAAATGGTAGACAAGCTACATTTCGGACAACAATAGGCCTTTTTCTAGCTGAAGGACCTGTAATAATGTCACCGTTGTGTGATCAGGAGCGGAGCTCAGAGCCCAGGTGACTGATCCTATGACAGTGGCATCTTGCCATGTAACTGACACAGTCACTCGCTGACAGACAGGTGGTCATTAGTATTCCATAGCAACTGAGGCCACCGGGGTTTGTTGGGGTTGTATAACTCACTTGGAATAAAGGACCTGTGTGGACCTCACCATCGTGTGATCAGGGGCAGAGCATGTAACTCACTCACTTGGGATGAAGGACCTGTGATTATCTCTCCATCATGTAATCGGGGGCTGGGGGGGGGGGGGCAGGGGGAGGGGGCCTTGGCTAGTGAGAGGCCTGTGACATGGGTCTAGAGAAGTATCATCTCTCCCTAGGGAGAGCACCAAGAAGGTGAGTGAGGAGACTTATAGGGTCATCCATGTTCCTCTGGGTAATATGGAAATACAGAAGATGGAACAATACCTCTGCATCGCCACCTATTGAATGGCAGCATTCCTTCAAGGAGACATAATAGCTGTCTACAAATATTTGAAGGGCTGTCAAAGTGCAGAGGGATCAGCCCTATTCTCATTTGTTCAAGGAAAGACCAGAAGCAATGGGATGAAATTGAAAGGGAGGAGACACAGATTAGATATTAGACAGATGACGGTGATGAATGAGTGGAATAGATTACCACGGGAGGGGGGAGTTTTCCTTCAATGGAAGTCTTCATACAAAGGCTGGACAAATATCTGTCTAGGATGATTTAGTCAATTCTGTACTGAGCAGGGGTTTTGACCCGATGACCCTGGAGATCCCTTCCAACTTTACCATTCTATGATTTTATGCATTATTGTTTGGTATTTTTATGTTTTTAATACTTGCTGATTGAATTATCGTTTGATAGTTGTTTACCAACCTAAAAAGGAAAGGAGTCCTCTAAACTCTGAGTGGACCTGGAATGTAAGAATTCTCATGCTTTTGCAATGGGATCCTTCTGGCTTCTGCCCTCAGTTGTCAATAGGGCACCCATGCTAACCCCTCTCTTAGGACAGATTTTGGATGCCTGGAATGGTTTTGCCTCGCTCCTGGGCCTGGTTTCCTTACTCCGTTGGTTGGTTATCCCGAATTCCCAACACTTTTGGAGAGCACCTCCTCTTGATAGAGAGGAGCGCTCTTGCCCCTAGAATCAGAAATGTTATATTGATACAAGGAGTCCGCCCAATGAAGGAGATTATGAGGGGCCCCGGACTGGAGTGTGGTACCAATATCTGCAGATAAGACACTTCATCCAATATCAGGGCTCGCTGGCCTCTCTTCTTGCCCCCCTTTCCCAGTTTGAACGGCTGTGTGTCTCCTCCACATTGGGAGTCGCGAGTATATCAACTAGAGACTCATGCCGATGTGATGGGATTCATTGGGGGCTGGGAGAGGGAGCTGGGGAGAACCTTTCGGGGGGAGATGTGGGAGAGGGCCCTTACACTGACTCACTCACTTGTGATCTTATCGAAACTCCAGGAGACAAATTACAAAATCCTGTCTTGATGGTGCAGAACTCCTTCACATTTGGTAAAAATGTTCCCTCAGACCCCAGACACCTGCTGGAGATAATTCAGAGGGAGAGGAGATTTTGTTCATATCTGGTGCTCCTGCCCTCTGGTCCTACCCCTGTGGCAGGAGATCATTAATCTCTATAACTCAATTTACAGAGACTCTGTGGTCCTCTCACCAGAAGCTGCCATATTGTCCATGATCTCGAAAACCTCTCTCGAAAATCAAAAAAGTGTCCTTTAAATTTTTTCTCATTGCCATAAGGCAGATTATACCAGGACTGTGGAGGTCCCCATTCCCTCTCACGAGGATCATGTGGCTGGAAACCCTTGACAATAAAAACCAAATGGAAGAACTGGCCGCAACAAACAAGGGTAGAACCCAAAAATATTATACAATTTGGACAGCTTAGATCTTATTTAGAAACTCCTCAGAGTTGAAATTTTGGCTTCAAACAGGAGTTGTCCCTTCCCAGATTTAGTCATTCTATGTAACACCTGAAGAATAGTCTTGACTGCCCAACCACTGATGAAAACCCTCCCCCTTTCCTTCCACTATCCTACCTTTTCCCTTCCTTCCTCCCACCCAGTTGGTTAAGTTTAAAAGCATCAAATAGCTTCCAGAGTGTATACTACCGCCGACTCTCCTGTCTCAGTAAACTTGCTATAGTAACATCTGTCCCCGGTAGCGGATACTCTGGGTTTTCGTGCGAGAGGGGATAGGAGACACCGTCGGCAATCTCCATTGTATGTGTAGGCTTCATGACCATAAACAAAATAAGCTCTGGAATCATGCTGTTTTTTGACTGTTTATTGAAAATTTATTGAAAACTTAATAAAAATAATTTGAACAATAAAAAGGAAAGGAAGTTCCTGTTATTACTCTATCAATATGCTTCAGATTGTACTCTGTAACATTTAAAAAAAATGAAGTTAAGGGAAAAAATGACATTGTATAATTTATATCCTAGGTGCAAGTCTCCTTGATGACATTAGCAAATATTTCTGGTTCCATCATTCGGAAGGAGACACAATGACAGTCCAGAACCCCATCTGGATGAACCTCTGTGCAGCTATCTGGACTGTTGTCACTTACGTAGTTGCTGATTTGGAGGAAATGCTGCCAAGATAACAAGATGGAGGAACCGTGATGGGGAATCGTACATGGAGAACCATGAAGATTTTCATTAATCTGCTGCCTCATTATATATTCTGAGTCTGATTATATCATTGTAGATTTTATTAAGATGAATTTTGATTATTTCTCTTCACTTCTCTCCATTCAATGTGTATTTCTCCTCAATATATGATTTTACTTTATTGTACTTTAGCATATTAGGTTAAATTTCTATTATACATCCATTGACTAAAAAAAATGCACCCAGATAGAAATGTCGGATTACTGCAAAACTCAGCATGCAGTTATGTTTCAGGCAGATATGTACAGGATTACAGTTGTGGTCTGATTAGACACTGGATCTTGCCACCAAAGGCTTTAAAAGTGCTTCCCCTGTTGCCCTATAAAAAGACTTTCATAGGCTACTTGTGTGCAGTGTAACTATTGTTGAGAGATCGTCGACCACTTGACGCCTCCACAAGCTTGACAAAACCATAACCTATGGTTGAAACCTTGCTTTGCGAGTTGGAGTAAATAAAGCTGCGTCACGAGATATGAAAAGTTTCTAACTAGAGATGAGCGAACGTACTCGGTAAGGCCGATTTCGCAATCGAGCACCGCGATTTTCGAGTACTTTACTACTCGGGTGAAAAGTACTCGGGGGCGCTGTGGGGCGGGGCGTGGTGGAGCAGGGGGTAGCAGCGCGGAACAGATGGGAGCTCTCTCTCTCTCCCTCTCCCCCCACTCCCCCCTGCAACCCCCCGCTCACCCACAGCTCCCCCGAGTACTTTTCACCCGAGTAGTGAAGTACTAGAAAATCGCGGTGCTCGATTGCGAAATCGGCCTTACCGAGTACGTTCGCTCATCTCTATTTCTAACATCTGTGGGTTCCTGTGTGCTGCTTAACCATCTGAGATACAAGAGTGTGGTGGACTTTGGACGTACTAGTCCTTGGTGAGCGTGCACGTTTACAGCTTCCCCAAGTTTGCCTTGGTTAAGTAACTGTGCTGTTGACAATATAAGCTGTTTTACATATCTTATCATGCATCCAGGCTAGAGGCGGCCCAAGAAGATAGTAGAGCTTCCTGTGAACTGTAGAGTTTTTCCTAATAAACTTATCCTTCCTCTCTAATATTGTAATAATTTACATATATCATCATTACATTCACACATAGAACGTTTCATCTGATTCCAACAACTCCTTCTTGGCGCATTATTTCTTTTGTCAATGAGTGTATTTCTATACTGTATGATTATCAAGATTACTATTAATTTACTATATACTATTTAGGGTCTGTTCACATCTCACTATGGCCTCCATCCAACGGGACTTCCCTTTTAAAAACCCGAAAACGGCACCTGTAGAAAGGACTTGAACAGAAGCTGTTTCTGCAACTAATGAAAACTGATGAAACAGAGATTATTAATAGGTTTCCATTACTTTTCGTCATTTTCTGCTGGAAAGAATAGCACTGTGGACCATGTTATCCTCTCTGACACAAAATGCCAGAAACAAACAGAAACCTGCCCTAACAGAGACCTAATAGGGCCCATCCACAATGGAAATAAAAATGAAATTAAATGTTTCCGTTTTGTCCCCCATTGATATATTTTGGTTTATTTCAGTTTACTCCTGTCCCTTTTCAATTTCATTTCCACTGAACAAATAGCGCAGCCAGTTACTTGCATATTTCTAACCATCAAACAGAACAGTGAAATGGAAATGCTTAACTGAGGTGAACACTCATGTGGATGGACCCTTAGGCTGTGTTCACACAGGACGGATTTGCTGAGGAAATTATGTATGGAATTTCTGTGCGGCTAATCCACCCGTGGCTCCTAATCCCGGGATTAACCAGCCATGTAGATGAGATTTTGCAAAATTTTCGTCCACACGGGGCGGCCAATCCGTTGCGGCAAAGTCGCGCAGGACTGGCGATGCGGTGCGGGATTGACAGCCGCAGCATGTCAATTCTTTTTTTTTTTTTCCCGTTTTGGCTTCACTCCTCCCTATAGGGAGAGAAAGCCGCAATGGAATGCCAGCGGCTAAGCCGCTCCAAAACCCGCCGCGAAATGCCGCGGGTTTTGATTTTGCGGCTCTTCCGCTTAAATCTCGTGGCTTTTCGGTGCAGCCAAGCCGCGAGATTTCTGTGGCAAATCCGTCCTGTGTGAACCCAGCCTTAGTCTCTGTTTCATCAGTTTGCTGTAAGGGTCATTTTTGGTATTTGAAATGGAAACCTAATGTGAACAGGCTCCTACTCGTACCTACTATTTTTTATATTACTATAGGTGATTAGTATCCACTTTTCTTTTACTATATTGTGATATCTGCTACTATTATATTGCCATAGTGTATCATTACCAGGTCTACAGTACTTCTTTTACTACAATGTATTGAGTCAGCAACTGTTTGGTATTTTGTCGGAACTACCCAGTTCTGCTGCTTGCAGTAATTCACTTTTTGGCTTTTTGCTGCCAAACCTTCCTACAAACCTTGCACAGATCATCATTTAATACAATCTTTCTTTATTTAGGTTTCTTTCCCGTCTTTGTTCTGCAGCCATTTAATCATTGGGATTGTGTAGGATTGCAGGTCAGCACATAGAAACCGCAATGTTATACAAATTACCTCATTTCATCGAATGCTATGTATATACAATGGGGCGCAGCGAGGATGTTAAGGAGCGCTGTGAATCTTATTTTCTGTCTCTTAGCACCTTTCGGCTGTGAGGAAGATAATGTATTCAGTAAGGATTAGGTATAATATGAATTTGATTACATAAAAGTGTCAATAATGCATAAAAAAGAAGAATTACTTCAGTACATTTTAAAGGTATTCTCGCACAAATGAAACACCGCCTATCTGTGTGTTCTTTTAGGTTGTGTGGGTATCAAAAAGGAAAGTTCGCCCCTTTTATAAGTGACAGAAGAGTCTAACAAACAATGGTGTCACGTTCGTGCAGGACGCGAGTACGGCGTCCCTCACAAACGTCACCAACACGTCAGACCAAGACGCAACTACTGTCAAAATGAACAAATATTTTCATCTATTAACCCCTTCCCACCACAGGGTATAACTGTACGTTCCGGCAGAGTGGTATTTAACAGGATGTACAGTTACACCCTGGGGATAGCAGGAGATCATAAGAGACCTCGCGCTATCTAGCAGCGGGAGCTGGTTGTCACCGATAACCGGCCTCCTGCTGCAAGAGCGCAGGTGCATTGGGACGCTGTTTACCCCTTACCTGCCACGATCTATGTAGATCCGCGGCATGTAAAGGGTTCACAGAGGGAGCGCCCTCCCTCTGTGACCTCATCGGACTCTCGCGATGTTATCGCAGAGAGCCAGATGGGTTGCCATGGCAACAAGACGCCAGATACAGGTGTCCTGTATTGCCAGTGCTTGTGATTGTTAATACAAGCGATAAGGCAGTGCAGAACAGAAGTCCTGCAGTGCCTTATCATAGCGATCATAGCTGCTATTGTACAAATCCCCCTCAGGTACATAAAGAGTATAAAAAAAAAACTTATGTGCTTTTTCCCATATTAGCATAATTTTTTTAAATTAAAGTGCCACATATTTGGTATCGTCATATGTGTAACGACATGTACAATAAACTGAACACACTTTTTATCCTGTACGTCAAAAAGCGTAAAAAAACATAAAAACTGAGGCAAAATGCTTATTTTTTTCATTTTGCCTCTCAAAAAACGCAATAAATGTGATAAAAAAAGCTGTATGTACCCCAAAATGGTACCAATAAAAACGACAGTTCGTATTGCAAAAAATAAGCCCCCACAGAGCTCCATCCTTGAAAAAATAAAAAAAGTTATGACTTTGAATGCAGTAATTAAAAAAAAAAAAATAGTAATTGCCAAAAAAGGGTTTTTATAGTAGAAAAATGAAAAACCCTAAAAAAATATAAGAATTTTGGTATCATTGTAATCAAATTTGCCCACAAAAAAACAATTATCACAGCGCTCAGCCAATCACAGGCAGCGCTCAGCTGTCATTCAGTGATGGCTTGGCGCTGCCTCTGATTGGCCACAGCGCTCAGCCAATCAGAGGCGGCGCTTTCTGGAGGTGTGGATTTTTCAATCCCCGGCCACCAGAAGACAGAGGAAGACTGCCGAGGCCGGAGAGAAGAGCCGCATGGCTCTTCTAGGTGAGTTAATATTTTTTTTTTTTTTTTTTTTTCCAGCTACCGTAGGCATGATTTTCAGGCAGGGCTTATATTTCAAGCCCTTTACCGAAAATCATCACCGTGCTGGTGGCCTTCATTCCATTGCTCTCAATGGGGCTGCAGCAGCGTCGACCCCATTGAATGCAATGGGATAGCATCGTGGAACTCGGGGATGAAGGAATCACCTGCCGTAGCTGTCACAGCTGTGTCAGAGGAGCACAATGTACTCCTTATGTTTTCAATGGGGCTGGCGCTGCTGCCGCCGACCCCATTGTAAACAATGGGCGATGTCGCACATTCTTCTTTGCAATGCGAAGTTACAGTGAAAACATCGCAAATGAACATGAAACCATTGAAAATCATTGGTTTCATTATCATGCGTTTTCACTCACTCTCGCATCACAGGGAGGTCGTATCGTCAGTGGGTGTGAGCCCTAAAAATGAGGGTATTGCCCCGATAAGGATAGCCGCGTGTCAAAAACAGGGGGGGGGCTAGTCTGGACCTAGATGGAGGACAGGGAAGTTGTTTAATGCAAATGGAAAGAGCAATATATATAACACAGTATTTGATAGATGTGAATAACCCCCATACAGAATAAATAACCACAGTAACTTGGCTAACAAAACTCCATTGCCTCACCAAACACGTCAGGTAAGACAATAACCAGCGCCAATGTAGAAGTGGGTCCAGAATAAATAAACTTTCATTATGACTCATTGACCTGCTAGGGAAAACACCTCCCTGTCTGCCAATCAGTCCATACACCATAGGAGATGTGCACCCATTGATGCCCAACAGCAAATGACAGGGTACATGCGCCAAAAGTGTTGTCATGTGGACCGGAGCTGGCATCATAACGTCACCTCAGCTCCACTTACTGCAATTCCCCTGCAGCTAAAAGTGTTATGACCAAAATGTGCAAAGGATGTTATGCACTAATTAAAGAGCACTTACCCCTAAAATATAAAAAGTTGTAGCAAACAGAAGTCCTCAAGTTGTTTGTGTGAAATCTGAACAACCAATATGGCCGCCGTTACAGTCCCTGCAGCAATTGTCATCCAGCTTTAGCCTAGTTATGCACCTATATGTCTCGGGTTCCCACATTCCTGTATAAAGGGGTACACGTGACAACGTCTATGGAAGCTGTAATGACGGCCATATTAGTTGTCAATCAGTTTTCCCAGGAAACAATTTAATTACAAAAAACACAGGTTTACAAGCAGCGAGCAAATCAATAAGTTATTTTTTACCAATTTGTTGACTTTAGTAGGAAAGGAGTTTTGATGGAGAACATCAGGATTTCTCCCCTATTGAGAGATAGTTGCCTCAGTTTTGACTACTGATCATTTTCTGTAACAGAGATCACATCACCGCACAATTACTTCCTACTGGGTTATGAACAGAACCGCCGTGTCAATCATGGTGGAGGATGCAAGCATGGAAGGAGAAATACATTAGCATGAGCCTTAGAATGAGCTTTAGTCCCTAATCATGGCCCTGAAGGAATGCAGCAGAGCTAAAAGCAGCTAGGATTGAATAAAATGCAAGTAACGTATATAAATGTATAATTGAGGAAATTTTCTTAATGACGTTTTTCTAAATAAATCATCTGAATTGCGATTTGCTTAAATGTACCACTGATGTGCAACCAGAAATGTTGTGTGCAACATCCAGATTTTGGCTCATATCGCTCTTCTCTTCTTCTTAGCATGATGTTCTGTGAGTCAGTCCAATATCCCAGGGCTGCCTCTCCTCCCCTCTCGCAGCATACAGAATCATGGATACACTGAGGGACAGATACTGCAGCTGCATCTCCCCTCCCTATGGTATTTTCCTTCTACTGTTTTACACTAGAAAGATTTTGGGGTACTCATAAGGTTTCTGTAGATTTAAAAGAAACCTGCAGAAAGGAAAGTTAAACTGCAAGCTACAAGATAGGAAGACAGATGGCACTTACCCTAATTGAATATACTGTATCACCAAGTTTCATATATTCGCATGTGCTAGAAAATCTTCATGCTATGTAGGGAATTTCCACATCAGACTTTCTTGGATTGTCCACAGGATATGATTTGAAAGTCTGATAGATGGGGTCCCACCACTGGGACCCACACCTATCTCTAATTCCGTCCCTCATTGCCCCCAGCCCAGATCAATGCAGTGGCCAGGGCCAGTTGGAACTTTCGGAAACAGCTGAACTGGCTTTATTTTTGAGTATAATGAAAGTTAGACTGTTTTGCTATGTACTTTGCGCTTCAATTATAATTAATATATTATAATTTAATTAATATAATTGTTCACAATTTTGAAGATCTCTGCTTGCTGTCACCTTCATTATTTGCTTCTATGGGATAAACATCTTTCCAGTTGATGTTGTAGACACACTGGTGACATAATAGGTAAGGCCAAAGAAAGACATATGCCCATCCAATTCAGCCTATTACCCCTCAAAGTTGATCTAGAAGAAGGGAAAAAAAACACAATGTGGTAGAAGCAAAGTTTCCTCATTTAAGGGAAAAGATTCTGGCAATTGGAATAATCCCTTTTGAAGTTATTAATGATTATAGCATATAATATTGTGTCAGGAGGAGACTTACTCATGGCGGTGGTGCGCAGCGCGGACCTAGTGGTTCTGCCGGATGTGGCTGCTGCCGCGGTGGTGCTGCCCGGCTTCCCTCTGTGCCGCTTGGCATTCGGGTCGGCTTGCGGCGTGGAGTCCGCTGCTCTGTTGGCCATGTTCTCGGCGGCCGGGCTCAGAGTTCCCTGTTAGGGGGCGCGGCCGGAGGAAGGCCGGACTTCATGTATTACCGGCCAGTGTGTCATCAGGCCCCGCCTCAACCTGGACGCCCTGGGGGTTGGCCCAGGGTGGCAAGTAGGTAGGGACTGGGTAAAGGGTTGGTTGTAGGGACTTCCAGTCATCCGTTCTCAAACCAGCCCTGACAGAAACACTGGCCATACAAAGATTCAGGGCTGAAGGTGGACCCCGAGTATCTGTTTGCTATGGAGGCAGTTACAGCAGTAGCTGATCAGGTTCTGAATTTGACCCAGGTCGTACAGGAATTGTCGTCTCGTCTTTTGCGCCAGGAGCAAGTCGGGCTTGAGGTGCAGGCGAGGTTGTCACGGGAATCTATACCGATAAGTGAACCCAAGGCAACTTTACCTGACTTGTTTTTCGGAGACCTAACGTGTTTTTTTGCGTTTCACGAGGGTTGTAGACTTTATTTTAGTCTGCGCCTACACTCCTCTGGGTCTGAGCACCAGAGGGTAGGCATAGTCCTATCCAGACTAAGGGGGGACCCACAGAATTGGGCCTTTTCATTACCTCCTGATCCCCCCCCCCCCCCCCTTGCCAGTCAGTGGATTCTTTCTTCTCTGCATTGGGTCAGATTTACGATGAGCCAGATCGTGCGGGTTATGCGGTTTCTAAGTTATTAGGTCTCCGTCAGGGCCAGAAGACGGCCGAGGAATTTGGTTCTCATTTCCGGCAGTTCTGTGTAGATTCAGGGTGAAATGACCGGGCCTTAAAGGACCTTTTTCTTACCGGGCTATCGGTGGCCGTAAGAAACTAGTTACTGAGCCACCTTGAGCTGGAGAAGTTAGAGACACCTATGAAACTAGCGGTATGGGCTGATCGGCGTCTGAGGGCTGGGAGGTGTCACTAAACCAGAGAGCTTCACCCCGGTGTTGATGGAGCAGCATCCCTTTGCGTCTGACAACCCGACTGAGGAGATGGAGCTGGGCTATCTGTCAGCGCCAGATCGCAGGACCTTCCATCGGAAGCACGGGCTGTGCTTCTACTGCGAGAACCCTGGACATCATGTCGCCACCTGTAACAAGAGGCCGCAGCAGGAAAGACTTCCGCTCCTAGGCGAGGTTCGGAGGGATCGCCTAGGGGCTCAGGTACTTTCGGGAATTCCCAGGTTGTTTCTCCCTTGTTCCATTTCCTTTGGTTCTTGTCAAAAGAAAGGCCGTGCTTTCGTTGACTCTGGGGTGGCTGCTAATTTTGTGAATTCCGAGTTCGTCAGGTCATTTGCTTTTGAACTGCGGGATTTGGATCCTTATATACAGGTCACTGGAATAGACTCCTCCCAGTTGACTACAGGGTTGATAAAGAAGGTTACACCTGAACTAAGATTTTCTGTGGAATCGTTGCATACAGAGATCTGTATATTCTTCTTTATGGAAAATCTATTGGTGTATATTGTGTTGGGATTACCGTGGTTGCTTCTACATAACCCGGTTATTGATTAGGCAGCTTCCAAGTTGATTCACTGGGGTTTGGGTGTGGAGATCATTTGACATCTGTTCAATTGCATTCTTCCAGTTGTGAGATTTCCAACCTACCTAGGAACCTGGAGGATTCCCAGCCCGAAGACTGGGTGGTGGTGGCGGCCTTGACACTTGACATATCCGACCAGGTTTTGGCTGACCAGGCTGATTTTCCGGCATCCCCACCTAAAGCGAGGCGGTTTGTACCCGGTGCCGAGCGGTGGCAGGTACTTGAAAAGGTCCGGGGTTTCGGAGAACGTTGGAATTATGCAGACGTTCGTACCAGTGGCCACGGATAGCCCGCTATATCAGGGGTTTTGTTGAATCCTGTACTGCCTACGCCTGTGGGAAGATGCATAGAGTCTTTCATAAACCTTTGTTGAAGCAATACGTCCCTTCTGTGGTGCCCAAGTCCTTTTCCATGTCAGTGTTTCCCATGTAGTGTGTATTGGTGACATGTATTTCCTTTGCCCATGTGCATAACTTTACATTTATCAGTGTTAATACCCATTTGCCACTTTTCTGTCTAAACCCCCAGCTTATGCAGATCCTCTTGCTACCTCCTTGTGTCCTCTCTTGTGTTAATATCTTTACATAGTTTTATGTCATATGCAAATATTGATATTTTACTGCACAATCCTTCTACCACGTCATTAATAAAATTAAAAAGAATAAAGCCCAAAACCGATCCCTGTGCTACCCCACTAGTAACAGTGACCCAATCAGAGTATGTACCACTAATAACCCCCCTCTGCTTTCTATCACTGACCAGTTACTTACCCTTTTACACACATTCTTGCCTAGACCAAGCATTCTCATTTTATATACCAACCTTATATCAAACACAGTATCAAACGCTCTGGAAAAGTCCAGATACAACAGATCCAATGACTCTTCTCGGTCCAGTCTAGAACACGCCTCCTTTTAGAAATGTTTAAATTAGGGACTGGGGGAAGGGCAAAAAGAGAAACAGGCGGGTAGACAGTGTAGATAGCGACCTGGGACCAAGTAATGGGAATGAAGGTCGAGCAGGGGGTGGGGTTAGTACAGTTAGAACTGACAGATCAGCTATTAGTACCATTAGTAGTACAATGAATATAAATAACAACCACCATATAAATTGTATGACAATGAATGCAAGAAATCTGATTAAGTGGGTAAGCTTGAAGCGAGAATGTCTGATGAAAATTATGATATAGTGGGAATAACGGAAACATCGCTTGATGATAAGTGCAATTAGGCAGTGAATTTACAGGGCTATATTCTCTTCAGAAGAGACCGTGGTGAACAGAAAGGAGGAGGGGTATGTCTGTATGTGAAATTGTACTTACTGCCGAAGCTATGAGAATATATAGGTGCAGGAGATGACCGCATGGAATCCCTGTGGGTAGAAATACAGGGAGAAAGAAATAACAAAATCCTGATAGGGGTTTTCTATAGGTCACCAAAAATAACAGAAGAAACTGAAACCTTATTATTAGGACAAATAGAAGAGGTGTCAAACCGCAATGAAGTAATTATTATGGGAGACTTTAATTACCTGGATATAATATGGGAAGATGAAACCTGCAAATCTCACAGGGGTGATAAGTTCTTGAGAACAATTAAAGATAACTACCTTACCCAACTTGTGCGGGAGCCAACTAGAGGGAGGCCCACTCTAGAGTTATTATTAACTAACAAATCAGACAGAATCTCGGGGGTGCAGGTGGAGAGACACTTGAGAAATAGTGACCATAATATAACAATGCAATTAATTTCCAGCTGTCATTTAACAAGAAGCCTTATCGTGGAGTGACAAAAAAAACTAAACTTTAGTAAAGCAAAATTTAATCAGCTCAGAACTACTATCGGTAACATTAATTGGGATAATGTCCTCATAAATAACAATACAGTCGACAAATGGGAGAAGTTTAAAAACATCCTATTTACCTCATGTGAGCAGTTCATGCCCTTTAAAAGCAAAAGAACTACAAGTAGAAGGAAACCAGTGTGGCTCGATAAGACTGTAAGGCGGGCAATAAATGAAAAAAAGAAAGCATTTAAACTTCTAAAACAAGAAGGCAGCGAAGAAGCTCTAAATTCATACAGGAAAAAAAACAAATTGTGTAAAGAAAAGATCAAAATTGCTAATGAGGAGGCAGAAAGACTTATCGCCAAGGAAATCAAAAATAACCCCAAACTATTCTTTAATTATATAAACAGTAAAATGATTTGCACTGAAAGCAGGAAAAACCATAGAAGACGATGCGGGGAAGGCAAATCTATTAAGTAGTTTTTTTTCCAAGTGTATTCACAAGTGAAAAAGAAATGGCACACGAGATGCAAGGGAATAAAATGAACTCCCCACTAAATATTGCATGCCTAACACAGAAGGAAGTGCAAAGCCGTTTAAAGAGGATTAAAATCGATAAATCGCCATGCTCAGATGGCATACACCCAAGGGTTCTAAGGCAACTAAGTGACGTGATGGCTAGACCGCTATTTCTTATATTTATGGAGACTATTGAGACCGGGGTTGTACCACTGGATTGGCGCATTGCCGATGTGGTTCTAATATACAAAAAGGAGTCTAAAAGAGAGCCTGGTAACTACCGGCTGGGTAAGTCTCACTTCAATAATTGGAAAAATATTCAAGGGGTTTCTGAGAGATGTCATCCTAGAATACCTCGAGGGAAGCAACGGTAAATGGGGTACTGCTAGGGAAAAGTGATATGGAGAAAGACCTGGGGTTACTAGTTGACGGTAGACTTAAAGGGGTTGTCCCGAGGCAGCAAGTGGGTCTATACACTTCTGTATGGCCATAATAATGCACTTTGTAATATACATTGTGCATTAATTATGAGCCATACAGAAGTTATAAAAAGTTTTTTACTTACCTGCTCCGTTGCTAGCGTCCTCGTCTCCTCGTCTCCATGGTGCCGACTAATTTTTGGCCTCCGATGGCCAAATTAGCCGCGCTTGCGCAGTCCGGGTCTTCAGCAGTCTTCTATGGAGCCGCTCGTGCCAGAGAGCGGCTCCGTGTAGCTCCGCCCCGTCACGTGCCGATTCCAGCCAATCAGGAGGCTGGAATCGGCAGTGGACCGCACAGAAGAGCTGCGGTCCACGGAGGAAGAGGTTCCCGGCGGCCATCTTCACAGGTAAGTATAGAAGTCACCGGAGCGCGGGGATTAAGGTAAGCGCTCCGGTAAGCTGTCTGTACGTCCCTGCATCGGGGTTGTCTCGCGCCGAACGGGGGGGGGGTTGAAAAAAAAACAAAACCCATTTCGGCGCGGGACAACCCCTTTAATTGCAGCAATCAATGCCAATCAGCTGCTGCAAAAGCAAATAAAGTCTAGGGTTGCATTAAAAGAGGTATAGGAGCCAGGGACGAGAACATTATTCTTCCACTATATAAGGCGCTCATGTACAGTTCTAGACACCGGTGTTTAGGAAAGATGTTGCAGTACTTGTGGGGGTTTAAAGAAGGGCAACTAAATTAATAAAATGAATGAGAGGACTGGAATACCCAGAGAGGCTATCAAAATTAGCATTACTTACCCTGGAAAAAAGACGAGGCGACCAAATAACTATGTATAAATACATTAGGGGGCAATACAATGATCTCTCCCATTATGTGTTTATGCCCCAGGACTGCGTCAGTAACAAGAGGGCATACTCTGTCTGGAAGAAAGCGGGTTTCATCACCAACACAGAAAGGGGTTCTTTACCGTAAGAGCAGTGAGACTGTGGAACTCTCCGCCTAAGAAGTGGTGATGGCAAAATCCACAGAGGAGTTTAAGAGGGGACTAGATATCTTTCTAGAGTGCTATAATATTGACGGATATAGACATTAGGTGACCCGCGGGGTTGATGATCCAGGGATTACTGCGGCTGCCATTATGGAGTCATGAAGGGTTTTTTTTTTTTCCTCCAAATTAGCTAAATTAGCTTATTGTTTTGGTTTTTTTTGCCCTCCTCTGGACCAACGGGGGGGGGGGGGGGGGGGTTGACACAGACTGAACTAGATGACATTGTCTTTATGCAGCCTAACATAGTATGTTACTATGTCTGTCGAGGAAAGTGCAGTCTCCTGGAAGCACACTGTGCAATCCCTCTTTTGAGTTTGGATCTGGAATCGAGGAAAATACATGTTTATGAGTGACAGTAAACTCCCAAAGTAAGACACTCATGTGGGATGTAGGGTCCTCATACTGGGCCTGGAGAAAGTATAGGCCTGTTACGGGGGCCCTATCAATCAAAACTTCATATGGCGATAGCTTGGTGTTTCTATTGGGTATGGTTCTTAATGAGAAGAGGGCTAAGAAAATGCATCTCTAGTACTTTCTATGACTACACCATATTTACAAATTACTTTATTCAACAATTTCTTAGCCATAGTTTTGTTGTTAGCAGTTTTATTTATTTTGCAAGCCACGCCTCCAGCTCATGTAAGAAGAGGTCTATGCAAGCCAACACAAAACCCTGTTTGGGAAGATCGAAAGCCTTGTACAACAGAGACACTGCTTCTGTATTCCAGATTGGTTTACCCGTTGATCCAACAAAATTCTACTGCACCACAATGGTGTGAAATTGAATCCGATTCCAAAAGGCATACTTCGAGTCAATGCAGACATTAACAGTCTTACTTTCAGGCAGTTTACATGCTTCAGTGAGCACCATCAGCCCAGACCCCTATGGGGGAGTGGTGTTCTGTCCAATTACCTCATTGTTGGTTACCAATGCATAGACTGTTTTGCTTGCCCATTTTTATGGTACCTAGAGTAATCTATGAAAAACTCAAAATCTGTATTAGCAATGGAAATTTCAAGAACACTTTCAAGACCACTGGTCTCGTTTTCCATGAACTCTAAACAATAAAACTGGATTCAGGACTATACACCTTCTAATTGTGATATTTGAGTGCACTATTTCTGAAGGGACATGCAGTCATATACAGTTAGGGCCAGAAATATTTGGACAGTAACACAATTTTCGCAAGTTGGGCTCTGCATGCCACCGCATTGGATTTGAAATGAAGCCTCTACAACAGAATTCAAGTGCAGATTGTAACGTTTAATTTAAAGGGTTGAACAAAAATATCTGATAGAAAATGTAGGAATTGTACACATTTCTTTACAAACACTCCACATTTTAGGAGCTCAAAAGTAATTGGACAAATAAACATAACCCAAACAAAATTTTTTTTTTTCAATATTTTGTTGCGAATCCTTTGGAGGCAATCACTGCCTTAAGTCTGGAACCCATGGACATCACCAAATGCTGGGTTTCCTCCTTCTTAATGCTTTGCCAGGCCTTTACAGCCGCAGCCTTCAGGTCTTGCTTGTTTGTGGGTCTTTCCGTCTGAAGTCTGGATTTGAGCAAGTGAAATGCATGCTCAATTGGGTTAAGATCTGGTGATTGACTTGGCCATTGCAGAATGTTCCACTTTTTTGCACTCATGAACTCCTGGGTAGCTTTGGCTGTATGCTTGGGGTCATTGTCCATCTGTACTGTGAAGCGCCGTCCGATCAACTTTGCAGCATTTGGCTGAATCTGGGCTGAAAGTATATCCCGGTACACTTCAGAATTCATCCGGCTACTCTTGTCTGCTGTTATGTCATCAATAAACACAAGTGACCCAGTGCCATTGAAAGCCATGCATGCCCATGCCATCACGTTGCCTCCACCATGTTTTACAGAGGATGTGGTGTGCCTTGGATCATGTGCCGTTCTCTTTCTTCTCCAAACTTTTTTCTTCCCATCATTCTGGTACAGGTTGATCTTTGTCTCATCTGTCCATAGAATACTTTTCCAGAACTGGACTGGCTTCTTGAGGTGTTTTTCGGCAAATTTAACTCTGGCCTGTCTATTTTTGGAATTGATGAATGGTTTGCATCTAGATGTGAACCCTTTGTATTTACTTTCATGGAGTCTTCTCTTTACTGTTGACTTAGAGACAGATACACCTACTTCCCTGAGAGTGTTCTGGACTTCAGTTGATGTTGTGAACGGGTTCTTCTTCACCAAAGAAAGTATGCGGCGATCATCCACCACCGTTGTCTTCCGTGGACGCCCAGGCCTTTTTGAGTTCCCAAGCTCACCAGGGAATTCCTTTTTTCTCAGAATGTACCCGACTGTTGATTTTGCTACTCCAAGCATGTCTGCTATCTCTCTGATGGATTTTTTCTTTTTTTTCAGCCTCAGGATGTTCTGCTTCATCTCAATTGAGAGTTCCTTTGACCGCATGTTGTCTGGTCACAGCAACAGCTTCCAAATCCAAAACCACACACCTGGAATCAACCCCAGACCTTTTAACTACTTAATTGATTACAGGTTAACGAGGGAGACGCCTTCTGAGTTAATTGCAGCCCTTAGAGTCCATTGTCCAATTACTTTTGGTCCCTTGAAAAAGAGGAGGCTATGCATTACAGAGCTATGATTCCTAAACCCTTTCTCCGATTTGGATGTGGAAACTCTCATATTGCAGCTGGGAGTGTGCACTTTCAGCCCATATTATATATATAATTGTATTTCTGAACATGTTTTTGTAAACAGCTAAAATAACAAAACTTGTGTCACTGTCCAAATATTTCTGGCCCTAACTGTAGGAGTTACAGAAGGCTGGAGACTTGGGGTATCCATTCTCTACAATGTCTCACCAATTCTAAAAGTCTGCAATTCCTGGAGGTTTCTGGAGAGTGATATAACCTGAACTGCCTGAATTTTGTCAGTAGTAAAGTGCCCTTAAATGCAATGGTCTAGGAACACGACTGTTGACAAAACTGAAGTTTGGACTAATATACCTCGCAGTTATTCTCAGCAAGAAAGTGAAATAGACTGATATTCTCTTCCAACCAATATTCAATGGTGTTGCAACACAATAGTAAATCATCAACATACTGAAGCAGTGAAGTACTGGGATATTTTGGAACTCTGTTTTACAAAGCTGTTTGTAGGGCCTCGAGTACTTCCTGAGGAGTTGGCTGCTCCCTGTGACAACACACACCAGCAATGTTGCTTGCCAGGATGTATGGAAGCAAATAAGAACTGGGCACTCTCTTTAGGGGTACACTGAAGAAGCGTTTGTGGGATCCACCACTGAGAAGAAGGTGGAGCTGGCCGGTAACTGTGACAACAATGTATGTTGATTTGGCACCATTTTGACAGCATTTACTGCTCGTAAATCATGGACCATGAGAAAAGTTTGAGGTTGCCCTTGCCAACCATTTCTTGACTGGAAAGAATGGAGTGCTGTAAGGGGAATGACATTCTTTTATGAACCCCTTTCCAAGTTAGGCCTGGAACTTCCTGAGCCGCACTCACAGCTTTCCCTGATGTTTGGTGGTTGTAGGCCAGGTTTGACTTTAACGTCCACCAGAGTGACAGGCAGTTGCCTAACATACATTTTGTGTTTGGCCCACAGTATCTCTGGTACTCTTACAAAAACGTGTTACATGTAAAGAGATACATTTTCTTAAGAGTGTGTAACAACAAGCACAGCACAAATGGTAGTTAACTGTTGATTAGCGGCTAGTCACTTTGATACCATTTGAGGTATACACAATTATTGCATAATTCAATAATATTTAGATAAGTAGAACCAAGTATATTGACTACACCATTTACTTGTGTTATGTATGCATCAAGTACACACATTCCACTCAAATTAAGATACACCTCTCTGCTAGGCTGGTCTGCGTTAAGGAGGACCAAAACTATTACATCAGAGAAATCTTACTCTTCTTCCCTCCCTTCCCTTACATAACCTAGCTCCACCCCTTGTGGTCTGGCTAACTGTTTGAGCTTGTCTTTGTCATTCCATATCCAGAGGTACACATAACGAAGGAGGTGGGACAGCGCCTTGAGATAAACACATAAAATATCCAAGTCCAATAAGGGCAGTGTCGGGGGGATTCCCAATCCAACTATATGTAATCCAATCAATGGAGAGCTGCAGCAATGGGAAAAAATAAACCCTCCATCAACAAGTGATGGAGGTAAAGAAGTCACAAGAATTGCAAACAAAGCTGCGCTGCAAACATACAGAGTGAGGAGGTACTCAACTTAAGAGAGGGGAGTAGGCACCCAGATACTGGGCAACAATTCTCCCCTCTCAGGGTCCAGGGTAGCCATGAATAAAAATAGTCCAGATTCATGCCCACCAGGATCAAATCAACTCCATGGCAATCCAATAGTAAAAGAGCATTCATTTATATGTACAAAAGGTTCCCCCTCAGGGGAACCAAAAACATACAAAACGTTTCAGCTAAATGTACCCTTTTTCAAGTATAAGACATCACATTTATTGATCAAACTTAAATAATAAACCAAATACACATACCATTACTGCAAAAGAGCTCCTGGTGACATGCGTTGGCCGGCGCCATTGTACCAACGTACAAGGAGGAGGAGTGTACGTCATGACGTAGCTACCGCCAAGTGCTGATGACATAACATTGCCTGGCAGTGAGGAGGAGGGGTGAACAATCACATGACCCGTGGCGGCATACGTGATGACGTGTATGCCGCCGGGTGCACAGGGAAGAGTGGAGAGGTACACATAAACAATATAACATACACAAGGACCCTTTACACTCACACACAAATTCACAAAAATAACAGGTTGACGTTATTTATGATCAGAGCCTTCAGATATTATTCCATCCTAATTCTTTTGTGTAGCAATATCACAGTCCACCAACTCACACATCTTACACATATGACGCAGGCACTCTACATTGCACTGCCTTGCCCTTTGAAATGACCTTATCTCCTAGAGAACAAAGAAAACTTAACTCTTTCTAAACAAGTAATAGAACTGTATAACAGATCTTATTGTTCATTTTCTCTCATTTCTACATGCTTTGACTATAATCGCACATCTTTCCAAGCAGGTACTTCTATACAAAGCAATTCATTCTCTGGTTTCCTTGCGCCACATTTTGTGCAATACGGCTTCTAGTACAAGTCTAACTCTGCTACATTGTCACATTGCGGGAAAGAGTCAGTGTAGGACATAGAGGCAGGGCTGAGGCCGTACTTACTGAAGCTGGCCTACTCTCCTCCTTTGTCTCAGATGAATCCAAATCACTGTACATAAACATCATTTCAATTCATCAGCACAAACTTTCTGTGACACTTTGATTTACTTATCCACTTCCTTCTTTACATTACCATCTGCTATCCCACCTCCACATTCACTTTTGAATTTCCTCGATTTCCCTACATCAAGAGAACCAGTTTTCGATATATATATATCTTTTTAATATCCTCTCACATTCACGGAGTCCTTCCTTCCCAGAGTAGTCTCCCATGACCTCACTAGCGGTCACCTCTTGGTCCCCTGGACCGTGGCTGTTTTTATTACTCACCCTAGATTAATCAGACCGTTTTCCTAAATAGCAACAGGAACTTCCCAGAAGCCTTCTAACTTCTCCCATTTTTTTCCGGAGTGCGCGATATGGCGACAAGAACTTCCTAAAAGTCTTTTTAATCTGTTCCAATCTCCCAGAATAAGCGGTATGGTGACAAGAACTTCCTAGAAGTTTTTTAACTTATCTCATTTTTCACATTAAAGCAGCCTAGCAATTGGGTAAAAGCGTAATAGAAAAAGTTTTGCTCTCTACATCTTCCAGTAAAAACTGACAAGGACGCGTTTCTGCTCTTACACAGCCTTAAACACCTAGCAATTGTGTATCGCTTTCTCTGGTCTCTCACTGTCTTGACTCACATCCACAAAACAAAGAGGTGCAGCAATACCCACAATGTGCGTCTATCCTGCAAACGTTTGTCTCACATGTTGCTCTATTCATTCGTACAGGCTATCCACAAGCTGAAGTATAGGCTTCACTTCTTATAACCAAATTCATTAGACAAAGTATTTCCTCATACACTAGTAGTCTGTCATTCAGGACACACACAGGGTTAAAGCTTTTGCAGCACAGGCCTTATCTGCAGCATATTGAAACTCATGGAAAAGAGGGAAGGGACATTCCATTGTGCAAACTATTCTATCTTTTCAGCAGGCTGCAACATACACACTAACGATATATGTTAGATCACAATTTAATACAACCAGGATAAGCACAACATGTACATTTAAAACTGGGAAGGGGACTCCAAATTCTGTAACAACATCACCATGGGGAAATATTGGACCATTACATACACAACTTTAATAATATTCTGATCCCGCTTGTACAATGAACAAACACTACATACACAGTCCACATAGTCTGGACATGGTCTATTCATTCACATAAAATACACTGATTGATAATTTGGCAAGAGAAATAGAAACAGAGGACTGTACCTTTTCTCCAGACAACAGGGACAAACAATGCATGGAAGAACAAGGGTCCTACTTACCATGGTTTTGTGCCTGTCTGGTATCTGTTGTTCAGAGACCCCGACAATCCTTAGAACATTTCGCCTGCCCACGTTCTCCACCAAGAACTGTTATAATAATAACTTATATTAGGTGATACTCAATGGGTATCATAGCCGTATCAATTAGGTATGCCTAATTATTACGATGCATCGGAGAAGGAAACGTGAAACAGTCATGTGATGTTTCCAAGCTTTTTTAAAGTGCTTTAATGCTGCAAAGTTTTTATAGCCAAATTTTTCTGAACATTTCTCAAGAGGTGATCACGAGCTGCTAAACCCCCTTAACAACCAATCAAAATATAATAAGCATATCATAGCGAATTATAGTAAGTTTACATCTCACGCAATTTAAGAGACATTGTAAGTGGAACTAGCTTTTCTAAAAGTTTGCATTTGGTGGCCATCACAGAATCAAAGGGGTACATTATATCCTGCCATCCACACTTCTTTGATACGATCTTGTTAGTTAACCCATGTAATTGTCATTGGCCGTTAAGTCTTAATCTGCATAGAATATTGTTATTATTGTTATAGCTGTAGATAGCGCCTAGGACCTCGAAAGTACCTTCATTATCCTCTCATTTACTGTTATTTCTGTGTCCTGAAATAAAAATATCCTTTTTGTTTCTCCTTCTGCTGCATCATATCCTGAATCTGCATCGCTAAGCCAACCATTGACGCAATGACCATCACATGACCAGGACACATTCTTATCTGTGAACACTAAAGGTTGTATTGAGTGACAGCAAGCAGAGATCTTGAGAATCATATTTGGAATTGATACAGAAAGTGCATGTATAACCTTTCATTATACAAGGCATAAAAGTTATTTGCTAATCCTGGAATAGCTTTAAGTCTGTAGGAATTTTTTCAAATCTGTATTTCCACAGCTGTGATTCTAGACAGATTTCCTCTATATACCAATTTCATGTTCTGCTACAGAATCTGCATACATCTTTCAGACTGTAAAAGAAGTAGCGAGCCAACGTTCCATGGCTAATGGCAATTATACCAATATGACACCTAGAACTGAGCGGTGGAATGAATGAACTCTGTATTGTTGCCGCAGGCTTTAATACCAGCAGCTGACGTTAATTGATGGCGGATGGGATAAGCACATTTGATTATAACGACTCATTGAAGCCCTGTGGTAAGAATTTAATATTCTGAGTCTTCAAATCCATAATTTATTCCCCAGATTAATGATCATTCATGCAGAATTAAGATATAATATACTCATCATAGTCGCAGAAGTTCAAAGACCAGTAGATTCCATCGTAGATGTAGGTCATAGATTTCCAGATTGCTTCCCAATACTTTCATTCCAGTGATGTTATAGTAAATATACTGTACATACCGTGTTTCCCCGAAAATAAGACCCTATATTAATTTTTGCCCCCAAAAGAGGCACCGGGTCTTATTTTCAGTGGGTGTCTTATACTCACCTAGCAGGCACTGTCTGGGTCCCTCACGTCCAATGCAATGCTGTGATTGGTTCATCAAGCATCGGCTCTGATTGGCTGAGCCGCGGCGCTCAAGAACCAATCAGAGCAATCGCTTGCTGATCCCCTTTAGTAGCCAGCAATGCTCTGTCGGTACTGAGGACTGCACGGAAGCCTGCCAAAGTGCTGGAGAACAGCGGGAGGGACCCAGACAGCGCCTGCTAGGTGAGTATTGATTTTTTCTCATCTAGTGTAGCTAGGACTTATTTGGGGGGTAGAGCTTATATTTTAACCACCAGAAATCCGGGTAAGGTTTATTATCGGGGTAGGTCTTATTTTGGGGGGAAACATGGTTTGAACGTATTGGGCCTGGAGGTAGCAGAGGACCCCTATGTTGGAACATCACGTGGACTCTTGCCCACCAGTAAAACAGTAAAACAACAAAAAGGAACTAGTATTGGGTGCAACGCGTTTAGGCGCACATGAGTGCGCTTCTCAAGCATATTATTTGTACAAGGGGACCAGAATTTATAATAAAATCAATACAAGCAGCCATAGAGAGATAGTACAGTGGTCATGAGGCGCTGGGCGGCATCATGACGTCACCACAGCGTCCAAAGTGCTCACATGACTGGATAGAGGAGGTACATATGTCGAATTGAGCGCATAATGCTCTCCACTCAGCCACATGACTGGGCAGAGAGGATATGTCTCTATGCATTATGTGCTCCATCTGGCATATGTACCTCCTGGAACTTTATAATCAGGTTTAACTTGGTATATATATCTACAAGAGTACTTGGTTTCTCTTACTGAGAACAATCACACTGTGCCACATTTATCATGTGTTTTTAGACACTTTCGGACAGTTTTTCTGACTTGCCCGAAAAAGAGGTGTGGCCTAAATTGCACTAAATTGATGCAAATTGCACCAACCACTGGGTGCAATTTTGGCATAAACTTAGCCAACTAATACGTGGTCTAAAATTAGACTAGACAGTCTAAAAATGCAACATATTTATCATATAGTGGTAATCTGGCGCATTTTAAGACAGTCAAGTCTACATTTACACAGTCTAACTTTTAGACAGTATTAGCAAATAAGCCCAGGTGACTTTAACCCCTAAGTGACAAAACCTGTTTGCGTCTTAATGATCGGGCCAAATTTTGGAAATCTGACCCTGTTTTTTCGTCACATATTGCACTTCATTTAGGTGGTAAAAATGGTCCGATAGAATTTGTGTATATTTATTAAAAATGCCAAAATTGGCAACATTTTGAAAAATGTATCATTTTTTTTACATTTTCAACTGCATAATGTCAAATATGTGCAAACATACTGTACGAATTTTTGATGAGATATATATTTTCATGTGTTTACTCTATTCTGGAAGCACAGTGGAAAAACTTTAGTTTTTTTAACCATTTAGGAGATGCACAAATTTAACATTAATATTAACATTTTGAGGAACATACTGTTTTCCTACATCAAGCCAAATTGCAAAGGCTCATAGGTGTCAGAATGATAGATTACCCCACAAATCACCTCATTTTAAAAACTATACCCCTTAATGTATTCACTTAGGGGGGTCAGGAGTATTTTGACCCCACCGTTTCTTTTCAGGAGTTTTTTTTGCAAATACGTCATTTCAAAGACAGGATTTTTCCAAAGTGCACATGAAAATGAGGATTTGCACCCCAAAACAAATACCCCTGTTTTTCATGTGTTCATAAACATACCAGTTGTGGCCCTAATCTTCTGTCCGCATGCACAACGGGACCCAAACCAAAAGGAGCAGCCGGTGGCTTTCAGAACAGACGCTTTGTTTGAAGGTGTTTTGGGCCCCATTGCCCACTTGTAGAGCTCTTGGACGGCCAAAAAGATGGGAAATCCCCACAAATGACTTTATTTTGAAAACTGGACCCCTTAACAAATTCATTTAGGGATGTCATGAGTATTTACCGCCATAGTTTTTGAATTATTCTAAGCAAAGCAGAAGGAAATAATTACAATTTTCATTTTTTAAGTGTCCTTTTAAGAAGTTTTTTTTTGTACAACACAAAATGAATTAAGAGTCATTCAAGTAGAAGGTAAGCCGTAGCAGCAATATTGATGCAATAGTTATGCCAATGTTGTCTTTATTCCTCTGTGCAACGTTTCGATCACATGGTGGAGTCTATTGATCCAGACTCCTGCTGTAGCTGGCAGCTCTTTATCTGTGGGTCCCACCTTACCGGTTCTGTGGAGGAGTGCTGTTCCCATACTACTTTGTACAAAATGAATTAAGACCTGCACCCAAAATGGATTTCCCTGTTTGTCCTGTGTTTAGAAATTGTAGTCCCAATTTGCTTACAGGACACATGGCTAGGCCTGTAATGGACGAAACACCTATTGGATTTCAGGGCACAACTAAATAAATTCCAGGCCCAATTGCACACTTGTGCAGAAAAAAAAAATGACTCCCTGAAAATACCCCCCCCTTCACCTTTTTGGCATTCCCTAAATCTTAGATAAAAGTAATAATGTAAACTGCGTGGTATGTCAGAAGACAGAGGTAATTACTCGGCCCAGTTGGGATGGGCACATGGGGCAATAAAACCTGGTATCCCTCCTCTTCCGGTGCTTCCTGCAAACCCGAAACTTTTTTGGGGGGTATTTCTTGACCTCAGCGGCAGAGATGGGGTATTAAAAGTGGCGCTCTGGGAGGCTTCCTAAGCTTGCTGAAGTGAAATGGTCTCAAACAGAAGGCGCTCAACGAGCTGCTCCTGGAACTGCAGGAAGGCGAGAGTTCCCGGGGCTTCTTGTAAATTACAGATTACAAGTAGCGGTCTGAATAACGCCGGGCTCACGCAGCCGTAGGTGGAATCCGCAGCGAACCCAGCTGGGATCCTGGTCGTGGTCCTGCGTACGGCCGCGTAACGTACTGCGCATAACTGCGTACTCACACAGGCGTTCATGTGCAGTGCACCTTTTTTTCTTTATATTTCCTGTGCCGTCGCTTGGCGATGACGCAGGTACCCGCAGCCCATACAAAATGTAGTTGCCTATGGGCTGTGGGTATATCTGCGACCATAGAGCACAATGAGCTCTATGTTGCGGATACCCGCGGTAAAATAGAACATGTTGCATTCTGTTTTCTTTAAGTGGATTACGGAATGCCGACCCACTAATGGGAGTGTAATTGTGTAATCCAATGCATTTGATTGATCTGCGTATTACCGAACATCAAACGTATGCGAATTCCGCAATTTGTATCTAGTCGTGTGAGATAACGGGGATCACATGACCGGGGACCACTCACCGCGGCTCCCGGTCACTGCTCAAGACTCTTGGCTACCTTTAGTAGCCAGGAGCAAGGAGACTTTAAATTTCCTGGGCCCTCCCCAACTTCTGCGCTTGTGTCTGCTATTTTGCCGATGGACACATGCGCCAAAGCTGGGGAAAGGTCTGCGGATAAATATGCCATTGGGGAACATTGCTGGAGGCCTTAGGTGGATCAGATCCGTGAAGGGTGGGGAAACTTTAACTTTCTTTTACTTTTACATGATCGTTGTTATCCATTGGAAACGACGATCAAGTGAACAGAGACCGCGACCCAAGTGAAATCTCCAGGATCTCTACTACAATTGGTATCCAAGAGCATGGAGAGTTTAAACTATCCCTGCAATCCGTGGCTTTTACACATGTGTCCGCCATTTTATCGACGGGTGTGTGCGCAGCAGGCTGGGAAAGGCCCACAAATAAATCCGGCGGCCTTAGGTATGTAACTTTTATCCCAGTGACATCTCCCTGCTCTCGGCTACTCATGCTAGCTTGCGCCCGACATTCTGCATTTGGCGTGCATGTGCAGAAGACGGCGTCAGGTTCTCCGGCAGCCAACAGCAGGAAGCTTTCACGTCCACAGCCCCGCGGCTTTAATCCATAGGGCCGGCGCGTTTTTACAGCCCTATGGATTAAAGCCCAGCCAGCCAGGACGCAAAAAGACTATAGGCTTTTCACTAAGGGCTTAATTGATCTGAGTTCTGTAAGTTTCAAACTTGTACAGAATTTGGACATTAAAATTATCCATGTGAATAAGGCATCACTGCTTGAACATTGAAACAACTAGCATGGCCGACTGATAATCAACAATAATATCACGTTGGCAGAAGAGCTGGGGCTCTATGTAAGATGCTTGGCCAAACATGGCTGCGATGGGAATATCTATCGGTACGGGTTGGCCATGAGGACGGAAATAGCCAACCGTGGCTGTTTTCTTCTATTTATGTAACTCCTATAGAAGTGAATGGGAGCTACAGAAACAGCGTAGGACAATGAGCTACAAAGTTTTCATAACTTGGGAGCTGCAGAAATAGTGTTGATCACTGTGCTACCCTATTTCCGTAACTCTGATTCATTTCTATTACAGTTAAGGAAATAGCGTAAACAGCCTGCTCACTTTTTCCATAATTCCTGACCACCCCATTTAACCAGGCCAAGAGCAAAGAGGGCTGGAGCTTAAGAGAGGTGCAAATTCCAGATCTGGAACCCTAACTTAATGTATCTGACTTTTTTTGACATGTCCTATTGACTTACCATAAAAGTCTCAAATGGGAAATTGCCCTTTAATACGTGTGACAGAATATTGGCCTGATGGAGCTTTCACCATTTACTAGTTCATTTCTCTGTAGCACTAACAAAAGGAAAATAAAGTGTTATGTCCGTTTGGCGCACTAAAGCACAACGCCTCCATGCAGATGCAGGATTGTGTCCTTTTAAGACTACAAACACATTATAGTGTTGCATAACACCAATTGCACCTCTCCAGGTAAAAGATGAAAGGACCCCTGTCCCTTACTAACCAGGGAAAGAAGGGAATCCCTGTCTAAAAGCGGGGTAATCGTCCTGATAAGGTCAGCCCCACTGTCTTCATCTCGGAACTAGCTATCCCTGATTAGGAGCCTGGAGAGATGCACTAAACACACGTAGAACACGACACAACACTATTCACACACACACTGAACACAGAACAGGCCTGCACATAGAGCACGTCTGGCTACTTGCACAGACATAACATACGTCACTGTTCACACATACCAGGATGTGCATGCAACATATAACGGGAACCCCACCGAGAGCTCACATGCATACAGATTGAATACCATAGTCAGTCCAAGTGTCCTCACACATAGGGAACAGTGTCAGGCATCAGCCATCTGACACACACATAGGACATCAGACGTCTGGAGGCCGCACCTGCCCAGGGATAGGGAGAAACCTGTGGGCCATCTGCACCTGTGCGGTCACCGTACCACACAGTGCATAGAGCCCAGAACGCAAGGAGGGTAGGGACAGCAGGTGCCCAGACCGTCTTCAGGGTAGGAGAGAGGGACACTACAGACAAGCATGCACACACTGAGTGGGATTAACAGTGAAGAACTAAAAGACTAAAATGACGGGCAATCTCTCATCATCTGCAGCAGACAAGGGTGATTGGCTGGTGGAGAATACCACACCCAGCCAGCTCAATTACTACCTACTTGTGAAGATGTGCACAAGGAAGCCTGTAGAACAACAGGTACCAAATGCTCGACCTTAACATAAAGAATGACATGGTCCCCATTGAATTTAAAGGTGTAGTCTAAAAATAACCTTTTATCACCTATCCACAGAATAGATGAAAAACATCTTATCAATAGTGGTCTCGGTGTTGATACCCCCATCGATTCCATGTCCCCCTCGTCTCGTTATTATTGGCTCACTGAATGGAGTGGTACCTGAGCATGCAAGATACTGCTCCGTTCATTTAAGTAGGGCTGATGTAAATAGCTCAATGCAAGCGCTTGGCTATCTCCAGCAGCACCACCCATACTCGCCACCACTCCATTTAATCTCCTCCTCACTGTACTGGCCACAGTGAGGTGATTGAGGGAACACAAGTCAATTTTGTGATAACCCCTTTAACGTGCTGTACATGTAACCCACAGACATCCTTTGCTACAGCTAATTGATGTTGGTCCCAAATGTGAAACTTCATTCTACTACCAACTCAGAATCATCTAATAAGCCAGTTGGAAATTAGCCTTTTAAACAAAAAAAAAAACCTTAAAGCCAAATTGAACTCCTATTTGTTAACATTAATATAAACAGTAAAAAGCAGTAAAAAAAAATGACACAAGAACAAAGAACATTCCAGAATGTTTCTTGTTAATGGAACTTTCCAGAAATACTTTGTCTAACCAGGATTATTTTTTGTTCTTGGTGCTAAAGTTTGATGAATGAATTTCCTCATACTGTACTGGGAATATAGTACTAGAGACGGGCAAGTGGATTCTTCCTCTGCTCTTCTGCGCTCAGCCTGTTGCCAGTCCTGCAGCTGCTTAGAAGATAAGAGCTCATTTGACTCCTAAGAGTCCTTGAACAGAAAGAGCCAAGTGAAATGTTCTGGGATTTTCTTGGAACCACACTATGGAATTTAGCACAGAAGAAAAGAATCCTTGGCCAACGGAGGCTCCGCTTATCCTGCAGTTGTTGAGTACATGCTGGAAGATGTTGCTGCTGAAAGGTTTTTCGATATTAGGAGGAAGTGGCTTTCCAAAGAAAGATATCCTCAAAGCAGGAGATTACGTGTGGAATTACAGCAAGTACAGTAATTACACAGATGTACTAAATACAGAACACAGATCTGCAGTACCGGGTCCCAGAACTGGGATCAGCAAGAGACAAAGCTTAAGAGGCGTAGCAACAGTATAACTTCACACTAATATTAACCCCTTCAGGTCAATTTGTAAAAGTTACATTAGAAATGGGAAAAACCCTTCCAAAAAGTCACTTTTTTATTGTAGATTTTGAATTTATGCTTCCTGTAAATATATTTAGCGCAGAACTCAATTGTTTAAAGTCCATTTTTAGCCCTTCATTGACATAACTAATTTTAGCCTTAAAGGAGTTGTAGCAGAATTTCAAGTTAACCCCTTTCCATAGGATGGGAGATAACTTGTTGATCATTGGGGGCCTCACCGCTGTGTCCCCCGTCCTCACTACGGGGTTATTGCACCCCCTGTAGTGAAGAGGAGACTGAATGAAGCGCTGGTCTTGCAAGTGGACCAGCACTCTATTGACTTTCGATGGGACTGGCAATATATCCAAGTGGCACCCACTTGGGCATTTCTGACAGCCCCGTTGAAATGAAAGGAGCACTGACCGTGCATGTGCACCAGCTCTATATTCAGAGTAAAGTCACTGCGAGGAAGGAAGTGATCCGTGGTGGAATCCCTATCTCTGAGCCGACATAATACAGGAGCGGTTACACAGCAATGAACATCATACGGTACACATTGCACAAACCATAGTGAGTGGAGAGGGACCCCAATATTCACACCACACCCCATCAGGGCCCACTGGATGTTTTTATAATCTGTAGGTGACAAAAGTTGGGTAATCCTGGGGCCACTTCAGCTCTTCCTTGTTTGATCATCTTGGAATTTGAGTATTCTCAGCAGAATTATGCTGTCCAGAGATGATGGAGCCTAAACCCTAAACTACCGCAGTGGAGTATAAAACGTACCTCGTGCAGCATTAGGGGGGAACACAAGAAAGTTGACGCAGCCGGTAAAGAGTGGTGTGGTGGTGGCCAACCCTGTGTGCACACTAGATGCATGTGGGCTGCATCTTCTCCGGGGAGCTACCCTAAGACCGGGCTCACACAACCTGATCAGATTTTGCTTGTGGGAGGCTTGCAGCGTATTTCAATTGTGAACCAGGCCGGTGACCCTGCGTACAGCGCTAACCTGAACTGTGTATGGCTGCCTAGGTGGTCATTCACAGTACAGGGGTTTTTTGTTTGCATTTCCTACACCGTAACTTAGCAATGACGCAAGTACCCGCAGCCCCTATGCAATATTAATTCTGTATGGGCTGCGGGTCTGACGCCTCCATTGACTTCAATGGAGGTCGTCTGTGTGAGGTCTGTGGCAAAATACAGCATGTTGCGATTTTTCTTCCATTTGCAGAATACACAAGGCTGTATTTACACGGATGAGTGCGATATTATTCTGAGACACTAGGACTGATGTTGCACTTGCAAACCAGTGATTTTTACTGCGATGCGTTTCATGCATCAGAAAATCGCATCTTCTTTCAATTGTGAAAAAATAGAAATATGGCGCTGCACCGTGATTGGGAACTAAGGGCATCGGGGCCAATTTTTCTCCCCAACAATTTTGAGGTCCGTACAATGCTTTTATCAGTCTACTTCATTGACCGTTAAGAATCCATTGCATATAATCTTTGTAGAATGCATAAAGTTGCAGAATGGTGAACTAAAAGATTTTCCGTAATGTAGCAAGTAGGATCATCCATCCATAACTATAATCACAACTTTCTCTGGACCGCGATGACCAGCCGACCCGTCACCATACTCCTCATATCTGTCAGACCGGGCCTGTAGGTTAAGAATTTGATGTTTTAATATGTAAATACTATTTCCTGGATAAAGTGCTATGTAGGCGCAGTAAATCAAATACATGTACATTATACCTTACAGCAAAGCAAAGAACACGTTCACGATGACCGATGGCTCCGATACTGTCAGTTTGTCATTCTGAAGCCATGATTAAGAAGTGGAAAACATTTACATCATCGCGATGCGAGCAAAATAAGCCATAAATTACAAGGCATGCTCACATTCGGCTGCAGAGTACTGGAGAACACATTTACAGTGTAAAACTAGCAGAATATAACAATCCTTCAAGCTGATGACTGCATGCATAAATAATTGAAGGCTAGGTGCCAACGTGATACTTTCTCAAAGTTTCGTGAGAAACCCATAGTGTAATATTCACGTGAATGATTGCCGAGTGCTAATGGATTTTGTATTCTCCCGACGGTTGATATTCTGTTTAATCTATAGCGAGATATTTGTTGTGGACATGGTCTTATATTGGTTCAATATCTTACAGAATTTGAGAATGTCACTGTCAAGTTTGCCGCAGATATTATTTAATTTCCAGTTGAAGTGAAACGGATGGCTGCAGTAAGGCAAGACTTTACTTGCAACTTTTTTAAAGGGGAGGTGGTATATCTATATTTTTTCTCTCTTGCAGTACCACCTTTCACCACTAGTGGTAGCGAATACTTCCCGGCACAGCTTCCACTGTAATCTATCTGAGATATACAGTAATTGTGGAAATAATCTGGGATATGCAATAACTTCCAAACTCACAAATCAGAATTCTTCACAATCAGAGCTGCAGATTCTTCAAAATGTGTAATCCTATGATGCTAGTGCAAGGGATGGGTGAACAGCATGTAACACACACTTGTCCCCTTACAAAACTGCACCCTAAAGCAATGTTATTTATGTCATTGTGCTTAGGGCGTATGGATATTTTGGTCCATGAATATGCAGCAAATTCACGGGCCGAAATACTCCGTTGCTCCGCACTTTCTTGCCTATCGGCATACTTTTGACTCACGTCAATACACAGCGTACTTATGTGTGTTAAAAAGAATGCACGGAATTGCGTTGATTTCATTCATAAATACACAGCTTATATGCAAGTTTCTTGCGTATTTTGCGCATACTTATGTACTCCCATTAAAGGGGTTGTCCCGCGAAAGCAAGTGGGGGTATACACTTCTGTATGGCCATATTAATGCACTTTGTAATGTACATTGTGCATTAATTATGAGCCATACAGAAGTTATTCACTTACCTGCTCCGTTGCTAGCGTCCTCGTCTCCATGGTGCCGTCTAATTTCAGCGTCTAATCTCCCGATTAGACGCGCTTGCGCAGTCCGGTCTTCTCCCTTCTGAATGGGGCCACTCGTGCTGGAGAGCTGCTCCTCGTAGCTCCGCCCCGTCACGTGTGCCAATTCCAGCCAATCAGGAGGCTGGAATCGGCAATGGAACGCACAGAGCCCACGGTGCACCATGGGAGAAGACCTGCGGTCCACCGTGGGTGAAGATCCCGGCGGCCATCTTCGCAAGGTAAGTAAGAAGTCACCGGAGCGCGGGGATTCGGGTAAGTACTATCCGTTTTTTTTTTTTAAACCCCTGCATCGGGTTTGTCTCGCGCCGAACGGGGGGCTATTGAAAAAAAAAAAAAAACGTTTCGGCGCGGGACAACCCCTTTAACTTCAATGGACCTCTATGGTGCATAATATGCACCAACATAGCACGTGCCATGCATTTTTTCACGTGATCACACATTGCATAAAAAGATATGCGCAAGTGAGCGAAGTCATTGAAATTAATGGGTTCTATGCACTGCATATTACGCTCCCAAATACATCGGTGTGAATGCACCTTTAATGTGTGAAAATGGGTATACATTTGATTCTCAGTAATCTCAGGACTGATGCAAATGCTGGTCTCTTCATGTCTGTAACAATATCATCATGTAAGACAGTGTGCAGCTGGACAGAATAGTGGAGATGTGACTAATTAGCAGCAAACTCACCATTAGCTTTAGCAGCAGATTTGTGTGTGTCTCTCCTCCTCCCCTCTGCTCTTATAGACTTCAATGAGCACCATAACTCATCCCCCTCCACTTCCTCTTCTTACATCTTGCTGTGTCCAGCAACACACTTGACAGTAGATAGTGGACAGAAAGCTAAGAGAAAGGGAGACCCCCTAGTGGCCAGCACTTTTAAGGGATCTTTCAGAACAAAAATGTTTTTATTAGGTAAATAAACTAAATAGCAGTACTGCTAGTTATCACACTGGCTATGACATAATCACAAGTTATGTGAGAAGTTAGTGACCACTGAAGCCTGAAGAAGAGTAGCGCTGGCAGGACCACCTTGTGAGAATGGTGTGGTAGAGAGAGTGAGATGGGTCCTGGAGTTGGAAGCCCTCAGAGGGTTCACTAGAAGACTAAGAGAAACACAAAGGCTGGTGAGTCTGAGAGATTGTTGTAAAGGAGCCAGAGCTGCATACTGCCTGGAGCACAAGTTCCACTTCCACATCGAATTAGGACTGGGAACCCACGATCTGAGCATAGGCCAAGTAGAGATTCAGATTTGTGAGACAGAACGTGTGGTGTAATTGTAGGAGGTCAGGGATCAGTAGGCTAAAACATAAATCAGCGTCACTAGTTATTCGCCTCCAGAAAGTCTAGTGGTAGAAACAGAAAGTTACTATCCACTTGAACTGTATGTTGTATTTTGAAATTAAAGTGGTACTCTGCAGCACATGGCAAGCCTGTGATGGACTGTGCTAAGAAGGACCGCACTCCAAATAATGCAAGTGTTGTTGGCATGCACAGAACTGTAAACAGCTATGACAGGTACGGGTGATTCTGGAAATGGGTAATGGCAAAGACCCCCAGAGATGCCAAATATACGGGGCTGCTGTAATCCTGTGAACAATGCCTAGGCGGGACACACTGTGGTATGGGAAAGCCTCCTGTAGATCCATAGTGGTTTGGATGGCTCAAGCAGAAGCTGTCAGCCATCGTGAGCTTGATACGATATTGTACCTCCTCTGGAGACTGTAACCAATATGCTGATGTTCCACTGAAAGGGACAATAACCATCAAGACTGTTGTGGCTCCACATGAGAAAGAAAATATTTCCTATTCACACTAAAAAGTGTCTGTGAAAATCCAGCAGAGCGTAATGCCCCCTTAACTAATTCTGACATCACACTGATACAACTGCAGCGTATGTCTTACCTTTAAACCCTACCTAACTTTTCAGGTGGTCTTTCAGAGTGTGTGAGAAATATCACAATTTCTGGCTATTATATGACTTGTATTTTTCACAAATTTTCCCCTTGACAGGCTGTATCTCTAATATTCTGGTGGGTGTAGGCTGCTCGAATATTGTTTTCTCTATACTGCACTTGGAGAAAACATGAGATTCTGCTCTCTGCAAATACAGGGGTAGACAAAAATCTGGAAACAGTGTACAAAATGAATTCACTCTGAGCTGCTCTTTTGACTCCTGCTTGACTGAGAGCTTTTCTGCCAAATTTGTGTTCAATTCACCTCTTGCCCTGCACTGGATGGTTTTGGGAACCAGCTGGTAACAGCAGCTGAGTGGCTGAAACCCTTGACCAATGGAACCTGTTGCTCAGGCAGATGTGTTATATTACCTCCACTTAAAATTGGTCTCTATGTGTCTTATTTAACTATGATTTATAATCTCATGTAATTTAGGGCATGGATTTCGGACGGTGTTTCCATATTTTTGTCCACCCCTGTAACTGCATCATGTAGGATATTATATAAAAGTACTCAGTAGTGTAGATGTGATTTTAGTAGCAGAAGCCACGGCTCCATGTATTTCTCTCCCTCTTCTCCCCTTCCCTCTCCTCCCCATAGACTTTTTTGGGCAGCACGAGTCATTACTCTCCTCCACTTCCTGTTTCTTTTTATCTCTGTTACCAGAGATGGATTACCCATGATACCAGGAAGGGAGACGGCTAGTGGACAGCACATTAAAGGGATTTTACCAGCACAATAATGCTATTTTCAGTAAATAAAGTGATTTGCACTTTTGCTTGTTATCACATTGGCTATGACATAAGCACAAATTTGTTGAAAAGTTATTGACCATTTAAAGCAGCCCTGGAAGAAGCATAACAGATTACATGAGAAATCTCCAAGTTACTGCACATCCTTTTGTTAGCCCTGCACCGTTATCAGGGTAACATTTCTGCCGTATGATGTCTCATCAGACCCGTGTCAGTTGCATCCTGTCCATTGAGTCATTTACCTCGTTAATGTCAAGTTCAGTTTGTGATGTGATATTATAGCTGCAGTTTACGGCTAATTGAAAGCGCTCACTCCTTATTTTAATCTCACACGTGTGCAATAAGTGCTACTCCAGAGACGAATATTTCCGCAATAGCATTATTATCCGTGCCTACAAGTAGCCAATTTATATGTATGACGTCCTTGATCTTTAATATCGAGTCAAGTAATCCCATTTCCTTTCTGCGAGAGACCTAACATCTTCATGTTGCGGCACATGAGGAATGCAGCCCAGAGCCAAAAATAGGTTTTATCCAGATATAAATAACAAGTGGGATATGTGAAACAGATTTGCTGCATTGGGAGTCCCAAAGAATTACATATTTACCTCCTGATCTTTGCTGGAGCCATGGAATCTATTGTGTCAGCCATGTTGCCGTTAGGCAGCTGGTGTCCCCGACACCCAGTACAGGCTGACATATATTGCATCTATTAGTAACGTCTCTGGCGGTGGATCATTTGGTTTATACATCATGATTCAAGACCAGCGGTTCCCAATGTGGACGGCTCTTACGCTGTTGCAAACGTGTGACTCCTAGCTGGCCTCAGCTGTCAGACATGTTTGGAGATGTAGTTTTACAGCTGCTGGAGGGCCACAGGATGGAGACCATCTTCAGCTCTCTGGCTACTAGGAAGCTAGGACTCGCACCCTACCGAACAATGTAAGAGGTTCAGCCACTCGAAACCTGTGACCAATGGCCATGACATAAGCCTGCGCTTCCTGGCCGGGTGGGGGAAAGTGGGGAGGCAGGAGACCAGCGCCTGCCAGCACCGGTCTGGTGACTGCTGTGTAGGACTATGGTACAAGCGCCTGATATAGCCTTTTTGTAGAAGCTTCCTAGAGGCTGTGTGTGTGAAGGAGAACCTTTGAGCATGCCCTCTCCATAGGAAATAGTGAAGGACTAAGCCCTCCCCCATCTCACGGGGCCTGCAAGGTCTCTATCAGGACTATAAATACAATTGCAGTTGTGTCACAGATGGGTGTGCGGTGAGGCTGCAGACTCGGGATGGCAGCTTTGAAGAAGACATTGTGAGAGAGTCTGCAGAGCACATGGCGGTGGACACTAAGAACTGGGATCAGAGCGCTGTCCCTAGGCTGGGGAAGCAGCATAGGAAGAGGTAACCAGAATAGCCCTGATGATCAGAGGGCAGATGCTGAGTAGCCAAAATGACCTGATGACCTGGGCCAAAAGAGAATGACACAGACCATTTGAAAGGAGAGGGAGGCTACCTTCCCACAGCGCTTGGTCCCGAGGCAGATGACAGTGAAATGGATCTAGAACATCAAAAGCTGCCAGATATGTGAGGCTGGCCTGCAATGACCAAGTATGCGCACACTTGACAAGACTTTGGCGGACGTACCTTAATAGTTGTTGTATATTAATATGTAGGACTGGTTATGTTGAGGTTAAAGCCGGGCTCACACAGCCATAAGCATAAAATGCTGTGGGGTTCCCACAGCATTTTACAGCTCTGAAGCCATCCGTGACCCTGCATACTGCCGCGTATGGCGGTGAAATTGTACTGCGTATGACCTGTTTTTTGTGGTGTCTAGATTTCCTGCACCATTGCTTAGTGAGGATGCGTATATAGACTCCAATTTTGCAATGCGTAGATTCCTTAGGCCAGACATGCCAACACACAAAGCCTGCGGGCTGAATGTGGCCCACCAGCCATGCATTACATCTTAACCAGGGGGTTCTCCAAGTAGCACCCGCCGGGATACACGGGGGTTTGAGCGAAAGCACTGCTCCGACCCTTGGGTAGACATCCATAATTGCTAACGTAGCGCTCATTGAAATCAATGGGACCCCAGCCTGCAATTACAAATGCTGCTCCCAATGATTTCATTGAGAGTTGTACTTGCAATTAGGAGCGCTGGCTACCAAACAGGGGTTGGAGCAGCCCTTCCGCTCTGACCTCGGTGTATCCCAGTGTTGCCTGGATAACCACTTTGAAAGAATTCTACTTACCCCGTCTGCAACCTTCTCTGGCGGCGCAATGCAGAATCTGGCCTCTCCTGACCACTAACATTTGCACCGAGGTGAGAGGTCAGTGGTCACAGACTCAGTAGTGGCCGCTATCACCGAGCTAGGCCTGCAGGTAGGGTGAATGGAAGGCCTGTAGGAATTCTGCCCAGCCAGAAGCCAATAGGTGGGTTGCTAATGGTATCTGGCTGGGCAGCATCCCTGGGACTACTCTGGAGGTCACTATTACTACTGGGGGCACTATTACTACTAAGGCCACTATGGGAGCACTGTTACTACTGGGGCCACTATTGGATCACTGTTACAATTGTGGCGACTATGGGTGTCACTATTACTACTGGGGCCACCATGGGGGTCACTGTTACTACTGGGACCACTATGGGGGCACTGTTACTACTGCAGCCACTATGGGGATCATTATTACTTCTGGGGCCACTATGTGGGTTACTGTTACTATTGCAGCCTCTATGAGGGTCATTATTACTACTGCAGCCACTATGGAGGTTACAGTTGGGGTTCATTCACATTAGTGTAGGTGTATTCCTGATTGTAAAAATATGCTGTGCATTTGCATCACCAAAAATCACTTACAACTATGTTTTTTGGCCGCTGCGGCATATTTTTATGTGTAGAAATACACTGCATATTTGCCCATGCAAAAAAGAACACAGACGGGTTGAATAAAATGGCACGCAAATATGCAGGTTTCTATTCAATGCGTTCTATTCACTGCGTATTACATGCGCAACAATTGCACACTTAATATGCTGCGCGAATACGCTCATGTGTACGACCCCTTACTATACAATTACAATAGGCTCTTGAAGGCAGCAATAAGACTGATGTGGCTCCCTGTGAAAATGAGTTTGACACCCCTGCCTTAAGCCTAATAGGTTGTCTGTCATATCTACAGTAATAGACGTAATACACTGCAATACAGAAATTTTGCAGCGTAGTATGCATCATCAGAGGAGTGTTTGCAAAAATTAAAAAAAAAAATTCCAAGTTAAAACAACCTAAGGGCTTATTCCGACTTGCGTACATCGACTGAGTTTTCACGCCCGGCCTATACACGCTTTCTCTCCCTGCAGAGGGAAGAGGCGGGCCAGGCCGGGAGCAGCGCACTGAGCTCCCGCCCCCGTCTTCGCCCTCTCTCTGCCCCCATCCCGCCCCTCCCATTGCAAACAGTGGAGAGGGGGCGGGAGCTCAGTGCACTGCTCCCGGCCTGACTCCTCCTCCTGCAGAGAGACAACGTATATTAGCCAGGCATGAAAACCTGGCCGATATACATACATCTGATTAAGCTCTTAAATCAACTTTTTCTCTTACACAGACCTTTATTTTTGTAAAAAAAAAAAACCTATACATAATTGGTATAGGCTCATCTGTAGCTTCCCATATAAAAAATTAAAAATGATTATGTATTCTGCACAGTATAAATTGTTAAGAAAAAAAAAAATGCCAAAATGCTGTTTTTTGTTCATTCCAACTCCAAAAGAAATGTTAAAAAAGGGCAAAAATGACACCAATGAAAATCATAAACTGCAAAAAAGCAGCTTCATGGATGGAAAAATATAATGTTCTGCGTTCGGATGCAGTGGCTCAAAAATAAATGATTTTCAACAATAAAGTGCTTTCTTTATGCAGAAGTAGAAAAACCTTTAAAAACCTATATACTCCCATTGATTGACAGAGATCTGTAAACCTGCATAGCCTCTTTAAGAAGGCTGGAATCACTTTTTCATCCCGACTGTAAAGGTGACAGCTCTCGGTGCTGCGGTCCCCTGTGGAGCCCTGACCAGGAAGGGCTGAGCATGGTAGGACTGATTACATCAGGTCAGCACTGAAGTCGGCATCATCTTATGTTCTTATTATATAATACTGTAGGTTACAAGACTGTGTGATTCCAAGTCTTCCTCTGCAGCGTTCTACTGTAGTTTATTGGTCCCCTATGACTCATAAGCCTTATAATGTACGAGAATTACAAACCTGTTGCATGACATCAGTGTAGATTGAGTTATGCACGTAGTAATGACTGGACTTCAACCAGACCAAGTCAGCCAAAGGTCCCAAACAATTACAGATCTGAAATTCATCACATTTCATTTTGTCTTATGATTTCTGGCCTGCAACTGTATCGAAATATCACATAGTATCACTACTTCGTATATCCTAAGAGGTGAAAAGCAATGGCAGGTGCTTGCAAGTTGAACAAACTGTAAGGAGTCCATTTCTACATTCCTGGATGGACGTTGTAGAGCCGTGTATGTAAACACAAGAAGCCCAAAACAAGGGTCTACAGATGCCCCTCATCAGTATAGAACACGTAGGGCGAGATGTTTTTGAATAAGCTATTGGGGGTCCTTGGTAGCAAGCATTTTCGGGACAACAGATACAGGGATAGGCCTAAAGGAGGAGGGTGCATCAAAGTCCTTACCGGACTCTAGCAGTGGTGCCCCATATGTCTTAAGGACCTTGCTTCTTGCTGGGCAAAGTGGGTATGTCCACTAGGGCCTTGGAACAGAATGTGTCGTGAGTTAGGTGGGAATCGCAGAACTGGCTCTCGCTTCACAAGAAGCATTAAGGTCTCATTTGTCCACTTCGCTGGCTAGTAGTCTACAGGAGACTTCTCAGCTGTTACTAGGCACAGTTTCTTATCACAGGACCTCCAAGACTGGGCCCGTCTGTATCCGAATTGGCAGCCCATGGGATAGATTTTCCTCTTTGCCCATTGGTCTTCTTATGCTGCTTCACAATGGTACACACAAAGTGCCTACACTATATATCCTCAGCCTCCTCTAATTTTGCAAGAGCAACCGGAATAAGCACTGCGCCATAGCACAAAGATTTTTAAGGCAACAGGGATATATATTGTTATGGGTAAAACCTCTGATAAGGCCGCCGGCACACGGGCGGATTTGCATTGCGAAATCCGGAGCGAGATTCCGCCTTTGGATTCTGCAGCAAACTCAGCCCATAGCATGCTATGAGAAAACGCGATTTCCTGCCCACCAGCGGAAATTGATCGCGATTTTGTGCGGGCTTCGCACAGGAGCCTTCCATTAAAGTCAATGGAAGCTGTCTGTCCTGCATCCATTCTGCAATCATCATTGCACAATGGTTGTGGCAGCCGCATCATCACCATAGCAATGGCACAGCATCTTCTGTACTGCAAGTGTGCCGGCCAGCGCTCTGAGAAGACAGCGGAGAGGTAAGCTGGGTTCATTGGCTTGGCACCGAGTTGAACTCCGCTGCAGGAATCCTACTTGTGGGGTCCGACCCGCCCGTGTGCTGGTGACCTTAAGACCTAAAAATAAAAGGTCTCCTGTCTTACACAGTTGTGGCAAAGTGAGAGTACTGTTCCTCATTGAAATGTTCTGCAAAGGTCCTTTCAAACTGGCAAAATTAGCTCACAAGATGCAGTAAATTAGAACTTAGAACTGTGGATTTTGGTACAGAATTCCACAGTGGCAGCTTAAGCTCTGTCCTGCAATGCTAATTCTACCCATATGGGACTTACTTACAAGCAGTGCTCCATGGGGAAAAAGTATGTAAATTAGCTGTCCTCCAAAAGGAAAAAAAACTCTCTCATATCAGCGAAACCAGAGACTCTTCCAAAAGAAGGGATGGCCTTAGTATAGGAGTATTAACAGCATAAAAACAGTTATTGTGCAGAGAAAGCACAAATTATGGAAATGCATGCACTAATTAAGGCACTACTGCTGTAGTGTGTAAATAATACAAGACGCCTCGATGCTTCAGATCCTTTAATGCCACCTTCAGACTATAACTGTTAAGGAATATTTACGTTTCAGCAAATAAATGTTATACTTGAATCCTGGGGATAGGTCATCAATAGAAAAATGCCAGAAGTTCCCAACAAATTTTAAGCACTTGTTACTTTTAGGACTATTATGTTTAAGAGGTTTACCTGTACAAGATAAACAAGGATATTAGATATAACAAATGAAAATTGCATAAACTATTTTTCATCTATTTCTGTCAGTCAAAAATGAGCTCCCAAAAATTTCGAACAAACTTTATGAACAATGATCGCCACCTCTGGAGACCATCGCCATTAAATAAGCCAGCGTGTTATGGAGGTCCTAATCTCTAATGGGATTATTCACCCATAGTGTCGATCCCTGCCAGTGTGGTGACCTCTGGTCACAATGTAGGGCTAACCATTAAACTGGGGTAGAAGAACAAGAGGAAAGATCTAGGATAGGAGGAAGAAAGAGGAAATGGGAAATAGAAGAAAGAAAGAGAAGGGTACAAGCATGAGGTGCCCTGCGGACTGACCCCGCAAATTAGATCTGCTCAATGCATTTTAGGGAAATATGCCATTCTCCAACCATCTCTGGAAGGAAGGCAAATCTTGTAAGTCTAACCACCTAGTCCAGAGGCATAACATGAAGCTTCTGGACCCCAATGCAAAATCTGCAACAGGGCCCCCAACTACAATGCTTTATTCATAGTACTGGGCTCCCTATATGGAGAAGAGAGGCCTTATGGGCCCCCTAAGGCTCCTGGGCCTGGGTGCAACCGCATCCCCTGCATCCACTATAGTTATGCCCCTGACCTAGTCCAAGTAGAATAAAAACCAGAAGATTCCTCATCCAAGTCATAGCATCTAAGTTCCTCCATATATTTCACACAATCCATGGCGCCGACCTACACTATTCTTGGAATTGCCAAACTCTGAATAATCTGGCGCATAGCCATTATGAAGAATCATAATACCTTTAGGATTATTATAAATGCATGCAGATGGTCATATGCAGGTTATCTGTCTGATAAACATGGGTACAGCTCACATTGAACATCACATGTACACCTATCCGTGTGCTGTCCGATATTTACAGACTCGGCATATGGCATGTGCTAGTCTCATCTGTGAAAATCCACAAACACACAGCCCTAACCCTTCATACTTCCCGTAACCGATGAAATCTTACACATCTGTTTTTTGACATTTTTTCCCTAGAAACAGCTGTTTTTCTGTATGTTAAGTACAAGCGCACCTCCGTGAATCACAGAACTCATCTGCTTTGCAGTACATAGGTAGCTCTCCAGATTTAGGACACATTCCGGCTGAAATCCAAATTACATTTCCAAATACGCTGAAAGTTGCAGTAAACCTAGATGAGTCTAATAGAAAAAAAACCTGGGAAAATATTTACATTCGCAGCCCAGAACATTTCACTTTTAACTTAACAAGGTCATCGTTGCCAGCCAAATCATTAGCTGGATCTGAGCCCTGAATGCTAATGCAATAAGAGGGAATATTACAAGTAAATGACATCCCTGTGTATAGAGAATGGATTAAGGGCAGGCACAGCCCCGCGCCACCATTCCCTTTTACATGAATAATTTAGCTTTTAGAACAGATAATTAAGAGTGATTTCTCACAGAACTCTTTGAAGTCAATGATATGTCAAAAAATTCATAGGTTGCTTCCTCTTTCGGCTCCGTGAATCATTTACCTTTTTCTCCTATCTTTCCGCGAGTACAATTAGCAACTATTGGACCTTTTCAGGAAGCATAATTAATATTAACTACTCTGAAATGGTGTCCTGGTACATTAGGAGCCCGATACTTTTGATCATTTACTTTGTGCCGTTGAGCAGACAGCACTATTTCTAGCCTGCCCTGTTATTGCAATATTATGTCTTACTGATCTTTCATCTCTTATCCCCGTCTTTGCGTTATAAGATGCAGGGTCCTAAAAACCAAGGTAATGTGTTAGAAGAGTGCATAGAACAAAGCACTTCCCGACTGCATCACATAAACATACGTCAGGTGGTCACAAAGAGTGTATGGAACGGGCTCGGGAGCTGAGTCCACTTTATGCCCAGCGGTTATCAGCATGGTTTTGACAGCTCACGGGCCGCAGGTGGTGTTGGCACCTATCACTGCAGCAAACTATTTAGATGCTGCCTTCAAAACTCACCACATGTTTAAACAGCCATCACTCCTCCCATGCCCCATTGGCACCCCTGGCACGCAATCTAAGAATGCTGATGGGTTAGCATGGCAGCGAGGCTCCCAGGGCTGCTATGTATTAATGCCTTTTAAGCCAGATGGAGCCTGTTAGCACTTGTTGAGCCCTAGAAGCTGTATTATTATATATTATAAGGTGAGGGAACAGGGAACTGCTTTTTATACTTACTGGGTTTTCCATTGCAGTACTGTGCCCCCAAGAAATCCACGTGCTCACACAGTGGGACTCTTCAGAGGGCTATGTGTACATGCTTTTCCATAGAGATCAATGAGAGACACGTGCACACACAGCCTTCTTAGAAGAGCCGTGCTGCGTGCACACGCTGATTTCTCGGGGGCACAGCGCTAGAACAGGGGACCCAGTGACTATGGAAAGCAACTTCCCGGACTGCCCATTCCCTCACGTTTGCACTCCATAATGTATTTTATGGTTATGAAAAGTGCTAACAAGCTCCTTCTTAATAGGCAACATTGAAAATTACTATATACAGCAATACTGAAGGATTGCAGTATATAGTAAAAGCGATCAAGTGATCGCAAGTTCAAGTCACCTATGAGGAGTAAAAGGAAATGTACATAAAGGTTTAATTAAAAAATTTCAATAGTAAAAAAATAAAAGTATTGAAAGTTAAAAATAAACCTAGTCTCATTTTTTCCCATAAAAATCTAAACAATGACAAAACCCATATATTTCAGAATCAGCGGACTAGCGCTCCAATCTACAGGATTCCTTCAAGGAGGTGGCTATAGGATAATGCGTAAGTGTGTGGAAATATATGGGATGGGACTTACCTGGTCTGGAACGCCCGTCGGATGGCAGGCGTCCACACTGTTAGTCTGGAGAGGCTTGATAGAGTATCCAGAAGAGCAAGATCACTAATCCTTAGGGAGAACATCTGGGAAGAACCCGCAGGTAGCAGGATCTTGGTCAAGAACACAGTAGACAAAGAAGAAAAGAACCCCGCGCTTCTCTGCACTTTGGATAGTGTGAACAGTACCGGTCTAGTGAAGAGTATGACTTACTTCACTGAGGAGCCCTATAACCATACAGGACTTCTCTCAATTCAGGGATGACCTCAGTAAGCGAGAGGGAGATTTCAACATTTTATTGGTGCAGAGACAAATGTGTCGATATAAGCAACAGTAGAGGGAAAATCAATGGAGTGCAACGCGTTTCGGAGCAAGACAGGCTTCTTTCTCAAGCACAAATCTATCAGGTTATGTTGAGAACAATATAAAAAAATAGTAATATAGAAAAGGGGAAGGGAGGGAAGGAGGAGGGGAGGGAGAGAAAAAAACACTTATAAGAATAGTAATCAATTTTTTAGGTACTAAGTGAAACATCAAGAAATAATGAGGTACATGACTATTGGAGTATTCTAGAAATAGAAGAACAAGTTGGTCTGGGTGGATATAAGAAGTTAAATAAATATATAAACAGACATGACAAAATATATACATGGTGTTATAAAATCCTGAGAAACAAAAGATATGTATACATCGGGACAGTAGGCATAATACCTAATAAAGAGAATAGAATATGTGCTATAGTGTTGCAGTCATTTGATAAAATAATTGGGGTGGAGAGGGGGAAGGAATTAAAATTGGTAAGGGGCCATTTAAAGACACAGATATTATATAGCTGATAGAGACAAGGAGACCATAAAGTACAAGGCGATCAGCTGACGGCAACTCATTCGCGATCTCACAATACATGTTCAAAACGGGCAGCACCTCATATCAAGGTCAGTGGCAAATAAATAAATAATGTGCTATAGTGTTGCAGTCATTTGACACAAATAAATAAATCAGTGCAGTAACAAATGCGACTTATTTATTTATTTGCTACTGCACTTGATATGTGTTGCCTGTTTTAAACATGTACTGTGAGATTGCGAATGAGTTGCTGTCAGCTGATCTATGAATGTACTGCTACTGATAACATGCAAGTTTCTCATAAACTACTGCACAGATCCACATAGCAGAATATCACTGGAATCAGTGTAACAGGCATTATCTTATGGTGTTTTCAGAGAGGAGTGAAAAAAGTTGGTGAAAGTCTCTTTAACCCCTTAAAGGGGTTGTCTCGCGAAAGCAAGTGGGGTTAAGCACTTCTGTATGGCCATATTAATGCACTTTGTAATATACATCGTGCATTAAATATGAGCCATACAGAAGTTATTCACTTACCTTCCCTGCGCTGGCGTCCCCGTCTCCATGGCTCCGTCTAACTTCAGCATCTAATCGCCCGATTAGACGCGCTTGCGCAGAAGGGTCTTCTGCCTTCGGCTCGGTCCGGCAGTGGCGTTCTGGCTCCGCCCCTTCTACGCGGCATCGTGTAGCTCCGCCCCGTCACGTGTGCCGATTCCAGCCAATCAGGAGGCTGGAATCGGCACACGTGATGGGGCGGAGCTACGCGATGCCGCGTAGAAGGGGGCGGAGCCAGAACGCCGCTGCTGCCGGACCGAACAGATGGGAGAAGACCCTTCTGTGCAAGCGCGTCTAATCGGGCGATTAGACGCTGAAGTTAGACGGAGCCATGGAGACGGGGACGCCAGCAATGGAGCAGGCAAGTGAATAACTTCTGTATGGCTCATATTTAATGCACGATGTATATTACAAAGTGCATTAATATGGCCATACAGAAGTGCTGAACCCCACTTGCTGCCGCGGGACAACCCCTTTAATGCTATATGTGGTAAGTGTATGTCCTGGCTGCAGGGTACTTAATACAACAGGACGTAAACTTACATCCTGGGTCTGATGCAGGATCAGAAGCAGAGCCAGCACCATCCTGCAGGGGGAGTTGCTGTAGCAGCGGGGATAAATAAGGATGGGGATTCCGGTTGTTAACCCCCTACACGTGATCTATGCAGATTGCAGAATGTAAAGTATTCACAGAGGAAGCACAGAGGGCCGATGGGTTGCGATGACAACAGGATGCCAAATACTGGTGTCCCGGCTTGCCATTGCCTATGATCGCTATTGTAAGCGATAAGGCATTGCAGTACAGAAAACCTATAATGAGTTATCATAGCGATTATAGCTTTTATGGTTCACGTCCCCTACAGGAATATGAAAGGTGTAAAAAAAACAATACTGTAAAAAAAAACATGTAAAAATGTACAACCCACTCCCCCTTTTTTGCCCACCTTTCCCTATAAACAAAATTTTAAAATCCAACATATTTGGTGTTATCATATCCGTAATGACCTGTACAATAAATTGAACACGCTAAATATCCGGCATGGCAAAAACTGTAAAAAAAAATGAAGGCAAAATGCTTATTTTGTTCGCTTTGCCTACCCAAAAAAACACAATAAAAGTGATCAAAATGGTACCAATAAAAACTACAGCTCTTCAAGTAAAAAACAAGCCCTCACAGAGCTCCGTCCATGGAAAAAAAAACTAATGCGACTTTGAATGCAACGATGTTGATGAAAAATAAATAAATTCCAAAAAAGGGTCTTTATTTGCAAAAGTGAAAAATAATTTTGGTATCATCTTAATTGTAGCAGCCTGCAGGAAAAAATGGATCATGTTATTTTATGTTGCATGATTAACACTGTGAAAAAAAAACAATGTCAGAATTGATGTGATTAATAAAAGTTTTACAATACATTATATGTACCCAAAAATAATCCCAATAAAAACTACAATTCACTATGTACAAACAAGCCCTGATATCGTCATTTCAGTGGAAAAATAAAAAAAGTTACAGCTTTTAAAAAGTAGAGCGGAAAATCCCCTCAAAATTGTTGCGTCCTTATGCCCAAAATAGGCCGAATCCTTGAAGGGGTTCTTTCACTAGAAAATAAAATCAATACTTACCTATTCCTCCCCAGGCAGCCTACTTACCACATCTTCTACCGCTGATCTCCTGGCTCTTGCAGTCTCCCTGGGTCGCCTCACCTCCAGACGGACGATTCTACTGCTTCATGTGATGAAGCATTCATTCACAGGCAGTCTTCTTCCGGCAGGTCATTGTACCTGGTCACCAGTGACGTAGCATTCACAGCCTAGCAGGGAGTGCCGATCTATTGCCGTGACTGAGCATGCTCTCTGCAATAGTCTTTGAACTCTTGATCGGCATTCCTTGCTAGGCAGTGAATGTTACGTCACTAGTGACATAGCGTACATGACCCAGCAGGAAGAATGCCGGCAATGGCCAAATCATAACAAGAAGCAGAGGATCCGGTCAGCTTGAGGTGAGGTGAGCTGGGGAGGACTGGAGAAGATCAGCGAGAAGAAGTTGCGGTAAGAAGACTGCCGGGGGAGGAATAGGGAAGTATTGACTTTAATGCTTACAACTATTTCATTGTTTGTTATTAGGAGATGCTTCCAGTTGTTGCCTGTTATATATCCGCTATATGGCTTCTCCAATCCCTTTTTTTGCACAACTATCTCTCAGTGTTGGATATGTTTTTCAAGGTAAGAAAGTTAGGAGACCACTGCCCTGAATCATCCCTCCTTGTTTCATATGGGCAGCCTATTGATTTCAATAGGGACCATGTAATGCCTCATTTTCCTGTGGTGGTGCTGCAGGGAATTTGAACACTTGTTGACACATTCCTCTGTAAGGAAATGAAAAAATGTCGAGCAACTCATCTCAGCCGAACCCACTAAATGTCTTCTTCCTCCTCCTCCTCTTCCTCCTCCTCCTCCTCTTGTTCCTACTCCTCCTGTTCCTCTTGTTCAAACTAATTTGGGCCCAACCAAACTCTTGCTCAAATTCAGTGAAGCAGCCGCACCAAACCTTTGAAAATTTTGCTCATCACCAATTATAGCATTGAGGACTGTATTAGAGAAACGGTCCATCACACAGCTGACAAATATAGCTATACAGACTTCATGCGGATATTTCCCAATATGCAGTTACATAGACCTCCAGAACATTGACTTGTGTTATACATGTTGTTTTGATAAGTTTCAATAATACCCCAGAGATTTTACAGAAGAATGTTTCTTTTTGGCCAGTTTCACATGAGCGTATTATGGGCACATTTATCAATTCAGAAGATCATAGATTCGTATGATGATCCGAGTTCAAGTCAGGAGACTCGCAGTCAGGCTGGGATGCTCGCCTGTATTATAGACGTATAACTGCACTCGTAACAAGCTCATGTGAAACTGGCCTTAGAGAGGTTTTCCACTTTTGGTAATCACTTCCAGTGATCGGATGTGGACTTTGGGAGGACCTGGCAATAAGTATTGAATACCTCAGGGAAAGTGAAGCATTAGATACTTCAGAAATCAGTGGGCTGGCGGTCTCTGTAATGTATGAAATGTTTTGGGTCCTCCAGAAATACTATTTGTAGTTATTTTATACTCTGGCCAATAGATAAGATTCCTAACCTCTTAAGGACGTGACCCTTTCCCCCCCCCCCCCTTTTCCCTCCCAGTCATAACTCATATATCCATCAACGTAGATGTCTGAGGGCTTATTTTTAGCAGGATGAGTTGTATTTTTTAAGGAATGGATGCCATTTGATGTACCATATAACGTACTGAAAAAAAAAATTCTAAGGGGAATGAAATGGAAAACAAATGCAATTACGCCATTTTTTTTGGGGGGGAGGGGGGTCTTGTTTCTCCGATGTAAATACTGCAGCAAAAATGACATGATAACTTTATTCTTATATTTTTACACTTTTTTGTATAGTTTGATTGCTCCTGCAGTATGATGTAATACCATAGTATTGCACTATACTGTGATTTGACAGGCAGACTTCAAACTATGGTAGACAATCTGCAATGGCAGCCCTGGGGACTTCCAGAAGGTCCTCGGCTGCCATGGCAGTCAAATGGCGCCCTGAGATCTCATCAGGTTTGGTGGGCTATTCGTGCCCCCTGAACTCTGATCGGAGTTCAAGGGTCCCGAAAATGCCGCTGTCTGAATTTTCGCTGTCTGTATTGATGGCATTTAAAGGGTTAACAGTCATAATTACCATGACTGCTGATCGTGGCTGTTACCGACGATTATCAGCTGTGAGAAACAGCTGGAACCCGCATTGTATGGAACAGAATTAGCACCCAATCCCCTGCCATGCAAACTCCACATGCCCAAGACATAACTGTACATTGGGGTTAAAGTGGTCATCCGGTTGTCAACAATCAATGGTCTATCTGCAGGATAGGCCATAAACAGTAGATTGATGGCCGTCGGTCGCATAGCACCCCCTCTGATTAGCTGCTTGCTGCGTCAGTGTGCTTGTGTACTGAACTGATTTCTGCAGGAAGCAGACAGCTCTGTTCTCTCTATAGTGGCCAGGTTTAGTATTGCACACAAAGCTCTTATTCACTTTAATTGGAACTTAGTAATACCAGGCCTAGTCACCACAATGAGAATGGAGCTGTCTGCAGAAATCAGCTCAGTGCACAAGCCCACTGACCCAGCAAACAGCTGATCAGTGGAAGTCCCGAGCAGCAACTACTCACCGATCTACTATTGATAGCCTAATGTATGGATTGGTCATCAATAGTTTACAACTGGACAACCCCTTTTTAACTTTTCTAATTTTCTAACATGGTGTGTGAAATTCAGTTTTGTAAATCAGACAAACCTCTTTAAGCTGTCATCATTTACTGCAGTGGCAGGGGTATGCTTAGGGCTCTTCTCAGGACTTGCCTTGCCTAAAACATAGAACAGTGTGAGGCAGCCTAGCGCAACAGTTCTCATTGTGATGCACATGACACAGAAGCAGTGGTGAACTTGAAAAAAGCTTTACTTGTATTCAGAGGAGGCACAGATGAATAATGGTTGCAACTACTTACAGGTACACCAGCTTATTGGTTCTCATATACAGGCACAGCTTGAACCAGGTTTAACTGTGGTGATGGTGGTACTTTCCCCTAGTCAAAATTAATAGTCTCCACATAAATCTTTTATGGCAAAAATATATCTATAGTCTTCACTTTCCTTATCTTTTTGCGTCCTCCACCTGTGGACTGCAATTTTCTTCAGATTCACTTAGCAGAGGGACTCAAGATGCTGGGAGCCCTTTTCATCTCCAGCACCCAAAACAATACAATATTGCTCCGCCAGGTCACCGTAACAAGCTCAACTATACTCAGCAACAAGGTGGTCTGTCGCTTCACTGATTACGATAAGCGGCATATCACATCGCCTCACGTCATGATGCCAAACTGCCTGGTGTACATCATGGGTCGCTCCTTATCAGAAACCTGTGTAGGTTGAAATTAGGATCACGGAGATGGGGTTAGTTATCTCGCTGCTGTATTAGTGAAAGTTAAGGTAAAACACTACGAATAGCAAAATATCACACTGCAGGCAATAAACAGTATAATAAAAATCGTAGAATACGGCTAACTATACTGCAGCATGGGGAGTAAAAGACCAAATGAAGTTCTTTCCTGCAATAAATAAAAGGCTAGCAGCGGAAATATTAACAGCAACCATCCAACATGACAATTATGCCTCAGGGGGCGGTTAGCTCCCACTACCTTACAATCACATGAATATAATGATGATACTCCTTCATTAAAGCTCATCATCCATGAATCTAGTAATGTCAATGAAGATTGGGTTACAATGAAGTTTCTTCTAGATGCCAAGATAAGAGAGTGTTTAACAACACTGTCTAGACAATAGTTTATAAGTTTGGAGTCTGGTCAGTGACAGGAAGTATCTGGTAAAGTCTTCAGGGTTGACACATTAGTTTTGATGTTTCAGGACCCACTTAAGGAAATCAGGACATTTCTCCTCTATGTGATCATCTTGCCGGGTTACATCTGCATGATCGATCATTATCTGCTTCTTAATGGCTTCACTGGATGGAATAGGTTGAGCAATTCTCTGTAGACTTCTTTTCGGGAGTCTGACTTTCAGCTGCCATAGAATCACAGGCTGTAAATGGTCGTTTGATAGATCTGTCGTCAGCTTATAAGCAGCACGTGACAACTGCGGTGTCAACACTCCCACCATAAGCTACGGTAATGACAATACACAACACCCACTCCAGGGTGGATGGAATTCCTTATGTCTCCATGAATCCAAGAATATATTGCAGTGGCAGCTGACATTAGACATCCTTGTGTTTTAAATAGAGAAGTGCATACAGATCTGCAGTTTACACTGAATGCCCGGATTATTAGCGACACCCAGCTAGTAGCGCATTGGACCACTGATGGTCTACAGAACTGCAGCAGTTCGCCTTGGCATATATTCCACTACATGTTGAAGTTGCTTTGTAGGAATATTTGCCCATGTGGGGAAAATAGCTTATTCGCAAATTAGATGGTGGAGTGAGATGTTCTGAGCAGCTAACAGAAAGGGTTCATCTATTCATGCTGCTTGTGCCAAATCTCCCATCAGCATGGTGCACGAGAAATCTGGATTCATCTGACGAGGTGATGTTTTCCACTCCATAGTGATCCTTTAGTTCCTATTAGGCAGCAATGGCGGTTGAGCTGGCCGTCTGCTGTTATAGCCTATCTGAGATAAGGAACAAGGACACATTAGTTGGAGCACCAGAATTGTATTTGACTGCAGTTTTCTTGACCGTGCACTGCCGTTTTGTCAGAATGACTCTTGACATCCTCTTCTGACTAATTTAGTCGATGTGCTGTTTATGTCCACAGGATCCCCTTGCGCTAGCTGTTTTTTTTTTTTTTTATACTTTCACTATTCAAGGTTGGCAGTTTTGGAAATACTGGCATGGCTAGTCTAGCACGGATGACCAGGCCTCATTCAAAGTCACCCAGTTTGCTTGATTTTTCCATTCCAATTTAGATTCTCACTGAAAACTTGTTACTTGATTTTATGCTGTACTCCTAGGTCATGGGCCTAATTAACATACAGCAAATGGCAGGTGTCTCTAAAGGCCCATTTAGACAGGACAAGTGTCGAGCAAATGATGCCTGACACTCGCCCCGCACATACTCGCTCTCCTGCTGCTACACGGGAGCTCGTATCACTGGCTCCTAGCGGGAAGGCTGCAGGAGATTTCTCTCCTCTCGCTTCCCCGCCCCTCTCTATTTACATAACATAGCAGCCGTTCAATACTGAATGGCTGCTATTTACACTGAGCGATCAGCTTTCAGCTCATCGTCCATCATTAATGCTGCATAAACGATGGACAATGAGCTGATCGCTCAGTGTAGACAGCAGCTGTTCAGTACCGAATGGCCGATATGTTATGTCAATGGAGAGGGGTGGGGGAGCGCGAGGAGAGAGATCTCCTGTAGCCTCCCTGCTGGACGTTCGGTGAGCGAGCCAGGACTACTAGCTCCCATGCAGGAGCATGGGAGCGAGGAGACACAGGAACGAGTGTCAGGCCTCGTTTGCCCGACATTTGTCCCGTGTAAATGGGCCTTAATAAAGGGGCCATTTAGTGTATATGCTTTGCTTAAATAATCACTTCTTTCCATGTTATATGCTATTTTACACTAAGTTCTTTTCCTGCATATCACAGTTAATAAACCTTCATTACCAGTGTTTATTCATCCATTCAATAGGTCAAAATAGTGCAGCACAATTGAGCAGTACCTCTGCTGTAATCTTAGCCTTTCCACTGCTATCATGCGCATGCTGTCATGTGCATCTTTTGTTAACCCTGTTCCAGTTCTGATATCCTGTCATTATTTCCCACCAGTTGGCACATATGGTCTTGGACCAGTGAGTTGGAATTGACATCATTGCCTCGAATATATGCACTTTGATTTCTACTCTTCCTTAGTCAGACCTCATCTGGAATACTGTGTCCAGTTCTGGGCACCCCAGTTTAAAGCAGACATAGACAAACTGGGGCAAGTTCAGAGAAGAGTTACCAAGATGAGCGGTCTGCAAATCATGTCCTATGAAGAACGGTTAAAGGATCTGGGAATGTTTAGTTTGCAAAAAAGAAGGCTGAGAGGAGACTTAATAGCTGGCTACAAATATCTGAAGGGCTGTCACAGTGCAGAGGGATCAGCCCTATTCTCATTTGCACAAAGAAAGACTAGAAGCAATGGGATGAAACTGAAAGGGAGGAGACACAGATTAGATATTAGACAGTGAAGGTGATCAATGAGTGGAACAGGTTGCCACGGGAGCTGGTGAGTTCTCCTTCAATTGAAGTCTTCAAACAAAGGCTGGACAAATATCTGTCTGGGATGATTTGGTGATCCTGCACTGAGTAGGGGGTTGGACCCGATGACCCTGGAGGTCCCTTCTAACTCTACCATTCTATGATTCAAATGTGCTTGAAACAGTGCAACTTAAGGTCATGCTGCATAGTTTTCAATGCTGACACTTAACATGTTTATAAGTAGAGATGAGCGAACGTACTCGTCCGAGCTTGATGCTCGGGCGAATATTAGGGTGTTCGGGATGTTCGTTATTCGTAACGAACACCACACGATGTTCGGGTTACTTTAACTTTCTTCCCTGAGAAATCTTTTCTATATGCGCTCAATGGGGCCGGCGGCAGCAGCGCCAACCCCATTGAGAACATATAGAAGACAAATCGTTCTTCTCTGCCACAGCTGTAACAGCTGTGACAGAGAAGAACGATGTTTGCCCATTGAATTCAATGGAACCGGCAATACAGCCGACTCCACTGAATGCAATGGGCTGCCGGCGATCGCGGGATGAATTGTCGGAAAGGGGTTAAATATATAAGCCCTTCCCTGCAATTCATCCAGAAATGTGTAAAAATAAAAAATATATATATACTCACCTGGTGCCCGCAGACGGAGTTCAGCGCGGCAGGCTGCAGTTCTCCTGAACTGCTCTGAACAGCTGTGAGTAGTATTCAGCAGCCGGGGATTTAAAATCCCCGCCTGCTGAATAAGATGCCTCTGAATGGTCACAGCCTGACCAATCAGAGGCCAGCCCTCACTCACACCCATTCATGAATTCATGAATGGGTGAGTGAGGGCTGCCTCTGATTGGCTCAGGGGCAGCTCTCCTGCCCCTGAGCCAATCTCCTGCTCTCCTGCCCCTGAGCCAATCAGAGGCAGCCCTCACTCACCCATTCATGAATTCATGAATGGGTGTGAGTGAGGGCTGGCCTCTGATTGGTCAGGCTGTGACCAATCAGAGGCATCTTATTCAGCAGGCGGGGATTTTAAATCCCCGGCTGCTGAATACTACTCACAGCTGTTCAGAGCAGTTCAGGAGAACTGCAGCCTGCCGCGCTGAACTCCGTCTGCGGGCACCAGGTGAGTATATATATATTTTTTATTTTTACACATTTCTGGATGAATTGCAGGGAAGGGCTTATATATTTAACCCCTTTCCGACAATTCATCCCGCGATCGCCGGCAGCCCATTGCATTCAGTGGAGTCGGCTGTATTGACGGCTCCACTGAATTCAATGGGCTAACATCGTCCCTATCCGTTGCTGTGTCGTTCCCATCATTTTCTTGAATTGCCAAGATTTTCACACATGAAAACCTTAGCGAGCATCGACGAAATACAAAAATGTTCCGGTCACCCATTGACTTCAATGGGGTTCGTTATTCGAAACGAACACCCGAACATCGCGGGAAGTTCGTTTCGAATAACGCGAACCCGAACATTTTGGTGTTCGCTCATCTTTATTTATAAGGAAAGATGCTCCCATCTTACAGGGAAGAAGAGAAATGATATGAACATGATGGCTCGGTGGTTTGCAGTGCTGTCTTGACCAATGGGCTTGTAAATTTGAATTTGCATGGCGTTTTCATATTAAAGCTTGGTGGTAATGTGATTTTGTCATCCTCTTATAAAGAGAAATTGTTTCCCAAATTAGAGTATCTTTATCAAGGTTCCTCCTTCTGTGATCATCAGTTTGACTCATTTGCAAATGGTGCTATTTGGCTGATCATATGGTGCCTCTCAGCCAATCAGCACATGCTCCCAGAGCACCATTTAGTGAATGCAATAAATGCTTATAGACAGAGAAGTATTTAGAGTTCATGCTGCCCATAGTGCTCACAATCCCCATTGGCAGTCAGTTTAAAGCTGCTGTCTATACGCTTTTGTAGTGACTCTGAGTTGACAGGCCCCTCCATAATGTATGCATGCATTTATCTTGTGCCTATGTGTTGTCAGTGTCTTTTATGTTGTACGAATATGATGTGTATTGCATAGTTGCAGCACTGAATGTGTTAACTGTCTGGTATGTGAGATGTTTGGAAAATGTATCTTGTTGTTTGTCCCATGATCATGCTATGTATACAGGAGTGCAAGGTGTTTTGCAAATAGTTCCGTTCTGGTCTTGCAAGAATGAGGAGCGTTGAGGATCTGCAATTGAGCCACACAGACACCTTCAGCTCTGTGTGGGCTGGAATGGAAGAGGCTGAAAGGTAACCCCAGTCTTCCCTGGGACTGCTTTACCCAGCAGATGCCAATGGTATCCCGAACCACTGAGGAGAAGAGTGAGAGTAGAACCACCATGTAGCGTGGAGTGAGTGCTGACTGGTAGAGAGCTGGTGTGAGTGAAGGAGTTGGTATCGGGAACAGAACCCTTCAGGTAACTTGGACTGTGGATTCTTCTGACATTCTGTGATTTCCTCCCTGTCACACCACTTCGTGATTTTGCACCATTTTCCTGCTGGCGTGAGTTTATGCCTTTAATTGGACATTACAGTTATTGTCCAAGTAAATGAGCACTGCCGACCATGTCCAGCTTTGCTCCTTAAAAGTTCCCCCCTGTGTGAGGATCACTTATTTCATCATATGGATTCATAGTGGAGGGAGGAACGGTGGCGTCATGAGTGACAGGACTGTTTAAGGTAAACCACATTTTTGGGTTACCCCTGTGAAAGTCCCCCTAGAAGTAACTTGGACGAGTCCCATGCTACCCTCAGGGGAGGAGATGGTAGAGTCCCGTGACACGGCAGCTGTGGGCCTGTTGCTTGGAAGCTGTACTTTAGATACCCATTGGGCAAATACCTGTTAGGTTGACGGCTATCGCTCCTGACTACCCCACACATATATGCTCAGCTGAGTGTGCATGAGTTTTCATTAGGAAGGGAAACACGTTCACTACAAAGATCTGTTACCAGAACCAAGCTTACTACATAGATCTGTTACCAGAACCACGCTTACTATATATATATATATAGACACAGTACCAGAACTACAATTAGGTATGGTACTAGAATCAAGCTCTTTACATAGACATGTTACCGGAATAGATACAGTAACATAACTGAGCTTACTACATAACTGAGCAGAACCAAAGTTATGACATAAATTCAATAGTAGAACTGGGCTTACTACATAGACATAGTATCAGAACCAGACTTATGTTTTCCTCCATCAGAAAAAATATCCACCACCACTGAAAAAAATGGAGTCATCAAAAACATTATATAGATGGCATACATTTGCATTCACTTTTTCATAGTAATGTGTACTTCAATGCAATTGAAAATATGGTACAAATCTCGCCAAAGTCACAGATTTTGACATATGCCCCAAACATCTGAATGTTTTATCTGCTTCAAAGTAATACATAAACATTCCCTACATGATGACAAGCATCTATCAGCTCATAGTCCTGCAGTATACCATTAGCTTGTACTGCTACTGATGCCGGATTATCGTTCCTTCATTACACACAGTCAATCTGCTGCACAATAGTATGTATCCTGTTATTACACTCATTGTCAAGGAACTATCCCTCCACTAGAAGTTGCTGCCGCAATTGAATGAAACTTCTTCTATGTGACTGTAATGTTGTTATAAGTGATTACAGTATCAGAGCAAAAGGAGAACTTATTGTGGAATACTGACCACTTGAATGGAGGCTCTAGTACCCTGTTGTACCGCCTCTAGCTTGGATACAAGATGTGATACAGGCTGGCATGGAGGCTCTAGTACCCTGTTGTACCGCCTCTAGCTTGGATACAAGATGTGATACGGACTGGCATGGAGGCTCTAGTACCCTGTTGTACTGCCTCTAGCTTGGATACAAGATGTGATACAGGTGGGCATGGAGGCTCTAGTACCCTGTTGTACCACCTCTAGCTTGGATACAAGATGTGATACAGGTGGGCATGGAGGCTCTAGTACCCTGTTGTACTGCCTCTAGCTTGGATACAAGATGTGATACAGGTGGGCATGGAGGTTCTAGTACCCTGTTGTACCGCCTCTAGCTTGGATACAAGATGTGATACAGGCTGGCATGGAGGCTCTAGTACCCTGTTGTACCACCTCTAGCTTGGATACAAGATGTGATACGGACTGGCATGGAGGCTCTAGTACCCTGTTGTACTGCCTCTAGCTTGGATACAAGATGTGATACAGGTGGGCATGGAGGTTCTAGTACCCTGTTGTACCGCCTCTAGCTTGGATACAAGATGTGATACAGGCTGGCATGGAGACTCTAGTACCCTGTTGTACGTCCTCTAGGTTGGATACAAGATGTGGTACAGGTGGGCATGGAGGCTCTAGTACCCTGTTGTACCGCCTCTAGCTTGGATACAAGATGTGATACTAGCGGGCATGGAGGCTCTAGTACCCTGTTGTACCGCCTCTAGCTTGGATACAAGATGTGATACAGGCTGGCATAGAGGCTCTAGTACCCTGTTGTACCGCCTCTAGCTTGGATACAAGATGTGATACGGACTGGCATGGAGGCTCTAGTACCCTGTTGTACTGCCTCTAGCTTGGATACAAGATGTGATACAGGTGGGCATGGAGGCTCTAGTACCCTGTTGTACCACCTCTAGCTTGGATACAAGATGTGATACAGGTGGGCATGGAGGCTCTAGTACCCTGTTGTACCACCTCTAGCTTGGATACAAGATGTGATACTAGCGGGCATGGAAGCTCTAGTACCCTGTTGTACTGCCTCTAGCTTGGATACAAGATGTGATACAGGTGAGCATGGAGGCTCTAGTATCCTGTTGTACTGCCTCTAGCTTGGATACAAGATGTGATACTAGCGAGCATGGAGGCTCTAGTACCCTGTTGTACTGCCTCTAGCTTGGATACAAGATGTGATACAGGTGGGCATGGAGGCTCTAGTACCCTGTTGTACCACCTCTAGCTTGGATACAAGATGTGATACTGGCGGGCATGGAAGCTCTAGTACCCTGTTGTACTGCCTCTAGCTTGGATACAAGATATGATACAGATTGGCACAGAGGCTCTAGTACCTTGTTGTATCGCCTCTAGGGGCATGGAGGCTCTAGTACCCTGTTGTACCACCTCTAGCTTGGATACAAGATGTGATACAAACGGGAATGGAGGCTCTAGTACACTTTTCTACCACCTCTATCTTGGATACAAGACGTGATACAGACGGGAATGGAGGCTCTAGTACCCCATTGTACCACCTCTAGCTTGGATACAAGATGTGATACGGGTGGGCATGGAGGCTCTAGTACCTTGTTGTACCTCCTCTAGCTTGGGTACAAGATGTGATACAGGCAGGCATCGAGGCTCTAGTATTCTGTTGTACCACCTCTAGCTTGGATACAAGATGTGATGCAAACGGGAATGGAGGCTCTAGTACACTTTTCTACCACCTCTATCTTGGATACAAGACGTGATACAGACGGGAATGGAGGCTCTAGTACCCCATTGTACCACCTCTAGCTTGGATACAAGATGTGATACGGGTGGGCATGGAGGCTCTAGTACCCCGTTGTACCACCTCTAGCTTGAATACAAGATGTGATTCAGGTGGGCATGAAGGCTCTAGTACCCCGTTGTACCACCTCTAGCTTGGATACAAGATGTAATACGGGTGGGCATGGAGGCATACAAGTTCTGTATGGTATCCTGCGGCATATCGCTCCACATTTCCTCTAACTGAGCCTCTAGATTGCGCAACCTTGTATGCTGTCAAAGTTGGTGTCCCAGATGGTCCCATAAATGTTCTATGGGTGATAAATCTGGTGACTGGGCAGCCATGGAGGTGTGACAATGTTGTGGGGGCTTCCTGTGACCCCCTTGTGTGTGCGGCCGAGCATTATCCTGCTGCCTCTTGGAAGCCACCATGAGAGGAACACATGTGGCTGTAGGATGTCTTGAACATATCGCTGAGCTGTTATGGTCCCTCGAACCACCACTAGGGGTGACTGACTGTCGTATGTGATGACCCTCCAGACCATCACACCAGCAGGGGGCAGTGTGCCGCACCACAGCAAAGTGTGAATGCTGAGAAAGAGAGGTACGAGGACTTATATTGTTTCTCTGTTATCAGCCTGAAGGCTGAAGCATATTATATATTGTTCTGTTTATTGCATATATATCTGCCAAATGAAATTTAACCGATTGCATATTAATTTGAGCCTTATTAACTCTCCTTGCTCTTTGTATAGAACAAAGTTGACTGTACATACAGTTTGTTGAGCCAGGTATCTAATCCTCTTCTATGTGGTAGGCTCCCATATTGTAGCTGATGAACGCTGTGTAATTGGATACCAGAAGGGATGTATCTGTAAGTCCCCCACTAACACTTATGCCCCCCCCCCTTCCCTACATACAAATTTATGACAACCATAGGATAGATTTATATATATAAAACAGTTTTTTTAACCCCTTAGTGACGGCCCCATTGCCTTTTCACGTCCTCGCTAAGTGGGCTTTAATCCTAGAGTACGTAGTTTTATGCATCCTCTTTGGATTAAAGCCCTCTTGGCTGAGGACATGACAGCTCCATGCTGTCAGTGCCCGCAGGTAGCCGACAGCATGGAGCTGTCACCCAAGGCTGCGGGCAGAACCCCCGGCAATGCGATCGGCGCTCTCCCATGGATAACAGTGATCATTTAAAGTTAAAAAAAAGGGTAAAAAAGTTTAAAAAAAAAGTTTAAAAAGCTGACATTTCATCTTCCCTTACGGATCATATCTGTGAGGGAGGACCAAATTACGTACCTAAGGTCCCCGGATTTATCCGCGGACCTTACCACAGCTTCTGCGCACGCAGCCGTCGCCAAAACGGCAGACGCATGCGCAAAAGCCATGGATTGCCAGGGTAATTTAAAATCTCCCTGCTCTTGGCTGCAAAATTAGCCGAGAGCCTGGAGCTTTCACGGGCGGCCGCGTTGAGCGGTTCCTGGTCACGTGTTCGCCGTTATTTAATGGATAATGGCGATCACGTAAAAGAAAAGTTGAAGTTTCATCTCTTCTCACCAATGCGATCAGTGAGAGGAGATGAAACGTTTTACTGGAGGCCTCCGTATTTGAACCCCGACGCATTCCTCCTCCGCGGAGATTCCCGGAATTCTGCGCATGCGACCACCGGCAAAATGCTGGACAAATGCACAGGAGGCGGGGAGCCTAGGAAACTTAAATCTCCTTGCTCCCGTCGACCAATGATCGCCGAGAGCCTGGAGCAGTGAGCGGTCCCCGGTCACATGCTAAAAAAAAGCGATCTACTTTAGGCCGGTTTCCAATGACCGGATAGGAATTACGGATCCCGTATCCGTCTGATCCGCGGTAATACGCAAATCAATCGCATTGGATTACACAATTCCACTCACATTAGCGGGATGGAATTACGTAATCCACACCTTTGTTCTGGGCGCTTTCAGCTGGTGTCCCGCTGAGAACTGTCAGTGGGATACCAGCTGAAAGAATCCTCAGGCGCGTTTAGCAAGGTCTTCTCCCTGCACTGCTCTGAAGTGCTTTCAGCAGTCAGAGATTTACCCCTAGGCCTTTCAGCAGTGCTGAAAGCACTTTAGAGCAGTGCAGGGAGAAGACACTGCTCGATGCAGGTGAGTATATATATATTTTTTATTTTTTACACATTTTAGGGATGATTTTCAGAGAAGGGCTTATATTTAATGCCCTTCCACGAAAATCACTGCAGTGCTTGCCGGCAGCCCAATGCTTTCAATGGAGCTGGCTATAGCGCTGGCTCTATTGAATTCAATGGAAGAACATCACGCTCCTCTGCTATGTTCTCAGTGGGTCAGCGCTGCTGCCGCCGGGCCAATTGAGCACAAGGTGAAACCCCTGGATGTGACAGCATCCGGAGGTTTCACGTCAAAAAAAGACGGATGCAGCAGTTACTTGCGTTTTTAAATCCACTGCCCTATATTTACCGCTGCACATTTTTGTGCGCAGGTAAATATTGGGCATATGACCGCTGCCTTTGAAATGCATTGGTTGTTAATAGATGCGGATCACAAATGCAAGTAACATGGGCACATAAAAACGCCTGTCTGACTGAGCCATTTCCCCTGGGCAAATTCTAATCCATATTTATCCAAAAGAAAATAAAAGCAATGCAGGGGCATAATATAGGTCATGCTGAAATACAGCCATATGAATAAATACATAGATTTATATTAGCTCTGTATTAGCGTCCGCAAAATATGGACCACATACGGAGCTAAATACCCTTGTCTGAAAGTGGCCTTAGGCCTTAGTCAGACGGGCGTTTTTTCGCGCGATTTGCGGATCGCATGACGGATGCGCATCCGCAAATCGCGTGACCGGTGCGCGCAAGTTGCCCGCAAATCGCCCGAAAATCTGCTCCTAGCCGCGTTTCATTAGAAACGGGCCGGAGCTGTCCAGCGCATTGCATTCAATGGAGACGGCAATACAGCCGTCTCCATTGAAAGCAATGCGCTGCGGGCGAGCCCGGGATGAATTGTCGGTAAGGGCTTAAATATATAAGCCCTTCCCTGCAATTCATCCTAAAATGTGTTAAAATAAAAGAAAATTGTATACTCACCTTCTCCCGGCAGCCGGAGCTCCGAGTGGCCGTCCTGCAGTGGGTGTGAAGGGGGTGTGAGTCAGACCTGCCCCCTGATTGGCTCAGCGCTGAGCCAATCAGAGGCATGCCTCACTCACACCCATTCATGAATTCATGAATGGATGTGAGTCAGACCTGCCCCTGATTGGCTCAGCGCTGAGAGGCAGCAGTCACTTACCCATTCATGAATTCATGAATGGGTGTGTGAGTGTTTTCAGCCTCTGATTGGTCAGGGCTGTGACCAATCAGAGGCAGATCATTCAGCAGGCGGGGATTTTAAAGCCCCGCCGGCTGAATAGTGCTAAGAAGCAGTTCAGGAGAACTGACAGCGGCCGCGGCTGGACTCCGGCTGCAGCGGAAAGGTGAGTATACAATTTTTTTTTTATTTTAACACATTTTAGGATGAATTGCAGGGAAGGGCTTATATATTTAACCCCTTCCCGACAATTCACCCCGCGCACGCCGGCAGCCCATTGCTTTCAATGGAGCGGCTGTATTGCCGCTCCATTGAATTCAATGGGCAAACATCGTTCTTCGAATGATTTGTCTTCTATATGTTCTCAATGGGGTCGGCGCTGCTGCCGCCGGCCCCATTGAGCGCATATACAGAAGAGAACAGGAATCGCAGATCGCAGATAGGTGCGATCTGCGATTTTTTGTTCTATAATTTATCGGACGAGCGCATAAAAAGCGCTCATGTGTCCGATACCATTGCAAAGCAATGGTTTTAAAAAATCGCCGGACGCATGCGCATGCGCAAATCGCGGCTAAAAACGCCCGTCTGACTAAGGCCTTAGACAGTATTATTACATATGCCCTATTATCTTAATATTAGAGATGAGCCAGCATACTCGTTAAGGACAAATACTCGAGCGAGTATCGTCCTTTTCGAGAGCCTGCCTGCTCGTCCAGAAAGATTCGGGTGCCGGGGGGGGGGGGTGAGCGGTGGGTTGCGGGAGTGAGCATGAGGGAGCGGAGGGGGGAGGGAGAGAGCGAGATCTCCCACCTTTTCCCCGCCGCTCCCCGCCGGCACCCGAATCTTCGCGGATGAGCAGGCAGGTACTCGAAAAGGACGATACCCGCTCGAGTATTTGTCCTTAACGAGTATGCTCGCTCATCTCTACTTAATATCTAAAATATAACATATCACGTTTCCTAATTGCACTAATAATATAAAAAAATAATTTTGCTTGCAACCCGACTATTCCAGATTACTACTATTAGTGGGAATTCATCTGCTGCCTGCAGTGAAATATCAGTAAAACACTTCTAATGAAAAGCGCCTCTAGTGACCAATTAATTTCTTTGATTTATACTAAAAAATGTACAAAATATGCAAAACGTTTTCTTATCAGAATCTTTTTGCATATTTTTGCACCTCTGGGATTTCTGGGTCTTACTTTCTCACATTCTTCTTCCAGTATACCGCATATATTTAGACTAACTGCAGATGTACATGATATGTTTCAATATCATTGTTTGGCACTGCTGGAGGTATTCAACATTTTGGCAGGACATTCTCTTAATTTGGGTCCAGTTAGTTGGAGGGACAGCTGTCTGCAGACCCTCCAGCTTTGTTCTGGATCTGATTGCCAAACAAGATAGAATTCTTTAAGTTTTACTATTGGCCTCAGCCGAGGTGGACTGTTGGAAAAGCCATTCATGGCGATGCGCAATGTGCAAGGTGCTGACTAAAAAGGTATAAAAAACGTTAACAAATAATCTGAGAAATGCGTTTTAGTTCATTATTAGGGGGTTTTGAGATACTTTAAATGAACTGATATATTTAGCTTCTTGCCACTATGAGTCAGATTTTCCTGGCAGACAAAGAAGGATAATATTTCATCCAAACGCAAGACATGGGACGACTTAAATAATGTATTTTACATCAGCAGTTTAATACACGCTACAAGTATAAAACATGCTTTCTACTATTTGTGATTCTTCTCAGAAAATGAGCATGAGGTGCATCACATGTTTCTGTAATTAGAAGTCCTTCTGTAGAATGAGAATCGGAACAGAGTGAAAACTTGGAGGTCAAGAATATAGCTTAATGTAAATATCAATAGGGGACGGACTTGGAGGCAGTGCGTTGTACTTCATTTAGTTCTATTATTTGATTTAGGACTGTAAAAGAGAAAACGGGGCCGAATAATTAATATTGGTTTGCCCAACTATAATAAATCTTTTTTAAATAAGTGGCCATATTAAAAAATAACAAGCCATAATCACCTATCTTCCTCCTGGGAAATGCTACAGTGGGTCTCGCGAAGATGCTGGTCTGTACCGACTGCGTAAGTGACCATTCAGAGGCCACAGAGTCATCGCCTGTTCTCAGGTCTCTGCCAGGAGATCCGAACAGTGATGCTGCGACCTCGGATAAACTGCAGTAGTTACATGACTTCCGGTGTCAACGGAGACCGGCATTGATGCGCGACCCACTGCAGTATTTACTGAGGGTGAGAAGAGAGGTGAGTATGGTTTATTTTGTTATTTTATAACATGGCAACTTGTTTAAAAATATTTTTTTAGTCAGATAACCCTTTTAAGTTTAGACGGCTTAAGCCTAGAGCAGGCTGAAGATGCACCAAGGTCATTGCAGTGGCTCACATCATGTGACAAATTTGGTGCATCTTGTAAGACCCCTTTCTCTTCCTTAAGCCACCTTTTGGTTGGCTCTCCTTCCACCAATATTTTGTGCCAAACTTTTGGCCCATGTTGGCGCATTTAAGTCCTGCCCCTTTCTTTATAAGCCCTCCCCTTTCTGTATAAGCCTCACCCCTTTTCTAGACATTGTCTAGTGAGATGCAAAAAGTGTTTTAAACACATCATGAAGTTGATGCATCTCCTCCAATACGTTTGTTCTGTTCCTAAATACTGTAACTATTTATATTTTATTCTAAAAATATTTTCTTGGAGTTGGCAATATTTACTGTCTTTCTATACTGTCTGTATAGATACAGTAGTACAACAGTGAGTGTGTTTTATGACAGCTGAAGGGAATGGGAGACAGCTGACAGAGAAATGTGAAGAGACCAAAGGTCCCATACACATTAGTGAAGAGTCATTGGAGCATGCCCCTGTCACATGTATACGATGGTCTCACGACTTTCCCATGACAGTTGATGTGGGGGGGGGGGGGGGTACTTTGAATTTCAACACCCAATTATTTTATTATTCCTGGAGATAAGCCACCATTGCAATGTTATCCATTCGCATCAAAAAAACATATATATATATATATATATATATATATAAATATATTACACACACACATTTTCATAATCCCTTATTTAAAAAAGGCCATTAAAAACATGGGGATGAAAAAATGAAAACAAAACCCCAAAACATCAAATTCTAGCCCCTTAATGACGCGGCTCTTTTTTCCGTTTTAGTTTTTCCCCTCCCTCCTTTTAAGGGCGCCCACCCGCTGGCGATTTTTTTCCCTGCGAAATTCGCAGCATTTTTTTCTCTGCAGGGGTCTATGGGACTTGTAATGTTAAAATCGCGATCGCGCAAAATCGCGATTTCGCGGTAAATTGCGATTTTGCGCGATCGCGATTTTAACATTACAAGTCCCATAGACCACTGCAGAGAAAAAAATGCTGCGAATTTCGCAGGGAAAAAAATCGCCAGTGGGTGGGCGCCATAAAAAATAGTAACTCCTTTATTTATCCATCGGCACCACTGTCTGAGGGCTTGTTTTTTGTGGGATGAGTTGTATTTTTCAATTGTACTATTTAAAGTACCGTATAATGCACTGGAAACTTAAAATAAAAGTGGAGAAAAGGAAAAAAAAACACCACATTCCGCCATCTTTCGGTGCGTCTTGTTTCTACGTCGCACAAACTGCAACAAAAATAACATGATAACTTTATTCTATGGGTCAGTACGATTACTTCGATACCAAACTTATATATTTTTTTTTTCAAAGACATTACATTTTTGAAAATTATTTTCTGCAGCCATCTTCTGTGTGCAATAACATTTTTATTTTTCCATCATCATAGCTGTGCAAGGGCTCATTTTTTGTGGGACGTCCTGTAGTTTGCGTTGGTACCATGTACGAATATTTAGGACTTTTTGCTCGCTTTTTATTGCATTTTTTCTTGGAGACAGGGTGACCAAAAAAGCTCATTTCTGGCGTTCTTTATTTTTTCTTGTGGACGATGTTCACTGTGCGGGGTAAAATAATGCATTACTTTTACGGACGCAGCGATACCAAATATGTATTTTTGTTTTATTATTTAGATTCCTTTATTGTAAATATGGCAAAAGGGTTTTTTTCAACTTTTATTACTTTTTAAAAAATAATTAGTAAAACTTTATTGATCTTATTTTTACTTTATTTTTTTAGTCCCCACAAGCGACAACAACTTGCGATGCTTTAATCGCTCCTGCAGTAAGATGTAATGCCAATCGGGCAAACAGTCCATCAAGCCAACCCACGATGACGGCTTGATAGGTGTTCTACCAAGACAGCCCTGGGGCCTTTCAGAAGGTGGCTGATCAGAGCTGTTGCTGCAGGGTGTCAGCTGTAATAAACAGCCGGCGCCCGTGCTGTATGAAGAGAGTGATCTCTATTCATACATACCCCGACGCTGCAGGACGTAAATGTATGCCCCGCAGCGTTAAGGAGCTAGAGACCAAAAGAGGCTCCATTATTAAGATAGTTGCTCAAACATTAGTTTTCAGATTAGCATACCTTTACATGGGTGATTATCACCTATATAATATCTTTCTACAACTTTTTTCGGCAATAGTCGGCCCGTCTACGGACAGTCACCAATAGGGCGCTGAGTGAGAAATCGTCGACTTGTCAGGGTCATGTGATTTTTAGCTCACCTAAAAACCAAGTGACTGTCAGTCCGTGTAAACAGGAGCCCTTCAATCATTGAATGACTGCCTATTTGCAGTGAATGGAGGTGGGTGGCTGGAGATTTCCTGCTTGCTCTGCCTTCACTGACTGAATGGCCATCATTCCTGTGTGAAAGTATAGGATAGTCGCTGGGACAGCTGTCGGGCACTTATGGACCTGACAGTTGTCCCTTATAAAGGTACCTTTATACTATGGGGGACAGAAACGTATGAATCTTGATCTGAATACAAATAAAGCAAAGTGAAAATTTTCTTTCTCAAGTACCCACAATCAAGAGGCCTTATCTCACAAATTTATTTGGGCCTTGTAGATACTTCGTACTGTTCGCAACTACCATATGTAGCAAAATGGGAGCGAGGTATAGGCAGCATTCTAGATGACGAATGGTCCCAGATTTGGAGATCAACCAGTTGTGGTGCCCGCAATACACTGATGTTAGAAACCTCCTAAAAAATCCTATTACGCTGGTACTTAGTCCCTACAAGAATTGCTCACGCAGTTCCAGGTCGCTCTAAAGACTATTTCCGGGGTTGCTCCTCCCCAGGAGATATGTTCCACATATGGTGGTCCTGTCCTTGAGTCAAAAAACTCTGGATTAGGGTATACTTCCCCATCTATACAGTAACTAATCATAACCTGCGTAAAAACCCATTGGAAGCCCTACTGAACAAACAGATTACAAATATATCTCCAAACTCTAGAAAGCTGATTTCGTTCTTTTTCCTAGCCACAAAATAAACTATCGCTCGATCTTGGCAAAAAACCTCACTGAACTTCTCTGAGGTTAAATGCCGAATGAATTGGTACCCGATTAATGAGAAATTAACATCAATATCAGAGGATAGGTATGACAGATTTCTAAATATTTGGACCCCATGGATAGATTATGCCCTCCCTACAGTGGAGGCTGGCACCTCAACTGAACTATAAATACAAAGCCCGAAAGCTAGCCTTGGGGATCCCTCCCCCTTCGGTTGTTGCCCCATGAGAAAGGAACCTCCCCCCTCCCTACCCCAATACCTGCCTACCTCCCTCCTTTTCCCCTTCTGCAAGTTGGCCCTGGCCAGGCCAATGAGGTTTTTGAATCCTTTCTATGACAAAAACAATAATGAAAGGCAGAGAAGAATCTGGCTAGAACATATTAGAATTATACTACTACCACTAACCCAGCCAGCCATGTACGCCTACATTCATTATCTCAACGTTATATTCCTTTGTAAAATGGAAAATTTTCAATAAAAATTATTTAAAAAAAAAAAGATCAACATTTAGAATAAAACCTTGAGGACATTGTTTCACAGTGCGGTACATTACTTTGTGACATATCAGGAGACACTTTGCTAGCACTACTTTTCTGAACCAATCTGATGGTAATTTCTGTAGGGTCATTCTGCAGATGTTATTCATCAAGATCAGTTTGCTTGTATAGCTGTTTGAGTGGCGGAGGCTCTGTCCTGACCACTTATTGGGAAGCACTGTTCTGACTCTGATGGTCAAGAGATGTAATGCTTTCCTTGTGGAGAGCGCCAAATAAGAAGACTCATGGGCCATGCAATGCTCACTGGGAAATTTGGTATGCAAATTAAAGATTGTACAAAGCTTTGACCGTGCCATTTATTGGAAGGTAGCTAACTTCCGTAATATGGAAGAGTGTTCTGCTTTGACCCGAACTCGGAGCATCAAAGGAATATGCGTGTGTGAAACCAGCCTAAGGATATAAACCAGAGTCCTCTCCAGAAGGAATGGATGACCATGTATAGACAGCTGTTTTGGGGGTTTTGCTCTTCATCAACCTACAGTAGGTTTCTGGTTAGCTGGGTGGGAGGCTTATGATGTGTGCCTGGAGTGGTACAGTTTCCCCTTGTGAGGAGCACGTCATTCTGAAGGCACTATTAATTGAAGCCTTTTTGTGGTCATTATTGGGGCAAAAAGCATTGACACTGAAATCTCCCTAAAAATGATACTTAAGGGTACGTTCACACATAGCAGAGATGATGCGGTTTTACCACATCAGATTTTGATGCAGATCTGCAGAATACTCCATCCCGTCAGTTGAAAAGATGAAATCTGATGCTGATTCACATCAAAATCTGCGTCAAATTATTTTTGACGCACATCCGCACCAAAATCGTCAGCACCGAATATACTGCACCAAAACCTGCCATGTACGAACTTATACTAAAGTTGCTCAGCTATGTCTCTGGCATTAATGGGTTACTATTAAACTGAATTCATTATTACATTCATTAATGAGACAGGTTCAGCTTCCGCTAATTACGAACACAGTGTTGTAATAACATCATTTACATGAGAGCTAATTTATGAAATGCATTGCACATAAAAAGTAACACCCGCACCTCAGTGTCCACGCAGGAACAAGACTTCTATAAGCAATTTGATCATTCGCTATGAGCAACCGCTCCAGTTTTTGTTTCAACTAGTATGCTATAGTTATTATTGCAGGATTTCTCTGTCTCTGAGCGCATCCTATCCTATGATTATCACATTTGTCACTGTTCTCCCTTTGTGCGCAGGTATCTGGATAAGACAGACTCATTTACGGAGAATAATTATAATACTACATTGAGGAACAATCTGATAGCAGAGAAAGCCTTATACAAAATGGTAATTCATAATATTAGAAAATGCAAGTTAGATGCGCAGCCCAGGTCCGTCACAAATCTTCCTCCAGGGTTATGACTAACCATACTGCCTAGGAATACATGTAAAAGAGATAATAACCAATATTTAAGATAAGCCTTCCATTTATTTCTTTGGTTAGACAATAGTTATCTGCTGCAGAAAATTCTGCTGCGCTCTAATCTTTTCTGCGTCTCTATCTCACTCTGTTCCTGGCTTATAGACTTGTTCAGTGATTATAAATTTTAATAGATTCCTTGCAAAGGGCTGTGCTCTTTCAGGATGAACTGCCCTTTATCCGCGTGCATATTTAATGCCGATGGGAGATAGCAAATGTGAGTTTTTATCACCTCGCCTGCAAAAGGCAATTGGTAAAATCTATATTGCATTGCTGCCGATGAAGAAAATAACTGTAAATATTGTGACAAGATGATAGGAGTTGTAGTGGATGGGAGACTCCCAGACTCCTATCATTCTGTGAAGCAGCAGGGAACTGGCTTAGTCCATTTAGACACAACGATTATCGCTCAAAATTCACTCAAAGCTGCCTTTTGAGCCAGAATCGTTGGGTCTAAATGCATGGACATGCTGTTTTTGTGCACGAGTCGTTCATCATTCAATTCTAGTTTTCTTGAATTGAGCGATGAACTTATCACAGTCGGCAGCACTGATAAGATTCTTTGAGCTCGTGTCCTTCTGGTAGTTCACAGCGGGACAAGGGCTGTAATTGCGGAGAACAATTTAGCTGTTTGCTTATGCAGAACAGCTCTATTGTTTGCCGAGCGCTAGCGGCGGTGTCCCACTCTGCCTGCATAGCTCTTACTTGTAGACTATGCAAAGATGATCACTCAAAACTGTCACTCCAACTGTCGTTTAGGCGACTATCTGTCACTGTAAATGGGGTCTTACCTACTAATGTATTAGAAGCTCCAGTGGGTGGTTGTGCAATTTGGAGCTTTCTTTGCTTGGAGCTTCAGACACCCTAAGTTTTGAGAGCCGACATGCTGCAAAATCCTGTGTGTGAGTACATAACTTAACATTGCACTTGTGTCATTTATATGATGAGGCTGGAAGGAGTAGACCTCCAGTTGGCAGTTGGAAAAGTTTTTTTTTGTAAACTTGGAGCCGGACAGGCAGATGTTTATTTTTGCATAATCACCGGAAAGGGGTTGATGTCTGTATAGCTGCACTGCAAGTTAAAGGAAAAAAAAGCCATCTTGAGTCTGGAAACTCCATATCACAGCTGCTTGCATTGGAGTTGTGGTATGCATCTTGGGTGATCCCCAACTAATTCCCTCATAATATTAATGATGCTGCCGTACAGTCATTAATATGTAATACTCATCACAACCTGAAGATCGTAGTAATCGTACTGACCCATAGAATAAATTTGTTATGTCCTTTTTGTTGCAGTTTTTGCGCCGTAGAAACAAGACACACCCAAAGATGGTGGAAGTAAATCTTTTTTTCATTTTACTCCACTTAGAATTTTTAAAAAGTTTTTCAATACATTATATAGCACCATTGGAGAATACAACTCATCCCACAAGTCCTCATAGAACTGCGTCGATGGATAAATAAAGGAGTTACGATTTTTTAAAAGGGGAGGGAGGAGGACGAAAATGAAAAAAAAAGGACCGCGTCATTAAGGGGTTAAGGAGTGATGATACCCCTCCTGACTCACGTCAAAGCCACCTCACTAGCCAAGCCAGAATCCTACTGCACATTGATGAGGGGCAAAAACTCCTAAACTGCTGTCGGTGTATGGATTATGGATTGATTTTCAATTCCCAATCATTGTTACAAGAACCTGTATATAGGGTCGGACATTGATTTGCAGGAATGCTGCCATCCAATAGGTGGCGCTGCAGAGGTATTGTTCCAACTTTCTTATCTGCAGGCTATATGCACACTACAATATTAACCCTTTCCAATCCACTGTCTGATGTCTGAAGACATTATGATTGAAGGCTGTACAGCTCCGATGTTGGAAGGCGTCCGTTGGGGTTCTCTTACTGTATATTGCCAGCCTCTCTGCTTTCGGAGCCTATCCAACGTGTCACCTCATGCAGTACTGGCTTTAGCCAGCATATAGCGCCTTTGTATAATAGCAGAAAAAGAGTAAGCTCCCTAGGAAAACCGAGATACAAATTGGATTGGAAAGGGTTTAATACATATAGCACATAAATTACAGCTGATCAATATAGCGCCAGGCGTTTTTACATCGGGCCCAAAAGATAGTCCTGGAACTATCTTTTGAGCCGTAATACGTCGGCCACTGCATGGGCTCCTATGGGAGCCCCTGACAGCGGACGGAGGTGGGAGGGAGTTTAGCTGCATGGCTACTAGGCTCCACCCCCTTCCTGCCCCTTGTCCGCAGACAGCAATGGGAGGAGGTGGGATGGGGTGGCGCCTAGCTCCATCCAAGTCCCGCCCCCTCCCATATGCGCCGGGGCCCATGCCGTGTGAACAGCTGCACAAACGGTAGATTTGTGTGCCCATTCATGAGCTTTTACGCCCCAGTTGGTAGAGTATATTGGTTGGCCGATATACGCTCGTGGGAATAAACCTTCAGAATTATTCAACCACTTCCTGACCAGCGTCCTTGATACTTAGCTGAGCACCTTTTGCTGTTATGACCTGCTGCAAACATAATGCAGAGCCGGACAGCAGCTTCTGACAGCATTCCTGAGGGATCTTAGCTCGTTCCTCCAGATCAGTTATATTCTTGGGTTTTTGTGCTGCAATTGCCTTCTTGAAATCCCAATGATGATTTTCTATAGGGTTAAAGTCAGGCGACTATGATGGCCACTCCAGAATCTTCCATGACTTCTACTGAAACCAAACCTTGGTGGACTTTAAGGTATGCTTGGGATCATTGTACTGTTAGAAGATCCAATGATGCCCAAGCTTCTGCTTCTTCATAAGGGCTCAGTCAGATGAGCATTCTTTTTTGAACACCACTGTGCGCAAAAAAAAGTGCTCTATGCATTATCAAAATGCTGTGACCATAGCTCCATGCCCATTGCTTTCAATTGGGCCATGGGTTTCAGGCAACACCCACAGTGATTTTCAGGGAGGACCTTAAATATAAGCCCTTCCCTGAAAATCATCACTAGGTGTAGAAAAAACAAACAAAAAAACATTACTCACCTTGCAGCGCTGTCCGGGCTCCGGCACATCTTCTCTTTTGCATGCCGGCACTGATCTAAAGCACTTTCTTCTGGCCGGGGATTCAAAAATCCCCGCCTCTTGAAAGTGCTGGTCTGATTGGCTGAGCACTCAGCCAATCACAGGCAGCGCTCAGCCATTCATTAAATACAGGCGCAAACAAAGGAAAAGACTTTGAGGTACGACAAGTGAAATCCAACTTATCTTTTATTTAATAACTAGCAAAAAAATGCACTTCTGTGCTCAAGGTCCCTTCTTCTGTTAAGCTAGGGTAAGTACAGGGATAAAGTAGGATCAGACTGTATATGCAGGAGGAATGGAAACCAGGCTTCTCCTATCAGATGGCTTAATGGCACATTTAGCTTCTAATTGCTGCTCACTGTTATACAATCTAATCTCACTTTGATTATCCCTGTTTGTCCTTTATGCGCTACTACACCATTCATCCGATCGCCATGAAACTTTGGGAAGTTGTTGAGTACACTCCTGGGAAGATTATAGGCATAATAAAACTATCCTACGATAAATGGCGCGCGTGCGAGCGTCGTCGAAAGTTGCGCCCCCCCCCCACGTAGATCGTTTGATTTCCATCACTGCCACTAATTCTCTCACTTCGCGATTAGAGATGAGCGAGCACCAAAATGCTCGGGTGCTCGTTACTCGGGACGAAATTATCGCGATGCTCGAGGGTTCGTTTTGAGTAACGAACCCCATTGAAGTCAATGGGCGACTCGAGCATTTTTGTATATCGCCGATGCTCGCTAAGGTTTCCATTTGTGAAAATCGGGGCAATTCAAGAAAGTGATGGGAACGACACAGCAACGGATAGGGCAGGTGAGGGGCTACATGTTGGGCTGCATCTCAAGTTCCCAGGTCCCACTATTAAGCCACAATAGCAGCAAGAGTGGGCCCCCCCCTCCCAACAACTTTTACTTCTGAAAAGCCCTCATTAGCAATGCATACCTTAGCTAAGCACCACACTACCTCCAACAAAGTACAATCACTGCCTGCATGACACTCCGCTGCCACTTCTCCTGGGTTACATGCTGCCCAACCCCCCCCCCCCCCGCACGACGCAGTGTCCACAGCGCACACCAAAGTGTCCCTGCGCAGCCTTCAGCTGCACTCATGCCACACCACCCTCATGTCTATTTATAAGTGCGTCTGCCATGAGGAGGAACCGCAGGCACACACTGCAGAGGGTTGGCACGGCTAGGCAGCGACCCTCTTTAAAAGGGGCAGGGCGAAAGCCCACAATGCTGTACAGAAGCAATGAGAAATATAATCCTGTGCCACCGCCATCAGGAGCTGCACACGTGGGCATAGCAATGGGGAACCTATGTGCCACACACTATTCATTCTGTCAAGGTGTCTGCATGCCCCAGTCAGACCGTGGTTTTTTATAAATAGTCACAGGCAGGTACAACTCCGCAATGGGAATTCCGTGTGCACCCACAGCATGGGTAGCTCCCTGGAACCCACCGGCTGTACATTAATGTATCCCATTGCAGTGCCCATCACAGCTGAGGTAACGTCCGATTAAATGCAGGTGGGCTTCGGCCCACACTGCATGCCCCAACCTCACCGGGGTTTTTAATTCATAGACACAGGCAGGTACAACTCCCTATTGTGAAGTCCGTGTGGACCCACAGCAGGGGTGGGTACCAGGAAGCCACCGGCGGTACATAAATATATCCCATTGCATTGCCCATCACAGCTGAGGTAATGTCATGTTTAATGCAGGTGGGCTTCGGCCCACACTGCATGCCCCAGTCAGACCGCGGTTTTTTATAAATAGTCACAGGCAGGTACAACTCCGCAATGGGAATTCCGTGTGCACCCCCAGCATGGGTTGCTCCCTGGAACCCACCGGCTGTACATTAATGTATCCCATTGTAGTGCCCATCACAGCTGAGGTAACGTCCGATTAAATGCAGGTGGGCTTCGGCCCACACTGCATGCCCCAACCTCACCGGGGTTTTTAATTCATAGACACAGGCAGGTACAACTCCCTATTGTGAAGTCCGTGTGGACCCACAGCATGGGTGGGTGCCAGGAAGCCACCGGCGGTACATAAATATATCCCATTGCATTGCCCATCACAGCTGAGGTAATGTCATGTTTAATGCAGGTGGGCTTCGGCCCACACTGCATGGCCCAGTCAGACTGGGGTTCTTTAGAAGTGGACACATGCAGTTACAACTCCCTGTGGACCCACAGCATGGGTGGCTCCCTGGAACCCACCGGCTGTACATAAATGTATCCCATTGCAGTGCCCATCACAGCTGAGGTAACGTCCGATTAAATGCAGGTGGGCTTCGGCCCACACTGCATGCCCCAGTCAGACTGGGGTTCTTTAGAAGTGGACACATGCAGTTACAACTCCGTGTGGACCGACAGCATGGGTGGGTGCCAGGAAGCCACCGGCGGTACATAAATATATCCCATTGCATTGCCCATCACAACTGAGGTAATGTCATGTTTAATGCAGGTGGGCTTCGGCCCACACTGCATGGCCCAGTCAGACTGGGGTTCTTTAGAAGTGGACACATGCAGTTACAACTCCCTGTGGACCCACAGCATGGGTGGCTCCCTGGAACCCACCGGCTGTACATAAATGTATCCCATTGCAGTGCCCATCACAGCTGAAGTAACGTCCGATTAAATGCAGGTGGGCTTCGGCCCACACTGCATGGCCCAGTCAGACTGGGGTTCTTTAGAAGTGGACACATGCAGTTACAACTCCCTGTGGACCCACAGCATGGGTGGCTCCCTGGAACCCACCGGCGGTACATAAATATATCCCATTGCAGTGCCCAGCACAGCTGATGTAACGTCAGCTTTAATGCAGGTGGGCAAAAAATTAATTGGATTACACTGTAGGCGAGGGCCCCAAAAAATTGGTGTACCAACAGTACTAATGTACGTCAGAAAAATTGCCCATGCCCAACCAAGAGGGCAGGTGAAACCCATTAATCGCTTTCGTTAATGTGGCTTAATTTGTAACTAGGCCTGGAGGCAGCCCAGTTAAAATAAAAATTGGTTCAGGTGAAAGTTTCAACGCTTTAATGAGCATTGAAACGTATAAAAATTGTTTACAAAAATTATATGACTGAGCCTTGTGGGCCTAAGAAAAATTGCCCGTTCGGCGTGATTACGTCAGGTTTCAGGAGGAGGAGCAGGTGGAGGAGGATGAATATTATACACAGATTGATGAAGCTAAAAGGTCCACGTTTTTGATGGTGATACAGAACAATGCTTCCATCCGCGGGTGCAGCCTACGTATTGTTTAGGTATCGCTGCTGTCCGCTGGTGGAGAAGAGAAGTCTGGGGAAATCCAGGCTTTGTTCATCTTGATGAGTGTAAGCCTGTCGGCACTGTCGGTTGACAGGCGGGTACGCTTATCTGTGATGATTCCCCCAGCCGCACTAAACACCCTCTCTGACAAGACGCTAGCCGCAGGACAAGCAAGCACCTCCAGGGCATACAGCGCGAGTTCAGGCCACGTGTCCAGCTTCGACACCCAGTAGTTGTAGGGGGCAGAGGCGTCACGGAGGACGGTCGTGCGATCGGCTACGTACTCCCTCACCATCCTTTTACAGTGCTCCCGCCGACTCAGCCTTGACTGGGGAGCGGTGACACAGTCTTGCTGGGGAGCCAGAAAGCTGTCAAAGGCCTTAGAGAGTGTTCCCCTGCCTGTGCTGTACATGCTGCCTGATATCTGCGCCTCCCCTGCTACCTGGCCCTCGGAACTGCGCCTTCGGCCACTAGCGCTGTCGGATGGGAATTTTACCATCAGTTTGTCCGCCAGGGTCCTGTGGTATAGCATCACTCTCGAACCCCTTTCCTCTTCTGGTATGAGAGTGGAAAGGTTCTCCTTATACCGTGGGTCGAGCAGTGTGTACACCCAGTAATCCGTAGTGGCCAGAATGCGTGTAATGCGAGAAAGTCACGAGAAAGGCATCCTAACATGAAGTCAGCCATGTGTGCCAGGGTACCTGTACACAACACATGGCTGTCCTCACTAGGAAGATCACTTTTGGGATCCTCCTCCTCCTCAGGCCATACATGCTGAAAGGATGACAGGCAAGCAGCATGGGTACCCTCAGCAGTGGGCCAAGCTGTCTCTTCCCCCTCCTCCTCATCCTCCTTATGCTCCTCCTCCTCAACGCGCTGAGATATAGACAGGAGGGTGCTCTGACTATCCAGCGACATACTGTCTTCCCCCGCCTCTGTTTCCGAGCGCAAAGCGTCTGCCTTCATGCTTTGCAGGGAACTTCTCAAGAGGCATAGCAGAGGAATGGTGACGCTAATGATTGCAGCATCGCTGCTCACCATCTGGGTAGACTCCTCAAAGTTTCCAAGGACCTGGCAGATGTCTGCCAACCAGGCCCACTCTTCTGTAAAGAATTGAGGAGGCTGACTCCCACTGCGCCGCCCATGTTGGAGTTGGTATTCCACTATAGCTCTACGCTGCTCATAGAGCCTGGCCAACATGTGGAGCGTAGAGTTCCACCGTGTGGGCACGTCGCACAGCAGTCGGTGCACTGGCAGATGAAACCGATGTAGCAGGGTGCGCAGGGTGGCAGCGTCCGTGTGGGACTTGCGGAAATGTGCGCAGAGCCGGCGCACCTTTCCGAGCAGGTCTGACAAGCGTGGGTAGCTTTTCAGAAAGCGCTGAACCACCAAATTAAAGACGTGGGCCAGGCATGGCACGTGCGTGAGGCTGCCGAGCTGCAGAGCCGCCACCAGGTTACGGCCGTTGTCACACACGACCATGCCCGGTTGGAGGCTCAGCGGCGCAAGCCAGCGATCGGTCTGCTCTGTCAGAGCCTGCAGCAGTTCGTGGGCCGTGTGCCTCTTATCTCCTAAGCTGAGTAGTTTCAGCACGGCCTGCTGATGCTTGCCCACCGCTGTGCTGCCACGCCGCGCGACACCGACTGCTGGCGATGTGCTGCTGCTGACACATCTTGATTGCGAGACAGAGGTTGCATAGGAGGAGGAGGAGGGTGGTTTAGTGGAGGAAGCATACACCGCCGCAGATACCACCACCGAGCTGGGGCCCGCAATTCTGGGGGTGGGTAGGACGTGAACGGTCCCAGGCTCTGACTCTGTCCCAGCCTCCACTAAATTCACCCAATGTGCCGTCAGGGAGATATAGTGGCCCTGCCCGCCTGTGCTTGTCCACGTGTCCGTTGTTAAGTGGACCTTGGCAGTAACCGCGTTGGTGAGGGCGCGTACAATGTTGCGGGAGACGTGGTCGTGCAGGGCTGGGACGGCACATCGGGAAAAGTAGTGGCGACTGGGAACTGAGTAGCGCGGGGCCGCCGCCGCCATCATACCTTTGAAAGCCTCCGTTTCCACAACCCTATACGGCCGCATCTCCAGGCTGATAAATTTGGCTATGTGCACGTTTAACGCTTGAGCGTGCGGGTGCGTGGCGGCGTACTTGCGCTTGCGCTCCAACACTTGCGCTAGCGACGGCTGGACGGTGCGCTGAGACACATTGGTGGATGGAGCCGAGCACAGCGGAGGTGAGGGTGTGGGTGCAGGCCAGGAGACGGTAGTACCTGTGCCCTGAGAGGGGGGTTGGATCTCAGTGGCAGGTTGGGGCACAGGGGGAGAGGCAGCGGTGCAAACCGGAGGCGGTGAACGGCCTTCGTCCCACCTTGTGGGGTGCTTGGCCATCATATGTCTGCGCATGCTGGTGGTGGTGGCTCCCCGGCTGATCTTGGCGCGACAAAGGTTGCACACCACTGTTCGTCGGTCGTCTGCACTCTCAGTGAAAAACTACCAGACCTTTGAGCACCTCCGCCTCTGCAGGGTGGCATGGCGCGAGGGGGCGCTTTGGGAAACAGTTGGTGGATTATTCGGTCTGGCCCTGCCTCTACCCCTGGCCACCGCACTGCCTCTTCCAACCTGCCCTGCTGCTACACTTGCCTCCCCCTCTGAAGACCTGTCCTCAGTAGGCGTAGCAAACCAGGTGGGGTCAGTCACCTCATCGTCCTGCTGCTCTTCCTCTGAATCCTCTGTGCGCTCCTCCCTCGTACTTACTCCAATTACTACTACCTGAGTGATAGACAACTGTGTCTCATCGTCATCGTCCTCCTCACCCACTGAAAGCTCTTGAGACAGTTGCCGGAAGTCCCCAGCCTCATCCCCCGGACCCCGGGAACTTTCCAAAGGTTGGGCATCGGTCGCGACAAACTCCTCCAGTGGGAGAGGATTCGGAACCATTGCTGCCCATTCTGGGCAGTGGCCCGAGAACAGTTCCTGGGAGTCTGCCTGCTCCTCAGAATGTGTCATTGTAATGGAGTGAGGAAGCTGGGAGGAAGGAGGAGCAGCAGCCAGAGGATTCAGAGTTGCAGCAGTGGACGGCGTAGAGCTCTGGGTGGTCGATAGATTGCTGGATGCACTTTCTGCCATCCACGACAGGACCTGCTCACACTGCTTATTTTCTAATAAAGGTCTACCGCGTGGACCCATTAATTGTGAGATGAATGTGGGGACACCAGAAACGTGCCTCTCTCCTAATCCCGCAGCAGTCGGCTGCGATACACCTGGATCAGGAGCTCGGCCTGTGCCCACACCCTGACTTGGGCCTCCGCGTCCTCGCCCGCGTCCACGTCCTCTAGGCCTACCCCTACCCCTCAGCATGCTGTATTACCAGTAGTGCAGAAACAGAACGCTGTAATTAAATGTGCCGCTTATTGGCCTGTGGTTGGAGGCTGACTTCCCTTACGGAACGCACAGCAGAGCCAGGAAACAATTTTGCGCACGCCTGTAGTGAGACGTAGGTGCGTATGACTGAGCTAGTGGAATTCACAGCGCAGAAGCAGTCAAGTGGCCAAAGGCCAGTGATAGGCCTTAAAGGGGTTGTCTCGCGAAATCAAGTGGGGTTATACACTTCTGTATGGCCATATTAATGCACTTTGTAATATACATCGTGCATTAAATATGAGCCATACAGAAGTTATTCACTTACCTGCTCCGTTGCTAGCGTCCTCGTCTCCATGGTTCCGTCTAAATTCGCTGGCGGCTTGCTTTTTTAGACGCGCTTGCGCAGTCCGGTCTTCTGCTCTGAGCACGAGCCGCTTCAGTGTGCTCGCCGCTACAGCTCTTCTGCGCATGCGCAGACGAGCTGTATCTTCTTGGGAGCGCGCTGGAGCGGCCATTCTGCTACCATCCTCTCTTAGAGGAAGGTGCAGAAACATGAGCCGCCCAGCTGAGCCGCCCAGCCCAGCCGCCCAGGTAAGTGATGGGTGACGGACTGACGGGGGTGACGCGTGACGGACTGCCGCTGTGGCCCCGGAGCCTACCGCTGTGGCCCCGGGGCCTACCGCTGTGGCCCCGGAGCCTACCGCTGGGGCCCGGAGCCTACCGCTGGGGAGCCGGGGCCTAGCGCTGGGGAGCCGGGGCCTAGCGCGGGGGAGCCGAGGCGTAGCGCTGGGGAGCCGGGGCCTATAGCTGGGGAGCCGGGGCCTATCGCGGAGGAGCCGGGGCCTAGCGCCAGTTACCTGCTGCCTGGCGGTGGGTGACTGGTCAGCTGCGTTCAATCCCGGGGTCCGGTGGGCAGCTGCGGGGCGTCTGGTTGTCAGGGAGACACAGCTGGTAGCATCTCGGGAGCGCGCACGTCGGGCTACAGCAAGCGACGGGAAAAGAGCCGGCGGCCATCTTGGGGAAACTTTTTATAAGTTGCTGAAACGCTGGAACTGTAAGTAGAAACCGGCTAGAAAAGTCATTTACATGGGTGATTAGTAATGTATGGTTAATAAGGGGGAGTGGGCAAAAAAAAAATTTCACTGCTTCCTCGAGACAACCCCTTTAAGTATTTTGCTTCTATTTTTTTTAAATGCTGAGCTGATACAGCAGACAGATACTGTAGGCAGCATATAATATTATGTATACTGTTTCCCTCTGGCGGGATGACGGCGATCATGTAACAGAGACAGCAGATCCAGGAAACAATTTTGCGCAAGCCTGCTGTAACGCTTAGCTGCGTATTAATTACGACTACTACCCCCAGCAAATAGATACTGTAGGCAGCCTATAATATTATGTATACTCTTTCCCTCTGGCGGGATGACGGCGATCATGTAGCAGAGACAGCAGATCCAGTAAACAATTTTGCGCAAGCCTGCTGTAACGCTTAGCTGCGTATTAATTAGGACTACTACCCCCAGCAGATAGATACTGTAGGCAGCGTATAATATTATGTATATTGTTTCCCTCTGGCGGGATGACGGCGATCATGTAACAGAGACAGCAGATCCAGGAAACAATTTTGCGCAAGCCTGCTGTAACGCTTAGCTGCGTATTAATTAGGACTACTACCCCCAGCAGATAGATGCAGCGTATAATATTATGTATACTCTTTCCCTCTGGCGGGATGACGGCGATCATGTAGCAGAGACAGCAGATCCAGGAAACAATTTTGCGCAAGCCTGCTGTAACGCTTAGCTGCGTATTAATTACGACTACTACCCCCAGCAGATAGATACTGTAGGCAGCGTATAATATTATGTATATTGTTTCCCTCTGGCGGGATGACGGCGATCATGTAACAGAGACAGCAGATCCAGGAAACAATTTTGCGCAAGCCTGCTGTAACGCTTAGCTGCGTATTAATTAGGACTACTACCCCCAGCAGATAGATGCAGCGTATAATATTATGTATACTCTTTCCCTCTGGCGGGATGACGGCGATCATGTAACAGAGACAGCAGATCCAGGAAACAATTTTGCGCAAGCCTGCTGTAACGCTTAGCTGCGTATTAATTAGGACTACTACCCCCAGCAGATAGATACTGTAGGCAGCGTATAATATTATGCATACTGTTTCCCTCTGGCGGGATGACGGCGATCATGAAACAGAGACAGCAGATCCAGGAAACAATTTTGCGCAAGCCTGCTGTAACGCTTAGCTGCGTATTAATTAGGACTACTACCCCTAGCAGATAGATTCTGTAGGCAGCGTATAATATTATGTATACTCTTTCCCTCTGGCGGGATGACGGCGATCATGTAACAGAGACAGCAGATCCAGGAAACTATTTTGCGCAAGCCTGCTGTAACGCTTAGCTGCGTATTAATTAGGACTACTACCCCCAGCAGATAGATGCAGCATATAATATTATGTATACTCTTTCCCTCTGGCGGGATGAAGGCGATCATGTAACAGAGACAGCAGATCCAGGAAACAATTTTGCGCAAGCCTGCTGTAACGCTTAGCTGCGTATTAATTACGACTACTACCCCCAGCAGATAGATGCAGCGTATAATATTATGTATACTGTTTCCCTCTGGCGGGATGACGGCGATCATGAAACAGAGACAGCAGATCCAGGAAACAATTTTGCGCAAGCCTGCTGTAACGCTTAGCTGCGTATTAATTAGGACTACTACCCCCAGCAGATAGATACTGTAGGCAGCGTATAATATTATGTATACTCTTTCCCTCTGGTGGGATGGCAGCGCTGATGTAACAGAGACAGCAGATCCAGGAAACAATTTTGCGCAAGCCTGCTGTAACGCTTAGCTGCGTATTAATTAGGACTACTACCCCCAGCAGACACGCAGTAAACTGAACATGGTCACAGGCAGCCCAAATATAGTATTTTTCCCCAATTTTTTGGAAAAAGCCCACTGCCTATATAGCCTGAATATCTCTTTCCCTGCCTCACCAGTACTGGCCCTATACTCTGTACAATGACTGCAGACTGCGGACGCAATGCTCTGCACGCCCGATATACAAAAAAAAAAAATTGTGCAACACTGCTAAAAGCAGCCTCAACAGTACTGCACATGGTCAGATGTGGCCCTAAGAAGGACCGTTGGGGTTCTTGAAGCCTACAATAACTCCTAACACTCTCCCTATAGCAGCTCCGGCACCAGCAGCACTTTCCCTGATCTCTGTCAGAATGCATCTGTGGCGAGCCGCGGGAGGGGCCGATTTATATACTCGGGTGACACCTGATCTCGCCAGCCACTCACTGCAGGGGGATGGTATAGGGCTTGAACGTCTCAGGGGGAAGTTGTAATGCCTTCCCTGTCTTTCTATTGGGCAGAAAAGCGCGCTAACGTCTTAGAGATAAAAGTGAAAGTAACTCGAACATCGCGTGGTACTCGCCTCTAGTAACGAGCATCTCGAACACGCTAATACTCGAACGAGTATCAAGTTCGGACGAGTACGTTCGCTCATCTCTATTCGCGATGTCATAGAAACTTGAAATTTGGCATGAGCATTGATTATGTCATAAATAGGAAAAGTTAATAGGTCCCAACTCGATTATTCAATTCTAAGCGCAAAAGAATTAGCGTCCAAATTTTACGTACGGAATCTAATTCTCTCACTTCCCAATGTCATAGAAACTTGAAATTTGGCACAAGCCATGATTATGTCATAAATAGGAAAAGGTAATGAGTCCCAACCCGATTATTCATTTCTAAGCGCCAAAGAATTGGCGTCCAACTTTTACGTACGGAATCTAATTCTCTCACTTTCCAATGTCATAGAAATTGAAATTTGGAACGAGCATTGATTATGTCATAATTAGAAAAAGATAATGGGTCCCAACTCGATTATTCGATTCTAAGCGCAAAAGAATTAGCGTCCAAATTTTACGTACGGAATCTAATTCTCTCACTTTCCAATGTTGTAGAAACTTGAAATTTGGCATGAGCATTGATTATGTCATAAATAGGAAAACTCAATGGCTCCCAACTCGATTATTCAATTCTAAGCGCCAAAGAATTAGCGTCCAAATTTTACATACGGAATCTAATTTTCTCGCTGCCCAATGTCATAGAAACTTGAAATTTGGCACAAGCATTGATTATGTCATAAATAGGAAAAGTTAATGGGTCCCAACTCGATTATTCAATTCTAAGCGCAAAAAAATTAGCACCCTAGTACTTGCGCTCCGTCTCCCTCACGGCATTAAACGCTCTTAAATAGGCATCCACCTACCAAATTACTGCAGGAGACAAGGATGGGAAAGAAGAAGGGGGGCACCAGCCTTTGCAAGCCCAGAGATGAGGACCCCGGTCCGCTGGACCGCTATATGACCGCCGGCGGGGACCGCCGCAAGCAGGAGGGGGAAGGCGGGAAGCCATCAACCGCGGAGCCGACCACGGAGTCCAAGGAGAGAAGACCTCAAGCGGCGACCACAGCAGCAACTACCGCGGGGGGCAGGCCCCCACAGAGAACCGACAGCCTCACCAGACCGGTGCGCTCGGCAGCGACAGCGCGGCACCCGGACGACACCCAAGATGGCGGCGGTCGCAGCACGGCGGACCGCGAGCGCCCGCGAACACCGGAGAACGCGGGGTCGGACCTGGGTGAGAACAATCCGGCTCCCCTCCCACACCCGAAACCCCACTCACCGCACAAGGCACTCCAGACACAGGCGCCGAGCCCGGAGGATCCGCAGGCCGAGCCGGAAGTACAGGCCCGGCGGCCATTTTCTTGTAGCCCTCCACCGGAAGTGAGGGATCCAGCGAGCTCACGGCCGCGGAGGGAAGCGGCGGGAGATCCCACAGCACAGCAGAACATTCCCCCAAATGTAGGTACAGGGGAGGGGGTCAGGGCCAACCCCACCACCATGCGGGAAGCCGGGCCGGGGCAATATGAACCCGGAAAGGAGGCGATATACAGAGAGGGGGCAATACGCAGACCACCGCCCCCACATCCCAGGGACACCATATCAGATGGGGAAGAAGAGTGGGCTGCCTCACCGGGACCTTCTCCTGGACCCCTGAAGGGAAGAGGAGGAGAGAGGCCCTCAAGCCACATAAACAAAAGGCCCAGTACAGGGCAAGCCCCAGAATCCCCCGCTTATGAGACCACAAGAGAAGGCAAGGCTAAGGGGAGAATGCCGCAGCCACTGATATCCGGCGGGGAAGCCACCGAAATCACCCCCACAAATCCCTTGTCCCCCAAACAACAACGAGGGGGACAAACATCAGGCACAAGGGCCCATCACGATTTTCATGCGCAGAGAGAAGGGGAAAACCCAAAACGCCCAAGCACAGACACCACAGATAGTTGGGATTGGAAGGAACACCTTAGGTCGATCCCCACCAGAGAGGACCTGGACAAACACTTTGCCCAGTTTGCCTCATCACAAAAATCAGCTTTGGAGTCCCTACAAAGGGAAATTCAACAAATGGGGCACCGCATCAGAGAAACCGAGGAGACCCAAGACCTAATGCTCCAGCACCTAAACGAACATCACGACATCTTAAGCGAGCACGCTTTTCAAATAGCTGAACTTGCCAATCATTTAGATGATATAGAGAACCGTCACAGACGGAACAATTTAAGAATCCGAGGACTGAATGAAGAAATAGAAAACAAACACCTAGAGGCCTGGGCCATCAAGTGTTTTGGGGAACTCCTGGAAAGACCCCCGAATGACCCAATAGAAATAGATAGGATACATAGGGCCCTGGGCCCCAGGCCTACAGACCCAGATAGACCTAGAGATGTAATCTGTAGAATACACTTTTTCAAGGAGAAAGAAGAAATTCTACGCCAGATCAGGAATAAAGGACCGATCAAATTCCGAGACAGAAACCTGCAGTTCTTACCGGACCTCTCCAGAAAGACTCTTCAACAGCGCCGAGCGCTCAGACCATTGCTACTACTGCTAAAGGAAAGGGAGATCCCATACCGTTGGGGATACCCTTTCCAACTGATGGCGGGCTCGGGGAGAGAAGGGGCAGTCTTTAGATCTCTGGGAGACCTTCCCAAATTTCTCACGGCACTCAAGCTACCGACGGTCTCACTACCAGAATGGCCAAAAATGGGGGCCCCTTCACTCACCCCCCCTAGGGGGCAATGGCAACCAGTGAACAACAACCGCAAAAGGTCAAATGCGAACAACCAGGAACACCCCCTAAAGACCCGCACTTAATGAAACAGAAACAGTACGTACCCAATACGGGTCCCTCCCGAGGAGCACAAGGCAGCCCTGAAGAGACATAAACAAAGGGACATATATCTCAACAACCACTCCACAAGAAGCTACTGACTCTGGGTGAATGGGACTTATATCCCGCTTCAGAATTCGGGACACACTACGAATTTGGCATCGGAGTAGACGGACTCTCTCACCAGGGACAGTCAGACTAGCAGTGACAGCATACCCTCATATCCTGAGATACTTAAATCCCTTTCACCTCTCGAATGTTTAGTCTGGTTTGGCTTCCCTCCTCGGGGGGGGTCCTCCCCTATATTTCGTTACTTTGTCTTCTCTCTCCCATCGCTTGAGTTTTTTTCTTTCCTTTTTTTCTCTCCTTTTTCTTTTCTACAAAGGGATGGATGCCCAACATGTTGTTTTCAGCCGCCGTGGGGGAGGGGAGCGGGACTCAGATTCGACCGGACCCAGTCACCCCCCCCACTAGGGACTACAGCCGCACACGGCTGTACAGACGATAGTCGTTTGTTAGTAACCAAATCTTGTCCACCCATGAGACCAAAGCCGGCAATGTTAATGTATCTTCAAAAGTGGATGCTTGTTTTTTATGTTTCCCCTCACCCCTTTACCCTTATGTGTGATCCCTTCCCCCCCCTATTTCAGGCCACCCTCCGAGGTGAGATATTACCTCCAAGAATTAGAAGACCACCAACACAACCTCCTCATACTATGAGATGGCCCGACTAAATGTCTGCTCGTTCAACACAAAGGGTCTGAACTGCCCTAATAAGCGTAATCAGGTGTTGTACAGGCTCCACAGGAAAAAGGTAACAATTGCTTTACTCCAAGAAACGCACTTCCCACGTACGGGTCCCCCGGACTGTGGGAGGAACAAATTTTACCCGGTATGGTTCCATTCCACACACCCAGAAAGCAAAACCTGTGGAGTCTCCATAACATTCCATAAATCCCTGAACCCCGTAATCTTGTCACAAGAGATAGGGGATGACGGGAGATACATTTTCCTTAAGGTATCCATGGCCAATAGAAGTCTCACAATTGCTAACATGTACTTCCCCAACCAGGGTCAAGTGGGCTTTGCTTTGGAGACTCTCCGGAGACTACAGGAGTTCGCGGAAGGTACACCAATCATCCTGGGAGGTGATTTTAATATGTGTATGGACCCCCGGCTAGACTCCTCCACGGGACGCTCCGCACTCACAAGAGCAGCTATACGTAAAGTTCAGAGAACACTTGTGAGTATGGACCTGATCGACTTATGGCGCACTCTCCATCCGGGTAAGCGTGATTACAGTTTCCATTCCATGGCACACAATACATATAGTAGAATTGATTATATTTTCATATCGCATAGTTTACTCGATGGGGACCCTCTATGTTCCTTAGATGTATTTTTGTGGTCAGATCATTCACCAGTGTTTGCATCCATGGGCCCGGGAGAGGGGGAAAGGGGCATACCTACATGGCGTCTCAACGACAGCTTACTCAGGGACACCATATGCTTAAATGAGATAAAAAGAACAATAGAAAATTTTAGAGTTGATCACGCAGTGGACCCCACACCAGCCCCAATAAAATGGGAAGCCCTTAAATGTGTGTTAAGGGGCGTGTTCATCTCCCATGGAGCCAGGATCAAAAAAGAGCAAACAGCTAGACTCACCGAATTAATAAGGGACCTAAACGCCAAAGAAACATCAAATAAATCACGGGCTACTGCTGCCCTACAAGTCGAAATTTCGGAATTGCGAAATAAAATATTAGACGTTCTAGATCAAAAAGCCTTGGGGAGGAAGGATAAACTTAAAGCGGGTTATTATGAATATGGGGATAAGAGCGGTAGATGGTTAGCTAGAGCGTTACATCCTAGGACGGCACACCCACATATTCACCATATCAACTCAGCGGAGGGCAGACGGTTGCATTCTCCGAAAGATATACTAGAAGAGTTCCGCCTTTATTACTCAAAATTATATAATATTCCCGAGACACAGGCCACATCAGATGCTCAACAGAGACAGAGGATAGAGGGATATCTTGATCTCCATCTATCGAGGCATCTCTCCTCGGAGGAAACTTTGGCGCTGGAAGGGGATATGGAGGCAGAGGAGCTCAAACAGGTGATTCAAGGAATTAAAACTGGGAAAAGCCCGGGACCTGATGGGTTCTCACCGGGATTTTACAAGGTTTGCGGAGACTTACTTTCAGACTTACTCTTGAGGGCCTTCAACACTATTTCCCGGGACCATCCCTTACCACCCCAGGCTCTTCAGGCCCACATTGTACTAATCCCTAAACCCGGGAAGGATCCCTTGGCGTGTGGCAATTACCGACCGATCTCGCTCATTAACTGCGACCTCAAAATCTTCTCAAAGATCATAGCCAACAGAATAAATACCTTGATACCACGACTCATACATGGGGACCAGGTGGGTTTTGTCCCAGGAAGGGAGGCTAGAGATAATGCGGCCAAGACCCTGTCCTTGATCGATTGGGCAAAAAAGAAAAGATCTTCACTCTGCCTGCTTTCTGTCGATGCAGAGAAAGCATTCGACAGGATCAGTTGGAGATTTCTAGAAACAACGCTGGAGAGGATAGGTCTGGGGCCTAGAGCCCTGGCTTGGATCATGGCGCTTTATAGGAACCCCTCGGCCCAGGTCAGGGTCAACGGCAAGCTGTCTACTTATTTCAGGATTAGGAATGGTACACGGCAGGGGTGTCCCCTTTCCCCCACGTTATATATAATGGTGATGGAGTCTTTGGCCAACGCCATTAGGAATAATCCCTCAATAAAAGGGATGCGGGTGGGAAGGGGAGAACATAAGGTCTCACTCTACGCGGATGACCTACTAGTTTACATCACAGAACCACGAATAGGCCTCCCTAATATCATGCAAGAATTTATAGCCTTTGGCAAATTGAGCAATTACAAAATTAATGCCCAAAAGTCAGTGATCCTCAATGTGTCGATTCCCAAAAGGGAAGCGGATGAACTGGCCTCAGCCTTCCCGTTTCTATGGAAAGATGATTCATTTAAATACCTAGGGATACAAATTCCGACGGATTTGACTAGGATATACGAGCTAAATTATAAGCCAATCCTACGGACATTAGCAAGAGATTTAGAGAGATGGTCGGGGACGCCTATGACGTGGTTTGGGAGATTGAGCGCAATTAAGATGGACATACTCCCGAGACTGTTATATATTTTCCAGACCGCTCCGTGTAACCCCCCGAGCACCTTCTTCGATAAACTGCGAGGCCAATTGCTTAAGTTCATCTGGAAAAGTGGTTCTAAAAGACTTAGTCATAAAAGTCTAACCAAACCAAAAGATAAGGGCGGACTGGGGTTTCCCGATTTTCGCTGGTATCACAAAGCGACAATTGGAACTTTCATATTGGATCTGTTCCATCACAGGGAGGATAAACTCTGGGTGCACATAGAAAACAATAACAACATTTCTGAAACCAGAGGGGTGTTCTGGATTCCGGGTAAGGTACACTGGGAGAAGGTAGAGATATCATTTATGATGAACACATTGATAAGGGCTTGGAAAGGGGGATGCAGGATCTCGGTCCCGGGGCCCCTTACCCCTCTGGCTGGAAACCCAAATCTACGGGCAACTCTAATGACACGAAACCTGGAGTTCCTACCCCCAGGAGTAGAGGCTAGGGTGGGGGAAATAATAGAATCAGGGGACACACGGGATCTGGGGTCCCTGAGGGGACCTGGAGGGGCGGCCCCGGGCTCATGGATGCAATACCTACAGATACGTAGTTATATGGGTGGGATTAAACCCTCCCAGGGTTGGAACATGACGCATACTCCCTTCGAGAAACTTTGCTGTGCCTCGGAAACTCCTAAACACACGGTATCAATACTCTACAATCTACTAGTAGAGGAACATCTTGGAAATCACCAACCCAGATGGATAGGCGCGTGGGAGGAGGCACTGGGCAGGTCTTTCCCGGTGGAGGCATGGGGTAAGGCATTTCAGCTTACCCACAAAATGTCAATATCCAGCAGGCTTCAGGAGCTAAATTTCAAGATCATCTCAAGATGGTACCTGACCCCGGAGAGATTACACTCCTTCTTTCCCGCAACTCCGAACATCTGCTGGCGTTGCAGAGCTGACACCGGTTCAATGCTCCATATTTGGTGGGACTGTCCCATGGTCACACCCATATGGCAGGATGTGAAACACCTATACGAGAGAGTGTGTAGAGAGTCATTTTCCCTGACACCCGAGTTGGCACTTTTGTCCATCGCTCACGAGAAAGTTCATTTGTTCAAAACAGGTTTGCTAAAATTCTTTATCATAGCCACAAGGCAGGTGATTCCTAGATTTTGGAAACAGAGTGTAGAGATTCCCAGAAGTGCATGGGTGGGAGCGATGGATGAGATTGAGAGATTGGAGAGACTCAGAGTGGCGGAAGATCCAACAGGATATGATAAGTTCTATCGTACTTGGGCAACCTGGATAGATATACGAAATACACCTAGGTTTTCGAGATGGCTAGCAACAGGCAATTGTGAGTGAACGTGTGGTATACATACAGTACATGTATATAACAGCTGATACAATTAAGAATGGATCCTGGATGGCCTCCCCCCCCCCCCCCTCCTTACCCTTCTCCCCTTTTCCTTTGTTGTCTTCCACCCGTCGGTGTGTACCCAACCCCCCTTTGTTATCGTTAATTATGAGTATCAATACACATAGGAAGTTTATTCAGTTCAAGAAGGTTTATTGGTGATTTTGTACAAGATATCTGAAAACGTTAAAGGTTGCTTTTTTATATGATTGAGGTGTACAATATCAGAAAGCCTTCCTTTATGTGTTATAATCTTACGTGTTATGTTTATGAAAAAGCAATAAAATGTCTTGGAAGAAAAAAAAAAAAAAAAAAAAAAAAAAAAAAAATTAGCGCCCAAATTTTACACACGGAATCTAATTTTCTCGCTACCCAATGTCATAGAAACTTGAAATTTGGCATGAGCATTGATTATATCATAAATAGGGAAAGCTAATGGGTCCCAACTGGATTAATTAATTCTCAGCGCAAAAGAATTAGCGTCCAAATTTTACGTACGGAATCTAATTTTCTCACTTCCCAATGACATAGAAACTTGAAATTTGGCACGAGCATTGATTATGTCATAAATAGGAAAAGGTAATGGGTCCCAACCCGATTATTCAATTCTAAGCGCCAAAGAATTAGCGTCCAAATTTTATGTACGGAATCTAATTCTCTCACTTTCCAATGTCATAGAAACTTGAAATTTGGCATGAGCATTGATTATGTCATAAATAGGAAAAGCTAATGGGTCCCAACTCAATTATTCAATTCTAAGCACCAAAGAATTAGCATCCAAATTTTACGTACGGAATCTAATTCTCTCACTTTCCAATGTCATAGAAACTTGAAATTTGGAACGAGCATTGATTATGTCATAATTAGGAAAACTCAATGGCTCCCAACTCGATTATTCAATTCTAAGCGCCAAAGAATTAGCGTCCAAATTTTACGTACGGAATCTAATTTTCTCACTTCCCAATGTCATAGAAACTTGAAATTTGGCACGAGCATTGATTATGTCATAAATAGGGAAAGTAAATGGGTCCCAACTCGATTATTCAATTCTAAGCGCAAAAGAATTAGCGCCCAAATTTTACATACGGAATCTAATTTTCTCGCTACCCAATGTCATAGAAACTTGAAATTTGGCACGAGCATTGATTATGTCATAAATAGGGAAAGCTAATGGGTCCCAACTGGATTAATTAATTCTCAGCGCAAAAGAATTAGCGTCCAAATTTTACGTACGGAATCTAATTTTCTCACTTCCCAATGTCATAGAAACTTGAAATTTGGCACGAGCATTGATTATGTCATAAATAGGAAAAGGTAATGGGTCCCAACCCGATTATTCAATTCTAAGCGCCAAAGAATTAGCGTCCAAATTTTATGCACGGAATCTAATTCTCTCACTTTCCAATGTCATAGAAACTTGAAATTTGGCATGAGCATTGATTATGTCATAAATAGGAAAAGCTAATGGGTCCCAACTCAATTATTCAATTATAAGCGCCAAAGAATTAGCGTCCAAATTTTACGTACGGAATCTAATTCTCTCACTTTCCAATGTCATAGAAACTTGAAATTTGGAACGAGCATTGATTATGTCATAATTAGGAAAAGATAATGGGTCCCAACTCGATTATTTGATTCTATGCGCAAAAGAATTAGCGTCCAAATTTTACGTACGGAATCTAATTTTCTCACTTCCCAATGTCATAGAAACTTGAAATTTGGCACGAGCATTGATTATGTCATAAATAGGGAAAGCTAATGGGTCCCAACTGGATTAATTAATTCTCAGCGCAAAAGAATTAGCGTCCAAATTTTACGTACGGAATCTAATTTTCTCACTTCCCAATGTCATAGAAACTTGAAATTTGGCACGAGCATTTATTATGTCATAAATAGGAAAAGGTAATGGGTCCCAACCCGATTATTCAATTCTAAGCGCCAAAGAATTAGCGTCCAAATTTTATGTACGGAATCTAATTCTCTCACTTTCTAATGTCATAGAAACTTGAAATTTGGCATGAGCATTAATTATGTCATAAATAGGAAAAGCTAATGGGTCCCAACTCAATTATTCAATTATAAGCACCAAAGAATTAGCGTCCAAATTCTGCGTATGGAATCTAATTCTCTTACTTCCTGATGTCTGGTTGTTATATATTATACCGCTGAGGTAACTTGAAAGCTGCGCTGTGATTCTCTCACTTCCCAATGTAATAGAAACTTGAAATTTGGCACGAGCATTGATTATGTCATAAATAGGAAAAGTTAATGGGTCCCAACTCGATTATTCAATTCTAAACGCTAAAGAATTAGCGTCCAAATTTTACGTATGGAATCTAATTCTCTTACTTCCTGATGTCTGGTTGTTATGTATTATACCGCTGAGGTAACTTGAAAGCTGCGCTGTGATTGGTTGTTATCTAGATATATAAAAACGAATGTATATATGTCTGTCTGTCTTCGCAGCAACGCGCGACGGGTAAGCTAGTTTCTTAGAAAATAAAAGAAGAAGTTGGTTTTCACTCCTTCGGGCATTAAGGTCACTCTCACACAAATAAAAACCCTTTTTTGGAAATTATTTGTTTTTCCAAATAGCTGCATTCAAAGTCCTATAACTTTTTTATATTTCCACGGAGGAAGCTCTGTGGGAGGTTGTTTTTTGCGTGACGAGCTGTAGTTTTTATGGGCACTATTTTGGGGTACATATGACTATTTTGATCACTTTTATTGGGTTTTTTTGGGAGGCAAAATGAAAAAATAAGCATTCTGCCTCAGTTTTTTAGTTTCTTTTTGCACGCTTTCTGCCGTGCAGAAGAAAAAGTGTGTTCAATTTGTTGTACGAGTCATTATACAATACCAAATATATGGGATTTCAATTTTTAAAATTTTTCTTATACTAATAGGGAAAAAAGTACAAAAAACTTTTCTTTTAAACCTTTTTTTTTCTTTTACACTATTTTTCATCTTCTTTTTACACTTTTTATGTCCCTATAGGGGACTTTTACCATTGCACCCATGATCGCTATGATAAAGCATTGCAGGACTTCTGTTCTGCAATACCTTATTGCTTCTAATAGCGATCATAGTCACTGGTAATGCAGGATATCGGTATCTGGCCTCATGTTGCCATGGCAACCCGCGCTCCCTCTGTGAACCCTCTACATGCCGCAATCTACATAGATTACGGGAGGGAAGGGATTAACAGCGGGGGGGGGGGGGGGGTCGCTGTCTGATGCACCCCCACTGTTGCAGTGGGAGGCTGGCTATAGGTGACAGCCGGCTTTTGCTGCTGGATAGCACCGGATCCCTCTGATCTCGCACTTTCCACAGGATGTAAGTGTATTAAGTACGTAAGTGTATGTTGCATTAAGTACCAACCTGCCCAGATGTACACTTACGCACTGTGGCGTTAGGGGGTTAAACCTCCATGTATTTCAATGGGACCTCTCACACTAGCATTTTTGCACAGCGTATTTTACGTGTGCAAAAGCATACACAGCATGGCCCATTTTCAAGGGTTTTGCACGCATTTCACACATTAAATCGCCCATTGAAATAAATGTGGTGTGTACAAAAACGCATTTGCACATGTTAGGCCCCCTGCACACGGGCGGAAATTCCGCGGCGGGATTTCCCGCTGAATTTCCGCCCCTGGAAGCTGCCATAGGATTTCGTTAGAAAACGCAATCCTACGCAGACAGCCGCGATTTGTCCGCGCAAAATTTCACGCGGGAAACAAATCGTGGCATGCTCTATTTCTGTGCAGGGCTCGCAGAGCCCCACACAGAAATGTCACTTCCTGGCCGCTGGCTCCACTCTGCGCATGCGCCGGCTGGGCAGCAGCCGGCACATCACAGAGCCGGAGCGGCGGGAGCAGGTGAGTGCTGCGCTGGTCCTTGCAGGGGCTCGGGTCAGGTCCCGCTGCAAGAATTCTCAGCGCTTTTACATAAGGTCATGTGAGAGTGGCCTTAGTGTTTTTCCTAACGCTCGTACCTTTGCACCAGTTTGGTTGCTCATCTACCTTGCATCACTTGCGCCCTCTTAGCGGGATGTCCATCTGGCCGGCAGCACCTCCTTGCCATTCTTCCGGTACTCTTTCCCATGTTTGCAGGTAGAACTCCAAAGCAGAAATGTACTTTCTGGCCAATGGAAAATGGATTGCCCTACCAATGCAAAAATGTGACATACAATCTGGTCCAAGGACTACATTACCTAGGGAGTTGTTAACGAAGTCTCTATAGCCGCTACAGTGAGAGTGACTGATGCGTGTGATCGTCCTCCGATATAAGGATTTTATGTTTATTAATATAAACTAAATATAAAACCACATCACCTTATTTTCTGCATAATTGAATGCAATCTAATGCCTTATTATAAATGGTCCCAGCATGTGAGGCTTTTATTAGTGTCTGACAACCTTCAGCTACTGAACGCTGTTAATGCTGTAGAATGTGCTGGAAACAGGAGATTAATTTTCCATAAAGGTCTTTCATCGCTGGCTGATAACAAGAAACACATTATCTTAGTTAACTCATTCCTCAAATGGTTTCCGCGGCCGGCACATATATGTTCTGTGGATCCAATTCTCCTATCACACTTGACCATGACTATGAGCTCTATTTAAAGGCGATGTATTTTGGGCTGATATAATCATTCTTCCAATAGGGTTTGATTAAAAAATGTAAGGATAACCTTTGTTGTGGTTATAAAGGAGCTGATAGGAATGTGCAGGACAGGAGAGATGGAGGAGGACTGAAAACCAAGCATCAGTCCAGCCTCACTGACGGATCTCCGATTGAGACTCAGGCTGCAGTGTCTATATACAGCGATCAGTGGAAGCTGCAGAAGACAAACAGTGCTGAATGTTTAATCAAATCCTATTCTAAAAATGATTGGCAGCCTAAAATACGTGCATTTAAGTGGAAAGAAATCGCCTTGGAAAGGTATACGAAATGAAAACCATTGGAAGTGACCATTTAGATAAGACTCTATTGGCATCTCCTTTTTTTAGGTTTCCGTCAGTGGTTCCAGGATTTTTAACAGTAATTGTTTGCAGGACTATTCTTGACATTGAATATTGTAGAAGGGCAATGAAAATCTGACCGACGTAGTTATAAGTCAATGGAGTCCATCAGGATTTGATGGGATGTATTTGAATTGATTTATCATAGCTGTATTGGCTCTTTGAGTGACTACTGATGAGCACACAGCCATGACACTGTTATGATCAAATGTTTGGGAATCAGAGGATCAGAAAACAGGGCAGTACTGAAGTTTTATGGAGTATGTAGAAATAAGAGCTTCTATTCATATATTCTGTTACTTTCTTTAGAGTTCATTACAATAGGAGGTCCAGTTATGTCAGGCCTTATATCATAGAGCTTTTAGTGCATTGCCATGTAGCATCAGGTGTTGTGTGCCCTGCCGCACCCTATGTTCTGACACTGGATGGCAGAAGGACCCATGTGGCAGTTCCTGGACCAGAAGAGGAACCTAAGAGCGAGGAGGGTAAGTATTAAAGTATAACCAAACTTTCAGATAACTTCTGACACATCAAAGTAACATGTCAGCAGCTTTGATAGGTGCAGGTCCAGTTGCTAAAGTAAAGGGGTAAAAGAACTTGTGCCCAATCGGATATTTGTGTCTCTACTTGAAGCATTGTACGAGCTCAAAAGAAAGTCGACAAGTCTGTAGGCTGCTAACCGATCACAGCCAAGGGGCACACCACACGACTGACTGCTTCTGCCACTTCCTTTCAGTGTTCAGTGGAGAGCAAAGGAGCTACCAAAAATACACAATGCATATTCAGGACTGGAGGTACTTCCTCCTATTCTTAACTGCTCCCATTCTTACTCTACACTAAAAACTCCACAACTTTTGGCTTTTTAAAGTGGGGCAGGCCACAGCTTTATTTAACTTAAACTATTTAAACATTCAATAACTTTTTAACCTTGTCCATGCTTCATCAGAAAACCCCGCTTCTTTCTTGAAATCCGTAAAGCATCCGTAAGCCACGATCTCCTCAGGCTTGCTAACCACCCTTGCCCATTGCTCTTGCAGCCATGGAAAGACCTTCCTCCTACACTAACAGCTGTGACAACTTCTGTAATTCCTCATCCTGTCCTTCCTATGACTCCACAAACGGATCCGGACCTAAATCTAAATCCAGGAGGGTGGGTGTCTTCACCTGATCCTTCTACACTGCTGACCTTCTCTTCCTTCTTCTTCTCCACCTCTTCCTATCCTAACTCCACCCCTTCCTCACTAAGGGTCGCTGCCCCATAACTAACTTAACCCCTCGTCCTTCAGTCCCTGGCAGCCTCATTAACACATTTTGCTGCCTTCAAGAACAAGGAGCATTAGAGAATAAATGTAAGGCCACTCTCACACAATTGCAGATTACGTGATCGCCATCCACACAGACAATACGCGGGCATTGAAAGGCATGTAATTTCAAATTTTCCTCCACACTTGCGGGTACGAATTGTGTATTCCGTGAGCCAAAGAAAAATTGCAGCATTGCTCTAGTTTATCGCGGTATCCGTGACCATTGCTTATGGGCTGCGGGTATTTGTGTCATCACTAAGGGACGGCATGGGAAATACAGAAAAAAAGCTGTACTGCACGTAATAATAATAATAATAATAATCTTTATTTGTATAGCGCCAACATATTCCGCAGCGCTTACATAGACAGGGGGAATACAGAAAGACAGAAGTACAAAAAATTACAGAACCACAGTTACAATCGTAATCAGTTGGTGGAAACAATAGGGAAGGGTCCTGCTCCAACGAGCTTACATACTACAAGTAATGGGGGGATACAAAAGGTAAAGGGCTGGAGATGTGCACGGTATGGCGGGGTGGAGAGTGAGGGATTCTATACACAAACAATGGTCAGACATTTAGCTGTGTGACGGCAGAATCGGTATGACTGCAGGGGCAGTTTATGACAGCTAGCAGGGATTGCAGTCAATAGGTCAGGGAGCATGTTATCAGGTGGCATACAGAGGAGTCGGTTTAGGGTATGTGGTATGCCTCCCTGAAAAGGTGCGTTTTTAGAGCACGCCTGAAGTTCTGCGGTTCCTGGATTGCCCGGGTATCCTTTTGTAATGCGTTCCAGAGGGCTGGTGCTGCTCTGGAGAAATCTTGGAGGCGGCACATGACTGCCTGCGTGCGTACACGGTCATATGCAATACAATTACACTCTATACACAGGGTCACAGGCCGAGCTCACATCCAGAATCCACTGCAGGCCTCCCGCATGCGGAATCCAACCCGGTTGTGTGACAAATAATGACAAGTAAACAGACAGTTACCATGTAATTAACTGCAGCTAGCTCTACTAACTCACTCTTAAAACCATCAATACTTTGGTTATAATATGAATTGACAACAGTGACCAAGAAACCAGTGACATGAATAAAATAACTTACAGTTCTGTTTTTACAAGTTTAACACTCTATTAGTCTAACCGCAAAATAACTGTTGAATAACGTTGCCATTTGGAACAACTGATGATGATGGAAGGCAGCGCATAATAGCACTTTTTGTGATAATTGTCTCTAGTTGGTTCTTTGGAAGGCTGTTCATGAAATACCCAGGCAAACTTTCTTTAAGTGATACAGCCTCTCAACTGTATCTGAGTATTCAGAACTTGAAATAAGTCGAGTGTCTGTGTTATTACCATGATCCCCACTAGCAGGCCTTCTACAACTGTCCACATATGTTGGCTTTTATTGAGGCTAGCCTCACTTATGACTCAATGACCATGAATTTTGCAATGTCTTTCCGGAACTTTGTCTTTTGTCAAACAGCCCAGTTCCATACTTTGTCTATTCCTAGGCAATGGGGTATTCCTTCTCTCAGTCCTCAGCTAGTTTGCAGCTCCAGTCCATGGCAGCACTGTCATCAGATCTCATAGCCTCCTACACACTGCTGTCAGCACCTCTGCATTCAGTACAGCACCTTTCATCCTCTACACTCAAGTGGTTGAACAGAAGCTCCACTTACTCTTTCACAATAACTGTAATGTCTCCTGCGGTGCAGCAGGAAATTGGATTTTTTTATAGTGCTAACATCATCTCACTAGAATGGTCCAGGGAGCATGCTCAGTTTAGTTTGGAACGGCCATCTTCGTGCTCCATTCTGAATCCCATACACCCTTAAGAGGAGCCCCTTATATGGTAACCATTTAACAAGGAACGCTTTCCAAACTTACCCTTGCTTTGGTCACTGGAGGAACCTATATGATATTGTATTTGGGCCAACACAATATGAGTGACATGTCTGCGAATAACCCCACATTTATTACAAATTATAGGAATGCAATGTCAAGTTAATGATATTAAATGTTTGTTGCAATGTACTGGCTTTGGGTTTGTAGGCCCAAAACTTTATCTCTGCATTCCATTGAAAATGGTAATGTGCTTATGGCAATATTATCCTGTTTCGGACTAATTCTGGGTATTTTTGTACTCAGTACTGGTTCTAAACCACCACTGTAGTACAACACTGTCTCTCTGCTAAATTATACAGAATGTACTGAGAATCAGTGTGAATGATGTGAAGCGCACACTGAGAAATGCAAGTGATAATGAGGACTTAGCTTGTCTGGTTAGTTAGAATGTAAAACCTAGTGAGGAGTGAAAACATACTTTTCTGCTACGGATTGTTTCCATGCCATGCATATCCCTTTGAAAACCAACACTGTTGCCAACTTGAGTTAGAATTCCATGGGAAAGTATTTGCAAGTCTCCGACTGACGTGTTTATCTTGTAAGCTGTCAAGATGGGTAAGTATGTGAAATGATTGCTATCATTCTGCTAGAATAGAGAATTACCTGCCTACCGTTCATGAAATCTGACAAAATAAGCATATTTTGTGTGTGTTGTGTCTGATTCCTCATAATCCCTGGCTTAGATCTGGATGTGATTTTGCTTAATACTAATTCTACTTAGAGACCAGTTTTTGAATTACAGTAATTAAACTTTTATTATGAACCCTTAACAGCTATGTATTTTATGGCAATGGCAATCATTAAAGAAAACCTTGTAAATGGAGTCATTTTGAGAACCTCTTAAAGTCAGGGCTATTTAACCATTAGGCTAGCTAGGCACGTGCCTAAGGTGCAAAATTAAGGAGGGCCTGTGAAGAACATGTGACGAAAAACTAATACTATGTTAAAAAAGTTTAACAAAAAGTATTAAATCTTTATAAATTGAGATGGTTATCTGTGTGTGAGTCTGTGAGAACAGTGAACAAGGAAAGCAAAGTTGTATGGGATAGTCACAATAAATCAGTTCAGTAAGCAAAGAGCTTGGGACATCACCCTACTCCTGCACTTTCAGATGACTCTTCGGAATAAGCTGCCATGTGTACATGAGGAATAGCATTATTTCTGGCCATTATATGACTTGTATCTGACACTTATCACAAGATTTCCCCTCTGCAGGCTGCATCTCTGATTCACAGTTCTCTTTAAGGGACCTTTCACACAGGTGGGAATTAGGATCCAGGACACCAAATCCGCAGCTGTGGAATTCCACATCAAAATCCGCAGGTCTAACTGCGGATTTTGATACAGAATTGCAGGCAGGTTTTAAGCCATTTTCAATTTTGCATCAAAATCCACAAGTAGCCTGTGGGTCTGGTGCTGAATTTACTGAGGATTGCGGTGCGTTCTACATCCTAATTCTGGCCCATGTGAAAAGTTCCTAAGCTGGTCAGAGGAGCCTGCTGTCATGATGTGTTCTATATCACTGCACATAGAGAAAACCATGTATAGCACGATCAGAGACATAACATCAGTGTAGAGGACAGTGTACAGTAGTACCAAGCAGTGTAGATGTGATTTCAGTATCTGTCAGACACAATAATTTATTCACCAGTGCAATTGCAGCACTGTCTATTGGAGTGGAATTAACCACAAATGTTTGTTTCGATGGAGCAATAACAGAGTTTGTCCATAGAAAAACTCAAAAATGTGTTTTTTTTTTAATAATGAATTTCTGATCTGTCTCTGAACTACCTAGGCTGTTGCTGTTTGTACATGCATAATAGTTTGTTATGGCCAAAACAGGAAGCCCAACTATTAAGCACTATTTGTAGTACTCTTCAGTACTAGATAGATGATCAGCTCAGATTTCAGGGCTACCTTGGGATCAATACATTTTATAATATAATTGTAGGCAAAAGCACTATTTATAAAATCTTAAACATCAGATATCTTTTTGTTTGTTTAAACCTACAATACAATCTTATTAAAAATTACTGCAAAATAAATTCAGACAATTTAAAGTAACTTAGTATTTTAACCCCTTAACGACATAGGATGTACAGTGCATTTAGAGTTTGCATAGAGGGGGATCGGGATCCAATCCTTCTCCATGCAATGTGGGCGCCAGCTGTTTCTTACAGCTGACACCCACCAGCAACAACCAGGATCAGCGTGAACTCTGATTGCGGCAATAAACCCTGTAAATGCTGTTATCAGTTCTGACAGTAGCATTTAAATCCCTTGATCAGCTTAAGAGACTGCCTGTCAGATTGTGGTACAATGTAATACTATAATATTACACTATACTACTGGAGCGATCAAATGATCGTAAGTTTAATTCCCCTATGGGAGTTTAAAAAATGTAACAATCAGTTTAGAAAATGTTATATATTAGAAAAAATAAAAGTTATTAAAAATGAAAAAAACAATCCTATATTTATAATGAAAAAATAAAAACCAAAAACATATTTGAATGGCTGCGTCGGTAAAACTCTGATCTTTCAAAGTAACTTATTATTTATCTCACACGGTGAACGTCATCTGGAAATAAAATACGCAACATGCCAGCATTACGCTCTTTTGGTCACCTCATCTCCCACAAAAAATGTCATAAAAAGCGTCCAAAAAGTCATATGTACTCCATAATAGCATCAATAGAAACTACAGGGCTTCCCACAAAAATAAGCCCTCACACAGCTATGTCAATAGAAAAATAAAAAAGTTATGGCTGTCAGAAGATGGCAGCAGAAAATAATTTTGTTTTTCCAAAGATATTTTAGTTTTTAGTATTAAAGGGGTTGTCTCGCGAAATCAAGTGGGGTTATACACTTCTGTATGGCCATATTAATGCACTTTGTAATATACATCGTGCATTAAATATGAGCCATACAGAAGTTATTCACTTACCTGCTCCGTTGCTAGCGTCCCCGTCGCCATGGTTCCGTCTAATTTCGGTGTCTACTTGCTTTTTTAGACGCGCTTGCGCAGATGGGTCTTCTCCCTTCGGCTCCGCTCGGCAGCATCTGCGTTTTGGCTCCGCCCCTTGTACGCGTCATCGCGTAGCTCCGCCCCCATCACGTGCTGATTCCAGCCAATCAGGAGGCTGGAACTGGCAGACGTCATGGGGCGGAGCTACGCAATGACGCGTACAAGGGGCGGAGCCAAAACGCCGATGCTGCCGAGCAGAGCTGAAGGGAGAAAACCCATCTGCGCAAGCGCGTCTAAAAAAGCAAGTAGACACCGAAATTAGACGGAACCATGGCGACGGGGACGCTAGCAACGGAGCAGGTAAGTGAATAACTTCTGTATGGCTCATATTTAATGCACGATGTATATTACAAAGTGCATTAATATGGCCATACAGAAGTGTATAACCCCACTTGATTTCGCGAGACAACCCCTTTAAGTAGCACAGCAAAAAAAGAAAACATATATTTGGTATCATCATAATCGTACTGACCCATAGAATAAAGTTATCATGTCATTTTTGCCGCAGTGTGTACGCAATTAGAACAAAACCTTGCCCAAATAATGGAATTTAGTTTTTTTCCCATTTCCCTCTACTTGGAAATTTTTTTAAGTTTTCCAGTACATTATATGGTGCATTAAATATCACCACTGCAAAATACAACTCGCCCCGCAAAAAACACACATCTACGTCAATGGATAAATAAAAGTTATAATTTTTGAAAGTGGGGAGGAAAAAGTGAAAAAGAAAAAAACATGCTGCATCCTTAAGGGGTTAATATTCAAATTTTAGTTCATATTGGATTGCAATAAGAGGAAAAAAATAAAATTTGATTTAACTTTGACCGCATCTTAGCATATATATGTGGTTGGGACTGGAGAAATGCTGGAAGAACTGAGATGCTGTACCCTCTAAGCATAACCAAATCAGAATCCTAAGGATATCGCTCTCTTGCGCAGGTTGAGTAAAGACCAGGTAGGTTTGCGCCAATTTTTATGAAGAAAAAAAACATTTTGAGGAATGTAATCGGAGAAAAGCTCAGGGAAAACCAGACTACAGGTGAGAAGGGAATGTGAGCTGAGCTACAGACTGACCGCTGGGAGCAAAAGGCAAGAAGTTAACTGCAATGAGAACACTAATTCTCCCTGTAGCCACACTATATTATAGCGACTAATTTGTTTTATGGACAGCCATTTATTTTAGTTTGATTGCTCTGCTCTGGACATGCGGCTCTCAGTACTAAAAGGCATCTCCATCACATTTTTATGTGTATCGTGTTTGCATAAATACAATGATACGTATAGTGTTTAGGCTATTATATATATTTGTAGCCCCCTCCACAATTTCTGATATGTCTGAATGTGTCTGACTTATTTATCAAGTTTTTTTAGCCCCTTTTCCTAATCAAAACTGATCAGGTATTTTTTTGTAGCCCATGCCTATTTATGAACAAGGGGAATGCAGAATGCATTGGGATTAGAGGCTGATGCATCAGTTGTAGCGCAAGTATTCTAGTATTAATACATTTCCTCCAATAAATGCTGGCATTCAGACTCACAAACTCCTAAATGGTGAAGACTCTGGGACCATTGTTCCCTTTTCCCCTTTATCTTTACTAGAAACCATTAAGATCCATTGTCTGAGGGTGGATTCACACAAGCGTCTTTTTGTGCATGCATACGAGCGCACAAAAACATGCGTCTATTGCAACCACTGCATTCCCTATGGTGTGTTCACATGTCCATATTTTACAGGCATGCGCCTGTAAAGATAGAACATGCGTGCACCATAGGTCCTGCACGCATTGCCTTCAATTAAGCCGCAGCTGCTGCCGGCGACTCCATTAAAGGCAATGGTCTGCCGGCACCCCTGTAGGGATTTTTCAAAGAAGAGCTTTAACTATAAGCTCTGCCCTGAAAATCACCCCTTTTAGTGTAGAAAAATAAAATAAAAAATATATATATACTTACCTGTCTGCCGCTGCCGTGTCCCCCGCGGGGATAAAGAACACATCTGCCACATGCAGTAGATGTTTTCTTCATCCCCGTGGGGAATAAAGAATTCCCTGCTGCACTTGTCAAAGATGTGACAAATGCGGCAAAGGAGTTCTTCATCCCCGTGGCGAATAAAGAATTCCCTAGCGCTGCCGTCACAGATGACAGCTGGGCTAGAGGATCCAGCTGCCAGCACCCCTTAAGTGTTTTTCAGGGAAGGGCTTTAAATATAAACCCTTCACTGAAAAACAAGCCAAACTGGTGTAAAAAAAATGAAGAAAAAAAAAACATACTCCCCTTTCTTCAGCTGCCGGGGCTCAGCCGCATCCTGTCTCCACTGTTCCCGACTCTGCACTGACATTTTTTCAGCAGGAAGGGAATTAAAATCCCTGCCTGCTGAAAGAGCTGCTTCTTATTGGGTGAGGCTCTCAGCCAATTGCAGGCAGTTCTCGCTGAATGAATGACAAGGCTTTGTCCTAGGCTCAGTGTTGTTCAACATTTTCATAAATGATCTGGAGGAGGGAATTGATGGGAAACTGATCAAATTTGCCAACGACACAAAGCTAGAAGGGATAGCTAACACTAGGGAAGAGAGAGAGAGTATTCAAAAAGATCTAGAAAAGCTTGAACAGTGGGCGGCAACTAACAGAATGGTATTTAACAAGGAGAAATGCAAAGTCCTACATCTGGGCAAGAAAAAAAGCACATACAGAATTGGAGGAATTGGGCTAAGCAGCACCAAATGTGAAAAAGACTTGGGTATACTAATAGATCATAGACTGAACATGAGTCAACAATGTGATACAGCAGCCATAAAGGTAAACACAATTCTGGAATGTATTAATAGAAGCATAGAGTCTAGATTACGTGAGGTCATTATCCCCCTCTACTCTTCCTTAGTCAGATCTCATCTGGAATACTGTGTCCAGTTCTGGGAACTGCACTTTAAAAAAGACATAGACAAACTGGAGCAAGTTCAGAGAAGAGTTACCAATATAGTGAGTGGTCTGCAAATCATGTCCTATGAGGAACGGTTAAAGGATCTGGGAATGTTTAGCTTGCAAAAAAGCAGGCTGAAAGGAGACTTAATAGCTGTCTACAAATATTTGAAGGATTGTCACACTGCTGAGGGATCAGCCCTATTCTCATTTGTACAAGGAACGACTAGAAGCAATGGGATGAAACTGAAAGGGAGGAGACACAAATTAGATATTAGAAAAAACTTTCTAAAAGTGAGGGTGATCAATGAGTGGAACAGGTTACCACGGGAGGTGGTGAGTTCTCCTTCAATGGAAGTGTTCAAACAAAGGCTGGACAAATATCTGTCTGGAATGATTTAGTGATCCTGCATTGAGCAGGGAGTTGGACCCGATGACCCTGGAGGTCCCTTCCAACTCTACCATTCTATGAAAAATATAATACCGTAAATTGAGTTATCATGATGCGCCAATCATATTAGTGATTTCTACATCTATATGTATCATATATGTATAATATGTACAGTATAGTATATTAAAAGAGTTGTCCAGTTGCAAACCATGATGGGCCTATTCGTAGGATAGGCCGTCAACAGTAGATTGGTGAGGTTTTGCTGCCCAGAACCACTGCTGATCAACTAGTTTCTGGGCCATTGTTATCCAATGCTGAGCTGACTTGGTATTACAGGCAAAGTTCCTATTCACGTCAATTACAACTTGGGCTGCGATACCAAACCTGGCCACTGCAGCTGGAACAGAGTTGTCTGCTTCCTAGAGAAATCAGTTCAGTGTTCAAGCACATCGACCCAGAAGGCAGCTGACCATTAGGGATTCCAGATGGCATATCCCCGCTGATCTGCTATTGATGACTTTTCCTGTGGATAGGCCGATCAATAGTTTGCAGCTGAACATCCCCTTTAACTTTACAGTATATGTATAATTTCAAAATAATAGGGTGAGAAAAAAGGAAGCGAATGAGAATAAGCAAAATGTAGCACATGAAGTGTCCACAAGGTTGCATGTAATAGTAACACTCTGATAGGTTGAGGTCAATGACAGTCCAACCAGCATATTGGTGTTTGTTAGGGGGTTCTTATCCCAGACCTACCTGTCAGAGGGCCCCAGTTATACTATTATATTCTTGTTCCTGTGAGATGCTTAGTGGTGTTTGTCTTGTATTATTTGGTTATTGGACTGTTGAGTCTCTAGTCTGCATCAGTTAGTCCTCCCTTCTCTTTCTATGGTCTCTTGTGCCTGTTGCCTAGTGTGTCTTATGCGCTGAAGGGTCGGTTCAGTATTGCCATTCCTGGAGTAGCTCCAGGTTCCAATTGCAGGGTTACCCTTTTCAGGGCGAGTGCTTCAGTCACTTTAAGATCAGGAATAGAGCCTTGCCCTTTCCCGTTTGTTGCTGTTTACGTCTCAATCTGCTGTCACCATTCTTGGTGTGTAGCACATCTCCCAGCCTATCCCATTCCTTGTCATGGTAACTATGTAGGTCTGATCAGACATAACAGCAATCAGGAGACTGGAGAGTCACTTTAATAATAAGATGAAAATTCCAATCTGCCTCAACTTTTCTCATTTTGAACTCCCCACCCGCCCCAATCTCCTCTACTTACTAGTGCCTATAAAAGACAAGAGAATGAATTCTCTACTCAATAATTAAATGCATGGTGAAGCCATGAAAAATGAAATTGTAAAATTATTTTACTGCAAATAATATATAGTTAGGCTGAAGTGTATATCAACCCCCAAGTACATGATACAGCGAAGGAATAAACTCCTCAGAAATTGACTCTAATTTCCTTTTTGAATTTATTTGTCAACTTTCTCGAAGTTCTCTCGCAGTCTATTTTTGTTCTTTGTTTATTTCCCAGTTGCATTATTAAGATTTTATGTACTTTCTAGTTACCTGCGGCATTAATAATCCACAAATGCAAATGTTACTCTGTCCACCTGCTAAGCTTATTGTTTACAGCTGAAAGCAGCTTTGGCATTTTGCGAAGCAAATGGAAAGAAAAAATGTCTTGGAGACTTTAAATAAGCTGACAGAAGTAAGTGGGCTAACTGTAATTCTGAAGGCTATCACGCGTTTCAGGCCTCCAGGGAAAGCACAATTTGTATTTGTACAGGAATATGAACTTGACAGCGGGGTCACTGCCAAAAGCCCAAATGGCTTGATGTATGTTTTGGTTTTTAGAAGACTTCAGTAATACATGCTGAGAAACAGATTACCAGTTTCACTAAACGAAAAAGGAAACACAACCGAACCGTATGAACCATTTTTTGCACAAATTGAACAGATTAGATCTAAGAGTTAACCGGGATTGGACAGACCATCTCTAGATGATGACTTCCATTGTTTGTACTGCACTTTATATAGCAACATAGTATTTTAGGCTGAAAAAACACTTGTGTCCATCCAGTTCAGCCTATTTTCCTGCAATGTTGAGGTTAATTTTCATTTGGGATGAGAATAAAAGAAAGATGGGATTATGGTATAGGAATTGAACATTTTACTTGGCATCACTGCTAATTAAAGGAATTCTCCGGGTTTTTTTTTACTGTTGATGACTCAGGATGGGTCATCAATATTGATTGGTGGTAGTCCGCCACTCAGGATCCCTGGGCTTACTGTTAGTGCAATCAACATTGCAGCGGCCTGATTTGGTAATACATGCATAGCTCTCATTGAATTCAGTGTAATAGCATTCTGAGACACTGCAATATGGACAGAGCCATCTGCTGCCAATGCTATTTGAATGATATTAGGCCTGGGGATCAGCTAATCGATGGGGATCACGAGTGGCAGACCCCTACCAATCAACTATTGATAACCTACAGGTCATCAATAGTAAAAGTCCTAGAGAACCTATTTAAGCTCAATTGAAAATGGGAGGCCAATCCGCCACTGGGAGGCCATCTGACTGGGTATCATGGCCAGATATAGGAGAGGTGGCCATGCATGCACGTAGCCTCTGCACTGATGTTTATACACTTATACAGACAGCAAAACCAGTGACTCACTAAGACTTCAGAAAGAAGAGCTAAGTGCATGTCCAACACTCCATTTCTTTTGGCTACGTAGGGTCAATGAACAGCTGTCATGTCGAGAAAGTTTGGATGAACCCTTGAGGTAGTGGAGGCTGCAGGCAGGGGCGGGACTACGGGTAAGACGTGCATAGGAGTCTATAAGGAAAAAGGGTGCAATTTATGGATTTAAAATGTTGTACAAGCGGTTACATAGTGCCCAAGCTGCTGGTAATGCTATATAGGTTTGATGAAAACTGCCTTTCAATGCATATACAAGGGAATGGCTCTTATCACGCAAGAAAAGGCTTTCACCATGTGACAGTTGTATGGGCACAATGATCTATTTGCGATGGGGGTTTATAATATTATAGTAGATGCAACAGCTATTCATGATCCTCTCTCTTGCACCAAAAGCATGCATTCACAATGCACAATGAAAACACAAATCCAGCAACACAGGGGTTTTGTATTCGATTTTACCTATATCTATCCCTCTAGAATAGAGGCACTACAACATTTGCTACAAATACATTGCGAGACTACAAATGAACCACCACATGGTAATTGCTATATGTAAATGTAAAACTTAACAAGCACCAATCGACTTGCTATATTGTCAATTGGGACTTGTTTGGGCAACAATCTGCGCATGTAAAAGGAACGTTAGGGCTTTTTTACATCAAATGATTATCATACAGTGTAAACATGGCCAGCATATTAATGATGAATTACAGCTCCTTCACTTATCGTCTCGTGTTCAGTTTATGCAGGCAAAAAACCTGCTGATAATATAATCGCCCTGTATAAGCAGGCAGTTTGCAGTGAATGGAGGTAGGCAGACGGAAAAGATCTGTGACCCACTCCTCCTCCATTCCATGAACAATTATTGCTCCTTTGTTTCAAGGTACCCTAAGACAAATGAATAGGTAAAGGTTTGGCTATATATAGAAATTAGATCTTGAGATAATGCTGAGACTTCCTGCTGTGAATGGTGAATAAAGAGCTACTTACAATACTGTTGCAAACATCATGGTATGACTGTCACGCCTGTGCTTATACTGAGGATCTGGTCCACTTCCATTCACTGCAAACAGACTGTCATTAATAGATGAAGGACTGCCTGTTTATGTGGGCAGATACTCTCTTGGTTTTTAGGGGAGCTAAAAATCAAGCGACTCCAACAAGTGAGTGATTTCTCACTCAGTGCCCTGTCATTGGCCACGTGTACACGGGGCAAATATTGCCTGAAATCGCTGTTTGCAGAAATTATTTGGGCAATAATCACCCCGTATTAAGGTACTGTAACGTCTTACCGGCGCTGGATAGGAGCCGTGGGTGTAGTAGCCATGCGGGTCTACAGATGGAAGCCAGAGTCATCACCAGGTAGTCATGTTTGTAGTACCAATGGATGAGGCAGGAAGCGTAGTCAGATGGAAGCCAAAAGTCACTATTGGGTAGTCATGTTTTTAAGAGAGAAGCAGGTTTAGGAGGTGACGCTTGATCAAGGCAAAGAGCACAATAATCATGCAATGCAGGAGTGTCAGGAACCAGCTTTTATAGGAAGTCCTAATCAGGAATAGGGCTGGATAGTAGGATCTGGAAAACAAAGTCAAAGTATGCAGAGGGATTTGTCCAAAGGCCTGGGTAGCCCAATAAGAAGGGCTACTGCTTGGAGTGCAGGAGGTTCCCGGTTCGAGTCCTGACAGGTACCTTATGAAGTATTAATTAAATTATCTGATAACCTTTCAGGACACTGAGTGATGTGGGTGATTCTACGCTAGTACCGGGTGACAGTTTTGTGTCTACATCTTTAAATATACCCACCATTGTGATAGGATCATGTATAACTACTATAATATTATGAACCACCAACACAAATAGAAAAAGACACCAGATGGAATATCCACTCATAAATAGCTGAAGAAAGGCTTGGGAGAGATCAACAGACTGGTCGAGCAGTTGGTTTGTCTTTGCTCTGTACGTCTTAGTACATTTGCTCGATGAACTGTACAAAGTTCTTGTAAAACCTGCATTTGTGCTGAATGTAATACTGCTGATTTAGTCTCATTTAAATATTAAAATTATAATTATATCTTCTCTTACAAAGTCTTTTTACATCCTTCCAAAATAGATTCTTTATATTAATGATTTGAAAGATTTCAGCTCACAAAGACTTCAGCTGTCAGTCCTGACAATAGGGCAGTGGATGTACATTAGGTGAGTCAAAAATAAGGGGAAATTAGAAATAAAATATGCATTAAAGTATAAGGGCAATATAATGAAATATGGAAAAGCCATTGGAAAATGTAGGGCAATAATTATACAACAAGGACTGGTCACTGGCATGTAACTGTAAGGCTGCCTGTCCACGGGCGCTTTTGCATTGCGTTCCCCGTAGCGATAATCTGGTGCGGGGAACTCAGTGAACACTTTCAATAGTGTTGCTATGGAAAGCGCAGCTTCCCTGTCCACGAGAGAAGAATCATAGCGATTCTCTGATCACGGGCGTCAAATTGCAGCATGGTGCGAATTGCCACGATTCTCCGTGGTGAGCCTGTCAGATAGGCTTACCGCGGAGATCTGTCAGCTGGCTCCTGCTCCCCAACGGCGGAGATCTGCCGCGGGATATCGCACAACCCGTGGACAGGCAGCCTAAAAGGAATTGAAAAAATGGGTAGGTGATGTAGCAGTGTATGAATCAGGGGGTTCAGAGGTTGTGATCATACCTGGGTTTGAAGCCCCAAAAAATCTCTCAACCTATATGAGGAGACCAATACAATAAATTCTATGTCATAGTTAAGGTGAGTTCTAAGATGCGAAAAAAAGTAGGTTCACACACAAGCTAAGTATTAATAAAGTTTACTTAAAGGGGTTTTTATCATGAGTATTTACATTTTCCCGCAATTGAACCCATTATGAGCATAGTCTCTGATTATTATGTGTACATATGGGGAAACCATTTAAATAGGAATTAAGTTAAAGATGAGATTTTTAAAAAAATTGGGGTAAAAATGATGGAAAATAAAGAAAAAAACCATACGCACCTTTTCAATAACCTCGTCTGTCCAGAGCTGCCTCACCAAGTCCTGCCGGCCTGATCCCGAAATTGGCTATAGCACCAATCACTGGCCTCAATAGGCATCTGTCCACACACAGGACATGACCGCTGAGGCCAGTGATCAGTCAGTGGTTACATGAGCAATGAACGGTACGTGACAGCTGCAGTTACTTCTGTAGTGGTGCACAGGCTTGACAGCTGCTCCATTCACTTTTATAGGATAGGCAGAGATCAATGTACTTGGCATTAACCCTTTGTCCCCTTGAAGTCAATGGAGTAGGGGTCAAATATTTACACCGCAACTCCATTCACATGGGGTATTTGGGGTGCTCCATTCTTGGGATCACTGGAGGTTCCAGCGGTCAGACCCCAGTAATCAGATATTAATCTATCTTGCAGATAGGGGATAAATGTCTTTAGTTGGGAAATCCATGCAACTGAGATATAAGTCTGTTTGGTCAATAATGTACTTTACACTGGTCAGCAAATGTTAACGTTTTGTTTGCTTCAGAAAGGAAATATGCCAATCTTTTATAATTTTGATGTGCTGAGTTGGAAAATGACAATGAAAACCTTGGATTAGCTCAGGTTTATGAGATATATTAACTATTATTAAAATAAAACTACAAACATACATATGACGTAATACAGGCTATTTGCAGCACAAAAACTGTCAAGATATTCTTCTAATTATGAAAAACAAAATGTAGCTGTGATTGGATCGAGTGTCAGCCAATCACAGCCAGCGCTCGATAAATCAATCACAGCCATTCAGTGGTGTCATCCAATGAATGGCTGTGAATGATTGAACTCCGGTTGTGATTGGCTGACGCTCGATCCAATCACAGCGCTTACTTACACAGCACTGACAGCAAGGGAATTCAAAGCCAAGCAGGGAAATGACAGCAGGGAGAATTCTCAAGCAGCTTGCTGCACCGCCGGGAAGACCATCGCGCCGGGGACACAGACGCCGGCTGAGAGGTGAGTATTGCGTTTTTTTTGTTTTTTTTTACCTCACTCAAGTATAAGCAGAGGGGGGCTTTTTCAGCACAAAAATGTGCTGAAAAACTCGGCTTATACTCGAGTATATATGGTACTTATTGGAGGAACCAAGCAAAAATAGCAGTTATTTATACGGTCCGTAGGCTCCCCCAGACCATGGGAACACCAAATTTCATGGAGCATTTCTTTCCTTTCAGCCACCGTCGAAAAGTGGATGCACAATGGTTACAGCATGTGTTATAATGGTTACAACATATATCATAAATATTTAAAAAAATAAAGTAAAATAAAAACAGGATTATATGTAGATAGAGCACATTTATTTATTTGTAAAACTAGAGCCAAATTGCAAATTTTATTGTCAGATTCTTGTTCAGCATCCTCGAATTAGTAATATTCGGCTACTTTTGTTTCTGAAGCTTTTAGCTGTAGCCCAGTGTATCGACACCTGCAATGATAAGGTATAACACAGGATATTAGATCTTAGATAATACGCATCATTATATGAAGTACGGCGGGTGTTTTTAGGGAAAGACAAAATAAAATATAAAAACACAAATTGCAGCTTTCTACAAAGTAATACTACAGGGAATTAGTGAAGCCGTGGGTAAATTATTTCTAAAAAAAAATACATTTCCCATACACTTGTGGATTTCTCAGGATTTCTCAGTATGGTGTAGCAATTATCCATCAGAATGTGAGAAGCTGCATATAACACATTAGGCACAAATAAGAACAATCTGTGCGCAGCAAGAAAGCAATTGTAGATGAGTTTAGTATCTTAAAGTTAGGGCTTGTTCACATCTGTGCTAAGGATTTACGGTTTCCTGCTCCATTATAGGGACAGGAAAACTGCACCCAGTGGCCAAACAGATCTGTCCTATGACGGGACCAAACAATGGGGTCTGTTCGCTTTCCATCTGGCCATCCAGCATTTTATAGGAGAAAAAAAAAATCTGATACTGATATTAACAGACTTTATACTTTATGGTATATTAGTTCACCATTTAACATTTTATAAAACACACATAATGTCCTGCAAGTTGTAAATACAGTACATAACTATATCCTTGAACAGCCATCCGTATGCAATTGCTAGAGTGCTACAGAACCACTTGAGAAAATTCTCTGTTGTTCCCCCTTTATGTTGGATCTCATCTTGTACTTTTGTATATGATGCTGACCCATATGGCATAAAGATGGATATTACATATACTAGTAATTATTAGGAAATTATAGTACGAGTGTTTCTAGTGACACAATGCACCACACTGCTGTGCTACATGGTACATCCATTATGATCCCCACACATTACACACACAGCTCTACTACATGCCACACACAGCTGTAGTACATCCATCTTGATTCTCACACATTACACACACAGCTCTGCTACATTGTATATCTATCTTGATTCACAGACAAGACAAACACAGCTTGCCTGCTCCCACAGCGGTGACATCACTGCAGGTCCTTCAGCCCACTGGATTTCTGTGGTGGCGGTAGGTCAGTGTCTTCTATCAGGACTGCTGAGTTTTGTCTGAGATAAAAATGGCTTGGTTGTATTCTTATTTTGTAATTTTTGTCCTCCCCTTCCAAGAGCCCTAACTGTTGTTGTTCTTCTGTTGGTCAGGCTCTGTGTTTTATATATCCTATAGGACCTGAGATGATGTCACCAGGGAGCATTAGAAGAACCCACATACAGTACTTTCTACCAAACTACAGAATGGCTTCTCCCACAGCAGTAATATCACCACAGTTCCTTCAGCCCACCGGATCTTTGTGGTGGGGATAGGTAGGTGTCTTCTGTCAGGACCGCTGAGTTGTGTCTGGGATAATAACAGCTTAGTTGTATTCTCATTTTGCTATTTTTGTCCTCCCCTTCCAAGTGCCCTAACTGTATTGTTCTTCTGTTGGACAGGCTCTGTGTTTTATATATGTCATAGGACCTTCAATGACGTTGCCAGGGGGTGGAGCGATGACATCAAAGTATACACACTAATGACAAGTGGTCGTTAGTAGTTTGATGCAAGCCTTGGAATAACTTGCATTTATTGTCCTTGGATAAAAATGCACACTTTGCTCTTGCCCAAACTTTGTCATATTTCACTTAAATGGTTTTATTTTATTTCAATTGCATGCTAAAAAGAGAAATTGGTCCAGATGTCTCCACTCCACTAGTGTTTGGGTTGGCTTCATCAAGATAATCTTTACCCTAAAATTGTCCAATTCTCCTGCAAGTCCCAGCATGTATTCCTCAACATCGTATTTTTGGCTTCCTTTCTGTTGGTGAACAGGCAATTCCAATTCTGCCTAAGTGTTGGTATTTCATTTATCGTTCTACTGAAAAAGCGAAAGCAACTTCATTCACTGTCCAAGTGTAAGGGGGAAGACCAGTGTTCACTATTGTGTGATTTGTGTTTTGTTAATATTGTTGTGGTTGAATAGTGGTTGTTTCTTTAAGAGCAGTATGCTGAAGTACCTCGGGGGTGTGGTCCTTCTCCTCATGTGACACACCTGACCAGAATCCGACGAATGAAAAATTAGCAATCCCGCATGTATCTGCACCAGAGTTTTGGAGTTGTCACTCTCTGAGATGTCTGAAAGTAAACCTACTCTACCACTGTCAGTACCTGGCTAAAAAATAGGACTGTGAGTACACAAGCTTTCTGTAGACAATGTACGATAGCTCAATTGGAATTTGCAAACTTTACGCTATAGACTGCAGCTGATTACAGCCTTGTTAGTACTGGTTAAATTGATAAAGCGCTCACCCTGTTTCATGGGAAACTGAAAAACTTGCTGCAGCCTAGTTGTATTTTCTTAGTATTAAAAGTTTTCAAGCATCCAAGCATGTCTGGTTATGATTGCTTCCCATGCTGCTCCCACTGGGAATTACTCCTGAGGACTCAATATAGAGATGGCCCATTTGTCTGCTCTGTGTCTGTTGTGGCCATGAGGAAATGATGACTCTCCTGCCCACGATCAAAGACAAATGTACAATAACTCCTTCCCTTGTACAATCCCAAACATGGATGGATGGATGCTTGCCTGTAACTAAACTGACATTGGCCAAACCAGCCCAAGTAAAGGCAGGGGATAGGGAACAACTTCAGATTAGTCCCCAGCTGCCCTCACAACTTGGGGCTTCAAGTAGGGTGGACCGGTCCCCTGTGAAACCCATACTAGATGACTGTGATTCAGGAGAGATGGAGAAATGGCTTGCATACGACCATTGAGAATACTGTCATGAAAGGAAACAGCAAAAGAGTTGGTTATGGAGGATTTTGCAAGATTGGTTACCTGAGGTGGAGCATCTAAGAATTGCCAGTAAAGTCACTTATTTCAACGATTTGCCTCGGATAAAGAACAGAAGGACCAGGTGTTCATCTACTTCACATTTCTATGGGACCTACAAGTGTCATCCTGGCCAGGCAAACTATTCCAAGGCGATAAGGTCTTCTATGCTTGGGTGACAGGCCCCTGGGCATCTGATCTGTTGTAGTCAGCCTCCCAGTTGATTGGAGGGCTCTGTTGCCCTTGGTGGACAATACAGATTGCCTCCAGGAGGCTGTCCAGTGAGCACCTTTCTCTGCTACTTCATCTGCCTCAGTAGATGTCCTATCTGAGTATAGCAAGAAACCCTCCCAATGGGATCACCAAACCCCACTATTCATTGTCAATCAGTAAGACGGCCAAAGGGCATGAAATATGTTCAACTCCTGGGTCTCCAACGGAGACCCCTAAGACAACAGATCTTAGATGTCTATGTATATAAATGCATGTATGTTCTGTTTTCTGGTTCATGCTGGCTTGAAACAAGTTCAAGTAAAGGTGCTTTGCCAGAAGACTGGCAAGATTTAAATTACGGGGGATGTAAAGGGGAAGCCCAGTGTTCACTGTTGTGTGATTTGTGCTTTGTTATTGTTGTTATGGTTTAATAGTGGATGTTTCTTTAGTATGCTGGAGAGTCTGGGGCTGTTGCTGCTACTCCTCACATGACACACCTGACCAGAATCTGGAAGGGTGACAGAATTGGCGAGGCCCTGAAGTGAACAGATATATTAAAGTGCATCTCTCTGAAGTTGGGCTAACTCCTACAGGCAACCAGCACATATTACCAGCAGGTGATAAATCGGTGATCACACATATATCTACACCAGAGTTCTACAGTGGTCATTCCCTGAAACATCTGAAAATAACACCGTTCTACCTATGCCGTTACTCTGTCAAAGAAATTCAAGTTAATCTTCAAGAATCACCCATTCTTTCCTATGGGAACAAATAAGGAATCGCATTGTACTCCCATCTTCTTTTTTTACTATTGGAATAACATATGATTTTCATACACATTTTTCACATGCATGAAAATCACAAGTGCAGCAATGAGGTGCGTTTTTCTCACAAAATGCATTGCACTTGCATGCAAAATCATAGGTTTATAAGGGTGTGTTGGTTCAAGTTTCTCAGATAGATATCACTTTTGCCCATGTAAATACACCCTAAGGGCGCCCACCCACTGGCGTTTTTTTTTCCTTTGCGTTTTGCGTTTTTTCTCAAGAGCAATTAGTTTTGAATGTGTTCCGGTCCACTGGCGTTTTTTTTCTCGGTCCGTTGCGTTTTTTAACATAGGAACTGTCAGTTGCATATGTGTCCTTATTTTTCTCGTAATGCACCCATGAATGTCAATGGAAATGACGCGAAAAAGCCACGAAAATGCAGCGAAAAACGCGCCAAAAACGCTGCGTTTTTCACGTACGGAAATCGCAAACGCCAGTGGGTGGGCGCCCTAAGGCTTCCTACACATGGGCAAGTGCGATATTGTGCTTGTGAATGTGCAAAGTCTCTGCGGATGAGAGGCGTTTTTGTGTCAAAACTGCTCCCCATCACTTCACTACAGTTGCAATCATCCAGGGCAACAATTGGCGATGAGTTCTGAGGAACGCGCAAAGATTGAGCATGCAGCAATTCTTTCCCGCAAAAATTGCTCATGTATATTACCCCATTCAAAAGAATGGGGTTCATATGAGTGCAAGATTTAGGCGTCCTCTAATGTACAAATCTCATGCTAATATGAACCTCATTCCCTTGTCATACACATGAGCGATTGATTCCTGCATCGTAGAGCAGGAAAAAATTGCGGCATGTCCTACCTATGAGCGTTCCCTCGGAATTGTTTTCAATGGGGCTGGCACAGCATTGCACTGCATGCGAGTGCGATGCTCGGTTTAGCCATTGAAAACAATGGGAAACACTTCGCAATCCTAAAAGCGGCATTGGAGAACGGCTACTTTCCTGAAGTGATGCGAGGCGGTTTTAACACAAAAATGCCTCGCATCTGTGGGGACATCATATGTTAGCAAGTGCGATGTCGGGCCAAGTTTCATGGCCCAATAACGCGCTCGCTCATGTGAAATTAGCCTTAGCAAAACAAAAATAACTGTAAGCTTTACATATTCTGACATTTTTTACTGATGGTTCCTACATAATAACTCAATCTCAAGAGTTCACTGGCATGTCCCTAAACCAATGGGACATTGTCCAGGACTTTTGGGATGATTACTATTGATGACCTATTTTCAAGGAAGGGATCTCTGCCAATCAGCTGATCATTAGGCTAGAAAAATGGCATAAGTGAAGTAAGCGACACTTCTGAATAACATACACCATTTTAATCTTGTTTCATGACTACTTATGACAGAATTGTAAGAAGATACAGAGCGTGACTAAACTACGGATCCTGCCGATTTTGGCACTATAGGCGTGTAAATGTACAACAGCTGATGTAAGTGTCTTTAGTAGGAAATGATTTGCAGCAAATATATTATGTAATATGCACCATTTCATGATTTTTTTTTATAATTTAGACCAATTTGGGCCAAATTAAACACCTCTTCATTAAGTGTAATTTCTATTGCACCCTTATTATAAAGTTCGGCTGGTGGTTTTCCTTTCCAACACTCTGATAACTTGTATCTTCTGAAGAGACAGGACTATTAGCGAGACTTTACTGCTATATCAATTTTCATACATTTCAAAAACTGCAAGAGAGGGACACATTTTAATAGATTTGGCAAACTTGTTGTCACTTTTTATATCCGATCTGTCCAGTGAACATTATGAGTTCTGTATCCACAACATCTCACAAACAATATCAGACCGTAATCCCTGAAGATTTTATAGTAGAGAAAATGAAGCAATACTTGGTACACCAATATAACATGAAGAGAACATTACACTTCTTAACCCTTTGATCCCGGGGGTAATTTTACCTCCTCCTATGAAGATGATCACATTCATTCCAGGACATTTATTTTAATGGTGGAGCAGGAGACAAGAGAAAAATGGCTCAGCTTCTCAGCGAGTCCATAAAATATTCTACTGCTAACTGAAATAAAATATCAGATCATTTCTGAATTCTCTCTAGGACTCATTTCTCATTTACCCCAAAAAGCCATATAAATAGCTTTTTTCAGACTGCAAATCTTCTGAAAAGAACACACCAATCAATCATCATTTAAAGTATAAGAGGAACATTAGGCACTCACTAGACTGTATCTGACATCTAGAACTACTGCGCTGTTGTGAGGGGTTTTAGCTGCATTGTAATCACATATTCTTACACTGTTTACATAGAATTAAGTTTACGCTTTTTTTTTTTGTAAGAAAAAAGTTTTATTACTAATTCTATTTTCTGCATAAACTTAACTTGTCTTTATATGATGCGGGAAATATGTTCATGTAGCAGGGCTCAATTTGTTCTGTTACTATAAGCACCATAAACTAAGTGATGGTGCTTAAAGTTTAGGTGATATGGAGTCCGGGGAGCCTCTTTTCACACCTCATTCCTACGGTGTGCCCCGGTAGAGTCAGCACTAGAGATGAGCGAACGCGTTCGTCCGAGCTTGATATTCGTGCGAATATTAGGGTGTTCGGGATGTTCGTTATTCGTGACGAACACCATGCGGTGTTCTGGTTACTTTCACTTCCTTCCCTGAGACGTTAGCGCGCTTTTCTGGCCAATTGAAAGACAGGGAAGGCATTACAACTTCCCCCTGCAACGTTTAAGCCCTATACCACCCCCCTGCTGTGAGTGGCTGGCGAGATCAGGTGTTCGCCTAATATAAAAGTCGGCCCCTCCCGCGGCTCGCCTCAGATGCGGTGTGAGTTAGATGAGGGACAGTGCTGTTTATACCGGAGCTGCTGTAGGGAAAGAATTGGTAGTTAGTGTAGGCTTCAAGACCCCCCAAAGGTCCTTATTAGGGCCACTGATAGCTGTGTGTTGGCTGCTGTTAGCAGTGGGATTTTTTTTTCTTTCTCAAAATCGCCTCTGCAGACCGTTGCACCTGGCATTAGGGACAGAAGTGCTGCATAGGCAGGGAGAGTGTTAGGAGTGAGTGTAGCCTTCAAGAACCTCAACGGTCCTTTCTAGGGCCATATTTATCCGTGTGCAGTACTGTCCAGGCTGCTGTTGGCTGTGCTGCATTTTTTTTGGGCTTCTCAAAATCGCCTCTGCAGAGCATTGCACCCTCCATTGATACTGCAGGGAAAGAATTGTATAGGCAGGGCCACAACACAGTTATTATTCATAGAATATACGCAGTGCTGCCTGTTGGTGGGAAAAAACTGAAAACAAATCTATTTGTCCAGCCTGTGTCCGTCCTTACGCCTGTGGAGACGTGTGAGCTGCGTGAAAAACATTGCTAAATCATACGCAGCCAGCTACGCTTTACTGCTGGGTTCGCCATTTGCTTTCCTTAATTGGGGAAAAAAATACCTGCTCTCCAAGAGTTATAATAACTCTGCTACCCTCACGTTCTGTGACACATAAGCAGGGACACAGCGCAGTTATTAAACTTCGCAGGTTCATTGAATATACGCAGTGCTGCCTGTTGGTGGGAAAAAACTGAAAACAAATCTATTTGTCCAGCCTGTGTCCGTCCTTACGCCTGTGGAGACGTGTGAGCTGCGTGAAAAACATTGCTAAATCATACGCAGCCAGCTACGCTTTACTGCTGGGTTCGCCATTTGCTTTCCTTAATTGGGAAAAAAAATACCTGCTCTCCAAGAGTTATAATAACTCTGCTACCCTCACGTTCTGTGACACATAAGCAGGGACACAGCGCAGTTATTAAACTTCGCAGGTTCATTGAATATACGCAGTGCTGCCTGTTGGTGGGAAAAAACTGAAAAGAAATCTATTTGTCCAGCCTGTGTCCGTCCTTACGCCTGTGTAGACGTGTGAGCTGCGTGAAAAACATTGCTAAATCATACGCAGCCAGCTACGCTTTACTGCTGGGTTCGCCATTTGCTTTCCTTAATTGGGGAAAAAAATACCTGCTCTCCAAGAGTTATAATAACTCTGCTACCCTCACGTTCTGTGACACATAAGCAGGGACACAGCGCAGTTATTAAACTTCGCAGGTTCATTGAATATACGCAGTGCTGCCTGTTGGTGGGAAAAAACTGAAAACAAATCTATTTGTCCAGCCTGTGTCCGTCCTTACGCCTGTGTAGACGTGTGAGCTGCGTGAAAAACATTGCTAAATCATACGCAGCCAGCTACGCTTTACTGCTGGGTTCGCCATTTGCTTTCCTTAATTGGGAAAAAAAATACCTGCTCTCCAAGAGTTATAATAACTCTGCTACCCTCACGTTCTGTGACACATAAGCAGGGACACAGCGCAGTTATTAAACTTCGCAGGTTCATTGAATATACGCAGTGCTGCCTGTTGGTGGGAAAAAACTGAAAACAAATCTATTTGTCCAGCCTGTGTCCGTCCTTACGCCTGTGGAGACGTGTGAGCTGCGTGAAAAACATTGCTAAATCATACGCAGCCAGCTACGCTTTACTGCTGGGTTCGCCATTTGCTTTCCTTAATTGGGAAAAAAAATACCTGCTCTCCAAGAGTTATAATAACTCTGCTACCCTCACGTTCTGTGACACATAAGCAGGGACACAGCGCAGTTATTAAACTTCGCAGGTTCATTGAATATACGCAGTGCTGCCTGTTGGTGGGAAAAAACTGAAAAGAAATCTATTTGTCCAGCCTGTGTCCGTCCTTACGCCTGTGTAGACGTGTGAGCTGCGTGAAAAACATTGCTAAATCATACGCAGCCAGCTACGCTTTACTGCTGGGTTCGCCATTTGCTTTCCTTAATTGGGGAAAAAAATACCTGCTCTCCAAGAGTTATAATAACTCTGCTACCCTCACGTTCTGTGACACATAAGCAGGGACACAGCGCAGTTATTAAACTTCGCAGGTTCATTGAATATACGCAGTGCTGCCTGTTGGTGGGAAAAAACTGAAAACAAATCTATTTGTCCAGCCTGTGTCCGTCCTTACGCCTGTGTAGACGTGTGAGCTGCGTGAAAAACATTGCTAAATCATACGCAGCCAGCTACGCTTTACTGCTGGGTTCGCCATTTGCTTTCCTTAATTGGGAAAAAAAATACCTGCTCTCCAAGAGTTATAATAACTCTGCTACCCTCACGTTCTGTGACACATAAGCAGGGACACAGCGCAGTTATTAAACTTCGCAGGTTCATTGAATATACGCAGTGCTGCCTGTTGGTGGGAAAAAACTGAAAAGAAATCTATTTGTCCAGCCTGTGTCCGTCCTTACGCCTGTGGAGACGTGTGAGCTGCGTGAAAAACATTGCTAAATCATACGCAGCCAGCTACGCTTTACTGCTGGGTTCGCCATTTGCTTTCCTTAATTGGGAAAAAAAATACCTGCTCTGCCACAGTTAATAACTCTGCTACCCTCACGTTCTGTGACACATAAGCAGGGACACAGCACAGTTATTAAACTTAGATAATTCATTCACTAGAGGCAGTGGGGCCTTTCGTTTTCCAAAAAGGGCAAAAATTATATTTGGCCTGCAGTCTTGCGCCAATTTATTTCCTGCCTGGGAAATCTAATCACTGGTAATACAGCATGCTGAGGGGTAGGGGTAAGCCTAGAGGACGTGGACGTGGACGTGGCCGAGGACGCGGAGGGCCAAGTCAGGGTGTGGGCACAGGCCAAGCTCCTGATCCAGGTGTGTCGCAGCCGACTGCTGCGCGATTAGGAGAGAGGCACGTTTCTGGCGTCCCCACATTCATCGCCCAATTAATGGGTCCACGCGGGAGACGGTTATTAGAAAATGAGCAGTGTGAGCAGGTCCTGTCCTGGATGGCAGAAAGTGCTTCGAGCAACCTATCGTCTACCCGCAGTTCTGCGCCGTCCACTGCTGCCAATCCGAATCCTCTGTCTGCTGCTCCTCCTTCCTCCCAGCCTCCTCACTCCACTACAATAACACCTGCTCAGGAGCGGGAGCACTCCCAGGAACTGTTCTCGGGCCCCTGCTTAGATTGGGCAGCAGCGGTTCCTCTCCCACCAGAGGAGTTTATCGTCACTGATGCCCAACCATTCGAAAGTTCCCGGGGTCCGGGGGAAGAGGCTGGGGACTTCCGCCAACTGTCTCAACAACTTTCTGTGGGTGAGGAGGACGATGACGATCAGACACAGTTGTCTTGCAGTGAGGTAGTAGTAAGGGCAGTAAGTCCCAGGGAGCAGCGCACAGAGGATTCGGAGGAAGAGCAGCAGGACGATGAGGTGACTGACCCCACCTGGTGTGCAACGCTTACTCAGGAGGACAGGTCTTCAGAGGGGGAGTCAAGGGCATCAGCAGGGCAGGTTGCAAGAGGCAGTGCAGTGGCCAGGGGTAGAGGCAGGGCCAGACCGAATAATCCACCAAGTGTTTCCCAAAGCGCCCCCTCGCGCCATGCCACCCTGCGGAGGCCGAGGTGCTCTAAGGTCTGGCAGTTTTTCACAGAGACGCCTGACGACCGACGAACAGTGGTGTGCAACCTTTGTCGCGCAAAGCTCAGCCGGGGAGCCAACACCAACAGCCTCACCACCACCAGCATGCGCAGACATATGATGGCCAAGCACCCCACAAGGTGGGACGAAGGCCGTTCACCGCCTCCGGTTTGCACCCCTGCCTCTCCCCCTGTGCCCCAACCTGCCACTGAGATGCAACCCCCCTCTCAGGACACAGGCACTACCGCCTCATGGCCTGCACCCACACCCTCATCTCCGCTGTCCTCGGCCCCATCCAGCAGTGTAGTTCAGCGCACCGTTCAGCCGTCGCTTGCGCAAGTGTTCGAGCGCAAGCGCAAGTACGCCGCCACGCACCCGCACGCTCAAACGTTAACCGTCCGCATCGCAAAATTCATCAGCCTTGAGATGCTGCCGTATAGGGTTGTGGAAACGGAGTCCTTCAAAAGTATCATGGAGGCGGCGGCCCCGCGCTACTCAGTTCCCAGTCGCCACTACTTTTCCCGATGTGCCGTCCCAGCCCTGCACGACCACGTCTCCCGCAACATTGTGCGCGCCCTCACCAACGCGGTTACTGCCACGGTCCACTTAACTACGGACACGTGGACAAGCACAGGCGGGCAGGGCCACTACATCTCCCTGACGGCACATTGGGTGAATTTAGTGGAGGCTGGGACAGAGTCAGAGCCTGGGACCGCTCACGTCCTACCCACCCCCAGAATTGCGGGCCCCAGCTCGGTGCTGGTATCTGCGGAGGTCTATGCTTCCTCCACTAAAGCACCCTCCTCCTCCTCCTCCTCCTCTGTCTCACAATCAAGATGTGTTAGCAGCAGCATGTCGCCAGCAGTCGGTGTCGCGCGGTGTGGCAGCACAGCGGTGGGCAAGCGTCAGCAGGCCGTGCTGAAACTACTCAGCTTAGGCGATAAGAGGCACACGGCCCACGAACTGCTGCAGGGTCTGACACAGCAGACGGACCGCTGGCTTGCGCCGCTGAGCCTCCAACCGGGCATGGTCGTGTGTGACAACGGCCGTAACCTGGTGGCGGCTCTGCAGCTCGGCAGCCTCACGCACGTGCCATGCCTGGCCCACGTATTTAATTTGGTGGTTCAGCGCTTTCTGAAAAGCTACCCACGCTTGTCAGACCTGCTCGTAAAGGCGCGCCGGCTCTGCGCACATTTCCGCAAGTCCCACACGGACGCTGCCACCCTGCGCACCCTGCAACATCACTTTAAGCTGCCAGTGCACCGACTGCTGTGCGACGTGCCCACACGGTGGAACTCTACGCTCCACATGTTGGCCAGGCTCTATGAACAGCGTAGAGCTATAGTCGAATACCAACTCCAACATGGGCGGCGCAGTGGGAGTCAGCCTCCTCAATTCCTTTCAGAAGAGTGGGCCTGGTTGGCAGACATCTGCCATGTCCTTGGTAATTTTGAGGAGTCTACCCAGGTGGTGAGCGGCGATGCTACAATCATTAGCGTCACCATTCCTCTGCTATGCATCTTGAGAAATTCCCTGCAAACCATAAAGGCAGCTGCTTTGCGCTCGGAAACGGGGGCGGGGGAAGACAGTATGCCGCTGGATAGTCAGGGCACCCTCCTGTCTATTTCTCAGCGCGTACAGGAGGAGGAGGAGGAGCATGAGGAGGATGAGGAGGAGGGGGAAGAGACAGCTTGGCCCGCTGCTGACGGTACACCGGCTGATTGCCTGTCATCCTTTCAGCGTGTATGGCCTGAGGAGGAGGAGGAGGAGGAGGAGGATCCTGAAAGTGATCTTCCTAGTGAAGACAGCCATGTGTTGCGTACAGGTACCCTGGCACACATGGCTGACTTCATGTTAGGATGCCTTTCTCGTGACCCTCGCGTTGCACGCATTCTGGCCACTACGGATTACTGGGTGTACACACTGCTCGATCCACGGTATAAGGAGAACCTGCCCACTCTGATTCCCGAAGAGGAAAGGGGTTCGAGAGTGTTGCTATACCACAGGACCCTTGCGGACAAGCTGATGGTAAAATTCCCAGCCGACAGCGCTAGTGGCAGAAGGCGCAGTTCCGAGGGCCATGTTGCAGGGGATGTGCGTAGATCGAGCAGCATGTACATCCCAGGCAGTGCAACAGTCTTTAAGGGCCTGGCCAGCTTTATGGCTCCCCACCAAGACTGTGTCACCGCTCCCCAGTCACGGCTGAGTCGGCGGGAGCACTGCAAAAGGATGGTGAGGGAGTACGTAGCGGATCGCACGACCATCCTTGGTGACGCCTCTGCCCCCTACAACTACTGGGTGTCGAAGCTGGACACGTGGCCTGAACTAGCCCTGTATGCCCTTGAGGTGCTTGCTTGTCCTGCGGCTAGCGTCTTGTCGGAGAGGGTGTTTAGTGCGGCTGGGGGAATCATCACCGATAAGCGTAGCCGCTTGTCAACCGACAGTGCCGACAGGCTAACACTCATCAAGATGAACAAAGGCTGGATTTCCCCAGACTTCTGTTCTCCACCAGCGGACAGCAGCGATACGTAAGCAATACGTAGGCTGCACCCGCGGATGGAAGCTACGTTCTCTCTCACCATCCAAAACGGGGACATTTCTGCTTCATCAATCTGTGTCTAATATTCCTCCTCCTCCTCCTCCTGCTCCTCCTCCTGAAACCTCACGTAATCACGCTGAACGGGCAATTTTTCTTAGGGCCACAAGGCTCACTCAAATAATTTTTCTGAACAATTTTTCTAAGTTTCAATTAGCTTAAAAGCGTTGGAACTTTAACTTGAACCAATTTTTCGTTACACTGGGCTGCCTCCAGGCCTAGTTACCACTTAAGCCACATTAACCAAAGCGATTCACCTGCCATCTTGATTGGGCATGGCCAATTTTTACTGAGGTACATTAGTACTGTTGGTACACCAATTTTTTGGGGCCCTCACCTACAGTGTAATCATAGTAATTTCTATGTTCTTCGCCTGCACTCATGGTACAGAAAGGTGTGTGGGGTTGGCCTACAGTTTAGCTACATAAATGTCACTTGTGCCTTGGCTATACTAAGGCTACTGAAATGGAACGAAGACTGCGCTCCCGCTATACTGCTGCTTCAGAATTGTTACTGGGGCCTGTCTTGAGTGCTACTATTGCTTACATGGAACGAAGACTGCGCTCCCGCTATACTGCTGCTTCAGAATTGTTACTGGGGCCTGTCTTGAGTGCTACTATTGCTTACATGGAACGAAGACTGCGCTCCCGCTATACTGCTGCTTCAGAATTGTTACTGGGGCCTGTCTTGAGTGCTACTATTGCTTACATGGAACGAAGACTGCGCTCCCGCTATACTGCTGCTTCAGAATTGTTACTGGGGCCTGTCTTGAGTGCTACTATTGCTTACATGGAACGAAGACTGCGCTCCCGCTATACTGCTGCTTCAGAATTGTTACTGGGGCCTGTCTTGAGTGCTACTACTGCTTACATGGAACGGACACGTGGAGAGGACACGTAGTGCCTCAAAAACATCCCCCTCCTCCTCCAACAGGGAAAACATTGTTGGCAAATGCCTTTGCATTGGTTCGTCTGGCGGCAGTCCAAGAATTTCACCTTTACCGACACTACTAGAGAGCCCCCCCACCATCCCCCCGCCACGGCCCACTTAATCCTGGCCACATTCCGAAAACCAACAAAATACAACCGTGGTACTAGGTCCGCAGTCACCACCACATTACCACCAACGCGGTTACTGTTAAGGTGCATATAACCACGGACACGTGGAGAGGACACGTAGTGCCTCAAAAACATCCCCCTCCTCCTCCAACAGGGAAAACATTGTTGGCAAATGCCTTTGCATTGGTTCGTCTGGCGGCAGTCCAAGAATTTCACCTTTACCGACACTACTAGAGAGCCCCCCCACCATCCCCCCACCACGGCCCACTTAATCCTGGCCACATTCCGAAAACCAACAAAATACAACCGTGGTACTAGGTCCGCAGTCACCACCACATTACCACCAACGCGGTTACTGTTAAGGTGCATATAACCACGGACACGTGGAGAGGACACGTAGTGCCTCAAAAACATCCCCCTCCTCCTCCAACAGGGAAAACATTCTTGGCAAATGTCTTTGCATTGCTTCGTCTGGTGGCAGTCCAAGAATTTCACCTTTACCGACACAACGAGAGCCCCCACACCATCCCCCCGCCACGGCCCACTTAATCCTGGCCGCATTCCGAAAACCAACAAAATACAACCGTGGTACTAGGTCCGCAGTCACCACCACATTACCACCAACGCGGTTACTGTTAAGGTGCATATAACCAGTCTGACTGGGGCATGCAGACACCTTGACAGAATGAATAGTGTGTGGCACATAGGTTCCCCATTGCTATGCCCACGTGTGCAGCTCCTGATGGCGGTGGCACAGGATTGTATTTCTCATTGCTTCTGTACAGCATTGTGGGCTATCGCCCCGCCCCTATTAAAGAGGGTCGCTACCTAGCCGTGCCAACCCTGTGCAGTGTGTGCCTGCGGTCCCTCGTCGTGGCAGACGCACTTCTAAATAGACGTGAGGGTGGTGTGGCATGAGGGCAGCTGAAGGCTGCGCAGGGACAGTTTGGTGTGCGCTGTGGGGGGGAGGGGGTGCGGTTGGGCAGCATGTAACTCAGGAGAAGTGGCAGTGGAGTGTCATGCAGGCAGTGATTGTGCTTTGTTGGAGGTAGTGTGGTGCTTAGCAAAGGTATGCCATGCTAATGAGCGCTTTTCAGAAGTAAAAGTTGTTGGGAGGGGGGGGGGGCCCACTCTTGCCGCTATTGTGGCTTAATAGTGGGACCTGTGAACTTAGGATGCAGCCCAACATGTAGCCCCTCGCCTGCCCTATCCGTCACTGTGTCATTCCCATCACTTTCCTGAATTGCCCAGATTTTCACACATGAAAACCTTAGCGAGCATCGGCGAAATACAAAAATGTTCCGGTCGCCCATTGACTTCAATGGGGTTCGTTGTTCGAAACGAACCCTCGAGCATCACGGGAAGTTCGTTACGAATAACGAACACCCGAACATTTTGGTGTTCGCTCATCTCTAGTCAGCACATGCACAGCAGGCTTGATTCTTTTTAGAAGGCTGTGTGTTACGTTTGTGTGGGCAAGTGAGCACCATTACCATTGATTGATCGGGAACACCAGGTGAACTACCACAGATTAACACCTCTCCCTATCGTCTACTAGACACAGACCTACCTGAGCGGGTACATCACCCCATTAACCCTTTCCAATCCAATTATTTTTTCTCAGCCATTCTCCCCAGCTCCAAATAAATTGGAGCTGGTGAGAATAGATGAGAAAAAATACATTTCCCTGCACCCTCCTGAGCTGACAGAGTTCAGGAGGGTGCAGGTGCTCACTGCACCATGGGGGGGGGGGGCTGCTTACCAGTCCGGCGTCTTCTGCCTTTTCCCTCTGCCTCCCGACTCGGCGATCATGTGACCGCTGAGGTCAGGTGGCACCCAGCGGTCACATGATCCCCTGGCCGGGAGGCAGAAGGGAGAATGTGGAAGACGCCGGACAGGTAAGCAGCCACCCCCCCACGGTGCAGGCTCCCGACTCGGCGTTCATGTGACCGCTGGGGGTCTAGTGACACCGGCGGTCACATGATCGCCGGCTGGAATCTCCGTGCATTACATAGCGCTAATTGAGCGCTATGTAATGTGTAAAGGAGAAGGCAGAAAGGGTTAAAAACCCTTTCTGCCTTCTCCTCGGGGGTCCTCAATGAGGACCAGTGCAGGAGTGTATCTGCACCCGATGTGTCTGTTGATCGGGTGCAGATGCACTCCTGCACTGCAGTGTCGGGCCTGCCCCGACATCGGAGCTGTGGAGGGAAATTATGATGTCAGGGCAGGCCTGACATTGGATTGGAAAGGGTTAAAGGGCGACCCAGCGCTCTTTGGATCTGGGCCCTTGCTGCTACTAGGAACCTATGCACCCTGGATAGGACACATGCACATGCCACCACCGACAGGGACAACTGGACAGAGTAAGAAGACACACAAGCCATAATCACATCATACAGCAGCAAGCACGCAACCATTAGTTGCAGATGGTAATACTGTAAATTCCAGGTATTAGTTGACATTTTGATCAAAATATGGAAGCTAGCGGGACATGTCATGGCTTCTGGCTATACCACTAGTCCCTACACTAACTAGGAGTCCAGCAGCATACCTAAAACACAAAGCTATCTTGCAGTAACCCACATAGAACCTGCTCACACCACACACACAGAGAATGAGAACAAAGAAGGCTGACCACACCCATACCTGGGAAGACAGCTTTTATGTGTACTGACCCAGCGTGATTGGCTGACTGGAGACACACACGCCCAGCCAGCACAATTCCCACACCTGAGCAGGAGAGCTCCAAAGGACATGTAGAACCACAGGTCCCAGGAGACAGACGTGACGCTGTGCTTGCACCTTCCAATAGGGATGAACTGGAATGTGCACATAGCTTTCTTAAAAGAGTTACGCCACTCTCACACATACCACTTTTTACCGTGATTAGCGCGGTACAACACCCTCATTGATTTCAATGGGGCCTCACAGGCCTGCGCTTAAACACTGCGTTTATAACACCATGATTTTCGAAGATTGTCTGTTCTATCTTTAGGTGCTTTAGCGCTTTTTAACACACCTCCTCACCCATCATAATGATGGGGTGCGTTAAAAAGCGCTGTCAAATGTGTTAAAAAAATGCTGCGCTTTCGAGCGGTGTTTTCTGAACGCATGTGAGAGAGTGACCTTAAGCTGTTGTGTGTGTGGTATCTGCGTCAGGGCAGCCGCGGCAACGGGGGACCAAACAAGTATGAAAAGAGGCTCCCCGGGCTCCATTTCATCTAAGGGCTCATTCACACGGGCGTATGTCGCCTGTGTATTATGTGGTGCTAAAAGGCAATTGAATTTGATTGGGCCACTCACACCTGCAAATTTTTTTCAGGCGCATATTACATGTGTAAAAAAATGCAGCATGTCCTATTTTAGTGTGTAATACACACCAATATAGGCTACGGAAATGTAACATATGCAGCAAATATGCATATATGCATATTTGCTGTGTACTGCAAATTTTATACTGATCATCGGGGGTCTGACCACCCAAACCCCCAGCAATCCCAAGACCAGCGCACCAGAATACCCCCATGTGAATGGAGCAGTGGTGCACATGCTTAATTGCCACTCAGTTCTACTACTATGGAATAGGTGAAGATTGATATACTTAGCAATCTCCCTTTGTACCATAGAAGTAAATGGAGCGGTGGTCACACATATGCACCCCCACTCCACTAAATAGGGGAATTTGGGTGCGTTGGTGTTTGGATGACTGGGGCCCCATCACTTGGACCCCCAGCAATCAGGTATTTATTCTCTATCCTGTGGCTTTAGGGATAAATGTCTGTATAGAAAAACCCCTTTAAGTAAAAAGAAGGAAACACAACCTCTGCAGGAAACTGACTTACATAAAACTTGACAGCTGCTACAGTTTCATCTATGAACATAGTTAAATGCGATGTACTCCTCTTCTTTTTTTCAATGTGTTTTTGGAAATGAAGACTTTTTGTAATTGGTTTTCATAAAAAAATCTGATTGTTTGATGTCTATGGTTGTAATGTTTTCCAAGACACTGCAGACAGGAGGACTGAAATCCTAGCAAATTCTGTCAGTCAAAGTAAACTGATAGCTCCTCCACTAGCCTGCTCCCCTGTTGTGAACGGGCATTCATTGCCTTTCCACTGAGCTATTACAGAGGGCTGTATGACAGTGCTGAGGGGATGGTAAAGGAGATCAGGAAGATAAAGAGGAGAGAAAGCTACTATTACAGAGGGCTGTAATTCACTCTAGGTGAATTTTCTACTCTTATCAGCATTGAGGAGGAACAAACAAGCAGTTACTCAGAGAGAGGATGATAGATAGCTGTGTAGTAGTGAGTGGGCTTGGTTATGCTACACAGCCTCTAAAAGAGGAGAGGGGAGACCAAGCTTTTCTGTATTCAAAAGAGATACCAGCTGATTAATGCTGGGAATGCCCCAATGCAGAAAATTTAATGTAGGAGAGCCTGCAAACCAAGTATGAAGCATTCAAAATGCATGAGAAGGAAACTCAATGCATAAACATTGTTAGCTCATGCAAGAGTAATAGGCAATCAAAAAAACAAAAACTTGGTAATGCAAGTTTCACATTGCTGATGGGTTACAAAAGACTGCTAACCGGATGGGCCCATCTGGATCTCTATTGTCGAACCAAGTGGGAAGAATATATATTAATGTGTGGGTGGCGTAAGCTCCCAGTCTGAGCTTGTCATCCCATTGCTTAAGGTGATGAAAGAGTCCAGCTGCAGCTTCGTTATTCCCCATCTATCATTAACTAAAGAAACAAACAAAAAAACCCTTAGTCTAACTTCAACCCAAAACTTTCCCTTTTTGTAGGACAACTGTCCCTATCCTCAGAACTCCTAATTGGAGGGGAAGAGGGAGATGGGAGAGACAGTGGAGTGGAGTAAGGAAAGAATGAGGAAGAGAGAGAGAGATAAGAAAGAAAAAAAAGGGGGGGGGGGGAGGTGTCGGGGAAGAAAATGAACCTATATGGGGTCTTCCCTCCTGTCCTTTAGACCACTCACCCAGAACCTGTCTTTGTGGAAATTGTACTAATTTACTTGCAACTTGGCCCTCCTCTGGGATCTCATGCAATTAGAAGTTGTAGACAATACGGTATTCCGTCGAGTCTCGAAACTCAATCCAGTAAAACCATGTTTTCAGGAACCTATCATGTGTAGCTTTCATTGATGCGGTCAGATATTCCATCTCCATCATCTCCTCTATTATTGTGAGCCACATTGGGACTGAGGGGGGAGCCGTCTGCCACCATAACCTGGAGATACAAGCTTTTGCTGCATTTATCAGATGTTGAACCACCGAGCATTTATATGTTGCCAATAGTATGTCGCTGTGGTGCAACAGGAGCAGTACGGGTGATTTGGGTAGAGTGAAATTTGTGAATTTTGAAGTGATTCTCCACACCTCAGTCCAAAATCTGGTCAGCCTTGGGCATTGCCAAAATATGTGCAGCATTGTACCCTCCTCCTCTCCACATCTCCAACACAATGGGGAGAGGGAAGAGAACATGGCATGCAGGCGAGAGGGCACCCTATACCACCGTGTGAGTATCTTGAACCCTGTCTTCTAGATTTTGCTGGAAATGGACAATTTGTGTGTGAGTGTAAGGTTCTTCTGCCTCTGTTCTGTTGTAAGCAACACTGACAGATCTCTTTCTTACTTACTTAGGTATGATGGAGCTAATGCGTCTGGTTGGAAATTCAGCTGTTTGTAAATGCGTGAGAGAGTGTGTCTTGCTGGGCCCTCTACCATGCACATTTGTTTAAATGGGGTTTTAGAGTGGGTAAAACTTTGTGGGAAGGCAGGGATGAAAGAAAAAGACAGAGTGCCTTATGTGCCACGTTGGTAGAGGGGTCGGATCTGTGAGCACACTCATTCCCTCCACTGACATCCATGACCTATCCTGTATGAAGTGACCAGCTCTAAATTTTTTGTTTGCTATCCATCTACTGAAGACTTCTATCTCCAGCAAAGGTGGGAAGGCGGGGTTTCCTAAAATTGGGAATAATGGAGAGGGCTTGGGGGAGATGTCTGTTCTCTTGCTTATTTTAAGAATTGTCTCCATAGTAGCTCCAAATGTGGGGTGGCTTCTGGCTTCTAATGGAAGCACACTTTCTATCCATGATAATGCTGTTCAGGGCATTGACAAAGCTTCTTCTATGGCTATCCATTGTTTGGTGTCTATGCCAATCCACTACTCTGAGTAGGTGAGATGCTTGGTGATATGTCTTAATGCCTGGAAGGCCCAACCCACCCTCTGATTTAGGTCTCATCAGTGTGGAACAGGCTATGTGAGTCAGTTTATCTGCCTTGATGAATTTGTCTATAAAGGAGTTTAAGTGTCGGGCTTGTCCTATTATATGAGGGCATATGTAATCACTGTCTGGCTACAACCACCAAAGGTATGTTTGCAGAAAATGCTTTGGAAGAAAAGGATGTAGATCATCTGTTTGTGCCTGGGCTCAGTGATGCCACCCAAAATTTCAGCATTTGCACCAAATTCTCAAACAATACATTAGTGCATCGACTTTGTGCATATGCCACCCAACTGTTGAATTTTCAGCCGCATATACAATGTAGAACTGATAGTAAATAGACCATTTTCAAAAATGTGTTGCTTCTCAATATTATGATAAGTGGAATCAAATGACAAAAACATCTCTACAACATCTGACACATTAAATTCTGATATATGCATACTTCTCTAATGGCCTTGACCTTAGCAATGGAAAAACCAAAGCAAAATGCAGTTCATAACTATATGTAATCAACATTTCTCTTGCCTCATCTTACAGCTGGCTGGAAACTTTGAAATCATATGCAGTTGCATAACAGTGCCTAATGGATGAATCACAATATCTTAAGCGCATATTTGTTTGAAATAGCTCCCTGCAAGTCAGTAATCAAGGGCATGGACTTGTCAATGTTTCCTACATTACCTTGATACATATTTTATAATTATAGCCAATTTATCAAAGGCATTGCCTACCGGACAGATAGCATTGCAGCATCCGAGGAGCGGGCCCTAGCCTAGGAGACAGAGGGGATGAGTTGTAGGCCTTGTCACTGTGGCACTACTGTCTCCCACCTGGATGGTAGCCAGGGACAAGTCCAACAGGGCCACAGGCAGTCTATTAAAGTAGTGAGTAACCGGGAACTAAGTTACCTTGGTTCTTCCTTTGGGTTGTCACGGGGGATGCCAGCGTTCCTTCCTCTGCGGTAAAGCTGGACATTGAGTAAAGTTGAAAACAAAGCTGGGAACGGTCAGCAATGTTGTTTTACTTGGAAAACCAATACTAGACAGTTCAACACTACATAAGAATTGGTGGTGAGACAGGGAGGCAGAACCCAGGATGAATATCGGGCCCACAGTCCTAGTTATCTGTGCAGCTCCGCTTCGGTAAAACAGCACACTTCTTTCCTCTTTGGACTCTCAACCTGTCAACACTCACTCTTTCAGACGCCTCTTAGTGCTGCATGGCGAACTCCTCTTTCTATCAGGGTCATGTAGTTATCCCGAAGTCTCCTGAGATTAAAGATGTCCAAGGGAGATAAGTGATACCTTTCAGCTTCTTCCATTCTCACTCTCACAGCGCTTTAAAGACACATCAACAGATATTCCAAGTGTCTTGGCTCTCTGCAGACTAACTTGACTAGACCAGACTCCAGACTAGACTGAGACATAGACTGACTCCACTACACACACATACACTCTCTGACTTGCACTCACATTCTGCAAACATTAATATGAAGCATGGTCAGGTGACCACCAACTCATCACACAAAACGATAAATTTCCAGACATCTCACACTCCAGACAGTTAACACTTTCAGCACTGCAGAGGTGCATCACATACACTTCATGCATACATGACTTGCTGAAAACATAAATGCATTTGACAAACCTAGCTCTGGGCTACTACAGCATGAGTGCAAAATGAAGTCAGAAACTGTGGACAGAAATCATTAAAGAACTTTTCTGAAGTATAATATTGTTGGTCCACCTTTAGACTTTAAGTAAATAAGAGTAAATTGAGCTGCGCAAGCAGTACCAGGCCCAGCTGTAGATACAGATGACCTAATGGGGGTTACAGGGTCTTAAGGATGTAAGAGGGGCTCTCTAGTGCAATGCCACAGAAGTTTATTTTCTCCCAACAATGGCACAACAATATACTTAGTGTTCCAGAGTTGAGTTGTGCCCAAAGTGATTGATGGTTTCTGTTCATTCTACAGTGACACAGTGTGATTCTGGAAGACTACTCCTTGCCAGATGCCACTGGGGTTAAAACTGCCATTTACTATTGATGTTGCCCTACACCTCTGTGGGTTCTTGTGGAATCTATGCCACTATATTTCACAGATGCCTGACTACCCATAGTAGCATACATACTACATAATACTCTGTGTACACTAGAGTATGGCTCATAGTTCCAGCTTAAGAATTGTACCTGATTTTTGTGCTCTTGTCCCACGCTTCACATCTTGTATCCCTGGTCCTGTTACATGCTGCAAATCTGGTCTTTGTCCAGTCCTGCCATCAACTAAACATAGTGTTGGTAACATAGCTATGTGCCAATCTTAAGCCTGGAAAAATGGGGAGGGGTGGAGAAAGATGTGGTGACCTACTCAACTATATACCACCAAAATACTTCATAAGTTTGCTCAAAAACATGTTTGAAGATATGATGTTGGAAGGTGGTTCCCCCAAGCTGGAAAGCACCCAAAATATTTCCGGGAAGAGCAACAGTGTGTTTCAAGTAACTCGGGAATTTGTGACACTGACAGGGGTAAACCATCCATGTGCGAGCCTGCTGCTGTTGCCTGTGGTGAAAGAGAAGCAAAAACTGCTGGAAACAGAGACTATTTCCAGTGGCTAAATGCCCAGTTTCAGTGCGAAGTGAGGAAAGACAAAGAACTGTTTTGGAATGCACGCTGCATGGAACTGGAAGAAGTAAACAAAAAAGGACACACCAGAGAGCTCTTCACTCATGTTGAAAAAGCTTGTGTTTCTTCTGCATCGCGCAGTGTAACCTCAATTTTCGATCAGAATGGCAAGGAATTACACAATACTGAACAAACCGCTCTCTGTCGCAAGATTGCAGAAACCAAATCGTGGCCAAAAGACTGGGCAAGGTCAGTTTTTGTGCCCTAGTATTAAAGGGGTTGTCCCGTGCCGAAACGTTTTTTTTTTTTTTAACAGCCCCCCCGTTCGGCGCGAGACAAACCCGATGCAGGGACTTTAAAAAAAAACCGCACAGCGCTTACCTGAATCCCCGCGCTCCGGTGACTTCTTACTTACCTGCTGAAGATGGCCGCCGGGATCTTCTCCCTCGGTGGACCGCAGGGCTTCTGTGCGGTCCATTGCCGATTCCAGCCTCCTGCTTGGCTGGAATCGGCACGTGACGGGGCGGAGCTACACGGAGCCGCTCTCCTGCATGAGCGGCCCCATTGAGAAAAGAAGAAGACCGGACTGCGCAAGCACGTCTAATCTGGAGATTAGACGCCGAAAATTAGACGGCACCATGGAGACGAGGACGCTAGCAACGGAACAGGTAAGTGAATAACTTCTTATAACTTCTGTATGGCTCATAATTAATGCACAATGTACATTACAAAGTGCATTAATATGGCCATACAGAAGTGTATAGACCCACTTGCTTTCGCGGGACAACCCCTTTAAATGCAAGCAAAATCCTACTGAAGATTATACAAAATCGCATGATAGCAATAGTGGTACAGGAACTCCCTGATGCACAAGCCAATTTTCACAAAGGAAGAGGAACAGGAAAACAAAAAGGAAATCCCTGATGGATAATGGGAAAGGTCTGGGAATACTAGAAGAAGGTGTGCATATGCTTTATCAATTACAGCAAAGCCTTTGACTGCATTGAACATGACAAGCTGTGGCCATGTGTAAGACAAATGGGAGTCCTGGGATATCTGGTTCAACTCTTAGGCCTCCTTCCCACGAACGGATTTACGCCGCGTAAATCCGCGGCAAAAATCCGCTGCGTTGCCCCCTGCTATTAGGTTCTATTGAACCTAATAGCACAATGCACACGATGCGTAATTCCACCGCGGAATTACGCACCGTGAAATCTCCCGTTCTCACCCGCAGCATGTTCTATTTGCTGCGGGTGTACGCTCTGACGGCTTCCATTGCAGTCAATGGAAGCCGTCCGTTCACGCTATCTCCCGCTGCAACCAGCGGAAGATAGCGTGAAAAAACGCTTCCCCGCCTACCGCCGCGCGTCATATGACGCGGCCGGCGCGTCACGTGACACGGCCGGCCGCGTCATGTGACGCGGTGGGCGTGTCACATGACGCGACGGCGGTGGGCGGGGAAGCGTCTTCACGCTATCTTCCGCTGGTAAGTATGGGGTCTCTGGGGGGCGCCGTGACGGGCTTCGCAGCGGAATATTACGCGGCGGAGCCCGTCACGCTCGTGGGAAGGAGGCCTTATAGTTGTTATATGCAAGCCAAGGCTGCATCTTATTCCCTACATTGTCCAATCTGTATACAGAGGTGATCTTGAGGCAATGCAGTTCATACAAATCCAACATCAGAGTCAAGATCGGTGGAGAAAACATCCACAATCTTAGATATACAGATTATACAACCTTGTTAGTCAAAGGTCTGGAAGATCTTTAGCAACTGATATTAAAAGTTAAAGAAGGAAGTGATGAAGCAGGCCTATACTTGTATATTAAGAAAACTAAGATTATAATAGCCGGTAACAGTACAGGAAAAATCAAAATCAGTAATGAAGAAATTGAAGACTTCCTCATCCTCAGATCGAAAATGGACCATAATGGACCTGAAATAAAATTACAAATTGCGCTAGATCGCAGCTTAATGTTAAGTATGGATAAGATCTGGAAAGACAAAGACATAAGCATTATAATTAAATGCTGGATAGTCAAACGCAATCCTCCTCCCAATCACAACTTATGGCTGCAAACATTGGACATTGATGAAAACGGACTTAAGGAAGATTGATGTCTTCGAACTTTGGTGCTAGAGGAAAATCTTACAAATTCCTTGGATTGCCAAGATCACAAACAAAACAGTCCTAGACCTCATCAAACCAAAGTTTTCATTGAGGGGATAATTACAAAACCTACTCTCATACTTCGGCCACATAATGCGAGCTAATTCATTAGAAACATCAATAATGCTTGCAGTGATCAGCAGCAAAAGAAGACATGGCACCAAAAAACATGCTGGCTTGATACTATTAAAGCCAACACCAACATGCAAATGATCAAACTAAAAAAAAGCAGAACAAAACAGAACCACGTGGAGAGAACAGATCCATAAAGTGTCTCCGATTAGATAGATGGATAGATAGATAGTCATCATTGCTGTGTCCAGTTGCCAAATGGTGCATTTTCTGAGGATTGTGACCATTGGACCTTCTTGCAGTAAAGTACATACTTCCTTGTGAGGGCTATAAGAAACTAAAGATTTCATCCAAAGGGGTCCACTCAGGTTTAGACGGGCCCACCAGAGTACCATTGGATCCTCAACTGGACCTAGCTTCTATTATATTAATGGGCCCCAACGGTCCAGCAGAAGACAACACTTTTGGCAGTTGATTTGGATCCTACTACCAAGGACTTTTCTTGTGGAGTTAATTCACAAAGAACTTAGGTGAATGTATAAATGATGAAGTCTGCTTGTCCAATGATAGCAGCATAGTTTGGAAGGCAGTGAAAAGTTCATTAACACATGTTTGGAATAGATTGATGATGAGCCCAAGGTACTCTAATCCAACACTGAATCTACTGATCCAGGATGTATCAGATCTAACAAGATACAATACGAAGCAGAAGCCCCAGATGTGCAGCTGCCCAAAAGTACACTACATCATATAGGCAGAGTTGCAAAGGAAGAGTCAAATGTAAAATCAGCAAAAAGAAATAAAAAATAAAATAGGCTGAACACAGACTTTGGATTATTGATGACTGGAAATGAGGATGATGGATGAGTCTATATTTAGGCTTCTTAGATCAAAAAAGAGAACATATGTGAATAAACTCCGATCCTGCAAATGTTTGAGTAGATACATCTCCAAGACGGACCTCTGTATCAGTATGTCAAAGTTATGGAGCCACATGTACTTCCTGAGGCTGAAAAAGACAAAAGTCTCTCAAATGCAACCTTGGTATTAATAGTAAATTAGTTCTATTGATCCGTAGTCTTCACATCTGGCATTCAGACTAGTTCCTGCAACACTCAATCTGTTTTAAATTATCAGTCACTACATGAAATGGTTTGAAAAATTAACATTTAAACTTATTGGAGCACTTTTCAACTTGGTTAAGGGTGGTGACACACAGTGTTTTTCAAAATACGCCGCAACAGTTTTTTTATGCAGTTTTATTTCAACCGCAACCAGAAGTATAATTTCCAATTCATCTTAAATCCACTTCTGGTTTTGACTTAAAGGGGTTCTGTCAGCAAAATAAAAAAAATTATAGTCCCCTGCATCCTGCCCTGCATCACTTTACAGTCTAACCTGTGGAAAAAAAGAGTTAAAAAAACAAAGTAAACTTACCTAATCACGTTGTATTTCTTCCCTCTGTTGTTTAACTGTCACATGAGGCATCATCAACCAGCGGCTCCTGCGTGCTGACGCCGACCTGGCCGTATCCAACCTCTGACGTCCTCGGAGAGTCGACAGCGAGTGCACAAGCGTGCGGGGAAGGGGGTCGCATGCGCACTCGCGTCGACTCTCTGAGGACTTCAGAGGTTAGAAGCGGGCAGGCCAATCAGTGGGCGACGCGTCACTTGTGATGTGGTGACCACTGACCCGGGCGGCAGTACTTGCCGTCCAGCAGTGGTCGGAGCAGTGGTGGAAGCTGGCACTTTTCCAGCTTCTGCCCTGCGATAAAAAAGACTGCCGGAGGGACATCAGCAGAGCAGCAGGTTTGTGGTGAACGGCCCAGTAAGCCACAGGTGAGTATAATTTTTATTTTTTTTTTGCTGACAGAACCCCTTTAGTAAAAAAAAAAAAAGAAAACAGCATGAAAAACTTCCAAAAAAACTGACTTTTTTCTTTCTCTTTTTTTTTTCAGAAAAAAAACAATGTCTGAGAAATAGAATTAAATGGTACAACAATAAAGTTACTAATACACTCACCTTAGAGTTTTATTACCATCTCATATCACTACTCTGGTATTGTGCTACTCTTCGTATGCACCCACATGTAGAAGGACAGCCTGCTGTGGTAACCTTTTTTACATACAGATGTCATAGTGGAAGATTGCCACCATGGTCAAATAATGTACGTCACCATGTTAGCAGTCACATGGAGAGCAGCAGGGGGTGCTGTGTTTTTTTACTGTGATGTATTAGTATTTTCCTGGCATGTATGAATCACGGATTTCATTTTAGCATTGCGGCGTAAACAACTACTTACCAACAAAATCTCCCAATCTGTATGAGAAGTGAAATGCCTCAATGTATACTACTGTACAAGGGGACTGAAATGTTCTCAGCCCAACTAAGGAGGGAATGATCTATGGGCATAAACCTTAATGAAGTTCAACACACTTGTTATATTATTTCTTTAAGCCTTTGAAAAAGAACTCGGATGTTTGTTCACTGAAAAACTGCTCTGCTGCTGATATCACCTGTGAACCATTCAAAAAGTTGCTTTCCTTCAAGTTTTTTCATGTTTGTAAATAGGTAATAGTCTGACAAAGCAAGATCTGGTGAGTAGGGTGGATGGTCTATGCACATAATCCTCAAATCCTTTAAAAAATCCATTAGTTTGGCAGCCTTGGGTGAGCCTTGTCATGCAGAAGCAGCACACCTTTTTGCAGATTAATGCCCTTTTTCTTCTTTAAGTGTGTCCTTTAATTTCCCTAGCAAGTGACGATGATGGTGTGGCCCATCTGAAGATATTTGCTATCCCAGAAAATGGTGGCCATGACCTTTCCTGCTGACATCTGTGTCTTGATTCTCTTGGGCTGTGGAAATCCAGAGTACCGCCACTGTGAGGAATGTTGTTTGGTCTTAGGATCATAGTGGTATAAGAAAGTTTCATCAACAGTCACCAGTCATTTCAAAAATTAGCACTGGATTTCTCGAAATGCTTCTTAATCACCTTGAAAGTGCTCAATCGTGCGAGCTTCTGGTCAGCATTTAAACATTTTGGCACCCACTTGCCTGAAGGCTTGTGCATATCCAATTATTCATTACTACAGCCACAATTCTTGGATATTTGCAGTCTCTCAGCTATTGTTTTCAGTGAGATTCGCCTATTTTCCAAAACCATGTCATGAACACATTCAACGATTTCAGGTGTTAGCACTGTGACGGGTCTTTCAGATCTTTCAGCCTCTTTGGTGGAAAAATCACCTTGCTGAAAGTTGGCATGCCATTTCTTCATTGTTGTGTATGACGGGCACTGGTCACCCAATGTTTCCATGAATGCATGAATTTAATTTCATGGTTCATTCTCCATGAACAGGAACTTCATGATTCCTTTCTCTTCCATACTTTTCTTAGTTATGTGAAAAACATAATATTAGTGGTATTATCCTGAAAATTGGCACGTAAGCCTATAAAAAGAACACACTTTAGAGCAACAGTGACAAAATTTTGCATATAGTTCAGGCAGTGGGGTGGACTGAGAACTTTTCAACATCATCCATTGGTCTCCATGTTAAAAAAAATCTATACCGCATGGTGTACTTTTTTTTGAGGTGGATGATTGTGCTTTCCTATACAACACCAAAAACGTTTACCAATATATACCTGACCGGTGAATGCCAGAGGATACTTTTGGCATCCGTCAGGTCAGGTATATAGGGGTCTATGGATCCATCCAGTGTATGCGCCGTATCTCCAGGCAGATACCTGTATGCTGAATGTCCCTACTGAAGACGGTATGACCACAGATGATGAATGGCATCTAACCTGAAGAAACTATAGCTTTCCAATGCTATTTTTGTTTACCGATCATTTCATACAAGGGTGTGGATGAACCTACCTAGTGCTCATAAAGCCTCAATAATCTCTGCCTAATACACATAACATTTGGTCTTGTATTCTCTTAAACACATATTAACACATACTTTGGAAAATCCATCCTAGACATTGAACTTCCAGTGACATTAATATCTACAGTATGAGAGGCTGCGTTAACTATGTCTTTACTTATGAAGCTCAGAAAGTTCCCAAAGTGGGTTTAATGCTGTTTTAGAGTTGCTTTAATGTGTTCTAAAAGGCATTGTAATAAAGACTCTTGACAAAATGGGGCTCTTGGGCAATGCTGAACGCGGAAATGGACCTCTAATGTCACATAAATTGTGCCAGGAAAGACAAACCAATGTGCAATTTCATCATCATTATTTTTTCCCGTTCACAAAATGAACAATCAGTCTTACTTGTTAAATGAGAAGGATGCTGGCACTGAAGAGCAATAAAAGTGCATTAGACCTGATAGGTGAAGTTTCGTGTTTTTTAAAGAAATTTTGGCCCAACCATCTTGAGCTATTGGATTCACACTGGTCTACAGTTAAAGGGACACTAAACCAGACTACACTTCCCAGAGTTTTCTCTGCTCCTGTCGATTTCTATGGGGTGTCAGTTGTCAAGTTATTCAGAGCTTCTCCTCTATGAGTGTTTGTACTGGTTCAACTACTCTACCCGTGTGATCGCAGAGCTGTAAATGTATGGAGCAGAGCAAGGGGCTTAAGGAGGAGATACACGAGACAACTGCTACCTGACCAAGTATCTTCCTCCACACTCAGTTTGGCTTAGCTTGCATGTCTATTTTAATAAGGTGATGGGAATAAGCTGCTGCCAGACCCCCATGACAGTGATTTATCTCCTTCCAGAATTAAGTAAGGGTTGAAATCCAGCATGCCTAAGCCTTCATTGCAGAGACATCTGCAAAAATTGGACAGTCATATAGCCCAATATACACACTGATGGGTTTAGTTGGTTTTGATATGTATGTGACCAACTAAGTTCATATGTTTTCTTAAGGCCCTCTGTCCACAGGCATTGCGGTATCCCATGGTGGATCTCTGCCGCAGGAGCCGCCGCCCGGGAGCTGAAGCCGTCACACGGTTCTCCGCAGGTCAGCCTATCTGACAGATAGGCTGACCAGGAAGAATCGGGGCAATTCGCAATGATTCTCCGCTCGTTGACAGGGGGGCCGGCGCTTTCCATAGCAACGCGAATTCACGGCCGTGGACAGGGGGCCTAAAGGAGTTGCCCAATGAAAAATATTGTTTCTAGTTATATTTAGCCCATAATTATAAACATTTTTTTATATTTACACTTTTCAGAAAAAATGTTTCTATCCCCAAATATCCTAGAACTGACAGTAGAATAGTGTCACCTGCTGTCTCTAGGAAGAGCCTTTCCATGTCCAGTAGACCTCAGTAAACATTCCAAGGTGATCTCACCTACTCACCCTTTCTTCGCTGTAGTAAGGATCCTTTCACATGGGATGAATGTTGGGCACCAGAGCGCCTGACAGTCATCCCAGAGATAATTGCTCTTGTGCCTCTATCATCGCTCAGTGAATGGAGGTGGAGCAGGCTGGAAATTGCTCCAGCCTTGCACCTACATTCATAGATGGACGACTGCCTATTTACACAGGCCAATCATTGTTTGATTTTTATGCCTCCTGACACGGAACAATGAGTGATAAGCGAATGAATTATTGTGCATTATTCGCTTGCTAGCAGCATTTGCACTGAATGATCATCCTTCAGATTCTCGCGATCCAGAGAGAATCAGAATAATAATTGTTTCATATCAAAGGGCCAAAATGCTGTCTGTCTCTTACAGCCTGCCCACCTATCATTTACCATTCATAATACTGGGATCTCGTTATGTGGCAGTGGGGCCTTTGGATGCCTTCACACACTGCGGCCCAAGTGACACTGCTACCTCTGCACCCCATACAGCTGTAGCCCTGGATGTTACACTGAATGAGATATCTGCTGGTAATTTTGAGTCTACGGCAGCATAAAAGTCTTATTCAACTAATTTCCGTCTTTGCTTTTTTCGGCAGAACTAATGAAGTGCTTTGCAGTCCCTCTGGAGGTCCAGTTATGTTATCATGCTGTAACAACTGTAGTATTTTACGGCTAAGCACTTGCTTCTTTTTATTCTGTGATATTTCTGTTGCAGAATGGAGGATAAAACATGAGTGTTTTTTAGATCAGACCTTGGTTATGCTTAGTTAATCATGACGTGCTGTGAATGACTGAAAGAACTTGTACGGCTCCACAAAATAAGTGAAGAAAATCAGCAGGAAGATTATAAATTGTGAGAAGAAAATGCTGAATTCATAATAACCTGTATGCTGAACTTCAGATCCATTAACGTCTTTCTGAAGCAATTTTCTATTATTGCTATTTGGATATTACCGCGGCGGCTAAAGTACAAGCGCACTGGTCTATTTTGTTTTACTTGATGAGTTAAAAATTGTATTTTTGTGGCGCAGAGTGAAAGCATTGATTAAGGGGTGTTGTGATGTGTCACATTGTGCAAGGTGTTTGATAATGTACAGGTGCCTAGAAAGATCCAGAATTAGTGGTATTACAGAGCCTTGTCTTCCTAAAGTGTGCCCACTCTTTCAGGTGAGTAAGCTGCTGTATGTGTACATGAAGAGTAACACTATATTTGACTATTATATGATTTGCATCCTGAGTTTTTCAGCAGTTTTCCTCTCTAGAGGATATATCACGAACTCTAAGTCTCCCATGAGCTGGTGGATATAGACTAGCTGCTACTATGTCTCTATAAACTTCACATATAGGAGAGCAGAACATTTTCTCTCTCTCATAGCTCACAAGTAACATCATCATGAAGGACAGTGTACCGCATTACTGAGCAGTGTAAAAGAAATGCCAGAGCGGAGCCCAGAGGGCAATAAGTGTAGGCAGCATGACCGGGTTGATGGGGAGTGAAGGGGTTAACTAAGCCAGGGGAATGCTGGGAGCTGAGGGGGAAGTAAAGGGGGGAGTTTGTGCGGGAAAGTGTGAGAAGAAGAGAGGAGGAGCCAGACCGGGAGCTGAAGAGCCAGGCGAAGGAAGACCAGAGCTGTGGAAGAAGAGTCCCACCTGCCCTCCCTAGGATTACAGGGAAAGGGAGGCAGGAAGCATTGTCATGGCAGCGGTGAGAAGAGGGGTCCTTGGAGTCGGCATAAAAGTATGGTGGGGGGAAGGCAGGGGCTGGATAGCTACCTTCCCCTTTCATTGTTTAATTGGTGGGTCTTTCGCCTCTTTGCTTTGCCAGTCGGCCTTGGTGTCGGGAGGTCGGCAACTAGAGGCGAGTTGGTGAGCCTCCCGAGTCAGATGGTTTGCGGCGGTAGGCGTGTGTTGGGATATAGGGTCACCCAAGTCGGTTATTATGCGTTGGGCGGCAGTTATAACTATTTCCTGGGTGGTGAGGCGACAGAGTGGTACAGGGCTCCAAGGATCTCTCACCAGTTTTTCCAGAGGGTTATAAAATGTTGTTTTATGTTAATGTTGTTAATGTTATTTGTTAATGGCTGCTGTGGCCCAAATTATCCAAAAGTAAAATGGTGTTAGTGGTTACTTTAGGTAATTGGGGTGAAGGAGGTTTTGAAGGGGGGATGACTACAGTGAAGACGACTTGTTATACCTGGGTCATGTGATTTCTGTAGCTATGACACAGTAAACACTATCAGCTACAGCAATGTCTGTGTTAATCTCTCTGTTGCCCTCCTGCAACTTTCTCCTTCTCCCCCTGATTTCTCCATAGATGTCTATGGCAGCATAAGATAGCAGCAGGCAAAGACTCACGTCTGTCTGTTTCTGTTACTAGAGATGGACTTCACTTGACAACAGGCAGTGGATAGCAATTTACAGGGAAGTGAGACCCCTACTGGGCAGCACTTTAGAGTGATTTTTCAACACAGAACTGTAATGTAACTGAAAGTTCAGGACATAGCAAAAGTTCGTAATCAAGATCCCAAGAATACAATACAAGGAGATATTGTAAGTAGTTATGCACAGTAACCTGAGCATCAGAAAAGGTCATGACAATTTTCCTTTAAAAGAGCGATTTCATATCAACCAGACACAGACAAATATGAAGAGTCCGTGGTATGAGGCAGGAAGTTAGAACTGGTCGACAGAGAGGTAGCATTAGTACAAATTAGTTATTTTGGATGACGTAGCAATGAAATACTTTTTGTTCTTAGTTTATCTTGTTATATTGTCAATACAGACAACAATAACATTCTTTATGACACCAAGATGTAGACAGATCTCTGCAAAGGTCTTTGTTTAGGAAAAACAAGGAAATAGCAACAAATTGGCAATAATAGTAATGCCTACAAATTAGTCCGGATACATCATTCTTTATGGCAGATATCTTAAATATGACAAGAACCACACCCAGAAATATCCATCACAACAGATGATGTTCTTGGTATCTGATGGGATCTGAAAGTGATTGACCAACCAATGGTACCCTTCAGCTCCCATTATAAATCATTGGGCCTCGTTGGGTGCAGCTGTTGTCCATAGTGTGAAGGATCCATCACAATGTTGTGGCTTACATTAAAAACGTAAGCCACAATGCAGATGTGAACAGAGCCTTAGATTGACATGTACAAAACGGTTATGCATAGTTGATTGAAGGATAGTTAAATCATAATTAACTTTTTAGACAATGTCAGCTCACCTAATAGCCTGTGTGTGTCTCATCAATCTTGTAATATACTGTCATTCATTTCTTTTTGTTTTACCACTGAAAATCAAGGCTGAAGTGCAGCCCCTCAGCAAGCCTCTGCTTGTTGTTAGTCATTCAGCTTCTCTAGCAACTAGAAAGTTACAGCATTTCTTAGCTATGGCAGAAGGGCTGTGTACACACTGACTGTAGATCTGAGGGCTGTGTGAATGCAGGGAAGCTAAAGACCCATTTAGACACAACGATTATCGCTCAAGATTCGCTCAAAGGCAATCTTTTGAGCAATAATTGTTGTGTGCATTTACGCGCTCCGAAAAACTGCTGTGTTCCTAGAGCGCTCAGCTGGTATCCAGCTGAGCTCTCCAAGTGGGGAATGCAGAACACAGCTGGAGTGCTGCCTTCTGCATTCTCCTGCTTTGTTCACAGAGCGCTCAGCTGGTATACAGCTGAGCACTCTGAGCGGAGTATACAGAACACAGCTGGAGCGCTGTCCACTTCATACTCCTGCTGTGTTCTCCGGGCGGGATACCAGCTCAAACAACAGTATCAGCTGTATTCCGCTGAGAACTCAGCGTGCGGTCCTGTTAAGACTCATCGTTGTCTTTCAGCTAGCTGAAAGACAACGATAAGCGAATTGTGCACGAACAGTGCACGATGGCCGCACGTTTAGACACAACGATTATCGCCCAAAAGGCGGATTTTGAGTGATAGTCATTGTGTCTTGATAGGGTCTAAGCCAGTGAAGACAGCACTGTGGTAAAACAAAAAAAGATTAATGAGACTCACACAGGTTATTAAATGAGCAGAAGTTGTATAAAAAGCTTGTCATGGTTTAAATGTCTCATCAATATTGATATTGTTGATTCATTCTCTAGTGTGGCCCCATAAAATCACAGAGGTGAAAAAATATGCTCAAAGACATAACTCACAGAAAAAGGAAACCAGATATAAGAAATATATTACAGGAAATGTTCAATCGCCGAGGCGCGGCAGCTTACGTGTTTTGAGCCTAAAATACTAACTAACACCCGCATTTATCAGTGTGTGTTTTTTATGCATGCAGTTTTCTATAGATGCTGGAGGAGCCCAGGCTCACATGCCTGTGTGTCACACTTTTAATGCAGGGCAATCCACTGCTTAGTCAATGTGGGTTGTACGTACCCCTGTATGTGTGGCGCACATATCTATGGCAGTCATCCTGGTATCAGTTCATATGGTGTGGGCTGGGTCCGTTTGCAGTCACCTCTCCCCCACCCAGGGTTGAGTTGAGTGGCTGCGCAATCAGTGCGCACCTGAACATTTTTGCTCCTCTATATAGCAATCTGTTTTACTGCATGCCTTCAGGTCAATTTTGTGGCCCCAGGGGCATCAGTAAAAGCAAATGTAAATCATAGAATCATAGGATTGTAATATTGGAAGGGACCTTTAGGGTCATCGGGTCCAACCCCTGCTCAATGCAGTTCACACACAATATATATTTGCAATTTATTATATTTGTAATATTGCTTAAATAGGTTGTACCAACATGCACAACCCCTCCCAAAATGCAGGGTCTGGGGTGAGCAAAATCACCCCAGATCCGGCTCTTGGAACCCCTGGTAATCAGCTGATTATGCTGGGGAGACTGTAGTCAACCAACCCTTTTCTCTGCAACAGATTAATATGGCATAACCCACCAGATGGAACTCTGATTCATTTATGGTGGTTCTTCCCTTACATCTCATGTTTATGGACCCAGAGTTTCCATCTAATGTCAACTTTATGTGATATACAAATGCCTCCTAATCCTGCTCTGACTCTTTATTCACAGTCCACAGTGCAGATGCTAGTTACAGGGCACAAGCCACAGCGCCGGAGGGCTGGGTAACACGAGGTTGGAGGGGAGATAATGCCTACCTATTTTCCAGGCCAGCCAATAAAATTGTGGGCGTCGCTTGGGGGGGGCATTCATCTTGTCTCCACCCACTCTTCATGGTGGTGACAAGATACAATAATACCCTTCTGTTCTTCTGGGTTCCTAAAAAAAAGAGTGTCAGTCACATGGGGGTACCTTCAACCCTCATGTGGTGAAAAGTGGAAGAAAAAGAAAGGTTTCCTGAGGACCCTAATGCCAGGAACCATTAAAAGAGAGAAAGAGCAGAGTGAAGAAAAGTGACGAGTCCACCATGCGTGGATCCAAGTCTTCAATAAGGGAGAGTCTGCGGAGTGATCCCTTCCTCCATCCTCTCAGTGAGTGTTCCCCTTCCAGGAGTGGTATCATACAGATAATGAAAACTGTAGGGCCGGTGTCATCCTGTGTTTCCTCCCTGAGCCCAAATCTACTGTCTTGCCTGCACTGTTGCGTTTACTATGTAAAGTGACAAAGTTTTCAAGTAAAATTTACCAGGCTCTGACCGTTCCCAGGGACTGAGGTACTTAATTACTATACAGTGTGTGGACTTTCTTTATTACCACCGAGGTTTCATCCCATTGAGTAAAGGAACAGTGGCGTCACGTGACAACATGTATTCCTGTTATATGTATTGTGGGATATTAGCTCGGTAGAGTATGGGTCGGCGATAGTCAAAGGCGGAAACCAACGGATAAAGTCCAAACCAGGTGTGACCTGCGTTTATTTTATAACTGCAACATAAAGTCCAACCTTTGCTTCAGGCAAAACAGCAACATAAATGTCCCACCTTAGCTTCAGGTACACAAGCAACAGTCCCAAAATCCCGCTATCTGGCCGTCCTGGCCTGATCCGGTCGCACTTAGAAGGTGCAGCGCACAGCAGGGTTTCTCACTTCCAGCCGGTCACCCAGGCTGCCAGCAACCAGCAGCGATCTTCATAACTAACAGTCCATATAAGCACACCTCTGCTAGGTGTTGAGGTGAGGGGCGTCTCCCTGTCCACCTCTGGCCTATTCAGCCACACACTCGGTCTAACAGCCCTGCAGCTCCACTGAGCTGTCTACCTGGCCCTCAGCCAGACACTCTCCGTCTCTTCAGCAGGAACAAGCCTTTTTATCTCACTGGCCACACCTGTGGGTGTTTTCCCCCTTGCTTCAGGCACCAGACTGATTGCCTGTTGCCCCCTACAGGCCATCTTCAGTAGCGCACCCCTACAGTATATTGGCCATCCGTCTCCTAGGGGGTGTCCAGAAGAGGCCCAGTGATGCTCTGGCTGAAGCTACGTGTGTCCCTCTGGGGTGGAGTCAGGTAAGTGACAGCTTTAACCCCCAGCTCCTCAACGTATGCCTGTGTCCGGTGTTACCTTACGGGATGCTGCACTTTTCTGTTGCCCCATTCTATTTAATGCTTTAAAGCTTCAGCCATCCAACCCACCATTTCACATTTCTCTCCAGAAACAAGTCTCATGTATTGAAGCAGGAGATTTTTTTTGTTTCATTTTTTTCTGTATTTTTCAAATAATATCTATTCTAAAATGGCCGGTTTGGACTTAATAAAAATAAAATAAACACATTCCAACTTGAGATTCTAGACAAAGAATCTGATGACCTTGTAGAGCTGCACAGCTTTTGTAATGCTTTCTACAGTGTGATAATTAAATTTCAATGTTAATTGAGTTTCTTTTTGTACAACTATTTACATGTGATTCATTAGGCTGAGATAAGCTTCAAAAGGTAAATTAATCTGAAAAAAAAATTTGATTTGCGACACCTGGTGCTGCCTTTTGTTGTGTCTGCATCAGCACAGTGTGTGCCATTACATTCTGTACAGAAGAAGTGTTGCTGCAATTCCAGACTAGTTGCAGAACCCTCTAACGTGTCCCAGACTTAGATACAGAGTGGCAGGCATTGTATTATGGCTCCAATGCTGTACGTATCCTTAATATAATGCCCTATAGGCTATAATAGGCTCATACTGTATCTATGTGTGCTTCTGGATTTATATGGCAGCATGCAGAAAGTTTCTTCCCATAGATTTATACAAAAATTCATCCTATGTGTCATTACATGCTATATATTAGGGTATGTTGGCATTCGGCGGATTCTTTGCAGCGATTTTGGTGCAGATTTCACCCCCTCATTTAATGTGTTTTATCGCTGTCTGTTAACCCCTTCTGTTTTAGGGAATGCTAGTCAGACTCAGCTAAAGGAGACCCATGGCCAGTCTTTAGTCATCCAGTAATGTTACCATAAAGAACTTTGAAATTGTTGAACTATTACAAATATGCACCATTTGTTGGATCCATAGTATGGTCACATGCCGCCACTGTCAAAATCACCGATCTTCCATTGTAATATACATAATCCATAAGTATCTGCTTTCCGGCGTATATCCACCTCCTCAGCTATGTCACTGGGCTATCCTGCGTATGAACTGCACATGTGCCAATGTTCTTCAGAGGCACCTGCAGATTCGCAATTCATCTCAATGCAAGGGCTCTTAGATTGTGTCAGTGACATCAAAGGGAGTTTTGCTATATTGATAGAACAGGGGACCATACTGTGAATATGTGAAATGGCGCATATTTTTAATAGTAAGACAATTAGAAAGATTTTAATGTTAACATAAATACATGAATAAAATATGGTGGTAAGCATAAGGGTACTTTTAATCGGGTCAACTATCGGACAAAAAAAATGGCTCAAATGAGAGATTTCCCATGTAAAAGCAGGATTTGACAGGGTACTGAGTGAGAAATTGCTGCAGAGTCTTGTGTGGCACAGAGTGCTAAGGCAGCAGAAATGCAGTCCTAAGCTCTTGCTCATGACCTGAAGCTTCCGAGTTCAATCCCTGCCTGGTTCAGGTAGCCGTCTCAAGGTTGACTCAGCCTTCCATCCTTCCAAGGTCAGTAAAATGAGTACCCAGCTTGCTGGGGGGTAATAAATTACTTGCATCACATTTATTTTTATTCATCAGTTTCTAGTCGCTTTGTTTCAGCTCGTTGAAATGAAGCGACTAATGAGTTACTTCTTGTTAAGTCTATGAACGACTGCCTGTTCACTGTGAATGGAGGTAGGTGGCTGGAAGAGATCACTGGAGTGCTCTGGCTCTATCACTGAAAGACTATTGCTCCTGCGTAAAAGCACCCTTAAACAGCCCCTTTAATTTGTATGAATATTTGCTATGTCCACCTTGATCGGAATGCTTATGGGAGGTGTTTGAGGCAAAAAAAGAATGTGAGGGCAGCGAGGGAAGTGGGGACCAAGTGGTATCTGTTAGTCCTGTCTGTTCAGCCGCAAGCATGAACTCATCTACTCTATTAATTCATCTGAGACAATGATGTATTTCAATTGTGGATCAGCCTGTCTATGGTCAGCTTTAGACGGTCAATGCATTGGACTTTTATGTTCTTAAGGGGGTTGTCTGGTCTAAAAAAAGGTTTTCTAATACCCATATAAGGGCACTACGTTCACAGATGCGCATTGATTTTAATTGAAATTGTAATGCTTCATTTGTCCTGTAGAGGTGCTGTAGGAGAATTGAATGCTTGCTGTTGAGTTCTCTCTTAAATGTCAGCAGTTTTTAGGAATGTGATCCAATGGCAATGTTAGAATTATGTAGCATGCCTATTTCCAACAATGCTTTTGCTATGCCTGTGTATAAATTTCAACTTTTAATAAGTCCTGTAAATGATGTGATCTGGTGGGCGAGCCGGACCATCTCTACTGGCTGCATGTAAAGTTGAAAAGCCCCTCAAGCCTCCTCTGGTGTGGATGACATTGTAAACATCATCCACACATCACTATGAAATCTCGCATGCAGTATGATGCTGGATACCGATAAACTCAGTGACTCTGCCCACAGATGGTACAGTTTATCTATGCATGCGCTGGTATCCGAGTTGATTGCTTGGGGTCCTAGCAGTGGAAAAACTTGTGATCAGTTATTTGGCAAAGGACCTTTTTAAGAAGAAGTGTACAACCTCTTCAAATTGAGAAAGTGATACTTTTGTAATTACTAATTTTCCTCGCATGCTGTTAGTTTTCGCATCATCTGTTTATGTCAATTCCATACTGACAGTCAATCTTTTATACCATTTCTTATCTTATTATGGAAATAAAACAGAAATTGAAATCTGCTTCACACATCTGAAGAGAATTTTGTATGACATACTTTTAATGAGCGCTTCAAAAGCCGCTGTCAATATTTTCATCTAAGAAGTGAAACAGCTCATAGAATCAGATGGAAAGCACTGAAGTGACGACGAAAAGATTATTTTTTTCTCCTAAGCCGTTAAAAGCAAATAAACAATTTTGATAATGTTATCAATGAGATCTGAGAAAGCTCAAGTTAATCTGCACTCCAGTCCAGGGAAATAGACTGCTAATCTCCTGTCTGTGATATGGAATAAAGTACTTGACAAAATATTAACAGTTACAACATGATTGTGTTGTATGCGCTGGTGTATATTACATTATGGCAAAAAAGTTGAAAAATCAGGAGCATAACTGGAAATAACCACATGTGTCCTGAACTTTTGTTTGTATTCTTTGTCCAAACTGTCCCTATTAATAATCTGCTAGCGAGTAGTGGTGCTATTATAATGGTGCTGCACAGGTAGGAGGAGGTTAAATTCATTGATACATGATCTTGAACAGCATAATATCTTCATTCTTCCCCCTATTTCCAGCAGTCATTGTACTCTAAATTCTGGAGCTGGAGGGAGAAGTGGTGACAATATGCTGTGTAAGAGCACATGTAACATCAGATGGTAGTGTGAGTATATTAATTAATTTAACCTCCTCCTCTACCAGTGGATAGAGTTTTACCAGCAAAGCTGGGTTCTCTGCCATCTTAACCACCGGCTATAGAGGGACCCTATACTAGTTGGTCCACAGAGAGGCCCCTAGAACTAATTGGGGCCACAGAGGGGGTCTTACTAATTTGGACACACAGGAGGTCCTATTAATAATTGGGGTACACAGGAGGTTCTATTACTAAGTGGGACAACAAAGGGGGTCACTATTACTTATTGGGGCCACAGGGTGGTCCTATTACTAAGTACGAGAAAAATATGAGATTATACAAAGCAGATGAAAATGTTTTTTTTCCATCTCATGACAATGAAGTCATACTAGATCCGTATCAGTTAGGTACATGGAAATGTTTACGACACCAGCAATGGGCCCTTATGTAGAAAACAGATTCAATTAAAGTTCCAGTACTCCTTGGACATATAAACTCTATTTATTGATGGATAGTTAAAAAGGCATGATGAGCTAGAAGCACACTTGTTTCGAACTTGGGAGTTGATGCCTGTGATTAAAAATGCATAAAATTGTAGATTGCCATGCCTTTTTAACTTTTCATTAATAAAGAGTTGTAATGTCCAAAGAAGTTCCATTAAATTTGTTTTCCATGTGAATTCCCATTGTTGGTGTGGTAAGTGTTTCTGTGCACCTGACTGATATGGATCCAATATGACTTCATTGTTGCAAGCTCAAAAAAACTATTTTCATCTGCTCTGTATAGAGGTAAATACACACAGACGATTTTTCCATCCGACTTTCGGTCCAAAAATCAGATGAAATAGGTTCCATTAATTTGAATGGCTGTATGCACACAGACTTTTTTTACTTAGACTGATAATCTGAGTAATAACAGTTGCAGAATGTCCTATTCGTGTCCAATTTTTGGATGAGAATAGCCAATGTCAATCTGTTGTGTTTAACGCATAGGACGACACATGGACAGGATGTCCGTGTGCTGTTTGATCCAAGCTGAGTCTTAGAATCTCAGGCGCAACGATTTTATGCCCATGTGCATGTAACCTAATCCTGTATTTTTCCCAGTATACGCTGTGCAGGGTGTACAACTGATTCTCAGTCCTCTCAGGACTGGTGGCAGGATCCTGGCTACTGTGCTGTGTTTTATAGGCTGTACACAGTGAACTATAGAACTTGCTTTCTAAATGTCTGTAACACACACAAGGAGTGCTGCACATTCCATTGCAAAATATAGGATACAAGTCATGTAATCACCAGAAATAGTGTTATTCCTCAAGTACACACGTGGCAGCTTATTCTAAAATATTTGGTGCACTTTAAGGCATTTATTTTTGTACTCCCAGTAAATCTTTATTTGACAGCTCTACTATATTTCTGGAGGCCTCAACAAGAATGAATTTTTGGGACATGTTTTGTATAACAAACTTTATATAACTGAAGGGGTTAATAATTTTGCATCTTTTATGTGACCGAAGACGACTATTATTTCTAGAAAATGGGTTTTAAAGAAAAAAGCATAACTCTATGCAGCGGCTAATTCTAAACATTGTATACACAGCGGAAATTGATGAATTTTGATCCTGCACTATTTAGAATTGTTCCTGATACGTCGCTGCACACAGTTCAGCTGTGTCGTCTATGTTATCATTAATGCGCCATGTGCAATTGTTAGAGCACTGAGTTATTATACGGCTTGTTTGATAGTCCTCATTCATCCTGTGGTACTCTGTCTCCTTCTACAACTTCTCCATGAATATGTAAATCCTTATTGGAATTTGACTGAGTAAAACCAGAATAATAGTCATAGACGTGAATTATAAAGATCTCATTACATTGTATGTTTCATATTTAGGGCAGACATTTTTTTATACCCACTTTTTTGTTCAGGAGAAACTTCACTTATCCACAAGAACAGATTAGCAATTATTATATAGCTATCCATTGCAAAAAATATCATAAAAGTATTGCTGTCCATAGACTGTGAGCTTGTTCCCAGTTCCAACTAACAAGCTTTATTTCAGCAACATATAGATGTCTACATTTTGCTGTTGTTGATATAATTCCCATAATTCCTATCTTGGACTTCTATGGCATGTCCACAGGATTTACATCTATATCCAGAACTGGTTCCAGCCCAACTGTATGCTGGCAGCTGGAGTGTCCATAAATATGGATAGAGCCAATCAGTTACCATCCTCCTGGTGCCGGACAGCAATCCCCACCAGCCTCTCTCTGACAGGTTCCAGGTGTTGGTCAGAACAGGTCTCTTTTCCCATCCAGGGGTCGGAACCTTTCTCTGCTGCAGTCACAAAGTCCAGCCTCTCCGGTTGGTGCTCCCTGTCCAGGCTTAACATTGGGGACTCAGGTAGGCTTTGGCCTCCACTGCTACCTCTCTATTCACTGAGACCTGTGATGCAGGTCTCTTTGCTTTTATAGTGCACCTGCATTGCACCAAGTCACTTGCAAGACCTTCCATTGGGAGCAGGCTTATCCCTCTCCACATTCCCCTTCTGGGCAGTGACATGCTAGACCATTCTAATCACTTTGGGGGTGGAACCAGCCCCACAGGAGGCTTTAAGAAATTCGGGCCTTGCACCCTCTTTCAGCTCCCCTCTCCCTGACACTGGTCTGGCAGGAGAGTGGGGGCTTGAACCGACACTCCTCAGCACTTGACTGTGCATCTCCCTACACTAGCCGTGGTACGGAGCTGACAGTAGGGTCCTTACATGGTGGCTGAAGTGCCCTACTTGCTACTTTACCCATTCCTTCTCCTGGCCACATCTCAAATCAGGGCTTAGTGCGGCTTTCAGCTACCATATGCCACTGTCCTGAGTAAGGGGGGTGGGGCACCACTCACCCCCCTTACACATGCATTCATATAAGTTATGGGTCTGTTTTCTTGACAACAGGGATCACTAACTGGATTGCACTATGTTTGTTCAGTATTAGGTGACTACATGTAGAACACTGAGCACCTGAATCCACAGAAAATTCCACAGCTTATTTACTTTCTTCCCTCCTGCAACTTTATCTCCACCCATTTTAGTTGTAATCTCCTTCACTCTAATCCATCCTTATAATTTTCTCTCAGTAACTGTCTTCTTTACATCTTTTCCTGTACCTTATGCATTAGAATCTGGCAATCCGTCAACACGTTTCATAGTCTGCCACGTTGCAATGACAGAAGTATGTCAAGGACCAGATGTGTGCAGGGAAGAAGTCACAGCACATCTGGGTTCTGAATGTAGGCTGACTCTACGCTCTGGAAAAAAAATACTAGCATGGAAGTCTATCCAAAGAACACACATCTGGAAGACGTTAACTTGGAGAAAGAAGTAATGGGATTATTGGTGCTTAAAATTCTATTTTTTTTAATTGCTGTGAATGAAAACATTGTACATCCAGCAGTCAGTGCCAGTCCAGATGACCCGTAATAACACTATATATGATCTAAGCACTGCAGTCTAAACTGCCTGTCCATAGAAAGCAAGGCATGCCAGAGATAGTTACAAGTGTCTGCTGTATCATTTCTTTAATATATATTAAAGAAAGTTGTTGCGCACTTACGGACCACCTACTGTAAATGGCTATATCAATGATCTTACTGATTTGAACCCCGCTCAACTCATGTTTAGTGACACTCAGATACATAAATGTGAGATCAATGGAACCAGAAACTCAAAAAGTTTTATTGCACAACATCAGGAATGTTTTCCACATCAGAGGTGTCAATATGAGCCCCTTAGTCACTCAAAACACATCAAGATTGTTGTCACGTTCCGGCCATAAACATTGTAGCGGATCACGACTGACTGATGCAAGGGCTTCTGTGATGTGTCCTCGCAGATCATGCATGGTGGCTGGTAAGGGGGCATGTAAATTCTAACACTCTTTTAGACAAGAAAAAATCACAAGGTGTTAGGTCCGACGAACGTAGAGGCCAAGGAAGAAGTTCACTATCGTCACAACCTGCATGGCCAATCCATCTGTATGGTAGTTGACTATTGAGCCCACTTCTGACTTCATTGTGAAAATAGAGAGGGTTGGGGGCCCATCCTGTTGGAAGATGAATCCTGGGACTTCCTGTTATAGCTACAGAAGAAGCCATATTTGTAAGATGTCCAGGTAAGAAATCCCCCAGGATTGTTTCCTCATGGAAAAAAGAAGTAGCCTTAAGGTCCATTTAGACGGGACGAATGTCAGGCAAACTATGCCCAACACTCATCCCTGTGTGTCCTCACTCCCGTACTGTTGCACGGGAGCTAGTAGTGCTGGCTCACTCACAGAGCAGCCAGCATGGGGGTGGGGAGGCTGCAGGATATTTCTCTTCTCGTGCTCCCCCACCCCTCTCCATTAACTTAACATAGTGGCTGTTAAGTACTGAATGGCTGCTATTTACACTGAGCGATCAGCTCATCATCCATCATATTATGCTGCATAAACTATGGACCATGAGCTGATCGCTCAGTGTAAATAGCAGTTCAGTACTGAACGGCCGCTATGTTAAGTCAATGGAGAGGGGCGGGGAAGAGCAAGCAGTGAAATCTCCTCCAGCCGCCCTGCTGTGAGCTAGTGATACTAGCTCCTGTGCAGCAGCATGAGAGCTAGTATGTGCGGGGACAAGTGTCGGGCATCATTTGCCCAACAGTCGTCCAGTCTAAATGGACCTTTACACTTTCCTACAAGTTATAGCGCAAAACACATTCACCTTGGGGAAGTCGCACATAGGTTCCACATAGACATGTGGGGTTACTCTGCCCCAGATTCTGATATTACTTTTGTTAACTGTGCTGGAAAGGTGGAAGGCGGCTTCAACACTAAACACTACAACATTCTGGAGGCCAAAATAGAAAGCTTGATTTTACTCTCATTGCTTTTAATGGAAGTTGGAATCGTGAATCCCAAATCACAATTACCTTTTAAAATCGTGTCAGTCACTCCTGACCGGATTATTTAACTAATTGCTCAACACTCGTGTAAAGCACATTGTCGCTGGACTCTGTAGCTTTGAAAACCTGTTCTCCGGAGTGATAAATGACATTTCACTATCTGGCACTCTGAAAGAAAGTGAGGTGGTATGTCTGATCTCCTGATACGAATTTTACTGCGCAACACGCCCCTCACTTGAAAGTAAAGGACTTTCTGGTGGGGTTGCTACCCCACTGGAGGTACTGGGGGCATTGTTATCACTTGGGGCCACTGACCACTATTACTACTAGGACCACTAGTGGCTGCTATGACTACTGGGGGCACTATTACAAGTGAGGGTACTATTACCATTGGGGCTGCTGTTACTACAGGGGATTACTATTACTACCTGAGGGTCACTATTACTACTAAGGGTCACTAATTGATTGCCACTATTACTACTGGAGGCACTTATAGAGGGGGCAATTACTATAGGGCCACTGAAAGGGACATGATTACTATTTGGACCACTGCGGCTATCCACGTCCACTTGAAACTAAACCATCCATTTCTTTAGACCACCAGGGAAGTTTTATTTAGTATGAAACAGTTTTATCCTATTTTATATTGTCTAAACCTAGGTTCATTTTATAATCTAAAAAATATGATAAGTGAAATATTGCCACCAAGAGTGTCCATGGCCTATAATTTGATTCACTGGAAAGTCAATAAGGTGGTCCATTTCTTATACAACAATGAATTGTTGCAAGGCATGTTGGTTTGTAGAGTCATGGAAAATGACTGCTTATATAGTAACGAAATGTATACTTTTTTGCTGTATGCAAAACCAATCACGGCTCCTACCCCTGTTTCCCTGAAAATAAGACGGGGTCTTATATTAATTTTTGCTCCAAAACATTTCCCTTTTTTCCATAGCTGCCTGGATACTATTTTAATTGACATTTTCTATTGCCTGTAACTAGGGTTTATTTTTGGAGTAGGGCTTTATAGTTCAAGCATCTTCAAAAATCCAGAAAAATCATACTGCAACCTCAAAAACCCTAAAAAAATCATGTAGGGCTTATTTTCAGGGTAGGTCTTATTTTCCAGGAAACAGAGTATTACAATACTTGTGTTTTATTATGGGCAGAAAGTATGTAACCAAACTGTTATAGCTCAGGAAGTTGAGATTTGTAGGACCCAGTAAAGTAGATCTTTCCTGGTATGAGGGAATAGATTTTGACTCTACCAAGACATTATAAGTGCATGTGTTAAGCTGGTCGTAAGGCGGTAATACATGTTAGAAGAGTGTTGGCCAAACCAGATGTTTTCAGCTGGACCGATTCACCGATTGTAAGGTGGTGTCCAGATTCTCTCCCAATGGCAGACGTCGGGGGAAAGAAGGATTGGTTGTTTTTTTATTTCAACATTATCTTTTGTTCTCAAGAGAGGTAAGTCATCACCAGAGGTAGCAGCTCTTTACCTCCATCTCTCTATCGAGAACGCATGCATACCTACCTAAGTGTGAATGTGTATGGTGAGGTTGGGAGGTGTTGTTGGCTAAATGAGTGTTCGGTCGACGGCTATCTACAGTGTATGGCCGGCTTTATAAACAAGATATTTATTTGCAGATTATAGGTTGATCCAGGGAAGTAACTATAGGAGATGCAGGGGATGTGGATGCACCTGGGGCCAGAAGACTTAGGGGTCCCATAAGGCTTCTCTTTTCCATATAGGGAGCCCAGTACTATGACTAAAGCATTACAGTTGGGGGCCCCGTTACAGATTTTGCATCGGTGCCCAGGAGCTTCAAATTACGCCTCTGGGTAGGTCCAACTTATTTGAGCAGCATCTGCTACCCCAGACACCAAATTGTCAACAAATCTCAGCAAATTTAGCTAGATCTGTCAATGACCTGTAGCTAAATATCTCACATCTATGGCGTCTATGCCCAGCTATAGTGTTTAGTCATTGTGGGGTAAGCACTTCAATGTTACCGCCTAAAGAGAAGGCCAAGTCTCTCATGTAAAATGCTTGTGAGAGGAAGAGTGTAGGTGGACAGATGTATGTTTTTGTTTTTTAATGAAATCAATGTCTTGAAGATGAGTAAAAACTTTATTACTTCTCATGACCTAGAATAGCTGTCATGTGTCAGTGGGCGACTATCAGTGTGGGAAATGTTTAAATGGGAGGATGATTCATATGATAAAAAAGCATACAATGATATTATCACAAAGAATATTCTTGACAAACTCTGCAGTAATACTGAAAGGTGAATCATGATTATGTTCTGAAGTCATGTACATTACAGGAGAAATAAACGCGCTGGAGATGATTACTTTTTGTAACTAGATTTTATTAAGAGGGTTTTTTTTAGAAGACCAACAAAAATTACAGTAAAATATGGCCTTCAGGAAGGTCATTGTCACAGCTCATCCTGGGATGAGGGCAAGGGCGTAACTATAGGGGATGCAGGAGATACGGTTGCACTCGGGCCCAGGAGCCTTAGAGGGCCCATAAGGCCTCTCTTCTCCATATAGGAAGCCGAGTACTATGAATAAAGCATTATAGTTGGGGGCCCTGTTACAGATTTTGCATTGGGGCCCAGAAGCTTCAAGTTACGCCTCTGGATGAGGGTGATGTCACAGCGTCATCCTCGGTCCACGTGATCCACACGCTAATGCATGGTCAGTGTCATTTCGGTGCTGGATGCCAACATGATCATTTCTCTGTTAGTGTGTGGATGGATTGATTGGGTGGGAGGTGTGTCCTTACCAGCCAATCAGCACTTGTCTGTACACAAATAATGGAGATGGAACAGTACCTCCACAGTGCCACCTATTAGAAGGCAGCATTCCTTTAGGTCAAGTCTTTATACAAGCTTTGCAAAAATGATCAGGAATTGAAAGCAAAGCCAGACTCCATGCACAGACAGCTGTTTTGGGGTGTTTGCCCCTTATCAGTGTGCACCAGGATTCTGATTTTGCTAGAGGAAGGGCTGTGACAGGCCTCAGAAACGCTATATTTTCTCCTTAGGGAAAGCACCTAGATGGCGAGTAAGTAGACTTAAAGGCCATTCATGCTCCTCTGGGTAATATGCAAATAAGGGAGATGGAACAATTCCTCCACAGTGTCACCTTTTGGAAGGCAGCATTCCTTCAAGTCAATGTTTGACTCTTTATACAAGTCTTATATTACCTAGAGGAGCATGAATAGCCTTTTAAGTCTCCTCACTCCCTCACCGTCTAGGTGCTCTCCCTAAGGAGAAAAGATAGCGTTTCTGACCCATGTCTGTACACAGTTATGCTGGTTCCTCCCCACAGAGGATGCTGGTTATACTTCTAGTATGAAGGTGTTTCTGGTCAAGTTGGTGGCTCCTGTCCAGTTCCACAGTTCAGATAAGTCTGTTTGGCTTTAGTGCAATCTGGGTTGTTGTTACATTTATCTCCTGAGTACTGGTATATATGCATTGGTATATAATTTGGTTCTTTCTATGCTACAACTACACATATATTGTTATACGCTATTGCCATCATTATCTCTGTTTCCTACTAGTGAGATTAGTGAAAAATAAAAAGGAATGGGTGTCACAACTTTACCTCTCTGCCTAGTACACCATGCACATACCAACAGCCAACACAAGGTGTACCCCTAGCTATAACTGAGGAAGGGGGGTTGCCCCGAAATGCGTCTTTATGCTGGTTTAAAATACAGCTGAGAAGCTGAGCTTACTTCCTGTATTCTACTGAACTTTAGATTTCGGTCAGCTGTGCCTACAGCCATCATATTTTTTATTCACTAATCCATCAGAATAGTCTCCCCTGCCAGTGCGACTATCATTGGGTTGGCTGCACCCAAACAACTAGGTCTTTTCCGAGACCCACCATCTTAACAAGAGAGAAGAATCACATCTTCCGCATGGTCCTCTAGCTATAATTTTTCCAAATCACTAACCTATTCAGGTAGCTCCACCCCTATTTCAGTTTTTTTCACCTTTCTACTCCTCCTATTAATGAGAGTCAGGGCTGCCCCAGGCTCCTGACATGGGGTCGCCCTTATTAGGGTGAATGCTCTGCTTTTAGGTCACCTCGCATTAGTAAGTTAGCGATTCCACTTTTTCCCCACCTTTCGCTTTTGATATATATGCATTGTGTTATCCGCAATAGTATATTTTGTCTATATCCATCCTTTATGATGACAATATGTTATGTCCAATCTGGACAAGCTGTTTCGTGTGCAGCTTGGACGTTACAGTCATCCTCTCAAAGAAGAGGACCAATGTGCATAGGGTATAAGGGAATTGAAAATGATCATAGAAAAATCTTGTCTAGATCAAGGGTGGTCTTCTCAAAGTAGCAGTTTTTGAAAAGTTTTCACTCTATTATGGTTATCCTATTGACTTCTTATGGTTTGCGTCTAAGTGAAGCAGAAATAACCTCGACCAATCAGAAAGTAAACACTCAGAAATAAGATTTCCTAACGTAGCCAGATAATCGCGTGTGCACTGGAAAAACATACATCAATCATGGGAAAAAGAGAATGCCCTCTCCTTCAGTTCTATTTTTTTATGTATCACAGCCCTTAGTCTCTGTTCACATCTCGATTTTAGCTATGCACAGGTATATGTTGTGAGCATTGCTTGAAGCATACCTCCAAAGGAAGCCTCTGATGTACATCACTGTATAGGTATATACTGGCATACAATACCTATTGATTCACATCCTAAGAAAAAAGGATACCATGTGGAATACGCCTTTTTTGTTGTCTTCCTAATGTATGCCAAAAGGACACACTTTTGGCGTAAGCGAAGGACAAGTGGGCCTGTGGAACGTCGAAATTATACTTCAGGGAATATTCCTAATTGCATTGCCAAAAATGAGATTTGAATAGAGCCTAAAGAACAATTGCGCGCTCCTCTGCTCCTCATCAATGTCTACAACAAATAAACGTTGGTGAAAACAAAAAGCAGATTTCAATATGTCATATTTTTTTCTAAAAAGTAAACCAACATTCAGAGACAATACGGGGAAAAACAGATGCTTTTTATAATTTAGCAACATGCAGAATCACCTTCAGCAACAATAACTTGAAGTAATTGCTTTCTGTAGGAGATTATCAATCTCTCGTAAAGCTTTGGCGAAATTTTTCCTTACAATATTACTTTAGTTCATTGCTGTTTGAGGAAATTGGTGTAGGCACAGCTCTCTTAACCCCTTAGTGATGCGGCCTATTTTGGTCATAAGGACGCGATAATTTTTTATTTTAATCTCCACTTTTCAAAAGCCATAAGTTTTTTATTTTTTCGTCAACATGGCCCCATAAGGGCTTGTTTTTTTGCATGGCGAGCTGTAGTTTTGATTGGTACCAGTGTCAATCATGCAGTATAAGGGCTCGGTCAGACAAGCGTTGTTTTTGGGTGCACAAAAAGAGCGCTTTTAAAAGAACCAATGGGTTCCTATAGAAATGCTCACATGAGAGAATGTAGTAGCGCAAAACAGTGCACACCTGACAAAGATAGAACATATCTTTGGTGCGCTGTGCAGGAGTTTCCATTGACTCCTATGGGAGCTGGGGTGAGTGGAAACTCCTGCGCTCGGAATAGATTCCCCACTGCTTACAGCGGGGCATTTAAAAAGGTGTTGCCCAGAAGCACATTTTAAATGTCCTGCTGTAAACTTTTGTTAGTCCCCACAGGGATGAGGGGACACCCCGAGGGTTCCATTACAGGAATTTACAACAGGACATTTAAAATTTGCTTCTGGGCAACACCTTTTAAAATGCTCTGCTGTTAGCTGTGGGGTAATCCTGCCCCCAAATTCACGCCGGGGTTGCCTGCAGCCCATTTCTTTCAATGGGGTGGCTGCAGCGCCAGCCCCATTGAAAGCCATGGGAGAAGATCGTAATCCTCTGCCACAGCTGTGACAGCTGTGGCAGGGGATTCCTTCATCCCCATGCGGAGTCCCTTTGTCACTGAATACTGTGGCAGTGCTGTCATAGTGTTCAGTGATGAGGGGACTCCCCGCGGGGATATTTTATGTGCAGCATGGACCTTCCCGAGGCACGGATGCCCTATCTTTTGCAGGTGCAAAGATTTTGCGCCTGTAAAAGACGGACATGTGAACACTACATAGGGAAGCAATGGTCCTATCAGACGCGCTTTTTTCTGTGCAAATAGGTATGTGCAAAAAAGCTCTCATCTGACTGAGCCCTCAAGATATTAAGAGAAGGTTTGGGGGTTTACAGATGCCTTATACTGTTTTGTACCTGGCACAGCTGAAAGTTGTGATGTGGGGGGAGACTTTTTTCTTTGGTAATTCTGGAGATGCCGTCCCCTGAATGGATAAACATGAGCAACATTTACCATATTTTTTGTTCTATAAGACGCACCGGACAATAAAACGCACCCACGTTTTAGAGGTGGAAAATAGGGAAAAAATACTCAGAACTTACCAAGGGACAGTGCAGGGTATAGTACCGGGTGACAGAGCAGAAGGAGTAGCAGAGCTCTGAGACACCGGCACTTGTGTACGGGCCGAGGAAGGGAAGAATCCAATTGGTGGAGGCGGGGGAGCAGCAGCAGCAATTCTCGCCGGCACTCACCACCAAGCAGCGGTATGATCGTTCGTTTGTTTGCACAATTACAAATTTGTTTGCACAACCGTGATTTAGTTCTCACAATCACGCTTTAAACTTGCGATTGTGCATGAAACTCGCAATTTCGCCGGAAACCTTGAATTTTGGTACTTTTGCATTATTAGACGCGCTGACTTTTTCTCCCCACTTTGGGGGGAGGAAAAGTGCATCTTATAGAGTGGAAAATACAGTATATAATAGTAATAAGTAGTCCTTTTTACTAGTTTATTATTACCATAGTGGTGTATTTTACTTCTTAAAATGAGATTATTTGTTGGATAGGTGGGACGCTCCTGGATACTTCTCCTTAGTATTAGTGATCTTAAGGCCCATTTACACACAAAGATGATCGCTCAAAATTCGTTCAAAAGATAAGGAGAATGACAGTTTGAGGGATCATTTTGCATAAGCTGCTAATGGGCACTAATGCCTGGTAGCAGCTTATTACCTTCATTTGCATGTAAAGTAGCCTCTTTAGCTGTATGCAGAGAACAGCAGGTGGTCTGTTCTCTGCATACAGTTTCTTTGTTCTGCCCGGCTGCAAGCTGAATTCAATGTAATCAGCGCTCCCTGTGGAGAACACAGCATGCGGTCCCTGATATGAGATCTCCTGTTGATTGATTGAACTTTATGCTCACCTAAAAATCATCGTCCAACGAAGAGTAAAAGATGGGAGCATTTACACACAACAATTATCACTTATTATCAAACGTAATCTTTTGAGCGAATTTTGAGCAACAATTGTTGCGTGTAAATAGGGCTTTACTGTGATATTGGGATTTTTTTTACCCTTATCACTACACATAGGTGATTAGAGCCCTAGGGGATGTGGGGATGTTTGTATGGGGTTGGGTGTGGCAGGCTGTTTTTTTTTTTTCCTCCTCCTTTACCATACAATGCAACCGTCATCTTAAATTATATGTAAAACATAAATAATGAATATCATTTACCATGGTTCAAGAGGTTAATATAATTTCATGGAATGTGCATGTTATGGGGGATTTAACCAAACTATATGCTGTTTTTTCATTAGTTCCACAATTTCAACCAACCATTGTTTGTCTATTAGAAACACATTTAACAAAAGTTACTGTACGCTTGGTTCACCATTCTGTATGGGCACATTCTTTTCATTCTGTGTACTTCTCATGGATTAAGTGTACTGATTCATAAAAATATCTCTTTTACATGTGAGTCATCTTTTATAGATTCCATGGGGAGGTTTTATTGTGCAAAAGAAATATTGTTCGGTGGCAATATATATATCTCCCCTCCGTAATCCAGCAAATGTATTAAGAGGGTGATGGAATCTGTGGCTATGTTCCCTGCTGTTCCTATGTTAATTGTGGGCAATTATAATAATTGTCTGGATCCCTGTTTGGAAAGATTTAATAAAGGCCCTAGAGTAGCTTATTCTTCCCCAACTGCTTTTGCATGCTTATTAATGGAATTAGGTTTGTGTGGTTGAGAAATCCAGAAGTTCGACAATAGTCTTGTTATTCCAGGTCACATAATACACTTTCTAGAATACATCTACCAATAGATACTCCATCTATGCTTTCTTATATTTCTACAGTGGAATATCTACCATAAATGGTGTCTGATCATTCTCCACTATACTTGTCTTGATTATGAATGGTGAAATATCTGTTTTCGGTACAGTTCAGAGGCTAAATGCCTTTTGGTAAAACCTGTTTGCTAATAATGCTAGAAGGTTCTAATTTTTCAGATTAATATTGGCTCTTCCTCAATGTCTATGGTGTGGGATGCTATGAAGGCATTTTTTATACATGGTCATTATATACAGAAGATTAGTTTACATAAGTCTATATCTCAGGATTGCACTGGGGCCTTTCATTGATGAGCTTTAGATGCTGAGTAGAGATGAGCGAACACCAAAATGTTCGGGTGTTCGTTATTCGGAACGAACTTCCCGCGATGCTCGAGGGTTCGTTTCGAACAACGAACCCCATTGAAGTCAATGGGCGACCAGAGCATTTTTGTATTTCGCCGATGCTCGCTAAGGTTTTCATGTGTGAAAATCTGGGCAATTCAAGAAAGTGATGGGAATGACACAGTGACGGATAGGGCAGGCGAGGGGCTACATGGTGGGCTGCATCTCAAGTTCACAGGTCCCACTATTAAGCCACAATAGCGGCAAGAGTGCCCCCCCCCCCCACTGTCAGCATAAAGATCGTCCTCCTCTGGCACAGCTGTAACAGCTGTAGCAGAGAAGAACGATGTTTGCCCATTGAATTCAATGGAGCGGCAATACAGCATGTTCCACTGAATGCAATGGGCTGCCCGCGATCGCAGGATGAATGGTCGGAAAGGGGTTAAATATATAACCCCTTTCCTGCAATTCATCCAGAAATGTGTTACACTAAAAATATATACCGGCGTATAAGGCGACCGGGCGTATAAGACGACCCCCCAACTGTCACCTTATACGCCGGCAATACAGTGGAGCAAAGAATAAAAAGCATTACTTACGTTTTTAGATGATCTGCGGCGCTCCTGCAGGCTGTCACTCCCTCCTAATCCACGGCAGACAAGCTTTCTCTATGAAAGGCTTTAAATCCCTGCCTCCAGAAAGACACGTGCCTTCAGCCAATCACAGCCAATGACAATGATGTCATTGAATGGCTGTGATTGGCTGTGTTTCTGGAGGTGGGGATTTCAAGCCTTGAAATCCCCGCCTCCAGAAACACAGCCAATCACAGCCATTCAATGACATCATTGTCATTGGCTGTGATTGGCTGAAGGCACGTGTGCTTCTGGAGGCAGGGATTTAAAGTCTTTCGTGGAGAAAGCAATACTCTGCCGTGGACCAGGAGGGAGTGACAGCCTGCAGGAGCGCCGCAGATCATCTAAAAACGTAAGTAATGATTTTTATTCTTTGCTCCACTGTATTACCGGCGTATAAGGTGACAGTTGGGGGGTCGTCTTATACGCCCCGTCGCCTTATACGCCGGTATATATTTTTAGTGTAACACATTTCTGGATGAATTGCAGGAAAGGGGTTATATATTTAACCCCTTTCCGACCATTCATCCTGCGATCGCCGGCAGCCCATTGCATTCAGTGGAACATGCTGTATTGCCGCTCCATTGAATTCAATGGGCAAACATCGTTCTTCTCTGCTACAGCTGTTACAGCTGTGCCAGAGAAGAAGGATTTGTCTTCTATATGTTCTCAATGGGGTCAGCGCTGCTGCCGCTGGCCCCATTGAGCGCATATAGAATGCATCCATAGCGAACCGCGGGAGGGGCAGACTTTCATATCAGGCGGACACCTTATCTCCCCAGCCACTCACAGCAGGGGGGTGGTATAGGGCTTAAACGTTGCAGGGGGAAGTTGTAATGCCTTCCCTGTCTTTATATTGGCCAAAAAAAAGCGCTAACGTCTCAGGGAAGAAAGTTTAAGTAACCCGGACACCGCATGGTGTTCGTTACGGATAACGAACATACCGAACACCCTAATATTCGCACGAATATCAAGCTCGGAAGAACACGTTCGCTCATCTCTAATGCTGAGCAAGCATATGTATATTCTCCCACTAGGTGGAAATCAATTGGAAAGAGGTACTGTCTCAATTTGTGGATTATCTGAGAGGTGTTGCAAAAAATAACTGTCTTTTTATGAAGCAGAACATCTTTCTGGAAAAGGAAGCAGGGAGTTGTATTTTGACTTCTTTAATTTAGCCGCATCTTATGTGGCAGCATTGAGAAGGCCTGACAATTCTCTGGTTATAAAGAAGGGTTAAATTTTAAAAACCTATGTGCTTCTAAGTTAAGTATGGATTGTGAAGACTTTTTTTGAATATTTGGTTTGGGTGCAATTGCTAATTTTGTTTGATGATCAGAGAGTGATGATGGAGGTTCCTTTGACACTGAATGAGTTAAGGGATGCAGTAGCAGCACTTGCTAATGAAAAGTCACCTGGGTTGAATGGTCTTCCAAATGAATTTTTTAAGCACTATCAGGATATGCTTCTGCTACATTTATTGATGGTGTTTAATGAATCTTTGCATGAAGGCACACTTCCACCACAAATGAGAAATTCTATAATTGTCTTAGTTCTTAAACCAGGAAAGGATGTGTCTCTTCCCGACTCCTACTGTCCAATATCTTGGTTGAACACAGATGTTTAAATCTTAGCAAAGGTACTTGCGGATAGATTACTTTTAGTAATTACTCATTTAATACATGAGGATCAGTCTGGCTTTACACCAAACAAATCAACTGCTATTAATTTAAGGAGGTTATATCGGAATCTTCAGGCCGATCATCAAGTTTCTAAGAGCAGGGCTGTTTTTTCACTCAAAGCTGCCAAAGCTTTTGACAGAGTCAAATGGCATCATTTGTGGGCTGTTCTTCATAGATGAGTCTTGGTGAGAAATATTTGGCACGTGTTAACCTGCTCTATTTAATGCCAGAGGCAGGAGTTAGGGTAAATGCTCCTATTTCGGGATGGTGTTAGACAGTGGAATAAGGTAGAGTGTCCCATCTTCTCTTTACCTTGGCAATTGAGCCCCTGGCTGATTTGATAAGGAATCACTTGATATAGTTGGATTATATTATGGAAAAATTGAGGAATTCTCAACTATATGTAGATGATCTGTTGTATGCAAGGGATGTGAGTAGATCAATGAGTCCTATTTTGTCCATTTTATATATATAATGGTAAGATGTTGGGTCTCACTATTAACTGAGGGAAATCTTTAAGTCTTCCTTTAGATCCCTTGTTGGTGAACTATTCATTGGAACATTACAAATGGTGAAGAAATTCAAATATTTGGGAGTTATGGCTGCTTCTAAGCCTCAAGACTATATCTGCCAATCTGCTTCTATGGTTACGAAGGTTTGAGGATGAGGTCAAGTTCTAGAATCGTCTCCCATTGTTGATAATTAGCAGTGGAAATCTTATCAAAAGGGTTTTGATGACACAACTCCTTTATATACTTCAAAACTCTCTAGTTTGAATTCCAACACAATATTTTTTTTAGATTCCATACAATACTTAGAAGTTTATTATGGAATACGAAATCTGCTAGAACTAAATTGGAGACCCTTTAAAAGGACAGACAGTCTGGAAGTTTGGCAATTCCAAATATCTGGATATATTTTTTTGCATCTCAATTGCAACCATTAAAGGGTTGGGGAGAAAGAAATTCAGGTGGGGTTGAATGGCAGATTGCTTTCTAAAATGACATATTGTTGTATTCCTTTAACGGTATGTGAGAGAGGGATGAAGGGCGGAAAAAAGGGACTATATCTTACAATTATTTTAATAGTTAAATTATGGAATTAATTTAAGCAGACTTTTTTTTGGTTGGAGTGATTTTTACCATGAGAGTAGAGGGGTAATCTTTTTGGAACAGAAACATTCTGGGGGTCTTTTTTTATAGTGCTGAAGAATTTAGGGAGCTTCATGATGTTCCCCATAGTTATATTTCCAGTTCCTTCAGTTACGAGATTCATTTGCTGCCAAGGCCCAGTTGATATCTGTGCTTACAGTTCAACACCCTTTGGTTAATTTTCTTGGGTGTTCTGGAACTTTGAAGGGTGTAATATCTTATTTATATATACAGATGCTTTTTTACTATTCACAGCAATTCCCAATAAGGGTGCCTTCACACTGGCAATGAAATCGCACAATTTCCCACCACTGCGAGGCTCCAAGAAATTGCAAAAGTATGAAGCCAATGGCTTCAAATGGTTCCATGCACATGTGCGATGTTTTAACGCTTGTGATGCAGTGGCATGTCCATTTTTTTAGCGATCTTGTCCTATAGCTTCTAATGGAGCCAGCGGCAGCAGCACCAGCCCCATTGAAAAGCAATGGGAGATACTCGCGATGCTCTGCCACTGTTGTGACAGCAGTGGCAGGGACTCCTGCGGCGAGGATTTTTGGGGGGAGGGGAGGGGGCTTGAAATATAAGCCCGCCCCCCTTCTTGAAAATAATCAATGTACTGTAGAAAAAAAAAAATATTAATACATCACCTTGTAAGTGCAGTCATCTCTGGCGCATCTTCTAGCAGGTCCCACTCACTCTTCTTCTCCTTCTCTTCTGGCCGGGGATTTAAAAATCCCTGTCTCTTGAAAGCGCTGCCTTTGATTGGCTAAGCGCTGTGACCAATCAGAGGCAGCGCTCAGCTGTCATTTTACACTTTTTTTGTTGGGGGTGAGGGTGATTAGGATTTGTTTAAATATAATTATGATTAATTGCATTGTTTGAGTGGGGTAACGATATATTTTATGTATTGTGACAGTGCAGTAGCAAGAGTGGCCTGTAGGGGGCCTCTGAGCACAGTCACTGTGTTTGGTTTAGTGAACCTGCACCTGCAAGGGTGCGGCTACACAGTTTAAATTTCCCCTCCCTCACAAACTCAGGATCCATTAAAGCCCATGGGGCCTGAGGTCTACATAGACCTGATGCTGGTCTGTGAGGGATCTGAAAGCACGGAGTGGACAGGGGGTAGTCGTCCTCTGGCTCATCGCCTGTCGGGGTGAAGTCACCTTCCTGAAAGGTCCGCTGGAAGAAGCGGTACGTGTTGCTGTGTGCACTGTTACGGACAAGAGTGTGAAGTTGCATATGATATGCTGGACTGTATGTAGACCGAATTCCTTTGCTGTGTTGAAATAAATGCTGGAGGAACCAGCATTTGGACTTTACCCTGTTTCTGGACATCATTACGGTGCTGCCCCCCCTGGGCAGGGGAAAGTAAGCACGAGATCCCGGGCAAGTAACCCCAACTTGCCACAGTATATTATGCTTTTGCATGTATAAATATGTAGAAATTAACGGGTAAGGCCCAATATCCACAGGCGGATTTGATTTGTGGAACCCGCGCGGGAGATCTGCAAATCATGCCTCCGATACAGATGCATTAGCATCCTCAAAACAGTTAAAAGCATGTTTATGTAATGGTTTCCCGGCATGCGGATCACACACGCGGGAAGAAATCACAGCTTGCTCCGTGCTGAAGAAAGAATATCCGGCCGGCACAGAGAAGACCCGCGCTAGAGCTGGACAGGTAAGAAAATGTCTTTTTTCTGTCCATGTCTGTGGGCACGGCTGGATTCCACTACGGGATTCAGCAGATGGAATCCATGTGTGCAAGTGGACATTGGGCCTAATTGTATTCAAAATTCTAACGTCAATAAAAAATTATCCGATTTAAAAACACACACAAAAAATAATGACAACATATCATATGTGTCCCACTGTTGCTGTCAAGAATAACTCTTACCATAACCATGGCAGGAGAAACCAAACTTCTCTACCGCCAGAACTGAATGCAGGAACATTGAAAACTTCTTCAAGGGAAAGCCTAGGCCGTTACAGTGTATGCTCTATATACATAACATGAACATGATCATTATATTTATAGCCCCTCAATGCTTCTGCACTGACAGATATTATCAGTTCTCAAAGAGCAACAAGCTGGAAATAACACAGTTTATACGTTTCTACACATTAGTCCAAGTAAAACATCAGTACTTTTACAGTCATGCTACCATATTCTTTTTAGAGAGAAGGGTCTGTTTCCTTCTGACCTTCCATGGAAGCCAAGTATAATAGCCTCAGTTCTGGAAACTAGTCAAGGAAGAGCCAGGAGTCAGCAATGGGAGGTCTCAGTTTGCAGTACAGATGGTTGAGGTGGGAGCGTAGTCGGAAGGGAAGCCAGAAGTCAGTAGCTGGAGGTCTTGCAGAAACAGCAGAGGAACAGGCAAGTAAAGCTTGATCAAATGGTGCTGTGGAGCAGAATAATCACGCAAGGAAGGAAGAATCAGGGCCAGGTTTATATAGTAAGCCTAATCTGAGACAGAGGCGGGGTCAGAACCAGGAGGCAGGAACTGGATAACCGGGATCATGGAACAAGGCTGAGAGTCATGCAGGGGAACTGTTCACAGACTGGATAGCTCAACAGGAAGAGCCACCGGCTGGAGTACAGGCGGTCCCAGGGTCAATTCCTGATATATGGGGAATTTCAGATAGTTGATGAGATTGCCTTATACTCCAGCCCAGACTGACTAGCAGCAACAATTGCTGCTCTGTGGTCATGACCGATGTCCTTTCTTCTTAGCATGATCCACCTTACTGCTCCAGAACACCAAACTGCCAGAAATTCTGTTTTTATAGGTGTAGTCACACCTGTTGATGATTCAATATTCTTATATATTTGATTAGCAACACCTGGTTGCTAACCATTCTCTAAAATAGGCACTACACAGAGCAGTCACCGCACAGCTGGGTTGCGGCAGCAATTTGTCCGGTAACCCCACCGCTGATAGGGGTCTGTGTAGCTGACTGATAAGTTAGGAGTCATGGACAACTTTGGAAGGTAATTTTCTTTTCACTAAAATGCAAGTATTTTGGGATGACAATCATTTTGGCATTGGGGTTTAATTACAAATTTTGCACTGTTTGTCTTCTAAAAATTCTACATATCACTGCATATAGACACTGCCATCTAAGTCTCAATAGGAGATCTGTCAGTGAAGCTAGATTGATGGCTCAGTTTCCCTCTGCTCTCTCCTCTCCTGCATATCTTAGCTAATTTATGACCACAACAAAGTTTATCTTCTTTGTGGTCATTAATTAGCTTAGAAAGCATTCAGGAGAGCAGAGATAAGAGCTGAAAACTAAGCCCCATGTCTACCTTCACTGACAGATTTCCTACTACTTAGACTGCAGTGTCTATATACAGTGATACGAAGAAGAAGCTGTATAAGGCAAATTGTGCAATATTTTTAATTCAACTGACTTGTAAAAATGATTGTCAGCAAATGCATGTATTTAAGCAGCAGGTTGTTAATGGCTACACAGCTTCAAGCCACATGGCCATTAATAACTTACAGATAGTGAAGACTTAACTCGTCAGTCAGCCCTATGAACCTGCAGCACCAGTGGGGTTGTCGACTGTGTTGCTGCCACTACCCAGCCATGTAGCAGCCGTACAGCTACCGCTACGTGGAGTCATACTCTTACAACAAACTTGTACTTATGTGATAGCTAGAGATGAGTGAGCCTACTCGGTAAGGCAGTTACTCGAGCGAGCATCGCTCTTCTCGAGTAACTGCTCAGTATCCGAGCAGGCTCGGGTGGGTTGTGGGGGGAAGTGGAGCGCGAGGAAGAGTGAGAGAGATCTCTCTCTCTTCCCCCCGCTCACCCCCGCAGCCCACCCAAGCCTGCTCGGAGCACTAAGCAGTTACTCGAGAAGAGCGATGCTCGCTCGAGTAACTGCCTTACCAAGTAGGCTCGCTCATCTCTAGTGATAGCCAATGTGTAAGAGCGATTAGAAAATGATAGTCAGGTAAATGATATTTTGCTAGAGTTTGTTGAACAAGATGGCATAGAATGCTTATGTGCAGTTAGGAAAGGGACGCAGATATAAATATTATGTAGGAAAGTGATGTAACCACGGATGTCTACTGGGAAAATGCTATAACGATTGATACTTGTTATGTAAGTCATGAGGTTTATTGCATATTGCCAGTGTGCATTATGTTTCTGATTTATGTAACCATCTCTGTCACGATCCATGTGAACATTTTATCACTGGTCCAGGGATTTTTCTGATTGCCAGATTGGAGTCAGGAAGGATTTTTTTCTCTTAAATTGGGAAAATTGGCTTCTACCTCATTTGTTGTTTTTTTTTTTACTTTCCTCTGGATCAACATTGGGGGGTGATAGGCTGAACTGGGTGGACATATGTCTTTTTTTGGCCTTACGTATGTCTTTTTCCTAGACTTGGTGGCCATTGGAAGGTACACATGACTAGGTCACTACGCTAGATGGGGCATGTGGGTCTAAAGAATACATCATACCGCTCAAGGTGGTGCCTGTTTAGGTAAAAAAGCTGGTGTGTGGCACATAGGTTGTTATCGTGTTGGTCATCTTAGTGAAGTGCACAAGCAAGGTTTGGTGGACATGAGTCATGTGCCACGAGAGGAATTCTGGAAGCCTGTTCAGTGGTCCAGTGCAGCCTGAACATGTTAGCAAGGAGAGAATCCCTGGAGACACCTGTTTGAAGAAAAGCTGCTCACTTGGTTGAATCATTGTAGCTAGGGTAGCACTGGTCATTGACCCGCTATGTTGTTAAGTCAGATAGAGCCGTACACCATCAAGACTTTTAGTTTGTACCATTGAGAGCCATGTTGAGTGTCAGTGGAGTCACGACAGGCCTGCTGTGTGTATAAAGAGATTGGGAATAGCCAAAAAGGCTGCATATACCAAGAGATTGCAAATAGTTAAAAAGACTGTACTTGATTCTGCAGGGTTTGCCAGGTTTACACAGTATTGCTAAGATTCCAGAGTCTGTATTGAGTATTACAGAGTAGATTGCCAAAGTATCTGAAACTGTGTTACAACATTCTGAAACTGCGTGCCAAGTTCAAGTGACTGTAGCACCAATTCAGTTGCAAAGTAAAGACTGTTATTATTTACTGCCACATACGCTCAATCTTACCTGCACAAGGGGGTCTCCCACAAATGTGAGTACTAGCAAAAGTACAAATCACATTATTCACCTAGAATGAAGTTTTGTGCTAAAAAATGCTATAAAGTGTGGGCCCCTGGTCATCACACTTCTTTTTAACTTGCTATCTACTGCTTATTTTCATGTGCAACCCGTCTCCAGCTGCAGAAACACCAAAACTATAAGAAGTGGGAAGGGTATTTATTTCTGCTGTCTCCTGCTGCCCATAAATGTTTGTGTAGAGGTAAGGAGGAGGAGCGAGCTGTTGGAGGGAGAGAAGTAGAGAAGCTGACACAGAGAAGTTGCTGCAGTTAATATTAAGTGATTTATCTCACTTCAGTGCTGGAGTCACATCTACACTGCTCAGTACTGCAGTATTATGTTCTCCAGGGTGCTTTTACTTCAGCCCCATTCACATGCAACAATTATCGCTCAAAATTTGTTCAAACAATGGCATATGAGGGATAATCATTGGTGTAAATGCTACCATCATTTACTTTTCAGCTGAATGATGATTCTAAGGTGAGCTCAAAATCCATTGTTCAATCAGAGAGTAGATAAAAGCAGACCGCACCCTGTGTTCTGTATAGGAGTGGAAGATTACATTGTATTGAGCTGACCGCCCATGCCAGAACAATAGAGCTGTGTGCAGAGCTCAGACCACCAGCTGAGCTCCGCAAACAGCTCTGGGATGCTCATTTACATGCAAATGAAGATTCTAAAGTGCTAATGGCCTTTATGCAAAACGATCACTAAAACTGTCAAGCTTTCAATCATTTGAAAGATTGTCTTTGCTTGTAAGTGGGCCGTTATGTTTGGGACAAAGAGACAGAGAAGCAAATATTCTGCTCCCTTATGTATGTTGTGTATCTGAACCATCATAGCAACTAGTCTCCACCGACCAGCTTACGAAAAACTGAAAATTAGTGATGGAGCCTGTAGAGGAGAAAACGGGTGAAACATTATATATACAAGTAGTATAGGGGTCAAAAATAGTGTTATTCCTCATGCACACATATGACAGCTTATTTTAACAAGTCATCCAAAAGTGTGCTTGTGAAAGCAGGAAGGGTTAACCTATTTATTTCCAACATCATTTCTGAATGTTGATCTACTTTTTGGAAAAAGTAATGACATATTGTAAACTGTTGTGCTTTTTTTTTGTTGTCGCCAGAGGTTAAACATTGAGGACCCCACGAAAAAAGTTTAGGCCTAGATAAATAAAACCATAGAATTGATGTAGGTGTTTCTTTATTTTTGCCATAGCTTCCCATGATATTATTTACACAGCGTAATGCTAAAACTTGTTCTAGAGCTTATCCTAACTGAAAATTCATATCAGACATAAATATTTATATGTCATTTATATACATAACAATAGATCCCCGGCTGACATTGATGTACCAAGATTCGACATCTGAATTTCTAAGGACTTTTAAATTACTTTTCAAGCAGATAAAAGGCACGGTAATAACGCCGTATAATGAGGACAGGAAAAGATAAGCAAATGGGAAAATACTAATTTTCTCCCAAAACAATTCTATAGCACAGAGATTGTGTTCTTTCACATTGACTATAATAAGCAGGTTGCTGTAACCTAACTATTGACCTCATATCCACTCAGCAGAAGTATACATATCTTTCTAAATCAGTCATTTATTGCCTCGTGTGGGAATGTACTACTTAGTGCCCTCAACTTCATATTTATACCAACAGTGATTTACCAGGTTAATGTATTGGACTGTTTTCAGAAATTATTCTGCAACTTCCCATCTCCGTTGCATTATTCCTACCACTCTTATTACTTTAGGAGATGATCTCAGCCAAGCTAGCTCATTCCATTACTACAATGGTGCATAAATGGGGAATTTCGGACCAACCTGGTCCAAAAAAAGGCAGTGCCAAATGCTGGGACCCCTTCCACAATTCTCGGAAAGAAGGGGCTATAGTGCAGTTTTTTAAGTGAATGTTAGTCTAAGCAGTTGAGCCCCCACTGATCAGAAAGTTATGGCATCTCTTAAAGTCCTTTTATACGGGACAATTATTATTTTTCATGCTCGTTCACCCACTAGTTGGGCGGTGTAAAGCAATCAACAGTCGTTCGTTGGCTGATGGTTCAGTTTCATAAAAATGCTCCTTGCTTGGTAGATCTTCTTGAGATGTACAGCTGCCTTAAGGGGACGAATGATGTTAGTCCTCATAAGCCAATGTTTAGCCCGTGAAAAGAAAATGAAACAAGTGCTGATGGACATGCGGATCGATCGGCACTCATTACATCGTGCCAAGAATTTGGCCCATGTTGATGTGCCACTATTGTTATGCCATTTGTTCTTCTGGTGGAAAAGCCTCTTTAGCACTCAACAAGGTTTACTACTTCTATATGATCCTCTTCACATATTGACATTACACTATCGTACTATTCTATGAAAATTTAGGCTACTGTCAAACAAAGGCACAGCAGGAGGTGAAAAGGTGGTGGCAACTAAATTAACAAAGCATGTTTTTGGCAATGCCAAAGGGAACTATGGTAATTACCATTAGTGGTTGTCTTCTTCATAACTGCACCATCTTGCAAGCCAAGATAACTCCGTAATGTATGAATGAGATATGAGAAGAGTTCCTACAGTAGAAGAACCAGAGTTTTAAACAGCCATGTTTTTATTATTTATTTGGAGGTGAAATGCAGTTTCAAGCAAAGTAAAACTTAGAAATTAATGATTATTATCATATAAGCCCCAGGAACAAAGGGGGAAATTTACTAAGCCTGGCATTTCTGGCGCCAGGCTTAGTACAGTTGACCTGGTGCGCCTCTTCATGTATTCAGCACATCCCCGGGTCCTCGAAGAAATGTGTGGCCGGTTCGACCTGGCGTATATTCCTGCTATAATTTACACCAGTTTTTCGTGTAAATGATTCATAAAATTGTTGGTCCAATCACGTGTAAATCTTTTTAAGGGAGGTTTTTTTTTTTGGCTCGGAAAGCAGTTGCCCTCAAATGGATGGCTGACGAGTCTCCATCCATATCGGGATGGAAGCGCCTGGTTATCTGTATTGCCGATGTGAGGGGTTAATTCTAGATTTTCCCCTGTCTCAAAATAAATAAGAAAAATACATTTAATTTCTCTTCCAAACTTACTCTTTATCTTTCTGCTTCTCACTATATGACCCTGAATCTTGTCTTATCAGTGCTTTCCCAATGCATCCTGTTCTCTGTACATGTTCTGAGAACCTTATCCTAGGACATTTTTGCTTTGATACAGTTGTTACAGAGTGTTGATATATTGTTCATGTAGGAGACGTCTTTGAAGGACATATTGTTCATTAAAATCTCCAGATGTCCAGCGACCTTAGGCATGCGCAGTAATTAGATCATTACGTAAGCAAATTTCCTCTATAACCTCTGTAACTCTGTTGAATAAACTTCACTTCGCTTATGACAATCCCATGGTGCATGTGGCTGTCCATTTGCATCGTCTGAGTACTCACATCTAAGACTAATTCGGAAGCAGACAGCATCAGCTGAACGGTCTGTTTGACCCCCTACAATACTTGGTGCTCCAACGAGGGGCAGAAGTTAACTCCTTACCTGCAGCTAATACCTGACAACCCTATGGGACCCCAGATCTACAAAACACCGGTGTAAGGTAAGCCCTTGACTTACCACTTCAGCTCTGGGTTCCCCTGACTTCAGTCACGTGTCGATGGGAAGGTAAGTCGCTGCATGTTTATAGGACACTTCTGCCTGTTATTTACGGTGTTCTTAGTAACCGTGCTAGACGGAAGAACCCTTGTGTGTATATTGCCATGCTGTGTGCTGTAGAAATTATTGTTTTTTTTTTGCTGGACTCCTAATGTTAGCTGTAATTTGTAATAAGATTATTAAAAGCCACCCAGCAAGGCAAGCCGTGGTCCTTCCTCTATCCCCGTAAGAAGTAATATATATATTCGTAATATATTGCGAAAAAATATCCTGCCCGTTGCAGACGAGGCAGAAGGGACTGAAAAGTCCAAAGTATTTCTGCCAGTTGCGGACTTGCAGAAGAGAAATATCCTGCCAATACTTACTTGGCAGGAGAGCCCTCAAATATCCTGCCCCGTTGCAGACGTAGGCAGAAGGGACTTAAAAGTCCATAGTATCCTGCCAATTGCGGACTCGGCAGTAGGGACAATAGTGGTAAATCGAGAGGTAAGTCCATAGTTAGAATGGGGTCTCAGACTTTCCTGACACCCATTGAGATAATAAGATTGGGGGAAGGGAAGGACATCTGTAGGCAAGCCTATAAAATATATAAATAGATAGGTAAAACGGCGGGAACCTTTAACTATGAGTTCTGGCAATAGTACGGGAGAAAGCAAGTCAGCCGTGGGGAGAGAAGGTAGCAAGTTGTTGAGAAAAGCAGGTTAGAATTTTGGGAATCTTAGACCAACAAGTTTGGGAAAAATTCAGAGATAGTCAAAGGTTGGATAAAGTATGTTAGATAGATGGATTGAGGCAAGTGTAGATACGGCAGTTATCAGAGAAAGGGAATTCTTTTATAGTTTGTGTTCCTTTGGGACATAAAGCAAGTTTATGCAGAATCTGTGGATAATTATGTGACAAATAACCAATATTATTTGTCTCGTATGTCTTGATGTCATGTAATCTAATCTTTGTTATATGTCTTAGTCTTCTTTGTCCTTTTTTTATGTGTTTAACTATTCCCCTGCCGTCTGTGTTTGATAGTCTGTGCAGAGAAATATACCTCTTATAATTACTAAGGGTTAATGTTGTTAGAGTCTGAATGTTCTGGCTGCTTTCCAAAAATCTGTTTCATAGAGAGGTAAAATTCAAAGTCATAGAAGAAAGACAGACGTTGAATGAATTACGTGAATTATATGGTTTTAAAAATAGAATATATATAGGGATTTTAAGGTATATTTTTGCTTTTTATGTAAATGTCAGTTCTGTGATTGGTTGGATGTGTGCATGATTGCAAAATGTGTGTTCCTTTTTTTTTTTTTTTTTGGACAAACAGTTAAAGTTTGACTGATTCCAGGGGGAGGTGGGAGTGATTGAATGCATTTGTTTGCAAGATGAGGACAGTTGCATCATACGCGTTACGTCCTGTGTGAACTCTTACTAACATTTGAATGAGACTTGACTGCATGAACGGATGAGAGTTAATGACCCGTGCTCAGACTGTAATGAATGTAAAATGTGTGATGTAGGTGTTGTGTGCTGATGAGGTGTTAGTCAGCCACCCACTGCATGAAGGCGCTGTGTGCTGATAATTTGGAAGCCTGCCAATAAGCCACAATTATACTGCCTCTGAGAGAATGTTCTGTAGAAGAAACGTGCAAACGGCCATACCTGTACTTACACCTGCTGCCAAACTCCGCACCTTTCTGGGCCTTGTTTCATACTGCCGCCTATGGATCCACTCTGTTTCCTCTCTTATGCAACTACTCATTTCTCACCCTTTTACAATTTATCATTTATTCTTTTCTGTACTGAATTTTCTGGCCATTTGACGACAGTCTTGACACAAAAGCACGGAGGACAACCACGGCCACTTGGATTCTACTCCATGAGGCTGGATCCAGTGGCTCGAGGAGCTCCCTCATGTGTTTGTGCAGTGGCAGCAGTACAGGCAATGGTTGACAAATCTTCGGAGTTGGTATTGAACTACCCCTAGAGGTCCTCACCCCCCCATGACACCCGGAGCATATACACGCAAGTGCAACCCAAGCACTTATTTCTGGCCCGTCAAATCCAGCCACAATGTGCTCTTGTCATTCTTTTCACTGTTGTTACTACCTTGAACCCGGCTATTCTTCTTCCGATTAAGTACCCTAGTTCAAAGAGGGGGAGGAGAAGACATAGGTGATCTAAGTATTGCAGGTCAGCTATTTTTAAATTTTTAAATTTTTTTTTTTTGCAACAAGGTTCTGATCTTTTTGAAATAGAATACCAGCCTGATTGTCTAGCAGTAATCGGTGCAAGGGGTTTCAGAAGTGCCAATTCAGTTGGCAGAAACTGAACCGCTTGAGGTAATGTTTAAAGGGTCACGACGATGCCTCACGCGCTTCCTTGTGCTGGAAGGTCCTGAAAGCATATTGGGAACTGACGTGATGGGACCCTTGGGATGTTGTATCAAACTTCACCCGTCCGGTGAGGCTCGTATACACCCCGGGTCTGAAAGTCACCCGACCTTATGTCGGATGGCAGCAGACCAAGTGACACCTCTCCCTGTCCTCACTCTTACGCACGCAGAGGAACAAGCTCTTAGCCCCCTTGGTCCGTCAGTACCCCCTGGCACATGTCCAGGAAGATGCAATTGCAGACACTGTCTCTTCTTTATGTTAACTTAAAGCCCTTAAGGAATGTGTCTTCCCAGCCAATACCCCTTTTGTTCCCCGTTAAGAGAAAGAGTATAAAGGGCCAGCCAGACTGCCAGTAATTGTTTGCATTTATTTTCAGAGGAAAGCAGTACTGTTGGACAGTGCTGCCATAAGGGGCACGGAATAGCCCAAAATCAGTTCACCAGATGCATGAGGCTGATATTAGACGCCTGGCCAATTCCCGAGGGCACTGCCCCCTTGTAATATGTTGATGACTTACTTTTGTGTGCTCCTCACCCAAATAGTTGCCTCAATGCATCACTAAGCCTTTTGTGTTTCCACCATCAGAGTAGAATGGCTGCAAAGCTAGCAAGACAAATTTCAGTTCTGCAAATCTCACGTAGTGTTCCTGGGCCACTGCCTAGGTCCAGGTACTAGACACCTGACGCCCGAACGCACGAAGGTGGTAAGTGACATGCAACTTCCCACCTCCCATGCCCAATTGCGTACCTTTTTGGGACTGGTTTCTTACTGTCGGCCGTGGATACGCTCTGCCTCCATGACCATGCAGCCTCTGTACGACTGTTTGGGTTCACGGCCATTTGCCCTGACCCCGCAGGCCGAGTCAGCCTTTCATCAGCTGAAAGTACAGATAACCAGTGCACCCGCACTGGGGCTGCCAGACTATGACAAACCTTTCCAAATGTACGTCACTGAGATGGCGGGACACGCCACCACTGTACTGACACAAATGCATGGTGACAAAAAAAAGCGACCTGTAGCATACTACAGTGCCCATCTTGACGCGGTGGCTAGAGGGTCTCTATCATGCGTCCGAGTGGTTCTAGCAGTCCAGGCACTACTGGACAAAAGTTCTGACGTTGTCCTAGATCACACCATGGTGATCTACACCCCACATGACATACATGGTATCCTGACTCAGGTAAGCCGTAGACATCTGTCTCTTGCCAGACAGATACAATGGAACTCGCAGTGCATTCCTCCTCGAACATCTCAAGCCAAAGGTGCACCACCTTGAATCTAGCCACCTTACTTCCATTAGGTGACGTAGATTCAAAATGGGGGAGTAAGTACAGGGGATCAGTTGTTTTACAACTCCCTGACTGACGAAAGGGGGCATTTGACATCGGAAACCAGCATGACTGTGTGGCCCTCATGGCCCAGGAAACGGCTGGGTTTGCGCATGTCACAGACAAGCCCCTGCAGAACCCCCAGTTTGAGCTGTTTGTGGATGGATCCAGATACCTAAATGACGAGGGAAGGTTTGTAACAGGTTTTGCAGTGATCACACAACAAGATGTCCTAAAAACAGAATGCCCCCGCATGTCTCAGCACAAGAAACAGAACTGAAGGCCCTCACTGAGGCGTGTAGAGTGGTAGAAGGTAAGACGGCAACATTTACACTGACTCTTGGTATGCATTTGGCATAGCTCATGATTACGGCCCAATACGGAAGGCCAGACAGCTTGTGATCTCAGTAGGACAGCCAATTAAGAATGGTGCAGCAGTGCAGAGTCTCATGGAAACCCTACTACTACTACTACCTGGCAATGGAGAGTTCACACCGATTTCTACAATGGAGAAGCAAGAGACAACACCCTCGCCGACAGCACAGCAAAAGCAGCGGCCCTCAAGCTGTGGAGGAAAAGAAGAAAAGAAGAATTTAACAATAACTTTGGACTTTGACTAAACTTTGGACTTTGACTAAACTTTGGACTTTGATAAAAACTTTGGACTTTGATAAAAACTTGGACTCTGATATGCTAAAGACTTTACAGTTACAAGCCAGCAAGGAAGGAAAAGACAAATGGACTAAATATGGGAACAGCAGACGGTGTATGGCGAACAGTCAACAGAACTTGCCCACCACAGTCCCTGTGCCCGATGATGGCCCAGCTGATGCCCGGAAAGACGCACCTCTCAAAGTAGCAATGATGTCGACGCTTGAACAAGGACGGGTGGCTCCTGGGTTTTCTGTAGCTGCTGCATCATTTGTCCAATTTTGCATGATCTTTGCCGTAAGCAGCAGGGCAGAAGTAAATTTGCCACACAACACTTGCCTAGACCACTCTACCCATTTCAGGGATTGCAAATTGACTACACTCAGCTCCCACTTGTTGGGCAGTATGAATATGTGCTTGTTGTTGTTGATTTCTTTTCAGGTCGGAAACCTACCCTGTTGCCAAAGTAAATAAGCAGGTAACCGCACAGAAGCTCATAAATGAGGGTACTAGAGACAATTGAGAGTGACAGAGGTACACATTTTACAAGTGAAGTGATGCGAAAGGTGATGTCAGCCCTTGGAGTGGAACAAGTGTTTCACACCCCATACCACCCGCAGAGTTTAGGCAAAGTTAAAAGACTAAATGGTATGCTTAAAGGGGTTGTCCCGCGCCGAAACGTTTTTTTTTTTTTTTTTTTCAATGGCCCCCCCCGTTCGGCGCGAGACAAACCCGATGCAGGGGCTTAAAAAAAAAAACCGCACAGTACTTACCCGAATCCCCGCGCTCCGGTGACTTCTTACTTACCTTGTGAAGATGGCTGCCGGGATCTTCACCCTCGGTGGACCGCAGGGCTTCTGTGCGGTCCATTGCCGATTCCAGCCTCCTGATTGGCTGGAATCGGCACACGTGACGGGGCGGAGCTACGAGGGCAGCTCTCCAGCACGAGCAGCCCCATTCAAAACGGAGAAGACCGGACTGCGCAAGCGCGTCTAATCGGGCGATTAGACGCTGAAAATTAGACGGCACCATGGAGACAGGGACGCTAGCAACGGAACAGGTAAGTGAATAACTTCTGTATGGCTCATAATTAATGCACAATGTACATTACAAAGTGCATTAATATGGCTATACAGAAGTGTATACCCCAACTTTGTTTCGCGGGACAACCCCTTTAAGTTAAAAGAAGTGTTTTTTGGCTCTATGCCAAGATTGGGGCTGTATCATCCACAGGCCCTACAGCAGGGCTATGACATAGTAGCCGGATATGTAAAGCACCTGTGTGACCAACTATCAGTAACCCAGAATCTAGTCTTTTTCTCCCATTCCAGACCCAGACAACCTAGGGGGATCTCACTCCCTACAACCTGGAGACTGGGTGGTCGTAAAGAGGCGTGTCCGGAAATCCCTAGGGCCCAGATTCCAGGGGCCCTATCTAGTCCTGCTGACCACACCTACTTCAGTAAAGTTGAAGGAACTGTTGCTTGTCTTGGGACTAATGGGACTTTTTCACGCCCTACTTTGCCCCCCCCATGAGAAGGAAAACTAAGGACATTTTGTTTATTGACGGACTTTTGGACTCCTCACTCCATGCTTCGCCCTTATGAGAGGGTGCAAAATGACAATGCCCAGAACCACTTTGTTAGACACCACCAAATACTGGTAGATGGACTGAACATCTCACAGGTGAAAGACTGTTGGACTTGTACACACACCTGATGCCACTAGTTTTCCTTTCTTGGCTGTTTATGTTCGGTCGAAAGAACTGTTTGCATGGACAAATGAAAACTCAGAAACCAGAGATAGCTGGTGGGGTAACACATTTAGTTCTTTGAACCCTGCCAATTGGTTCTCTGGTTTAGGAGGTTGGTTTATGGGGATCCTACAAAGTATATTACAGGTTGTGATGATTTTATTATGCATTTATATAGCAATTAAGGTTATAATTTCATGTATTTCTAAATGTACTGAAAAAGCTTTCTCTGCACCGATATGAATCACGTGTTTATGGACTAGGAGTCGTACTTGTCTTGACTCCATGTCCAAAATGGGGGAGATGTGAGGGGTTAATTCTAGATTTTCCCCTGTCTCAGAATAAATAAGAAAAATACATTTAATTTCTCTTCCAAATTTACTCTTTATCTTTCTGCTTCTCACTATATGACCCTGAATCTTGTCTTATCAGTGCTTTCCCAATGCATCCTGTTCTCTGTACATGTTCTGAGAACCTTATCCTAGGACATTTTTGCTTTGATACAGTTGTTACAGAGTGTTGATATATTGTTCATGTAGGAGACGTCTTTGAAGGACATATTGTTCATTAAAATCTCCAGATGTCCAGCGACTTTGGGCATGCGCAGTAATTAGATCATTACATAAGCAAATTTCCTCTATAACCTCTGTAACTCTGTTGAATAAACATCACTTCGCTTATGACAATCCCATGGTGCATGTGGCTGTCCATTTGCGTCGTCTGAGTACTCACATCTAAGACTAATTTGGAAGCAGACAGCATCAGCTGAACGGTCTGTTTGGCCCCCTACACCGAAAATTATATTTAGGCGCAACCCTAGAAGGAATCATACATTTTAATGTGACAAGCAGGGACCACTTTGCTCTACATTTGGCAAAGTTTCTGTTCATTTTCAGTTTTAGAAGGGTACAAAAGCCCAGTCAACTACACTTCTCTATCCTTCTCAACTGACGGAAACCTTGTCAAATGAAGACAAAAGTGGTTCCCATTTGAAATGTTATAGTCTATGGTTCTATCCAGGGTTCTGTCAGAATACAGTTTTTTTGTGATGCAGACAGAACACAAGATAAAAGCCTGCAGCAGAGATAAAAACACTCTGAAAAACACACATTTGAACTCTCTTTATGTTTTGATTACCAGAAGAAGTCAGAGGCTTGCCTGAAGGGATTTAGTTTTCTCGCAATCCATCTCAAGTAGGGCAGCTTTCATCCATGTCAGAGACATAGAAAACTAGGCCCCACCCCTTTGCTTAAGATAATTGTGGTCAAAGTGCATCCGAAAGGTAAGAAAGGGTAAAACTAATACCTCTTGGAAAAAAATAAAGGGTGAATACAGGAGACATTTTTTATATTTTTACATTCTGGGTGGCAATTTGAAAAGAGATTAAAGATCAAGAAAAAGGAAAATATCATGGCACGCACTACTTTGTTTCTTAAAACGGAATGTGTTATCTGAAAATTACTTACTGTACAAATCAACTTTTTATCCTAAACGTATATTTTTCTTTTTTGATAATATATTTTTTTCTTTCCACATCATGATCGTATAAAAAAACGTAAATCCTGCAGTCTTCACAATAATATAAGTCACATAATAAGTCACATTTCATGTTCTGTAGAGAAAACTTTTCAGCAGTTATCTCGTTATCATAACAAGAACGATTATGATGGAAGGTAACACTTACATTGAGCTGAGGGATACAACTAGAAAAACTCGTGGCTCGGCGCAACACCCCAAAGACAAACAGTTAATTAGAATTATTAAGTGTAAACTTCCTTTTATTTGGTTAAATAAACAGCCAGCATAGGATTTTTTTTATATTCTGCACCCACATTGAACTAACACAAGATCCACCATTCACAATAGGTGATGGTCACAGCTCACTTCCCCCCCTCCATATTCAATGACATCTGTAGAAGTCACAGAGCATCACCACAAGACTATCCCAAAGAATACCTGACCAGACTACTGCTTCTTATGGTTCATATGTCTTTTGTAAAGCGTGTTGTCGAATGCTGCTAACAGCAATCAGACCATAAAAACAGATTAGAAAAAAAAGTGTCACTTTCTGGTTTTAATTACGGTGTTTAGCCAAAAATAAGACCCTGTCTTATATTAATTTTTGCCCCAAAATAGGCTATCGGTCTTATTTTTGGGGGAGGTCTTATTATACTTGCCTAGCAGGTTCGGTCCACGTCCCCTCAGCTGCTCTCCATTGTGATTCGTTCATCCAACACTGCATTAATTGGCTGAGCAGCGATTGAAGAACCAATCACAGCCATCGCTTCCTGGAAGTGGGATTTATGAGTTCCGTAACCAGGAAGGGATGTTGTACGAGCGTCTGAGGGCTGCAGGAACCATGCCGAACCTCTAGAGAGCAGCGGGCGGGACCTGGACCATGCTTGCTAGGTAATGTATTCTATTTTTTTATTTATGTAGTATAACTAGGGCTCATTTTCGGGGTAGGGCTTATATTTGAAACCTCCCCCCAAATGAGGGCTTATTTTTGGGGTTGGCCTTATTTTTAGGGAAATGAGGTAGTAAAAAATATAGGTACCCATAATGCATTCTTCTTAATAGAAACAATGCAATGCACAGAACCATCCTTACATGTAACATTTACATTGTAAATCAGCTATCAAATGATATCACGGCAGGAAGAGCCAACTCTTTCCTTGTGTAGTACATTTTGTTTAGCCTACAAGAGGGCAGCAATGAAAAAAACCACATACGAACATCCAAAATAATGGAAATAAGCTGGTTTGCCCATAACAGCATTTCTTATTCAGTCACTAGCAGATGGCTGCCCATGGGCTGGAAAATAATTTGAACAAAGACATAATTCCAGCTTCCCAAAATAACAGAATCAAGAGGAGGGGGCTGCCGTTCACAGGTGCAAACCAAGGCCACCCAAGGATACTGCAATAGAAGCAAAACAAACTGTAGCTTTTACAAAACTTATATTTTTGGAAGATCTTCAAAAGAGCTACTGACATGAACAGAAAACACACTGAAAACATTTCACAGTGTGCATGGGTAAGTTCTTTTGGCCTACAGTATGGTCTAAACCTCAATTTTTATAATACGCCTAGATCAAATAGGCCATGGAATTGCCTGCCAGGCTTAATTGCTGACATGCCTCAATGAATGGGAATTTTGTGGTAGACCTTTCCTCGTACAAGGTAAGAACTGCAGGAGCATGTGGTACCTTCAATAAATACAGCATTGAATTAATTGTATAAAGAGCTGGGTGGGTGTGAAAGCTCTATTTCATATAGACGGATGTTTGATGGTACAATGTTCTGCCACCACGCAATGAAAATCCAACATCTCCATTCTAAGTGTTTACATGTGAAATCTAGCTTCTATGAAAAGGAAGTTAGGAAAAACCTGGTTATTCAATATAAACAGAACAGCCATAATATAAAAAATAATATTATGTAGGTCCCACTTGCATTGGCAAAACAGCTCTGAGCCGTAAAGGCACTGACTCCACTAGACCTCTGAAGGTGTCTTGTGGTATCTGGCACCAAGATGATAGCAGCTGGTTCTTTAGATCCTGCAAGTTGTGAGATTCGGACTCTATGGGTTTGACTTGTTTTTCCAGCACATCCCACAGATGCTCGTTTGGATTGGGATCTGGAGAATTTGCGGACAAATCACCACCTTGAACTCTTTGTTATGTTCCTCCAACCAGTCTTGAACAACTTTTGCAGTGTGGCAGGGAGTATTATCCTGCTGTGTGGCAGGGAACATTGCTCCATGGTCCACTTCAGATACTCATATGCCCATAGTAGGTGCTTTTGGCAGTGCACATGGATCAGCATGGGCACGTAGACCTGTTTATGGCTATACAGCTCTGTTTATACAGCAACCTGCTATGCTGTGTGTTCTGACACCTTTCTATCATAGCCAAGGGAACATTTTCAGCAATTAGTGCTACAGTAGCTCTTCTGTGGAAATTGACCAGATATGGTATTCCGTGCATCAATGAGTTATGGGTGCCCATCCCTCTGTAGCTAATTCACCAACCATCCTTCCTTGGACCACTTTTGGTAGGTATTGACCATGCATACTGGTAACGCAAGGTCAACCATTTTGGAGATGCTTTGATTTAGCCATCCCAATTATACACTAAAGGCCACCATATACATTAGACTTTAGTCATCCAAACCTATTAATTTCACCGGTCGGGATCAGACAACATGTTTAGGGATCCTCTCAACTTTCCCTCAACAGAGGATGTCCGGTAAAAAATGAACAGGCATGTTCAATTGCTCTTTATTCCTTGTAGTTAGGGGATAACTTGATGAGATGGGAATAGTCATTTAGGCCTCTCTGCATGTACATGAGATCTTTCTTTAATTCCCTATTAGGAAATACATTTTTAAAGTTTCTGAATGTTTAGAGTTTGTAAAATAAGACAAGTACCGTATATACCGGCGTATAAGACGACTTTTGAACCCCGAAAAATCTGCTCTGAAGTCGGGGGTCGTCTTATACGCCGGTAATACAAAAAATGAAAGTGTCAAAAAAAAAACCATTACTCACCTCCCCCGGCGTTCTGCGGCGCTGCTGCAGGCTGTCGCTCCCTCCTGGTCCCCGGCAGAGCATTGCTTTCTGGACGCAGGGCTTGAAATCCCCGCCTCCAGAAAGCTAATACTGTGATTGGCTAACACACGCTGTCAGCCAATCACAGCCATTCAATGACATCATTGAATGACTGTGATTGGCTTGAAGGCACGTGTGTTTTAGCCAATCACAGCCATTCAATGATGTCATTGAATGGCTGTGATTGGCTGACGGCCCTGCGTCCAGAAAGCAATGCTCTGCCGGGGACCAGGAGGGAGCGACAGCCTGCAGCAGCGCCGCAGAACGCCGGGGGAGGTGAGTACTGATTTTTTTTTTTTTGCTCCACTGTATTCCCGGCGTATAAGGTAACAGTTGGGGGGTCGTCTTATACGCCCCGTCGCCTTATACGCCGGAATATACGGTAGTTGTCTTAAATAGGGACCTAAGAAGAGTCCATCCAGGTGAAGGAAGGCGAATCTGAAAATAAAATGGTCAGCCCCTGAGACGTTACACCATGAAAGCTCCTTTAGAGGGATTTTTTAAGGCAAAAAAAGATCTTGTGGGGCTAAAATAAAATAATAAGCTGTACTCCCCAGTTAAATGGTCCTTCATTCCAATGCAGCCGACCTTGTCTCCACTGCTTCTGTCCTGGAAGCAGCCGCAGTGGTCACATGCTATTTATTGTCCACTTGACTGCTACAGCCAATCACTGACTTCAGAAGTCACATGCCACTCATGGCAATATCAGAAGCCAGTGATTGGCTGCAATGGTCATGTGGACAACAAACAGTATGTAACCAATGCAACTTTTTCTGAAACTGGAGCAGTGGGGACTGAAGCTGCGCTGGATATGGGGTGCAATTAACGGGTGAGCATTGGTTATTTTTTAGCATACCCCATTCCCATCAGATAAGATTTTATTTCATTTAATTAATTTAAAAACAAGAAGAAAGAAACAATGCAGATTAAATAAAAAGCTTTGGCAGAAAATTAAACTTTGACATTAATTTAGCTTATTAATTTAGCAACAAAATAGGAGACATTATTACCTGCAGTTTGTTAATTAAATCTGATTAATTAACTCAATCAAGGACACATCATTTGCATTTCAAAAGCACAAGATAAATGTTGACAGTTTGCATGATAGTTACTTCCTATCTATGTTGGTGCAGATTAACTTTCTAGCTGGGAATTATTGTTATAATTTATGATTATCAAAGCGGAAGAAAACGCCCCATTATTCTATATTATATTATATTGATAAATGTGCGATAATTGTAGCAATCACTTGTACATTACCTAAGGTTATTAGGAGGTGTTCTATATTCTTACACATGGTGGATATGCTAATAAAAATCTTGGCATGCAACTGTAGGAGGGGTATAGTAAGTTTTTTATAACCCTACGTATATGGTGTAATATATCTTGCTAGGTTTATTGTTGTGTAATGTGTTTAATTAAGCTTAGGAGAGATGTGGGGTCTGACTTGCAAGAAGCAGAAATGATAAATACAGCTGAGCCTGTTGCTGGGTGTGGCAGTGCAGAGAAAGTTTAGCTAGGAGTCATAGGCGTACACATAGGGGGTGCTGGGGTAGCGGTTGCGACCCGGCCCCTGAGCCCCCGGGGGCCCTCTTTCACACGGACTGACCGCAGTTACTTTCATTAAGATCTCTGCGCCAGCCGGCAGCTTCTCCTGCACGCCGGCGCTTCCTCCCGGACCTCTGCTCAGACTCCTCCCCTCTGCAGGAGAAGCTGCCGGCCCACGCGCATGTGTTTCTTTTCAGCCCCACTTCTGTAGCCTTGAGTACTTCCAGCAACCTCATTGGTTGTTGGGGACACACCTTCCTTTCAGATGTGCCCGAGGATACATTTACACAGAGCTGTGCACGAGAAGGTTCTGACAGGAGTACAGTTACGCAGATCTGCGGTGTATTCACTGCTTCTCGTGCTTCCACGGCTCTGTGAATACACGGCAGATCTGTGTAACTGTATTCCTGTCAGCACCTGCTTCTCGTGCACAGCTCTGTGTAAATGTATCCTCGGGCACATCTGAAAGGAAGGTGTGTCCCCAACAACCAATGAGGTTGCTGGAAGTACTGAAGGCTACAGAAGTGGGGCTGAAACTACGGTCAATGTGTGGGACCCTGTGTGATGGGGTGGGGGTGGGGGAGAACGAGGGGCACCCTGTGTGATGGGGGTGGGGAGCACGGGGGGCACCCTGTGTGATGGGGGAGCACGAAGGGGACCCTGTGTGATGGGGGTGGGGAGCACGAGGGGCACCCTGTGTGATGGGGGGAGCACGAGGGGCACCCTGTGTGATGGGGGGAGCACGAGGGGCACCCTGTGTGATGGGGGGGAGCACGAGGGGGACCCTGTGTGATGGGGGATGAATGAAGGGGACCCTGTGTGATGGGGGTGGGGAGCACGAGGGGCACCCTGTGTGATGGGGGAAGCACGAGGGGCACCCTGTGTGATGGGGGGGAGCACGAGGGGGACCCTCTGTGATGGGGGGTGAACGAAGGGGACCCTGTGTGATGGGGCGGGGGAGAACGAGGGGGACCCTGAGTGATGGGGGGAGAGAACGAGGGGCACCCTGTGTGATGGGGGGAACGAGGGGGGCCCTGTGTGATGGGGGGAGAACGAGGGTGATCCTGTGTGATGGGGGGAGAACGAGGGGGATCCTGTGTAATGGCGGGGAAACGAGGGGGATCCTGTGTAATGGGGGGGAAACGAGGGGGATACTGTGTGATGGGGGAGAGAACGAGAAGGATCCTGTGTGATGGGGGGGAATGAGGGGGATCCTGTGTGATGGGGCGGGGGAGAATGAGGGGGATCCTGTGTGATGGGGAGTGTGGGGGGGGGGAAACGAGAGGTGTTCTGTGTGATGGGGAGTGTGTGTGGGGAAAACAAGGGGCGTTCCGTGTAATGGGGAGTGGGGTATAAGGGGCATTCTGTGTGATGGGTAGTGGGGGGGGCGACGACGACAAGGGGTGTTCCATGTGATGGGGAGTGTTTAGAGTGTCAATGCGTATGGAAACAATGTATTGCGTATGGGCGGTTTATCACATGCAGCCCATACAAGTGTACAGGGCTCACGTTGCATGGTAGACAAAGACAGAGCATGCTGGGATTTATTTCTCTTGCATATCTACACGCAGTCCATTGACTTTCATTGACTCCGTTCACTGCGCACCACGTGTGTGCGCAACGCACGCATAATACGTGGTGAAAACCTGGCCGTGGACATGAGCCCTAACATGCTAGCTTATGTTGTCTCTATTGTATGTATTGTGATTATGCTGTCTCTAATGTATATGTGTGTGTGTATATATATATATATATATATATATATATAAATTTTCTTTCCTGAGGAAGCGAAGCATGCCTTGAGGCTTGTGTTCTGGATGTTTTAAAACGCTGCTAAAACCCCTGATTACTGATGATCTATTGATGGGTCATTTAAACAAAAAGTAATGTAGCTAAAAGTGATGTAGAAGTAGCCGTGAAAAGGAGTGGGGGTTGGAGGGGTCTGTAGGGGGGCCCCAAGCTAAACTTTTGCACCCGGGCCATGAGCCTCTAGCTACGCCCCTGCTAGGAGTAGATGTGTGTCCCTTAGCCTGTGCGGATCAAGTTGGCCATGACCAATCCAGGAAAATAAAGAAGCTGTTTCAGATTGCTGCCAGTGCCAAAACTGACGAATCCTTCATTGACCAAGCAATATCCTTCTAAAAGGAGAAAACATCAGTGATGGTTCCCGAGAGCTGTAAAACAGCAACTACTATCAAAAGTTTACCAAACCTGCCTCTCCGGTTTGTTGTGAGCTGACACCGGGAGTTCCAAGCCAGCTTGAAGATGAATAATTTCATAAATGTTTTGCTTGGTATTACTTCATTGTGATGATGTATCAACGAGGAGTTTTCCAAGAGTTATGTCACTGCACCTACTTCATGGGCAGAGGACTGAGCCCAGCTGCTTATCCAAGAGGTGGTGATCCAGAAGTGAGTGGTGACTGCCAAGCTGTCATTCTCATTTTGCATACACGCAGCATATTAATTTCAGAACTTTCTGCAACTGTCCCATTCATATTAATGAGGCTTGCAGAAATTCATGTGTTTGCTGTCCAAAACTCATTTTTAGCTACAGAAATTTCTGCAACAAATCTGGTATATTTGAGTTTGCCTTTATGGAGACAGAACAATGTATCTCATGGAAGCATTATACAGTGGCTGTGAATATCACCTTAGACGCCGCCATTTTGTTTTCCTGCCTGCCTAGATCACTGTTGCCATAAGCTACAAACACAAAATTTTGAAAACCTATATTAGACACATAAGGCTTTCATGTGATGTAATATTCGTTACCATAGAAACAAAGAAAGAACACAAAGCCAAAGACTTATCAGCAGCCCCTCGTATGCTCAAGCTTGCTATAAACCCCTGTGGACCGTTATACACTCAATGTCCAACCAAGTGGCTTCTATAAGTATAATACCTTTGTAGTATTCTTGCAAATCAAAGAGAAGAAGCATCTGTAAGCCTCTGTAAAAACAGAGGCATTAAAAGGCAGATGGGAATTAAATTACACCTCACAAAATAGAGACAGTTCAGAATCTGCAATATATACTGTCTAGCTTTCTGTTTTCGCATATCGCGCCGCCCTGTGATTGCGGCATAGAAGGTGTTGGTGTTTTTTTGTGAATATAAAACAAAAAGAAACCCTTATGGGGAAACAGCAAAAGGTATAGTGCGTGTTAGTGACCTCAGACGCCGTTCAAAGTTGTGAGTCCGGCCACTATAAATTATTTTCAGTCCTCCCTCACACACGTGATTTTGTACAGAGTTTAGCGCTACATTTTCAGCGCTGCGCTAAACGCTGTACAACGCTTCCATTCATTTCAATGGGGCTGTTCACACAAGGCTGAAAATACAGCATCTTCAACCCTGCGCTTTGACAGCCGGGAGTGAGAAAGAGAGAGCAGAAGTTGAGCCACCACCATCATCTTCACTCAGTGTATCCCAGGTTATCTGCCAGCCCTCCATTCCCAGCTATGAGAATATAAAAAAAAATTTCTACCCTACCATCCACGAGCACAGAGCCTGAACACAAGCATTCAACAGCTGCTTGCAGTGGTAATGCTGCCCTTCAGGCTAGTGGACACAGATGTGACGCTCTGTGCTAACCCACAGTACCAAATGTCCAACTACCATTTCTTTGCCCTGCCCTGCACCGCCATGTGAGCGTTAATTTGACCATGGCATTGCAGAACGCTGTCAGTGGCAGGGTGTACCTGACTACGATACGTGGTCTAGCAAACATGGCCTGAGGCGTTACATATCCTTAACAGCACACTGGGTCAATGCCTGCAGGCGGGGCATGAAGCCAAAAGTGGTGGTCTATGATTCATAGTACCCTCAAGACTTGCGGGCATTCATCCATGTCTGTGCCCTCCTTCTTTTCTTCCTCCCGGTGTCCATACAGCGTTACACGTGTTAAATGCCAACATTCTGTCCTAAAACTCCTATCTAGAGGAGTGCAGCCAAATGGCCGAAGAGATGTTGATGGGTGCAGTCCCATGCTGACACATGGCTGACCCTGCACAATCTGAAACCAGGTAGGGTTGTGTGTAACAATGGGGCCAACCTGCTGGCAGCCCTTCGTCTCAGAAATCTCACACACGCACCTTGCCTGCCCATGGGATGAACCTGGTAGTGTAGCACTTCCTAAACAATTACTCTGGTTTACATCCAGTGCTGGAAAAGGCCAGGAAACTGTGCCCGCACTTTCGGTATTCATACCCAGCTGAATCTCATCTGCTGGAGGTGCAGCGACCGTTTTGGCTTGTACTCTCTGTATGCCTTATCTATGTGCAAGTATAATACTAAGCAGCCACTCTGCCTAATATATGCTAGGTGTTTTGAGGGTGTTATTCAACAGTATCTTGCACATTTACAATGCTCCTCCATACAGCAATTTGCCTATCTGCATTCTATTAGGAAGTAGTGTTTGTACCTGCCTTGTGTATCTTTGTATCAACCAGCCCGGGCTCTCCGCTCTGCTAACGAAACCAGACTGAGCGCCCTTTTAATTCGAACTTCTCATTCCCGCCTCCAAGACTTCTCCAGAGCAGCACCGGTCCTCTGGAACGCACTACCAAAGGCTACCCGGGCAATCCAGGACTCGCAGAACTTCAGGCGTGCGCTAAAAACGCACCTCTTCAGGGAGGCATACCGCATTCCCTAAACAAACCTCTCTGTACTCCGCCTGATAACATGCTCCCTGACCTACTGACTGCAATCACTGCTAGCCATCATAAACCGCTCCTGCAGTCATACTGTTTCTGCCGTCACACGGCTAAATGTCTGACCATTGTCTATGTGTATATCACCCCTCACTCTCCACCTCGCCATACAGTGCACATCTCCAGCTCCTTTACCTTCTGTATCACCCCATTACTTGTAGTATGTAAGCTCGTTGGAGCAGGACCCGCACCCCTATTGTTTCGATCAATTGATTACTATGTAACCGTGGTGCTGTAATGTTTGTACTTTTGTCTTTCTGTATCCCCTGTCTATGTAAGCGCTGCGGAATATGCTGGCACTATACAAATAAAGTTGTTTATTATTATTATTAGTATATTGGTAAATATGGATGCTAGTGTTTAAAAAACGTAAGAGCTCCTTCACACGAGCATATACGTTTTTACGTTCACTCAGACGTGCTGTAAATTCACATGAATGGACAATTTTCCACGATCAGGTACTGGGCTTAATTAGCGTTTTCTCATCCATTCACATGGCTGGGTGCAATTGTTTTTTTCTTAGCGAAAAAATACATTGCAGCCTGAAAATCCCTGGCACGGCATACATCCTCGGAATGACTTCAAATGCCTCAATAGAGGCACCTGTAAGCTTTTTGCAGCATTGGATGCTGCTAAACTGCCTCCCCTCACTTTTTCCCCCAGCTCCCATAGGAGTCTATGAGAGCAGCCAGTGTATATTGGTAAAAGATAGAGCCAAAACTATCTTTTTACCCAGCTTATAGTAGCAGGCGCAGATTTTGGTTGCATATGTTCTATTTTTTATGGTGCAACGTTTTTACGCGCTGTAAATTCGCCCATGTGAACGAATGCATTGGAATCCAATGCCTCAGATGGTCGCGTATATCAGCCGGGCGTTAAAATGTGGCGACATAGCTGCGTATATACGCTCGTGTGAATAAAGCCATAGTGTAGAGAACACATGCTAAAAAGGAAAGCAATAAATGTTTATCAAATGGAAAGAGGGGGGAATATCTAAAGAAGAAGAAGAATATAATGCAGTCTGCAGAAACTGTAGGGCAAGTGTCAGAAAAACTACAGCTAATAATGAATTGAGGCTTGCAACAGAGGCCGAAAGCAATAAAAAGGATTTGGGGGTATGTCATAAGCAAAAGAAAAGTCAAAGATGCTATAGAGATTCACAAGATGAAAATGGTGAATTGGTTAAGAATGATGTTGAGAAAGCCGAACTTTTAAATTCCTATTTTGGATCTTTTTTCTCTCTCAGAAAGCAGATGTAACATCAGCTGATCTTATCTGTGCTATAAAGGGAACAAAAGAATGCAGGCTATCTATAAACAGAGAGATGGTGAGGGAACACTTAGCTAACTTAAATTAATTCAAGTCTCAAGGTCCAGATGAATTACATCCTAGGATACTAAAGGAAGCAGAGGAGGTAATTGCTGAATCACTTGCTATAATCTTTGACAATTCCCAGAGAACAGGAAAAGCCCCAGAAGATTGGAAAAAGGCAAATCATGTCCCTATCTTCAAAAAGGGAAGAAGATAGATCCAGGAAACTATAGGCCTGTGAGACTGACTTCTATACCGGGAAAGATCTTTGAATAAAGTATTAAACAGCATATATGCAAGTACTTGGATGAGAATGTAGTAATTTACTAGATCCAGCATGGGTTTGTAACAAACAAGTCATGCCAGACTAATCAAATTTCTTGCTATGACAGAATCACTGGCTGAGTTGATTAGGAAATTTGGTAGATATACTATATCCTGACTTCAGCAGAGCATTTCACAAAGTGTCTTATACGATTCTTATTAGAAAAATGACCAAATATGGGATCAGCAAGGCAACTTTTGGGTGGATTCACAACTGGCTTAGTGATTGTACTCAAAGAGTGGTCATAAATGACTTCACATGCAATTGGGATATCATAAGGTTCTGTCCTGGGTCCAGTGTTCAACATCTTTATAAATGATCTAGATGAGGGAACTGAGGGGAAAACTGATCAAACTTGCCAACAACACAAAGCTAGAAGGAATAGCTAACACTAGAGAAGAGAGAGAGAGGATTCAAAAGCATCTAGACAAGCTTGAACAGTGGGATGCGACTAACAGAAGGGTATTTAACAGGACGAAATGCAGTCCTAGATCTATTCCAAAAAAATGAAAAAAAATATGCAGAATGGGAGGAACTGAGCTAAGCAGCAGCACATGTACAAAAGACTTGGGTATATTAGTAGGTCATAGATTGAACATGAGTCAACAGTGTGATGCAGCAGCAAAAAGGCAAACACAATTCTGGAATGCATTTAAAAGCATAGAGTCTAGATCACATGACTTACTTATCCCCCTCTACTCTTCCTTAGTCAGACCTGATTTGGAATACTGTGTCCAGTTATGGGCACCCCAATTTAAAAAAACATTGACGAACTGAAACAAGTTCAGAGAAGAGCTTCTAGGATGGTGAGCGGTCTGCAAATCATGTCCTATGAGGATAAAGGATCTGGGAATGTTTAGCTTACAAAAAAGAAGACTGAGAAGAGAATTGATAGCTGTCTACAAATATCTGAAGGGTTGTCACAGTCCAGAGGGATCAGCCCTATTCTCATTTGTACAAGGAAAGACTAGAAGCAATAAGATGAAACTGAAAGCGAAGAAACACAGCTTAGATATTAGAAAAAAACCTTTTCACAGTCAGGGTGATTAATGAGTGGAACAGGTTGTCATGGGAGATGGTAAGTTCTTCAGTGGAAGTCTTTAAAGATGTTCCTTGGAGAAGGTCCATGCTTGGGTGTTCTGTTCACCTGGCAGAATTTGTCTTTTGAAAATTTATGATATTGCTTTTAAAACAAGCAGCACACCTGCTGTCATCTATGCTGTAATTTGGATCTCCATGTGGGCATTTTTTTGTTTTGACACCCCTGTATTACGAGAGACCCCCTCACACCACTGTACACTATTTTTCAGCTTTGGCTGCATTGGGGGTCTTCTAGAGGGCAAGTTTGTGAACCCAATTTTCACTTCCATTGACTTTTATGGCAGTCGGAATCGTCTGTGCCAATGATTTTGGTGAAACTGGTCCGATCCTGACCCAAACCGATTATTCCACTTATCGCTCGTCAATATCAGGTTCAAAAAATAACAGGGCAAATTATGGTGGAATGGAAACATGACAGGTCCTCTTTAAAATTTCCCAAACTTGAAATAAATCCTGTTAGATTTTCTAAATATCTTTCTCTTTTATGCTAAGCCTACAAGAATGCTGTCACTGCCAATTAACAGCGTGTGAGTGGGAAATAATGAGTCCACACTATATTGGGAATAGATTTGATTGACACTCATAGAACAATTACACAAAACAACAATTATAATTATATAACATAGGTGCTCTGGGGAGTTGGATACTCTGTGAATGTGTGTTTCTTTTTGATTAACCCCTTTATTCGTGTCTTAATGTGCAGAAATATAATGGCCAATTTTCCATCTTTTTCTTTTATACATTGTATATACTGAGTGGACAGAAACCGGTTAGAATCTTTGAGAAATAAACTTTAATCTAAATAACAAAAACATTGGGCAACTGTGGGAGAAAGTCAACCGTGAATATATAACCATATGGATATACATCCAGTTATTATAAAAAGTGAGGCATTCGTATTTTGTCCGAGCCAAATGCTGAAACAACTCGGACATAATACCGTAGTTGTAGACAGATATATATGCAGTGTCTGAGGAACAGGCCCCAGCCTAGGAGACAGCGGGGAAGAGTTTGGGCCCTGTCACGGAGGCTCTACCGCCTCCCACCCGAAGGGTAACCCGTGACATGTCCAAGGGGTCGCGGGCAGGCTATTAAACAGGGGAACCCAATGCTGGATTACCTTATTCCTTTGTGTCACGCGTGACGCCATCGTTCCATCCTCTGTGGTAAATCCAGTTATTGGTAATAGAGTCCACACATAGGGATTTAACTTTCTGAGCCAAACTGGGAACAGTTGGTGAAGCTCGTTTACTTGAAAATAACTTGCTTGCAATCCATCAATACATGCCAGCAGTAGAATAGTGCAAAAACTCAAGACGGTGTGAAAGGGAGGATTCACAGGAGGTCAGGAGAAACCAGTCTTGTTTTCTGTAGGTCCTGATCCCGACGACATTCTTCTCTTCTGTAACTCTCTACCAGTCAACACTCACATTTAGGAAAAGGTACGCTGCATGGCGATTCCTCATTCTCTCTCTCTTAGCATGGAAGGTGTACTTCCACAACTCCTGGGTACAGCAAGCCCAGGGCAGACTGTAGATTCCTAATGGAGGAATAAATGACACTAAAATCATACATCTGGCATGCTGTCACTTACTTGATTGATTTTGGACTGTAGATTCCTTTCAGCCTCTTCTATTCTGGGCCACACAGGCTGAAGGTGCCTGTGTGGTCCTCTTGCAGATCCAGAAACAAACTCAACACAACAACCCCCTCACTCATGCACCTTGCATCCATACACACACACATATATATTCTCACAAGGTCGCATGACAAACAAAGAGATACATTTTCCAGACAGTCAGTTCACATAACAGACAGTTTACTCTTTCAGTGCTGCAGCTATGCAATACACATCATTCATGCAACACAGAAGACACGGACATTACATAGACAAATGCATGCATACTGTTATGGAGGGGCCCCATTGTACTGGGCCACTACATATACATTAGCAATAACTTGGAGAACAAAATGACTTACAACAAAACTGAACAATAGGAAAAAGGGAAATCTCAGCCTGTCAAACTAATACAGGAGAACCCTGTCTAGAAGCGGGGTAATCACCAGACAAGGGCGGCACCATTGTCTGGAACCTCAGGGCTACCTAGTTTATCCCTTGATGAAAGTGCAAACAGAATACACAATCCAGATAGCATAACAATACAAAAGCCCCAAAAATATTGAAACAGCAGACTTATTTGACAAGATGCAGGAACTAGGGAACACTTGACCAGAATGCCACCTGAACAGATGAATAACCAGCACCTTTCAGAATTAATACAATACTGTCACTATTGATTGGTCGGCCAGAGACCACATCCCACCTTCCAATCACTCCATACACCAGGAGAGCAGTGTCGATGTCAGTGGCCAGAGCTGAAGTGATAGAGCACATGCGCTGCTGCCAGGATTACGTGGGCCAGGGTTGACACCATGTCAACACCAGCGCACCACAATACATTTATTTTAGGATTTACACTTAATGTGTATTACTTTAAGGGTTTGTACCACAACTGCAAGCTATTCCCTATCCCCTGGATAGGGGATAACTAGCTCATTGGTGGGGGTCTCATCATTGAGACCCAGCTGATCTTCAGAACGACACATCAGTGCCCCGCTCTCCACTCACTATGGGGTTTCTTTCTGCGAATGAAGCACTGGTTGAGAATGTACAATCCATGCTCTATTCATTTCAATGGGGCTGATGGAAATAGCCACTTGGCTATCTCCCCAGTCCCATTGAAAGTGAAAGGACCGTTAGTGCATGTACCCAAACAGCAATCTATTCAGTCACCTCCTCACTATGGGGGGGGGGGGGGGGTGCAGTAACCTCACAGGGAGGAGGACAGGGTACACGGGACAGTGAGACTCCCTACTGATCAGCAAGTTGTTCCCTATCCTCTGGATAGGGGATAACTTGCAATTGTGCTACAACTGCTTTGAAGGGTATTTTTACTTCAGACAAAATCAGACATTACATACAGTAATAAACTAACAAATAATTTGAACAATAGGAGTGAGGATCCTGCAGAAGAGTTTAAAGTCTATGAGGTAATAGGGGTGATGTAAGAGGTGTAAGTGCTTGTTCTGTACAATAGTTTAGACATATTTTACTAAATATGGTAGTGTGTACCTAAAGCTGTATGAGTTGTCACCAGCCGGTATCTGTGTATGTACAGATTTGAAGTTACATCGTATGTTAGACTGATTGAAAACAATGTCCATCTAGTTCAGCCTGTTTTAACATCCCCCTTGTTTGTCCAGAGGAGGGCAAATTTGAGATAAACAACCCCGCTGGTCACCTATTATCTATCCTGTAATATCGTAGCGCTCTAGAAAGGCATCTAGTCCCCTCTTAAACTCCTCTATGGATTTTGCCATCCCCACGTTCTCAGACAAAGAGTTCCACAGTGTCACTGCTCTTACAGTAAAGAACCCCTTGTGTTGGTGATGAAACCTGCTTTCTTCTAGACGTAGCAGATGCCCTCTTGTTACCGTCGCAGTCTTGGGTATAAACAGATCATGGGAGAGATCCTTGTATTGTCTCCTAATGTATTTATACATAGTTATTTGATCGCCCCTTAGCCGTCTTTTTTCCAGAGTTAATAATCCCAAATTCCAGTCCTCTCATGCCGTTTATTAATTTAGTTGCCCTTCTTTGAACCCCCTGAAGCACTGCAACATCTTTCCTGAGCACCGGTGTTCAGAACTGTACATAGTACCCTGTTCCCCTAAAAATAAGACCTACCCCAAAAAAAAGACCTAGCGTGATTTTCTGGACTTTGGAGGATGCAGAATGCTTTTTCAGGATTTTTGCGGATGCTTGACGTAGAAGCCCTACTCCAAAATTGAGCCCTAGTTACAGCTAATAAAAAAGTATAAATAGTGTCCAGGCAGCTATACATGTAAAAAGGTAAAATCTATTGGAGCAAAGATTAATATATGACACTGTCTTATTTTTGGGGAAACGGTGTATTCTGTGTGAGGCCTGACAAGTGCCTTATATAGTGGAAGAATAATGTTCTCGTCCCTCTCCCCTATGCCTATTTTAATGCACCCTTAACCCCTTAGTGACGAAGCCTGTTTGCGCCTTAGTGACGGAGCCAAATTTTGGAAATCTGACATGCGTCGTTCAACGTAGCATAACTCCATAAAGGCTTTACATATCCAAGTGATTCTGACATTGTTTTTTCGCCACATGTTGTACTTCATTTAGGTTGTAAAAAGAGACCGATATAATTTGTGTATATTTATTAAAAGTACCAATATTGGAAAAATTTTGAAAAAATTGTCATTTTTTCACATTTTCAACCGTAATAGCTCAAATATGTCCAAACATACAGTACAAATTTTTGATAAGATATATATTTCCATCTGTTTACTTTATTCTGAATGCACACTTGAAAAACTTTTGTGTTTTTTTTAACCATTTAGAGGACATACAAATTTAACATTACTTTTCAGCATTTTGAGGAACACTTTGCTTTCCTGCACCAAACCAAGTTTGCAAAGGCTCATAAGTGTCAGAATAATAGATACCCCCTCAAATGACCCCATTTTAAAACTACACCCCTTAATGTATTCACTGAGGGGTGTCATGAGTATTTTGACCCCACCAGTTTTTTTCAGGAATTAATTCAATTTAGAGGAGAAAAAATAAAATTTCATATTTTTGCAAATATGTCATTTTAAAGACATATTTTTTTCCTATAGAGCCCATGAAAATGAGGATTTACACACCAAAATGGATACCCCCGTTTCTCCCGTGTTCAGAAACATACCCATTGTGGCCCTAATCTTATGTCTGGATGCACAACGGGACCCAAAATGAAAGGAGTAGTCGGTGTCTTTCAGAACATAAATTTTGCTTGAAGGCGTTTTAGGCCCCATAGCACTTTTGTAGAGCTCTTGAGCGGCCAAAACCAACGAAAGCCCCCACCAGTGACCCCATTTTGAAAACTAGACCCCTTAACGAATTTATCTAGGGGTGTACTGCCCATTTTGACCCCACAGTTTTTGAAAGAATTGAAGCAAAGCAAAAGGAAAAAATTGTGATTTTCGTTTTTTTGTCAATTCTGTCATTTTAAAAACAGCTTTTTTTGTACAGCACACACATGAATGAAGACTTGCACCCCAAAGTGGATACCCCTGTTTGTCCCGTGTTCAGAAACATACCTATTGTGGCCCTAATCTTTTGTCTGGATGCACAACGGGGCCCAAAATGAAAGGAGTAATCGGTGGCTTTCAGAACAGAAATTTAGCATGAAGGTGATTTAGGCCCCATTGCCTACTTGTAGAGCCCTTGAGCGGCCAAAACGACAGAGAGCCCCCACAAATGACCCCATTTTAAAAACTAGACCCCCTAACGAATTTATCTAGGGGTGTACTGTGTATTTTTACACTACAATTTTTGAATAAATCTAAGCAAAGCAGTAGGAGAAAAATTACAATTTTCATTATTTCGGCAGTTGTATCAATTTAAAAACAGTTTTTTTTGTACAGCACACATAGGAATGAAGACTTTCACCCCAAAATGGATACCCCCGTTTGTCCCGTGTTCAGAACCATACCCCTTGTGGCCCTAATCTACTTAAAGGACACATGGCTAGGCCTATAATGGATGGAGCACCCGTTGGATTTCAGGGTACAACGGTATAAATTCCAGGCCCCATTGCCCACTTATAGAGCCATTCAGCGTCCAAAACGATAAAACCCCCCCACAAATGACCCCATTTTAAAAACTAGACCCCTTAATGAATTCATCTAGGGGTGTATTGCGTATTTTGACCCCACAGTATTTGAATAAATCTAAGCAAAGCAGAATGAAAAAATTACGATTTTCATTTTTTTGGCAATTTTGTCAATTTAAAAACAGTTTTTTTTGTACAGTGTACATAGGAATGAAGGCGTTCACCCCAAAATGGATACCCCCGTTTGTCCCGTGTTCAGAAACATACCCATTGTGGCCCTAATCTACTTACAGGAAACATGGCAAGGCCTATAATGGAGGGAACACCCGTTGGATTGCAGGGCACAACAGAATACATTCCAGGCCCCATTGCCCACTTGTACGGAATAAAAATTGACACCTTAAAAAAATATCCCCCCCCCCCCACACACACACACCCACCCCTACCGCTCCGCCCTTTTTGGTGTTACCCAAATCTTAGATAAAAGTAATAATGTGAACTGTGTAATATTTCCAAAGACAGGGGTAATTACGGAGGCTGGTTGGGATGGGCCCATGGGGCAATAAAACCGTGTATCCCCCCTCCTCTCATGCTTTTTGGGGGTATTTCTTGACCTCAGTGGTGGGTATGGGGTGTAAAAAGTGGCACTCTGTGAGTCTCTGTAAGCTTAATGAGATGCGGCGGTCTCACACAGAAGGCGCTCAACAAGCTGCTCCTGGAACTGCATGAAGGCGAGCGTTCCCGGGGCTTCTTGTAAATTGAGTATTACAGGTAGCGGTCTGAATAACGCTGGGCTCACACGGCCGTATGGAGAATCAGCTTGCGGAGGCCCACAGCGGATCCCAGCTGTGAGCCCGGCTGTGACCCTGCGTACGGCTGCGTAATGTACTGCGCATAACTGCCTACTCACACAGGCGGTCATACGCAGTATATATATATTTTTTTGTTTGTATTTTCCGCACCGTCGCTTAGCGATGACCCGGGTACCCGCAGCCCGTATACAATGTAATTGCGTATGGGCTGCGGGTATATCCATGACCATGGAGCACAATGGGCTCTATGTTGCGGATATCCGCGGTAAAATAGAACCTGCTGCGTTCTCTTTTCTGCGAGTGGATTACGCAATTCCGACCCGCTAATGTGAGCGGAATTGTGTAATCCAATGCGATTGATCTGCGTATTACCGCGGATCAGAAGCATGCGGAATCCGTAATTCCTATCCGGTCATGTGAGACCGACCTATGTTAGATCGCTACCTTTTTATCACGTGACCGGGGACCGCTCAACGAGGCCACCCGTCACTGCTCCAGGCTCTCGGCTACCGTTGGTCGCTGGGAGCAAGGAGATTTTAAATTTCCTGGGCTCCCCGACTCCTGCGCATGTGTCCGGTGTTTTGCCGGCGGTCGCATGCGCAGAATCCGGGAACGTTCACGGAAGAAGATTGTGTCGGGGCGCAAATACGGAGGCCTCCGGCAAAAAGTTTCATCTCCTCTCACCGATCGCATCAGTGAGGGGAGATGAACCTTCACCTTTTTTTTACTTTTACGTGATCGCCATTATCCATTGGATAACGGAGAACACGTGATCAGGAACCGCTCACCGCGGTGAAATCTCGTGAAATCTCCAGGCTCTCGGCTAAGTTTTGTAGCCAGGAGCAGGGAGATTTTAAATTACCACGGCTTTTGCGCATGCACCTGCCATATTGGCGACGGGCGCGTGCGCAGAAGCTGGGGTAAGGTCCGCGGATAAATCCGCGGGCCTTAGGTACGTCATTTCATCCTCCCTCACGGATATGATCCGTGGGGGGAGATGAAACGCAAGTTTTTTAAACTTTTTTTATTTAACTTTTTGCACTTTTTTTTTTTACTTTTTACCCCTTTTTTTATTTTTATTTTTTAACTTTTTGCACTTTTTTTTTTACTTTACATGATCACTGTCATCCATTGGATGACAGTGATCATGTCCCCAGTGACATCCCTCTGCTCTTGGCTACACATGGCAGCCAAGAGCAGAGGGATTTTGAATTTCCCGGGGCTCGAGCCCCTCTGTGCACGCGCCCGATGTCAATCATCGGGCGCGCATGCGCAGACCGGGATTTCGGGTCCCGGGACATCGGGACATCGCAGAGGACCGGGGGTGAGTATTTTCACCTCCCCTCATGGATCCGATCCATGAGGGGAGGTGAAACCTTACTTTTTTTTTTACTTTTTCAACTTTTTCGCGATCGCCGCTATCTGATCGATAGCGGCGATCGCGGGCCCGGGGACCGCTCACAGCGGTCCCCGGTAACACCTCCTGGCTCCCGGCTACCTTCAGGAGCCGGGAGCCAGGAGATTTTAAATTTGCTGGGGGCTCCCGGGCTTCTGCGCATGCGCGTGACGTCATCGTCTGGCGCGCATGCGCAGAAGGCCGCCGGCGGGTCCGGGAGGACGAGATCTCCGTGGGACACCGCCGACAAGCCGGGTAAGTAATTTCAGCTGCCCTGGTGGAGCCGATCCAGCAGGGCAGCTGAAGAACTAACTTTTTTGACAGTTTTCTTTACTTTTTTGCGATCGGCGCTAGCCACTGGCTAGCGCCGATCGCAATGCCGGGGGGGACTGCCCGCATCCTGGGATGACAGCTCCATGCTGTCGGCTACCTGCGGGCACCGACAGCATGGAGCTGTCACGTCCTCAGGCAAGTGGGCATCAATCCAAAGAGGATGCATAAAACTACGTCCTCTAGGATTAAGGCCCACTTTCTGAGGACGTAGTTTCCCGATGGGGCAGTCGTTAAGGGGTTAAGACTTTATATGCTTTTGCAGCAGCTGACTGGCATTGATTGCTCCAGTTAAGTCTACAGTTCACTAGTACCCCCAGGTCTTTTTCAATATCACTTTTCCCTAGCTGTACCCCATTTAGTGTATATTGGTGACATCCATTTCTCCTGCCCATGTGCATAACCTTACATTTATCAATATTGAACTTCATTTGCCATTTTTCAACTCAAGCCCCCAGTTTATCTAGGTCCTTTTGTAGCCACATATTGTCCTCCGTTGCATTGATTATATTGTATAATTTTGTATCATCTGCAAATATTGATATTTTACGGTGCAGTCCCTCTATCAGGTCATTCATAAATATATTGAACAGAGTGGGGCCTAATACTGAACCATGTGGCACCCCACTAGCGACGGTGGTGCACTCAGAGTACGAACCATTTATTACCACCCTCTGCTTTCTATCTCTGAGATGGTTCTTTACCCAGATACACACGATTTCGCCCAGTCCAAGCTGTCTCATTTTATATATCAACCTATTATGTGGCATGGTGTCAAATGCTTTACAGAAGTCCAGGTATACAAGATCAATAGACTCTCCCAGGTCTAGCCTAGAACTTATTTCATCATAGAAGCTGATCAAATTGGTCTGACATGATCGACCCCTCATGAACCCATGCTGATGAAGAGTTATGCCGTTGTTTTCCTTGAGGTAATCTAGGATGGCGTCTCTCAGAAACCCCTTTAATATTTTTTTTCAATTATTGAAGTGAGACTTACTGGCCTGTAGTTACCAGGCTCCCTTTTAGACCCCTTTTTGTATATTGGAACCACATTGGCAATGCGCCACTTCAGTGGTACAACCCCAGTCTCAATAGTGTCCATAAATAAAAGAAACAGCGGTCTAGCTATCACGTCACTTAGTTCCGTTAAAACCCTTGGGTATATTTCATCCAGGCCTGGTGATTTATCGATTTTGATTCTTTTTAACCGTTTCTGCACTTCCTCCTGTGTTATGCATGCAATATTTATTGGGAGGTTTTTGTTTTATTCCCCTGCATCTCGTGTGGTATTTCATCTTCCTTCGTGAATACACTAGAAAAAAAACTATTTAATAGATTTGCCTTCCCCATATCATCTTTTATGGTTTCTCCTGCATTATATGTTAGCTATCAGTGCAAATCCTTTTACTGTTTATATAATTGAAGAATAGTTTAGGGTTATTTTTGCTTGGCAATCAGTCTCTCTGCCTCCTCCTTAGCAATTTTGATCTTTTCTTTACATGATTTGTTTTTTCCCTGTATGATTTTAGCGCTTCTTCGCTGCCTTCTTGTTTTAGTAGTTTAAACGCCTTTTTTTGTTTATTGCCCCCTTACAGTCTTGTCGAGCCACATTGGTTTCCTTCTACTTGTAGTTCTTTTATTTTTAAAGGGTATGAACTGCTCATGTGAGGTAATTAGGATGTTTTTAAACTTCTCCCATTTGCTGTCTGTACTGTTATTTATGAGGACATTATCCCAATTAATTTTACTGATTACAGTTCTGAACTGATCAAATTTTGCTTTACTAAAGTCAATTTTTTTTTGTCGCTCCATGATAAGGCTTCTTGTTAAATGATAGCTGGAAATTAATTATATTGTGGTCACTATTTCCCAAGTGTCTCTGCACCTGCACCCCCATTATTCTGTCTGGTTTGTTAGTTAATAATAAATCCAGGATGGCCCTCCCTCTAGTTGGCTCCCACACAAGTTGAGTAAGGTAGTTATCTTGAATTGTTCTTAAGAGCTTATTGTCCTTGTGAGATTTGCAAGTTTCGTCTTCCCATATTATATCCGGATAATTGAAGTCCCCCATAATAATTTCTTCATTGCGGTTTGACACCTCTTCTATTTGCCTTAATAATAAGATTTCAGTTTCTTCTGTTGCTTTTGGTGGCCTATAGAAAACCCCTATCAGGGTTTTGTTATTTTTTTCCCTTGTATTTCTACCCACAGAGATTCCACATGTTCATCTCCTGCACCTATATCTTCTCATATTAAGTAGGATTTACCATACAGACATACCCCTCCCTCTTTCTGGTTTCCACGGTCTCTTCTGAAGAGATTGTAACCCTGTAAATCGCACTTATCATCAAGCCATGATGATAAACTTACACCTTTTTGGCAGATGCTGAAGCTGCATTAAGGTATTACAGGCACCATGATGTTGTCCCTATGTCAAATCTGACTGTATCCTTGGGTAGAATTGTAAGACTAATGAGAGATACTGAACACCTGCAAAAGCATTTAGATGTTACTAACCTCTCCCTTATGGAGTTAGAAAAACAAACTGTATGGGTGGGAGATAGGTAGGTCAGCATAGGCACCAAGATCCAGGTAGACAGAGTATCACTGATATGATATTTTTACAGGATGGTCACCTACGGCAGGAAAAATTATGAGTTTTGTGTTTCACCCATTACTAATATTGTTTCTTTTGTTCATTATTTTGAGTGTTTGCAATTTCTGGATATTCTGCGAAATACGGAGACAAGTTAATTATCTGGAATCACTCCCGCTACTATATCGTTGAAACAGTCACCCGTAAGGAGCCACAATATAAAGAAAATAAAGAAAGTCCGGCATGGGTGGCTTAGAACCCTAGAACGTACCATGACACAGGCTCTTTTCAAGATGAACTATTTCAAATGGGGGATTGTAAAGGCTATGGGCCTATTTGCTTCATGTTGTCTACTATGAAAATTTCTGATACAAACTTTTACAGTTATATTTTGTTTGTACAAGCAAGATACGCTTCTCACAGGAATAAAAGTTAGAATATCATCTCAGCAACTCAGCTGAAAGTATATATATCATACATCCTCTTTTCTTTCTCAGTACAAAAGTTAGCATTAGAGATGAGCGAGCATGCTCTTCCCAGCTTGCTACTTGTTTAAGTATTAGGGTACTTGAGATGCTCGTTACTTGAGACGAACACCACACGGGTCTCGAGTCAATTGCATTTACCTTCCCTGCATGTTTAGTGCCATTTTCTAGCCAATAAACATGCGGGGAGGGCATTACCACTTCCTGTCGTGGCGTGCCAGCCCACTGCCCGCCAACAGCAGTGAGTGGCTGGGCTGATCAGGTGACCGCCGAGTACTTAAACTGGTCCCGCCCGTGACTCTCCTCAGACGCATGCTGGTAGTGGCTAGGGAAAGTGCTGATGCTTATACAGGGAAAGTGTTAGCGTAGGATCCTCTTGTCAAGAGCCCTAACATTCCTTCTTAGGGCTACTCCTCACCATGTGCATTATAGTTGTGGCTGGCTGGGAGCAGTAGTGCACCCTTTTTTTTTAAAGCATCTAGCCCTGTGCAGAGCCGTTCAGTTATATCGTTCTCAGTCTGCAGTGCATTACGCAGAGTTTAGGAAAAGAGCTGCTGAGATAGGGAAAGTTTTACAGTCAGGATCCTCTCTACAAGAACCCCAGCGGTCCTTCTTAGGGCTACTCCTCACCGTGTGCATTGTAGTTGTGGCTGGCTGGGAGTAGTAGTGCACCCTTTTATTTTTAATGCATCTAGCCCTGTGCAGAGCCTTGCAGTTATACCGGTCTCAGTCTGCAGTGCATTAGACAGAGGTGTCACCGTGAAACAGTACTCTTATATTACCTAGGCCACTGCAAACCATTTCAGTTATACCGTTCCCAGTCTGCAGTGCATTAGACAGAGGTCTCACCGTGAAACAGTACTCTTATATTTCCTGGGCCACTGCAAAGCCTTTCAGTTATACCGTTCTCAGTCTGCAGTGCATTAGACAAAGGTCTCACCGCGAAACAGTACTATAATATTTCCTGGGCCACTGCAAAGTATTTCAGCTCTGCCGCTGTGCAGAGCATCTCACAATACCCTTTCCTTGGGGGGGTTGAGATAGCCGCAGTTACCAGCACTATCCACTGGCTTTAGAATCTTCTCCCACTCCATACAACCTCTCTTATCTACAAGTCTCTGTGAGCAGTAAATTACCGCTAGGTATCAGCGCAAGACAGCAGTTTAATTTTTTCCAATCACAGCATAGAGCCTCCACTATCTACAAGTCTCTGTGTGCTGTGTGCAGTGAATTAGCCACAGTTGTCAGAGCTGTACAGTGGAATAATTTATTTGGGCCCTGCTCTATCCTTAATCTGCCATGATGAGGAGTAGGGATAAGGGTCGAGGATGTGGATGCGGAGGCGGGCGTCCAAGTAAGGGTGTGGGCACAGGCCGAGTTCCTGGGCGGGGTGAATCACAGCCGGCTGCTAAGGAATTCGGAGAGAGACACGTTTCTGGGCTCCCCAGATTCATGCAGGGTCTGACATAGCAGACCGACCTCTGGCTTTCGCCGCTGAGCCTTCAACTGGGCATGGTCGTGTGTGACAACGGCCGTAACCTGGTAGTGGCTCTGCAGCTTGGCAGTCTCACTCACGTGCCATGCCTGTCCCACGTCTTCAATCCGGTGGTTCAGCGGTTTCTGAAAAACTACCCCCACTTGTCTGACCTGCTCGGCAAGGTATGCCGCGTCTGCGCACATTTCCGCAAGTCCACCACAGACTATGCCACCCTGAGGACACTGCAACGTCGGTTTCAGCTGCCAGAGCACCGACTGCTATGCGACGTGCCCATATGCTGGAATTCTACGCTGCACATGTTGCGTAGAGCAATAGTGGAATACCAGCTGCAACATGGGCGGCTGACTGGTAGTCAGCCTCCACAATTCTTTACTGAGGAGTGGGCATGGATAGCAGACATCTGCCAGGTCCTAGGAAACTTTGAGGAGTCTACCCAAATGGTGAGTGGCGATGCGGCCATCATTAGCGTTCCCATCCCACTGTTTTGCCTGCTGAGAAGTTTGCTGCTAGGCATAAAAGCCGACGCTTTGTGGTTGGAACAGGAGACGGGGGATGACAGTATGTTATGAAGCGAGCGTGGGGCATGAGGCCAGCTGAACGCTGTGCGGGGAAAATTTTGTGTGCGCTGTGGACGCAGGGTCATGCGGGGGGTTGGACAGCAATGCCAGCATGTAACCCAGGAGAAGAGGCAGCGGTGTCACCCACAGGCAGTGATTGTCCTTGGTTGCAGCTAGTGTGGTGCTTAGCTAAGATGTGCCAGCGCGTGTGCCTTGCTAATGAGGGTCTGTCCTAAGTAAATTGTTAGGGGGGTGACCGCCAGGCTCTTGCCCCCATTTTGGCTTAATAGTGGGACCTGGAAGCCTCAGATGCAGCCATGCATGCTGCCCCTGCCATTCCCTATCTGTTTCTGTTGTGTTTCCATGACTTTCTGATGTTTTCAGGTGTTTCACAAATCATCACCTATGCGGAGCATCGGTCCCATACAAAAATGCTCGAGTGTCCCATTGATTTCAATGGGGTTTGTTACTCGAAACGAGCTCTCGAGCATTACGAAAGGTTCAACTCGAGTACCGAGCACCCGAGCATTTTGGTGCTCGCTCATCTCTAGTTAGCATGCAACAGTTTCCCATAAGTTTATATGAATATGGAAATATTAGATAAACTGCTATACATGCATATTAGCAAAATACCACTCGTTTTTGAAAATGGTATAAAGGAAGATGCTTTTTTAAATAAACTTCAGACTGCTCTTGCATATAGCCCTGATCTCTGTGTCAATTGCTTTCTTCCGGCAGCCTGTCTATCTACCTCTTTAATTTGCAGCCTCACAGCATATGAAGGAAACCGTTGAATTTCCCTAACATTTCCATTATTCCTACTATATCGTAATTTTCATCAGTCATTCTTGCTTTAAGCTCACCCACTTCTTGCGTTCATTGCCATACAATTTATATGGTTGTTGTTGTTCTTTATATTCATTTTGCTACTAATGGTACTATTGGCTGTTCTGTCAGTTCTAACTGTACTAACCCTACCCCCTGCTCGACCCCCGTCTCCATTTCTTGGTCCCAGGTCGCTATCTACACTGTCTAACCCCGTTTCTCTTTTTGCCCTCCCCCCAGTCCCTAGTTTAAACACTCCTCCAGCCTTCTAGCCATCTTTTCCCCAGGCACAGCTGCACCCTCCCCATTAAGATGCAGTCCATCCCTCGGGTAGGGACTGTGGCCAACAGCAAAGTCAGCCCTGTTCTCCAGGAACCTGAACCCCTCCTTCTTACACCAACTCCGGAGCCACTTGTGTACCTACCTAAGATCCTGCTGCCTTTCTAATGTGGCTTGTGGTGCAGGTAGTATTTCCGAGAAATTTGGAGGTCCTCTCCCTAAGCTTGGATCCTAGGTCCCTGAAATCGTTTTTGAGGGCCCTCCATTGACCTCTAATTTGTTCATTGGTGCCGATGTGCACCACGACCGCTGGATCCTCACCAGCCCCTCCCAATAATCTGTCAACCCGATCCGTGATGTGTCAAACTCATGCATTAGGTGTATGGGGTGTGGGAGATTCTGATGATGGAAGGCATGAGGTTTTGAGGGAGAATGTAGAAGAGGGGTAAATGGAGAAAACTATTAGTGTAGAAAATGTGATAGGCCTGCCTAAAAGTAAGTGTTTTTAAAGTACGCTTAAAACTATGCATGTTCGGAATTAATCTGATTATCTGGGGTGGCACATTCCAGAGAACTGGTCATATGAGAAAGCACAGACAAATATATATATATAGGCGGATTAAAAAAGAATGGTGCAAAAGGCGCCCACATTGAACATCTGTAAGGCTGGGTTCCCACTGGACGGAAATCCAGCGGAAATCTCACAGCTTGGCTGCACTGAAAAGCAGTAAGATTTCGGCGGGAGAACCGCAGCTTCAAAACCCGTAGCATTTCGCCTCGGGTTTTGGAGCGGTAGAGCCGCCGACATTCCGTTGCAGCTTCCTCTCCCCACAGAGAGAAGTGGGGCCGCAACGGTAAAAAAAAAAAAGAATTGACATGCAGTGGCTGTCAATTCCGCGCTGCGTCACTGATTCCTCACTGCTTTGCCATGACGGATTGGCCGCCCCGTGTGGACCAGATTTTTGCAAAATCTCGTCCACATAGCTGGCTAATCCCGGGATTAGGAGCTGCGGGCGGATTTGCCGCACAGGAATCCCGCACTGAATTTCCATGACAAATCTGTCCCGTGCGAACCCAGCCTAAGGTGAATTAAAAACGTATCTCTTCATGTCATTCTGGTTGTTGTTTGCCACTTCATGTAGGAATAAATCAGCTTTACTTTTGCACCATTTTTTTGCAATCACTCTGTATATAAGGTAGTTATAGATATAAAGACTAAACTCCCTCCATAGGCACCCCCACCCCCCTGCAAGGCTTCTTCTGATAATATATTATTCCATGTTAGCTCACCTTATCATGAGACATTTTGTTGATATAATAAACATCTTTCAGAGACTTTGGTTTCCTTGACTTACAAAAAGTAAAAGTGCAGCATAAAAATCTGTTGGTATTTCTTTCCTAAATAGGGGTTTGTAATTGTGGCATTTCCACATTCCCGTTATTTACAGTAAAAGAAGCAGGTCAGTAATGATGCCAAACCAGCCACTCAATGAAGAAAGGCCCCTTTTCCCGGCAGCAGAGAGCGAGCGCTTATGTACAAACAGCCAGTGATGAAAAACAGCCGATCACATAAAACAGCCTTGTGCTTAACACTCTTCAAAATGAATTTACAGAGTAAACATTTCCATGTTGTGCCGCTTCCAGTAATACATAATAATTAAAGGGAAAGAACTGCTAAACACAAACTGTCCTCTTAGTATCCCGTTGATGATTTAATACAACCAACGCAATCATTGCTTACACTGAATATCTCTCATTTATTACTGTTGGTTTTAGATCTAAAATTCTATGGTAAATAATTCATTAAAAATCTTTCTACGGTTTCAGATCTCCATTCAAAGCTCCAGAGCTTCTGCTTAAGCACAAAAAGTAAAGGCTGTTTAGCAGCATTTTTTATTTTACTAAAATGCAGGTATTTGTGACTGACCATCATTTTTGCAGTAACCGTATGTTAGGCTGAATGAAGACAGTGGCCATTAGCCTGTGGTGTCGTAGACCTTTTTTGTCTGAATGGACACCACATTTCAGGAACTTTTATGTAATCGAGTATGCGGATTTCAAAAATCAAGACGAAAATATTCTCCGAAAACCGGAACACCTCCCTAAATGACCGGAAAAAAAGGAAAAATTTACCGCCATGTTTTGATACAAAAAAATACTTTTAACTACCCTTCTCCTAAATAGTATATGAGTAAATTGAGTAGGCTAATGAGTATATGACTGTTGTAAAGATTGTAATTTTTTTTGTACTGTACGTACAGAAATATAAGTAACAAATAATATGGTTATGATGTTTCATGCATTTTGGTTTTAATTAAAGGGGTTGTCCCGCGCCGAAACGGGGTTTTTTTTTCCACCACCCCCCCCCCCCCCCGTTCGGCGCGAGACAACCCCGATGCAGGGACGTAGAAAAAAAAACGCTCAGCGCTTACCTTAATCCCCGCGCTCCGGTGACTTCTATACTTACCGGCTGAAGATGGCCGCCGGGATCCTCTTCCTCCGTGGACCGCAGCTCTTCTGTGCGGTCCATTGCCGATTCCAGCCTCCTGATTGGCTGGAATCGGCACGTGACGGGGCGGAGCTACACGGAGCTACACGGAGCCCCATTGAAGAAAGCAGAAGACCCGGACTGCGCAAGCGCGTCTAATTTGGCCATTCGACCATTTTAGACGGCGAAAATTAGGCGGGCTCCATGGAGACGAGGACGCCAGCAGCGGAGCAGGTAAGTGAAAAACTTTTGATAACTTCTGTATGGCTCATAATTAATGCACAATGTACATTACAAAGTGCATTATTATGTCCATACAGAAGTGTATAGACCCACTTGCTGCCGCGGGACAACCCCTTTAATAACAAATAAATGTGTTTTCTTTTATTTTGGGCATGAAATAAATAGAGGTGAGCGAGCGTACTCGCTAAGGCAAATTACTTGAGCAAGTATTGCCATTTTTGAGTACATGCCCGCTTGTGCCAAAAGATTCGGGGGCTGGCGGGGGTAAGCGGTGAGTTGCGGGAGTGAGCATAAGGGAGCGGGGAGGGGAGAGAGATCTCCCCCTTGTTCCTCCCCGCTCTCCTCCGCCGGTCCCCGAATCTTTTGGCACGAGCGGACGTGTACTAAAGAAAATGGCAATACTCACTTGAGTAATTTGCCTTAGCGAGTACGCTCGCTCATCTCTGATAATAAACAACATGAATTAATATATAAAATATGAAAATTGATGCAAATATGATTTTTCGGGTTTTCAAGTGTAAATAGGGAGGTGTTCCGGTTTTCGGAGAATTTTTTGGTCTTGATTTTTGAAATCAGCATTCTCGATTACATAAAACCTGAAATGTGCTTTCTATTCAGACAAAAAAGGTCTCTGACATTACAGGCTGACGTTCATCTAGTTCAGCCTGTTTCAACTCCTACCCCGCATGTTGGTCCAGAGTAAGGCAAAAAAAAATCCAAGCAAACATTTAGCTCATTTGGAGGAAAAAGATTCCTTCCTGACTCCATAATGACAGTCAGAGTAATCCCTGGATCAACGTTTGAGATAAACAACCCCGCTGGTCACCTAATGTCTATATCCTGTAATATCACAGCGCTCTAGAAAGACATCTAGTCCACTCTTAAACTCCTCTATCGATTTTGCCATCACCATGTTCTAAAGCACAGAGTTCCACAGTCTCACTGCTCTTACAGTAAAGAACCCCCTTCTGTGTTGGTGATGAAACCTGCTTTCTTCTAGATGTAGCGGATGCTGTGTCGTTACCGTCGCAGTCCTGGGTATAAACAGATCATGGGAGAGATCCCTGTATTGTCCCCTAATGTATTTATACATAGTTATTTGATCACTCCTTAGCCGTCTTTTTTCCAGGGTAAATAATCCCAATTTTTTTTTAAACTTATTTTTATTAGCATTTTCAATGAATACATACATGAGCAGATGTTTTAAGAAAATCTATACAGAGTCTCGCATGATATACATTTCTTTTACAGTGACATTACATTGTTTAGGTACTGTCATATGCGTATTTCTCTCTGTATTCTTCCCAATTATTTTGCCTCCAACCCATGTATGATCCTTTCTTATTTCAGTAGAACTCTTTCTCCCAAATATGGTAACATTTAGAGTTGAGCGAGCACCAAAATGCTCGGGTGCTTGTTACTCGGGATGAAATTATCGCGATGCTCGAGGGTTCGTTTCGAGTAACGAACCCCATTGAAGTCAATGGGCGACTCGAGCATTTTTGTATATCGCCGATGCTCGCTAAGGTTTCCATTTGTGAAAATCTGGGCAATTCAAGAAAGTGATGGGAACGACACAGCAACGGATAGGGCAGGCGAGGGGCTACATGTTGGGCTGCATCTCAAGTTCCCAGGTCCCACTATTAAGCCACAATAGCGGCAAGAGTGCCCCCCCCTCCCAACAATTTTTACTTCTAAAAAGCCCTCATTAGCAATGCATACCTTAGCTAAGCACCACACTACCTCCAACAAAGCACAATCACTGCCTGCATGACACTCCGCTGCCACTTCTCCTGGGTTACATGCTGCCCAACCCCCCCCCGACCCCGCACGACGCAGTGTCCACAGCGCACACCAAAGTGTCCCTGCGCAGCCTTCAGCTGCCCTCATGCCACACCACCCTCATGTCTATTTATAAGTGCGTCTGCCATGAGGGGGAACCGCAGGCACACACTGCAGAGGGTTGGCACGGCTAGGCAGCGACCCTCTTTAAAAGGGGCGGGGCGATAGCCCACAATGCTGTACAGAAGCAATGAGAAATATAATCCTGTGCCACTGCCATCAGGAGCTGCACACGTGGGCATAGCAATGGGGAACCTATGTGCCACACACTATTCATTCTGTCAAGGTGTCTGCATGCCCCAGTCAGACCGCGTTTTTTTATAAATAGTCACAGGCAGGTACAACTCCGCAATGGGAATTCCGTGTGCACCCACAGCATGGGTGGCTCCCTGGAATCCACCGACGGTACATAAATATATCCCATTGCAGTGCCCAGCACAGCTGAGGTAACGTCAGCTTTAATGCAGGTGGGCCAAAAATTAATTGGATTACACTGTAGGCAAGGGCCCCAAAAAATTGGTGTACCAACAGTACTAATGTACCTCAGAAAAATTGCCCATGCCCAACCAAGAGGGCAGGTGAAACCCATTAATCGCTTTGGTTAATGTGGCTTAATTTGTAACTAGGCCTGGAGGCAGCCCAGTTAAAATAAAAATGGGTTCAGGTGCAAGTTTCAACGCTTTAATGAGCACTGAAACGTATAAAAATTGTTTACAAAAATTATATGACTGAGCCTTGTGGGCCTAAGAAAAATTGCCCGTTCGGCGTGATTACGTGAGGTTTCAGGAGGAGGAGCAGGAGGAGGAGGATGAATATTATACACAGATTGATGAAGCAAAAATGTCCCCGTTTTTGATGGTGATAGAGAACGATGCTTCCATCCGCGGGTGCAGCCTACGTATTGCTTAGGTATCGCTGCTGTCTCCGCTGGTGGAGAAGAGAAGTCTGGGGAAATCCAGGCTTTGTTCATCTTGATGAGTGTAAGCCTGTCGGCACTGTCGGTTGACAGGTGGGTACGCTTATCTGTGATGATTCCCCCAGCCGCACTAAACACCCTCTCTGACAAGACGCTAGCCGCAGGACAAGCAAGCACCTCCAGGGCATACAGCGCGAATTCAGGCCACGTGTCCAGCTTCGACACCCAGTAGTTGTAGGGGGCAGAGGCGTCACGGAGGACGGTCGTGCGATCGGCTATGTACTCCCTCACCATCCTTTTACAGTGCTCCCGCCGACTCAGCCTTGACTGGGGATCGGTGACACAGTCTTGCTGGGGAGCCAGAAAGCTGTCAAAGGCCTTAGAGAGTGTTCCCCTGCCTGTGCTGTACATGCTGCCTGATCTCCGCGCCTCCCCTGCTACCTGGCCCTCGGAACTGCGCCTTCTGCCACTAGCGCTGTTGGATGGGAATTTTACCATCAGCTTGTCCGCCAGGGTCCTGTGGTATAGCATCACTCTCGAACCATTTCCTCTTCGGGTATCAGAGTGGAAAGGTTCTCCTTATACCGTGGGTCGAGCAGTGTGTACACCCAGTAATCCGTAGTGGCCAGAATGCGTGTAACGCGAGGGTCACGAGAAAGGCATCCTAACATGAAGTCCGCCATGTGTGCCAGGGTACCTGTACGCAACACATGGCTGTCCTCACTAGGAAGATCACTTTCAGGATCCTCCTCCTCCTCCTCCTTAGGCCATACACGCTGAAAGGATAACAGGCAAGCAGCATGGGTACCCTCAGCAGTGGGCCAAGCTGTCTCTTCCCCCTCCTCCTCATCCTCCTCATGCTCCTCCTCCTCCTCCTCCTCAACGCGCTGAGATATAGACAGGAGGGTGCTCTGACTATCCAGCGACATACTGTCTTCCCCCAGCTCTGTTTCCGAGCGCAAAGTGTCTGCCTTTATGCTTTGCAGGGAACTTCTCAAGAGGCATAGCAGAGGAATGGTGACGCTAATGATTGCAGCATCCCCGCACAGCAGTCGGTGCACTGGCAGATGAAACCGATGTTGCAGGGTGCGCAGGGTGGCAGCGTCCGTGTGGGACTTGCGGAAATGTGCGCAGAGCCGGCGCACCTTTCCGAGCAGGTCTGACAAGCGTGGGTAGCTTTTCAGAAAGCGCTGAACCACCAAATTAAAGACGTGGGCCAGGCATGGCACGTGCGTGAGGCTGCCGAGCTGCAGAGCCGCCACCAGGTTACGGCCGTTGTCACACACGACCATGCCCGGTTGGAGCCTCAGCGGCGCAATCCAGCAGTCGGTCTGCTCTGTCAGACCCTGCAGCAGTTCGTGGGCCGTGTGCCTCTTATCTCCTAAGCTGAGTAGTTTCAGCACGGCCTGCTGACGCTTGCCCACCGCTGTGCTGCCACGCCGCGCGACACCGACTGCTGCCGACGTGCTGCTGCTGAAACATCTTGATTGCGAGACAGAGGTTGCGGAGGAGGAGGAGGAGGGTGGTTTAGTGGAGGAAGCATACACCGCCGCAGATACCACCACCGAGCTGGGGCCCGCAATTCTGGGGGTGGGTAGGACGTGAGCGGTCCCAGGCTCTGACTCTGTCCCAGCCTCCACTAAATTCACCCAATGTGCCGTCAGGGAGATATAGTGGCCCTGCCCGCCTGTGCTTGTCCACGTGTTCGTTGTTAAGTGGACCTTGGCAGTAACCACGTTGGTGAGGGCGCGTACAATGTTGCGGGAGACGTGGTCGTGCAGGGCTGGGACGGCACATCGGGAAAAGTAGTGGCGACTGGGAACTGAGTAGCGCGGGGCCGCCGCCGCCATCATACCTTTGAAAGCCTCCATTTCCACAACCCTATACGGCAGCATTCCAGGCTGATAAATTTGGCTATGTGCACGTTTAACGCTTGAGCGTGCGGGTGCGTGGCAGCGTACTTGCGTTTGCGCTCCAACACTTGCGCTAGTGACGGTTGGACGGTGCGCTGAGAGACATTGGTGGATGGGGCCGAGGTCAGCGGAGTTGAGGGTGTGGGTGCAGGCCAGGAGACGGTAGTGCCTGTGTCCTGAGAGGGGGGTTGGATCTCAGTGGCAGGTTGGGGCACAGGGGGAGAGGCAGCGGTGCAAACCGGAGGCGGTGAACGGCCTTCGTCCCACCTTGTGGGGTGCTTGGCCATCATATGTCTGCGCATGCTGGTGGTGGTGAGGCTGGTGGTGGTGGCTCCCCGGCTGATCTTGGCGCGACACAGGTTGCACACCACTGTTCGTCGGTCGTCTGCACTCTCAGTGAAAAACTGCCAGACTTTTGAGCACCTCGGCCTCTGCAGGGTGGCATGGCGCGAGGGGGCGCTTTGGGAAACAGTTGGTGCATTATTCGGTCTGGCCCTGCCTCTACCCCTGGCCACCGCACTGCCTCTTCCAACCTGCCCTGCTGCTGCTCTTGCCTTCCCCTCTGAAGACCTGTCCTCAGTAGGCGTAGCAAACCAGGTGGGGTCAGTCACCTCATCGTCCTGCTGCTCTTCCTCCGAATCCTCTGTGCGCTTCTCCCTCGGACTTACTGCCCTTACTACTACCTCACTGATAGACAACTGTGTCTCATCGTCATCGTCCTCCTCACCCACTGAAAGCTCTTGAGACAGTTGCCGGAAGTCCCCAGCCTCATCCCCTGGACCCCGGGAACTTTCCAAAGGTTGGGCATCGGTCACGACAAACTCCTCCAGTGGGAGAGGATTCGGAACCATTGCTGCCCATTCTGGGCAGGGGCCCGAGAACAGTTCCTGGGAGTCTACCTGCTCCTCAGAATGTGTCATTGTAATGGAGTGAGGAGGCTGGGAGGAAGGAGGAGCAGCAGCCAGAGGATTCAGAGTTGCAGCAGTGGACGGCGCAGAAGTCTGGGTGGTCGATAGATTGCTGGATGCACTTTCTGCCATCCACGACAGGACCTGCTCACACTGCTCATTTTCTAATAAAGGTCTACCGCGTGGACCCATTAATTGTGAGATGAATGTGGGGACTCCAGAAACGTGCCTCTCTCCTAATCCCGCAGCAGTCGGCTGCGATACACCTGGATCAGGAGCTCAGCCTGTGCCCACACCCGGACTAGGGCCTCCGCGTCCTCGGCCGCGTCCACGTCCTCTAGGCCTACCCCTCAGCATGGTGTATTACCAGTAGTGCAGAAACAGAACGCTGTAATTAAATGTGCCGCTTATTGGCCTGTGGTTGGAGGCTGACTTTGCTTACGGAACGCACAGCAGAGCCAGGAAAGAATTTTGCGCAAGCCTGCTGTAACACTTAGCTGGCTGCGTATGAATTAAGACAACTACCCCCAGCAGAGACCCAGTACACTGAGGACGGTCACAGGCAGCCCAAATAGATTTTTTTTCCCAAATGTTTTTGGAAAGGCCCACTGCCTATATACACTAAATATGTCTTCTGTCCCTGCCTCACCACTACTGGCCCTGGACAATGTAAAATTACTGCAGGACGCAATGCTCTGCACGGCCGATATACAAAAAAAAAAAGTGCAACACTGCAAAAAGCAGCCTCCACACTACTGCACACGGTTAGATGTGGCCCTAAGAAGGACTGTTGGGGTTCTTGAAGCCTAAAATAACTCCTAACACTCTCCCTATAGCAACTCCAGCAAGACAGCACTTTCCCTGATCTATGTCAGAATGCATCTGTGGTGAGCCGCGGGGGGGGGGGCCGATTTATATACTCGGGTGACACCTGATCTCGCCAGCCACTCACTGCAAGGGGGTGGTATAGGGCTTGAACGTCGCAGGGGGAAGTTGTAATGCCTTCCCTGTCTTTCTATTGGCCAGAAAAGCGCGCTAACGTCTCAGAGATGAAAGTGAAAGTAACTCGAACATCGCGTGGTACTCGTCTCGAGTAACGAGCATCTCGAACACGCTAATACTCGAACGAGTATCAAGCTCGGACGAGTACGTTCGCTCATCTCTAGTAACATTTATTAACCGATTGAAACAAACATTGAAATTCAATGTTAATATTAACAATCAACTATCTAATCTGCGAACTAAGTCCTTAGTGAATATCTTCCTTTCTGATCAGTCACGATATTTTCAGTGATCCCAAACTGTTCAAATCTTTTTGACTATAGTACCATGTTGTGTTAACAAATTGCGTCATACATTCTTTGTTTCGCTGGGGTTAAGAAATTTTTCTATAAATTCCCTCCATTTTTTGAAGAATTTTGAGGTTTGGGATTCCAATGTCCGTTCTATCTCAATCTTTTCCATTATTAAGAGATGTTTTAGCTGGTGTATCACCTCTTCTATCCCTGGGGATTTGGCTTATAGCTAGTTATTAAGAAGGCACCTTTTACTAATTAGAAGTATGGTATGAGTCATTGTGGTTTTCCTCGCCTGCTCTGGCAGTTGGTGGAGCACGAATGTCTGTGGTGATAGCTGTAGGAATTGGCCTCCAATGTATTATATCATTTTTTGGGTCCCCACCCAAAATAAGTTGATTTTAGGGCAAAGCCAGATGCCGTGTAAAAAAATCTGAGTTGGGCAATGTACATCTTGGGCATGCTTGTAGTTTTGCTGGACCATTTGGGTTTTGAGGTATGTTGAACCCGTAAATCTCTCTATGGATTATCTTAAAATATGTTTCCCGCCATCTTTCGTTTGATACCGCCCTTCTCACAGAGTTCCAGCTCTTGATTATGTGCTCAGATATCTCTGGATCCTGTAGGTCACTTATCCATCTTTTAAACAAGTTCGAGCCATTCTCTTTGACCCATGCTTCCCTGAAATTAGTATATAATACTGAAATTGATTGTTTATAGGTACAGTTTTGGATTAGGATATCTATAGAGTTGAGTATTGCCTCTTTTGAAACGTCAGTTAGCCTATTCCGTAGGAAGTTTCTCGTTTGTGCATATGGGAGGAAATGGGTTGTAGGTAGGTTATTTTTTTCACCCAATTCCTTGAAGCTCATATATCTAGGAATTTCTGGGTGTATAAGATGTTGGACTTTTAAAATGCCCCTCTGCTGCCAAACTATAAAGATTTTGTTTTCTTGCCCTTCTTTAAATTCAGGATGGTTCCATAGATCCATATGTTTGGATATTTTGAATAGTAAGGCGTACATCTTCCATGCTGCTATGGTGTCTCTAGCCATGACCGAATGTTTACTCTCCTTAGGGAGGCTGGAAAAGCTTGTATGCAAGAGGGCATTTAGGCTCCATGGGCTGAGTAGTTCCGTCTCCAGATCGATATTGGAGAAATTATTAGATCCCCTTATCCAATCTATAGAGTGTCTCATGAGGCTGGCTGCGTTGTACATGCGAATATCTGGAAAACTTAAGCCACCTTCACACTTAGGAAGCATCAGTTTTTTTAGGGCGATACGCGGTCGTTTCCTTGACCATATAAAGGATGTGAATGCTGTGTATAGTTTCCCTAAATTACATCTTTGTAGTAGAAGAGGTATTGTCTGTAGTGGGTATAGCAACCTTGGAAAACTAATCATTTTAATTAGATGGCATCTGCCCAAGAAAGAAAGCGGTAGGTTACTCCATTTATCCAGTTCTTTAATTATCTTCTGTATCAATGGGGGATAGTTAAGTGAATAGAGGGATTCTGATCTTTTACCTATATGTATTCCCAAGTATTTAATGCTGTTTTTTGTTATATTTACTGGATAATTTGTGAGGGCTGTGTCTGCAAGTCCACCCCTGGGGGAAATATCTAGCAGGTCACATTTAGTAGTATTAATAATCCCAATTTTGATAGCCTCTCCGGCTATTCCAGTCCCTTCATTCCATGTATTAGTTTAGTTGCCCTTCTTTGAACCCCCTCAAGCACTGCAACATGTTTCCTGAGCACCGGTGACCAGAACTGTACACAGTATTTCATGTGAGGCCTGACAAGTGCCTTATATAGTGGGAGAATAATGTTCTCATCCTTCGCCCCGATACCTCTTTTAATGCACCCCAAGACTTTTATTTGCTTTTGCAGCAGACTTTTGCATTAGTTGCTCCAGTTAAAGCTACAGTCCATTAGTACCCCCAGGTCTTTTTCCATATCACTTTTCCCTAGCAGTACCCCATTTAGTGTATATTAGTGACATCCGTTTCTCCTGCCCATGTCCATAACCTTACATTTATCAATATTGAACTTCATTTGCCATTTTTCTACCCAAGCCCCCAGCTTATCTAGGTCCTTTAGTAGACGCACATTGTCCTCCTTTGTATTAATTACCTTGTATAATTTTGTATTATCTGCAAATATTGATATTTTATTGTGCAGTCCCTCTTTTATTACAATTCCCACACCTGCAGCTTTTACATGGCAGTGTATATAGACACTGCAGAAAGTATCTCCCTTCAGATCCCTAGGTGTGCTGGTTGATGGCTTCATTTTTAGCCCTTGTATTTTTATGTTTTTAGTTCTACTATGGGAGTCAACCATGTGATTATGTGGCAGCCAAATGCAGGCCCTAGCGCGAAGACAGTGGGAGTCGAGATGGTTGTCAATGGTGGCTCTACTGTCCCTATCAGGGACTGGGTCCTGGCAGAGAGTAATCCCTAGTCCTATCCACAACCCCTGCCCCTACCTACTTGCCCCCATGGCCAACCCCCGAGGGCGACAACTGGATGACGGACCCTACACTGGCTAGGGAAGCGGGCCACTGGGTACAGGTACAGACAAAACACTGAGACAAAACAAACACAGCGGAGAGTCAGATGGTCCGAGTCAGCAACAAGAGAGTACGCAGTACAAAAGGATCAGGCAAGGCGAAGTCCGATTCAAGCAAGATTCGATACTGGGAAAAAACAGGCAAATTCCAAGACCCAAGTGCAGCTAAAAAACAAACTAACACTGGCAACGTAGCAAGACACACAGGAGTTTAAAAGCTGTCAGAGCTCCCGCCCCAGCAGCTGATTGGGGCAGGGAGCCTGATAGCCACAGCATGATTACTAAGACGCTGGGGATGTGCACGTGGGTGCCATGGAGAGAGGGACGCAGTGCAGTGTGGCAACCGCCATGTCCCTGGCAACCCGGCCGCGAGGACAGACACAGCGACCAGGGGAGGTAGCCAGGACCAGGGCTCCCCTGCGCCAAACAACAGCAGGCCTGGCGGCACGGGCATGGAGACCCCGTGAACCGCTGGTTCTGACAGTCCCTCCCTGGAATGTCCAGACGTGGTCTGGCCTGGCTGCACACAGTGGCAAAACAACAACAGTAGCAAGAAATTATGTAAATGTATGTTCTTGTGATGCCAGCACCTCTTAAATGAAGCATTGTGGTAGCGACAAAATGAAGAGTCTAAACCAGACTTGATAGTAAACCAAAGGCATGAAGTTTACTATCAAAGTTAATAACAAAGTTAATAACAGTTCATACTTGGTAGAATTTGTGGTTAGCATTAAGTTCAAACAATTTCACTTGATCAGAAATACACTAATTTATCCCTTATACTTGGGAAAACCGAGCCCACCAGTCTGTTATCTGGGTTTGTTTCCTGGTATCTGAGTATTTGTGCAAGAATTGATGGCTTATGTAGGGTTGCCTGTACTTCCACTGACTTGTAATTACACGGGAGCAAATTACACTTACTACTGAGAAGTATTCCTTGTATACGTCCTCCTCCTTATTGTAGCGTGTTCGTAGCACGTTCCTCTACCTTCCGACCTCCGGTAGTTTTACCGATTGCTGTAGCTCCCCACACCGCTTCCTCTTTCCTTCACCTCCAACGACCAACTCCTCAACTCCTCCTTGACTTCCTGCTACTCTCCCGCATTTTGCTCACTTACATCCTCCTCCACCCTCCTCCCTTTCCGGAGCTTGGCTATACTCCTCCCATTCCACCAATCAGAGATTTTACTGACAAGCAGCCAATCAATGAGAACAGTTGCTGAGCAGACTAACCTTAGCCCAATCTCTGGGAAAGGCAGTGTTTTCCCTTTGAATGATACCTACTATGTCTCTGGAAGAGCTCACAGCCAGGTATTCAGGACTTTGCTGACTATTTAACTACCCTGTAGTACCCTCTGGGTCACCACAATTATTTAACACCAGTGCCTAACAAGAATACAGTGCTTGCAGGCCTGTTTTTTTTTTTTTTGTCCATATGCATCCAAATGGAAAAAAATTGTTTTGCCTGGCTGACGGGCACAAAGAACCCCAACTCCGATGAGGAACGGTTAAAGGATCTGGAAACGTTTAGCTTGCAAAAAAGAAGGCTGAGAGGAGATTTAATAGCTGTCTACAAATATCTGAAGGGCTGTCACAGTGCAGAGGGATCAGCCCTATTCTCATTTGTACAAGGAAAGACTAGAAGCAATGGGATGAAACTGAAAGGGAGGAGACACAAATTAGATATTTGACAGTGAGGGGGATCAATGAGTGGAACAGGTTGCCATGGGAGCTGGTGAGTTCTCCTTCAATGGAAGTCTTCAAACAAGGGCTCGACAAATATCTGTCTGGGATGATTTAGTGAATCCTGCATTGAGCACGGGGTTGGACCAGATAACCCTTCCAACTCTACAATTTTATGATTCTGAGATCAGTGGAACATGGCTGTATTATGTGAAAATGCTATGATGTCACTGCTCACAGTTCTGTTTTTATCAGGATGTACTGTATAATGCAATCAGGATAGTAACAGGAAAAATAACGCAATTCTAAATAAGAGTAATGTAGAGCAAAGAGTTCACCTCACAGGCGAGATTTCAGAATAATCAGGCTTGGAAGGAGCCTTGGACTGAATCACCAGTTTTGGCAATAATGATATCTGGATGCAAATGGCTCTTCCTGCTCAGCAATAAAGTAGGAACAGATTAATTTCCTAACTTTACAGTTGAGCATTCCGAAACTTTATTAGCAGTTTCACATTTGCATTGCAAACACTTTCCTATGTTTAAGAAAAAACACACATATATAAAGTCTGTGCATGAATTGGAGCAGCTTGGAAATTTGCACCAGTAAAACAGTCATTTTTAAGCTGCATTCACTGTCCAAACTAAATAACACTGGGCTCAGGCGTCAAGGAAAACACAAGTGATGATTATGTTGTAGACTACTGGGTTCCCTGTATATGTATTCCACAGGATATTTAGAATTGAAGTCATTACTTTGGATGGTCCTGTATTGGATTTTGCTCTGCTCTTTGTAAACAAGTGGAATATTAACACTGACCACAAACCACAAAGCCGAGAGAGGAATTCGCACAATCTACATATCAATATGTCTAAAGATGGAAGGCATCCATTAAAATGAATAAGACTAAGCATTGCCTTATATAACTGTGTATTTCTATTTGGTTAAACATTTTCTTTGTTAACAAATATTAAAAAACGTTTATTTTAGAGAACAAGATAGTTACCTAATGTTATAGCCTGGCAAAAACACATACACTGTCCTACCAAGAGTATTTGGACACCCCTATCAGTAGAATGAATTGTGTTTTATTGGCATGTCATGTGTACTAAACCAGGCTACATACGATGCAGACCCTTGGAGGTATCTGCCATAATTTGTTATGGGAGCTGCATGCCATTGGATATACAGGTTATGCTGATACACACAAGCCATCCATCACAAAACGCAATGCATAGCCCCATCTACAAAACTGCAAGGAGGGTCATCATCAGACAGTTGGGCAATGGAAAAATGTTCTATGAAGCGACGGATCACACTAGTCTATCTTCAAATCAGATGGACTTACCGGACTGTGGAAGATGCCTGGCGAATGCATTTTGCCTGAGTGTGTTGTGCCAACAGTTACCTATGGCGGAGGTTCATTATGGACTTAGGATGTTTTACGTGGCATGGTCTTGGTCTGTTAATTGTAGTGTCAAGTGCAGCATCCTGTAGGGTGACTCCAGACACGTTGAGGAACTGGGAGGGTAGAGTGGACACTTGTCACGGTGGCACTTACCAGGCTCCCTCCCAGGGGGACAAACATAGCCTCGGCCAGAGCAGCGCTGGGCCTCTTCCGGACATCCATAGGAGAGGGATGGCCAATAAACATGAGAACAGGATATAAGGTTGTCACGGGTGACGCCACTATTCCGTTACCCACCGGAATTACTCTCAGCAGTAATTAAATGAGCCGCTGACTTGTGTAACTTACTTCAGGTCCCTGGGAACGGTCAGGGCCTGGCAAAACTTTACTTGACATGAAGTCAGTACAAGGCACAAGGATACAAGATGGCCATGCAGGCAAAATCTGACACCAGTCCTACAGGCCAAGTTATCTGACAGGCACCACTCCTGGACAAGGGAAATCTTCAGAGGAGGATAAGGGTAGGGACACTCCACAGACACTCTTGGTTATATACCTCTGCACGGTGATCTTGACCTGGTCTCTCCGCTCTCACGCTCACGCTCTCGCTCTCCTCCGACTCTCATTCCCCCACAGTTACTGGTATATAGATCCTCAGAAACTGCTCCTCCTCTTCCATTCTTCACCCCATGAGGGTTGAAGGTATCCCCATGTGGCTGGCAATCCTACTCAGGAACCCAGAAGAAAATGGAACTCTGACTCTCATGTTTATAATCTCTTACATACCACGTGACTAGACAAATATTGCATGCAACTCCCAGTCTCATGCAAACAGTAACCTCTCACTTGCTGCAGTTGTGCAATACACATAACAAAATGACTAGACAACTTTGCACAGTGCACAGAGGTGTACTTTGACATTTTAGACAGTAATCTGCTGTGGTCTGTGATCTTTAATACAGCAAACCAAGACATTTTCTTCCCTTGCAACATTCCATACTTTTTATATTAATTAATTTATAAATGGTACTGTAACACCACTTCTGTCATTTATGTTATTGAATGAACTATCTGTTGTGAGCTATACGCCAGATCTATGTCACATAAATTACAACTACGTATTGCTGAGCGTATATCTGGCTCTAATCCTTCATCAGGTATATTGAAACGTTCCCCGTCGCAGCATCCAGACATTTTTTGGAAATCCACCAAGGGGATGTTTCTTCATTCAAAGTCACTGGCATTGAAAGGGTGTTCCAATCAGCAAGAGGTGGAGATTGGTTTAAAAAAATTGCTCTCAAGAAAGGTTTATTGGATTATACAGTTAAAAACCAGATTTCCACATGTTTTTACCCTCAGATCTAATGTTTTTGTATTTTTCATGAGTTTCACTTCCTAATTATTTATTCATTAGTAGGAGTGGTCATGCGTTTGTTATGTCATATCCTGTTACTTTTAAATTACTTGCTTCTTGTGCAGGGTTTATGCTATGATTAAGGCTTAGTTTTTTACCAAAATGCATAGGTCCCTATTCACATGTGAGCGCTTTTACATTTTTATACATTGTTTTTTTCCACATTGTGTTCCTGAGAACCGGCTTGGCATTGTTCTCTTTGCGCTCCCCTTTTGGAGGTTGGCTGTTTGGCATAGCCCTGTAGATCAAGATTTTTGGTGAGCTGTATTTTATCTTTCTACTATATATATTGTGACAAGTCGGGGTTCACTCGCCTCTGGATCGCTGTCCACACAGTTATGAAGTGGCGCACCTCACACGGAAATATGCTCCAGCAGTCTGAAATTCTTCAAATCTGGCTCCTGCCAGCCTTTATTCACAGCACATTATAAGTTATACACAGTCCAAATAGCTTTAGGGTTCACAACCCACAGGGTCCTGTCACTAACCCTGCCACGGGAATCTGGAGGGCACCTTTCTCTGTCAGACAGGGTGACAGACCCAACTGGTCCACACTGGACCTCAGGCTTCAAGTCCCTGATGCGACTCCCTTCACCGACCCTCTGGCTCTCTCAGCCAACGTCTCTCTGGCTCTGGCAGTAACTGGCTCTTTTGTAGGCACTTCCTGCTACACCCATCAGGTGTTAACCCTTACTTTTCCTTTTGCAGGTGTCAGAATGCCTATCTAGCACCCTCTGTAGGCTAGTCTAATACTGCCCTGCTACAATATGTTTATCTACAGTTTCCCTAAAAATGAGACTTACCCTGAAAATAAGCCTAATTTTCGGGGAGGCTTGAAATATAAGCCCTACCCCTGAAAATAAGCCCCAGTTACACTAAAAAAAAAGAATACATTACCTATCAGGCTCCATCCAGGTCTAACCTGCTCTCTAGAGGTTCAGCGCAGTTTGGTGTGGTTCCGGTAGTCCTCAGCTGCTCGTACAACATCACTTCCTGCTTATGGTATTCATAAATCCTACCTCCAGGATGCCATGGGTGTGATTGGTTCTTCGACTGCTGCTCAGCCAATCAATGCAGTGCTGAATGAACCAATGCAATGGCTGTGATTGGCCATGGCTCAGCCAATTCATAAATCCCGCCGCTACAACATGATGGCTGTTGATTGGCTGAGCAGTGGTGGAAGAACCAATCAATGCAGCGCTGGATAAACAAATCACAGCAATTGCATTGGTTCATCCAGTGCTGCATTGATTAGCTGAGCAGCGATCGAAGAACCAATCACACCCCTCGCTTCCTGGATGCGGATGTTGTATGAGTGGTTGAGGACTGCAGGAAACGTGTCGGAGCTGTGGAGAGCAGCAGGAGGGACCTGGACTGAGCCTGCTAGATAAGTATAATAAGACCTCCCCCCAAAAATAAGACAGTGCCTATTTTGGGGCAAAAAATAATATAAGACAGGGTCTTATTTTCAGGGAAATGCGCTCCCCTTCGATATTTGTCGTATACGTGTATATTGAATCCTTGCCATACACCACGATATTATCAAGTTAATATTTCACTGACATTGACTTGTTGCTTATGACTTCTCCTACAATGTATATTTTTTGCCTACTGTGTCATTTCCAGTTTTAATTAACTCTGCGTGTTTAAATAAAGTAGCTGAACTGTTTTATGGACAGTCTAATATGAATGATGATACCTAGAATAATATAAAAAGCCTCATGAACTCCTTGGAAAGACAGATGACACAGCAATTGCATACTTGGTGGGATGTTACTACTTTACTTTACAACATTAGGTCACTAAAAAAATGATGCCAAGTGGCTTACAAATCAGAAAGACTCCCACATTGGGATATCCTGAATCTTTTTGGTTCAGTGGAACGATATACTTTCTACATGTTCACTTCATTCGTTGCAGCTGATCATCTTTTTTGAACACGAGAAACTTAAACACCTTCATTCAGTCATCCAGGAAAGTCAGTCTTCACTACAATTGTATCAAACTCATAAAACTATATCACATTGCATAAGATAACCTCGCTGAACTGAATTAGAAAATCCAAGTTTACACGAGACACACATCAGGCTCAGGGCTCCTTCACATGAGCGTATGCATTTTTACGTTCTCGTCCATGCCGTAAATTTGCATGAATGGATGATTTTCTGCAATGACGGCCAGAGATAATTAGCGTTTTTTCGCCCATTCACAGGACCGGGCATGACGTTTTAGCAAAAAAATACGTCGCTGCCTGGAAATCCCTCACTCAGCTTAAATCTTCAGAATGACTTCAAATGCCTAAATAGAGGCATTTGTAAGCTTTTTGCAGCGTTGGACGCTGCTATATTGCCTCCCTCTTCCTTTTTTTCCAGCTCCCATAGGAATCTATGGGAGCTGCCGGCATATATCGGTCAAAAGATAGAACCAGAACTATCTTTTTACCCAGTGTATAATCTCCGGCGCGGATGTCAGCCGCGTATGTTGCATTTTTAACGGTGCAACAATTTTACTTGCTGTGAATTCGCCCTTGTGAACAAATGCATTGGAAACCAATGGCTTAGATGGTCGCGTATATCAGCCGGGCGTGAAAACACAGTGAGATAGGCGTGTATACATGCGCTCATGTGAATAAACCCTAACACTGTGTATACTTGGCGATTACAGTGCAAAACACCCAACAGGAAGCCAAAATCTATTCTAAAAAAGTCTGTTACCCACAACTAAAATGTAAAACAAAAAGTTTTCTTCTTCAAATCCGGATATGACTGTTGTACAAACTGATTTTTCAGATACAGATGATTCTTCCAATTATTTTGTGGCTTCAAATAAACATAAAGCTTGTTCTTTACACTGATGTGGAAATCGTGCAAGATTTGTGCGTTGCAAGATGCACTAATCTCACACAAATCGGAACACCATTCTTTTGGATGGGGACATACATATGAGCAATGTTTTCCTGCATGGCACCGCGATGCTATGCGGTACACAAATCGCAGCATGTTCTAACTTGTGCATGCTCTCGCATTGCAGCGCTCATTGTTTGCAATGGGGCTGGCGGCAGCATCGCACCACGTGTCAGATGCATGCGATGCGAGGTCTCCCATTGCAAACAATAGGAGAAACTCTGCGATCCTCCACCGCAGCTGACAGCCGCAGCAGAGGATTGCTACATCCCCGAAGTGATGTGAGGCTGTTTTAACAAGAAAAACCGCCTTGCATCCTTGGGGAATTCACATGGTGGGGAGCGCGATACGGGAGCGGGATTAACGGCCACATATCGCGCTCGCCAGTGTGAAGTTAGCCTTATACACCCAGCGTACTGCCAAAAATCCATCAAAGGACTATTACAGGGAGTCGGTAGGAAACAGTGGAAAAAAACAACTACATGAGGAAATGCAACCACAAACATACCATGTGAGAATATACTAATTTATCAGTGACCATTTTGACTTCTCCACAGTTATCTATTCTTTCAAAGGGTCTCAATTTTGCACCCACCTATAATATGAACCTGTATCAGATGATGAAAGATGTCAATAAATGTATAGAATGTTACCGGTGAAGAAACACTTTTCCAATATTCCTCCTATAGAAAATACTACTCCAGTTATTACTGTTACTTTGAATCAGGTTGATGTTTTGAATAGCGCTGGACAACAAGCCATTCCTTAGGAAATAACGTGTGATGAACAATTGGCTACTCTAGCGATCATCAATTTATAAGATGAGCCCATTCCTCCTGTGGATTCATTCTACAACCACTAATAAATCAAAAATATCCAATCCGGATTTTTATCCTTTCCAAACAAGAACTTCAGTTTTGGACTCTTTTCAAATTCTAGATATTACATCACTAAACCTAAGAAAATCACTAGATAATGCTCTCCATCTTTTATAGCCCACCCTGCAGATAAGGGATATTGTGATACTTGCTAAAGCTTTACATGAACATTAAGCACTTATATTGTTATCTGGCTTCTCCACTTACCGCTCTCTTGATATTGATCCAACAGAAACAGCTTTATCCAGATTGCTACAGGAACGTCTGTCCACAGGGATAAAAGACCAAAAACTATATGGGTTGTTGGTAGGCTCTCCAGTCTGCCTATATTCCTTGCATTACCCAAAATTCATAACAAACATCTTTCCTCCTCCTTTACGCCCAATTATAGCTATCCAATGAAAAAGAGAAGAGCAGCACTCCAGGGAATAAAATCACTTTGGTATCTTTATTGTGCCCATAAGACATGAACAACGTTTCGACCCTGCTCCAACGGGTCTTTGTCAAGTTCTGAGCCACGTATACAGACATGCAACATTAAATAGCAACAATGACCACACCTCCACCAATCACAAGACAATACATCATTAGCCCATTAAAACAGATCACATGCTATAGGTCGACTCAGTGCATATAACGCAGGTGAAGAATACCAAATTGATTACATCAATGCCTTCATGTCATACACTGTGTTGCAAACCTGTAGATCTTTTCACCAGTGATGTCGCATGCTATTAGCGTCACTATCCCCGTCCAGCGAGATCCCGTTGAAGATCTCGCGATATCTCGAGTGTAGTGCACAGCTTGGCCTTTTGGGCTAAGTCCCAATACGCAGTAATTGCGCATGCGTGGAAATTCGCTGCTCCTATGTGAAACGTCACATCTCCACAGCGAAATCACAGTACATGCATGTCAGCAGCATAGCCAATGCAAAGCTGACATGCCCGTATATTGATCCTTTACCGATAAATAGTGATGAGGCTATTGTGCATGTGCGAGATTTACCAGTTATCGCGTGTCTCATCACATCACCGCAACCTAAGTTGCGCACATCTACACAAACAGCGTACACCATATACGGTTAGCTTATCGATGTATGTTAACACCAATAGCTCAGTTTGGCTCTACGTAGTATCATAATATAAGATAAACGTTAAATTACCGATGTGTTCATACAGTCACATATTACCTGTATTGATTAGGGTCTAATAGTTAAAGGCGCAGCAATTACCCATCAATATAATATATACTGGCAACCAAATGAATATATCACCCCAAAACGATGCCATAGTTAATTCAATCAATAATGTTACGCATAAGGCACCAATGGATCCCTCCAGAAAATCGGATATATCATTAATCACCCATAGCAGTACTGCCAAAAAATTAAGCTAATCACCACTCCAGTGTCACCACATACAGTACACATAACACCGCCAGTAAGTATGATACAAAAGCACATCATAATTTGTATTGCTGATAATTTTATTCAATCTGATTATGTATAGAGAGAAGACCAATATAGGTTCAATCTGGAACAATCATAAACTGCGTATATTTTCACTGCATCTCCCCATGCGATCTGAAAAAACAAACATATACGAAAATTAAAATCAATACTTCAGTAGCAAGTACGAATCAAACATGGACGAGCACCTCTAATGACTACATAGAGATATATGAAAAAATTCCAAGTAGCACAATATCATGTTAAGTACAATAATGGATTGTATTCCAGATTAAGGCCATTAGGGGCCAGCACATCAAGTTTAAAAATCCATTTTGCTTCAAGTAATTTTAACCTACGTTCCCTATCACCACCTCGAACGTCCCTATCAACAGAATCAATAACCATGAACCGTAATTGGCTAACAGAATGGTTATGATCCTCAAAATGTTTTGGGATAGATAGATCCCGTTTCTTTGTCCTTACATTACTCTTGTGATTAGCTATCCGCTTGCGAACCTCAGTAGTGGTTTCACCCACATACTGGAGGCTGCACGGACAGCTAATAAGGTATATGACAAATGAGGACCAACAGCTGTACCACCCACGTACGGTAAAACGTTTGCCAGATCTGGAGTGCAAAAAACTATCGCCCTTCGTCATATTATGGCATGCCGCACATCCAAGGCATGGGAAATTGCCATTTCTGACCGGGGCTAATGTTCTTTGCACAGATCCACTATGAGAAGAACACGATGTATGGACCAAAAGGTCCCTCAAATTGCATGCACGTCTATATGCCATAATGGGCGGAGAAGCAAACTCCGTGATCCCAGGATGGCAGCTAGTCAGAACGTGCCAATGTTTCCTCAAGATGTGTCGGATCTCGTTGTTATCTGATCCATAGGTAGAGACAAATGGCATACGGCTCCTAGTCACCACCGTTTTAGTAGAGGGATTCAAAGTGGACGCATGATCAACTTGTTTAACTCTATCCACCTGTTCACGTAACAAATCATGTGGGTAACCCCTAGAGGCAAATTTTTTATACATCATTTCCAGACGGGTGTCAAAATATTCATCAGTTACCACCCGCCGGACCCTGAGCATCTGACTCCAAGGTAATGACTTGATCATGGCCGGCGGGTAGCAACTGGAGAAATGCAATAAGTTGTTTCGGTCCGTAGGTTTGGCATAAAGGTCCGTTTTCAAATGGTTCCCATCCTTAATGACCAAAACGTCAAGGAATTGAATGGATGTTTCAGATGCCAAAAGCGTGAACTTAAGTTCCGGCAAACAACCATTCAATTCATTGTGGAAAGTGTCTAATTGTTCGATGGAACCATTCCATATGACGAAGACGTCATCTATGTACCTCGACCATACCTGGGCAAAGGCCCAGGATGGGGAGGTACAGAGACGCGTCTCCTCCATATGGCGCATGAATATATTTGCGTAAGATGGGGCCATATTAGACCCCATCGTGGTCCCTTGTAATTGTCGGTAAAACCGATCTCTGTAGATAAAGACATTATTAGACAGAACCAACATCAATAATAGAGATGAGCGAGCACCAAAATGCTCGGGTGCTCGTTACTCGGGACGAACTTTTCGCGATGCTCGAGGGTTCGTTTCGAGTAACGAACCCCATTGAAGTCAATGGGCGACCCGAGCATTTTTGTATTTCGCCGATGCTCGCTAAGGTTTCCTTGTGTGAAAATCTGGGCAATTCAAGAAAGTGATGGGAACGACACAGCAACGGATAGGGCAGGCGAGGGGCTACATGTTGGGCTGCATCTCAAGTTCACAGGTCCCACTATTAAGCCACAATAGCGGCAAGAGTGGGCCCCCCCCCTCCCAAAAACTTTTACTTCTGAAAAGGCCTCATTAGCATGGCATACCTTTGCTAAGCACCACACTACCTCCAACAAAGCACAATCACTGCCTGCATGACACTCCACTGCCACTTCTCCTGGGTTACATGCTGCCCAACCGCCCCCCCTCCCCCCCACAGCGCACACCAAAGTGTCCCTGCGCAGCCTTCAGCTGCCCTCATGCCACACCACCCTCATGTCTATTTATAAGTGCGTCTGCCATGACGAGGAACCGCAGGCACACACTGCAGAGGGTTGGCACGGCTAGGCAGCGACCCTCTTTAAAAGGGGCGGGGCGATAGCCCACAATGCTGTACAGAAGCAATGAGAAATATAATCCTGTGCCTCCGCCATCAGGAGCTGCACATGTGGGCATAGCAATGGGGAACCTATGTGCCACACACTATTCATTCTGTCAAGGTGTCTCTGCATGCCCCAGTCAGACCGGGCTTTTTAATTCATAGACACAGGCAGGTACAACTCCCTATTGTGAAGTCCCTGTCGACCGACAGCATGGGTGGCTCCCTGGAACCCACCGGCGATACACAAAAATATCCCATTGCATTGCCCAACACAGCTGAGGTAGTAATGTCGTGCTTAATGCAGGTGGGCTTCGGCCCACACTGCATGCCCCAGTCAGACTGGGGTTCTCTACAAGTGGACACATGTAGGTTAAACTCCGTGTGCACCTACAGCATGGGTGGCTCCCTGGAACCCACCGGCGGTACACAAAAATATCCCATTGCATTGCCCAACACAGCTGAGGTAGTAATGTCGTGCTTAATACAGGTGGGCTTCGGCCCACACTGCATGCCCCAGTCTGACTGTGGTTCTTTACAAGTGGAAACAGATGCATTTATAATTCCCTGTGGACCCACAGCATGGGTGGGTGCCAGGAAGCCACCGGCGGTACATAGAAATATCCCATTGCATTGCCCAACACAGCTGAGGTAGTAATGTGGTGCTTAATGCAGGTGGGCTTCGGCCCACACTGCATGCCCCAGTCAGACTGGGGTTCTTTACAAGTGGACACATGTAGGTTAAACTCCGTGTGCACCTACAGCATGGGTGGCTCCCTGGAACCCACCGGCGGTACACAAAAATATCCCATTGCATTGCCCAACACAGCTGAGGTAGTAATGTCGTGCTTAATACAGGTGGGCTTCGGCCCACACTGCATGCCCCAGTCAGACTGGGGTTCTTTACAAGTGGAATCAGATGCAATTATAATTCCCTGTGGACCCACAGCATGGGTGGGTGCCAGGAAGCCACCGGCGGTACACAGAAATATCACATTGCATTGCCCAACACAGCGGATGTAACGTCAGCTGTAATGCAGGTGGGCTAAAAATTCATTTGATTACACTGTAGGCGAGGGCCCACAAAAATTGCTGTATCAACAGTACTAATGTACATCCAAAAAAATTGGCCATGGCCAGCCAAGAGGGCAGGTGAAACCCATTAATCGCTTTGGTTAATGTGGCTTAAGTGGTAACTAGGCCTGGAGGCAGCCCAGTTTAACTAAAAATTGGTTCAAGTTAAAGTTTCAACGCTTTTAAGAGCATTGAAACATATAAAAATTGTTTAGAAAAATTATGAGTGAGCCTTGTGGCCCTAAGAAAAATTGCCCGTTCAGCGTGATTACGTGAGGTTTCAGGAGGAGGAGCAGGAGGAGGAGGAGGAATATTAGACACAGATTGATGAAGCAGAAATGTCCCCGTTTTGGATGGTGAGAGAGAACGTAGCTTCCATCCGCGGGTGCAGCCTACGTATTGCTTACGTATCGCTGCTGTCCGCTGGTGGAGAAGAGAAGTCTGGGGAAATCCAGGCTTTGTTCATCTTGATGAGTGTTAGCCTGTCGGCACTGTCGGTTGACAGGCGGGTACGCTTATCTGTGATGATTCCCCCAGCCGCACTAAACACCCTTTCCGACAAGACGCTAGCCGCAGGACAAGCAAGCACCTCCAGGGCATACAGCGCTAGTTCAGGCCACGTGTCCAGCTTCGACACCCAGTAGTTGTAGGGGGCAGAGGCGTCACCGAGGACGGTCGTGCGATCGGCTACGTACTCCCTCACCATCCTTTTACAGTGCTCCCGCCGACTCAGCCTTGACTGGGGAGCGGTGACACAGTCTTGCTGGGGAGCCATAAAGCTGGCCAGGCCCTTAAAGACTGTTGCACTGCCTGGGCTGTACATGCTGCTCGATCTACGCACCTCCCCTGCTACCTGGCCCTCGGAACTGCGCCTTCTGCCACTACCGCTGTCGGATGGGAATTTTACCATCAGCTTGTCCGCCAGGGTCCTGTGGTATAGCAACACTCTCGAACCCCTTTCCTCTTCGGGAATGAGAGTGGTAAGGTTCTCCTTATAGCGTGGGTCGAGCAGTGTGTACACCCAGTAATCCGTAGTGGCCAGAATGCGTGTAATGCGAGGGTCACGAGAAAGGCATCCTAACATGAAGTCAGCCATGTGTGCCAGGGTACCTGTACGCAACACATGGCTGTCCGCACTAGGAAGATCACTTTCAGGATCCTCCTCCTCCTCCTCCTCCTCCTCAGGCCATACACGCTGAAATGATGACAGGCAAGCAGCATGGGTACCGTCAGCAGTGGGCCAAGCTGTCTCTTCCCCCTCCTCCTCCTCCTCCTCCGGAACGCGCTGAGATATAGACAGGAGGGTGCTCTGACTATCCAGCGACATACTGTCTTCCCCCGGCTCTGTTTCCGAGCGCAAAGCGGCTGCCTTTATGGTTTGCAGGGAACTTCTCAAGATGCATAGCAGAGGAATGGTGACGCTAATGATTGCAGCATCGCCGCTCACCACCTGGGTAGACTGCTCAAAGTTTCGAAGGACCTGGCAGATGTCTGCCAACCAGGCCCACTCTTCTGAAAATAATTGAGGAGGCTGACTCCCACTGCGCCGCCCATGTTGGAGTTGGTATTCCACTATAGCTCTACGCTGCTCATAGAGCCTAGCCAACATGTGGAGCGTAGAGTTCCACCGTGTGGGCACGTCGCACAGCAGTCGGTGCACTGGCAGATTAAAGCGATGTTGCAGGGTGCGCAGGGTGGCAGCGTCCGTGTGGGACTTGCGGAAATGTGCGCAGAGCCGGCGCACCTTTACGAGCAGGTCTGACAAGCGTGGGTAGCTTTTCAGAAAGCGCTGAACCACCAAATTAAAGACGTGGGCCAGGCATGGCACGTGCGTGAGGCTGCCGAACTGCAGAGCCGCCACCAGGTTACGGCCGTTGTCACACACGACCATGCCCAGTTGGAGGCTCAGCGGCGCAAGCCAACGGTCGGTCTGCTCTGTCAGACCCTGCAGCAGTTCGTGGGCCGTGTGCCTCCTATCTCCTAAGCTGAGTAGTTTCAGCACGGCCTGCTGACGCTTGCCCACCGCTGTGCTGCCACGCCGCGCGACACCGACTGCTGGCGACGTGCTGCTGCTGCTGACACATCTAGATTGCGAGACAGAGGTTGAGGAGGAGGAGGGTGCTTTAGTGGAAGAAGCATACACCGCCGCAGATACCACCACCGAGCTGGGGCCCGCAATTCTGGGGGTGGGTAGGACGTGAGCGGTCCCAGGCTCTGACTCTGTCCCAGCCTCCACTAAATTCACCCAATGTGCCGTCAGGGAGATGTAGTGGCCCTGCCCGCCTGTGCTTGTCCACGTGTCCGTTGTTAAGTGGACCTTGCCACTAACCGCATTGGTGAGGGCGCGTACAATGTTGCGGGAGACGTGGTCGTGCAGGGCTGGGACGGCACATCGGGAAAAGTAGTGGCGACTGGGAACTGAGTAGCGCGGGGCCGCCGCCGCCATCATAGCTTTGAAAGCCTCCGTTTCCACAACCCTATACGGCAGCATCTCAAGGCTGATAAATTTGGCTATGTGGACGGTTAACGATTGAGCGTGCGGGTGCGTGGCGGCGTACTTGCGCTTGTGCTCCAACACTTGCGCTAGCGACGGCTGGACTGTGCGGTGCGAGACATTGGTGGATGGGGCCGAGGACAGCGGAGGTGAGGGTGTGGGTGCAGGCCATGAGACGGTCGTGCCTGTGTCCTGAGAGGGGGGTTGGATCTCAGTGGTAGGTTGGGGCACAGGGGGAGAGGCAGCGGTGCAAACCGGAGACGGTGAACGGCCTTCGTCCCACCTTGTGGGGTGCTTGGCCATCATATGTCTGCGCATGCTGGTGGTGGTCAGGCTGTTGGTGGTGGCTCCCCGGCTGATCTTGGCGCGACAAAGGTTGCACACCACTGTTCGTCGGTCGTCAGGCGTCTCGGTGAAAAACTGCCAGACCTTAGAGCACCTCGGCCTCTGCAGGGTGGCATGGCGCGAGGGGGCGCTTTGGGAAACACTTGGTGGATTATTCGGTCTGGCCCTGCCTCTACCCCTGGCCACCGCACTGCCTCTTGCAACCTGCCCTGCTGCTGCCCGTGCCTCCCCCTCTGAAGACCTGTCCTGTGTAGGCGTTGCACACCAGGTGGGGTCAGTCACCTCATCGTCCTGCTGCTCTTCCTCCGAATCCTCTGTGCGCTGCTCCCTCGGACTTACTGCCCTTACTACTACCTCACTGCAAGACAACTGTGTCTCATCGTCATCGTCCTCCTCACCCACTGAAAGGTCTTGAGACAGTTGGCGGAAGTCCCCAGCCTCATCCCCCGGACCCCGGGAACTTTCCAATGGTTGTGCATCAGTGACGATAAACTCCTCTGGTGGGAGAGGAACCACTGCTGCCCAATCTGAGCAGGGGCCCGAGAACAGTTCCTGGGAGTCTTCCCGCTCCTGAGCATGTGTCATTGTAGTGGAGTGAGGAGGCTGGGAGGAAGGAGGAGCAGCAGACAGAGGATTCGGATTTGCAGCAGTGGACGGCGCAGAACTGTGGCTGGACGATAGGTTGCTCGAAGCACTTTCTGCCATCCAGGACAGGACCTGCTCACACTGCTCATTTTCTAATAAAGGTCTCCCGCGTGGACCCATTAATTGGGCGATGAATGTGGGGACGCCAGAAACGTGCCTCTCTCCTAATCGCGCAGCAGACGGCTGCGACACACCTGGATCAGGAGCTCGGCCTGTGCCCACACCCTCACTTGGCCCTCCGCGTCCTCGGCCGCGTCCACGTCCTCTAGGCCTACCCCTACCCCTCAGCATGCTGTATTACCAGTGATTTGATTTCCCAGGCAGGAAAGAAATTGGCGCAAGCCTGCAGTAAAACGTAGCTGGTTGCGTCTGATTTTTTTAGGTTCTCCACGCAGCACACACGTACCCAGAGCCCTTAGGACTGACAGAGGCAGGGCAAATATACTTTTTTGCCTTTTGTTTAAAAGGATAGGCCCACTGCGTCTATTCACTGACTAATATAACTGTGTTGCGGCCCTGCAAAAGTGTCACAGAACTTTACTGTTGCAGAGTTATTAACTGTGGCAGAGCAGGTATTTCCCAGGCAGGAAAGAAATTGGCGCAAGGCTGCACTCAACCGTAGCTGGTTGCGTCTGATTTTTTTAGGTTCTCCACGCAGCACACACGTACCCAGAGCCCTTAGGACTGACAGAGGCAGGGCAAATATACTTTTTTGCCTTTTGTTTAAAAGGATAGGCCCACTGCGTCTATTCACTGAATAATAAGTTTAATAACTGACACTGTGTTGCGGCCCTGCAAAAGTGTCACAGAACTTTACTGTTGCAGAGTTATTAACTGTGGCAGAGCAGGTATTTCCCAGGCAGGAAAGAAATTGGCGCAAGCCTGCAGTAAAACGTAGCTGGTTGCGTCTGATTTTTTTAGGTTCTCCACGCAGCACACACGTACCCAGAGCCCTTAGGACTGACAGAGGCAGGGCAAATATACTTTTTTGCCTTTTGTTTAAAAGGATAGGCCCACTGCGTCTATTCACTGACTAATATAACTGTGTTGCGGCCCTGCAAAAGTGTCACAGAACTTTACTGTTGCAGAGTTATTAACTGTGGCAGAGCAGGTATTTCCCAGGCAGGAAAGAAATTGGCGCAAGGCTGCACTCAACCGTAGCTGGTTGCGTCTGATTTTTTTAGGTTCTCTACGCAGCACACACGTACCCAGAGCCCTTAGGACTGACAGAGGCAGGGCAAATATACTTTTTTGCCTTTTGTTTAAAAGGATAGGCCCACTGCGTCTATTCAATGACTAATAACTGTGTTGTGGCCCTGCCTACACAATTCTGTGCCTGTAGTATCAATGGAGGGTGCAATGCTCTGCACCGCCGATTTTGACAAAAAAAAAAAAAAGCAACACAGCTAACAGCAGCCTGCACAGTACTCCACACAGTTAAATGTGGCCCTAGAAAGGACCGTTGAGGTTCTTGAAGGCTACACTCACTCCTAACACTCTCCCTGCCTAAGCACCACTTCTGTCCCTAATACCGGGTGCAATGCTCTGCACTGCGGATTTTGAGAAAAAAAAAAATTTCTCCACTGCTAACAGCAGCCTGCACACACGTAGATGTGGCCCTAAGAAGGACCGTTGGGGTTCTTGAAGCCTACACTCACTACAAAAACTCTCCCTACAGCAACTCCAATAGAACAGCACTTTCCCACAGCTAACTCACAAGACATCTGAGGCGAGCCGCGGGAGGGGCCGACTTTTATACTCGGGTGACATCAGATCTCCCCAGCCACTCACAGCAGGGGGGTGGTATAGGGCTTGAACGTCACAGGGGGAAGTTGTAATGCCTTCCCTGTCTTTCAATTGGCCAGAAAAGCGCGCTAACGTCTCAGAGAGGAAACTGAAAGTAACCGGAACACCGCGTAGTACTCGTTACGAGTAACGAGCATCCCGAACACCGTAATATTCGCACGAATATCAAGCTCGGACGAGTACGTTCGCTCATCTCTAATCAATAATGTTAGAACCAAGTTGATTCATCCTGTGGAAAGATTTGAGCCCGACAAAAAATGTCCAACAGCAGCAATACCGTTCTCGTGCTTAATTATGGTATATAATGAGGATACATCAAAAGACGCCAAAATGGCATCGTTTTTGATGGTCACCAAACTCAATTTGCTCAGAAAGTCAGCCGTGTCCTTGATATAGGACACAGCCTCTGTGGCATATTGTCGAAGCACTCTGTCCAAAAACCTGGAAACATTGTTGAAAATGAAGCCCCTCCCAGACACAATTGGTCGTCCAGGGGGACAGCAGAGATTTTTGTGGATTTTGGGCAACGTATAGATCTTAGCCATCACCGGATGTGTAGGACACAAAAAATCAAAAAGGCGTTGGTCAATAAGACCATCACTTTTAGCCTGGGTAAGGACCAACTTCAACTCATTTAAAGACCAATTTGTAGGATCAGATGGCAATACCTCATACACTGCAGTGTCCGACAGCTGTGTGGAGAGTTCATGATGATAATACTCTGTGTCCATAATCACTATGGCTCCACCTTTATCAGCTGGACGGACAGTCAGTGATTCATCATTACTGAGGGATTTAATCGCATGCCTCTCTGCATTGCACAAATTGGAGTAATTCCTGTATTTGAACTGTCGGGCTCGCATCTTCCCAATATCACGATTGATCAATTTGGTGTATGTGTCCACAGCATGGTCACCTCCAGGCGGCTGGAACCTGCTGGGATTGTGCAAACCCATATTTTGAGATGTGAAACCCTCATTGCTGGTACAGGTCACATTCACAGGTGCTTGACACCCTTCAGTGGTTGAAAAATAAGTACGAAGCCTTAGTCATCTCACAAACTGTCTGACAGCAATGTCTAGATTGAACCAGTCTGTGTCGCCAGATGGAACAAAGGAGAGACCCCTAGAGAGGGTTTCACATCTCAAAATGGATCAATCGTGATATTGGGAAGATGCGAGCCCGACAGTTCAAATACAGGAATTACTCCAATTTGTGCAATGCAGAGAGGCATGCGATTAAATCCCTCAGTAATGATGAATCACTGACTGTCCGTCCAGCTGATAAAGGTGGAGCCATAGTGATTATGGACACAGAGTATTATCATCATGAACTCTCCACACAGCTGTCGGACACTGCAGTGTATGAGGTATTGCCATCTGATCCTACAAATTAGTCTTTAAATGAGTTGAAGTTGGTCCTTACCCAGGCTAAAAGTGATGGTCTTATTGACCAACGCCTTTTTGATCTTTTGTGTCCTACAGATCCGGTGATGGCTAAGATCTATACGTTGCCCAAAATCCACAAAAATCTCCGCTGTCCCCCTGGACGACCAATTGTGTCTGGGAGGGGCTCCATTTTTAACAATGTTTCCAGGTTTTTGGACAGAGTGCTTCGATAATATGCCACAGAGGCTGTGTCCTATATCAAGGACACGGCTGACTTTCTGAGCAAATTGAGTTTGGTGACCATCAAAAACGATGCCATTTTGGCGTCTTTTGATGTATCCTCATTATATACCATAATTAAGCACGAGAACGGTATTGCTGCTGTTGGACATTTTTTGTCGGGCTCAAATCTTTGCACAGGATGTATCAACTTGGTTCTAACATTATTGATGTTGGTTCTGTCTAATAATGTCTTTATCTACAGAGATCGGTTTTACTGACAATTACAAGGGACCGCGATGGGGTCTAATATGGCCCCATCTTACGCAAATATATTCATGCGCCATATGGAGGAGACGCGTCTCTGTACCTCCCCATCCTGGGCCTTTGCCCAGGTATGGTGGAGGTACATAGATGACGACGTCTTCGTCATATGGAATGGTTCCATCGAACAATTGGACACTTTCCACAATGAATTGAATGGTTGTTTGCCGGAACTTAAGTTCACGCTTTTGGCATCTGAAACATCCATTCAATTCCTTGACGTTTTGGTCATTAAGGATGGGAACCATTTGAAAACGGACCTTTATACCAAACCTGCGGACCGAAACTACTTATTGCATTTCTCCAGTTGCCACCCGCCGGCCATGATCAAGTCATTACCTTGGAGTCAGATGCTCAGGGTCCGGCGGGTGGTAACTGATGAATATTTTGACACCCGTCTGGAAATGATGTATAAAAAATTTGCCTCTAGGGGTTACCCACATGATTTGTTACGTGAACAGGTGGATAGAGTTAAACAAGTTGATCGTGCGTCCACTTTGAATCCCTCTACTAAAACGGTGGTGACTAGGAGCCGTATGCCATTTGTCTCTACCTATGGATCAGATAACAACGAGATCCGACACATCTTGAGGAAACATTGGCACGTTCTGACTATCTGCCACCCTGGGATCACGGAGTTTGCTTCTCCGCCCATTATGACATAGACGTGCATGCAATTTGAGGGACCTTTTGGTCCATACATCGTGTTCTTCTCATAGTGGATCTGTGCAAAGAACATTAGCCCCGGTCAGAAATGGCAATTTCCCATGCCTTGGATGTGCGGCGTGCCATAATATGACGAAGGGCGATAGTTTTTTTCACTCCAGATCTGGCAAACGTTTTACCGTACGTGGGTGGTACAGCTGTTGGTCCTCATTTGTCATATACCTTATTAGCTGTCCGTGCGGCCTCCAGTATGTGGGTGAAACCACTACTGAGGTTCGCAAGCGGATAGCTAATCACAAGAGTAATGTAAGGACAAAGAAACGGGATCTACCTATCCCAAAACATTTTGAGGATCATAACCATTCTGTTAGCCAATTACGGTTCATGGTTATTGATTCTGTTGATAGGGACGTTCGAGGTGGTGATAGGGAACGTAGGTTAAAATTACTTGAAGCAAAATGGATTTTTAAACTTGATGTGCTGGCCCCTAATGGCCTTAATCTGGAATACAATCCATTATTGTACTTAACATGATATTGTGCTACTTGGAATTTTTTCATATATCTCTATGTAGTCATTAGAGGTGCTCGTCCATGTTTGATTCGTACTTGCTACTGAAGTATTGATTTTAATTTTCGTATATGTTTGTTTTTTCAGATCGCATGGGGAGATGCAGTGAAAATATACGCAGTTTATGATTGTTTCAGATTGAACCTATATTGGTCTTCTCTCTATACATAATCAGATTGAATAAAATTATCAGCAATACAAATTATGATGTGCTTTTGTATCATACTTACTGGCGGTGTTATGTGTACTGTATGTGGTGACACTGGAGTGGTGATTAGCTTAATTTTTTGGCAGTACTGCTATGGGTGATTAATGATATATCCGATTTTCTGGAGGGATCCATTGGTGCCTTATGCGTAACATTATTGATTGAATTAACTATGGCATTGTTTTGGGGTGATATATTCATTTGGTTGCCAGTATATATTATATTGATGGGTAATTGCTGCGCCTTTAACTATTAGACCCTAATCAATACAGGTAATATGTGACTGTATGAACACATCGGTAATTTAACGTTTATCTTATATTATGATACTACGTAGAGCCAAACTGAGCTATTGGTGTTAACATACATCGATAAGCTAACCGTACATGGTGTACGCTGTTTGCGTAGATGTGCGCAACTTACGTTGCAGTGATGTGATGAGACACGCGATAACTGGTAAATCTCGCACATGCGCAATAGCCTCATCACTATTTATCGGTAAAGGATCAATATACGGGCATGTCAGCTTTGCATTGGCTATGCTGCTGACGTTCACGTACTATGGTTTCGCTGTGGAGATGTGACGTTTCACATAGGAGCAGCGAATTTCCACGCATGCGCAATCACTGCGTATTGGGACTTAGCCCAAAAGGCCAAGCTGTGCACTACACTCGAGATATCGCGAGATCTTCAACAAGATCTCGCTGGACGGAGATAGTGATGCTAATAGCATACGACATCACTGGTGAAAAGATCTACAGGTTTGCAACACAGTGTATGACATGAAGGCATTGATGTAATCAATTTGGTATTCTTCACCTGCGTTATATGCACTGAGTCGACCTATAGCATGTGATCTGTTTTAATGGGCTAATGATGTTTTGTCTTGTGATTGGTGGAGGTGTGGTTATTGTTGCTATTTAATGTTGTATGTCTGTATACGTGGCTCAGAACTTGACAAAGACCCGTTGGAGCAGGGTCGAAACGTTGTTCATGTCTTATGGGCACAATAAAGATACCAAAGTGATTTTATTCCCTGGAGTGCTGCTCTTCTCTTTTTCATTGGATTGACATACTTTTGATCCAGGGATCCAGGATCGTGACGAGCGTGCACCACTTATGTGATGATATCCTTCCTTACAAGCTAAGGTAAAGCGTGTGCTGTGACTAATTGACTATTTGTGATCCCAATTATAGCTAGTAATGGCTCATTATGTGAACGCCTCGGTATGTGGCTTGCTAATCTACTACAACCATTGCTACCAGAATTACTGCTACATTACAGATACCAAGGCCCTATTAGGCCTCGTACACACAAGCATTTTTTTCGTGTTTTTAGCAGCGCAAAAAGATCACTACTACAGTGTTAAAAAAAATGCGCTAACGGACTACTTTACGCTGCTTGAAGTAGCCCGTTCACACGATCCGAGGTGCGTGCTGTGTACTTTCACGGCTCCCGTAGGAGCCTATGGAAAGCACGCGGTACCGATAGATCAGGTCTTATCTTTGCACGCACCACAGAGCCGACAGGTGAGTTTGCACTTGCATATCCTATCTTTGTTAGATGCGCTGATTCAGCGTTTCTAACAAGCACTCATGTGAACACTTCTATAGGAACCTGTTGGTTCCTATTAGAAGGGGGAAAGGGACTTGTTATTTGTATAGCACCAACTTATTCGACAGTGCTTTCAGGTAATTTATTTATTACCCCCTAGTAAGCTGGGTACTCATTTTATCGACCTCAGAAGGATGGAAGGCTGAGCCAACCTTGGGAAGGCTGAGTCAACCTTGATTAGAAGCTTGTTCTGTGCGCTGCTAACAGCGCAAAAAAAAAAAGGCGCTCGTCTGAACGAGGCCTTACAGGTATTAGCTGAATTAGAACGGTCTGCTATTAGAACAGTCGTTATTCTTGGATCACCATGGGTGTTTCTTCTTTTTATACAGTTGTTCCGCACAGTGAAGCCATTAATGCCCTCAGACATCATCTACATGCCTATAGCAACTATTCAGATGATCGGAAAGAGTAGATGTTACATCTGCTGTACTTTCTTAAAAATTTTTTGTGTTTGACAAAAAAAATGTCTTCAGGTTAGTGGTTGCCCTATGGGCTCATCATATGGGCTCTCCCCGTTCCTCGCTAATCTCTTTATGTTTTTTTACAGAAACAAATTTCTTACTGTCACCATCTTCTGACCCCTTTTACTTTAGGGGAAGGGATTTGATATGTTGTATAGCGCCAATTTATTCCACAACACTTTCAGGTAATTTTTATTTATTACCCCCAAGCAAGCTGGGTACTCATTTTACCGACCTCGGAAGGCTGGAAAGCTAAGTTATGCTTGAGCTGGCTACCTGAACCACACAAGGATTGAATTTGCAACCTTCAGGTCGTGAGTGCGAGCTTAGGGCTTTATACTTAACACTCTGCTCCACACAAGGCCCCTTTAACATTTTTCCATCAAAGGGGTTGTATGGTGGCTTGTATTTTGCAGGACAACCTGTAGTTTCTATTGGGCTATATATAACTTTTTGATAGCTTTTTATAAACTTATTTGTGTGAGGGAAACTATTTTTTTTTGTATTAATATGCTTTATTTTGTATTTCAGTAGAAACACGCTTATGTAAGGCATACTGAGAAGCAAGCAGGATATTCTACAGAAACTCCCCCACATACAAAGATGGTATGGCATATTGTAATACGCATTTCTATTACACCCTTTGCATACAGATGTTAGGGTAAAGAAGCCGTCTTATATGTGTAGTGGCCCAGCGTTACTGGGGCCCCTCCATAATGTTTTTATGTCTGTCTCGTGTCAATGTCTTGTCAGTGTCTTGTTTGTAGAGTGCATTAGAATTATGTATATTGGATGGTTTCAGGACTGAAAGGGTTAATGTCTGGTATGTCTTGTCTTGTCTGGAAAATGTATTATATTGTATGTATCATTTGTGATCATGTGATGTTGGATGATATATGTGTTTGCAGAATGAAGGAGTCAGTTAGTTGGTGAGTGAGCCATAAAGACAGTGGACAGATCAGTCTGTGTGGGGAGCATGAAGGCAGCAGACCAACTGCCTTGTGCTCAGCCTGGGCCTGTTCAACCCAGGAATCCTCGATACTTCTGTTAAGTGCTGAGATAGGGAGACCGCTTTACAGTGGAGAGAAGAGAGGATTTGAGTGGATTGCTGGTGGGAAGAGAAAGTGAGTACTGTGAGTACTCTTCTGGTGTTTTACTACTTTAATCATCCGCAAGATCCAGCCCTGGAGAAGGAATGGTGGTGTCCCTGTGATCTTCCCTAGCAGTAACATGGTCAGGTCCCAAGCTACCCTTAGAGGGAGGAGATGGTAGATCTCCGTGAAAAGGCCTTTCTCTACCCCGCTGACTCCTTAGCTGTGGGCCTGCTCCTCGGATGCTGCATATGTACAGTGGTCATTTTGTGTTCTCAGTCAGTGTGATAGTCATGATTGTTTGCAAAGTATATGATTCTCAGAGAAAACTACTACATCCCCGACACTCGTCCCAGTGAAGCTCACTCTTGTGCTGTTACACTGGAGCAAGCATCACTGAAGGCGCTGCCAGCATGGAGGCAGGGTGACTGCTGAGCGTTCTCCCATGCCCGCCTCCATTCACTGTAAGCAGGCAGTCGTTCAGAACTGAACGACGACTGTTTACACTGAACTGCTTCTCGTTAAGGTTTCTGCATGCATTTACATGGGACGATTAACATTCAAATTTCCGCAGGAGCGCAGGGATTTGAACAACTTTAAACAATAATCATCCCGTGTAAATGGGCCTTAAGATGATGACATTGGTAGTATTTACAGTATGTGCAAAGATAAGTGTAGGTAAACATTTTTCTACCAGTAATATTTAGATTAGCCTTACCACTGTCACAAGATCTAACCATAAAAGATACCAGATAATATGAGAGCCTTGAGCTGAAATATTTGCTGAGAACAGACAAAAAGCATGTGCATGGGTTAATGTTAACATTGGCTATGATTGGTTATATGCTAATAAGTTAATATTATATGCCAATAGATTGATAAGAATACAAGTTGCAATTGGTTGTATGTTATCTGAAAACTTGCTATTATTGTGATTGGCTCACTGTAGAGGGTTGTTTCTCTTTAAAATAATATATTAGCTGCTGAACAATAATCATGTGTGGGATCATCTTGTGAATATGTGTTATGTGTATTGATTCTCGGAGCTTGTACCAACCACACTCAATTTGGAACCCAAGTTATATCTAACAGTGCAGTTGTGCTAACAAAGGGTAACCAAAAAGTAAAATGATAGCATTGTGTATTTTTTTCTGACGATGTTCATGGTGCGGATTAAACAATACATTATTTAAATATATAAGACTTTTATAGACACATCGATACATGTTTTTTTTCTATTTTTGTTTGTTAAAAATGGGAAAAATTTTTTTGTAAAACTTTTAATACTTTTTGGTAATTATTAGAGATGAGCGAGCATGCTTGTCTGAGCTTGATGCTCGGTCGAGCATTAATATACTTGTTGGTGCTCATTACTCGCTTGAGCACCACACAGTGCTCGAGAAAATTTAATGTCTCCTCCCCGCATGTTTAGTGCCATTTTTTAGCCACTAAACATGCAGGGAAGACTTTACCACTTCCTGCTGTGATGTGCCATCCTTCTGCACGTTTACAGCAGTGATTGGCTGGCCAGATCAGGTGACTGCCAAGTACTTAAACTGTTGCCGCCCGCAGCTCGTCTCAGTCGCATGCTGGCAGAGTTTAGGGATAGAGCTGCTGTGATACGGAAAGCGTTAGGGTAGGGATTAGATTGCGGTTAGGCAGGGATCCTGACTACAAGAACCCAACAGTCCTTTCTAGGACTACTACTCTCATTGTGTGCATCAGCATTTTGGCTGGCTGGGACCAGTAGTGCACCCAATTGTTTTTTTAAGCATCCCGGCTGTATTCCGGGATGTTAGAGGTTTTATGCAGTGTACTGCCAGGGGTGTACACAGAGTACATAGGAATTTACAAAACTCCTATACTTTCTTTTATTCTTAAATTTTTGTGGGCTCAAAGCATACGCTATATAACCATGTGTTGGTGCTTTCTTGGAGCGTACTGTATCTACCAGTCTCTGTGGGCGGTGAATTAGCCCTAGGTATCAGTGGCATCCAGTGGTTTAATTTTTTCTGGCCCTGCTCACAGCCTCTCATATCTACCAGTCTCTGTGGGCAGTGAATTAGCCCTAGGTATCAGCGGTATACACTTGTTACATTTTTTCTGGCCCTGTTCAGAGCCTCTCAGATCTACCAGTCTCTGTGGGTGGTGAATTAGCCCTAGGTATCAGCGGTATACACTGGTTAAATTTTTTCTGGCCCTGCATAAAGCCTCTCATATCTACCAGTGTCTGTGGGTGGTGAATTATCCCTAGGTATCAGCGGTATACACGGATTAAATTTTTTCTGGCCCTGCTCTATCCTTTATCTTACATGATGAAGACTAGGGGTAAGGGTCGAGGTCGAGAACATGGACGTGAATGCGGGCATCCGAATGAGGGTGTGGGCAGAGGCCGAGGTCCTGGGTGGAGTGAAACAGTGCCTGCTGCTGAGGGATTAGTAGAGTGCCACGTATCTCTCCTCCCCAGCTTCATCTCACATTTTGCAGGTCCGCGTGGTAGACCATTATTAAAAGCACAACAGTGCAATCAGGTGCTGACGTGGATAGCGGATAACGCCTCCAGTACTTTATCCAACACCCAGTCTTCCACGCAGTCCACTCATCCCAGCCAAGGGACTGCACCTCTGAATCCTCAGGCTGCTCTTCCTTCCACCCAGCCTGGTCATTCCAGGAAAAGGTGAGATTATGATGAACAGGCATACACCTGCCCTACACCAGCATGTCTCACGGAACATAAACCGTGCTTTCACCAATGCGGTTACTGGGAAGGTCCAGTTAACCAAGGGCACGTGGACAAGTGCTGGCAGGCAGGGACACTACATCTCTCTGACGGCACATTGGGTGAACTTGGTGGAGGCTGGGACCGAGTCTGACCCTGGGTTCGCTCATGTGCTACCCACACCAAGGATTGTGGGTCCTACCTCGGTGATGGTTTCTCCGGCGTATTATACCAACTCCTCTAAACACCACCCTCCTCCTCCTCCACCACCTCCACCTCTCAATTACCACATGTGAGCACGTCTCCTGCAGTCGGTAGCTCGAGGCGCTGCAGCACTGGCGTGGGGAAGCATCAGCAGGCCATGCTGAAACTACTCAGCTTGGGAGACAAGAGGCACACACGTGCCGTGCCTGGCCCACGTGTTCAATCTGGTGGTTCAGCGCTTTCTGAAAAACTAACCCTATTGTCTGACCTGCTCAGCAAGGTGCGTCGCGTGTGCGCACATTTTCGGAAGTCCACCACAGATGCTGCCAACCTCAGTACACTGCAACATTGCTTCCAGCTGCCAGTGCACCAACTGTTATGCGATGTGCCCATGTACTGGAATTCTACGTTGCACATGTTGGCCAGGCTTTACGAGCAGTGTAGAGCCATTGTAGAATACCAGCTGCAACATGGCTGTCGGAGTGTTAGTCAGTCTCCACCATTCTTCACAGAGGAGTGGGCATCGATGGCAGAGATCTGTCAGCTCCTAGGAGACTTTAAGGAGTCTACACAAATAATGAGCGGTGATGCAGCCATTATCAGTGTAACCATCCCTCTGCTTTGCCTGCTGAGAAGTTCACTGCTAAGCATAAAGGTCGACTGTTACGATCATGTTGGCAGACTAAGCACAGGGCCCACACGATCTTGACCAAAGGAGACCGGGTATGCACACGGGTTACTGGCAAACTGACCCTGTGCTACAGGGGAGGAATGGCATGGCCCTACCTAAGCGGGGACATTGCCCCAGTAAAGGCAGCCCAGCGGTCTTCGGATCTGGGCCCTAGCTGATCCTAGGAGCCACGCACCTGAACAGTACGCATTCACATGCCACATGACAGGGACTGAACAACAGGACACACAGAGCCAGAATGCACAACATACAGCAGCCACAATGCAAACACTAATAGCAGATGATAAGCTGAATATAAATGTGAGTGTTAGTTCGTACATTGGCCAATGAACTTAAGCTGCAAGCCACGGCAAGGCCCCTCGTATCTTGCAGTCCCTACACTAGCAAGACACATCTACTAGAGGGCCCTAGAAGCCAACTTAGCGCAGACATTGCAAACAAACTCAGCAGACCAAACTGACACAAAATAAACGTACAAACGGACATGAACCGCAAGGCACAGATCACACAGCAAGCTGCAACAAAACACATAGCAGGTCACACAGCAAACTTCAACAGACAAGGATTCATGATTGCTCACCCTGAACACCATACAAACTGACCAGAAGCTGGGTTTATATGTGAGCACAGACCCAGGGGATTGGCTAGCAGGAAGTACCACACCCAGCCAGCCAGCTCAATCAATTAACCTTGTGAGGGCTGTGCTGCTAGGAAGCTTAGAACTACAGATCCCAGCAGCACATGTAACACCGACGCTTTGTGGTTAGAGCAAGAGATGGGGATGACAATATGTCGCTTGAAAGCCAGACCACCCTCACACCTGTTTTTCATATTGGAGGAGGAGGGGGAGGAGGAGGAGGAGGAGAAGGAGGAGGAGAAGGGGGAAGAGACTGCTGCCCACACTGCAGAGGGTACCCATGCTATTTCCCTCACATCTGTTCAGCGTGTATGGGCTGAAGAGGAGGAGGAGGATCATGAAAGTCATCCTCTTAGTGAGGACAGCTATGTGTTGCATACTGGGACTCTGGCACACATGGCTGACTTTATGTTAAGCTGCCTTTTCTGTGACCCTTGCATTAGACGCATTCTGGCCAACACGGATTACTGGGTGTTCACCCTGCTCGACCCATGGTATAAGGAGAACCTTTCCACTCTCATTCCCGAAGAGGAAAGGAATACGAGAGTGATGCAATACCACAAGGCCCTGGTGGAAAAGCTGATACTAAAGTTCCTATTTGACAATGCTAGTGGTAGAGGACGCAGTTCAGTGGGCCAACTAGCAGGGGAGATGCGGGGAAGAGGCAGCATGTCCAGCACAAGCAGGGGAACACTCTCCAAGGACTTTGCCAGTTTTATGGCTCCCCAGCCAGACTGTGTCACCACTCCCCAATCTAGGCTGAGTCGGAGGGAACACTGTAAAAAGATAGTGAGGGAGTACATAGCCGACCGTACCACCGTCCTCCGTGATACCTCTGCTCCATACAACTATTGGGTGTCAAAGCTGGACACGTGGCACAAACTTGCGCTGTACGTCTTGGAGGTGATGGTCTGCCCTGCCGCTAGCGTCTTATAAGAGAGGGTGTTTAGTGCTGGGGGGGGATCATCACGGATAAGCGTACCCGCCTGTCAATGGACAGCGCCGACAGGCTTATACTTATTAAGATGAACAAAGGCTGGATTTCCCCAGACTTCTCTTCTCCACTGGTGGAAAGCAGCAGAACATAAAGATTCTTTCAGCTGGAACAGGAGAACCATGCATCCTCTATCACTCCAAAAAAAAGGGGAGAAGTTGCTTGATCTAGCCCACTGTGATCTTCCTCCTCCTCTTCCTAAACCAGCATATTATCACACTGAACAGCCAATTTTTCAGAGGGCCAAAAGGCTGTTAAAACTATTTTTTTGGAGGGCTGCCTCCAGGCTCTGTTAGCAAATTAAGCAACTATGAGCTCTATCTTTAAAAATATGTTTCTGGGTTTCACCTGCACTTTGGGTAAACAAATTTTTCTGTAGTACACCTGTACTCTTGGTACACCAGTTTTTCCAGGAGTCGGCTATACTCTTGGTACAGAAATGTTTCAGGGGTTCACCTATACTCTTGGTACAGAAATGTTTCAGGGGTCCGCCTATACTCTTGATACAGAAATGCGTCAGGGGGTTGCCTCTACTCTTGGTACAGAAATGTTTCAGGGGTTTGCCTATACTCTTGGTACAGAAATGTTTCGGGGGTTTGCCTATACTCTGGGTACAGAAAGGTTTCCAAGCACGTTGTTCAGCTATCTAACACATGCACAGAATGAATTGTCCTGCTTTGCCCACTCTAATTTCTTCATAGTTCATGCTGTCCTTCTAGCGATCAAAGGAACCGTAACTGATTTAATGAGACTTTCAGAGGTTCACGTTATACCTGTGGTGGCAACTTTTGCCACACCTCCTGCTTAAAAGAAATCTTTTATTTTAGAAAGCGTTGTTGAATTGTGCAGATGCTTAGATGTACCAGCATCTGAGGCCGCTTTGTGCCCACATTTGTTGAGGGTGTGGGCAGAGGCCAAGGTCCTGGGCAGGGTGCAACTCTGCAGTGTTTGGCCATTCAAATTGCTTCATAGTTCATGCTGTCCTTGGAGTGATCAAAGGAACCGTAACTGATTTAATGAGACTTTCACAGGGTCACTGCATACCTGTGGTGGCAACTTTTGCCACACCTCCTGCTTAAAAGAAATCTTTTATTTTAGAAAGGGTTGTTGAATTGTGCAGATGCTTAGATATACTAGTATCGCTAGTCCGCTTTATGCCCACGTTTGTGGCTCCTGACAAATTTGTGACGGAGGTGGCACGGGATTGGAATAATTGTAACTAGAGATGAGCGAGCGTACTCGGAAAAGCACCACTCGCTCGAGTAATTTGCTTTATCCGAGTATCGCTGTGCTCGGGTCTGAAGATTCGGGTGCCGACACGGAGCGGGGAGCTGCAGGGGAGAGCGGGGAGGAACGGAGGTAAGATCTTTCTCTCCCTCTCTCCCGCCCGCTCTCCCCTGCTCCCCGCTGCGACTCACCTGTCAGCCGCAGCGGCACCCGAATCTTCAGACCCGAACACAGCGATACTCGGATAAAGCACATTACTCGAGCGAGTAGTGCTTTTCCGAGTACGCTCGCTCATCTCTAATTGTAACCCAACAGTCCTTTCTAGGACTACTACTCCTCTCATTGTGTGCATTAGCAGTTTGGCTGCCTGGGACCAGTAGTGCGCACAAGGCATTCGCAAGCATCCCGGCTGTATAACAGGACAACTCATTGTACACTGCCTGTTTTTGGATGTCCGCTGACGTATATTGCCCTGAGTGGTAAACAGCTGGTTTGATTTAGGCCTGATAAACGCACGCATCCCTGGGGGGCAGCACTCCTCATCCAATACGCACTTATAAATAGACATGAGGGTGGTGTGGCTATCAAGAGAGCTTGTGGCATGAGGACAGCTGAACCCTGTGCAAGTAAAAATTTGAGCTGTGAGCGCAGGCTCGTGCCTGCATCCTGGGGGGATTGAACAGCAATGCCAGCATGTAACACAGGTGAAGAGGCAGTGGTGTCACCAGCAGGTGGTGATTGGCCTTCGTTGCTCCTAGTGTAGTGCTTAGCTAAGATGTGCCAGCGCAAGTGCCTTTATGGTCTTTTCCAAGTAAATTGTTAGGGGGGTGACCACCAGGCTCTTGCCCACAATTTGGCTTAATAGTGTGACCTGGGAGCCTCAGATGCATCCATGCATGCTGCCTCTGCTGTTCCCTATCCGTTTTTTGTGGTGTTTCTATCACTTTCTGATGTTTTCAGGGGATTCGCACAACCTCCCCCATGCGGAGCATGGGCACCTTGAAAAATGCTTGAGTATCATATCGACTTCAATGGGGTTTGTTACTCGAAATGAGCTCTCGAGCATTACGAAAAGTTCGACTCGAATACCGAGCACCCGAGCATTTTGGTGCTCACTCATCTCTAGTAATTATTGAAAAAAAACTTTATTCAACTTATTTCTCTTTTTTTAGTATCTATAAGAAACTTCATTTGGCGATTATCTGATCACGTATATAAGTGCCACAAGCACATCTTAATAAGCAGAAAGGCATAACAGCCCTAGGAGCCTTCACAAAGCCCTGGGCTGTCATGACACCTTAATGGCACCCTGCAAAGTCTTTGTGGCTGGGAGTTGCTGTTTGAGAGACAGAGGGAACTCGCTTGGTGGAGGGTGTACACGTATGCCCTTTAGTATTAAGGGGTTAAACAACCTAGTATATGTCGTACTCCTTTAAACACAGCCAAGTTTTAGGTGTACTACTTACATACGAACATACAATCAACTCAATATCTTCAATATCAATAGCTGACTGCCTATAAATTCTATAGTTACTATCTCATACCTTTCATAGAATCTACTAATAATAGCCAATGGTGGATTACATTACAGCTATGGAATGAGCTCATATAATACAGTAGCAGCTCAATAATATAGCCGAGTTATGGGGTAATATTCAGCGTCAATGATACATACATTCAGCTTTACGGAATGGAAAGTCCATAAATAGGATTTGCCTGTGCTTATTTTGCATCCAGACAAGGAAACCCTCTTTTATATTTTAGGAAAAACAGCAAAAGCAGAAAATAATTCCTGCTTGGTTGAGCTCTAATTCATGCAGGCAGTCACACAATTACAGAGGATTCCAGTGGCTGGAGACCCCTCTGTCACATCCTAGTCTCTGTAAATGAGAATTGGCAGTATAGTCTCTATAGCATTGGTGGTAAGAGCAGATAGCGTGGAGCTTTTCGTAATTGTGCGCTCCAGGTCCCTATAATTAATAAAAGGCATCTTCTAGAATATATGAGCGCTTCATATAAGAGCTTATTATATAGATGTAGGTTGTGAGGCAAGCCACAGGCTTTGTTACCAGCAGCTGAGTTGATGGTGCTTGCAATGCTCTATGAGCCTCATGACCCCCCCAGCACTTGTCCCAACATTGACATTTACAGCTATCTAACCAGCTACATGGATGGCAGCAGTAAGGCCTCAGGCACACTAGCGTTTTTTTCAGTCCGAGTACTGTCTCATTAAAAGATAGACTAAAATCGAACAGCATACCGCCTTACATTAGTCAAAGTAGTTTTTTTATATGGACACATGGATCGTGAGAAAAAAAAACTCATGGCATGCACTATTCTGATGCAGGTTGCTGACAAGAATTGACCATTGCAGTCAATGGTGATGCCAAAAAAGGACTGCTGTCTGTTTGCATTCCATTTTTTAAGAGGCAAAAAAAAAAAAGATTTGGGCCTGTTTCAGGTTTTCTTTCACAGATATAAAAAAGAATGATAGACAAAATGGACAAAACGGACACGTAGACTGCATACGAATGGAAAAATATCGGTTTGTTGCGGACATAACACAGGCAAGATTTTTAGTGCTAGTGTGAACATAGCCTACGTAAATGACCCAGAGTGCACATAGGGCCTCTGTGCAAAGAGTGTGCCTGCCTCCCCCCAACCCAAAAAAATATAAAAGCTGGAAAAATCTGGGACTCAGCAAAATTCTGAATGTGCACCTCTTCTTCTCAGCCATGAACATTTACTAGATCCATGTAAAAGGTCAGGTAAGGACCTACTTTCCATCTGACTCACGCATAAAAAAAAGAAAAACTAGGCCACTATTGTGCCCATAACCTTACAGGCTCAGGAATAGCGTAGCAAATAGTTAAGCACTGGTATGTTACCGCAGATAAGACACTAAAATAATAGCACACATCGTATATAAAAGGTGCAAATACTATTACCATTCATATTACTTTCATACTGTCCCTGAACAAAAGCCACTATACCAAGATCAGCATTACCAATAATAACACTATATAAGGGCCAAATAATACTGCTTGACCACAATCACATATTACCACCACACAGTGACTATATACCATATGGTAGATGCCAGCTCTAGTGGGACACTCGGAAGACCATATAAGTGATTACAGTGCATTTACCTCCTGTGGTCACAGGTGACTTCCTGCCTTTTATGGGAAATAAATCATATCCCTCTGACTTCACTGCACTGCTCCAAATTAGTTATAATAAGAAGTGCATGCATGCCAAGTAACTGACACTATGCTTGCCAACATCAGGGGTCAGAAACGCTCTTTTCTCCTTAGGGAGAGCAATACTATAAACTAAGTGAGGAGACTCAAATGGCCACGCACGCTCCTCTGGGTAATATGCAAATAAGGGAGATGGAATAAATCCTCTAGAGGATTTATTCCATCTCCCTTATTTGCCAACATCAGTACACTTCTGGTTTATTAATGACATTATTGCACATATATACCCCAAATGATGCAGCAATAGAAATACATGCCCCCAAAGTCATAACAACTCATGATTGGCTACTGATTAACATATGTTAATGCCTTAAAGTGACTTACTACTAAAATGTGATTTCTTATAAATGAAACTTAACAGAGAATAGACTTATTAATAACGCTGCTTGGCCTGAAGAATCCAAAGGGAGGGAATGAGCAGCTCCCCTTATCAGATGTGGAGAGGTCTCAGAGCACTTTCGGACAGCTTTTTCTCTGGGAAAGAAGTGTGGGAGTCACAGAAGCATCTCGTACAATACATTAACCATTTAGATGCTGTTATTTACTAAGAAGGAAGGTATATATATATATACACGTGTGTTTGCATAGGTTGATGTGAGAAACATATGAAAAGATATACAATAGAATACATTTATTATTACTATAACACTGCCTGATTGGGATTGTTGAATTCCCCCTTTCTTCTCTATCCAGCCCCGACCATCATGATGACTTCTCAGTCACAACTTCTCTTTGCAAAATGAAATGCAGACATCTTTGGTGCTTTACTTTTCCAACATCCATTCTAGTTTTCCTTGTAAAAACCTATATTGTCTGGTATATATTTTTTTTATAATGTGAGTCAAGGGCAGATGTATATAATTGTATAGGCTTATGGTTGCATATATCTGAGGTACACATTTGGCAGCACAATTAGTGGATCGATGAGATTGCTATTGTTTACAATGTGACCAATGATCAAATTATACTTTACATTAATAGACTAAAATGTATTCATTATCACTTAGCAAGAAAGACGTATCCACTGCTGAGGAGGTTGTACTTTCAAAATATGCATATGAAATGTAACAGTATACTGTAAGTATTTGATAATATCAGTTAGTGAACTGAAGTGACCCTGCGCAGTGCATGTTTAGTATAGTTAAGGGATAACCAGTCAATAGGAACTGGCTTTATTACAGTATTGGCTGCATGATAAAGAATGAAATTCTAGCAATGCTCAATGACTATCTACCTCTCCAGCTCTGCATCACGTCACCAGTCAGCTGGAGCTGGCCACAGCTAAAAGCATTGCAGATACACAAGTAATCTACTGGCACCAAAGACACTGATGTGAAAACCAGCAGGCATTCGATTCTCATTGACAACGATACAGTTTCATGGGATTATTCACTATGGAGTTTGGCAATAAGAACTTTAGAAAAAGCAAAGGACAACTATTGAAAATATTATCATATGTATGATCTGTCTGTTAAGGTGATGGACACATAGCTGGGAATATCTGATAGTTAGGAATCCAACATTATATTAGAACCAGATAAGTTGTAAATGATCACTTTGTTTTAAGGTACAATCCATATGCAATTGGAAACCATGGGGCAGAAGTTATTAATGGTTTTATCAGTGTAATTGGGCCAAAACGTGTATTTACTGAGCTCATGCACTACTAACTCTGACACAAGTGTGCTGAAAAAAGGGAGGAGGGATCCAGAGTCACAAGGCGTACAACTCATTTATGTACAAAAGTGGTGGAAAACAATGACAGTCATAGAAGTAAAGAAAACTGATGGCAGAAAAAGACCCCCAATCTATCTGGTCTGCCCTTATATTTTCTTTTTATTTCTATTAGGATAGATCTATACTTATCCCAGGCAGCTTGAATTCATTTATTGTTGATTTTCCAATCATGTCTGCTGAAAGCTTGTTCAAGCATCTACTACTCTTTAAGTAAAACAATATTTCCTGATGTTACTTCTGATTTTTCCCCAACTAATCTCAAATTCTGCCCCCTTGTATATCTCCATATAGATTGTTCCCCCTTGTATATCTTTATATAGATTGTGCCCCATAGTATATCTCTATATACATTGTCCAGTCTTGTATATATCTATATAGATTGTGCCCCATAGTATATATCTATATAGATTGTGCCCCATAGTATATCTCTATATACATTGTCCAGTCTTGTATATATCTATATAGATTGTGCCCCCTTGTATACCTCTATATAGATTGTGCTGCCTTGTATATCTCCATATAAATTGTGCAGTCTTGTATATCTCTATATAGACCCTTAATATCTGTATATAGATTGTGCAGCCTTGTATATCTCTGTATAGACTCCGTCCCCTTGTATATCTCTATATAGATTATGCCGCCTTGTATGTCTCTATATAGATGTGCCACCTTGTATATCTCTGTATAGACTCCGTCCCCTTGTATATCTCTATATAGATTATGCCGCCTTGTATGTCTCTATATAGATGTGCCACCTTGTATATCTCTATATAGATTGTGCCCCCTTGTATACCTCTATATAGATTGTGCCCCTTGTATATCTCTATATAGATTGTGCCCCCTTGTATATCTCTATATAGATTGTGCCCCCTTGTATGTCTCTATATAGATTGTGCCCCCTTGTAGATCTGTATATAGATTGTGCCCCCTTGTATATCTCTATATAGACTGAGCCCCCTTGTATATCTCTATATAGATTGTGCCTCCTTGTATATCTCTATATAGATTGTGCCCCTTGTATATCTTTGTATAGATGGTGCCCTCTTGTATATCTCTATATAGATTGTGCCTCCTTGTATATTTCTATATAGATTGTGCCCCTTGTATATCTTTGTATAGATGGTGCCCTCTTGTATATCTCTATATAGATTGTGCCCCCTTGTATATCTCTATATAGATTGTGTCCCCTTGTATGTCTCTATATAGATTGTGCCCCCTTGTATGTCTCTATTTACATTGTGCCCCTTTGTATATCTCTATATAGATTGTGCCCCCTTGTATATCTCTATATAGATTGTGCCCCCTTGTATATCTCTATATAGATTGTGCCCCCTTGTATATCTCTATATAGATTGTCCCCCCTTGTATATCTCTATATAGATTGTCCCCCCTTGTATATCTCTATATAGATTGTGCCCACTTGTATATCTCTATATGGATTGTGCCCCCTTGTATATCTCTATATAGATTGTGCCCACTTGTATATCTCTATATGGATTGTGCCCCCTTGTATACAGTATTTCTATATAGATTGTGCCCCATGGTTCTAGTGTCTGACCTCCTCTTGTAACTGAGAATATTTCTGTGGTAACTGCCTGAGGTTTCCTGAAGCGAAGAGCAGATCCCTACTGCTGAGGTTAAAGGTTCAAAACCAATGGTCTCTAGCTGTAGCCCTGAGATCTGGCCTTAAGTCAAATGATTTTAGAGCCACAGCAGAATTATTGTGTGACCACCAAATCCGTACTTAAGTAAACTGTTAAAATAGCATGTGTTAAAAACCATACTAGCATTTTTGTGACTGTTAATCCCACCTCATAGAATCATAGAATAGTAGAGTTGGAAGGGACCTCCAGGGTCATCGGCTCCAACCCCCTGCATAGTGCAGGATCACTAAACAATCCCAGACAGATATTTGTCATGCCTTTTTTTGAACACTTCCATTGAAGGAGAACTCACCACCTCCCGTGGTGGTAACCTGTTCCACTCATTGATCACCCTCACTGTCACTACCTCCCAAAACAGGCTGAAGTAGATGGACATATATCTTGTTATACTATGTTTCTATGACTGTAGCATTATCAGAAATTTTATTTTTTGTATTCCAGCTTCTGCTGAACTACTAGTTCAAAGAAAAGTCCTAGAAAAACTCACACAGCCCTCATAGGCTTTGTAACAATTAAACCACTTGATTTTGTACACTAAAAGCAAATCCACCTAGCAGTGAGGCAGGACATAGGAGGCAAAATAAATATTTAGTGTACATTACAAAGGGGTGTATGTTTATAGCTATTCATCAGAGCGTGTGTAACGATGAACTAGTACTTTACGGAAACTTTTTGTCAATTTTGAATAGCCGAAAAGGTGAACTAAGATGTCATAATCATATCAAAAGCTGAAAGCATCTAGAACAAGTTAACCTAACGTTTGTGTTCCTCGGTGGCATCTAAATCTAACTTATCACCCTTACATTAGTGTTAGTTTTGAAAGGATATTATTGCTTTGAAATAAAAAAAAGCCCAGTTTGATATTCCTCCACCGGCCAGGAAACAGCTTTATAAAACAACTTAATTTCCAGTTATTGATGGTAATTGCTAAACCGAAGTGAGAAATTCAAGTTCTCTCAAAGCATTATGACGGATGTCGAAAAACAAAATAATTTCTGGAAACCGCTTTAAACTTTAAAATAAAATCTATTGGAGAATGCCATGTTTTATTCAGAAGGGCCCAAAAGTGCACAGCAATAAAATATAAAGCATTGCTGATAACATTACAGTCAACAAGGATAAAAGGGAAATACCACATCAGTACTATTTAGACGAAAATCATTAAAGGTGTTTACTTGTGGAGAGATGTGCCCAGCATGACACACGTGAGATCTTTACATGAGGAGATAGCCAGAGGACATTAACGTCCTACCTCTGTCAGGGACAACACAACCTCACTAAAAGGATTTTGTTATATATTTAAAGGGCCACTCCAATGAAAATACATTTTTGCATCCCTACGCTGCTCACTTGATTGCCTATCATACTCCGGAGGTCTCCCCTGTGTATTGCTGTGACTTCCATGCAGTGAAGCTCCCTGCCTGATGCTTATAATGCACCATCTTGATGCTGAGATATTTTGGTTTCACTTTCACTTCAATCCCATGATGCATCAGCACAGCATTAGCTAGAGGTTGTACCATTCCTGCCTGCTGAAGGGACAGTTTAATCATCATTACCTTCTATATTCTCTTAAATAAGCTACAGACTGTGATAGGAGTATCTCTGTTCCTCCCTAGGCAGTTTCTGTGGTAGAGTCCATGTAATAGCATCACACAGACTGAGAAAATGACTAGAAACTGAACATACAACCCCAAGTTGTAAAAATATATAAATAGACAACTTGCTGGTACTATTCCCCTTGCTAATGGGATGTGTACCTACACACTGTGACACTGTCTAATCAGTACTTGCAATGTCATACCATGTGGGGATGCATCGTAATGGCAACAGGAATGCTAACACCCAGTTGTCAATTTATTTCATTTGGCAAGAGTGGCAGAAAGCATTGTTATTTTATGGCAAATTCAGTTATTTAAAATAACTTGAATAGTTTATCCAAACAGGGAATTTCAATTTGTCTGTGTGTCTGTAAAGGATACCTACTAGTTAGGCCTCTCTTACATGGGCATAATGAGCTGCTCGCCGTCGCACAAAGCAAGTATGCAATGACACGCGTACTTCCTGCATGCTGACAATCCCCATACACTACCTTGGCATGTATGCATGAGTAATAGTGCATGTAATCATATGCCAAGATAGTGCATGCTGCGATTTTTCCTGCGCACTGCCTGGCAGAGGTACACGGGAGTTTGGTACTGCGTATAACTTGTGCAAAAACTGCTTACGTAATACGCAGCAACCATACTCTCATGTGTGAGAGGCCTTAAAGGGGTTTTCCAGGGCTTTAAAAAATTACAAGCTCAAAATGTTGTAAAATAAAGAAAAATGGATACTCGACAACTCCAACGGTTCCTCATCCAGCGCTGGATCCCCGGTGCCCAACATTCAGAAACTGGAGGCAGCAGTGGGTGTTCACGATCCTTTTTTTCATAGTTCAACTGTTTGTGTTGAAGGCCTCTCCTTCTTTATTTGCCAACTGGGATTTGTTATCATCGCTATCCATGCTCCAATTACAGTGGAGTTGCACCACAGCCACCAGTTACTTTTTCTAGAAGCCTACTAACTCTTATTACACTTGCCACTTCTTCCTCATCAACCAACTCCTTTCACATTATAAAGAGAGACACTGCCTACTTGAATCAGTGCTGTTGCTGCTGTGATCACAGGACCTTATTTAAGGGGTTTTCTGAGACTTAAAAAAAAAAGTTTATGATCTTAAAATGTTGTAAGAAGAATGGATACTCCACTCCTCCTGTAATTCCCTATCTATCACTAGAGCCCAAATGCCGACTGCTTAGAACCAGGAATAAGAGACTACCACTCACTTCTGGTTCCTCCCCCAAGCGCTCTTGACTAACAACTCACACTTCACAGGCTTAGCAGGGTAGGAAGACAGACCACACAATCAACATAGGTTGAATCCACATAACACACAAACAAACACGAATACAATACACAAAAAGAACACAAAACATTACAGGGAGATACTCTAAAACCCCATTTACATGGGACGATTATTCGCTCAAACTATGTCTTTTAAACGATAATCGTTGCGTGTAAATGCGACCATTATTTGCTTTTCGGCCGAATGATGATTTTATGTTGAGTTTAAAATCAATCGTTCGCTGGGGCAGCTGATAGCAGGGACCGCACGCTGTGATTCTCCATGGGAGCGCTCATAACATTGTTTTCACCTGCTGTCCCACGGGAGAACGAAGGGGCTGTATGCAGATAACAGATTACTTGCTGTTATCTGCATACAGCGAAGGGAGGCTCATTGAAATTCAAATGAAGCTAATAAGCTACTAATGGGCATTAGTGATCATTTTTGTGTGTAAATGGGACTTAACTCTGGGCCACTACACAAAGAGTTGATCTGTGAAGAGAAAGGAATCACATAGGTACTGTATATGAGGATCTAAAGGGGTTGTCCCATGTGGTCAAACTCTTCTCTGAGTCTGGGTCGGGTAGTTGAAACCCAAATATCAGCTGCTATCAACAGAGGAAGCCACAGATAACTGGTCATTTTGCCTACAGTGGCCACTGCAGGTGAACTATGGTATGACATGGTACATATTCAAACTAATAGGCTAGCACCTAATAAGTGTTTGCTTTAAGTGTTCCAGAATGAAATTTTCACATCATCTTGATTTTTTTTCAACCACTACAAATTAATGCAATATATATATTAAACTGTAAAAAAGTGCAAATTTCCCACATTTTAAGTCAACCCTGACACTGTTTTCATTTCTGTTAGTCACCAACTGCTTTGTGGATACTAATTAAGCTAGAATGCCATTAGTTCAACAGAATAAAAACTAATTAACTTGTGATGCAATAGTTTCCAGCAAAGACAGAAGAACTTAATTAGAGACATTTAGTATACATTTCCTTTTTATCATTACCCACATAGGGCAGCTGTAGGGTATATAAGCTATCTAAAGAACTACAGAGTAATACAAGGAGATGAGGGTTAATTATAGGCACAGTAGAACAAATAGACACAGTGGACACTTCATTAATTACAAGTTTACTAGTATTGGATAGGAATAGTTTCAGAAGCCAGTGAGCACAAAATACTCTTTGACCCTGAAAGTTTTTCAAGAATTGGGTAAGTATAGTACAGCAAGGTATTTTTCTATCAGTACTTTAAGCATATGAAACTGATATTGCCACATGACAGCAGTATCCATCTATCCCAGCGCCCACCATTCTGCTCAGTGCGTTGGAGCAGACATGCCAGGTGATGTATATGGCTGCTCAACCAATCACACTAATTAAAACTTCTAGATTACTTAGCTAGTTGCCTGTAGTGGTTGTTAACTTGTATCCAGCTATTTATTTTTTTGATTTTATTTTCTTTATTAAGGAAAATTTGTGCAGTACATAACAAACTCTTGTAAAAAATAGACTCAATGTTACATGGAATGCATGCTGTGCTATAACTTACTTCGATATAATAACATAACATTTTCCTTGTATATTTTTTTTTCTTTGTAAATAACAGTGAACTTTTAACCAATAAACTTGATCCGCCCATGCCGATTGGTTGGGCTTTTTGTGGAATAAAGCTCTGCTCTTGCTGTTTGTTAGGTAGACGGGAGTTCAGGGGTATATGTAGGGAGGGGGAGGGGGGCGAGAAAAGGGGTATGAGTTTGGGAATTCAATCCGCGGATAAAGTGGAGTTGGTATCCAGCCATATATCCCATATTTTTTGGAATTTGTTTGGGCATCCTCTATTTTGGTAGATGATTTTTTCGTAGGAGATTACTGTGTTCACCGACCGAACCCAGCATGAGATCGTGGGAGTTCCTGCCGCCATCCAGTAGGTGGCTATCGTTTTGCGTGCCAGAAACAAGATCCTCTGTAGAAAAATGCGGGTGTGATGCGGCCACTCCTCCTCCTCCTCCAGTAGGCCGAATAGGATCGTCTTGGGGTCCATCCCAATATTAAAGGGGGATGGTAATAGTGAATTTGTGAAGGATACAATCTCAGACCAGAATCCGTTTACCAGAGGGCAGTCCCAAATCAGATGCCAAAAATCAGCCTCTGGCTGACGGCATCTGTGACAGGAGTTTGAGGCAGAATTGCCCATTTTATATAGACGACTGGGTGTGAGGTATGCTTGGTGGATAATATATAACTGAATCAATTTGTTGTTGACTGCAGGGGAGACTAAGAGATGGGATTCTGATATGTCTGACCAGTCTTCCGGTGATAAGGACGGGATGGCTTTCTTCCATTTATTATAAGCTGAGGGCGGGTTATGGTCGGTTTTTGCTGAGAGAAGGTGCGTATAGAGCACTGAGATTAGGCCCTTGGGTCCCTGGGATCTGAGTATGCCGATTGTGGGGAATTTGGATATACTCGTAGAGGTAGGTGGGAATTGGGAGTTCAGGGCATGTCGCAGCTGAAAGTATCTAAACAGTTGAAGTTGTGGGGACTGTATTTTTTCCCGTAGTTGGTTGAATGTAAGGAGGCTCCCGTCCGTGTAGACGTCTCCCACCGACACCACCCCAAAAGATCTCCAATATTGGGGGTCTGGGACCGACCGCAAGGCCTTAAGGCCGGGATTGTTCCATAAGGGAAGTTCGCACATTACTCCTTTGTACTGTTGGATGGCCTTAGCCTCCCTCCACACCTTTAGGGCAAGTTTGTGAAGTGGCAATGTATCAGAGGGATTGGTATGTTCTGGAAATTCTAGGAAGCTTAAAAGGTTGTTACCTTTCACTTGTTTAGCCAGGTACTGGTCAGCGATAGGCATTTCTCGTTCTAGGAACCAGCTCCGGACGTTACGCAACTGACCAGCTAGGTAATATACATGCAGGTCTGGAAGCGCCATTCCAGCCTGTTCCTTTGGTCTCTGTAGGATCGAAAGACTAAGCTTTGATCGTGTGGAGTTCCAAATAAAAGATATAATGAGGGAGTTGAGGGCCTGGAAGATGCGCCTGGGTACAATTATAGGCATATGCTGTAGTATGTACAGACATTTAGGCTGAATGGCCATTTTTATCAGGTTTATGCGGCCTGCCACCGATAACGGTAACTTAGACCATCGCTCGAGTTTGTTTTTGACAGTTCCCAGCAGTGGGTCAATATTATCTTTTAAGGCGTTATTTTGATTTCGGGACATGTACATTCCTAAATATTTGAATTTGGAAACCACGGCTAGATTATATCTGGCGACGCACGGGTCTGTTATTGGATTGAGATTTGTGTATAGGATTGTGGATTTGGGCCAGTTGACGTGTAGACCAGATAGGTGGGAAAATTTGTCGATTTGGGACATAGCGTGGGAGAAGGAGGTTATAGGATCCGACAAAAATAGAATTGTATCGTCCGCGTATAGGCCCACTTTACTTTCAAGGCCCGCCCATTTAATGCCGGTTACTTCAGGGGTACTTCTCAACCGAATTGCCATGGCTTCAATGGCTATAGCAAATAAAGCCGGGGACAGTGGGCAGCCCTGACGGGTGCCTCTTGCAAGGCGGAACTCGGTGGATGGGATGCCATTTACTATTACGTTAGCGCTTGGTGATTTATATATGGTCTTGACCCATTGTAAGAATTGGGGGCCAAACCCGAAGCGAACCAGGCAGGCCTCAAGGAAAGTCCACTCTAACGAATCGAAGGCCTTCATTATGTCTAGTGAGACCAATGCCCAGGGCATGTTAAACTGATTGCCCAGTTGAATCGCTGTCTGTACTCTCCGTATGTTGATTGTCGTGGACTTCCCTGGCATAAAGCCAGTCTGGTCAGGGTGTATGATTGATAGGATTACTTGGTTTAGTCTTGTGGCCAGGAGTTTTGTTAGGATTTTATAATCGGCGTTTACCAGAGATATGGGCCGGTATGAGCTACAGTCTGTAGGGTCTTTGTCTGGTTTCAAGATAACTATAATAGACGCTCCATAGAACGAGGGTGGGAGGGATTGGTCTAGTTGGGCCTGTTGCAGTGTTTCTAATAACAGCGGGGCTAGTTGCTCGTCATACTTCCGATATGCTTCAATCGGGAGGCCGTCGGGGCCCGGGGCTTTATTAGGTGCCATGTCCCGGATTGTCTGCCGGATTTCGTCTAAGGTGATTGGGGCCTCCAGGAATTCCACCTGTTCTTCGGACAGTGTTGGAAATGTCAAGTCGTTCAGGTAATCTAGGATATCTGCTTTAGTGAAGTTCGTGGGTGAGCTATACAGGTTAGCGTAAAATTCTTTAAAGCGATTTGTGATGGCTGGGGCATCGGTCAGCTCCTTGCCATATTGATCTTTTATCTTAAGGATTGAGTTCGAGTGTTTCTCGTGTTTGATCAAATTGGCTAGTAAATGGCTGGATTGGTTACCCAGTTCAAAGTAGTATTGCTTCACAAAGAATAATTTACGCTTAGCCTTGGCATGTATTTGGTGTTTGTAGAGGCGGGAGCAGCTGAGCCATGCTTCTTTGTTAGAGTCTGTGGGATTATCAATATAAGTCTTTTCTGCCTCAAGTGTCTCAACTTCTATCTCTCTGTCCGCCTGGGCTGTCGTTTGTTTGATGTATGTAATGGCTGATTTAAGGAACCCCCGAAGGTATGCCTTAAGGGTATCCCACCTCAAAGCCGGGTGGGTGTTGTTGTTATGGGCATCTATAAAGAGGGATATATGGAACGGGGTTTGATCGTCTGGGCCTAGAAGTTTGAGCCAGAACGGGTGTAGTTTCCAGGTGGGGAGAGTTTTGAGTTGGGGAAATTTCAGTGTTAGAAGTATCGGACTGTGGTCCGATATTCCCCGCGGACAGTGTATTACATCTGAGAGATACACCGCCACCTCCCTGGAGCTGAATACATAGTCAATTCTTGAGAGGGAGTTATGACCCAGGGAGTGGCAGGTGTATTCCAGGGTGTCGGGGTGACGCAGCCGCCAGAGGTCGACCCAACCTACGCTCTCGGTCATCTGTCGGAGGCAGGAGTTAGTGTTAGTGGTTATGTTAGCCAGGGCATTAAATTTGTCCCTGGTCGGGTCCATTACCTGGTTAAAATCTCCCATACAGAGTACTCCTACTGAGGGGTATTGGTGTGCGAAGGTCACGGCCGCCTGAAGGAGGGAGAGATTATTGTGTGGTGGGTTATAGATGCATAATATAACATAGGGTTTGGAGTCTATTTCGGCGTACACGAATATTGATCTACCTTCCGGGTCTTTGCGAACATTAATAGGATTCCATCTTATAGAGCTATGTATAAGTAGTGAAACGCCTCTGGAGGAGGAGGTGTGAAAGGAGTGGGCCGCCCACTGTACCCACGGCTTCTTAAGAGTATCAGCCCTGTCTTTGGTGAGGTGGGTCTCCTGCAGGCACACGATATGGGGGTTGGTTTGTTTGATATAGGAGAAGACTTTCCTACGCTTGAGGGTTGTGCCGAGACCACGTACGTTCCAGCTAAGGAATTTTAAAGACATTGGTGTCGGTGTAAATATAAAACTCAATCGGTGTCCTTGCAATCGGGGGGAGGGAAGGGAGAGGTCTCAGCGAGCACAGAGCAGTAGGGATCATCGGCATAGACAGTTCAGAACAATTAACAACAACAATTGTCTCATAACAGTTTAAACCTTTAGCTATTAGCATCCTGTCTGATTATGAACGAAGGAATCCTAAATTGGGTTCCCGGTAAATCTAAAGACAGGAGGCAATGAAAAACTTAAGCTACAAACTATCGGTAGGTAGCTGGTGTTACTGGGGGGGAAAGGATCCCAATGGCCTATGGGTGGCTGACTTTATCTGGTGGATTTAAATTATCAGGTTGGAGTAGCGTTGAGGCCTGGGGGAGTCCCGGGCGGTAGGTTCGCGGCGTGGATGGCCGGCACACCACCAGTAGGTCAGGGGGATAATAGAGCTTCCCAGCCACATTTCAAGTTAGTATACATATTTATACATGTTATGGGTTAGTGCTTCTTGGTGACACCGGGTGCATTCTGAGCCATTCCAGAGCTTCAGTAGGGGAATGCAGAAAGATTGCTTTTCCCTCTGCGACAATGCGCAGACGGGCCGGATATGCCATTGAATAGGGAATGTTTCTATCTTTAAATTTCTTTTTGACCTCCATGAAGGTAGCTCTTTGTTTTTGCAAGTCCATAGAAAAGTCAGGAAAGATAGATATCACTGAATTGTTGTGTTTGAGTGGGCCTTTTAATCTGGCTTGACGCAGGGCGGCGTCGCGATCCCTGCAATTAAGAATTCTTGCCAGGAACGGGCGTGGAGGTGCGCCCAGCTGTGGTGGTTTCGCAGGGACGCGGTGAGCTCTCTCCACGGTAAAGTGAGTAGAAAAGGCCTCTTCGCCCAGCAATGATTTAAGCCAGTTCTCCGCAAACAGTTCTGGTTGTGAGCCTTCTGTCTTCTCAGGAAGGCCGATTATGCGTAAATTATTGCGGCGCGCACGATTTTCAAGATCATCGGTTTTAGCTTGGCAATATTCCGCTATTCTCATGGCTTTTTTTACCGCTGCGGGGATTGGGCGCAGAGAGTCCTCAACATTCGAGATGCGGTCCTCCATTTCCCGCACTCTGCCGCGCATGTTTTGCAAATCTTGTCGCAGGAGGACTACGTCTGATTTGACCTCTTCAATCTTGTCTGAGAGGGCGGACTTGCAGGTGTTAATTGCTTCCAAGAGCTGACGCATTGTTGGCTCCGGTGGGTGCCCAGATATATCATCGGTTTCTTTTGTTTGGGCGGGTCGCATTGCTCGAGGAGTGTGGTCCGGGGTTTCGGTGCGTGAGAATTCTTTTAATCTTTCCGCCGCAGGGCCGCTTTTTGCGCGTGTGCTCATGTTCGCGGGCTGTTGTTTGACGTGTTTGTCTGAAAGCGCAGGCGGTTTCTTTGGTGGTATGAGCGTATGCGTGCTTCTGAGAGAGATTACTTGATTGTAGGGCTGGTTAGCCTATCAGATATCTTGTAGGGGTTCTGATGAGATATGTAAGTTGCTAATATCTCCAGGAATCTTACTGTTACGGAGAAACCACCGTTTTTTGGAGATTAACGCACCGGTAAAGTGTGCCTCCGATGTGGGTAGATGTTGTCTATGGCTCAGGTCGGTACAGGAGGTTCGGCCGGGGGGGCCGTTGGGTCTTGTCTGTCTCCCCTATAGCGAATGGGGGTCACTGCGGGGTCGCAAGGGGGAGAGTCTTAAGATGGCGGGGGACTTTTAAATGTTGTTCCTCTCCGGGCACCCGGCGTCTAATACCGCGGCGTGCCGCTGCTAGGTGTTGTCCCCCGACCCTTGTCCCCACTTACGGTTTTGTCGCCGGTTCCGCTGGGCCGGTTGACGATCGGTGGGTCTCCCCGCTCCTGGCGCCCAGCCGGGTGAAATAGGCCGCGCCCGCCGCAGCAGTAGGGATGTCCACTGGTCAGCTGAACCGCGGTCCCCGGCGGCTCCGCGGCAGAGGAGCAGGTGTTGGCGTCCCTCTTTTGTTTTCTTTTTGGCTGCGGCCGGGTCTCTCAGCAGTGGCCGGGGGTGATATGGCTCAAGGAGCCGTTAAATCCAGTTGCCGGCGCCGGGGTTCGGCGCGCTGTGTCCTCTCTGCAGCAGGGGGATGGGGCCAGCCGGACCGCTCGGACCATCAAGCAACGGTCCTCCTCGGGTTATATGGCCGCCGGATCGTCTCGGGAGGAGGATAAGCAGCCCCGCCGGGCACGGGAGGCCGCGATCCCGCAGCAGGCGGCCAGCCCCCCCCTCCGGGCAATCCAGGAGCGCGGGGGTTAATAGAATTTCGGCCGCCGGCGGCACGCGCGGCGCACACCGGAGGGCAGAGAGGCCGCCCGCACTCCCTCCACGGGCAGGCACGAGCAGCTCAGCAGCGGCGTCCTCAGCGGCAGCAGGAAAGCAGGTCCGGGGAGAAGGTAAGAGGAGACTTTCGGGTCGGGACGGGAAGCGCTCGCCGGGGGGGGGTCCCGAGCGGACGGTCCTGACCGGCGGGCCGGTTCCTCGTGTGCCGTCTCGTGTTCGGAGGGCAAGGAGAAAGGGCTGCTCCACCGTCCAGCCTGGTCTGCAGGTGAGGTAGGTCTCCGGAGCCGCCGCTCCAGGTGTCGGCAGTGGCGGGAAGAGAACAGGGAGTTGGCGCGGTCTCACCTCCGGGCCGGTCCACGCCGCTTCGCAGCACTTTTAGGGGGTTTAGACTGCCCCAGCTCCGTCCCGGTCCCCTATGGCAGGTTTCAGGGGTCTTAGTTTCCCGATTGGGTCACCCTAAGGCCAGGATTTTAGCAGGATTAATGTGTCCCCTGGGGAGCTCCTTTCACGTGCGACTCTCCATGATGGTCGCTGGCCACTGTATCCAGCTATTTATGTTAATATATCTGCTTACCTTTGTTACTTGTGTTTGATTGACATCATTATTTGTGACCACTGTGTACCTTGAATAGATTGTTACTGTCATGATTCCGGCATGAGACTGCAGTCTCTTGTTGTAGCCGCTACTGGAGAGTAGTGTTATCAAGGAATAGCTGAGGTCTGGTATGGAAGATGATGGTGTGGTACAGAGGGTTTAAGCAGAATTGTAGTCAGGAGATAGCCAAGGTCTGGTAATACAGGAAGATGATCTAATTGTAGAGAGGCAGGTATGCATGGAGGCAAATTGGTTAAAGGCACAAGGCACAATAAACACACAGGGATGGGAGATGCTGGGCTAAGTTATATATGGTGTGCAATTAGGGAAACAGGGTGGAGCAATCAAGTAACAGGAACTGGATAAGAGCTAGGAACAAGGGACAAGAACAAGGGTTAGCAGGGGAGTTTGTCAGAGGGCTGGATAGCTCAGTAGGAAGGGCTGCTGCTTGGGGCACAGGTTCAAGTCCTGACAGTTACTTAGCAATGTATTTTTGCCCTTGTATTTTCCTGTGCTCCATTGTACTGTATTTGAATTTTCTCCACATCTATTCTGACCTGACTTATTCCGGATCCATAATTTGTCTCATTCTGGTGCTGTACCTTTCTGAGTAATTTTGACCCAACTGCTTGATGCTATAGTATGCATTGGCCAACTCAACCCTACTGGAGGCTGCGGCATGCAGACCCCTCTCCTTCTTCTCAGATGTTTGGCTCTGGCATCTTATGCAGCAGTGAATGTGGTCCAGAGGGCACATGCTTGGCTACATTTCTAAAGGTCCAGTGTGCACCTAAAAATACTTCCCTTCTCAATAGTCTGTCATCCATGGATACATCAAGCATCCTCTTCATATAGATGCTGCCTAAGTATTGTGGCCATTTTGGTCTTACTCAAGATACTACTAAAGTTCATTTTGATTCTCTAGTTCCTGACTCTCTCTGATTGCAGACTAAGCTTCTGTCCACTGTCAGCCTTGATTCCTGGCCTACTTGACCGCGCTGAACCTGTTCTCCATGATTTGAGCTCTAGTTTGTTGATCATACTGACCTGACCTGGATTCTGACTACACTCCCAAATGCACCATGCATCAGCTTGAACTACTTCCTAGAGACTCTGCAGTAAAGCCACATACAGATTGGTGGGGTTAAAAGGTGAAGGCCAGGTACCTCAGGTGTTGTCTCCGGATTTGGCCAAAAGTCAAACTAGTGTGTTGCATAATAGATCTATGTCCGCTGATCCTGACACTTGACTTTGAGACTTCCAGCTGCTACTAGGGACCACCTGCTCCTTTAGTTTCTCTCAACCAGCCTCCTTCTATGTGATATCAAGAGATTTAACTCCTAGAAATAGCTACTGAAATCCTGGGGCCAACACAAACCAAGACATAGATTAGGTCTCAGGATAATGGAGTGCTATAGGAGAAAATTGTGGTCTGGTATATTTAATTTTCTATGTGTTTCAGATCCCAGTTGATTACACAATAGAGCAACTGTACATTACAGGTATAAAAGTAGTGAACAGAGACCACTACACTAACTCCCACTTGACTTTATGAACTATAGTCTAAGCATGATCCTGATCAGCAAATGCACTTTTTGATGAGCTGGCCATACTCACAGGCCTCTTGTGCATAATGAACATTAAACTCTTGTTAGGGCATTCATTTCCTGAATTTTTAATGAAATGAGATCAATAAAGTGCTGGAAAATTCCTCAGATATTCTGATCCATTGTGACTTGACAGCATCATAGAGTTGTCAGGTTCACACTCATGCATTGAATCTCAAGTTTCATCACAACTCAAAGGAACTCTTTAAACCCACACCCAAAGATACAGACAAAAACCACAAACCCTCCTTAGAGACCCATCATTTAAATTAGATACTGTATATCTAGAAATTGTCCCCATAATGACCGCCCTCCTTTATTGAATGTTAGATGTTCGTGGGTGGTATATGGAGTAGACTCACAAGCTGAACCCAATCCATACCCAGTGAATGCTGGCTGTTTCTAACAGCAGACCTCTTCCTGCAACACCCACCTGCAACAGATGCAATCAGAGTCATCGTGTTTCCCCAAAAGTAGGTCCTACCCCGATAGTAAGATCTACCCTGGTTTTCGAGGGAGGCTTGAAATATAAGCCCCCCTGAAAATAAGACCTAGCTAACTTGCCCGCCCCAAAAAAGCAATACTCACCTGGTCTGCGGCGTCCGGATCGTCTCAGGCGGCCCTTTGGCAAATTGCAGAGTCCTCCCTGTCTGCCACCTCAGCTTCTTCTGGTGATGGGGCTTTGCATACCACATCTTCATCAAAGTGAGCGCTGTGATTGGCTTATCGAGCACCAGCAGCCAATCACAGACGGCGCTCGATGAGCCAATCATGGCCATTCAGTGATGTTATTTACTGAGTTTTAATAAGGTTCTATTTTTGTAAGGTAAAAATACATAAAAACTGGTATCCCTACATTTGAACTGACCCCTCAGAATAAGATTAATGTGTTATTTTGTTCTGCACCATGAATACCATAAAACCAAAGCCAAAAAAATAATGACGCAGTGGGGGGTTTTCTATTTTGCGTCACTTATTAGTATGGCACATTAAATAGTATTATCAAAAAAATTGATAAGTAGGAATTAAAAAAGGTAAATTTGAGAAATTGCTGGTTATTAATGGGTTAAGAGCCTAACTGGTATTATTTTTGGGGTCTTTTTTTTACTTTTCACTGCCTTTTGAAAAATCATATGTTACACCCCATACCTAAGGAGTCTCATTGACTCCTCTTGGTGTGATGCAAGTGCCATGCTCATCATTCTTAGCCAATCAGATGTCTCCTGCTTAAGCCCCTCCCTTAGCATGCATTATCACAGAGAAAGAGAGAATCTGGAGCTGCATCCCCCTCCTCCATGTGTTTTATTGACTTGGGGACACTAAATAGATTATTGGGTTAATGAGGACATTTCTGAACCTTTCCAGAAAGCCTGAAAGAAAAACAGAACTAAAAACTGTTGGAAGGTGAGGAAGATGACACTTCCCTCTAATAAGATGTATTACAAAGCTTCTGTATTACAAATGTATACAAAAGTAAATCAACATGACACCTATAGGATTGTTTTAAGTTATATAAATGAATACAAAGCCTAAAAACCTAGTATTGGATTTTACAACTACACTGACACCAGCTATGATCATCAGAAAGTCACCGCACTTCCCATTAACTTTGGTTGATAATTTTTAGAAAAAGTGTCATTTAGTGAATAGCTTTTTTGTGATTATTGCCTACTATTATTATTACTGGCTCTACACTTGTGGACGTTAGGTTTATGATCCTTATAATATAATGTATAATACAAGAGGTACACAGAAATCCATAACTACTGTTCTCGGCTTCATTATCCATAGCATTTAACATTATGATCAACAGATATGAAAAGTCAGGGAAATTTCCAGTTGACTTAGCAAACCACAGAATTGGATATTTACCATGACTGCAAAGCTCAGCAGCAGAGTTATTTACTCGGAGTTCACTTTTCATCTTTTCAGCATTTTTATATCCTAAAGCCACTATAAAGACACACTGAACCCAATTGACCCTCTCTCTTACCAGTAGCCCATAAAACCACAATTTACACCTGAAATACAGAAGAAACCTAGTTTACATTCTTGGCTTCTCGGTCTTCATTTTAAACCCAATAAATCATAAAATCATTATTATTTTGGATTTTATCTCAAATTTTAAGAACATGCTTGACACCCAAAATACAGCAGGGCCAAGTCGAACCAGACAAGGGGGCATCCTGATTAAGGGTACTTTTACATGGACCAATAGTTGTCCGAGTAATTGCTCAAAAAAAAGATTACGTGTCACTAGGTGACCAAGCGACTATCTGCCCTTTTAAACAGGCATCTTTGAATGACTGTCTGTTTACTCAGAATAGAGATGGGTAGCCGGAAGAGCAATCATCCCTCCTGTGTGAAAGCACCCAACAGACATCCCATATGAAAATACCCTGATAGAGTGGCTCCAATGTTCCAACAAGCCGCGCCGCTCATTGGGACTGTTAACACTTTAAATGCTGCTAACAGAATAGACAGCAGTATTTAAAGCATTAATGGTCCCGATGAGCGGCGCGGCTTCTTGGAACTGCTGCTGCCGGGTGTCCGCTGTAAGAAACAGCCGGCGCCTGATGTTTAGGGGGCCTGTACAGTGTCCCGCGATAAGATCGTGAGAGGCTATGCGGTTGCTAGGCAGTCGGGAGCCTTTTGAAAGGCCCCCAACTGCCTATGTATAGTGCCTATCAAGCACACGGCTTAATAGGCACCCTGCATAGGCAGCCCTGGGGCCTTTTAGAAGGCTCCCGGCTGCCTAGCAACCGCACAGCGTCTCGCGATCTGACCGGACAGGCTTAATAGAAGCCTGCCCGGTCCCTGCACAGTATGATGTAATGCCATAGCATTACATCATACTGTGCAAGACAGATTGTTCATATCTTGTGAAGTCCGTAACGGGAACGTTCACAAGTAGGGGACTATCTGTCTTTGCAAAAAATTAATTACCCCTCTAATGAAAGACCAAAAATTGGTAAAAGTGTTGGTGTCGGAAGCATCTCAAAAACTGATGAAACTTCCAAAAGACAAACACTGAGGCAGAGGAGGTAGGAGAGAGTGAGACCCGCATGGAGCCTACATACAGCCCCCCCCCACCTAACCCGCCCCCCTATCCCCCCCCCCCCTCCCCACCCACTCACCTTCCAAACCCCTCCTCTTTTAATTTAATTTAATTATATTCCTTTTACCCCATTTTTATGTTTCATCCAACTGTTATTTTATCATGTTTACCAGTTATTTTGCACATTAGTTTATGCATTGCTATGTTTCACTGAGAAATGATCTTTGGAAGCCCCCACCCTCCGACACATCAATAAATATGGTTTAATCAATAGCAGAGGGAACCCCCTGGAACTACCACCCCCTCACCACTAACTTGGCAGGGGGACCCCTAATCCTAATTTCATATCGAACCCCCCTGACTGGGAGCACATGGAAAATTTGGAGATATGACTATTGGCGTGCGGAGGATTGGGACATAACCCGCGAGACACGTAGTTCATACTGCTGAAAATGTTAAAAATCCTCACGTATTACAATATGCTGATTGAAGTGTTAAAAAATTTTAAAATGTTAATAAAAACTGATTTATAAAAAAAAACAAAACTGATGAAACTGGCTAGTCTCCCATGATGGGGTAGCTGTTCCTATATAACATCTTCAGGGTGGGTTTTTCATTACACAGGTGGTCATTTGGTACTAGGGATTTGGTACTTCGATGATGAGCATCATTTTCTACTTAACAAAATCTATATGTTTTGTTTTAATCCCTTTATGGAAAATGTATTTGGTGGAAGTTTGTATTTGCACGTGTGGGTGGCCTCTGAATGGCATGAAATATTAAAATGAAACATACTAATCGCATGAGGAAATGCTCACAGGGTAAACACAGATGGACGTATTTAACAACTACCATAATGGAGCGTCAGTAACAGACTGTACACTGAATAGCTGAAGCCAATATTTTCTACTAATTCTCTAATATGGGTTTTTTATCTGAGTCTGTGACATCTGCTGCACTTTTATTAGAGCTGTGGCATGTGAACAAATCAGCATTACAGAAATGAGTTATTGATTCTTTGTAATTTTTACAATTTGTTCTCTATGAGAACTTTCTATCCTGTGTGGTCTGAGTAATCAGCAATGGGAGCTGCAGACCAGAAGAAAGGTTTCATTCAGAAAACTCAACGTATTTGGCTGTAAATGACTTCTGACAAACGTTTTTGGTTCAGATTCAAGTCTGTAAAATCAGATTTTGAGAAATATTAAGTGGAAACTAATGAAAATTCCCTCCACCAGCAATCTGCTGAATCGAGCCTACTCACAAAAGAGGAGGATCACATATCATCACTGGCGGGATGCAGGGAATGCGGTTGCACTCGGGCCCAGGAGCCTTAGGCCTCATGTCCACGGGGAAAATCAGGCCTGCTACGGATTCTCCATGGAGAATCCGTAGTGGGTCCCTCCTGCCCCGCGGACATGAGCGCTTAAAATAAGAATTAACTTACCTCTCGCCCGCTCCGGATCTTCCCTTCGCCGCGGCTTCATCTTCTCTCTGTCGCGGCCGGATCTTCTTTCTTCGGCTCGGCGGATGAGCAGGGCACGTCGGTGACGTGCCCCGCACATGCGCCGGCCCGAAGAAAAAAGATCCGGCCGCGACAGAGAGAAGATGGAACCGCGGCGAAGGGAAGAACCGGAGCGGGTGAGTAAATTCCGATTTTTGTCTCCCGCGGATCCGGACGGCTTCCATAGGCTTCAATAGAAGCCCGCGGGAGCCGTCCCCGCGGGAGACCCACACGAAAATGGAGCATGGTCCAGATTTTTTCATGCTCCATTTTTTAAAATTCACTTTTATTGACCATCCGCGGGTATTTATCTACCCGCGGGTGGTCAATGCATCCCTATGGGATGCGGATCCGCGTGCAGGAGAAGAGTTAAAATCCGCTGCGGATTTTAATTCTTCTTTTGCCCATGGACATGAGGCCTTAGGGGGCCCATAAGGCCTTTCTTCTCCATATAGGGGCCCATGAGCTTTTAGCTACTCCCCTGCATAGCATCAATAAGTTTTAAAAGTGTGTCTTTGAATCTGCACAGGTCCTGGTGGCTGCTGTTGGCTTATCCAGTATACAGTACTTTCTACCAAACTGTACAATGGCTCCTCCCACAGCAGTGTCGTCAACACAGGTCCTTCAGCCCACTGGATCTCTGTGGTAGCAGTATGTCGGTGTCTTCTGTCAGGACCGCTGAGTTGTGTCTGAGATAATAATGGCTTAGTTGTATTCTCAGTCTGTTATTTTCGTCCTCCCCTAACTGTGTTGTTCTTCTGTCGGTCAGGCTCTGTGTTTTATATATGCTGTAGGACCTTCAATGACATCACCGTGGGTATGGGGGGTGATGATGTCACCAGGGGCGGAGCATAATAAGTGGTCATTAGTAGTTTGATGAGCTGTTTACTGTGCATGGAGGTGGCTGACCAGAATGATTCCTGGGCCCGCTCCTGTGTGAAAGCACAGGAGCAATTATCCCTGGAACAACTGTCGCCCAACAGTCGTCCTTTGAAAAAGGATTCTTAGTGACTAGTGATTGCTCCATACTTAGCTCAAAATGGGTTGTCTTTTGTAAGACCTTTGGGGCTCTGTTGTATTGGGAACCCATTACTGTGTCAGATTCTGGGTTCACAGTAGGATTGTCTAGTACTTGGGTGAGCTAATTGGATCCTGCATGGTGCCCACTGAAATAATTTATTGGTAGGAACAAATACACATTGACATCACTAAAACAGGTAGCAAAAAAGGAATAATGGATAGTGACAAATCAAGAGAAGGAGCTATGGAAGCCCATGGCATTTCATGTTCCTCTCAGGCTATGACAGGCACTACAATATTGCACTGCTATGCTCACTGTGTATTCTTCACTTAAAAGGACGTACAGTAGAGCTTCTCCTCTTCCTCCATTGAGCTGAAGTCTGAAAAAAGATCAGAGAGTCTCTTGAAGTGAGTGTCCCTCAAATCCTAACTACTGAGTATATGGGGCATTGTAGCAGGAAGTAGGCCTCATCCTACAAGACCTCCTAGCGGCACTGTTGACACAGTCTTCTCTCCTTGGACTTCTTGGTCTGTCTGTGTCGTCCTAATTACATAAGCAGACTGTGGGGGCTCAATCTGTAGCAGCTCAGGATCTGTCGGTCTCTGGGGTTTAGCAGTTCTTCTAGATATGGGTTGAGTTTGTATGCTCTCTGTAGACTCTGGTATATTCTCAGTTTTTAAGCCATCCATGTATCTGAAGCCTATCTATGTATACATACAGCTATCTTTCTTTCTTGCATACTCTTAGTTTCTTGGATGTTTTTAAAGTGACATTGCACATTAGTATGCATCATTAATCTAAGACATTATACTCTGTTCTGATTGACCAGTGTTGCCCATGTGAGCAATATTGGCCAATCAGAAAAGCATGTAGTGTCTTAAGGCCCATTTAGACACGACGATTATTGCTCAGAATTCACTCAAAAGCCATCTTTTGAGTGATAACCGTTGCGTCTAAACTAGAGATGAGCCAGCACACTTGGATAAGTCAGTTACTCGAGCAAGCTTCGCTCTTCTCAAGTAAGTACATTCTTGTCCAAACGTGCTCAGGGGGGATCTCTCTCACTCTCTTCCCCGCTACCCCATGCTATCCCCCGCCGCCCTACCCCTCGTTCCCCCAAGCACGCTCGGACAAGAATGCAGTTACCCAAGAAGAGCGAGGCTTTCTCGAGTAACTGACTTATCTGAGCATGCTCGCTCATCTCTATTCTAAACCCATCATGCACTTTTCGTGCACTATTCATTCCTCAGTGATTTCTAGCAAGCTAGAAATCACCGATGACTGTTATCAGCGCTGCACACTGATTTTCTCAGCGGGTGGTGCTGATAGTATTCTTTCAGCTGGTATCCTGCTGGCAGTTCTCAGTGGGACACCAGCTGAAAGCTTCGAGAACAACGCAGCTGTTTGCATAGACAAAACAGCTGCTTTGTTCTCGGAGCTATCGCTGTGGTGTCCCGCTCCGCCTGCATTAATTCTTAGGTAGCTAATTAGCTACTTAGAGTTATGGAAAGATGATCGCTCAAAACTGTCACTCAAACTGTCATTTGAGCGATTTTTGAGCAATTATCTTTCAGCGTAAATGGGCCTCAAGACTGGCAATGCATACTAATGCACAGTGTTCATGAAGTATTCAGAGAAGCGACTCAGCCATCTCTGTTTGTCCAGGACCAGAGGGTCACTTAAGTTATCCATATATCTATGTGTCTCCTATATATCCTATATGGACAAAAGTATGTGGACACTGCATGTTTTCAGAAAGTGCTTTATTATTTTATTTAGTACCGTGTCGGCCCTCCTTTTGCTTATAATACAGCAGCAGTATGTCGGGGCATACTTTCCACAAGTTCTCTGTAAGTCTGGGCAGGAATAGCTTGCCACTCCTTGTGCGAGGCTGTGAGAAGAGATTGTTGTGAAGATGGGCGTGGGTGGCGGCGTCGTACCCGTCACTCTAGTTCGTCCCACAAGTGCTCGATCGGATGAATGAATAGTCATTACAAAATGAGAAGCTTTTTATTTTACCCATGCCCTTCCCAGCATACCGTTCGACTTGCTCAGTATTTGCATATTTGCTGATTTTCTGCAGTGTCCACATACATTTGTCCATATAGTGTATGCAAGTTAGCCATTTTCTTCCCTTCTTTCTTTCTTGTTCTTAAATATCTTAAGTCTTGTTCTATCTATCTGTGCAAGTAGTTATCTTCTTTCTTTCTCTCTTTCTTTCTTTTCTTTTTCTTAGCTTCTGGAATGTCCTTAAATTATCTATCTATCTGTCTATCCATCCATCCACATCGATTGTCTGATTCATATCACTCATTTTTATACTTATTAATCCATCCTGCAATCTGTTTGGCGCTCAGTTCAGCTATTCTGTGTATCGCTACTGTCTCCTAACTTGTACCTACACAACATGATTAATATAAAAACATGAAACATTTGTTAAATTTGAAGCTTTAAACCTAAAAAAAATGGTCTGGGATCAGAATTTTGTTTAATCCCCACATCCAGTAAATGTGGAGATTGGTTCCTGCAATATATATATATATTTCACAAGGTTCATTTAGCTTTTCTAAAGCACCCGGAAGACAAGCTAGTGAAGCATGCCTCGGGAGGAGAATAATGAGCTGTCAGGGAGAGCAGATTAGAAGCAATGCACCAGCTCTCCAAAATACTCAGCTGTGCTCTTATCAAGCCTGTGGATATCAAAAAGGCTTTTCAGAGAATCCATGTTTAGTTGTGAAGGTAATGCAAACAAACACGAAGAGTGGGCAAAATAATCCACCACCATTATAAATTTACCATTCCAGACATCTTGGAAATAAAAGCATATTTTATAAGCTGCTGAAAAAAAATGCAAAAAAATTCAAGTTTCTTCCTCGGTTCCAGAATAAACTTTTTCTCTTCCAAATCCCTGATTTCTTTGGCCAGACAAACAAAAGTCAGCTTGTAAAGAAAAAATATTATTGTGAATACTAATCAGCAGCGATATTCTGTGAAGCTGAAATCTCAAACAATGACACAGTATGTATGGTAAAGGTTAGGAAACCCACAGCGAGGCTAATAGTGGCTAATAGTTGTGCAATTCAGGGCCCTCAAGGCACATTAAAATTCTACCAGCATATCTGGCTCCGAATGTACTTCAAGAGACTTCCGCCCCACCAGATATTAAAATGTACTTCTGCTCATGAATGCTACTTTTCTTTTAGGCCCTTATGCACGTGTATACGGAACCTGTACCTTCCATCTGCTGCTATATAGTGCCTGTGTATAGCAACATATGACACAAGCAATACTTCTAGAACAATAGCAGGTGGATACTATGTGATGGCACAGCCGTGACGGATGGAAGTGGAGGCAGATTTGATGCAGCAAAAATAAAGCTTTACTAACCTGAAAACTATAATCAGAGTTTAGCACTCCATAGGAAGGTATATTACTTGAACGTTGCAAATACAAATGCAGCCCCAAACCTTAAAACATGGGCTTAATGCTCATCAACAGGCAGTCTCCTGTAACTGTGGCTTACTGCCCTGATATCAGAGCTAATAGGGCTCCTCTTACGTTCACTGCGTGGGCCAAATTAGGTACTCAGAAGTTTGTGCACAAAAGGTAACAGATTGACACAATGCTCTGTATCAAGCCAGTACGCTTCTGATTTATTCAAAGAACTACAATCACTTTTACGGAGAAGCGTTACATCACAAAGTAGGAGTTATTGTGCTCATCCAGGATTGGTTAATACAGTGATATGATAATTCACACGTTAGTAAAGTATCAAAAGAGAAAGAATTTGGAGGAAGCATATAATGTTATCAGTAAATGAGAAGCTTATCCAATCAGAATGTACAACTGCTCTATGAGAAACATGAGGGGGTGGAAGATGCAAGGGTCTAACACATTCTGAACAAGTCTGTATTTGAACATGTTTAATCGCTTAACTGCTAACTTTTACTAAGAGAATAGATATAACAGTATATATATATATATATATATATATAGTAGTGCAGTACACAGAAGGGCCTGTAGAGGGCTGCAGACAGGACTTCTGGTGCGAGGGTTAACACAAAGGGGTGGAGCAGGAACTAGAAAAGGACCAGTTCCTGCCAGAATCAGGAGAGAGAGGGAGAGGAGCAGCGCAGCAGAGCTGAGGTGCTGCAGGCTGGTGGCCTAGAAAAGGCCCGAGTTTGACAGGGATGACGCCCCTGGACTCACCCTAGCAGAGAGAGAAAGAGAGAGAGAGAGAGAGAGAGAGAGGGCCAGCGCAGCATAGGGAAGTGCTGCAGGCTGGTGGCCTAAAAAGGCAAGAGTCTAACAGGGATGACGCCCTAAGCAGAGCAGAGGCTGGTGGCCTGGAAAGGCAAGAGTCCGACAGGGATGACGCCCCTGGACTCCCACCCAAGTTGGGGTGCTTATGGACATTGATGTGATTTGCTGTGCTATAACGTGCTGTGAAATAAACGCTGGCAGGAGCCAGACAAAGACATACACTATTCCTGAGCCATGCTTACTCGTGTGGTGTGCCATTTCTGGTATGAGAGGTCAGCGATCCCGAGGCAAGAGTACCCCCCCTTGCTACAATATATATATATATATATATATATATATATATATATATATATATATATATATTTGCCTAAGCTGATATAAAAAACACAAGACAAGATAATAAATGATACATAGCATACAAATATCCAAATATCATTACTATAAGGCTGCATTCATATGAACGTATATCAGCTCGGTTTTCACGCCGAGCCGATATACGTCATCCTCATCTGCAGGGGGGGGGGGGAGGATGGAAGAGCCAGGAGCAGGAACTGAGCTCCCGCCCCCTCTCTGCCTCCTCTCCACCCCTCTGCACTATTTGCAATGAGGAGAGGCAGGACGGGGCGGGGCTAAGTTCCGAGAATTAGCCCCACCCCCGTCCCGCCTTCCCCATTGGAAATAGTGAAGAGGGGTGGAGAGGAGGCAGAGAGGGGGCGGGAGCTCAGTTCCTGCTCCTGGCTCTTCCATCCTCCCCTCCCTGCACACGAGGACAACGTATATCGGCTCGGCGTGAAAACCGAGCCGATATACGTTCGTCTGAATGCAGCCTAACCGTCGGAAAAGGATGTAGTCTGTAAAGGTGCTTTTAGAAGTAATGATTATCGTTCAAATGAGTGTAAATGAATCAAAATTGTTCGGTCTAACCTCGATTCAACAACTGAACGAGAATCACTCGCTTTTCATTCGTCGTTTATTTTATGCAGGCATGAAAATCATCGTTGGCTCATTTACTTATTGTTCTTGTTGAAGAGTAGTCGTTCAGTCCCTGTATTCACTTATACAGGGACTGAACGATTCGGAAAGATTCTTGTTTAAATGAGCCAATGATGCATTTGTCTGTCTAAACAGGCTGAACGAGTGCAAATGAGTTAGCGGTAATATCACTTGCTTGTTTGTTCAAATGAGAAGTGGCTTGTCTAAAAGGGATCTCCCTGCTACAGGGACTTGCTTCTCTCTAGATTGACCAGGACAGATCCCCCTCCATTCATGGCAACGTCCACTTATATAAAATCTGTAGCACTCAATTCTTCTGGGGGAACTTGGACACAATTTTGCAATGGCTTGGCGTTTAACAGGGATATGCCACTTTATCTGCTACCACAACAACCTCCTCAGAACCGCAGCTGTGGGACCACCATATCAGCTGCATACTGTGCAACCATGCTGGAATCACATCTTTCATTTCAGCGGCCTGGTCCTCACTGCCCTGTTGCCCCTCTGGTCATCCCCATCACTGGTCATGTCATGGTAAAGCAAGGAGGGAGGCTTGTTTTCCTCCCATGTACAAACACATCATCTTGGGTCCTGGCCCCTGCACAGACCATTTATTTAGGTCCTTGGTCTCTCTCACTATCAGGCCTCTGGTTGCTTGCCCCCCAACTGCTCCTCAGGATGGAGATATGGTTGCCGGTATGGCTTGCTCTGCAATCCATTCTTGTAAATGGCCTACTAGCCTTTGCCTACTCTTGGCTTGATCTCTATGTGGCTACACCGCACTCTTTCAAGTCACTGCTGACCGCTGCCACTTCATGTGTTGCCTTTCCTTTGCTGTGTCACTACCCTTGACAAGTTGGCAAACTTCCTTTTATATAGGCATCCCTCTTATGGGATGTAGGGCCAATGTCCTTTTCACTGCCCCTACAATTGGGCTGTTCTTCATGGCAGTGATGCACTAGCTGTGTCACCACCTCCTCTCTTCAGTACTTCACAGTCCCTTTGCTTGGCCATACCATAAGTTGGTGGGCAGGGCTTAATTCTGTCACACGTGCTAATTCTGTCATAAGTGCTATTATGGTTCCATGCATCTTCTACCTTGTACAAATCCTTAATACAGTTGTGTGAATGAGCCCCAGGTAGTCACAGAATTTCACATGTTACAGTAGTATTTTGCATTCTAGAACTGCTCTTCCTACTTTAACTGGAGACAGCATACAATTTGTCTGAGTCTTAGGATGGCCATAATCATTAGATGTATATTGGCTGAACTTGCTGATTTCGCCAATACCAGGCAATCATCTAATGTTCATATGAGCCCTCTGACTTTCCCGCAATGCAGACATCAGGAAAGATAAGAATTGGGCAATTGGATTTCAACTGTCCAATCCTTTTATTCTCGAGGGATAAAAAGACGCTGCCTGAAGTGGCTTTCTTCCCTCATGACATTCTGAACACATATACAACATAGAGAGCAAGATAGCCATTGGCCAGCTATCTAATGTGTATGGTCAGCCTTATAGTGACCAGGCAGGTTGCATACAAGTATATGCATACATTTAACTACTCTCTTCTCTCTCGTGGTTGTAGCTGAAATGGTCACATCACAAAACGGATTACTACACAAGAAGGATGCTCACATGCACTGTTGGAGCTAAGAAAGCAAATACCTATTAGTCATTTCAGTGGAAGGAACAGCTTTCACATATAACCACTATAAATGGTGAGCGGTCAGAAAATCATGTCCTATGAGGAACAGCTAAAGGATCTGGGACTTAATAGCGGTCTACAAATATCTGAAGTGTTGTCATAGTGCAGAGGGATCAGCCCTGTTTTCATTTGCACAGGGGAAGACTAGAAGCAATGGGATGAAACTGAAAGGGAGGAGACACAAATTAGATATTAGAAAAAACATTCTAACAGTGAGAGTGAAACAGGTTGCTACAGGAGATGGTGAGTTCTTGCAGTGATCTGGTGGGGGTTCGGAGCCTCTTGTCGTAACCCAAGCAAACAGATAGCATGGTCAGTAAAGCTAGAAGTTGGTAACGGGTGGGTATCAGTTGCAGTACAAAGGAGCAGGCAGGTAACGTAGTCAGAGGAAGGCACAAGGTCAGTAATGGGTAGGTATCAGTTCAAAGTGTGAAGGTGTATATGCAGGTGGTCTCGAGCTTGACTGCTGGCTGGCAGCTCAATAATATTGCAATAAGATAGTGGAAGGGCCAGGATTTTATGAGCGACCAATCAGGAATAGGGCGGAGTCAAACAGAGAACATGGATAAAGAAACATGGACAAGGTCATGCAGGGGAGCTATCCAATTCTCCGAATAGCTCAGCAGGAAGAGACGCCACCTGGAGCTCCTGGGTTCGAGTCGTGATAGTTTTCCTTCAATGGAAGTCTTCAAACAGAGGCTGGACAGACATGATGATTTAGTGATCCTGCATTGAGCAGGGGGTTGGACTTGATGACCATGGAGGTCGCTTCCAACTCTACCATTCTATGATTCTGTAAGATATGGTACTATTTCTCATCCCCCCAAAATGTTGAACAGATAACTGAGAATACACCATACAATATTTTTAATATCATTTATTAATTTAATGTGAAAAATTATGTCCTTGTAAAGGGATTTTTTTACATTAATGTATCTGGCATTACTGTTGCCACATCCTCAGAATTTCGAGCATATATGGAATCAGTTTAATCTATGACTAACTATGGACCTCTACCTGTTCCTGTCTTCCTGTCTGCCACAACTCATCTTTTTTTACAGTATATTTTCTTCTATAAGCTGTAGACAGCTCTCTGCGGTGCAGTCAGGAGAGGTCGATGAAGCACAAGGGTCACCGTGATCTGAAGAGAGCCACAGCTCCTTCATTCTCGCAATCACTGGGTGTCTCAATGCCTAGACTCCCACCAATACAATTTTCTGATATGTCTTCCTGACATGTCAGAAGACAGAATTTTATGCACAAATGTTCACATTTCTACTGAAAGTACAAGTAACTTTGAGATATAAGTTTCTGATTTTTTTTCCATTTGTTTGATTTTTCTCTGTATGACATAGAAGATTAAAAAATTAAGGAAAAACACAATTCTTCACATTAACTTCAAAACCTGAAAGTATCTACAGAGAACTATAATACATTTTATGAGGCAAACTAAGACTTCGATATTCTCAACAATTTATTATTTGAAAAACAAAGTTTGAAGCAATTAGATGGTGCTACAGTTTTAGGGCTTATTTAGACGACCGTATATCGGCTCGGTTTTCACACCGAGCCGATATACGGTGTCCTTGCCTGCAGGGGGGGAGGATGGAAGAGCCAGGAGCAGGAACTGAGCTCCTGTCCCCTCTCCGCCCCTTGCCACTATTTGCAATAGGAGGGGGCGAGACGGGGGTGTAGCTAAGTCCCGGTGCTTAGCTCCGCCCCTGTTCCACCCCTCCCATTGCAAATAGTGGCGAGGGGTGGGGAAGGGGTGGGAGCTCAGTTCCTGCTCCTGGTTCTTCCATCCCCCCCCCCCCCCCCTGCAGACAAGGACACCGTATATCGGCTCGGCGTGAAAACCGAGCCGATATACGATCGTCTAAATAAGACCTTAGCCACAAAACTCAATCTTTGCAGCTAAATCACAAAGAGTGTAATGACCCATAAGACTAAACAGCTAACAATAACAGGGGACCTTAACCAGAAAAGCTCTTATCACTTATGTACTGCAATGCATTATCGCTCATAACCTATCGGCCCTCCCAATGACCCTCCCTCTATGAACCCTTTACATGCCGCAATTTACATTGATAGTGACACATAAGGGGTTAAGGATGGGGATTGTTGTTCTCATTAATCCCTGCTGTTATAGCGAGAGGCTGGCAGTCTTCCACAGCTGGCTCTCGCTGAGAAATGCCGTGGGTTTACTCCTAAACCATTGCCATCTACAGGACGTATGTTTATGTCCCGTTACATTAACTACCATCCTGCCAGGACATAAACTTACATCCTGTGGCATTAATGAGTTAAAGCAACTTAGTAAAAAGTTAAACATCACAGATTTGTATTGCTATGATAAAATGTGCAAGTGTCTTTGCTGCTGAAAGCACCTGACTCTAACGTGCAGTTATCCTTCCACATTTATCTCACCCATGATCAATACTGCATCTAGGATTGCAATCCTTGTGCCTCTTGGGATATCTCTATAAAGACCACGCCCTAGTAAGGAACTCTAAATTGATATGCAAATCAGTACCTATGGGGAATGATTACCTGCTAATTATTTTTTCTCACATCAGGCTGTTTTTTAGCTCAACTCTGTTAGCAGGTCATCATCGCCTGCAGGTACTACCTTACATAACAGTTTTGAGCTCCTGACGGGAGGGTGGCATTAAGGCATTTCCATCTAAACAGGGTATTTACAGTTTGGAGAAATCTCCTTCTCACCAATGATCAGTGATATTATGTAACTCCCAGTTACACTTGTAACTAATTGTAATAGCTTTACCCCTACAATCCCTCGAGTAACATTTTGTCAATTAGCCCATGGCAAAGAGGAAAGTGGGAGGCTGAAATAATTACAGGGAATTATTGTGGCACAATCATAATACAGAAACCTCATTTGAGGGCACGTGGGAGTCTGATAAAGAAATTAGTCTTTTAATGGACACAGTGTGCTGCCGCTACTGATTATCTCATTAGATTTGCCTGAACAGCGTTACCAAATGATATATTCATCTATAAGGAGCCTCAGAATTGGCATCAAGAAACATACAGAAAGTCATAGCAGTAATATGGATAATAAATTTAACATTTTCTTGTGGATATCTATCATATTTTGGAGGAATTTATATCCGTCAGTAGTTAGAAATATAATATGGGAACCAAAAAAAAAGGATTTATCAACCCCATGAGCCATTAGAGCTGCCAGAAGTTCTATGATAACGGATCATAAGTATGCATCAAAGACAACCAAATGTTTTATTCTCCCAATGCATGTGAATTGAACAACTTTGCACATAGGGGGAGATTTATTAAAGGTTTTACATAAAAAGACACAAATTTTATGCGCATGCACGTATTTGTACAAAAAGTCGCGACTTTTCTGCGTCAACCTCGACGCATTTTTAAAGTGGGCGGGGCTTTCATTGAGGGGGCATAGTATAATTTACGCTACAAACTGGCATAAATTATATTAGAAATTATATGAAAAATGTCCTTATGTTTGGCATGTTGGGGAATCGCATAGCTCCTCAGTAACCAGGCATCCCTGTTGTGTTAAACCATTAAAAGGTTTCCTTCACAGATTTTGAAAGATTTGCAAAATTAAATGTGCTTGAATTCCTGTTCAATTTACGCCAAACAACTGGCATGAATACCTTGTACCACTTTTATTCTATGCGTTTTAGACACTTTCTGTGGCTTGAGTAACAAGAGTGTCTGACTGCACGGGAATGGAGAGCGATTTGAATGTGACACAATGCACCAAAATTGCACTACGTTTTGGTACAAACTAAGCCAACCAGTAAATGGTGGAAAGTTAGACAAAAGTGGCTGAAGATGCAACACGTTTATCATCCAACATCAGCCACTGTGATACATTTGCTGTATTTTAGACCATGTAGTCTAAGATTGTACTGTCTAAGGGCCCGTTTAGATGGGCTGACAGCAGCTCTTTGAAGTGCGTTCATCAACGAGACCGGTGCCCATTTAAATACCCTCTACACAGGTCAAAGCCGGTTATTGGGGGCAGGAATGATCATCATTGTCAGCGGTACATCCCTTCTTTACATGGTGAGATGTGCTGTCAACAACAATGATTTTCTCAGTAACATAACAAATAAAATCCGCTGATGATCAGCCATCAGCCAACTGGGGGCGCTATCACGCATCCTCAGGATCTGGCGAACAAACGTTCAAAGGAAAGTTTGGTGCTATTGTTTTCTTTCGTTGTGTTCTTTTCTTGAGTTGTAATGAATTTCATTCCTTTTTTGGGTGGTGTTAATTTTATCATACATTTTTACTTGCATTGTTCTAGTCCTATGGAAAAACATCTGAAAAAAAACACCTAGGAAGGATTTCCACAGGCGTAAGCGCAATTCCGCATGTCTTTTTGTGTGCATTTTGTGCTATGAACGAGGTCTTTGTGCGCATAACGGGGTATTTTAGTGTACTTTTTCTGCCCGCGGGCCATGATCATTTGCGTGTAGCAAACAAACGAACTGATTAAAATGGCTAATGAGTTCCACATGTGTTCTGTTCTCCAGTGGAATTCCGCAGTGTTTCATGCATCTCATTGCGTATTGCGTGTGCATTTGCACAACTTCCATTGACTTCTTTGCATGAAAAGTCAACAAAACAACACTGTTTTGTAGAGTGCTTTATATTTCAGTATTAGCTTTAGGGCTCATTCACTCGGCCGTAGGCCAAGTGAATGTCAGCGCCGTAAAAACGCGTGAATGAGAGCACAAATTTAATGCTTGTGCGCCCGTTCAGACGGCATGGACCTGGCACATATATGCTAAGCTGTCTCCCCCTTCCCTCCCCATCTTCGGCTCTCTGCAAGTGCAGGAGGCGAGACTCCCGCCCCTCTCCGTCCTTGTCGGCAGCCAGCAATGAGAAGGGGCAGGAGCTTTACAACTAGCTCCACCCCCTCCCATTGCAAACTGCCAGCAAGGGGCGAGGAGGAGTAGGGAATGGGGTGGGAGTTTAGCAGTCACGCTACTAAACTCCCTCCCAACTTCCTTCTCCAGCAGCTGTCATAGGCTCCCATAGGAGTCTATGCCACCACCGCCGGCGTAAAAGCGCCCGGCCGAAATGCACTATCTTGGCCAGCTTGACGCTTTTACACCGCAGAAATACACCCATGTGCACTGATGCATTGTAAACCAATGCATCAGAAGGGCAGCGTATATAGGGAATGTGTGAAAACCTGGCCAATATACGCCATTGTGAATAAGCCCTTAAGCTAACATCTGGCCGCATTGTTTAAAGAAAAAAAGTGCTGGGAAATGTTTTTTTTCCCTAAAAATACAAATGCAAAATTAAGAGCTGGCAGGATTAAGCCATTTAGAATTCCGCATACAAATCTGCAGGTTACACATGCGGACTTTGGTGCAAATATTTCCGCAGGGCAGCATATTGCGCTGCAAATTCCGATAGGTATAAAAGCACCCTAAAAGTGTCAAAAATCTGCAACATAATGGTATAGCTGATGTGATCCAACATCAACACAAAATATCAGATTTATGTAGCAGCGTTCGAACAAACTTCTATTTATTATGCCAAGTTTCTGATGAAAAAGCGAGACTGGGCTAATTATAAAAGATTATTTATATTTGAAGAGCAACATGAGAGATCCGATGTAAATTAGAGAACACAAAATATAATGCAATTACACATCCATTGTGTTGTGACCCAGGATTCCTTGGCTGGCAGAAGCAATTGGCAACAGGAACGCTCTCCTTGTTTTCACACTCTGTGACTGTTTACTATTCCTTTGCACAGAACATTGACTTTGCTGGCTGTGTGAGGGGGTGCTGGGGATTTAAAAAGTCGAAAGTGTGTCCACCAATGCGCTACTCAGTAGAACGGCTCTTCCAGATCGCAGAAATAGCTTTCACACCCCAGTAATCTTTGGATGCTGTATGAAGTTTTCTGTGCAAAGTCACTTGAGCAGCTCCATTAACATCACCAGCTGACTTACAACAAATAAGAAATAGCAAGAGACGACGCCGGAGCAGCTTGCAAGTAGGAAATAAGGAATTTTCGTGTGGTTCTCTTAGTGGCTTCAAAGAAATAAATCGTCCTATTGCTTTTATTGAATACTTTGCTGCCATCTCTGCTGTATGACGGTGCCAAGAAAATTAATGAGATATTTCAGCACCTGCAAAAGGGGTAAGGATGCCCTCAGCTCTGTGCATGGCTGCCATGGTCTGCTGATGGCTGCAGGGTAAAATAAAGAAAACTCGCATTATATAGATATTGTTACTGTTTTAAATGCCAATAATTTTATTATTAGGTTATATTACAATTGGGAATGATATATGGCATCTGCAGCTGCTCTGTCTAACGCTCTGGCCTGGGGCATCTCATCATGTCGCTCCACGAATTATTAGAAAGCCATTTTATTATGAATAAGACATGGCACCTTTAGAATATGCAACCCATGTGTGTTAGATTAGGTGACAACGGTGTGTTTGACATCTGTGGAATTTTTATTTCATACCTAAAAGGAGTTGTCTGGTTTAGAAAACCCACTTTCATATACTCGGAGGTAAGAGAGGGCGCTCACCTATTCAGGATACTCATCTCTTGGTCAGACTGGAGAGTGGTTACAAAAGGGGCTTTGCTCTGAAGGACCCATCTTGTCCTGTGGTTCACAGACAGATCAGTGATTTGAGTGTAATGCTGAATTTCCCTTGTGGTGGCATTAAACACTTCAACCATTTTCACACAGTCGAGAAAATCACGCAAGATTTGTGAGTTGCAATTCTTTTGAATCCCGCGGGGACATCAAATGTTGGCTGAGTTTTGCAGCCCAATTTCACACTCGCCCGTATGAAATTAGCCTTAGAAGATATATCTAGTCCAGAAATTTTGTTAAAATCTGCATGGGGGGTGGAAAAACATAAAAAGGCATACTCATCTCACCCCATTCCCCTCCACTCCCATTTCACCAGTCCTCTGCCGCTCTTCACTTCCTGCTACAGCATCAAAGACATCATACACATAGGGGTATGTGAGTGCTGCAGCCAATCAGCAGATCACTTGTGCCAGTGATTAGCATCAGCCGTTACAAGTCCCAGTGTTGGATCATCATTGCTTGCTACAGCAAGAAGTGTAGAGCAGCCAGGGACAAGGTAATAGCAGAATGGGAGCGGCAAGGTCCTGGGTGAGGTAAGGTTTTTTTTATAGTCTCCCACCACTCTGGGCCCGTGTGACTGAGCCCTCTGGAAGGTTTTTAAAAATTTTGAGGGGCCTGGATTACCTCTTTAAATTTTACGTTAACACACAGATAACAACTGATCATTGGGGCTCTCAGTATGGGAACACTTTGTGATCAATGTCCTTATTGCCAAAGTAGGCGCTGTCCAAACAGGAGCACTTCTTTAAAGTGGCTGTCTATTTACCTTTTTCACTGGTCATTATGAGTAACTTCAAAGAGTGAATAACTTAATGCTGAGCTTCAAAGAATGATAGCATAGTAGCATGGTGGCCACAACACAGGGTCTGACCTGTCACCCTGCTACTATGCAGGGAAAGGGTTAATGCATGTTGTGCAGAGATTGCTAACTGCTCCACCTATCAGCTGGTGTGGAGAGCCTTATATTCCTACCACGCCCTTTCCCCCTTGCTGTTGATTTCAGTTCACTAGAGGAGAGGTTGGAACTGGTGAGATCCTCTAGCCTGGGTGATAGCTTCCATTACAGATAAGTACTGCTTTATTCCTTTCTGCTGTTTTTGGTTACCTTTATAGTTTTGCATTACAGTGTCTGTCTATCTCTTCAGGGGTTCCTATAGGGATTGTCAGGACCCAGAGGAAGACAGCGGGTCTGTCCTTAGCAGGATACTAACTCTGCTTGCAGGCAGGGACTCTTCACTTTCCTGTTTGGTAGGGACAGGCTCTTTCCATCTACCTGGAGTGGTGCTCACTGTCCCGCATTGCGTGGTGTTTTCTACTTGCGTTCAGTGTGAATGTTACCCTGCGTCCGTGCTGTGGCGAGGTGCACCTGGCGGACATGACACAACTCTCTAAAGGAATTTTACCACTTATACTTTTTTTACTAACCTAGAGGAAGTGTGTTTTGGCAGTATAAACTAATTTAATGTACGTCTTGGTGATAACGATAATGTTACCATTATGATCTTGAAAAGATGCTCCAATCCAGAAATATAAACATTGGTGCACTTCCTGTAACGCTCCAATGAAATTACTGACCATATGGCCGGAGGCCTAGTCCTTGTCACGTGACGCCAACTCTCTAACTGGACACTCAGGATCATATGCTGCAGAAATAACGGAGACGAGTCCAGTGGAATTTTAGTAATCTGAGAGAGTGCAGATTTACTAAACTTTGAAAATTGCAGTAACAACTCAGTTAACAGTTCTCTAACGTATTTGCAACAGTAAACAGGCGATTTAAGTAACAAAAAGATGTAGCAGTATTGACTTGATGATACGCTGACTTTAAAGCTCTCTCTCTCCCTTGCTTTACCGTAGATTGCTTTAACTAGACAATTTTCCCCACTAGTGGATTTAGATGAATGATTGATTTGAATTAGACTGAAGGATATTATGAAGCAGAGGGGCAAGTGGCTGTATGCTAATCCTGGCTTTGATTTCACCAGGAAGCTATAACTTACTGTTTGATGAAGATGAACCTTAGAAAGGCTCTTCTTTTCTTTCTCTGCTGCAAGATGCCAAGGGAGTGGGTTTTTCACCTCACTCTACCTCGGGTAGTAAACGTGCTGTAACAGGCTCCTCCTCTCCAAAAACTGAGCTGCAACCTCTCCTTACTCACACCTGCTTAACTGTTCTCTGTCTCTCTCTTTTATATCCTCTCTTTCCTTCCTGCACTTTCTGGACATCTCCTCCTCCTGCATAGGGACTTTTAAAGCCGTTCCTCACCCTTGGGCTTTGCACCAGTAAGATTAAACCTGACTGTCAGCCAATGAGAGACCAGCTGACATCAGGGTTGAGCTCTATGCTTAGAGCAGAAGGGGAGACACAGGGTCTCTGCCACAGACAGCACTTTCTGTATCCATGGACGGCATACAGACTGGTGAGACAGGGCAAGTGTACTGTGAATGTTCTGTAGGACCCGCTGGGCCACTACATTCTCGCATGGCATGCAAATGACAGGTGGACCATCTGATAGGCGGTTTGCCTCCAGCTCTGGTCTGTTTAATGGATATAGCTTAGTGGTTAGCACTGTTACCTTGCAGGTCCTAGGTTCAAATCTGACTAAGAACAACATCTGCACAGAATTGGAAAACTCCATGCAGAATGTTGCCTTTGGTCACATTTGAACTTCGGGTTTGATCTGAACTCAACATTTTAATAGAATTCGGCAAACCAGCTGAACCAAACTTTTAAAAAGGTCACTCATCTCTACTCTATATATTCAATACGCTTATATTCTTTTTTACATCTTTGAAATGTATCTGCTGTGATTACTTTTTTGTATTACTTATGGATCTTATAAGCTTAATAAATCCAAATATTTAAACTCTATGTATTCGCTAAGAGCTTCTTGTTTGCCCATGTAAATGCTCAAACATATTTCAGCCTTCCGTTCTTACACATTGTGCTATCTAAACCTGATATATAACTGTAGTCACTCATCTGTTACAAGCTCCCTATTACATAAAAGTTAACGCATTCCATTATGAGGTCATAACACCTGCAATGATAAATCTGTAGCACAAAACACAATGCAGACCAACGATTTATGAACTCGCTACACTTTCTGCATTTCTGCCAGTACCTTCAAAACAATAACATAATGTTTTCCCCTGTTTTATACATATCTGCATATCTAGGAGAAACCATGACTATAACGATACCACGAATTACTGGCTTCTGTTATATATATTCACATATTCCTGCTGAAGACACAAAAAATAAACCACTAGCCATTCATTTATACCCAATTTTCTTTTTTTTACTACAGGTAAAGCCTATATTAGCCAGTGTAATAGCTTATACATGAATGCTCTAAACTGCTGATTAAAGAACTGCATACTCCATCACATCACATGACTCAATTGTAAAGTAATGTACAGCTTCACCGTTGATTAACTGGCTATATAGTCAAAACAAGTACTGTAATATCTAGCTTTATGAACCGCTTAATGACCGCCGTATTTTGTGTCCTATAGACCCAATCTTTTTCATCTTCACATTCCAAAAACCATAGCCTTTCTACTTTTCTGTCGCCATATGAAGGCGTGTTTTTTGCAGGACAAGTTGTATTTTAATGGTATAATTTTAGAGTAGCTATAATGTATAAATGTTTTTTGGGGGGGGGTTGGGTGGGGAGTGAAAAAATACCCTGAAATTCCACCACTGCTTTTTGGGTTTTGTTTTCACAGTATTCATCATGTGGTATAAATAACATAATGGCGTTACTCTCTAAGTCAGCACAATTACGGCAATACCAAAATGCAACTTTTTACTATTTTTGCACAGTAAAAAAGGCTTTTGCGTTTCCACACAGCATTTTAATTTTCCATCGATGGAGCTGTATGAGGGCTTTCTTTTTTTGTGGGATGAACAGTAGGTTTTATTTGTATAATTTTGTGATTTGTATGTTTTTTAATTTTTTCCTGTTCCCACCAAGTGTAGTTCATACCTTCAGACATACACTGAACAGGACCCTCTTCCCTCCAAGTGTAGTCCACACCTTTAGACATATGCTGAACAAGTCAGTTATCACCGAACGTCTGCTCACCTCACAGATGGAAGCAAAACCCACTCAGAACTTCATGCATGCATAGATAAGGGCCCATTTACACTGAAAGATGATCGCTCAAAAATCGCTCAAACGACAGTTTGAGTGACAGAGATCATCTTTGCTTAACTCTAAGTAGCTAATTAGCTACTAAAGAGTTAATGCAGGCAGAGCAGGATACTGTTGCGATCCCTATGAGAACAATGCAGCTGTTTTGCATATGCAAAAAGCTGCATTGTTCTCCTTGCTTTTAGCTAGTGTCCCGCTGAGAACTGCAAGTGGAATACCAGCTGAAAGAATCTTATCAGCACCGCCCGCTGAGATATCAGCCTGCTCCGCTGATAAAAGTAATCGCTCATTTCTAGAAAACTAGAAGTGAGAGATGAACGAACAGTGCACGATGGGAAGGCATTTAGACGCAACGCTTATCGCTCAAAAGATGGTTTTTGAGTGAATGTTGAGCGATAATCGTTGTGCCTAAATGAACCTTAAAACAGGAGCTAGATCAAATGTCCACCCACCGAGAAAAGGGAAAGAGCATCAGACACCAATCTGATGTAAAAGGAACAGTGTGAGATATCAACTACCTGACAACGTACAGGAAAACAGATGTCTGAAGCATGCACTTGATAAAAGGGAAGGTAGCAGGGGCTCGTAGAAAATGCAGACAAGGAGACAAGGTGTCCAGACCATCTTTAGGGTAGGTGGGGAAAGCAACCCAAACTAGCAGCATACATAACCCCAACCACTGAGTGCGAAAGGAATAAATGACCAGCAACCTCTAGTTAGAAGGACTGGTATTTATGTGCACAAGACTGATGTTAATTGGCTGGCTGGAGAACTCCACACCATCAGCCAGCCAAATCAACCCACATCAGCAGCAATGTGCTCCTGGAAACCCACAGAACCACAGGTCCCAGGAGCAGAGCATGACCGTTTCTATAGATAATAAACCCAGGGGCAATTATTAGGCCTTCTGTAGCCATAGCAACCAATTGCCATCCTGCAATCATGTCACTGGGGAACAATGAGGTACAGGGTGAGTCTTATCCCTTTGTAAACCCCTTGGAGGCTGCAGTCAACATTGTATTGTGATTCCTTGATTTGTGCACTGCAATCAATAACAATTAGTGCACTAGAATGGGCCTCTTCTCACCAATACTGGACACATTAGGTAGACGTTGTGCGAACAATTAAAGAAAACACGGGGTCCCATAACAAGTATTTGCAAAAGGAAAGACAAAAGGCAATGGGATGAAACTGAAAGGGAGGAGTCACAGATTACATATTAGACAGTGAGGGTGAAAGGGAGGAGTCACAGATTACATATTAGACAGTGAGGGTGATCAATGAGTGGAACAGGTTACTATGGGAGGTGTGGAGTTCTCCTTCAATGGAAATGTTCAAACAAATGTTGGACAGATATGTGTCTGGGATGATTTAGTGAATCCTGCACTGAACAGGGGGTTGGACCCGATGACCCCGGAGGTCCCTTCCAACTCTACCATTCTAGGAGTCAAAGATACAGGGGTGTTTTTTATTCCAATTACAACATTATTATAGTTTGCGTGATCTAACAGAAAAATGTATCATTTAATCAGAGGACACCACCTTTAAGATGGTCATAAACATTTAATAATTGTTGGCAGATCACATTGGTATCAACAAAGTAATGTGTATGGGGTGCATGAGTATCACACAATATGTGTTGATTGGGCATGTTGAATTTTAACACCTTAGGCTGCCTGTCCACGGGTGTTGCAATATCCTATTGCGGGAGCCGCCGCCTGGGAGCAGGAGCCAGATCTCCATGGTGAGCCTATCTGACAGATAGGCCCACCGCGGAGAATCGCAGCAATTCGCAGCATGCTGCGATTTGCCAGCCGCCATCGGAGAATTGCTGTGGTTCTCCGCTCGTGAACAGGGGGGCTGCGCTTTCCATAGCTATGCTATGGAAAGTGTGCATTGCGTTCCCTGCGGCTGGATTATCACCACAGGGAACGCAATGCAAAAACACCCATGGACAGGCAGCCTTAAGGATCTGCCTAATTTGGGCATTCAAGACTGAGCGTTTGTTTATTTTTTTTTTCATTATTTCATTCTAAGAGCCATAACTGACAGAACAATATGATAGCTCTTATCTACTGCCATGGGTTGTGTAGTGTTTATTGGAAGAATTTTGGGCTACATGTAATTTACTGACTTAATATTGATTCATTTTTCCGGGGGGTTGGAATAGAAAAAAATACAATTCCATCATTGCTTTTTATATTATTTCTATGCCATGCAATATAGATAACGTTATCTTTATTCTATATGGCAATAGCAAATATGTAAGATTTTATTGTTTTAGTACTTTTGCAGGATAAAAGCATGTTTTATGGGGAAAAAAATCTTTTTGGAGTCAGCATACTCCAAGAACCATAACTTTATTAGATTTACATTAAAGTAGCCATAGGAGTGCTGTTTTGGGGCAAAATCTGTAGTTTTTCTTGCCCCTATTTTGGGGTACAGTGAATCTATTGATTGACTTCCATTATTTTTTTTTACTGGGGAGTCAGGAAAAAATTAGAAAAAGCAATAGAGATGAGCGAACGTACTCGTCCGAGCTTGATACTCGTTCGAGTATTAGCGTGTTCGAGATGCTCGTTACTAGAGGCGAGCACCACGCGATGTTCGAGTTATTTTCACTTATAAATCGGCCCCTCCCGTGGCTCGCCACAGACGCATTCTGACAGAGATCAGGAAAAGTGCTGCTGATGCCGGAGCTGCTATAGGGAGAGTGTTAGGAGTGATTTTAGGCTTCAAGAACCCCAACGGTCCTTCTTAGGGCCACATCTGACCGTGTGCAGTACTGTTGAGGCTGCTTTTTGCAGTGTTGCACATTTTTTTTTTTTTTTTTGTATATCGGCCGTGCAGAGCATTGCGTCCAGAGCATTGCGTCCTGCAGTAATTTTACATAGTCCACGGCCAGTAGTGGTGGTGAGGCAGGGACAGTGAAAGACATATCCAGTCTATATACGCAGTGGGCTTTTCCAAAAAAATTTGGGAAAAAAAATCTATTTGGGCTGCCTATGACCGTCCTGACTGTACTGCGTCTCTGCTGGGGGTAGTTGTCCTAATTCATACGCAGCCAGCTAAGTGTTACAGCAGGCTTGCGCAAAATTCTTTCCTGGTTCTGCGTTGCCTCTTACATCACCGCTGTCATCCTGTCCAGAGTGAAACAGTCTGCAGTAATTTTACATTGTCCAGGGCCAGTAGTGGTGGTGAGGCAGGGACAGTGAAAGACATATCCAGTCTATATACGCAGTGGGCTTTTCCAAAAAAATTTGGGATAAAAAATCTATTTGGGCTGCCTGTGACCGTCCTCAGTGTACTGGGTCTCTGCTGGGGGTAGTTGTCCTAATTCATACGCAGCCAGCTAAGTGTTACAGCAGGCTTGCGCAAAATTCTTTCCTGCCTCTGCTGTGCGTTCCGTAAGCGAAGTCAGCCTCCAACCACAGGCCAATAATCGGCACATTTAATTACAGCATTCTGTTTCTGCACTACTGGTAATACAGCATGCTGAGGGGTAGGGGTAGGCCTAGAGGACGTGGACGCGGGCGAGGACGCGGAGGCCCAAGTCAGGGTGTGGGCACAGGCCAAGCTCCTGATCCAGGTATATCGCAGCCGACTGCTGCGGGATTAGGAGAGAGGCACGTTTCTGGCGTCCCCACATTCATCTCACAATTAATGGGTCCACGCGGTAGACCTTTATTAGAAAATGAGCAGTGTGAGCAGGTCCTGTCGTGGATGGCAGAAAGTGCATCCAGCAATCTATCGACCACCCAGAATTCTGCGCCGTCCACTGCTGCAACTCTGAATCCTCTGGCTGCTGCTCCTCCTTCCTCCCAGCCTCCTCACTCCATTACAATGACACATTCTGAGGAGCAGGCAGACTCCCAGGAACTGTTCTCGGGCCCCTGCCCAAAATGGGCAGCAATGGTTCCGAATCCTCTCCCACTGGAGGAGTTTGTCGTGACCGAAGCCCAACCTTTGAAAAGTTCCCGGGGTCCGGGAGATGAGGCTGGGGACTTCCGGCAACTGTCTCAAGAGCTTTCAGTGGGTGAGGAGGACGATAACGATGAGACACAGTTGTCTATCACTCAGGTAGTAGTAATTGGAGTAAGTCCGAGGGAGGAGCGCACAGAGGATTCGGAGGAAGAGCAGCAGGACGATGAGGGGACTGACCCCACCTGGTTTGCTACGCCTACTGAGGACAGGACTTCAGAGGGGGAGGCAAGTGCAGCAGCAGGGCAGGTTGGAAGAGGCAGTGCGGTGGCCAGGGGTAGAGGCAGGGCCAGACCGAATAATCCACCAACTGTTTCCCAAAGCGCCCCCTCGCGCCATGCCACCCTGCAGAGGCCGAGGTGCTCAAAGGTCTGGCAGTTTTTCACTGAGAGTGCAGACGACCGACGAACAGTGGTGTGCAACCTTTGTCGCGCCAAGATCAGCCGGGGAGCCACCACCACCAGCCTCACCACCACCAGCATGCGCAGACATATGATGGCCAAGCACCCCACAAGGTGGGACGAAGGCCGTTCACCGCCTCCGGTTTGCACCGCTGCCTCTCCCCCTGTGCCCCAAACTGCCACTGAGATCCAACCCCCCTCTCAGGACACAGGCACTACCGTCTCTTGGCCTGCACCCACACCCTCACCTCCGCTGTCCTCGGCCCCATCCAGCAATGTCTCTCAGCGCACCGTCCAGCCATCGCTAGCGCAAGTGTTGGAGCGCAAGCGCAAGTACACCGCCACGCACCCGCACGCTCATGCGTTAAACGTGCACATAGCCAAATTGATCAGCCTGGAGATGCTGCCGTATAGGGTTGTGGAAACGGAGACTTTCAAAGGTATGATGGCGGCGGCGGCCCCGCGCTACTCAGTTCCCAGTCGCCACTACTTTTCCCAATGTGCCGTCCCAGCCCTGCACGACCACGTCTCCCGCAACATTGTACGCGCCCTCACCAACGCGGTTACTGCCAAGGTCCACTTAACAACGGACACGTGGACAAGCACAGGCGGGCAGGGCCACTATATCTCCCTGACGGCACATTGGGTGAATTTAGTGGAGGCTGGGACAGAGTCAGAGCCTGGGACCGCTCACGTCCTACCCACCCCCAGAATTGCGGGCCCCAGCTCGATGGTGGTATCTGCGGCGGTGTATGCTTCCTCCACTAAACCACCCTCCTCCTCCTCCTCCTACACAACCTCTGTCTCGCAATCAAGATGTGTCAGCAGCAGCACGTCGCCAGCAGTCGGTGTCGCGCGGCACGGCAGTACAGCGGTGGGCAAGCGTCAGCAGGCCGTGCTGAAACTACTCAGCTTAGGAGAGAAGAGGCACACAGACCATGAACTGCTGCAGGGTCTGACAGAGCAGACCGACCGCGGGCTTGCGCCGCTGAGCCTCCAACCGGGCATGGTCATGTGTGACAACGGCTGTAACCTGGTGGCGGCTCTGCAGCTTGGCAGCCTCACGCACGTGCCATGCCTGGCCCACGTCTTTAATTTGGTTGTTCAGCGCTTTCTGAAAAGCTACCCACGCTTGTCAGACCTGCTCGGAAAGGTGCGCCGGCTCTGCGCACATTTCCGCAAGTCCCACACGGATGCTGCCACCCTGCGCACCCTGCAACATCGGTTTCATCTGCCAGTGCACCGACTGCTGTGCGACGTGCCCACACGGTGGAACTCTACGCTGCACATGTTGGCCAGGCTCTATGAGCAGCGTAGAGCTATAGTAGAATACCAACTCCAACATGGGCGGCGCAGTGGGAGTCAGCCTCCTCAATTCTTTACAGAAGAGTGGGCCTGGTTGGCAGACATCTGCCAGGTCCTTGGAAACTTTGAGGAGTCTACCCAGATAGTGAGCGGCGATGCTGCAATCATTAGCGTCACCATTCCTCTGCTATGCCTCTTGAGAAGTTCCCTGCAAAGCATAAAGGCAGACGCTTTGCGCTCGGAAACAGAGGTGGGGGAAGACAGTATGTCGCTGGATAGTCAGAGCACCCTCCTGTCTATATCTCAGCGCGTTGAGGAGGAGGAGGAGGAGGAGCATGAGGAGGATGAGGAGGAGGGGGAAGAGACAGCTTGGCCCACTGCTGAGGGTACCCATTGCCTGTCATCCTTTCAGCGTGTATGGCCTGAGGAGGAGGAGGAGGATCCTGAAAGTGATCTTCCTAGTGAGGACAGCCATGTGTTGCGTACAGGTACCCTGGCACACATGGCGGACTTCATGTTAGGATGCCTTTCTCATGACCCTCGCGTTACACGCATTCTGGCCACTACGGATTACTGGGTGTACACACTGCTCGACCCACGGTATAAGGAGAACCTTTCCACTCTGATACCTGAAGAGGAAAGGGGTTCGGGAGTGATGCTATACCACAGGACCCTGGCGGACAAGCTGATGGTAAAATTCCCATCCGACAGCGCTAGTGGCAGAAGGCGCAGTTCCGAGGGTCAGGTAGCAGGGGAGGCGCGGAGATCAGGCAGCATGTACAGCACAGGCAGGGGAACACTCTCTAAGGCCTTTGACAGCTTTCTGGCTCCCAGCAAGACTGTGTCAACGCTCCCCAGTCAAGGCTGAGTCGGCGGGAGCACTGTAAAAGGATGGTGAGGGCATACGTAGCCGATCGCACGACCGTCCTCCGTGACGCCTCTGCCCCCTACAACCACTGGGTGTCGAAGCTGGACACGTGGCCTGAACTCGCGCTGTATGCCCTGGAGGTGCTTGCTTGTCCTGCGGCTAGCGTCTTGTCAGAGAGGGTGTTTAGTGCGGCTGGGGGAATCATCACAGATAAGTGTACCCGCCTATCAACCGACAGTGCCGACAGGCTTACACTCATCAAGATGAACAAAGCCTGGATTTCCCCAGACTTCTCTTCTCCACCAGCGGACAGCAGCGATACCTAAACAATACGTAGGCTGCACCCGCGGATGGAAGCATTGTTCTCTATCACCATCAAAAACGTGGACCTTTTAGCTTCATCAATCTGTGTATAATATTCATCCTCCTCCTCCTGAAACCTGATGTAATCACGCTGAACGGGCAATTTTTCTTAGGCGCACAAGGCTCAGTCATATAATTTTTGTAAACAATTTTTATACGTTTCAATGCTCATTAAAGCGTTGAAACTTGCACCTGAACCAATTTTTATTTTAACTGGGCTGCCTCCAGGCCTAGTAACAAATTAAGCCACATTAACCAAAGCGATTAATGGGTTTCACCTGCCCTCTTGGTTGGGCATGGGCAATTTTTCTGATGTACATTAGTACTGTTGGTACACCAATTTTTTGGGGCCCTTGCCTACAGTGTAATCCAATTAATTTTTTGCCCACCTGCATTAAAGCTGACGTTACCTCAGCTGTGCTGGGCACTGCAATGGGATATATTTATGTACCGCCGGTGGCTTCCTGGCACCCACCCATGCTATGGGTCCACAGGGAGTTGTAACTGCATGTGTCCACTTCTAAAGAACCCCAGTCTGACTGGGGCATGCAGTGTGGGCCGAAGCCCACCTGCATTAAACATGACATTACCTCAGCTGTGCTGGGCACTGCAATGGGATATATTTATGCACCGCCGGTGGGTTCCAGGGAGCCACCCATGCTGTCGGTCCACACGGAGTTGTAACTGCATGTGTCCACTTCTAAAGAACCCCAGTCTGACTGGGGCATGCAGTGTGGGCCGAAGCCCACCTGCATTGAACATGACATTACCTCAGCTGTGATGGGCAATGCAATGGGATATATTTATGTGCCGCCGTTGGCTTCCTGGCACCCACCCATGCTGTCGGTCCACAGGGACTTCACAATAGGGAGTTGTACCTGCCTGTGTCTATGAATTAAAAACCCCGGTCAGGTTGGGGCATGCAGTGTGGGCTGAAGCCCACCTGCATTTAATCTGACGTTAGCTCTGCTGTCCAGGGCACTGCAATGGGATACATTTATGTACAGCCGGTGGGTTCCAGGGAGCCACCCATGCTATGGGTGCACACGGAATTCCCATTGCGGAGTTGTACCTGCCTGTGACTATTTATAAAAAACCGCGGTCTGACTGGGGAATGCAGACACCTTGACAGAATGAATAGTGTGTGGCACATAGGTTCCCCATTGCTATGCCCACGTGTGCAGCTCCTGATGGCGGTGGCACAGGATTATATTTCTCACTGCTTCTGTACAGCATTGTTGGCTATCGTCTTGCCCCTTTTAAAGAGGGTCGCTGCCTAGCCGTGCCAACCCTCTGCAGTGTGTGACTGCGGTTCCTCCTCATGGCAGACGCACTTATAAATAGACATGAGGGTGGCGTGGCATGAGGGCAGCTGAAGGCTGCGCAGGGACACTTTGGTGTGTGCTGTGGACACTGGGTCATGCGGGGGGGGGGGGGGCAGCATGTAACCCAGGAGAAGTGGCAGCGGAGTGTCATGCAGGCAGTGATTGTGCTTTGTTGGAGGTAGTGTGGTGCTTAGCTAAGGTATGTATTGCTAATGAGGGCTTTTCAGAAGTAAAAGTTGTTGGGGGGGGGGCCCACTCTTGCCGCTATTGTGGCTTAATAGTGGGACCTGGGAACTTGAGATGCAGCCCAACATGTAGCCCCTCGCCTGCCCTATCCGTTTCTGTGTCGTTCCCATCACTTTCTTGAATTGCCCAGATTTTCACAAATGGAAACCTTAGCGAGCATCGGCGATATACAAAAATGCTCGGGTCGCCCATTGACTTCAGTGGGGTTCGTTTTTCGAAACGAACCCTCGAGCATCGCGAAATTTTCGTCCCGAGTAACGAGCACCCGAGCATTTTGGTGCTCGCTCATCTCTAGTCTTAACGCAAATACCAGGTGGTTTAATCTTAACCTGGGAAAGATGGGTACCTACCTAACGGGCATGCATGACCAAGTGGAGGCAGTCACAACTCCACAATATTGATACTCCACAAAAAGGATAAAATAGGTCATCACTTCCCAATAGAAATCCATATGTTAGGCACCTGTACCCCCAGAGGCCACTCTTTAAGGGAAAGGTTATGTGCTGGCTAGGATCTGTTGTACCACATAGGTTTCTAGCAGCACAGCCCCACAGGTGTGGAACGATTAAGCTGGCTGGGAACGGTGTTCTCCTGCTAGCCAATCAACACTGGTCTGTTTGCAGATGAATATCCGCCCTCTACCTGATTGATTTGGTTTTCCTGCATGCTTGCTATATCTGATCTATATCCTGCCTGCCTCTGTGTCTTGGGTCTGTTTCCTGACCTTATATCCTGTATTAGGCTTTCTGCAAATCTGCATCTGCTCTTATGTTTATTTCCTGTCAGTTTCATGTCAGTTTGCCCTCACTCTGTCCTGCAGTTGCCTGTGCAGCTTGCTGTGTTTTTGGTGTCTGGTTTCCTTGTCCGTGCAGCTTGCTGTGTGATTTGTGTTGTGTGCCAGTCTACTCTGGTTCTGATTATTAACCCTTCAGGGATAGTCAAGACCGATGTTCCAGCGCGGGGCCGCCTTTATCGAGGCGATTGCTCCGCTTATAGGTAGGGTAGTGCCATTTTCCCTGCAGCTTGGGGTCAGTTGTCTTGCTAGTGTAGGGACCTGCAAGACAACGAGGAGCCTTGTAGTGGCTTGCGGGCTTAGGTGACTAGGTCAATCCACAAACCAATACCTAGTACTTTCATAGCATTTCCATCTGCTATGTGTGCTAGTATGCAAGGTGAGTATTGGATCCTGTTAGCAGTCCCTATCTTTGGTAACATTCATGTGGGCCCGGTGCTCACTTGCTATCGCCAAGTGGGAGGATCAAGATGGCGCCGTGCTGCCCTGCTCTGGAAGAAGGCAGAGAGAAGGAGGCAGCGGCGCTGCGCTCTGCAGAACCAGAGCCTCGGATACATACTGCACGGGAGGTAGGGGTGACTGCTACACAGGGTGAGACCCCAGGGGACCCCTGCAGTGAGGAGACACAGACAAAGGCAAGGGATAGGGGAGACAGCGCAGACGGAGGAGGGAGGGGGGGAGCTGCACACCATGCAATGAGGAGGCAGCGGCACCCTCACCAGAAGCTCCCTGCATAAAAGGAGCTCTCACCCCCCTAGGGACTGAGCAACATGGGGCCCAATGAACCTAGTATAAAGGCACCCCCAACATCCAGTCAGAGCCAGCTAGAACCCCAGGCAGGCCAACAGTGCCCCATGACAAGGGGGACAGGACAAAGGGCACAGGAAAAGGGCTCTTAAGATGCAATATGGAGGCAGAGCAAGATGTGGGGCCAAACCCTGCTGTCATCCCCCCTCCGCAGAGGTCCCCTCGAGACCCAGACCGGCCGACACCCCGCAACAAATCCGCGGGCCAGGGAGGAGAAGGGGCTCACAAGAGAAAAGGACCTGGGGGCTCCACTTCCCAACATGGCGAAGAAGAGGTGGGAACGTGTACCCCAAGTCCTAAATCCACCCAGCATTTCGGCACCACGGGAGCTTTGGCTCCTCAGTAAATTGAGGAAGACTGGGATTGGAGAGCCCACTTGAGGGCCATCCCCACAAAAAGGGAAATGAACGACCTGCTGCAGAAGGTGATGCAGCCCATAAACAGGACATAGCAGTCCTGCAGAAGGACATTAGGCATGTCGGGCAGAGGGTAGTGGAAATGGAGGAGACCCAGGATAAGTTCCAAAGTACCATGTTGGAGCATGCGCATATTCTGAAAAGGCAAGCCCACCGGATCGCCGAGTTAACCGATCACATCAACGACATAGAAAACTGCCACAGGCGCAATAATCTCCGCATAAGAGGACTGTCTGAAGAGGTTGGTAATGGCCAACTAGAGGACTGGGTTACCGAGTTCTTCAATTACCTTCTGGAGAGGCCCCTGGACTCCATACGGGAATTAGACAGAGTGCACCATGCACTTGGACCAAAACCAACGGACCCTGCTAAGCCTAGAGATGTTCCATGCCGAGTTCACTTTTACAAAGAAAAAGAACAAATTCTTCAGCGCACCTGCAGTTTAAAGGACGCTCGGTGGCCATATACCCTGACCTGTCCAAACGCAAACTCCAACTTCGTAGGACCCTCAAACCGTTACTGAGTGTCATGAGCAAAAGAGACATTCTGTACAGCTGGGGATTCCCCCTGCAGCTACAAGCCAGAAAAGGAGGGAAAACGGCCGTTTTCAGACACCTCGGCAACCTACCCAAGTTCCTCGGGACTCTGGAGCTGCCCCAAATAGCGATTCCCGGCTGGCCCAAAATTGGTGGGATGCCGGTTCGCCGCCCAGATTGGAGTGGCAAGATGCAGGCGAATCGAGACGGGGTGCAAAAAGCAGACATCCGAGAGATCAAGACACTGGCTGAAGGACGGCATACAACGGGATCAGTGGTTTGCTCCTTGACAGGACACGATACTGAGCTGGTCTCTCTTGCTTGTGCCCCTCTTTGCTCGGATCTCTTCTACTAAACCCCCCTGTTCCATCTTATTTACTACGTTAAAGGGTCCTGCAGCGGACCGCAGTAGTGCTAGATATCGCTCCAGGCCCAGAGTGGAGGGCTTCAGATGCTGCCTGGGGACTTCGGAGATCTTCTTCTTCCCCATTGTGAGGTAGGTGAGGGTCTGCGGTGGCGAATTGGCCTGTTGTAGCGGCGGATCCGGCGGGAGCACCAGGCACGGACGACTTACTCCATTAGCGGTAAGCCACGCCCCCCTGGTTAGTGTAATTTAGGTATGTATACTTCTGATATTAAATCTATTTTGCGTGCTGTTGCCACTTTATGTTTTCTGCTTCTATAGTATATTGCAGCCATGGTTTGCACGTGCACCTATAGATTTCTATGGGGAAGTGCTGACCTATTTTATCTTTTGTTGAAACCTAATTAATACTATTACTGACCCATTATATTTCTTAGAGAAGTTTTCTGAGATTTGGAAAATGGCCTGCTTTTCCCCAGAAAAATCACTACTCTTGTCAATGGGCTGTATCACGTGAATGAGGCTGAGCTGCAATACCAAACATAACCTATTGACAAGAGTGGCGCAGTTTCTAGAAAAAAAAGCAGGCCATTTTTTACTAATCTGAGGAAACCCTTTTAATAAGAAATATAACGAGATGTTATTAATTGGGTGTAACACTACATAACCACACTTGGCAAGATTATTTTTTCCACATCTTGATCTTAAATAAAATGTAACATCTGTTAATGAAAATCTAATATCGAACCCCACACAGTATTTAATGTAGATACAAAGCATGCAAAGGGTTTCTTTCTCTGTTACTTCAAGTATCTAAAATATTTTGGACTTTTAACCTGGAAAAAGTTACTTATTCTATGAAATTAAATGACATGAAGGGGAAAGGAATGAAGCCGCTTTGTTCACCAGGAATCTAGACCTCAGTGTTTAACATAAAAACAAACAATATATCATGTAGTTCAGCGCTTACCATCTGGAAATCATTGCACAGTATGGTAAATGTGCACTCAAACTCGTAAAAGCTAAGAAAGAAAAGCTAAAGAGAACTTGGCAGAAGAAGAATGATACCTTCTTATGAGCTTTGCTCCTGTATAAGATAAAGTAAAGGTGAGGGTGAGGGCAGCAAAATGTTACCGGCCCAACTCTGCAGTCTACGTCTGGTAAACAGCGGACTGAAGCAATGTATATGGAGTCAGGCATCTAATATAGTCATGATACGGGACCTGTCACCAGGTTTCACCTATGCTGAAAACTTCTTAACAGTCCGGTGGGCAGGCTTGGATCATGCAGCCACTTCAAGGATTCTTAGAAATCCAGCCCTTCTACTTTGACTGATATGGGTGGTGGCGAACCTATGGCATGCGTGCCAGAGGGGGAACTCAGAGCCATCGCCCCAGCAAAATGACAGTCGGTTAAACAACTGCATGAGCGCTGACGTCACTGCTAAGGCCGTAAGTGCTCATGCAAAGCATTTACACAGGCAAAGTTCCTTGCGTTTAGACGTAACAATTATCGCGTACTTTCATTCGTTTGAGCAAACGTTTAGCAATCATTATGTGTAAGGCCTCCTGCACACGGACGGGTTTGCATTGCGAAATCTGGAGCGGGATTCCGCCTCCGGATCCCGCCCATAGCTTGATATGAGAATCCGCAGTTTCCTGCCCATGAGTGGAAATCGATTGCGATTTTCCGCTTGCAGGTGAGAAATCGCAGCATGCTGCAATTTTGTGTGGGCTACGCACAACTGGCTTCCATTGAAGTCAATGGAAGCCGTCCTTCCCACGGCACTTCCGCAGTAGGCACTGCGGAAGTATCGTGGGATTCACATCATCACAGAGCGCCGGCGGCTACCACACATGTGCGGTGGAGTGCCAGACGGCACATCCGCAATGCAGAAGACTCAGCAGAGAAGACTCCAGACCGGTACCAAAGTTCATCGGGCGGGCACCGGGTGGAACTCCACTGTGGAAATCCCGCATGCGGGGTCCAACCCGCCCGTGTGCAGAAGGCCTAAATGGACCTTAACTTGCTGTCCACTGCTTATTGCCAAGTGATTAACAAGACCGATAACAGGATGTGCAGGCGGATGACTCATTGGCTAATATAAAGTCTATGGAGAGGAGAGGGTGAGGAGGAGGAAAGAAAAAGAGATACTCACACTGCTAGATATAAATGAAAATGAGATATACAAGCTGGAGAGGGGAAAACCGGTGCAGTATACAAGTCATATAATGGTCAAAAATAGTGTTATCCCTCATATACATATGTAGCAGCTTCTTCCGAAATGTCACCTGACAGTGCGGGTACGCTTTAAGCTGCAGTTTCTTTCTGGCTCTCAGCTAATAGCGCAGTAGCTAGATACACCGCATCTGTGATTTAAGATTGCACTCTGTCACTCCATGATGCACTTTCTATTGGTGTAAATTATTGCAAATGACACACTTACTATAAAGATAGATGACACAGTTACCGTTACCATATTTTTCCTTTTTCTTCCCTCTATGACAACCCACTTATCAGATGGGAACGTTAAATAAATCACATTGAGTCGAGCAGAAAATCAATCACCGAGAACCTTTATGATAGTACATTTATGTATGCTTCAAGAGTACCAACATGTACCATGCTCTCATCTCTAATTCCTAATGTTATCCTTGGAGGGGTAATTTATGTTGCAGACATCCCAGATGACAGGTAGATACATTTGCAACTAAACCGTGCCACGCTATAATATAACCCCAATGATAGTGTCTCTTCTATGGAAACGCGCCCGCTCTACCACACTGAGCATTGGAGAACACCTCCTAAATGTCTCCAAGCAGGGGGGCATACGAGCACTGGGCCGTCATTAAGGGTATTACGCTTGGCTAGAAGGTGTAAACTGTGACTTACTACAGATCTGTATGGATATAGGAAAGAAAAGTTGAAAAATTTGGGGGATTTTTTTGATGCTGGAGCTTTTCACTTGTTACACCGCCCAGATGTCTGCACAGAGCCGGAATGGTAAGGAACTGTAGATTGGAGAGCGAAAAGGCTTCTGGTTTTATGTAAATAACTCAAATTGAGTTTCCACCTGATATAATCATGTCATTATTAGGTGCAGCATTACATGCTATTACTTTCATTATACCATAGCAGCTGGAGAGATCCATTTTTCTGATACAAAACTTCAACTCTCCTGCATAGATACAGAGTTAAAGTTTTTTCGTGTGAGTTTAAGGCCTTTTTCACATGGACGATGCATCTATACACATTGCGGCCAAAAAACGTGTGAAAGAAAAAGCCGCAATCGCGTCACGGCCAAAAGTTGCTTTTTCTCATCTATTCACACAGCCGGCTGTGGCATATTAGCAAAAATATACACCATAGCCCGGAAATTCCTCGCCGGCATAAATCCTCGGCATGGCTTCTAAGGGTTCACTATAGTCAGCCGTAAAGTTTTTGCAGCTTTGGACACTGCTAAACTCCCTCCCTCTCCCGTTTTCTGCAGCTCCCATAGGAGTCTATGAGAGTTGCTGGTGTATATCAGCTGAAAGATAGGGCAAGACCTATCTTTTCCAGCTATGTATAAAATTGGCCGTTGTATTCGGTCGCCGGTATCCTATAATTCCCCGTGTGACGTTTCTATGCAGCTAAGAATTGGTCATCTGAATGAAAGCATTAGAAACCCATTAATGCTTCAGATGGTCGTGCTTTGCCGAGTAAAAACGCCCGTGTGAATAAGGCCTTATACTGATAACTTATCTAGGTTATCCTTATCATATTGGTGGGTGTCCAACTCCCCGACCAATCAGCTGTTTGTTTGGCCAAGGTCCGTGGCGTTTGCATTATTTACCAGACGCAGCGCTATACATTGCAGTAGTCCCAAAAATCCCAGATTTGGTGGGGCAGTGCTGGATTTAGGCAGCTGTTCTGCTGCCCTGGGAGGACATGCCACCGTCCTACCACCACCGAGGCTCCCCTCCACTAACTTCTTTACTGTCATCTGCTGTAAAGGCTGCATGCTGCGTTCACACTAATAGGACCTGATGCCACGCACAGTCACACAGCACGACTCACAGTGATGAGAGCAGGAGCCGGGGAAGGGGGTCAGGATTGAAGTTGTGCTGTGTATATATATATATATATATATATGTGTGTGTGTGTGTGTGTGTGTGCCTTTACAACAGATAAAATGAGCCAGTGGAGCAGGGACACTATAGAAGGGATCACCGGGAGTCATAACTGGGGCTAAGTGGGGTCACTATAGCTAAGTGGAGTCAGAGGGGGGCAATATAAGTGGGGTCACAAAGGGTGCACCATTGCTATAGGCGATTATTAAGAAGGACATTGGGGGTGAGGCAGGATTGGGGGAACATGCAGAGATGAGTTGTGGGTGAAAGTAGTCTTCAAAGTGATCCGGGGACAGAGAGAACAAAAACTGAGGTCACCAATCAGGAATGACTTCACTAGTGATCACTGGAGGTAGGTGCACTGTAATTGCTATCATTGTGAAGAGCTGATATCTAACTATAACACAGAGGTATAGTAGTAGCAAGAGGAGGTCACTGAGGTGCACTTACACTGTGAGGGGACTAAAAGGTATGGCTTAATGTAAAAGGGATTTTGTCTAATGAAGAAAGGAATTCCTAGGTGCAATCATAGCCGGCGCTCGATCATTCACAGCCATTCAGTGGCTGTGATTGGTTTATCGAGCGCCGGCTGCGATTGGCTGGTGCTCGATCCAATCACAGCGCTTACGTACACAGCGCTGACGGCGGGGGAATTCAAAGCTGAGCAGGGAGATGACAGCGCGGAGAATTCTCAAGCAGCTTGCGTACCGCCGGGGAGACAATCGCGCCGGGGACACAGACACTGGCTGGGAGGTGAGTATTGCGGGGTTTTTTTTACTTAGTATATACTCGAGTATAGCTCGGCTTATAGTCGAGTCAATAAGTTTTACCATTTTTTTGTGGTGTATACGGTATATATATCTTTATTTTATTCTGTAATGTTTTTACTAATTTTTGTAACTTTTTTTTTCATGCATGTCCTCCATAATGTCATATAATACCGCTGAGGGACATTCACATTGTATTTCTTTTTTTATTTACCACTGTATCTGGAGCATACATAGTCCCAGTTACAGGGGAAAACATCCCCTTAGTGTAGCAGTGGTCACTGTCAGAGCTAGTCAGGAGTCTGCTAAGACCCTGTCGCTCTAATATGTTGGGGGTGGCTGGCGATCACGTGATCGCCAGGTCCCATGCAGTAAATGGCGGTGCGCTTCCTGTATTCTCTACATAGTGCTCACTGAGTGCTATGTAACCTGTAAAAGAGAAGGCAGAAGCGGTTAAAAACTACTTATGTGTTCTCCTTTGGGTCCTTGGCCATCACTGATAGCCAAGAACCTGATCTGCTTCTGCAAGATTGCAGGAGCTGGAGCTTTAACCCCTTAAGGACATGGCCTATTTTGGCGTTGTGGACCAAACGATTTTTGGTATTTTTTCATCTCCATTTTTCAACAGCCATAACTTTTTTACTTTTCCATCGACGCGGCCGTATAAGGACTTGTTTTTTGCGTGGCGAACTGCAGTTTTTATTGGTACCATTTTTGGGTACATAGACTACATTGTAAAACTTTCATTATTTTTTTATGATCGTAGGGAGGGAAAATGCATCAATTCTGCCATAGATTTTTTTTTTTTTAAAGCGTTAATTATGCAGCATAAATGACACTATGTTTTATTCTGTGGGCCGGTACGGTTACAACGATACCAAAATTGTTATATTTTTTTTAGGTTTTTCCAAATAAAAGCCCTTTTTTTGGAAATTATTATTTTTTTCTAAACTCTTTTTTATTTTTCCATGGACGCTGCTCTGTGAGGGTTTATTTTTTGCAAAATGAGCTGTAGTTTTTATTGGTACCATTTTGGGGTACATACTTTTTTTTATCCCTTTTATTGCGTTTTTGGGCTGCAAAATGCAAAAAATTAGCATTTTGCCTCAGTTTTTTAGCGTTTTTTTAAACGCTTTTTGCCTTGCAGGATAAAATGTGTGTTCAATGTGTTGTACGCATCGTTACGGACGCGTCAATAGCAAATATGTGGGATTTTTCAATTTTTTTTATTTTTTATGCTAATATAAGAAAAAGCATAAAGGGTTTTTGAACTTTTTTTTTACATTTTTATTTTTTGATCTTTATTTTTCTCTTTTTTTTACAACATCTATGTCCCTCTGCAGATCGCTGCGATAAGGCATGGCAGGACTTCTCTCCTGCCATACGTTATCGCTTATTAAAGCGATCTTAGGCTGTGGCAATACAGGACGCCGGTATCCGGCGTCCTGTTGCCATAGCAACCAGCCCGGCTCTCGTGATGTTATCGCGAGAGCCGTCTGGTTGTCACAGAGGGAGCGTGCTCCCTCTGTGAACCCTTCCCCTGCCGCGATCTACAGTTAGGGCCAGAAATATTTGGACAGTGACACAAGTTTTGTTATTTTAGCTGTTTACAAAAACATGTTCAGAAATACAATTATATATATAATATGGGCTGAAAGTGAACACTCCCAGCTGCAATATGAGAGTTTCCACATCCAAATCGGAGAAAGGGTTTAGGAATCATAGCTCTGTAATGCATAGCCTCCTCTTTTTCAAGGGACCAAAAGTAATTGGACAATGGACTCTAAGGGCTGCAATTAACTCAGAAGGCGTCTCCCACGTTAACCTGTAATCAATTAAGTAGTTAAAAGGTCTGGGGTTGATTCCAGGTGTGTGGTTTTGGATTTGGAAGCTGTTGCTGTGACCAGACAACATGCGGTCAAAGGAACTCTCAATTGAGGTGAAGCAGAACATCCTGAGGCTGAAAAAAAAGAAAAAATCCATCAGAGAGATAGCAGACATGCTTGGAGTAGCAAAATCAACAGTCGGGTACATTCTGAGAAAAAAGGAATTCACTGGTGAGCTTGGGAACTCAAAAAGGCCTGGGCGTCCACGGAAGACAACGGTGGTGGATGATCGCCGCATACTTTCTTTGGTAAAGAAGAACCCATTCACAACATCAACTGAAGTCCAGAACACTCTCAGGGAAGTAGGTGTATCTGTCTCTAAGTCAACAGTAAAGAGAAGGCTCCATGAAAGTAAATACAAAGGGTTCACATCTAGATGCAAACAATTCATCAATTCCAAAAATAGACAGGCCATAGTTAAATTTGCCGAAAAACACCTCAAGAAGCCAGCCCAGTTCTGGAAAAGTATTCTATGGACAGATGAGACAAAGATCAACCTGTACCAGAATGATGGGAAGAAAAAAGTTTGGAGAAGAAAGGGAACGGCACATGATCCAAGGCACACCACATCCTCTGTAAAACATGGTGGAGGCAACGTGATGGCATGGGCATGCATGGCTTTCAATGGCACTGGGTCACTTGTGTTTATTGATGACATAACAGCAGACAAGAGTAGCCGGATGAATTCTGAAGTGTACCGGGATATACTTTCAGCCCAGATTCAGCCAAATGCTGCAAAGTTGATCGGACGGCGCTTCACAGTACAGATGGACAATGACCCCAAGCATACAGCCAAAGCTACCCAGGAGTTCATGAGTGCAAAAAAGTGGAACATTCTGCAATGGCCAAGTCAATCACCAGATCTTAACCCAATTGAGCATGCATTTCACTTGCTCAAATCCAGACTTCAGACGGAAAGACCCACAAACAAGCAAGACCTGAAGGCTGCGGCTGTAAAGGCCTGGCAAAGCATTAAGAAGGAGGAAACCCAGCGTTTGGTGATGTCCATGGGTTCCAGACTTAAGGCAGTGATTGCCTCCAAAGGATTCGCAACAAAATATTGAAAAAAAAATATTTTGTTTGGGTTATGTTTATTTGTCCAATTACTTTTGAGCTCCTAAAATGTGGAGTGTTTGTAAAGAAATGTGTACAATTCCTACATTTTCTATCAGAGATTTTTGTTCAACCCTTTAAATTAAACATTACAATCTGCACTTGAATTCTGTTGTAGAGGCTTCATTTCAAATCCAATGCGGTGGCATGCAGAGCCCAACACGCGAAAATTGTGTTACTGTCCAAATATTTCTGGCCCTAACTGTACTTAGATCGCTGCATGGAAGGGGTTAACAGCGGGTGGGACCAACTCTGATGCCCCCCGCTGTCGCAGCGGGACACCGGCTATCACTGACAGCCGGCTCCCGCTGCGGGATAGCGTGAGATCTGCTATGATCTCGCGCTATCCCTATGACGTAAGGGTACATCATTTAGCAGGAAGTACCCCGCTCCGATGACGTACCCTTACGTCATGGGGCGGGAAGGGGTTAATTACGCGTTATATTTTTACTATCATCCGAGAATCAAGCCCAGGAGCAAGCGCCGTAAATGTATCTATCAATTTAACTTAATATGTCAATAAGTATAGTTTTAGTCCTTCAAGACTGATTGCCCCTTCTCTGTGAAGAGCTTGGGAACAGTTAACCATTGAGCTCAGGACCTGGATAATCTTACACAGACTAGTTAGTGGGGAGAGATGCCCGACAACCCAATGTAATGGCCTTTAACAAAGAAACTGGTTGTTATAGATACACTGCTATTCTATGACATCATCAGTTGTACCAACTGCATTCTTCCATGAGACTTGGATAGTGAAGAACACACGCCACACAGCTGATTTTCGATTATGGTGCATCACGTGAGGAAACGTCAAGGAGACTGCCACGATACAAGTAACAATTACTTTGTGTTCTTAGTACAGACAGGACAGGACAGATGAGTTTAGTGCATCAGTTCATCCTGGGTTGGATAGTGGTACGGAACAACTATATACTGTATGCCAGGCCACAGTTATGGAAGATGCAGAGGTAGCAGTCTTATGTAGATGCTTGTGCCTGATGGGATACAAAAACCCCTTGGCCACAGAGAATATCAGTATTATTAATGACACATGGTGAGTGAAGAGCCCTCTGTAAATATGGATGTAGAAAGATAGAAGATTGACTGCAGAAAATGACCCCATGGTCCATCTAGTCTTCTCTTATATTATCTCTCTCTATGCTTATCCCAGGCAGCTTCCATTCATTTATTGTTGATTTTCCAACTACATCTGCTGGAAGTTTGTTCCAAGCATCTACAACTCTTTCAGTAAAATAATATATCCTAATGTTGTTTCTGATCTTTCCCCAACTTATTTCAAATTGTGCCCCTTGTATATCTCTATATAGATTGTGCCCACTTGCATATCTCTATATAGATTGTGCCCACTTGAATATCTTTGTATAGATTGTGCCCCCTTGTATATCTCTATATAGATTGTGCCCACTTGAATATCTTTGTATAGATTGTGCCCCCTTGTATATCTCTATATAGATTGGGCCCCCTTGTATATCTCTATATAGATTGTGCCCCCTTGTATATCTCTATATATTGTGCCCCCTTGTATGTCTCTATATAGATTGTGCCCCCTTGTATGTCTCTATATAGATTGTGCCCCCTTGTATATCTCTATATATTGTGCCCCCTTGTATGTCTCTATATATTGTGCCCCCTTGTATGTCTCTATATATTGTGCCCCTCTTGTATATCTCTATATAGATTGTACCCCCTTGTTCATCTCTATATAGATTGTACCCCCTTGTTCATCTCTATATATTGTGCCCCCTTGTATGTCTCTATATATTGTGCCCCCTTGTATGTCTCTATATATTGTGCCCCCTTGTATGTCTCTATATATTGTGCCCCCTTGTATGTATCTATATATTGTGCCCCCTTGTATGTATCTATATAGATTGTGCCCCCTTGTATATCTCTATATATTGTGCGTATTAAGTGGGTCAGTACAATTACAGCAATACAATACTGGAGCATCTTTATCCATAGGGGGTATCCTCACACAGTCTGTAAGCACTGGTTGGACACTGTCAGACTTTGTAAAGACATGCCACATTAGCAAGTGAAATGGTTACACCTTGTTGTTAATTTATTCTTATATTTCCAAGAGGAATAACAGAGGAACAGTAAAATGCAGAGTCCTACAAAAAAATGCTCCAGAATTGCTATGTTATGGAAAATACAAGTACACTGTTTGCTGTGTGACCTGCAATCTGTGTAATGTCCTGTTGCAGCGTGCTGTGTGAACTCTGTCCAGTTCTGCTGGACTCCTGGTTAGTGTAGGGACTAGCAGTATAACCAGGAGCCGTGAAGTGGCCTGCTAGCTTCCACATATTGTACAACATGTCAACTAATACCTGGTATTTATATTCAGCTTCCTATCTGTTACTAGTGGTTGCATTTTGTATGCTGTGTATCCTGTTGTACAGTCCCTGTTATGTAGGAATAGACAAAAATATCTCAGGCGCTCTAAAAGAACATTCGTATTTAGATATAAATGCAGAAGATTCCTGCTGAATTTATTCAAAGATGTGTATGTATCCTGTATGGTGCGTGGCTCCTAGGATCAGCTAAGGCCCAGATCCGAAGACCGCTGGGCTGCCCTTATTGGGGCAATGTCCCCGCTTAGGTAGGGCCATGCCAACCTTCCGTGTAGCACAGGGTCAGTTGTGTGAAACCTGTATGCATATTGAGCCCCTTGGGTACGATTGTGTGGGCTCCCATGCTTTCTTTGCCCCCACGATCGTAACAGGTATGAGAGCCTCCATGCCCGCTGTATCACATTGTGTATCCAAGCTAGAGGCAGTACAACAGGGTACTAGAGCCTCCATGCCAGCCTGTATCACATCTTGTATCTAAGGTAGAGGCGGTACAACAGGGTACTAGATTCTCCATGCCCGCCATATCACATCTTGTATCCAAGCTAGAGGCGGTACAACAGGGTACTAGAGCCTTCATGCCCGCCATATCACATCTTGTATCCAAGCTAGAGGCGGTACAACAGGGTACTAGAACCTCCCTTCAAGTGGTCAGTTTTCCACAATAAATTATCCTTTTGCTCTGATATCAACGTTGCAATCACACAGACAAAGTTTCATTCAATTCCAACCACTACTTCTAAGTGCTTGACTTTTGTTTTTGACAATGACTGTATTTACTAAGACAGACATGTCAGCAGAAATCGCAGGTTTTCTTTACAAACCTGAAGCGAGAGAAGAATGTATGAAGTTGTCTTCACATCAGGCCTGCATTAGCATAAAAACCTTGATTATATACGGGTACATCATTGATATTTGTTTCTTGTCTCTCATAGGATGCTACAAGGAATACAGGAACAAAGTCTGCAAACCTCCAGAAATGGTATCCAACAGTGAGGAGCATCTGCCTGGAACTCCACCTTTTGAATATAAAACATGTAGTAGTGAAAATCTTTCTTCACCAATGGCCAACATTCATGAACATCTACTTGTTGCAAACATAGAAGAAGTCAGGCATGGCCCTAAAGCTTTACCTGCTGCTGAATTTGCTTGTCCCGCATGCAGCATGAATGAAAATAATGTGATAACTGGATGTGAAAAAGACCAAAATATCAAAACTGCCCATGCATGTCCCTCGTTGAGTAAGACTTGGTCACCAGCTCCCCCAGAAAGCAGACGTGTCTCAGAAATTGTGGATATGTTCAACAGCAAACAAAGACGATTTTGCCATTGTGGGAAGTTAGGTCAAACCATTATAATACCGCGTAAAACGCAAAAGGCCATAACTTCAAGATACAGCAAAAATCAAGATCACAAGAAGGGTCCACAAGCGAGGTCAATCACAAAACACAGCAAAGCCTTGATTTGGAAGAGCATGTCTTTATTTTCACTTACTATGCTTTTCTTTATTGTTATTGTGGCGACCACATATCTAGGAAAATAAGAAGGACAATATATTCTCAAAAAGTTTCTCTCTAAAATAAACCCATGGCATGTAGATAATTTCGACTAAATCTTGATATTGCATTTTGCTTCGACTTTAATGTCCACCTTATATTTTTGGATCTATCATTCTGTGCTTGGCATAAACAAAGCTAAATGTTAACATTCTGCCTGACTGTAGCCACCACTAGAGGAAGCTTACTGAATACTGTTCTATAACTGAATTTAATGTATAAACAGTATGCAGTATGCTCATAAGCTCCCTCTAGTGGTGGCTGATGGTGCGCAGAATTTTATAGTGTTATTCTATAGGGGATTTTGAGTTCTGTATGAGAAACAGTGTGGAAATTAGTTAAGGCATCTGAAAAGTCAGATATGCTGTTTTAGAATAATCTGTCGTGTGTACATGAGGAATAACACTATTTCGGGATGCTATCTGATTTGTATTCTGCACCGGTTTTCCCCCTTACATGCTGTTTCTCCCATTTTCAGTTTTTTCTGAGCTGCGGTAGAAGCCTCCTGTTATGTCTTCCATATATTGTGCATAGAGAACTGCAGATTCTGTTCATTAGCTCTCTGTAGCACATACATAGAGGAACAGCAACATCATAGAGGACACAAGAGAAGTACTGAGCAGTGTAGATGTGATTTTAATAGCTACAGTTGAAGGCAGTATCTGTATCTGTACCCGTACCCATACCTAAACCATGCTGCACAGAGGCATAACTTGAAGCTTCTGGGCTCCAATGCAAAACCTGTAACAGGGCCCCTAACTATAATGCTTTATTCATAGTACTGGGCTCCCTATATGAAGAAGAGAGGCCTTATGGGCCCCCTAAGGCTCCTGGGCCCGAGTGCAACCGCATCCCCTGCACCCTCTATAGTTATGCCCCTGCCTGAAGAGGCCCTAACACTGTGTTGGGTTAGTAATGACAAGTGGCCAAATCAGAGAAATAGGTAAAGCAAGCAATTCTACCTTTCAGCTGCTCCCCATGCCATGTCACCCAATCCATATATATTTGCTTACATAGTGACTACAAACTGCTAAAGTTCATACACACAAGAAACTTTGCATTTGCCTCTCTTTTTACTACATTTAGGCTGCCTGTCCATAGGGCATTGCAATTTAACGCCGCGGATTTCCGCAGCGGGAACCGCCACGGGAGACCACTAAAGTCACCCCGATTTTCCGCAATGAACCTATCATTATAGATAGGTTAATCGCGGAGAGTCGCAGCAAATTGCGGCATGCCGCAATTTTTAGATGTTAGGGGAGAATCGCTATGGATTTCCGCTCAAGTACATCGGGCTTCACTTTCCATAGTTGTCATATGGAAAGCGCTTGAAGTGTGATCTGCGTGGGATTTCTCGCCGTGCATCACGCTATGAAGTATCGCCCGTGGACAGCCAGCCTTACTAGGATGTTACAGAATAGTAACTCCTAATAATTACTTCTATATTCACAACTAATTAAGTAACTGGATGCATTTTAACAGAAAAAGATGATTATAAAAGTAATTACTGTGACATAAAAATAACTGTTCTGTTATCATCTAATTATGAATTGTGGGATGGAAATGACATTATTCTAATAAGCATGCACTTAAAATGAAGTTTCACTCTTATACATCTTCTGATGCTCTTTAGAGTACAGGATTAATTTGGCTTCTAATTCGGTGTTCTTGGAATCTCCATGATGTGTTGATGGGTTTACCTATTGCAATAGGCATTAAAGGCAACCTGTCGCCTATGAGCATTATAGATTAAGATGTGGTACTCATAGAACATGTCCCAAGGAGTCCGGGGATGTAGTCTTTCTATTCACCCGACTCCCCGTTCCCGCACCATCACCTGTGGAAGTCGGCACCAGCAGATTTGTCTCTGCAGGCTATGTGCACACTCACATGCATCTCTGCGGGCTGCGCATGCACACACTGTTCTCTATGGGAGTGTATGCGCAGTCTGCAGAGATGAGTCCACAGTTGCTGAATTCTGCAGCTGATGGTGCGGGAACGGGGAGCCAAGTGAGTATCTAAAACGACATCCCTGGACTCTTCGGGATCTACCCTATGAACACCATGACTTAGTTTTATAGGTAGTGATAGGTCCCCTTTAACATCACAGGACATAAGTTTACATCCCCTGGTATGCTGCAATTTCACACACAGCCTATGGACAAGAGTGATGCGGTGTCTGGGAAAAAAAGCAGACGTTTTAAAAACATACAGCCAATCTATGAGACCAGCCATCAGCACAACTGAGAAAATGATGAAATAGATACTGGTGATACCAGTTGGTGTCCGTTTTTGGTTCACTGACCCTACAAAGCTACATTTTGCTGTGTAAAGACCAGTAACCACATTGTCCCCTCCAAGTCAGCTGTCCAGGCTGAGTGACAGTTAAAACATCTCCGTAGTATGAGAAGTCTACAAACAGCGCCTCAGACCTCAGCTTGAAAGACTTGTAAGTAGGACTTGGACAGGGGTCAGATACAGTATTTATTGCGCTTTACTGCATTTAAACTTAAAGCGCCCTCCAGACCTGGACAAAGAAAGAGGACTGAAAAGCTTCTACGACTACCTGATATAAACTGTGAATTAATATGAATCGGTAGTCTAAGACACTACATGCTGCTCTGATTGGTCAGCACTGCTCATGTGGACAGCACTGGTCAATCAAAGCAGGTGTAGTGTCTCAAACAAATGATCCATACTAAGGCACGGACGGGTCAGAACCCGCATGTGGAATCCGGACCTGACCGCAGTCGGAGACCCCACATACCTCTTTTTTCTTTACTACGGATGACCGCGGACACTCGCCATCGGTCATGCGCAGTAGAGATTTTTTTAAAAAAATATTTGTATTTCCCGCAGCGCCGCTAGCGTTGACGCAGGTACTGAGAGGTAACACCTGTATGCAGATAACACAGTCACAGCTGATCGCCTATTGTAAATGGTGAATTATCCACCCTCCGTAGATCACAGAGCATGTCTAGGACAGTCTCACATACAAGTAAGGGGGTCCCTTCCTGTCCATTGTGTGAATGGCCCATGAAGCTGCTGCAAAGCATAACTCTGAATGCTGTTAAATGTAGCTCAGGCAAGATGGACGCCCCCATAATCATGTATAGACAGGAGAGTGAAAAAAAATCTACAATCAGAAAATAAAAACAGATTAGAAAAATAGAAAATGTTTCTCCATCTGGTTTGAATTAAATGGACTTTATCACCAATTTCTTTTTTATTAGAGGGGTTGTCCCACATAAACATTAATCACCAATCCGCAAGATCGGTGATAAATGTATGATTGGGGGTGATCCAAGAGATCACAATTACGGAGGCCTCTGAGTCCTCTCTGTGAATAGAGTGGTGGTGGGCATGTGTGACCACTATTCCATTCACTTCTATGGGAATAAAGAATATCTCCATAGACAATAAATAGTGCAATGATCACACAGCTTCTCTGAGCTGGTGGCTATAGACTAGTAGCTAAATCTCTTATACACTGCAAACATAAGAAGGCAGGGTATCTTCCTCTCGTAGCACACCCCACTTTGTAGCACACCCTCATAAGTAACAGCTGCATGAAGGACATTATACCGCACTTTAAGTACCTGTAAGATTGTAAACACTATTAGTTGTAGTTCTCTCTGCTTCTCTTTCCATTCTTCAGCTCTTCCTCCTCCCCTCTCTATAGACTGCTATGGGCAGTATGAATCAGCAGCAAGCAAAGACACCTCCACTTCTTGTAATCTGTCTTGATGTCTTTACAACTAGAGACGGACTTTACATAACAACAGGCAGTGGACAGCAAGTCAGAAGGAATGAGACCCCTAGTGGCCAGCACTTTTCAGCACAAAAAAGTAATTTTAGGTAAATAAAGTGATTTGCACTTCTATTAATTGTCACATTGGATATTACATAAGCACAAGTTTTTTCAAAGTACAGTGACCAGTGTGGCCTAATTTACTACTAGAACCAATATAATGTCCATATAGTGTCGCTCTATGGACATTGTAGCGAAATAAGTAGCCTATAAGAAGTTAGTTTTATCTGTCGCTTTAATCTAGATAAACACATTTTTTATATATAACATAACTTTCTTGACAACAGATTTAGAACTTCACATGCCAAGTCTTTTCTCTGCAGATAAAGTATAGAATAACTGCAGTGAATGGGAAATCTAAAGCCAAGTAAACACTGGAGATAAATACCATGCCTTTGTCTGTGTGATTCCGTATCTTCTAATACTATGATAAACTGTTCCCCGCGTCTGCGAGACTAAATAACGGAGAAAAATGGCTAAACACAAACAGCGAGACGCTCCGTGGCTCCGGTGTAAAGAGTTTAACATTCTAAGAGGAGACCATATGCCGTATCTGGCAGCACTCAGCTGTCCACAAAACCTGATGGTGCCTAATTAAACTGATTTTAGAAGTCGGCAGAACTTGAGATGTGCAGTGGGGCAGGTTTATCAATGACCCACTGTCCAGCACAATCTAATTTACTGTCATGCTTCAATGCTTAAGCTTTGCCTTGTCAGACCTGTAAGGTGAACCTTTAAAAGACTGACAAGTAGTGACTGGAAACTTTCAGCCACTAACTAGTTCTACCGTATGTCCTCAATGCTTTAGACCATGCATAGGAAGAAATCTTTTAGGTGGTTAATCCAAAAAGTCTTAATAGGTCTTTTTTTACAACAACGACCCCTTTCTGTACATCTTATTAGAGCATATAGATGGCATAGAGGGCGGACCCATGTGGGGGCTCCATTTATTTGCAAGGGAGCAGGAGAGCCAGTCTAGTAGATCCCAAATGTTCATGCATTACATAGACTTCCACTTGAATGCTATATGGACCCCCGTTGCCGTGCTGTCCAACATACAACAGATCCTACTCATTGCATTTGCTATTTTTAGCCATCAGAAAGGCCAAGAATAGGACATGCAATGATTTTATTTCACAAGGACCATAGTCTGTATGAAAAATTGACCGTGTGATTAGCCTTATAGGCTATTCTGGGGCCATGTGTGTCGGTGGAATACATAGCCCGAATATACAGCCTTTTTACACCGCCCAATGATTGGGCAAACGCATGGCTGAACATTTGGGCTCGATAATCAAGCCATTTAGGGACCTGAGATGGAATTAGTCCGTACTGACATTTCTGCGTCACAATGTTACCCTTATGGGGCTTGAATAAAATGCAGGAAATTCCACAAGGCGTTCCATGGGACACATTCCGCAATTAATACACAACAGAACCTGCACTAAGGGCTTTACACAGCCGTATTTGCGCATGTTTTTGTGCACGTAAAATATGCGCGCACAATGAGCAGAGAATAGAACCCATTGATGTCAATGCATTCGTTCTCATGAGAGTGTCTTACACGTGCATTTAATGCGCCCGCAAAAAAATAGGTGCTGCTCTATTTTGCAGTGTATTTGTGCACCAAGAGCCCCATGGAAGTCTATGGGAGGTCCTCAAATAAACACTCAATATGTGTGCAAATGTTCAATATGCTGTGCAATTCCGTGAAGGCTAAAAAGCACACTTGGACATCATTAGACTAAAAAACCTTTTAATCCACAGAAGGGGTGTGTCGGGAGCAAACTGGGCCTGCTTAACCAAAAAGTAGAGTAAAATGCGTAGACACGCACACAAATCGACATCATCAACTTTGTTCATAGAGCATATACGTTGCACTGAGGTGAGCGTAATTGCGCATATGGTCGTGTAAAGCTGCACTAATTAACAAAATCTGCACCTGTGCTGCGTTCTGTCAAGTGTGAAAGGTCCCTTAAAGAGCTGTCAGTGAGCACTGACCAAGATGCTCCTTGTTAGTCAGTGCTCAATACTAAGGATTTAAACCAGGGGTCCCCAACTCCAGTCTTCAGGGACCACCAACAGGTCATGTTTTCAGGATATCCTATGGCAAGAACAGCTGTGCAATGTCTGAGGCACCGACAATAATTACATCACCTGTGCAACACTGAGGAAATCCTGAAGACCTGACCTGTTGGCGGTCCCTGAGGACTGGAGTTGGTGAAAACAGACCGGTGCATGCGCTAATCCGCTCACCGCTACAGAGCGTATTAGGGCATGAACTCTGTATGTCCCATTCTTGGTTTTGGCTTCCAGTCGATAATACAAATACTGATTACAATCCTGCAGTGTGAATGGGGCCTTCGAAAATGACCAGGAACAACATCCACATGAAGTTTACATTTTGTCCTTTGTTTGCATTCATTTCCACCATACCTATCACACTCCAAAAACATATTGAGAGTTAACATAGTATGTTAGGCTGAAAGAAGACAATGCCCATCTAGTTCAGCCTGTTTCCACCCCCCAACCCCCTTACTTGTTGATCCAGAGCAAGGTAAAAAAAAAACAATGAAGCAGACGCCAATTTAGCCCATTTGGGGGGAAAATTCCTTCCCGACTTCATAATGGCAGTCAGAATAATCCCTGGATCAACGTTTGAAAGTTCATACCCGACTCCAAGACCCGGATCACCAACCGGCTAGTTATTTAACAACCCAACTGTCTTCCAAAGGACTTTTTCTCAGGAAGGTGCATGAGATTGAGAAGTAACCACAGATAAACTGTATTCTGCCCATCAACCTTGTTAAATATGAATCATTACTATAAAATAAAATGTAGTCAGAGGTGAACATTTGCTGGTACAGAACTAGAGCATATTTCCTGGACCATGCAAATACATCTTTAGCCGAAAACCTCTATTCCCTTTCATTATTAGGCCACATTCCAAGTGTCATTTGCTATTTGCATATTGCAGTGTTAAATGAGCCTGTTTTATTATGGCTAATTTCCCCGGACCATTCCTAACATACATTGATACATTTCATACAACACTAGGGGAAGCTCCGCTGTGAAGGTAAATGAGGTGGAAATAACAGAGAGACAGTCACTCCTTAACAGTTAATCAATTAAAACTGGAACATATAGCAGTTAGCAGTCGGAGCATTGTTTGTCGTCTCTCCTCGCAATTAGGAAACTTTAAAGTATGCATAAATTATATTCTGTACATTTATCACATTCTGATGTCATATTCGGTAGAATTCATCATGCAACTCTGAATATAGAAGTGAACCCAAGTGGCAAATGGGCAGACAGCAGATGATTTAACACACTTTGGATACCGGTCTTTATAATAATGGGAGGGAATTTACTCAGATGGGCATTTTATACGCCGCCTCAATAAAGGCAAGTCAGGAGTGAACTGGGTCAACTCTATTAAGAGGTGCACACCGTTACTTTTTAAAAAATTTTCTTCCAACTGTATTTTTAACCCTTTCCAATCCACTGTCTGACGTCTAAAGACATTCTGAATGAAGGCTGTACAGCTCCGATGTCAGAAGGCGTCCGGCAGGGTATTACTACTGTAGATTACTCGCCGCTCTGTTGTCGGGGGCCTCTCCAGCATGACACATACTGCAGTACTGGCTCTAGCCAGCAGATGGCGCCATTGTATAATGGCAGAAAAAGTAAGCCCCCTAGGAGACCCTGAATTCAAAATTGGATTGCAAAGGGTTAAACAGAACAATTTAATGTACCAAATAATGTATTAAAAAAACCTTTAAAAAATGTTAAGAGGCGTAAAATAGAAAAAAAATCACATTGCTTTTTGAGGTTTGTTTTTTCAGTGTTCAAAGGGGTTGTGTGGTTTCAATATAAAGAGGGTTGACAGATTGGCCATGCATTAAAATAAAAAATAACACGTACTCACCTGTCCTCAAACCTCCCCCCCCCCCCCCCCCCATCGCGGCACCGCTATTGGCTCTGCTGCTCAGTTCCCATCCTGCCGCCAGAAGTCAGGTGACCACTGCGGCCAATCAGAGGTTACCGTGAACTCCTGGCATCATGGCACCTAAAATGTGAGCACTGATGCCAGGAATTCAGAAAGCGATCTGATTTCTGGCAGCAAAGGATGGGGACTGAGCACAGTCGTTTATGCCTCATGGTTGATGATGGGGGGAAAAAACAATGGCAGAATTGATGTTTTTTCCTCCTTGCCCTCCAAAAAACTGATAAAAGTTTTATAATACATTATATGTAACAAAAAATTGTACCAGTAAAAACTACACAAAAAGAGTCCTCATACGGCCATGTCAACGGGCAAATAAAAAAGTTATGGCTTTTGAAAAGTGGTTGTGTCCTTGGGGGATAAAGGGGTATTCCAACTGCAGAAATATATTATATATTCTGCAATGAAATGTTAAACAATTTTCCAATATACTCTGTCAGTTCTTCACTGTTTTCTGCTTGCTGTAATTGAATGTAAACCTTCACTATTTACTTCAAGTGGTTATTCTGTCCTGGTCCAGTGATGGACACGGAGATGCGGGACTTGTTACTGGTATCAGAACTGTGTTTTGCAAAAAATCAAGTACCTGTGTGGCCATTACATGAGCAGGACAGATTTGTATCCTGAAAACAATGAGGTTGCTATTCAATGTCTACAAGCTGAGATATTAAAAACCATAAGGAATAGATACAGAAAGTATATTTGAAAATTGTACAACTTTTCGGGATACAACAAATACTATTTACTTGCTGAAACCGGAATATTTGGATAATTCTGAGATACAATGAAGCAATTTCTTTGGCACCTACCTCATCTCCAAAGGTGAATATATTCCCATATAGTTTTGAGAAAAGGATTGTCATGGTAACAAAAAGAATTGAAGTAGTCAGTTTGATGGATGATTGTACAGAGAAGACTGACAAGGACTTTACTATGATAGATAAAGAAATACCTCATTTTAGAGACTCCCGTTAGGATGAAGTGAATCTACTCTGAGCCTCAGTTAGGCTTTAGACCTGAAACATAGAGTATATACGTGTGTAGGAGCAGGCGATAATCTCCACGGCAGCTTTATGATGCTCTAATGCTAAACAATAAAACTAAAATTAAACTGGGTGCAAGTGGCAGTGTAATTGTCTAGCAAGAATAATGTCGCCCTTCTTGGGACGGGAACATCACAGATAAATGGGAAAAATAGCAGACTATTCAACAAATACATTATATAATATGCATCACCAAGAACTCCTCCTTCCAGGCCGCAGGTCAAGTCAGGGCTGTACTGCAGCATGGGTCAAATGGAATCATAGAATCACAGAATGGTAGAGTTGGAAGGGACCTCCAGGGTCATCAGGTCCAACCCCCTGCTCAGTGCAGGATTCACTAAATCATTCCAGACAGATATTTGTCCAGACTTTGTTCGAACACTTCCATTGAAGGAGAACCCACCACCTCCCGTGGTAACCTGTTCCACTGATTGATCACCCTCACTGTCAGAAAGTTTTTTCTAATATCTAATCTGTGTCTCCTCCCTTTCAGTTTCATCCCATTGCTTCTAGTCTTTCCTTGTGCAGATGAGAATAGGGCTGATCCCTCTGCACTGTGACAATCCTTCAGATATTTGTAGACCGCTATTAAGTCTCCTCTCAGCCTTCTTTTTTGAAGGCTAAACCTTCCCAGATCCTTTAACCGTTCTTCATAGGACATGATTTGCAGACCGCTCACCATCTTAGTAACTCTTCTTTGAACTTGCTCCAGTTTGTCTATGTCTTTTTTAAAGTTGGGTGCCCAGAACTGGACACAGTATTGCAGATGAGGTCTGACTAAGGAAGAGTAGAGGGGGATAATTACTTCACGTGATCTAGACTCTGCTTCTCTTAATACATCCCAGAATTGTGTTTGCCTTTTTGGCTGCTGCATCACATTCTTGACTCATGTTCAGTCTATGATCTATTAGTATACCCAAGTCTTTTTCACATGTGCTGCTGCTTAGCCCAATTCCTCCCATTCTGTATGCGTTTTTTTTTTCATTTTTCTTGCCCATATGTAGGACTTTGCATTTCTCCTTGTTAAATATCATTAGTTAGTCACCACCCACTGTTCAAGCTTGTCTAGATCTTTTCTAATACTCTCTCGCTCTTCCCTAGTGTTAGCTATCCTTCATAGCTTTGTGTGATCGGCAAGTTTAATACGTTTCCCATCAATTCCCTCCTCCAGATCATTTATAAAAACAATACAATAATAATATTTATTTATATAGCGCCAACATATTCCACAGCATTTACAAGACAGGAAATAAAAACAAGACGACAGGTACATGAAGTAATCAATTGATGGAAACAGTAGGGGTGAAGGTCCTGCTCCAACAAAGTTTACACACTACAAATAATGGAGTGTTATAGAAGGTAAAGGGGCTGGAGATGTGTACAGTATGGCGAGGTGGAGAGTGAGGTATGCTATACATACAGACAATGGTCAGGCCGTATAGTGGCTGAATTGGTATAACTACAGCTGCCAGTTGATTATGGCTAGCAGGAACTGCAGTCGACAGGACAGCGAGCATGTTATCAGGCGGAGTACAGAGGGGTTTTGTTTAGGGGATGTCGTATGCTTCTCTGAAGATGTGCGTTTTAAGAGCACGTCTGAAGTTTAGTGTGTCGGGGATTGCCCAGATAGCTTTTGTTAGTGCATTCCAGAGGACTGGTGCTGCTCTGAAGAAGTCTTGGAGGCGGGAATGAGAGGTTCAAATTAAAGGGGCACTTAATCTGATGTTGCTAGTGGAGTGGAGAGCCCAGGCTGCGTGGTGGATTGAGATGAGGGAGGCAATGTAGTGCGGTGCAGTGCTGTGGAGAGCTTTGTGGATGAAGGTAGTGAGTTTAAATTGTATTCTGACAGGCAGCCAGTGCAGTGACTGGCACAGGGCAGAGGCGTCAGAGTAACGGCTGGACAGGAAGACGAGCCTGGCTGCCGCATTCAGGATGGATTGGAGAGGGTAGAGTCTGGCACAGGGAGGCCGATCAACAACGAGTTGCAATAAACGAGCCGAGAGTGGATGAGGGCAGCAGTGAGCATTTTTAGTGTGTCCACGGTGAGAAAAGGGTGGATTCTTGCGATGTTTTTGAGGTGCAGCTGACATGTTCGGGCCAGAGATTGGATATAGGGGATAAGAAGAGATCGGAGTCGAATATGACCCCAAGGCAGTGAGTGTGCTGTCTGGGAGTTATGGTGGTGCCACACACTGAGATAGAGATGTCAGGATGAGGTCGAACTAGCAGAGAGCGGGAACACTAGTAGGTCAGTTTATGAGAGGTTCAGTTTTAGGTATAGAGAGGACATGTTAGAGACAGCGGACAGAAATCGGTAGCCTTCTGGAGGAATGGTGCTGTAAAGTCATGGGAGGAGGTGTATAACTGGGTGTCATCAGTATAGAGATAGTACTGAAAGCCAAATCTTCTTAAGGATGGCCCAATGGGGGCTGTGTAGATTGAGAAGAGGAGGGGGCCAAGGACCAAGCCCTGGGGACTCCAAAAGCAAGGGGAATAGGAGGGGAGGTAGAGCAAATCAGACACTGAAGGAGCTGTCGGATAGGTAGGAGGAGAACCAGGAGAGAGCAGTGTCCTTTAGTCCAATGGAGCGAAGCATACTGAGGAGGAGTTTGTGGTCAACAGTGTCAAATGCTGCAGAGAGGTCGAGGAGGATCAGTAGGAAGTAGTCACCCCTCGATTTAGCTGTCAGGAGGGCATTTGACACTTCAGTCAGGGTGATTTCTGTAGAGTGTAGGGTCTGGAAGACGGACTGTAGAGAGTTTTCTGAGAGATAGTTTATAAAGCGGGAGTAAACCAGGCATTCTAGTAGTTTGAAGATGAAGGGGAGGTTCGAGATGGGTAGGTAGTTGACAGCATCGGTCGAGTCAAGAGTCAGTTTCTTTAGCAGTGGGGATATCATAGCATTTTTGAATGAGGAGGAGAAGATGGCAAAAGTCAAAAACAGATTGAATATAGTGGTGAGGTGGGAGATAACCTCCGAGGAGAGGGATCAGAGAAGATGTGAGGGGAGACGGTCGCTAGCGCAGGTGGTGGGGCGAGCAGAGGAAAGCAATCTGGAGACATTCCTTCTTCCAATGTTAAACAACAGTGGGCCTAGGACAGAGCCTTGTGCTACTCCACTTGATACATTCTTCCACTTGGATTTGCAGCCATTTATGACCACTCTTTGGGTGCGATCACTCAGCCACTTGTGAATCCACCTAACAGTTGCCTTGTCAATCCCATATTTGGTCCTTTTTTCAATAAGTATCTTAGTATCCCAATTACAGCAAAAAAAAATGTTGAAGTATAAAAAAAGAAAATATAGAAAAAAATCACCTTTTTTTACATTAAAAGATGCTTTATTGCGAAACTAAATAGAATTGGTATCCCCACATCTGTAATGGCCCATACTAGAAGACTATCATGTTGTTCATTCCCCATGAATGCAGGATAAATGACAATGCCAAAACTGCTGTTTTTATTCATCTGTCTCATACAGCTCCACCATCAGAGAAATAAAAAACTTACAGCTCTCGGAACTTGGCGACACAAAAATTAATGATTTTTTCTAAAGTGTTTATATCATGCAAAAGTAGTGAAACCTAAAAAATATATGTATTTAAAAATTTACAATCATACCAACCCACAAAATAAAGTTTCCATGTCATTTATACTTCATGCTGACTACAGCAAAAATAAAAAATAACTATTTCCGAACTGTTATTTATTTGTTCATCCGACCTCCAAAAAATAGAATAAAAAGTATTCAAAACAAGTCAAATGTACCCTAAATCAGTTTAAGTGAAAACTATAGCTTTTTAAGTAGAAAAAAAAGATAAGCCCTTACAGGGCTCCATCAGGATGAAAATTTTAAAAAAGTTATAGCTTTCAGAATATGATAGGGCAGGACCTATCTTCTGGTTTTGTTTTTTTAAATAGTCAAAAACAAAATCACTGGTTCATGCGCAAATACACTCCATAGCGACGAGCGTATTTGCACATGCACCCATGTGTTTAAGCACTAACCCCCAGAATAAACATGTCAATTGTACCTCATGTACGTGGTCAATGCTATAAAAAAAAAGATAAAAACAATTCTAGTATTGTTCTATTTTATTCATATATACTAGTAATTATTAGGAAATTATAGTACCAGTGTTTCTGGTGGCAAAATGCGCCACGTACTAATAAAATATAGTGAAAGGGATTGGAGTTGGGCACATGTCCTAAACCAGTATAGCTGGACAGTAGCCGGGTGCTTACAGGACCTGTGATGATATCACCATCATGTGTTCAGTCCATAAGTAGGTAGTGAAGCAGCACCGCGGGAAAGAAAGGTTCTTTACGATGTCATCAGGTGAATAAAACCTCCATTTTTATTTTAAATATCCATAAAAGACAGAATGCGATGTTTCGGCCGACGCAGCGGCCTTTGTGCCAAGCTTGACAAAGGCCGCTGCATGGGCCGAAACGTCATGTTCTGTCTTTTATGGATATTTAAAATAAAAATGAAGGTTTTATTCACTTGATGACATCATAAAGAACCTTTCTTCCCCGCTGTGCTGCTTCACTACCTACTTATGGACTGCTAATTTGGCTCCACTGAAGTCTGGGCCCTCCTTGAGAAGCGTGCACTGGAATACACTTTGCTCCACCACTGAAAGTGGTACCTATTGGTTGTGTGGCTGTCTTTTTCTTTTAGATTTCAACCATCATGTGTTCACCAAGGCTCTGATCTCTGCCCCTGACCAGAAAAACTTGTATAGACAAGTTTAGCTTTGCTGTATAGACCCTAAGAGTTATCTTGAAAGACGGTTTCTCGTCTATCTATCAAACCGCCTCAACTGATCTAGTTCTCTATATCTACTTTGGTTCAGCTACATCAACTACTGTAATCAAAAAGAAACCCTCTGCATCCTTCCTAGACTGACGTCAAAATGATTTGTGATGAACTGTCGATATAGACAGGGATAATGAAAACAAAGATCTGGTACCGTGTTAGCCAGTAGAGCAAAATGTGATTGTTCTCAGCAAGAGAAACGACGTAATCTTGTAGATATGATACCTTTTAATGGCTAACAAAAATACATGATGTAATAATAGCGAGCTTCCGAACCAACGCAGGGTTCTTCTTCAGGCTTATGGATTGGATCTGAAGAGGCATGCATATTTATACATACTTATAACATACATACTTATGAGAAGGCACAGATATGGATGTGATTGGTTCGCACTTAAAAGGAATTCTGCAACAGCAAACAAACTTTTTTTGTCTAGGCACTGATAGCGGAGTGAAAGTTTTATGGTCCCTAAATTACTGTTGGAGGGGGGGAGGTCAGCAGGCTTGAATTGCTACAAGAGATACAAAAACATTTTTAGCTAAACACTGATAAGGGAGTGAAAGTTTATGGTCCCTGAATTACTGTTGATGGGGGTCTTATCTGTATAATAAATGTCTCACACTTCCCATTCACGCATAAATCCTGGGGAATAATTTAACCCAGTATTCAGCGTGTCAAAGGTTGTTATCAATTTATATTCCCAAATTCTTCTGTGGTTTTGTGACTTGAAACCACCCTTCAATATCAAAACTCTCATATCTCCTATGTTATGTCCATGGTTAGAGAAGTGTTCAATCGTGTGGCGATGAGATCTCATCCTGGCTTTCAGTTTCTGTCCTGTTTCTCCAACATTAAGACCCCCAACAGGACATTTACTGCACTTGATCAGGTACACAACATTGGACGAGGAACATGTAAATGTCCCTGGGATCTTATAGTCCTGCTGTGTGTTGGGGATCCGTATCCTGTCCGCAGTCAGTACATGTGAGCAGGTCTTACAGCTCCTTACATTACAGGGATAAGTTCCTTTCTGTGTGTCAGAGGGTAATGCACTCCTGATTATAAAGTTCCTCAAGTTAGGAGGTTGCCTGTAACACAGAAGCGGAGGGTCCGGGAATATGGTTTTCAGACGGTCATCCTTGTGCAGGGTATGGTGGAGTTTTCTTGCGGTTTTCCTTAGTACCTCTAGTTGCGGATTGTAGGTCACTACTAGAGGCACACGATTGTTTCTTTCCTTCTCCTTGTATTGGAGTAGTTGATTTCTGGGTATCCTGGTGGCTCTGGTGATTTGGTCATCAATTGAGGTGGGATGGTAGCCCTGATTTATAAATGTTCTTTTAAGATGGTACAAATGTTCCTCTCTGTCTGTTGGGTTGGAGCAGATCCGGTTGTATCTGATGGCCTGGCTGTAGACAATGGACTTTTTGATGTGTTTAGGATGGAAACTGGCCCATCTGAGGTATGTGGGCCGATCAATCGGTTTTCGGTATAGGGATGTCTGTATTGAGTTGTTTGAAATCTTTATGGTGGTGTCCAAAAAGTTGATTTCTGTATGCGAGTAGCTTAATGTCAGTTTTATGGTGGGGTGAAATGCATTGAATCTTTCATGGAATTTTATTAATTCTTGTTCGGTGTTGGTCCAGATGATCATGATGTCATCAATGTAGCGGAAGTAGGCCAATGGTTTGCTGGGGCAAGAGGCCAGAAAGTCACTCTCCAGTTTTGCCATAAAAAGGTTGGCATATTGCGGTGCCATTTTACTGCCCATGGCAGTCCCCGTGAGTTGCAGGAATTTCTCTTTGCCAAAGGAGAAATAATTGTGTGTGAGAATGAATCTTGTGAGTTGTAGCACTGCATCAGAGACGACCCCATTGGCCTCAAGGTGCGCCTGGCAGGCAGTCAGTCCATCCTCGTGTGGGATGTTGGAATACAAGGATTCCACATCCATAGTGGCCAGGATGGTGCCATTGGGGAGGGGACCTACGATTGACAGTTTGTTCAGTAGGTCCGTGGTGTCTTGCAGGTAGCTGGTTGTGTTTCTCACCAGTGGTTTGAGGATGCCTTCCACCCATCCTGAGATTCCTTCAGTGAGGGTTCCCACACCTGAGATAATCGGCCTTCCTCGGTTGCCAGCTTTGTGTAGTTTTGGAAGCATGTAGAATGTTCCCACTTTGGGGTTCTCCGGTATCAAGTCCAGAAGTTTTGTGGAGCCCACAGACAGGCTTCTAATGACCCTTCTCAATTTCCTCACATATTTCTGAGTCGGGTCTTGATTCAGTTTGGTGTAGTATCTGGTGTCCGTCAGCTGTCTGTTTGCTTCCTTTTTGTAGTCCGATGTGTTCATGAGGACTATAGCACCACCCTTATCTGCAGGCTTAATTGTGATTTCCTTGTTGCTCTTAAGTGCATGGATGGCCCTTCTTTCCTGCATATTGATATTAAATGTTTCACTTCCATGCTTGTCCAGTATAGTGGATTGCACCGCATGCCTAAAGGAGTCTATGTATTTGTCCAAAGTGCGATTCCGGACAGGAAGGGGTGTCCAATCAGACTTCTTTTTGGCCCCAAGTTTATCCTGTGTTTGTGTGCTTGAAAGGCCTGTGTCCTCTTTATCATGAAAGAATTATTTCGGTCTTAGTCTTCTGAAATATTCCTCCATGTCACTACAAAGTTCTGTTTTGTCAAGTGTTTTAGTGGGACAGAATGAAAGTCCCCTGGAGAGGACACTGAGCTCCACCTTACTGGGGTTGTGAGATGACAGATTGATAACACAGCTGACTTTACCTTTGTCCGTGTCCCGTTGGGGGTTCTGTTCCCTCCTGCCAGACTCGGGGTGCTCCTGATCAGTGTTTGGGTACAGGCCTGCTTTGAGTCGAAGTCTCTGGAGTTTCTTTTCCTTGTTCTGAATAAGGCAGCATCATAGTGTTGTATAAAAGTGTTGCATTTCCAGGTTCACGTCCTCTGTAAGTGTATTTCTTAAAGTTTGTATGTCCACAAGGGCCTTATTCTTGTTGCTGTAGAAGACATGGATAAGGTGATTCCGCAGTCTCTCAGAAGTCCTGTAGCAAAGACGTTGTGCATAACGAGTGTTGTAAGTGTGCAGAGTTGGGTTCTTTAGGCAGAGTCCTTTGGGAATTAGATGTTCCTTCTTGCATCTGGTTAGAAAGAAAATGTCGCTGTCCAGTTGTGCCAACTTCTTCAGAAGATGTTTCAGTTCCATTTTTGTACGGTACATTCTGGTATCCTCCATTAGGTATAATGAAAACAAAGATCTGGTACCGTGTTAGCCAGTAGAGCAAAATGTGATTGTTCTCAGCAAGAGAAACCAAGTAATCTTGTAGATATGATACCTTTTAATGGCTAACAAAAATACATGATGTAATAATAGCGAGCTTCTGAACCAACACAGGGTTCTTCTTCAGGCTTATGGATTGGATCTGAAGAGGCATGCATATTTATACACACTTATAACATACATACTTATGACAAGGCACAGATATGGATGTGATTGGTTCGCACTTAAAAGGAATTCTGCAACAGCAAACAAACTTTTTTAGACAGGGAAACGCGTCAAACCTATTTGAATTCACTTTCTAGGAGTATACTCTACACCTAGATCGAGCATGTATTTATTCTAGTGGACTCAATATTACACCAAGTACTACTGGAACTGTAGCACCATAGACATTCTTGAAAAATTAGAATTTAAATTGATCTCTATAGCCCAATACTCATTACATTTACCCCAGGCTAGGCTATAAGTTTTCCCAGGTTCATGGGAGGCGTGAACACTTGGTCAGCCTCCTAGATAGACCCAGTAGCCAATTGGGTGCATGACTTAAGCACTCACGGAAGCTTTTTGAACTCAGTAACGGGGTCCTTGACAGTGACTGGGTTGTCCTATCACCTGATCACTGACCCATCTACTGAGTCATTTTGATCTATATGTAGTGTCTGTGTAGGGAGCATACATTCACATTGTCTCACAATTTCAATCAACGCAACGTTCACAGGTTAGGCTCCCTGTACATCGTCTGTCTATATGTATACATACTGAACATCATTACAAAGTGAACTGCAAACTGGACTTGCGGGCAGACATCCAACAACGACTAATAAACACTAAAACACTTACCTAGACTACCAACATGCATAAGCAGATGGAATAGCTAAAGTACTGGTACTGGTTTGTATATTGGTCAAGATAATTAAGCTCATGAGCCCATGACAAGGGTCCTCGTTGTCTTGTGAGTCCATATCTAACAAGACAACTTAACCCCAGGAGTCCTGCCTGCAAGCAGGGCGATCGTCCCAATAGGGATGGCCCCACTGTGGCACCTAGGGGCTTGGCTTGCCCTAGGTCGTAAGAAGCAGGACACCATTAGCATGCACCAACAGGCAAGGAAAAAACACCCTGAACAGGTAATTGTTCACAGCAAAATATCTGGTCACCTCCACAGACGCAGAACACGCTGTTCACACCAACAGCAGACAAAGAACCCCACTCAGAACTCTGATGCATACAGATATTAAACAATAACTTGTGCAAGTGTCCTCACACCAAGGGGAAAGAGAGTCAGACACCAAACTGACCAAAAGGAAACAGTGTCAGGCATCACCCACCTGACCGCATCTGTCAAAGAAAAAGAGGGAGGGAGTCCGCATAACATGCAGACGGGGAATACAGGTGTCCAGACCATCCTTAGGTAAGGTGGGAGAAACACTTCAGACTAACATCATGCATACTGATAGCTAGTGCAAATGTCCTCACACCAAGGGGAAAGAGTCAGACACCAAACTGACCAAAGGGGAACAGTGTCAGGCAGCACCCACCTGACAACACACATGACATCGGATGTTTGTAGGGCCACACCTGTCAAAGGGAGAAGAGGTCCGCATAACATGCAGACGGGAAATACAGGTGTCCAGACCGTCCTTAGGTAAGGTGGGAGAAACACTTCAGAGTAACATGACTAACAACAAAGTCTGAGTGGGAATGAGATGGGATGAATAAATGACCAGCAACCTCTAGTAAGAAGGACTGGTATGTATATGCAGCAGACTGATGGTGATTGGCTGGCTGGAGAACTCTCCATCATCAGCCGGCCAAGTCAATCACACTTGCAGCAGTGAGCTCCTGGAAACCCATAGAACTACAAGTCCCAGGAGCACAACGTGACAAGTTAATTTACCTTTTCAATTACCTTACAATGGCTTTGTGTTAGGCCTCAAGTAGATGGCAAAGTCGGATCCCGCTGCGAGAATTCTCGCAGCGGGATGAGAGCCGGGCCCCTGCAGTGAACCCCGCAGCTCTCCTCCGCTCTGCTATGTGCTGACTGCCGTCAGAGGTGAGGTTTCTGTGCGAGCCTCACAAAGAAATAGGACATGCCCAGATTTGTTTACCGCGTGAGTTTTCATGAGGTCAAATTGCGGTTGTCTGCATAGGATTGCATTATGTAATGCAATCCTATGGCAGCGGGCACAGGCGAAAAATTCTGCGAGAATCCCACCGCGGAATTTCGGCCTGTGTGCATTTACCCAAAAGATAACTCGCTGCAGAAAGTTATTGCAGAGAAGTTGAAAACTGCTACATCTGTGACTCTATTGACCAGAGAATCAGTAAATATGCAAATAAATAAATGAATCAAATTGTATGCGATTTACAGGCGAGTTCTATGCATTTTCTCTTTTTCAACTATAGCACCAATTTGTGATTTTTTTGCACACTTGTGAAAATCACATATATAGTAATGCAATGCCACTCGTTAAACGCATCACGGTCACCATGAAACCACAGGTTGTAGAGTGCGATATAGGTTAGAGTTTCTCGGAGCGATATTGCACTTGCCGCATGAATCCATCCTTAAACAGCCAGATTATAACACTAGAAGATAATAAACACACAAGTCTAGGAGTTTGTCGTCTTCAGCCTTCAAAAAGGAACACATGAGGTTTCTTGAAGCTTATCCCCGTTTCCAATTTGGTATGTCTCACACACTCTTTTGTTCTGCTAACTACCCAGTGCGCAATTTGCTTTTCCTTTTCACATTAATTATAGCTGAGGAATTTGAAAAACAAAGTTTTGGAAAAAAACATATCTTATATAAATACGCTGTAAGAAGATTGCTTGGTACCTGTGAATAGGTTGTCAGTTTGATCTTCTTTAAACATCAAGTGGTAAATCAAGCTAAACATGTGGGCGCGCTTAAAGGGACACTTATGCATTTATGCAGGAGACGCCTCCAGGTACTCGTGATGGTTTCAGTATAAAAGATCCCTTCAGAAATGCACAATTTTCCCTTGACGGCTCTAAATGCTGGTAAATAGTTGCGGCAACAAGAAGTAAACAACAGGCTCTACAGGGGGATGTATTAAAAGACAGCTTGAAGCAAGAATAGTCGTAGTGAATAGTAGATGACATTTGCAGCAGAGAATGTCCATTTCTAAACAATTCTTTTTCATGGTTTTAGGATATTCTTTGTCTACAGAAATGGGGTCCCTGTACCTATCTTCAGAAATGTAACGCGAGGCTCCTGGGTCCCAATGCAAAATCTGTTACAAGGCCGTGCCATTTATAATACTGAGATCTCATCGCCATACAATTAAACAGAGAAAGCCAAAATTACCTGTGGCCGAGCACTTTTCTAGTCATAGATGTGACTTAGAAGATAGGAGAGTTATGATATTAAAGGGTGGCTTAAAGTCACAAAGCCATAGAAGAATTTGGGAATATAAATTTATAACAACGTTTGACACTTTCAATGGAGGATTAAATTATTTGCGTGGATTTATGCGTGAATGAAGGTATGAGACATCTATAGCACAGATAAGACTGCTGGCCTGGTGAACACCCCAACAGTAATTCAGGAATCATAAAACTTTCACTCCCTTATCAGTGTCCAGTTAAAAATGTTTGTGTTTCTGTTGCAGTATTCCTTCAAGGGCAAACCAATCACATCCATGTCTGTGCCTTGTCCTACATATGTGTGTCATAAGTGTGTATAACTATGCATGCCTCTTCGGATCTATTTCATTTAAGCCTGAAGAAGAACCCTGCGTTGGTTCGGAAGCTCGTATTAACTTCATGTATTTTTGTTAGCCATTAAAGGATATCATATCTACAAGATTATGTGGTTTCTCTTGCTGGTAACAATCACATTTATAATAATGGTATCTTCTTAGGTGCAGAAGATCTTTAGAGCCACCTTCAGGCTCCAGGGCCTGGCTGTGACTGCTACCAATGCGTCCCCTATAGCGGTGCCTCTGCATGACCCTGCAATTCAGCTCTTGGCACCCATTGATCTCAAAGCCCAAAAATTTCAATGGGCTTTCAAAGCAGTAAACCAGTGATTATATTTTGTTCTTGAAGAAATAATACCTAATTGCAAGGGCAACCGCCAACTAAACCCCCAGAGCCAATCGGTCTCATAGGGAATGCAATGCAAATGCCTATAATGACACAAGCCAGAAGATGTTATCAGAAAGGAAACACAAACCGAAATCCACACCAATTTCTGGATGGCTCTTGAGGTTCTATTGGCATAACTTGGAAATTTCAGTAGACAAGCACCTAATCATGAACAAAAGGATGTAGTGCTAATCAGAGTTGTGGAGTCGGAGTCTGAGTTAAAGTCCCATTTTGGTGGAGTCCGTAGAAATGCTCTGACTCCGGCTTGTAAAAAAAATATATTGTATATTTTAAATATGGTATAATTTAATTCAAGGCAGAATTTGTGGCATATTTCCTTTCATATGAATTTAGAAAAGTTTTGAAATATTCTATAAATATGTTATATTCATCTAAGCTGCTTTTTATCAAAGACATTGATAAGTAGGATGTGGAAACAATCATAGAAAATCAGTTGTTGCCTTTCCTCTCCATTAGACTAAGTATCTTTATGCTGCTTCAAGGCTTTTAGTGGAGATGAATCTGTTTTGCACTATCTGCACATGCTCAGTAGTGAGGCTCCTCCTCTACAGACCAGAGGAAGAAGGTACCGGGCAGTGGGCATGAGTCAAATATAAATGAGTTAGAGGTTTGGTTTACCAACTCCACAGCTCCGGTCCTGGACGTTGTGTACTGTTCTCCACACGCATGGACTGGACCTTTATCATATTCTAATAAGCACTGCTGTAGGATGCATCAATTTGAACACTTTCAGTGCAAAAAATGGACCATTGTGGAGAATTTGGTGTGATTTGAACGTAATCAGCACCTTCTAGTTAGGTTAAAGGGGTTTCCGACATATAACATTGGTGGGGGGGATGGAATGAATATAATAAATAAAAAAACTCTCACCTCTTTGCGGTCGCATTGCTCCCATCACTTTAATTACATGGTCATTTTTAATTTTGTGTTGGTGGTGGTGAGTGGCAAAGCGGAGGTGGATGTGAGTAGGTGTTGCCCCTGAGAAAAGAGGCAACCCCAGAGCCAGATATATAACTACGCGTAGATGGTATAGAGTGATGTAATTAAGGCCTCATGTCAGTAGACGTTTGGTAAAACACTGTGGGTCTCACCACAGCACTTTACGGGTCTTTGTAAATGTCGACTCTGTATGGACAGTGAGTGTACTGAGCATGCCCACGTATCACACGCACGCGGTCATGCTCAGTGGGACTCTGTCTTTTTTTTTCTAAATTCCCCACTCTATTGCATATGTAATTGCCACCCATGCGCAATGTATTGCCTATGGACAGTGTTTGCATACGCTGCCTATACAAGAGTATAGGGTTCAGGCTGCGTGGTGCACCAAGAGTTAGAACACGCTGCGATCTATTTGTCGGCGTATCTACACACACTGTCCATACACTCATGCGCACGGATCAATAAAAGCTCATTTACTTTCATTGACGCGATTCACCGCATATTGCGCAGCCGTGCATCGCCCGCATAATACGCGGTGAAAAAATACCTGTGGACATGAGCCCTAAGAAGAGAGAGCAGAAAAGGGGAAAAGTCTCTGTGACGGACGCAGATTTAGGGCTCCTGCACACTGGCTAGAGCGATATTGGGCCATGGTTCACGTGACACCGGCTCAAATGGAAACAATGGGCAATATCGCAAAAAGAATGGACATGCTGCAATTTTTTTTCACACAGCATCAGAGGAGTGAAAACATCACAAATGAGAATGAAACCATCGAAATTCATTGGTTTCATAATCATGCGTTTTCACTCATTGATATCACTGATTTTTTCACCACTGTGAAGGCGCCCTTAGAGGCGATGTTCTTGCAATACGAGAGTAGGTGAAAACGTATGATTATGAAGCCAATGAATTTCAATGGTTACATTCACATTTGTGATGTTTTCCCCCCTACGGTGCTGCGTGAAAAAAAAACGTAGCATGTCCATTCTTTTTGCGGTATCGCCCATTAAGAATGGCGATGTTCTCCAATTACTTTCATCAATGGTCATTCATTCAAATGGTTGCCATGTAAAGTTACAGGGAAAATCTATGGTCACTCATGGCTTCTTGGGAAGCCAGGTGTCTTTTAGGAGGAGTTGTCTTTAAAAGAATAAGATATGAATTGGTTCTTCTACTTTAATTCTATTGACAGGCAAATCAGTAAATATGCAAAGCAAAACAGTTTGCTCATCTGTAATGTAAACTACAGGTTTAAAGTGGTTGTCCAGTTGTAAATTATTGATGGCCTATGTGGAGGATAGTCATCAATAGTAGATTAACAGGGATCCCTGACTATCACATGTTTCCCAGGCTGGTGTGCTCATGCATTGAGCTGATTTCTGCAGGAAGCAGACAGCTCTGTTCTCACTGCAGTGGCCAGGTTTGGTATTGCAGACCAAGTTCCCATTGAAATGAAAGAAGAACATCACCTGTAATAGCAAGCTTGGCCACAGCAGTGGGAATGGAGCTGTATGCTTTCTGCAGAAATCAGCTGAGTGCATGAATGTACTGGCCTGAAAAATAGCTGATCAACAGGGGTGCCTGGCGACAGACCCCCACCGATCATAAGTGGTTTGCGAATGGACAGCCCATTTTGCTCCAATGCAGACTGAGCAAATGTGAACTTGAAACATTGAAATGTGTTAGTAGCCATGTAGGTCTGTGCTGACTGGTTTATAATAATCAAGTGTATCTCTAGAATGGGGTTACAATCAATGCAGAAGGAGGAACACCATCAAAGAGAATATCCTACAGGAAATTCAGATTCTTCATAGTTGCCCAGTAAAGCACAGACTAGTACTGTTTATGGTGGTCTGTATCTATATGTACAGGCTACAGGCACACAATGTGGTCTGTATAGTGCACATACGGAATCCACACAGACACTAAATTTGTCAATGTTCATCTACTGTGGGTCCAGAATACTCCTGCGTGCCGCAGTCAGAGTCAGAATACAGCCGATAGACTAGAAAGGATATATTGGCTGTTCAGATAATACAGCACATCAAAATGTCTATTTTACGCAGCAGACAGAGATAACTCAGAAATGACTTAGTTTAGTCACACTGCTGTAAACTTGTTCGACAATATTAAAGAACAGCACGACGGTGAAGTACATGTGAAAGCATAATTCAGAGGCCAATGCTCTATATAGAGATGGAAAAATGAGGATGAGGCATGGGGGGGGGGGGGGTGACAAAATTGGTTAGATGCCCGACCAGAAAAATATCAACATAGATTTTTCATGTTTTTCTGTGGTTTCTTCCATGCTCCAACATGCTGAAATTAAACCGAAGGTGTATGCAACCAAGTTGCGACTGCATGCCCTGTTTTCTTGCCCATTCAGACAGCCGGGTGCGGTATATATATACGCTGCAGCCCGGAATACTGTCGGCCGTGGCGAGGGAGTTCAACTCTGCTAAACTCCCTCCCCCTTCCCTCCTCCTCTCCGCCCTTTGTCGACAAAGGGAAGGGGCGGGAGCTTAGTGGAGCTCTTGTGTTAAACTCTCTCCACCCCAGCCTATGAGAGCTGCTGGCAAGGGGAGGAACTTTAGCTAGACGCTGCTGTAATCCCTCCACCTTCCCTTTTCTGACGGCTCTCATAGGCTTCCATAGGAGTCTATGGGAACGCCCGGCGTATTCTGGCAAAAGATAGGACAAGACCTAAAAGCACCGGAAAATCTCCCATCTGAACAAATGCATTAGAATTCAATGCTTCAGATGGTCGCGAGTTTTTGATGCAATAAAACGCTCTAGTGGAACTAACCTTAGGGTGGTTTCACACAAGTGAGAAAATTGTGCGATTTTCGCGTGATGCGAGAGTCAGTAAAAAAGCAGATTATGAAACCAATAATTCCCAATGGTTTCCTCCCATTAATGATGATTTCACTCATGCAATGTTGCCAGAGCAAAGAAATCAGTGATCTATCTTTCTGCGATGTGCGATTTTTTATCTCCCATGTTTCCCTATGGAGCCTCCTTTTTATCACATCGCAATGCAATAAACTTTAACATTAGAAAATCCTATTGACATTCTCTAAAAAAAATCGCGGCAAAATTTTGCAATAAAATCGCTAGCGGCAATAATAATTTTGCGAGAAAAAACGTGCTAACGCTCAAAAATCATGGGGGGGAAAATTGATTTTCTCACAATTTTCTCCGTGATCGCCCATGTGAAACTAGCCTAAGATAGACACGTGCTAAAACAGTAATACACACTGATAAACATCATATAATGGCCTTTATCCCGTTCCATATGAATGCATGCTGTATGTAAGGGCCCAGCAGCCTCATCCGCTATAGCCTTAAAGGAAGAGGATCTAAAAACCGCTATTACTTGGTTTATGAATTCTTCCTCGTTAAAGTAAATAAACACGATATACTTCTCACCTCATTACTGTTATCACATGTCACTGTCGTCTCTTCTCTCTGAATATTTGTGATGGAGATGAAAAGACACCAGCTGTTTTGTAACCTGACCCAACAGTCCTCTAAAATCCAGAGGTTTATGGCTTTGGGATTACAAGAAACACATAGAGAGGGCTGATTCTTTTAGTCTGAGATAACAACTGAGCCATGTACGAAAGCAATGCGTGCTGCACGCGGATTATCACAGTTACAGTCATGTGACAAAGCAAGAACACGCTATGGAAAGTTTTTTCTATGTTTTTAAAATGTGGATCTATCAGTATGGAGTCTTCATTCTAACAGTATAGAAAGATAAAGCCAAATCAGAATGAACAATAACAAATTGATATTCACTGTTTTTTTTGTTTTGTTCCATTTTCGCCTAAAAAACATCCTCTAGGATGTTAATAAATTTCTGTCGGTCTCTAAAATCAACTAAAAATTTTTTATCCACTCTTCCATGGAGATGTCTTCCAGTTGTGTGGAGTTTTGTGCATGTGTAAGGGGGACACCCATATTACCCCGACATTGTTTATTTGTAGCATATCGTTTTTGATTATTTTGATGTTTCTTTTTTGTGTCTGTATCTTTAAAAGTGGACAGGGGTCTGTGGGCGGATTGCCCAGAAGAAGATGAATTTGGGGTGCTATATTGTTCCAGTTGGCGCACAACGGTAAAGAAGCATTGTATAGAAGCAGCACATATCTACCTCTCTCCAGTCATGGAAAGGGCCCAATGATAACCAATTGACACCAGTGCTGGGAACCAAAGCCATTGTTCTTTAAGAGAAAAGGGTCTCGGAGAAGGAGCGTGAGAAGTTCAGATATGGCTCTTGGTGTTAATTTTGCATGCTAATAGGGGCTCAAATCTGTAAAGTTGGTCTATTTTTTTGACTACTGTTGGATGGTAGGGGGCGCTAGAGAACGCCAGTGTTTCAGAATTATTAGTTTGGCAGCTGTCAGCATCCAGGTCTCAAGGTCATGTCCTCTCAGTCTAAAATTTGCGTCATGGACCCAAAGTAAAATCAATTCTGGTGAGAGGCGGATTTCAATCGAGCATAACTTTTTCATTACAAGCCTCACCTGACTCCAAAAGTGGGAGAGCATAGGGCATGAAAGCTACAAATGAGATTAGGTGCCTTGGGCTGAATGACACCTCCCGCAAACATCCAAGGAGGATAGATGTGCTCTTTTAAGAAAAAAACGGGGTCTTATACCATCTAGTCACAACTTTTAAGAGAGCTCTCCTGGATTCTAACGCAGCTAGAAAAGCAATGAGAGTGCCTGAGGATAAACTGAATCTCATTCCTTGTACAATTCCTATTCCGTTCGGTCTCCCAAGCCTTAATATAGATCGGTGTGTGAGGTGCAGAGGAGTCAAGTATCAACTTATAAAGTCTCGAAACTAAGTTTAGGAAGAAACTGAAAATTCTCAATCCATTCAGTATCTCGTAGTTGGGTATTCATTTTCCGAAGGGGGACCTCTACATTGTTGTCTGAAGGTCGATATATGAAAAAACGTAAAGTCTTCTATTTAATCAACCAAGATACGTTTTTCTATGTCCACTGGCTTGTTGTCTATGAAAAAAGTGCTAAATGTGAGATCCCCAAGAGAAGGCTGAGGTAACAAGGGCTTAATTTGATGTTCATACCAGAAAGACGACAAGGGCGACGGTGAAAAGGTAAGGGGGATGACCAAGCAACCTGTCGCGACTGCCATACTCTTAGGGTATCCTTCGTTACTTGGTTAGTAATTTTAGAGTCCTTGAAAGGAATCGCAAAAAACAAGTTGGAAGTTTCATTCCAGAATTATTCCTATTAATTATGGAAACTCAACCCAAACCATCCGACAATCAGCAGATTAAAGGTGTTGGAGAATTGGTTCTTTTACGCACACTACTGAAGCCTTTGCAGACAATTGATTAATTCTGTTGACCTATTCCACTCAGGCATTTCTCTACATTTTGCGTCCGTTTCACAATTTTGGGGAAGATTCAAAATAAATCTGAGCAAACTAGTATTTAGGCATTCAAATCACTGCGGACCTTTCGCTGTTCTATACTAAAAACTATACGCCCCTACTCAGCAACATTAAACAACTGCAAGAAATGCATCTACCTTATACCTGTTGGATAAGTAGGAAGAACATCCTTAATACCCATACCTACACACGTTCCTATACGTAATACAGACGGTCCCAATTAACCGTCCCCACTCCTTTTGTAAAACAACCAGAAATTTATATATCTGGATCTTATGGGATAACAAGTACCTTAAGGCCCATTTACACAAAATGATAATCTTTCAAAAGATTGAAAGATTACCGATCATTTTGCATAAAGTACTAATGGGCACTAATGCCCATTAGTACTTTAGCAGCGTCATTTGCATGCAAATGAGCCTCCAGAGCTGCTTGTAGAACTCAGCAGGTGGTCTGAGCTCTGCAATTAGCTCTATTGTTCAGCCATGGGCTGCTAAGAGAATATAATGTAATCTCTAGCTCCCATGGAGATAACAGCCTGTAGTCTGTTTTCTCTCAGGGGCTTCAGAGAGAATACAATGTAATCCCCTGTTCCCGTGGAGAACACAGTGTGCAGTCTGAACCATGGATTTTAAACTCACCTAAAATTCATTGCTCGGACGAAAAGTGCATAATGGTAGAATTTACATGCACCGATTATCACTCAAAAGCCATCATTTTAACAAATTTTGAGCGATAATCATTGCATGTAAATGGAGCTTTAGACTCTCATATTCTCAGCTGATACAAACCGCACCGAAAAGGTGAGTGAGGAGACTTATAAAATCATCCATGTTCCTCTGGGAAATATGCAAATGCAAGGATAAAACACCTCTGCAGTGCCACCTATTGGAAAGGAGAAACAATACCCTTCCCGACCCATGCCTATAGGCCTCTCACTAGGCAAGCCAGAAACCTACTGCACACTGATGAGAGGCAAAAACCTTGAAACAGCTGTCTGTGTATGGTATTCTGGCTTTGGCTCACATTCCGCAGTCACTGTTACAAGGCTTGTTGAAAAAGTCTGACATGGACTTGCAGGAATACTACCTTCCAATAGGTGGCGCTGCGGAAGTACTGTTCCATTTTCTCATTTGCATATTTCCCAGAGGAGCATGGATGGCCTTATAAGTCTCCTCTTCAAGGTGTTCTCCCTGGGAGAATCTGGGAGTTGGCGGATACTTTCAACTCTGCTAACACTGGCATCCCGGGACTCGTTAGCAAGCAACTTCAATTACCTTGATGTGCTGCCAATGGCAAGTAAGATCCCTACAAAAGGCTCTCTATGGTCCATGTCAGATTGTTCACACGGGTGAGTTTCACACACGGGTCCCACCCGATAGCGATATAGACAGAACTCGCACATCTTAATAAAAGACTGATTTCAAGTGTTTATTAACATGAGCAATTTTTCGCTCGCAGTCACGCTGCGAGATTGAAAAAAAAAATGTGGCATGTCCTGTTTTTGGATGATTGCTCGTGAGGAATTGTTCATTATTTCCTATGGGATCTTCTTTTTTTTTTTTTTTTAATCGCACCGCACACACACATGCAATGAGATTTGGATGGAAGTGCGATGCAATTCTTATCATTGAAATCTATTGGAAGTACTTGTGCGTGAAAAATTGATTGAAAATCGTGAGTACATGGATGCGAGGCCATGCGTTTTTAAGCAGAAACGCATTGTGCTCGCATCCAGCAAGTTTACAAGCACCATATTGGTCCCATTTCTTCGGACCATTCGGATATCACGCTCACTCATGTAAATACAGCATGAGACAAGAATTTCTGACACTCCCTATTGGATGAATTCACCCAGAGGATGGGTGGTGCAAACTACCAAAACAACAATGTGCTGTCAGTGCACTCCTTCACCCAGTACCCAGCGGCCTCTAGTGGGCGCAGCACCATTGGTCAGGTGATGCGGAAGTGCCGTCACCTGACCAGCGGCGCTACATTCAGTGCAGACCGCCGGGTGCTGGGTAAGGGAGTGCGTTGACAGCTGAAGACTTCAGAGGTGAGCGCTGTATGTTCTGGAATCAGCTGTGGGTATGCAGCTTATTTCTAGTCAATATCCACACCAATGGTGCGTATTTTGACTCGGTTTTGCATGTGGATTTGTTTTGCATCCGAATTTCCACTGTGAACATTCCGCAGCATTCCGTCCTGTGCAGACATACCCTAAAGAGGTGGATGCTAGGTATTTTACATAGTAACATAGTTCGTAAGGCCGAATGAAGACAATGTCCATCTAATTCAGCCTGTTTATCCTCCTATGTTGTTGATCCAGAGGAAGGCAAAAAACCTCAAGAGCAGGAGCCAATTAGCCCTTTTGGGGAAAAAATTCCTTCCCGACTCCCTAATGGCAATCAGACTAATCCCTGGATCAAGCCCTAATAGTTCCTACCTGCCTGTATAGCCGGATTAACAATTAACCTAAGATTTATAACCTATAATATCCTTCCTCTCCAGAAAGACATCAAGTCCCCTTTTAAACCCCTCTATGGATTTTGCCATCACCACTTCCTCCGGCAGAGAGTTCCACAGTCTAACTGCTCTTACAGTAAAGAACCCTTTTCTATGTTGGTGATGAAACCTGCTTTCCTCTAAATGTAGCGGATGTCCTCTTGTTACTGTCGTAGTCCTGGGTATAAACAGATCCTGGGAGAGATCCTTGTATGGTCCCATCATGTATTTATACATAGTTATTTGGTCGCCTCTTAACCTTCTTTTTTCTAGAGTAAATAATCCCAATTTTGATAGCCTCTCTGGGTATTCCAGTCCCGTCATTCCATGTACTAGCTTAGTCGCTCTTCTTTGAACCCCCTCCAATACCGTAACATCTTTCCTAAGCACCGGTGACCAGAATTGTACACAGTATTCCATGTGAGGTCTGACAAGTGCCTTATATAATGGAAGGATAATGTTCTCATCCCTCGCCCCTATACCTCTTTTAATGCACCCCAAGACTTTATTAGCTTTTACTACACATTGCGCATTTATTGTGAGCGCCTTGAACGCAGTCTGTACGCTGTCCAATTGTCATGGACTCCATTCACTGAAGATGTGAAAAATCATTTGCATGAAAGCCTAACTGCGCCGTCCGTGGAACACACCAACAGCATAGGGAATGGCCATATACCCATCTGAATGGGCCCTTGCAGTATTAAACTGCATTCACCTGAGTGATGTTCACGTGCGATACCTGACCGATTGCGATATAGTCTGATATCGAATGTGAAAAGGACACATTACTTTTAATGGGTTTATTCACATGGGCAACTTTTCTGTCAGATCGAGATTGAAAAATCGTTGCATGTCTTATTTGTGGGCAATTCTGTTTCAGAATCACCTATTATTTCCTATGGGAGCAAAAAAAAATGCACCGCCCTCGCATGTAGACGCAATTTTCATGCAAGTGTGATTTTTCTCTTTTTCCTATTGAAACAACATGTGATTTTTACGTGCATGAAGCTGCATGTTGCAGTGATGTGATGTGGTGCGATACCAGACTGATAGACTCCCCCATGTGGATGTAAATGACTCATTACTTGCCTTTCATTATTCATCGAAGTCCTGGAAAACATCTGCTATGCAATCAGTGAGTAAGGAATCCCGAACGCTGAGTCCCGCAGTCCGGCTCCTACTTGTCGTACACTATACTACTAAAAGTACTTGGACACCCCTATAGGTGCGATGGATTATATCTCATTGGCAGGTCATATGTTGTAAACCATGCTACATAAGATGCAGACGTTTAGGGGGGGCACCATAGTTTGTGATGGGAACTGTGCACACTATTGTATATAGGGGTTATACTGCTGCACACAAGACGTCCATCACGAGGTGCAATCATCAGTCTGTCTACAATGTTGCATGGAGCTTCGTCATTGGACAGTTGAGCAGTGGAAGAATGTTCTATGGAGTGATGAGTCACAGTTCTTCATCTTCACATCAGATGGATGTACCTTGGTGTGGAGGATGGCTGGGGAATGCCTTTTGTCTGTGTTGTCCAACAGTTCAGTACAGGGAAGGTTCGGTTATAGACTTGGGATGTTTGTTGTAGAGCGGTAAGAACAATGAACACGGAGCTGTACCTTGACCTTCTAGCTGCCAACAATGTGGCAATACTCTGGGAATGGTCAGCAATATTTCCATCAAGACAATGCACCTTGTCACAAATCCAACGCTGTTTTATGTTGGTTTGAGGATATGGATAGACTGGGCTGCAGAGTCCAGATCTAAACCCTATCGAACATCTTTTGGATTTACTGGAATGCCGAATCAAGAAATACAAACAGCGCCCATCTGCTTTGAGAAAACTCACCAGATGTTTGCAGGATGACTCGAGGGAAATACCAGCTGAAGTGTATCAAACATTAGTAGAAAATATGTCACAGAAAGTATCTGATCTCATTAGGGCCAAAGGAACCCCACTGAGTATTAACATATGGAAATAAATACTACTTGTTATTCTTGCTCAGGTGACCAATTACTTTTGGTAGTATAGTGTATGGGCTATGTACATAACGAGTTTTGTAGCCTGAAGTTCCCTGTCAGCAATTTTACATATATATATCTATAAAGTACAACTTTGTAAACATAGATGCAGATAGACATTGTATAAAATTGAAGACCCTGAGGACCCTCTAAGATCCCATGCTCTGACACAATAATGGGCCCCAATAGACAACCCCATTTGGAGCCAATCACTTGTTACTACTGTCTATTTATTACTGGATGATTTACAAATAACCTATGAGATGTCACTGATGATATGATGCAATTAAAAGTAGGCATGTAGGAGTTTAGTATACAGGAAGATGAAACCCCAGAATCCTGCCCTCTGGGGCGCTCATGAAACTCCAGTCCAACATAGCAGAACGAATTAATGTAGTCAGAGCTCCACAGCAGAAGGAAAGAAACAATCGTGTACCTCTATTAGTGACCTACAATCCACAGCTAGAGGTACTAAGGAAAACCGCAGAGAAACTCCATCATACACTACACAAGGATGACCGTCTGAAAACCATTCCCCTCCTATGTTACAGTGTTAGATCATTTTGCCATGCGCTCGAATAAGAGAACAGTAACAATAATCTGGGTACACACTCTGAGGGGGGAGGTTCCCTACTGATGGACTAATGGGGTGTAACCTCCTCCCTTGGAGTCCCAGGACAGCCTGTCAATCAGTGAAGGTAATCCTTCGTCAAGATTATGCGATCTCCGTCGCAGGTAGTTTATCTTCTTTATTCCAAATGTTACAATCACAAATGAACAAATGTTGTCCCTCACACAGGAGGTCAAACGACAGCTGCAACGCGTTTCGGCCACTTGATGCCCCTTGTCAAGCAAAAAAATGATCTTACATTACAGATATATATAGGGCGATGTCTACTCACCGAGTTTACAGCATGACTCGGTGTTCCGTCGCTTCATAGTGATGCTGTGCACGGAGTATGTAACACGGGCTGATACTAATAGAGTTTTTCATTATTGAATGAAGCCAGCACAGAGGAAAATGGAGTGACGTCATCACGCCGCATTGAACCGCACGCTATGCTTTCCAAATTCGACACGTTGGACGCGATGACGCATACCCCATGCACAGCGTCATTATGAAGAGACGGAACACCGAGTCATGCTATAAACTATATATCTGTAATATTACGTACCTGCAGAGGTATCGTTCCATCTTACTTATTTGCAGGTCATAACACACAGACCTCCTTACATCAATTTAGAGATCATAAAACTGTCACATTTCTTAGCAGTGGACTCATTAAGTATTTACCTCTCTGCTCATCTTGTCTGGTATTGTTTTAAGTGCAAATTAGTCTCACTATGTCTGTGCCTTTTCATGTGTGTACATTTGTATATATATATATATATATATATATATATATACAGATAGTCCCCGACTTGCGAACATTCGAGTTACGAATTTCGCTAGATACGAACTATCTGTCCTGCACAGTATGATGTAATGCTAAGGCATTACATCATGCTGTGCAGGGACCGGACAGGCTTCTATCAAGCCTGATAGCAGCCTGTCCGGTCACATCGCGGTTGCTGGGCAGCCGGGGGCCTTCTGAAAGGCCCTAGGGCTGTCTATGCAGAGCGCCTAGCAAGCCGTGCGCTTGATAGGCACTCTGCATAGGCAGCCCTGGGGCCTTTCAGGAGGTCCCCGGCTGCCTAGCAACCACACAGCGTCCCGCGATCTCATCGTAGGACGCTGTACGGGCCCCCTGAACGTCGGGTGCAGGCTGTTTCTTACAGCGGGCACCCGGCGGCAGCAGTTCCGAGGAGCCGCGCCGCTCGTCAGAACTGTTAACACTTTAAATACCGCTGTCAGAGCGGTATTTAAAGTGTTAACAGTTAGGACAAGCGGCGCAGCTCGTCGGAACTGCTGCCGCCGGGTGCCCGCTGTAAGAACAGCCGGCACCCGACGTTGTATGGAGCGGGATCCACCCGCGATCCCGCTCCATACTACCATTTGTTCGACTTGCGAACAAAACGGACTTGCGAACGGGCTCCCGGAACGGAACCTGTTCGCAAGTCGGGGAGCACCTGTATATATATATATATATATATATATACCCCACCCATATCTGTTTCATTATGCCTGAGGAAGGATCCTGAGAGGTCCGAAAGCTCACAATATCATGTATTTCTGTTAGCCATTAAAAGGTATCATATCTACAAGATTACTTGGTTTCTCTTACCAAGAACAATCACATTTTTCCCCCTGTTTTCTTTTGGGTGACTAATCAGTATGTACTGTAATACTATATTCTTCCTGCAGAGGCCGCCACAGAGAAATGTACCGTATATTCAATTACAACTTCCCCTGAAAATACAAGGTGGGATGTGAGAAATGAGCACATTTAAAAGATTTGACGCCTGAAGAATTCATGGTCATATACTTAAGAAGACGATGTAAAGATGGCAAATATGTGACTTAAATCAGTGCAGCGTACATTTAATGTATTCATAGTCACAGCTCACACCGATCATGTGAGTGTAATCAAGTTATTGACTACGGTACTTTTTAAAATAACAGCTGAAGAACAAGAAGAGCTTAATTTTCACACCTTTTATTTTAAAAAATACAACTCTGATCCCCTAGAGCTGCTTTGTACAAAATATCAGCAGTACTATACTGCCACCTGCTGCTCACATACAGGTACTACCAAACTAAGCAATAGACCTAAATCAAACATTTTCTAAACTTATTTTCCACAGCAGCCAAATGGGCAGTATAATGGCCCTTTTACACGGAACAATTCTTATTTGCCCAAGCGAATGAGATGATGATGTCATCACCAGCTCCTTCGCTCTCGGGTTGCCTGTTCAGACTGCAGATTCTTGTTGAGAATCATGCACTTTTCGCTCACTTGTTGTTCAGGGTTTCACATTCCTATGTGAAACACTGAATTATCAGCGTTTAACCTGCCTGACAAAATCACTGATTTTTATGCCGGCTGAAACTGAACTCACGATTCTTGTTTGTCGTTCAGTCATTGGATCGCATTTAAACGGAAGAACTATCGTTTAGTTTTGCTTGTTTGAATGATTTTCTGAATGATAATTGTGCCATCTGGCATTAGATACACTGCGTACTCATAATAGTGCCGCCATAACAGTACAACAGTACCCCCATAAGAGTAGTAGCTGTAAAAAGTTGCACTAAAGTTCATTCTGATCATAATTAATGGAAACCACAATACTGAGAAGTTTCTTGGTGGTTTCTCATCCATCAAGAAAAACCATCAGGAGGTATTTGCCGAGTCCCAACTTCCTTGTGGCGCAAATTAATGACTTTGAAACACTGATAAGGTCAAAACTTCAAGGAAAAATGAAAAACAAAGTCTACGGAGCCCTCATCTGAATGACAGATGGAGCCGACCGTGACTCCCATCCATGCAGGTGCTGAGGAAGCCGGAAGGACAACTCTGTGAGATCCCACATCATGTCAGGAAAACTTTGGAGGATCAAACCAAACCTATCAATAAAGTTTATTTTCTACTGTTGTCTGCAGTTCCATTCGGCCGGCTTCACAAGGATGAATATGCGCATGCAATATGCAGTGAATGGAACCTATTGATTTCAATGGGTGAGTTCACATGTGCATATTTCACCTGCACTTTTCGGTTGCTCAAAAAAAAAAGCACCATGCTCTATTTTCCAGCACATTTGCGCACCAAAATTTTCAATGGCGAGATAATGAGTACAATATTTCGCAGTAAAATAACACATCTTGAACTCATTAGACTAATAAGCCATTTCAATGGCTGGGAGAATTGGTGCGTATTTTTGGCATGCACAAATTCACATACCTGTAACAGTGATGTCCAAGGTACAGGTATAACAAACACAGTGGTGTCATAGTACAGGGATGAACATTGATGTCACAGTACCAGTACTGGTATAAAAGACACAGTGATGTCACCATACAGGAATAACAGACACAATGATGTCACAGTACAAGGAAAATAAATCTAGTGATGTCAAAGTATAGGGATGAGCAGTGATGTCACATTGTGGGGATAATAGACACAGTGATGTCACAGTAGAGGGATAACAGACACAGTGATCTCACAGTAGAGAGATAACAGACACAGTGATGTCACAGTATAGGAATAATAGATGCAGTGAGGTCACACTATAATGATGAAGAGTGATGTCACAGTACAGGAATAATAGACACAGTGATGTTACAGTGCAGGGATAATATATGCACTGATATCACAGTGTAGGTATAATAGACACAGTGCAGAGATGAAAAGTGATGTCAGAGTACAGAAATAATAGACACAGTGATCTCACAGTACACGGATAATAGACACAGTGATGTCACAATACAGGGATAAACAATGATGTCACAGTACAGGAATAATAGACCCAGTAATGTCACAGTGCAGGGATAATAGAAACACTGATGTCACAGTACAGGGATAATAGACAGCGTGATATCACAGTGCAGAGATAATAGAAACAGTGATGTCATAGTACAGGGAAAATAGACAGAGTGATGTCACAGTGCAGGGATAATAGACAAAGTGATGTAACAGTACAGGAATAACAAATAAAGTGATGACATAGTACACAGATGAACATTAATGTCACAGTACAGGGCTGTAGACATAGTGATGTCATAGTACAGGCATAAACAATGTTGTCACAGTGCAGAGATAATAGACACTGTGATGTCACAGTACAGGACTGAGGAGTAATGTCCCTGTACAGGTATAATAGAAACAGTGATGTCACAGTACAGGGTTGAAGAGTGAAGTCTGTACAGGGATAATAGATACAGTGATGTGACAGTGAAGGGATATTAGACACACTGATGTCACAGTGTCGGGATAATAAACACAGTGATGTCACAGGACAGGAATAGTAGACACAGCGATGTCACAGTATAAGTATGAAGAGGTGATGTCATAGTACAGGAATAATAGACACATTGATGCCACAGTACAGGTATGAAGAGTGTTGTTAAAATTCAGGAATAATAGACACAGTGATGTTACAGTATAGGGATGAATAGTGATGTCACAGTACAGGGATAATAGACACAGTGATGTCACAGTGGAGGGATAACGAACACTGTGATGTCACCATACAGGAATAACAGACACAATGATGTCACAGAACAAGAATAATAGATACAGTAAGGTCACAGTATAAGGATGAAGAGTGATGTCACAGTACAGGCACAATAGACACAGTGATGCCACAGTACAGAGATGAACAGGGGTCTCTCAGTACAGGTATAATAGACATAGTGATGTCACAGTCAAGAAATAATAGACACAGTGATGTCACAGTAAAGGGATAATAGACACAGTACAGGGATTAAAAATGATGTCACAGTACAGGAATAATAGACCCACTGATGTCCCAGTGCAGGGATAATAAACACAGTGATGTCACACTTCAGGGATAATAAACACAGTGATGTCACAGTACTGGGATAATAGATATAGTGGTGTCATAGTGCAGGGATAATAGATATAGTGGTGTCATAGTGCAGGGATAATAGTCGCAGTGTTGTCACAGTTCAGGAATAATAGACGCAGTGATGTCACAGTCCAGGGATAATAGTCACAGTGATGTCACAGTGCAGTGAAATAAACACAGTGATGCCACACCCCTTTAATAATTAACAACACATGTACACTTAAAAACACATTACATCATTATGCGTACATGCATAAAATGTAGTGCTACAACCTGGGCTGCTCTATCCATCCAGACCGCCATCATCGTAAATTCAGCAGCATCCTCAGCTGCTATCACACAGGAGCAAAGAGTATGCAGACTGCGCATGCGTCAGAGTCAAATCTCATGATAGTCACCGCGTCAAGTGCTCCAACCACTACTGCGTGCGCAAAGCCCAATGGAGGCCGACCTGGCAAAGAATAATACACATGACATTATGCAGCATTAGCCCATTATGTATATAGACATGATGTCACCTCATTAACCCCAGTTATACACAGGAATTGCCTCAGTATCATACATGAGACAGCATGGTAAATAAAGTGTAAAACAAAGAGACAAGTCCCGATTGTGAGTATGTATACATGTACTAAAAGAACCCCAAAGTTATGGCTACGCACTCAGTAAGGGGCCTACCTATGTTTTTGAACTGGCAAGGGTTAAAGGGGTTGTGCCGCGCCGAAACGAGTTTTTTTTTTTTTCAACAGCCCCCCCGTTCGGCGCGAGACAAACCCGATGCAGGGGTTAAAAAAGAAAACCGGACAGTGCTTACCTGAATCCCCGCGCTCCGGTGAATTCTTACTTACCTGGTGAAGATGGCCGCCGGGATCTTCTCCCTCAGTGGACCGCAGGGCTTCTGTGCGGTCCATTGCCGATTCCAGCCTCCTGATTGGCTGGAATCGGCACGTGATGGGGCGGAGCTACCAGGAGCCGCTCTCCGGCACGAGCGGCCCCATTCAGAAAAGAAGAAGACCGGACTGCGCAAGCGCGTCTAATCCGGCGATTAGACGCTGAAAATTAGACGGCACCATGGAGACGAGGACGCTAGCAACGGAACAGGTAAGTGAATAACTTCTGATAACTTCTGTATGGCTCATAATTAATGCACAATGTACATTACAAAGTGCATTAATATGGCCATACAGAAGTGTATAACCCCACTTGCTTTTGCGGGACAACCCCTTTAAGTGTATATGGAAATCATATTATAATGACTAGATAAGCCATACATCTACCAAGTCCAAAATACACCTGGTCCCATACTTTCCTGCAGAAACAAGACCTCCTATTAAATCTGACACGACCGTGCCCATCTTTACCCTGTTACAAATTCAGTACATAAACCCCTAACCGTATATCTCCTCATCAAAGTATCCAACGATATTCTATCTCAAGCTTCACCCCTGGTGACATCATTGCACGTCCTACAACATATAGAAAAAACAGAGCCTGACTGATGAAAGAACAAAACAGTCAGGGCTCTTGAAAAGAGGAGGACAAAAATAACAAAATGAGAATACAACTAAGCCATTATTATCTCAGCCACAACTCAGCAGTCCTGACAGAAGACACCGATCTATCACCACTACATAGATCCCGTGAGCTAAAGGACCTGTGGTGACATCACTGCTGTGGGATGAGCCAAGCTGTGTTTGTATTGTGTGGGAATCAAGATGGATGTAGTAGAGCTGTGTGTGATGTGTGGAGATCATAATGGATGTACCATGTAGCACAGCTACTCTGGTACTATAATTTCCTACAGGAATAATAGACACCATGATGTCACCGTACAAGGATGAAAAGTGATGTCACAGTACAACAATAAAAGACAGTGATGTCACAGTGCAGGGATAATAGTGATGTCACAGTACAGGAATAATAGACGCAAGGATGTCACAGTGAAGGAATAATAGACACTAGGATGTCACACTGCAGGGATAACAGACACAGTAATGTCCCAGTACAGTTATAATAGATACAGTAATGTCACAGTACATGGGATGAACAGTGATGTAGCTATGCACAGATAATAGACACATTAATGCCACAGTACAAAAATAATAGACACAGTCATGTTACAGTGCAGGAATAAAAGACACAGTGATGTCACAGTACAGGGATAATAGATACTGTTATGTTACAATACAGGGATGGACAGTGATGTCACAGTGCAGGAATAATAGACAGAGTAATGTAACAATACAGGGATGAACAGTGATGCCACAGTGCCGGAATAATAGACACAGCAATGTTACAGTAAAGTGATAATAGACACAGTGATGTCACAGTAAGTACAGGGATAAACAATGATGTCACAGTACAGGGATAATAGACACAGTGATGTCACAGTACAGGAAAAGCAGACAATGATGTCACAGTACAGGGATAATAATCTTTATTTGTATAGCGCCAACTTATTCTGCAGCGCTTAATGATAAACTATGATTTCACAGTACAGGAATAATAGACCCAGTGATGTAACCAGATAGAAATTATAAATACAGTGATAAGAAAGTGCAGGGATAATAAACAGCATAGTACAGGGATAATAGACACAGTGATGTCACATTACAGGGATAAACAATGCAGAGATAATAGGCACAGTGATGTCAAAGTGCAAGGATAGACATAATAATGTCACAGCACAGGGATGAACACTGATGTCACAGTATAGGGATGAACAGTGATGTCACAGTGCAGGAATAACAGACAGTGATTTTGCAGTATAGGCATGAACAATGATGTCACAGTGCAAGAAAAATACATACAGTGATGACATAGTGCAGGAATAATAGATACAGTGATGTCACAGTACAGGGATAATGAATAGACACAGTGATGTCACAAAACAAGATTAAGAGACACAGTGATGTCACAGTACAGTGATAATAGACACAGTGATATCACAGAACCTTGAGACTTGAATTCATTCACGTTAGCTGTGTGTTCCCTCACCATCTCTGTGCTTATAGATAGCCTGCATTCCTTTATTACCGCCATAGGGAAGACCAGTTGATGTTCCATCTATTTTCTGAGAGAAAACAGATACAAAATAGGAATTTAAAAGTTTGGCCTTCTGAACATCATTCTTAACCAATTAACTATTTTCATCTTGTAAGCATCGAATAGCATCTTTGACTTTTCTTTTGCTTCTGACATACCCCCAAAATACTTTTATTGCTTTTGGCCTCTGTTGCAAGCCTCAATTCATTATTAGTAGAGATGAGCGAGTGTACTCGGATAAGCACTACTCGCTCGAGTAATTGGCTTTATCCGAGTATCGCTGTGCTCGCGTCTAAAGATTCGGGTGCCGGCACGGAGCGGGGAGCTGCAGGGGAGAGCGGGGAGGAACGGAGGTAAGATCTTTCTCTCCTTCTCTCCCGCCCGCTCTCCCCTGCTCCCCGCTGCGACTCACCTGTCAGCCGCAGCGGCACCCGAATCTTTAGACCCGAGCACAGCGATACTCGGATAAAGCCAATTACTCGAGTGAGTAGTGCTTATCCGAGTATGCTCGCTCATCTCTAATTATTAGCTTTACTGACACTTGCCCTACAGTTTCTGCAGATCGCATTATATTCTTCTTTAGATATTCCCCCCTCTTTCCTTTTGATAAACATATTTTTCTTCTTTTTTAACATGTGAGCAAGTTCTGTGTTTATCCATCCTTGTTTCTTTAAATGCTTCCAATTCTTCCTTCTTTTAGGGATTGTTAACGATTGTGCTTTGAGAATCTCATTTCACAATATTTCCCAAACGTCTTGGACATTTCTGTCCTTAAAAACATCCAGCCATTAGATTCTTCCTACCATCTTTGAATTAATTGAAATCTGCCTTTCTAAAATCCAACCTTAGGCCTCCTTCCCACGAGCGTGACGGGGTCCGCCGCGTAATATTACGCAGTGAAGCCCGTCACGGCGCCCCCCAGAGCCCCTATACTTACCTGCGGGAGATAGCGTGAAATCGCTTCCCCGCCCACCGCCGCCGCGTCACCGCCCGTCACCGCCCACCACCGCCATGTCACGTGCCGCGGCCGGCCGTGTCACGTGCCGCGGCCGGCCGCGTCATATGGCGTCATATGACGCGCGGCGGTGGGCGGGATAGCGTGAACGGACGGCTTCCATTGACTGCAATGGAAGCCGTCAGTGCGTACAGCCCGTCCTCACCCGCAGAAAATAGAGCATGCTGCGGGTGAGGACGGGAGAAATCGCGGTGCGTAATTCCGCGCTGGAATTACGCATCGTGAGCATTGTGCTATTAGGTTCAATAGAACCTAATAGCTGCGGGCAACGCAGCGGATTTTCGCCACGAATTACGCGGCGGAAATCCGTTCGTGGGAAGGAGGCCTTAAGGTCTGAGTTTTCTCAGGTCTTCCTCCCCTTTTTATCCGAAATTCAAGGATCACATGATCACCGCCTCCTAAGGTCTCAGCCACTCTTACTTCCTCAACCATTTCCTCCCTGTTGGTAAGAATTAGGTCCAAGATGGCAGATCCCCTTGTTTTCTTTTCTACCTTTTGGAAGATAAAGTTGTCAGCAAGAGCGGATAAGAATTTGTTGGATCCATTACTTTTACCTGAGAGAGATTCCAAACAAATGTCTGGATAGTTAAAATCTCCCATAATCACTGTGTCATATTTTTGGCCATCTGATGTAGAAAGAGTTCATCAATATCGCCTGCTTGTCCAGGTGGCCTATAGTAAATGCCTACAAAAGTGTCCTTTCTGTTGTTCTCTTCTTGTATTCTTACCCAAACAGTGATAAAAATGTGTTTTCACAGTGCAGGAATAATAGACACAGCGATGTCAGAGTACAGGAATGAAGAGTGATGCCACAGTCCACAGATAATAGACACAGTGATGCCACAGTACAGGGATGAACAGTGATGTCACAGTACAGGGATAATAGACACAGCGATGTCAGAGTACAGGGATGAAGAGTGATGCCACAGTCCACAGATAATAGACACAGTAATGTCACATTACAGGGATAATAGACACAGTGATGTCACAGTCCACGGATAATAGACAGAGTGATGTCACATTACAGGGATAATAGACACAGTGATGTCACAATAGAGGGGTTAAAAAAGTGATGTCACAGTGCAGGGATAAAAGGCACAGTGATGTCACAGTACAGGGATGAATAGTGATGTCACAGTGCAGGAATAAAAGACACAGTTATGTCATAGTACAGGAATAATAGACACAGTGAAGTCACGGTACATGGATAAACAATGATGTCACAGTACAGGAATAATAGACACAGTAATGTCACATTACAGGGATAATAGACACAGTGATGTCATAGTCCACGGATGATAGACACAGTGATGTCACATTGCAGGGATAGACATAGTGATGTCACAGTATAGGGATAAATAGTGATGTCACAGTGCAGGGATAACAGACTCAGTGATGTCACAGTACAGGGATGAATAGTGATGTCACAGTGCAGGAATAATACACACAGTTATGTCATAGTACAGGAATAATAGACACAGTGATGTCACAGTACAGGGATAAACAATGATGTCATAGTGCAGGAATAATAGACACAGTGATGTCATAGTACAGGAATAATAGACACAGTGATGTCACAGTACTGGGATAATAAGACACAATGATGTTACAGTTCAGGAATAATAGACCCAGTGATGTCACAGTTCACGGATAATAGACAGAGTGATGTCACATTACAGGGATAATAGTCACAGTGATGTCACAGTACAGGGATGAACGGTGATGTCAAAGTCCAGGGATAATAGACACAGTGATGCCAAACAACAGGCATCAACAGTGATTTCCCAGTACAGGTATAATAGACACAGTGATGTCACAGTACAGGGTTAAATAGTGATGTCATAGTCTCGGGATAATAGACACAGTGATGTCACAGTACAGGGATAAGTAAAAAAGTTTAGCACCATGTTAGCCAGTAGAACAAAATTTGATTGTTCTCAGCAAGAGAAGCCAAGTAATCTTGTAGATATCATACCTTTTAATAGCTAACAAAAATAGATTATGTTAATGCGAGCTTTTGGGATTAATCTGTTTTGGGGTGCAAATCCTTATTTTCATGTGCACTACAGAATAAAAACTTTCCTTAAAATGACATATTTGCAAATATATAAAAATTTTAACCCTGTGTAGGTTTGGAAGCTCGCATTAACATCATGTATTTTGTTAGCCATTAAAAGGTATGTATAAGATTATGTGTTTTCTTTTGCTGGGAGCAATCACATTTTACAGTACAGTGAAGAACAGTGATGTCACAGTACAATACTAAAAGACACAGTGATGTCACAGTACAGGGATAATAGACACAGTTATGTTACAATACAGGGATGAACAGTGATGTCACAGTGCAGGAATAATAGACACAGTGATGTCACAGTACAGGGATGAACAGTGATGTCACAGTGCAGGAATAATAGACACAGTGATGTCACAGTACAGGGATAATAGACACAGTGATGTCATAGTTATGGGATAATCGACAATGATGTCACGGTATAAGGCCTTGTTCACACAAGAGATCCAAGTCCATTTCCACTGTAACTTTGACACTTGAACCCCTCAGTGACCACCCATATGTGTTTTCACGTCCTGGATGTCTAGGCTTTATTCTAAAGAGCCTTAAAAATATGTCGGCCCTGTAGAAAAAAGCTGCGGGGTCGGGAGTGTGACAGCTCCCTGCAATTGACTACCGGAGGTAGCCGACAGCTTGGAGCTGTCACCTGTGGCCGCTATGTGTGGTCCCTGGTCACACGGTTAACGATGATCACATGAAAATGTGTCAGAAGCTTTGAAAAGTTATGATTTCATCTCCCCTCACCAATCTAATCAGCGATGTCCTTCAACTCGATCTTCAGTCCCAGGCCCCTCCGCTGATCTTTGTATGCACCTTTGTTTGTTCCATACTGTGGACCCCACAAGTGTCCCAGAAATGTAATAATGTAAAAAATGGGGGATGGTATTATTAATTGGTTTAGTAAAAAAAATGCTCCATCTGCTCGTATTGGTCCACTAGTGCTGTGCATGCAACCCCTATATTTGCAGCCGTTATGCTCCGACGCCGCTTTGAAAATCTAATGCATCTTCTCCATTTCTCCAAAAAGTCCCAAGTCCCCCAAAGAGATGACCCTGCTGACAACAGATTGTATAAACTGAGGCTACTAATCTCCCTGCTGAAACAATCCTTTTGAAATGTATATACCGGCGAGAAAAACCTGTTAGTTAACAAGTCCCTGATGAACTGCAAGGACGACTTTTCTTCTGGCAGTTAGAGATGAGCGAACGTACTCGTCCGAGCTTGATACTCTTTCGAGTATTAGCGTGTTCGAGATGCTCGTTACTCGTAACGAGCACCACGCGATGTTCGGGTTACTTTCACTTTCATTTCTGAGACGTTAGCGTGCTTTTCTGGCCAATTGAAAGACAGGGAAGGCATTACAACTTCCCCCTGCGACGTTCAAGCCCTATACCACCCCCCTGCAGTGAGTGGCTGGCGAGATCAGGTGTCACCCGAGTATAAAAATCGGCCCCTCCAGCGGCTCGCCTCAGATGCGTTGTGACATAGCTGAGGGACAGTGCTATCGTGTTGGAGCTGCTGTATGGAGAGTGTTAGGAGTTAGTGTAGGCTTCAAGAACCCCAACGGTCCTTCTTAGGGCCACATCTAACCGTGTGCAGTAGTGTGGAGGCTGCTTTTTGCAGTGTTGCACATTTTTTTTTTTTTGGTATATCGGCCGTGCAGAGCATTGCGCCCTGCAGTAATACTACAGGGACAGAAGTGGCGGTTAGGCAGGGAGAGTGTTAGGAGTGATTGTAGGCTTCAAGAACCCCAACGGTCCTTCTTAGGGCCACATCTAACCGTGTGCAGTACTGTGGAGGCTGCTTTTTGCAGTGTTGCACTTTTTTTTTTTTTGGGTATATCGGCCGTGCAGAGCATTGCACCCTGCAGTAATACTACAGGGACAGAATTGTGTAGGCAGGGCCTGAAGACATATATTATTGATTGAATATACGCAGTTGCCCTTTTCAAAAAAATATTGGGCAAAAAATCTATTTGGCCTGCCTGTCACTCTGCTCAGTGTTCTGGGTCCGTGTGTGCTGGGGGTAGTAGTTCTACAAATAAATACGCAGGCAGCTAAGTGTTACAGCGGGCGTGCGCCAAATTATTTCCTGGCGTTCCGTAAGCGAATTCAGCCTCCAACCACAGGCCAATAAGCGGCACATTTAATTACAGCGTTCTGTTTCTGCATTACTGGTAATACAGAATGCAGAGGGGTATGGGTAGGCCTAGAGGACGTGGGCGCGGCCGAGGACGCGGAGGCCCTAGTCCGGGTGTGGGCACAAGCCGAGCTCCTGATCCTGGTGTATCGCAGCCGACTGCTGCGAAATTAGGAGAGAGGCACATTTCTGGCATCCCCACATTCATAGCACATTTAATGGGTCCACGCGGTAGACCTTTATTAGAAAATGAGCAGTGTGAGCAGGTCCTGTCGTGGATGGCAGAAAGTGCTTCCAGCAACCTATCGTCCACCCACAGTTCTGCGCCGTCCACTGCTGCAACTCAGAATCCTCTGGCTGCTGCTCCTCCTTCCTCCCAGCCTCCTCACTCCATGAAAATGAGACATTCTGAGGAGCGGGCAGACTCCCAGGAACTGTTCTCGGGCCCCTGCTCAGATTGGGCAGCAGTGGTTCCTCTCCCACCAGAGGAGTTTATCGTGACTGATGCCCAACCATTGGAAAGTTCCCGGGGTCCAGGGGATGAGGCTGGGGACTTCTGGCAACTGTCTCAAGACCTTTCAGTGGGTGAGGAGGCCGATGACGATGAGACACAGTTGTCTATCAGTGAGGTAGTAGTAAGGGCATTAAGTCCGAGGGAGGAGCGCACTGAGGATTCTGAGGAAGAGCAGCAGGACAATGAGGTGACTGACCCCACCTGGTTTGCTACGCCTACTGAGGACAGGTCTTCAGAGGGGGAGGTAAGGGCAGCAGCAGGGCAGGTTGCAAGAGGCAGTGCGGTGGCCAGGGGTAGAGGCAGGGCCAGACCGAATTATCCACCAACTGTTTCCCAAAGCGCCCCCTCGCGCCATGCCACCCTGCAGAGGCCGAGGTGCTCAAAGGTCTGGCAGTTTTTCACTGAGAGTGCAGACAACCGACGAACAGTGGTGTGCAACCTTTGTCGCGCCAAGATCAGCCGGGGAGCCACCACCACCAGCCTCACCACCACCAGCATGCGCAGACATATGATGGCCAAGCACCCCACAAGGTGGGTCGAAGGCTGTTCACCGCCTCCGGTTTGCACCACTGCCTCTCCCCCTGTGCCCCAACCTGCCACTGAGATCCAACCCCGCTCTGAGGACACAGGCACTACCGTCTCCTGGCCTGCACCCACACCCTCATCTCCGCTGTCCTCGGCCCCATCCACCAATGTCTCTCAGCGCACCGTCCAGCCGTCGCAAGCGCAAGTGTTTGAGCGCAAGCACAAGCACGCCGCCACGCACCCGCACGCTCAAGCATTAAACGTGCACGTAGCCAAATTTATCAGCCTGGAGATGCTGCCATATAGGGTTGTGGAAACGGAGTCCTTCAAAAGTATGATGGTGGCGGCGGCCCCGCGCTACTCAGTTCCCAGTCGCCACTATTTTTCCCGATGTGCCGTCCCAGCCCTGCACGACCACGTCTCCCGCAACATTGTACGCGCCCTCACCAACACGGTTACTGGCAAGGTCCACTTAACAATAGACACGTGGACAAGCACAGGCGGGCAGGGCCACTATATCTCCCTGACGGCACATTGGGTGAATTTAGTGGAGGCTGGGACAGAGTCAGAGCCTGGGACCGCTCACGTCCTACCCACCCCAGAATTGCGGGCCCCAGCTCGGTGGTGGTATCTGCGGCGGTGTATGCTTCCTCCACTAAACCACCCTCCTCCTCCTCCTCCAACGCAACCTCTGTCTCGCAATCAAGGTGTGTCAGCAGCAGCAGCACGACGCCAGCAGTCAGTGTCGCGCGTCGTGGCAGCACAGCGGTGGGCAAGCGTTAGCAGGCCGTGCTGAAACTACTCAGCTTAGGAGATAAGAGGCACACGGCCCACGAACTGCTGCAGGGTCTGACAGAGCAGACCGACCGCTGGCTTGCGCCGCTGAGCCTCCAACCGGGCATGGTCGTGTGTGACAACGGTCGTAACCTGGTGGCGGCTCTGCAGCTCGGCAGCCTCACGCACGTGCCATGCCTGGCCCACGTCTTTAATTTGGTGGTTCAGCGCTTTCTGAAAAGCTACCCACGCTTGTCAGACCTGCTCGGAAAGGTGCGCCGCCTCTGCGCACATTTCCGCAAGTCCCACACGGACGCTGCCACCCTGCGCACCCTGCAACATCGGTTTAATCTGCCAGTGCACCGACTGCTGAGCGACGTGCCCACACGGTGGAACTCTACGCTCCACATGTTGGCCAGGCTCTATGAGCAGCGTAGAGCTATAGTGGAATACCAACTCCAACATGGGCGGCGCAGTGGGAGTCAGCCTCCTCAATTATTTTCCGAAGAGTGGGCCTGGTTGGCAGACATCTGCCAGGTCCTTGGAAAGTTTGAGGAGTCTACCCAGGTGGTGAGCGGCGATGCTGCAATCATTAGTGTCACCATTCCTCTGCTATGCCTCTTGAGAAGTTCCCTGCAAAGCATAAAGGCAGACGCTTTGCGCTCGGAAACAGAGCAGGGGGAAGACAGTATGTCGCTGGATAGTCAGAGCACCCTCCTGTCTATATCTCAGCGCGGTAAGGAGGAGGAGGAGGAGGAAGATGAGGAGGAGGGGGAAGAGACAGCTTGACCCACTGGTGAGGGTACACATGCTGCTGGCCTGTCATCCTTTCAGCGTGTATGGCCTGAGGAGGAGGAGGAGGATCCTGAAAGTGATCTTCCTAGTGAGGACAGTCATGTGTTGCGTACAGGTACCCTGGCACACATGGCTGACTTCATGTTAGGATGCCTTTCTCGTGACCCTCGCGTTACACGCATTCTGGCCACTACGGATTACTGGGTGTACACACTGCTCGACCCACGGTATAAGGAGAACCTTTCCACTCTCATACCCGAAGAGGAAAGGGGTTCGAGAGTGTTGCTATACCACAGGACCCTGGCGGACAAACTGATGGTAACATTCCCATACGACAGCGCTAGTGGCCGAAGGCGCAGTTCCGAGGGCCAGGTAGCAGGGGAGGCTCGGAGATCAGGCAGCATGTACAGCACAGGCAGGGCAACACTCTTTAAGGCCCTTGACTGCTTTATGGCTCCCCAGCAAGACTGTGTCACCGCTCCCCAGTCACGGCTGAGTCGGCGGGAGCACTGTAAAAGGATGGTGAGGGAGTACGTAGCCGATCGCACGACCGTCCTCCGTGACGCCTCTGCCCCCTACAACTACTGGGTGTCGAAGCTGGACACGTGGCCTGAACTCGCGCTGTATGCCCTGGAGGTGCTTGCTTGTCCTGCGGCTAGCGTCTTGTCAGAGAGGGTGTTTAGTGCGGCTGGGGGAATCATCACAGATAAGCGTACCCACCTGTCAACCGACAGTGCCGACAGGCTTACACTCATCAAGATGAACAAAGCCTGGATTTCCCCAGACTTCTCTTCTCCACCAGCGGACAGCAGCGATACCTAAGCAATACGTAGGCTGCACCCGCGGATGGAAGTATCGTTCTGTATCCCCATCAAAAACGGGGACCTTTTCGCTTCATCAATGTGTATAATATTCCTCCTCCTCCTCCTGAAACCTCACATAATCACGCCGAACGGGCAATTTTTCTTAGGCCCACAAGGCTCAGTCATATAATTTTTCTAAACAATTTTTATACGTTTCAATTAAAGCGTTGAAACTTTCACCTGAACCAATTTTTATTTTAACTGGGCTACCTCCTGGCCTAGTTACCAATTAAGCCACATTAACCAAAGCGATTAATGGGTTTCACCTGCCCTCTTGGTTGGGCATGGGCAATTTTTCTGAGGTACATTAGTACTGTTGATACAGCAATTTTTGGGGGCCCTCACCTACAGTGTAATCAAATAAATTTTTAGCCCACCTGCATTACAGCTGACGTTACATCAGCTGTGTTGGGCACTGCAATGGGATGTATTTATGTACCGCCGGTGGCTTCCTGGCACCCACCCATGCTGTGGGTCCACAGGGAGTTGTAAATGCATCTGTTTCCACTTCTAAAGAACCCCAGTCTGACTGGGGCATGCAGTGTGGGCCGAAGCCCACCTGCATTAAACATGACATTATTACCTCAGCTGTGATGGGCAATGCAATGGGATATTTTTATGTACCGCCGGTGGGTTCCAGGGAGCCACCCATGCTGTGGATCCACAGGGAGTTGTAAATGCATCTGTGTCCACTTCTAAAGAACCCCAGTCTGACTGGGGTATGCAGTGTGGGCCGAAGCCCACCTGCATTAAACATGACATTACTACCTCAGCTGTGATGGGCAATGCAATGGGATATTTTTATGTACCGCCGGTGGCTTCCTGGCACCCACCCATGCTGTGGGTCCACAGGGAGTTGTAACTGCATGTGTCCACTTCTAAAGAACCCCAGTCTGACTGGGGTATGCAGTGTGGGCCGAAGCCCACCTGCATTAAGCACGACATTACATCAGCTGTGATGGGCACTGCAATGGGATATATTTATGTACCGCCGGTGGGTTCCAGGGAGCCACCCATGCTGTGGGTGCACACGGAATTCCCATTGCGGAGTTGTACCTGCCTGTGACTATATATAAAAAAACGCGGTCTGACTGGGGCATGCAGACACCTTGACAGAATGAATAGTGTGTGGCACATAGGTTCCCCATTGCTATGCCCACGTGTGCAGCTCCAGATGGAGGTGGCACAGGATTGGATTTCTCATTGCTTCTGTACAGCATTGTGGGCTATCGCCCAGCCCCTTTTAAAGAGGGTCGCTGCCTAGCCGTGCCAACCCTCTGCAGTGTGTGCCTGCTTTTCCTGTGGCAGACGCACTTATAAATAGACATGAGGGTGGCGTGGCATGAGGGCAGCTGAAGGCTGGGCAGGGACAGTTTGGTGTGCGCTGTGGACACTGGGTCGTGGGGTGGGGGGGGGGGGTTGGCAGCATGTAACCCAGGAGAAGTGGCAGCGGAGTGTCATGCAGGCAGTGATTGTGCTTTGTTGGAGGTAGTGTGGTGCTTAGCTAAGGTATGCATTGCTAATGAGGGCTTTTCAGATGTAAAAGTTGTTGGGGGGGGGCCCACTCTTGCTGCTATTGTGGCTTAATAGTGGGACCTGGGAACTTCATATGCAGCCCAACATGTAGCCCCTCGCCTGCCCTATCCGTTTCTGTGTCGTTCCCATCACTTTCTTGAATTTCCCAGATTTTCACAAATGAAAACCTTAGCGAGCATCAGCGATATACAAAAATGCTCGAGTCTCCCATTGACTTCAATGGGGTTCGTTACTCGAAACGAACCCTCGAGCATCGCGAAAATTTCGTCTCGAGTAACGAGCACCCGAGCATTTTGGTGCTCGCTCATCTCTACTGGCAGTCCATCCTATCCAAACACATAGGTATGGTATATAAGGAGTGAGATAGCACTACAGGCTATACCTGTGATTTCTTCATATATGAAGGCAGGTACCGTCACCTTAAACCTCCAGATTAGGGGCTGCAAATCCTTATTTTCATGTGCACTATAGAATAAAAACTTTTAAAATGACATATTTGCAAATATTTGAAAATTGCATTAACTCCTGAAAAAAAAACTGTGGGGTCAAAATGACATACCTCAATGAATACATTAAGGGGTATATTTTTTAAATGGGGTAGTTTGTGGGGGTATCTATCAGTCTGACACTGTCAATCAGGCTATGAACCTTTGCAATCTCGGCTTGGTATAGGAAAACAAATTGTTCCTCAAAATTTTAACAATTAATGTTAAATTTGTACGTCTCCTAAATTGCTAAAAAAAAAAAAAATAAAGTTTTTCAAATGTGCTTCCAGAATAAAGCAAACAGATCAAAATATATATTTCATCAAAACTTTGTACTGTGTTTGCACATATTTCACATATTGCACTTGAAAATGTTCCCAATTTTGGCGCTTTTAATAAATATCCACAAATTTTATCGGTTTATTGTTTACAAACTAAATTAAATACAATATGTGGCGAAAAAACAATGTTAGAATCACTTAGATATGCAAAACCTTTACAGAGATATTCTATGTTAAAGTGAGACATGTCAGATTTCCAAAATTTGTTCTGGTCATTAAGACGCAAATAGGCTTGGTCACTAAGGCTGCCTGTCCACGGGAGCAGGAGCTGGCAGACGGATCTCCGCCGGATCTGACAGGCTAACCGCGGAGGACAGCAGAGAATCGCGGCAAATCGCAGCATCCTGCGATTTGCGGGACGCGAGCGGAGAATCGCAATAATTCAGGACAGGAGGAAGCGTTCTCCAGAGCAGATTATCGTCGCGGGGAACGCAATGAAAACCCGCCCGTGGACAGGCAGCCTAAGGGGTTAATTTGCGACAAACTTCAGAGGCTAAGCTTCGGAGTACTTTATAGATTTTATTGTGGATCCCCATGCAGATTTAGACCCAGTCAATGGGGCAAACCCACATTTGTCCGCCTAATGCAGTTTTTGTATGAAGACTGGATCAGTTATTGAAAGGTCAATTTTTTCCCACGACATGAATTTAAAAATCCAATGATGACATTCAATAAATGTCTGTGATTGGCTAATCGAGCACCGCTCTCATTGGCTGACGCAACGCTCGATTAACCAATCAAAGCATTAGCTTGCTGAAGGCAGGGTATTCAAGCCCCGCTACCAGGAAGAACTGCTCTGTCGGCGTGGAGCAGGACCGGCAGCCTGCAGCTGCATCACAGTCCAGCACTAGGGACCTGAACTCCGGCTGATAGGTGAGTATTGTTTTTTTTTTTACATGTAGAGTATCTAGGACTTATTATTGGGGTATGGCTTATTATTGGGAAAACACGGTAGGTAGATAGATAGATAGATAGATAGATAGATAGATAGATAGATAGATAGATAGATAGATAGATAGATAGATAGATAGATAGATAGATACGGGTATGAGATAGATATGAGAGATAGATAGATAGAAAAGAGATAAGCTCCATTTAGACGGGACGGGTGTCGGGCAAACGATACCCGACACTCGTCCCTGCATATACTAGCTCCCGTGCCCCTGCACAGGATAATGAAGAGGGTGGGACAGCGCCTTGGGGTAAAAAACATAAATTGTCCAAGTCCAATAAGGGTAGTGCTGAGAAAGTCCAAGTCTAAACTATATGTAATCCAATCAGTGGAGAGCTGCCGCAATAGGGAAAAATAAGCCCTCCATCAACAAGTGATGGAGGTAAAGGAGTCACATAAATTGCAAACTAAGCTGCGCTAGAAACATACAGAATGAGGGAGTACACACTTAAGAGAGGGGAGCAGGTATCCAGATAACTGGGCAACAATTCTCCCCTTTTTCAAGTCCATCGTTTATGCTGCATAAACGATAAACAATCAGCTGATCGCTCCTCGTTCAGTTTAAATAGCGGCCGTTCAGTATTGAACGGCCGCTGTGTTATGTCAATGGAGAGAGTGGGAGAGTGAAAGGAGAAAAATCTCCTGCTGCCTCCCCGCTGAGAACCAATGATACTAGCTCCCGTGCAGGGGCACAGGAGCTAGTATGTGCAGGGACGAGTGCCGGACACTCGTCCCGTCTAAATAGGCCTATAGATAGGAGTGAGAGAGATAATTATGAGATAAATAGAAAGATAGATATGAGAGAAATAGGTATTAGATAGATATGATAGATAGATAGATAGATAGATAGATAGATAGATAGATAGATAGATAGATAGATAGATAGATAGATAGATAGATATGAGCGATAGATAGATAGATAGATAGATAGATAGATAGATAGATAGATAGATAGATAGATAGATAGATAGATAGATAGATAGATAGATCGATCGATCATAGGCGTACCGGCAGGGGGGCCCCCCTCCAACATATACTGCTTTACTTTCACTTCGCGCTGTCGGCCGTCGCTTGCTAAATTAGTGCGATCCGGCCGGCCGACAGCATGAGCCAGAGAGTAGAGTAGGAGAAGGGAGGGGGAGTATGTGAAGAGAAGACAGGGGAAGAGGAGGGGGGAGGGGAAAGAGCAGAGAGGACACAGAAGCAGACTCACCGCACGCGGGCACAGCACAGCAAGGCATCGAGTGGAGCAGGAATGATGTCATCTCCCTGCTGCTTCAGTCCTGCCGACACTGTGTACAGCTGCTCTCCTCAGCAGAGAGGTAGTCCGGGCACCATCTATCTATATCTATCTATCTATCTCCTATCTATCTATCTATCTATCCCATCTATCCATCTATCTATCTATTTCTCATATCTATCTATCTATCTATCTCTCTCATATCCATCTATCTATCTATCTATCTATCTCATATCTATCTATCTATCCCATATATCTATCTATCTCATATCTATCTATATATCTATCTCATATCCATCTATCTATCTATCCCACCTATCTATCTATCTATCTATCTATCTATCTATCTCATATCTATCTATCTCATATCTTTCTATCTCATATCTATCTATCTTATCTATCTATCTATCTATCTCCTATCTATCTATCTATCCCATATATCTATCTATCTATCTATCTCATATCTATCTATCTCATATCTTTCTATCTCATATCTATCTATCTTATCTATCTATCTATCTCCTATCTATCTATCTATCCCATATATCTATCTATCTATCTATCTATCTCTCTCATATCTATCTATTTATCTATCTCTCTTTCTCTCCTATCTATCTCTGAATCTCTCTCATATCTATGTATCTATCTATCTATCTCTCCTAGGCCTCATGCCCACTTACACGCACGGATTTCACTGCTGAATCCCGCAGTGAAATCTGTACATGCCCGCGGACATGGAGAGGGAAAATACATTATACTTACCTCTCTGGACGCTGCGGGGCTCCCCTCTGTGCAGGCCTGATCTTCTTTCTTCCGGTCAGCGGGCGTGCTCGGCACGCCGGCAGCGTGCCGTGTGCATGTGCACCAATATTTTAAAAAATCTCCTGTTCTCCCACGTATCCACAGCACAAAAACAGCTGCGGCTGTGCCGCAGATACGAACAGCTTCCATAGGCTTCAATGGAAGCCGCGGGAGCCGTCCGTGTGGCAGATCCGCAGGAAAATAGAGCATGCTGCGATTTCTTCCTGTGCGTGTTACCCGCACTCTGGGAAGGAATCCCATCTGCATGCTTTTAGCAGCCCTACTGATGCTAATGCCTCCCTATGGGCAGCAAGACAATCTAAGGTGAAAACAATGGTCGAAGAATGGAGTCCGGAGCACATGCATCCAGTAGGTATCTGAAAGACAAATAAGGGGTGATTAAAAACAAATACCGAAGGTGAGGTTACATATACACGTCAGAATTGCGCTTTTTTTGGTCACCCCGTCTCCAAGAAAAACTGTAAAAAGAGCGATTAAAAAGTCATATGTATTCCAAAATGGTACCAATGGAAACTACAGGCCGTCCCAACAAAATATGAGCGCCAGCACAACTGTGCTGATGGAAAAATAAAAATGTTACGGCTGTCAAAAAACGGTGGTAGAAAATAATTGTATTTTTTCCAGACATATTTTATTAGTATAGCATAAAAAAACTCTAGAAGTGTTGTATCATAGTAATCGTACCAACCCATAACATAAAGTTAAGTCATTTTTGCTGCAGTGTGTACGCCGTAGAAACAAGACCCACCCCAAGGTGGCGGAATTGAGTTTTATTTCCACTTCACTCCACTTAGGGCTCCTTCACACGGGCGGGGGCGAGATCAGGCTGTGAGTCACGCACTTTCCACCGTTTGAAAGCCCCATGGATGCTCGGCGTTTTCACTACTGCGAGTTCTCCCATTGCTCTCCCATGGACGATCTCACAGCTAGATAGGACATGCTGCGGTCTGTCTGCCACATCGCATTGAATGGGGTTCATATTTTCTCGCCAGTGTGAAGGCTGCCTTAGAATTGTTTAAAGTTTTTCAGTACATTATATGATACATTAAATAGCACCACTGAAAAATACAACTCGTCCCGCAAAAAACAAGCCCTCAAACAGCGACGGTGATGGATAAATAAGTGAGGGCAGCAGCGCCGGCCCCACTGAAAACAGTGGGAGAACATTTTGATCCCAGCCGCAGCGGAGATGAAGGGAACCCCGCAGGGTTGCGAGGCTGTCTCCATGTGAAGACTCCTCGCATTCAGGGGTTTCCAGAAGGATTGCGAGGGCGATATTGGACCATGAATCACAGGCGATATCGCCTTGGCCAGTGTGCAGGAGGCCTTAGGGTTTTTTAAAAGTGAGGAGGAAAAAAACGCAAATGAAAAAAAGGGCCGCGTCCTTAAGTGTTAATTAATGACCTTTGGGACCCCCATCCTCATGATCGATGGGGATCCCAGTGGTCAGGCTCCCGCCGTTCATACGGTTATCCCTTATCCCCAAACGTCTTTTGTTGGGACAAGTGCTTTAAGAGGTTAAAATCTGGCAGCTACACTTGTAGTGTAAGTTTGTCTCCATTCACTGACAAGCAAGGAGAAAGTTTGGAAATATTGACTCATTAGAAAGTAAAGTATAGTAAAAAGTATAACTGTAACTGGAATTGGCTTTGTGTGGCAGTGTAAAACACAGCGCATGCGCAACTGACTTCCCGGTCCTCCGTCATCAATTGAGACATGCGCAGTACGCCACGCTTTCTGCTCTTACGTCGCCATATCGAGTACTGGCAAAGAACTTCTAAAGGGAAAGCAACAATATTAACGATAATAACTGCGAATCACGTAACTACCGCAGGAATACACGCGAATGATGGCTTTATTCTGTATAATTCGCTTTGTTTCCGTCGCCGGAGGCAGACGTCACGTGACTTCCCTCGCGAGCGGCTCGGACACGTCAGCAACTCCCGCTGTACCACGTGACGCGGTCAACTCCCAGTTCACAGCAGCATGGCGTCCGTTCGGCTGGAGTGATGACGTTGCTCCTGCGCTAGGCCTGGGCGGAGCCGGGACGCCGCTGAGCGCCTCTCAGGTCGCTTCTGTCTTTCTCTAGTCGCTGACGTGCACGGGCGAGAAGGGGGCGCCATGAGCTCAGGCTGGCAGGAGGCCGCGGCCCAGCAGGCCGAGGAGGTGTCTGCCCGGCTGAGGCAGCTGCTAATCCAGGGGCTCGGGCTTCTCCGCTCTGAGCTGGGCCTGGAGCTAGGCCTTGAGCCCCAGCGATACCCGGCCTGGGTGTTCCTGGCGGTGCCAGTCTCTCTGGGGCTCTTCCTCCTCTTCCTGCTGCTGCACTGTGCCAGCAGCCGCAGCGCCCCCAGCAGCAAGCGAGTGGTTCAGCATGAGAAGGAGCAGCCAGCCAACCAGCTCCGCGCCCCGGTGCCCAACAAGGCGGTGAAGGTGGAGGAGCCCAAGAAGAGGAGCAAGAAGAAGGTGGCGGCGGACAAGGGCAAGGTGAGACGTGTGCCCGTGGAGCTGACCCTTTCACCCCTGACCTCTGGGAGGTTACACAGGGTCACGCCCCAAGTCATACTATCCCTGAGCAGGCCATGACAGCGGGCGCCAAGATTAGGGAGTTGTAATGAGTGCAATTATCGGAGCTGGCGGGACCTCATGCCTAGCCGAATAGGGGGGGAAAATCGCCAAAAATGGCACATTATGATGCACATCCGCAGCGCCCCCTTTAAACAGGACAGAGGTCTGCAGGTTTGGTGCTGTCAGCGAGTAAAATCCACGTGCGGCGGTCCCAGCGAGTTGCTGTGTAGATCATGTGAGGAAGGGACTTGTTGCTGCTTCGCACAGTCGGGCGGAAGTCGTACATGCGGGTGTTGTCATTGGCGAGTAAATCGCGTGCGCAGCAGAATCCGCGGCAAATGTGGCGCAGGCAGATTCCACAGGATAGGTGGTGTCATCAGAGGGGGTCTCACTGATGAGACCCCACTGATCCCTAGAAGGAGGTCCTGTGACCCCCCCCCCCCCCCCCCCCGTGATGGAGCAGCGGTCACACATGCATGGCGCCGCTGATCCATTCATTTGAATGGGGTTGTTGGACATATCACAGCGCTCGTCCGTCTCCGACTGTCCCATTGATGATGAGTGGAGCGGCACATGTGAGACCACCGCTGCACTCTGTTGGGCAAAGGAGGGCATGGAACCTTTGTGCTTGGGATCAGTGGGGGGCTCAGCACGGAGACCCCCAACGTTCAGTCTTTCCTAAGGCTGCCTGCAGACGAGCGGAAATCCCGCCGCGGGATTTCCCGCGGGATTTCCGCCGCTGAAAGTCTGCATAGGAGTGCATTACAATACGCACTCCTATGCAGACGGCCGCGGTTTGGCCGCGCGAAATCTCGCGCGGCAAACAAACCGCGGCATGTTCTAATTTCCTGCGGGGCACGCACTCACCTGGCCGCCGGCTCCGGTCTGCGCATGCGCCGGCTGCGCGGCAGCCGGCACATCAAAGAGCCGGGGCCGCCAGGCGCGGGTGAGTACGCGGTCGTCCCTGCAGGCTCTGGGGTCGGATCGTGCGGCGAGATTTCTCGCTGCCGGATCCGACCCGCTCGTCTGCAGGCGGCCTAACCTATGGTAGGTGAAAACTGTCACTTTTGGGACAACTCCCTTAAGACACTCTAGTCTAGCTCTGCGCTCTTAGACCGCTCTCTCACTTCCATGTGATTTCCGTTTATAAGGACAGTTTCATTGTCGCACCACAGACCACCAATGAGTTCCGTCCTCCTATAACAAGGGATGGTGGGGCACAATCTGCATGTGTGGGCACGGCCGTCCTGTAGCATCCTATACCCAGGGGGCGCTGCGAACAGTCCGATCACACTATGTTGTAGAAGAGGTGGCAGCGCTGAGATCGCAGAGCGCCTGTGCAGCCATGTGTCTGCCAAGAAGTGCAAGTTGTTAACTTCCTGTCAGCAACACAAAAAGGTTCCCCTTTGTAGTAGCGGGGCTTTCCAGGAGCGACGCCATCTATACTGCAGGGTATTGGCAGGGGTCTGCAACTTGGGACCCCCACGATCAACTGATTGACACTTCTGCCTTCTGTGGCAGCATGTAAAGCACTGTTCTGAGTAGCTTTACTTATAGGGGAACCAGTTGCATCCCCACAGATGCATAAATTAACTTCTGGTGCCATTAGGGGGCGTTACCGGGATCTGTGTCACATATTTTTCATACTCACCCGCTCCCACGATCCAGCGCTGTCACCCGGGGGGAAGTCCGCCCGGCACAGGCGAATCTGACTCTTCGGAATCCCATATGTCTATAGGAGTGCCGCGCCCAGACCCTGAAGAGTCAGATTGTTGTATGCCATGCAATCTATACCATGTGACTGCGCTGGATTGCGGGGCGGGCATGAAGAGTACTTATACCCCGCCGCCACCGGCTTCCTGCCCCCTAATGGCACCATAACTATATAAACTATTCAAAGCATAGCCGGCGTACAGGTTTGACCAAATTATTGGCTCCCCCTCTCTTCACAAAAGACTATATGGCTGTAATAGTGGCACACATTCAGAGGGGTGAGGAAAGTGTTAATGGTCAGCGACATGTGGCAGAGCGTGTCTGGTCAGTCATGATGCCAGTGACCTGGAGATGACCGCCACCTTACACCCAGCAGGGCTGTAGTTGTCAATCCGGGAGATGGATTCCACCATTCATGTTGTGTGACCTCATCAGCTGTCAGTACCCCCATGTCACCTGAAGGGGGCAGCGAGGGCTTCTCACAGTAGGGATACAAGCTGTATGTAATGGGGGGTTGGCAATCAGACTAGTGGCTGTGAAATGCAGCAGTATGATGGCTGATACGGCCTTGGGCCTCATTCACACGGGCCGCCAACTAAGGCCGCCTGCACACGAGCGGGAATCCCGCGGGATTTCCGCCGCTCAAAGCCTGCATAGGAGTGCATTACAATACGCACTCCTATGCAGACGGTCGCGGTTTGGCCGCGCGAAATCTCGCGCGGCAAACAAACTGCGGCATGTCCTGTTTTTGTGCGGGGCTCGCAGAGCCTCGCACAGAAACGTCACTCACCCGGCCGCCGGCTCCGGTCTGCGATGCGCCGGCACATGAAAGAGCCGGGGCCGCCGGGCGCGGGTGAGTACGCGCTCATCTCTGCAGGCGCTCGGGTCGGGTCCCGCGGCGAGAATTCTCGCCGCCGGATCCGACCCGCTCGTCTGCAGGCGGCCGAAGTCATCGGTTGGGGTCCGCCAATCTGTTACCCACTGTGTGCACCACAATACTCGGGGATCATAGTGGAAGCATCTGCACCTACCTGTATTTTGTCTTTATAATCTCTCCTGCGGATGGTCCGTACAGCTCGCCGGCGAACATGCGCGCTACAGATTTAACTTTTTTTTTTTTTTTTAATTTTTAAACCGCAGAATACATTTTTTTTTTTTTTTTTCTCCCCACGAGTGGAAAATCGCAATTGCTGTCCGCTGGTGTGAGAAGACATGCGGCTGCTCTATTGGTTTGGATTTGTGCTGAATGCCATGCATCGTCCTCATGGGAGACCGTCACAGATTCCGCAGTTCGAACTCGTTGGTGTGCAGGCGGCCCAAGGGGGTTGCTTCACCGACTCCCAACCCCATCTTGAAACAGTTGGTTCACAATAGCATACACACGACAGAGCGTTGTGCAGAACGACTGGCGAATTCTGCAGGAGAGCAGCTCTCTTGTGACGAAGATGGCAAGAAAAAAATGGTAATACCGGGCGGTCGTAGGCGCGGCGTGCGTCAGGAACACCCTCCTAGTTATGAGCATTACTGTAACGGTGCTTGGGACGGGGGATTGTTGGTGCCTCCACTTAACAGATTGCTATGTCATCTCGGGCTTGTAGTGCCATGCCCGCGTCTCGTCAATTGTGGTAATGTGTCTCAGAAAAGATTCTCCTCGTGGCATATTGTGCCACGTCGGGCGCTGAGACATTCCATTTGGTGACTCGCTTGAACCTCGGGAAAATCTTCATAGTAGGCCGTCTTCCAGTAGCGGGCAGACTTGAGCAACCGAGAGATTCAAGCCTGGGTGTTCCAGCCTCACGTTTGACACTTTCGCGTCCTTCCTTAACCGCTGCTCGTCATGACCGCATGACCGTGCCTGTTCGCCACACGCTTCTCGAAGGCCTTGGTGACACTTTTGTGCGTTCCTACCACAAGCAACTTGAAATCTCACATCGAGAGAACGTTATGTTATAGGGGCGGCATTTGGTGACATGGCGCCGTCTGACGGGTGCTGACACCTGGTCGGTGGAAGAACTATGAGCGATGCTATAGATAAGGCATGGCCTCCGTTTTTGTATTATATTCCACTTTTTCTCTGACTTTTTTTCTACTGCACATGTAGCGGGGTGTTACCAATCATTTTTACATGATACTCGTATGTTCTGGGTAGTTCACGCTGTTCGGGGAAGACGCGATCTATAGCCCTCACTACTGCTTGTACATGGCCTATCTACGTAGTGACACTCGAGAAGGTGATAGGAAAGAAGTGACAGTTGGGTGTCACCCAGCTCTCCTACATGGTGAGAAGAGGTTTGTTAGAAGTTGTAATAAGCTGCCAGATGAGGACGGCCGGAGTTTTATTTCCCGGTGTCGCTCTGTATAGTATAGTCTGATGCGTGCCCCTTCACGGTACGGCAGAAGCCTACAGTCAGCATTCCTACAATCACGGCTAGATTTAGAAAGCTGTTCCCAGTCTTGTGAAATGTGTAACACCATCCAGCGCTCGCTATGTGACTTTCACTAGGTCACTCTCTCCATGCTGCAAAGTGTGATGAAAGCAGAGTATTTCACTAGACGGTGCGTGCTGCTGCAGAGCGAGAGAGACCGGTATCCGAATACGTGCAGCGCCGCTCGCCGACAGTTGTCAATCACTCTACTATCATCTTTTATTGCCATGTGCAGCAGCTGTATATGCAATGGAAACATGTAGTATATCCCCTCAGCAGGTGCCCTGTGGTCCACAGTAGTACATTGGATTTAAGGGGAATCTCTTGCACCCCCCACAACTTCTGTGATAGGTGCAAGGACACTGATATTTTTATCTCCGTTCTCACTTTCACTCCTCCGCATCCCTTCCCCCATTCACATCCAACAACTGGTGGGTGGATGATCAGTTGTCCAGCAGTTATTTCCATCGGCTCCCCCATACATCAGACTAGACTGAATATTCTTGTGTTTAGGGAGGTAAGCCGCAGCTGGACAGATCTGGCACTGGCTCATTCATCTCTTGGGGAACAAGCAGATCAGGTGTTGAAATTCAATGTCCCCAAGCTTGCTTTCCTCCAACACTTGTGGAGGAAAACTTGAGCCGCCCCCGCACCCCCATACACATCAGTCATACAGCACCATCGTTATCGGTGGGTTCAGGCCACTCACCTATGGGGGCCTTAAAGGGGTTGTGTGGATTTAATAAAAAACATTAATGGGCATCAGTTAAAAGAAAAGCAAGTTTGTGGTTTTTTCATTTTTATAACAGTTATGGTACAAGACTGATGATACACACAGGCTGTTAGATGAATATAAGTTGTGTGAAAAGTTAGTGTCAGTGTCGGTACTTTGCAGTAATTTGATACTTACTGCCTTGTCATAGGTACCCTTCCTGACCCCCGCCCCGTCTGCAGGCCTCTTTAGTCAAGCCAGAAACCTACTGCACACTGATGAGGGGCAAAAACCCCAAACAGCAGTCTGTGTATGGTTATTCTGGCTTTGCCTTACAATTCCCAGTCATTGTTACAAGACTTGTTAAAAAAGCTGTTGACTAGCAAGAATGCTGCCTTCCAATAGGTGGCGCTGCAGAGATAGATATTCCATCTTCCCATATAGATGCTTGATGTCTAGTTGTCTCTTTTAATCCTTCTTTTTTTTTTTTATTAAATGGATTGTTTAATGTTGGCCACTTGTTTTGCAGCCCAATGGTCGGCCAGTGGAGCTGAGTGAGGAGGTGGTGATCCCCACAGTCAAGAAAGAAAGTCCAAGACAAACCCTCGACGCAGAAAAGAAGAACGAGAAGGTGATTTCTTTTGAAGCCTCTTTGGTTGTTTTTATATTGCCATTTACATTCTGACCATAATGAACCACTGGGTCTAATGCCATAAAACATAATAACCGCTTCTACCAGGGCAGATCAGCTTTGTCTCCTCTGAAAATTCGGGCTGGTTATGATTCTACCATAGAAGAGGGTGCACAAACAGCTTCTCCATATAGAAATCATCATAGACACCACCAAGTGTACATTTTCAGAGTTTTTTTTTATACTTACAAGCCAAGTATATTAACCCCTTAGTGACCGCCTATATGCCTCGGGCTTTAAGCTTGTACATGTTTTTTTCTCAAACAACTTTATTGGAGGTTTGTACAGTACAATATAAGTTATAGAATCGCCTCGCTGGTTGTTCTCCATTATGAAACGACGGATTAACAGAACAGCCACACTGTGCAGAATAAAAGCAAAAAATGGGCAGACTTATTATATACTCTCAAAAGAGAAAAGTCATGTTGAGATAGGAGCGCAAGGGTCGCCTCCCAACGTCTATCCTACACGCAATCCTCATGTAGTAAGCAACCGGGGATCTCCAAGAAAGTAGACCAGGCTTGCCAAGTTTTAAGAAATGGCTCTATTTTATCCTGGCTGACAACTTTTGGCCGTTTCTACCAAATATGTAACGTCTATCCCAGTTAATTACAATCTCTAAGACAGTTGAAGTATTTGGGGAGACTTCATGGATTGTCGGGGGGACTAGATAAGTTCTGTGTAATATCCTACATGTTTCAGCTACAGTAACTGATGGCTGGCTTTTGAGATAGAACAGCAGTGTTACCACCGAGGTAAAGAGCGTGGCGTAAATACATAATTAGATTCATGCTAGTGTATAGGAGGGACATCACTCCTGGTTGAAGAGGGGATCTTGTTCTCTGGGAGGTGGTGGCTGCAGAATTGGGGCCCAACAAAGATCGGAGGAATCTGTATATTTAGGACAATTCTGGCCTACAGTGATGCGGCATAGAGTATTGTGGGGCTTGAGGAGCTTATATAGTGCAATAATGTCAAACATCTGTCACACCACCAAGGGAACCTATCACTTAGTACTGGCATCAAAGGCTTGGTTGGGGATAAAAGGTAGTAAAGGCGGAAGACATCAATGAGTCCTTGCACAAGAAAGAGTGGGCTGATCTCATCTCTTCATAGCGGAGGGTCATTCCATTTATATAATGTATCCCAGGAAGGAGTGAGCTTGATGCCTAAATATGTAATCTAATGTGGGGAGCCTGAAACCCAAAATAAAGTTCTATTAGTTTCTACGTCTTTGAGGGGGACATTATGGTAAAGGGCTTCCATTTTGTCCATATTAACAATCTGAATACATCTGCAAGGGTCCAATACTGCTGTTAGATTTGGAAGAGGGGTGAGAAGGATGTCGTCTGCGAAGAGGCTTAATTTTATATTTCCGCTTGTACTGGCAGAAACTTTTGGGTTATTTCTATTAAGGCAGGCCGAGGGTTACATTACCAGTGCAAAGAGGGCAGGGGACAAGGGACATCCGTGGCTTGTGCCCCTTCATATAGATATTGAACTAGAGCAAGGGAGTTTTAGTAGCACAGAGGAGTAGAATATATGGATCGAAGGGCTGTAATAAAAAACGCAGATATTCCCAAGAGAGGCCATTAAATGCCTTTTCGATACCTAGAGCAGAGCTAGGACTGTCAATGGGATCTTGTAAGATATGGATGGGGTTAAGGCTTCTCACGTTATTTGGGGCTTGTCGAGACGTTATAAGGCCCACTTGGGTGTTGCGTAGAAGCGAGGGAAGAAAACCATCCCAACAGGTGGCTAGTATACGTGTAAGGATTTTGTAGTCTACGTTCAGTAACAAAATTGGGTGATTAGTTTTTGGGAGTAGTATGATCCATGTTCAGTTTTGGGATGACTTATGCGGGTAAGAATTCATCGGACGTAGCTTTTACAGATAATATATTATTACAGAAATATATTAAAGGGCGAAAAAGGGAAGTGGTAATTTTCATTTTATAATAAAGAGCCATCCAGCTGTCTGGGTCAGGAGCTCCGCGTGGCCTAAGATCCGCTTTAGTCTCCTCAACTTCCTCCTCAGCGATGGCTTGGTTTGATTGTAAATTTTGGTCCATTGTAAGTTTTAAGACTGGATCGTTCTTCAGGAACTCGAGCGGAAGGAGTTTTTTGGGGTTTGTGTTTAACCCCTTCCCGCTATAGGGTGTACATTTACGTCCTGCAGGGTCAGGGTATGTACGAAGGAAGATTATGCGGTGACCTCCCTTCATTCAGCACGGCAGCTATTATCCATTTAAACGCTGCTGTCAATTTTGATGGCGGCATTTAAGTCTCCCTGCGACGAGATCGCATTTAGCCGTGCGGATGTCATGACAGCCAGGGGCCTTCTGAAAGGCCCCAGGCTTGTCTTGGCAGAATTCCTATCAAGCCATTCCTGTGGGGTTGCTTGATAAACTGCTTGCTCGATCGTAGTATGATGTAATGCTACAGCGTTACATCATACTGCAGGAGCGATCAAAGTATCGCAAGTTTTTGTCCCCTGTGGGGACTAAAAAAAGAGTGCAAATGAGGTCAATAAGGGGGAAAAAGTAATTAATAAAAAGTTAAAAAAAAAAACCCTTTTGCCATATTTACAATAAAAAAAACATCTAAATAATAAAACAAAAATCCATATTTGGTATCGCTGCGTTCGTAAAAGTCCGCTCTATGAAATGTATGATGAATATCATCTGGGGGAAAAAAACAACAAATACGCTCTTTTGGTCACCCTGTCCTTAAGAAAAAAAAAAAGCAATAAAAGACTATCAAAAAGTGATATGTATTCCAAAATGGTACCAACGCAAACTACAGGCCGTCCCGCAAAAAATGAGCCCTCTCAACTGTCACTAAAAAAAGTTATTACGTGCAGAAGATGGTGGCAGAAAATAATAAAAAAAGTATAGTAGTACAGCAAAAAAAATATAAGTTTAGTATCCTAGAAATCGTACTGACCCATAGAATAAAGTTATGTCATTTTTTTTTTTGTTGCAGTTTGTGGCCATAGACACAAGATGCACTGAAAATGGTCGAAGTTTGTTGTTTTTGGTTTTTTTTTCCATTTTACTCCACTTAGAATTTTTTTTAAACGTATTTAGTACAGTAAATAGCACCATTGAAAAATACAACTCGTCCCACAAAGAACAAGCCCTCATACAGCTACGTCAATGGACAAATAAAGGAGTTACAAATTTATTTATTTATTTTAAAGGGGTGAGGAAAAAACAAAAATGGAGGGAGTGGGGGGGGGGGCATGTCATTAAGGGTTAAAGAAAGCTTTTGAGGTGCAGGTCCACTTCCAGATTTAATGGCGTATACTCCTATTAACCCCTTAACACTCCAGGGCATATATTTGCGTCCTGGAGTTTCGGAGTTTGTTTGGAGGGGAATCGAGGGTCAATCCCACTCAATACAATGCGGGTGCTGGCTGTTTCTTTTAGCCGACACCCGCCCACAACAGCTCTGATTTAGCTGTGCCACTGATTGGAGCTGTTAACACTTTAAATGCTGCTGCCAATTATGACCACAGCCTTTAAATGCCCTGATCGATGTTTGGGGGGTCCCATACTGTTTCCCCCCCACCCTCCCGTGGGAAAAGCTTCCAGGGCTATCATGACAGATTGTCTATTGAGCAATGCTTGTGATATGACTTGATTGATTGCCTGTCAGATCGCGGTATAATGTAATACTATGGTATTATTTTATACTGTACGTGCGTTCAAACAAGTGCAAGGTATTGTCCCCTATGGGGGTAAAACAGAAAATAAAGTCAACTTAGTTTTATTATTAAAAAAAAGTGTAAGGTTTAAAAAAAGAACTATATATATATATATATATATATATATATATATATATATATATATATATATATATATATATATATATATATATATATATATATATATATATAATCTCTATCTATCCTAAATAAAAATGTTGTATGGCTGTGTCCATAAATGTCCAATCTATACCAAAGTAACGCATTATTTACCCTTCAAGTCCTAAAGGCCCTCTTTAAATACCCACCTATTCCCTGCAGTGAGTGTAAAGGCTATTTAAGTCTGTTTTCAGCTGCCCATGTTGCAGAGAAACCTGAAGCATTACAGAGCGCCTCCCAGTCAGTACGCAGGTAGCGGCTGTATATTTATGGGAATTTACTTTTTTTCCCGGTTTTATTTTCTTAGCTAAAGAAAAACAAAAAGAAACCAAAGGCAGATGCGAAACAAACACAGCCATCATCCAACCAAGATAAGAAGGAAGCCGAGGAAGGTGAGCTGTAATCACTTATTGGACCGACTTAAAGTGTCATTTAATGATTCTCCACAGTTAAAGGGGCTCTGACTTTCATCACAATGAGTCTGGAAGTGACACATGCCAAGGAAATTCTCACCGCATCTTACTCGTTGGGACTTGAATAATGACCCTTGTCATTCACCATCATTTGCCAGTTTTGGCAGGACATGTGACTGACTCTACATGAATGTCTTGGGTATTACTGTTTTCAGAAGCTAGGAAGATTATGCATCACTTGTGTCACTGAGTGACATCCAGAGCACAGCGGCACTTAAGGGCCATTTAAATAGCTTGATAATCGGACAAGAAGATTCACCCGAGTGTGTTTGGTCTAATTATCAGTCTGTATGAAGGTGCACCCCATCAGCCAATATAGGAGTAAATGTCAGCAGTACTTCTCTGCATGTAAAAAGGGGATGTGCTGCTGAACATTTGTACTATCGTTCACCTCCATACCTTCTGAATCAGTCCATTTAAAGGGAAGGTAAATAAGCACCAGACTTGTTGGTTGGTGCCTGCTATCGGGGCGTAATCTTGTAATATACCACACTCATCCACACGGACAGCGGCCCAGTGAATGATTATGGTGGACCAGAGTGCAGATCCCTGACAATTGACTTATTAACCTATTCTGAGTGTAGGTCATCAGGTCAGACATGGAAAACTCCTTGAAGAAATTAATTGGCACAGAATTTTGGATGTATAAATGGAAAAGATTCACTTTAACTGAGAGATTGTGCAATAACTGTTAGGCCGTATTCATAAGGGAGATTTTGCCGCACGAGTTCTGTCTGATTCCAAGATGTACATAACGTGTCCTGGAAAGGAGTCCGTTCATCTGAATGGGTTGTTTCACACAAGCGATTTTTCTCTGACTGATAATGAGTTAGAAAAATTGCATTTCCTATTTTTGTGCTATTCTTAAAGAATCGACCATTACTGCAAATGGGTCTCAGTCGCGTGACATGTGATTTGCATACCATTGTGATCCGTTAACGTTGTTACTATAGTGACCATAATATAATATAATATATAATATAATTTATTTATTTTAGTGCAGAGCAGTGAAAAACTGATGCAAATGTTGCATGAAAGTTGTATTGAAATTGCACATGAAATGCTCAGTTTTTCACTAACTAAATTTGCTCTCGACTGTGTGAATGCAGGCCAGGCTCACACAAACATAAGATTACCGCGTATTCGGCATGTGCTGTACGCTCATGTGATATGCACTGATTCGCAGGCAATCAATTACATTGGCTTACCCAGTTCGCTGACATTAGCCTGTAGGAATTGCAAAATACAAAAGCGCAGAAAAAAATGCAGCATGTTCTATTTTGCAACGTAACAGATGCGAGAGAGCCATTGTTCTGAGTGCGTAATCAACGGCGCCCATACCCAATTATATTGGATATGGGCGATGTGTATATGCACCGCTGGGAAGCGATGATGCAGGAAGTATAAGGGAAAAAGAGAGCACAGGTGGACTGCGTATGACAGCGTGTGTGAGATGCACTGCCATGTTGAAGATACTTTCGCTGTCATACGTGGTGATAGGCCGGGTCACGGACGGCTCCACTGCATGAAAAACAACTGCGTGACTCACACCGCAGTTTATGCATACAGCTGTGTGAGCCCGGCCTTAGACTGACTTTTCATTGAAGAATGGGTGGAAATAGATGAGAACTTAGTTACATTATAGATATTTTATAGGAAACTGGGAAACCAAAATAAGCAACAAGGAAAAAAGGCAACAACGCAAACGTGACAAAGGAGCCGACGCTGATGTATCTGATGCCACCACTTCAGTGGTTGAAGCCTTCACAGTTCTACCAACCCAGTCTGCGAACATCCGAAAGTCTAAAGGTGACACAAACTTTGTCTTACTTTACTACCCAGAGAACTCGAATTCTAGTTCAAAAGATTGATTCTTGTGAATTGGTTAGAATTATAATTATTTTCATTTTTGCTCTTTTAATTCTCTTTAGAGAAAATGATTTTATGCCTAAACGCTGAGAGAACCAATTTTCCGATTCCTAGGTTGTCTTAGATGAGAATGAGGGATCCCATGTGGTAACTATTAGCTTGAGTGGAGAGCAGTCGCAGAGAGCACCTCTTACTATAGCGATCCGGCTTGTCCATGCATCACAGTACATTGCTTTCAGTGGATGCCCTGTAATACCTTCTCCCCGAGGTGGTATTGCAGGGAATTGAATACTTGTCATCAAGTTCTCAAGACCGGTTATAGCTGACACCTTGTAGTTCGATTACCATTGAGGGACCTTTCTAACAAAAGGGCATTGATCAAGGTTCTTGTAACTCTCAATGTATTAATACTAAGTTAATGAGAGCTAAATGCCCTCTGCTGTAGAACAATACAGCGTTCTGTAATTGCAGCATTATATAGATGCACGCAGCCCATAATTGTTAGCAGTTTCCAGGTGGAATCAGTTTTGAAGATTTTCCGTAATACTAAATTTTACATTTTCTGAAAATACCATATTTTCCAGAAAATAAAACACTGTCGTATATTAATTTTTGCATCATTGAATGGCTATGATTGGTTAATCGAGTGCCGACTTTCATTGGCTGAGCATTAGCTTGCTGGAGGCGGGGTATTCAATTTCCGCTACCAGGAAAAACTGCTCTGTCGGCATGCAGCAGCAGACACCAGCGTGAGGATCCGAACGCTGGCTGCTAGCCAAGTGTTATAAGACACCCCCTAAAAAAATGAGACTCTGCCTCTTGGGGCAAAAAGTAATATGACAGCGTCTTATTTTCTGGGAAACACTGTATTTTCAGAAAACGTAGTATTACAGAAAAATATCTTCAAGTCTTCAGCGCAGGGACCCTGAACACCGGCTGCTAGGTGAGTTTTTTTATTTATTTCTCATGTAGTGTAGCTAGGGCTTATTTTTTGTGGAGGGCTTATATTTCAAGCTTGCGCCCCCCCAGAAATCGGGGTAGGGCTTATTAATGGGGAAACACGGTTGTTTTATGATCTGTACAATGATTATATTTAATGGTTGGACAGTCCCTATTAAATACTCTTGTACTTCTGCTTATTTGCCTCACACATTCTTTATACTGTTTGTCTATCTACCAGGCCCGAGTGAAGCCTCTGCACTGAATGGAAGTAGTTGGAATGAGAAGCCAACTAAAGTGATATCCTCCCAGATAGTGGAAGAAAAATGGGTGCCCGTTACCAATACGGCAGGCAAGAAGAAAGCTGAGCCTTGCACTTGGAACCAGGATACCGTAGACTCGAATGGCAAGGAGTGGAGCGCACCGTGGAGTGAGCGTTCAATCTTCCCTGGAATAGGTAAGCGGTCCGTCAAGAGGTGTTGGAAAGGAGATTCTAGGCTGAAAAGAATTACATACAAACATCTACACAAGGTTTTCCCTGAACTCTTCCTGTCTCATACTGACTGCTGTGACTTGATATTACTAAACTTTTGGTTTCTTTGTCAGCCACATGGTCCAGTGTGGATACAAGACTGAACTCATCGGAAAAGAGGCCACCTTTCTCCACCATCGGATTAAGTAATTCTGTTTCAGGTATGTTTGATTCTTCCAAATATTAGGGATTTTATTGCTGGTTTCTTTTCCTAAGGTTTAATGTGCCATTTAAAATATAAAATTAAACTCCTTTCTGAGCATTGAATGACTTCTAGACAATCAGTTTCTCCTGGCATTAGTCCTCTTGGCATCACACCAGAAATGCGTCTGCAGGTCGTTTACCTGTCAGTGTACAGAATATAGCATACTTCAATCCTTCAAGTTGAGAAGGAATTTTTTCCCTTAACCCCTTAAGGACCAGACACTTTTGGGATTTTACCCATGTGGTGGTTTTACTGCCCTATTTTTTATTTTTAGTTTCATTGGGGGTAAAAAGCTAACAAAAAATAGCTTTTTTTTTTTGTCAACATTTATAGTTTTTCTTTTTTGTTTGTTTTAAAATTGGTATATTTACGCTAAAATAAAGTACCGGAACGGGTTCCTCATCTTGTTTCGGACAGTTTGATATTGAATATGTATGGTTTTGGATTACAGGGCACATATGGCGACTGTTTTGGTTGGTGTCGGCTTTGGGTTATTTTCTTTTTTCTGTATATATTTGAATTTTATTATTTTATTTTATTTTACTTATTTATGTAGTGTGTGTTTTGTTTTTTTTGTTTTTTTAACTATGTCCCCCATGACATTATATAAAACCTCTGGGGGGACATTCACATTTTGAGGGTTTTTTAAATGTTTTTTTTTTTTTTATATTTGACATTTTCCCACTGTAGCTGGGGCATCCATAGGAGCCCTAGTTACAGGAATAAACATCCCCTGTAGTGACAATAGTCACTGGCAGAGCTGATGAGGGTTTGCTGGGGCCCTGTAACTCTGCTGTGCCAGGGGATCCCGGCGGTCACGTGACTGTCGGCTCGCGTAATGAAAGTTATAATTCCACTTTGACTTCTTGTAATGAACAGCTGACAACCTGTCCTGCGTGATTGCAGAACAGGGGCTTTAATCCCATGCTTAGCTGGAATTAAAGCCCAGGACCAAGTGCTGTAAATTTACAGCGCTTGGTCCTTAATGGGTTAAATGGGGAAAACTGGCTTCTATCTTATTAAGGTTTCTTTTCCCCTTCCTCTGGATCAACATTGGGGTTAATAGGCTGAACTAGATGGACATATGTCTTTTTTCAGCCTTACAAACTGTTACCATTACTATTCGCTGCAAACGTATACAGGAGCCTAGGAGTCGGTGTGGAAGGCATGCACCGGGGACTTCTGAATGCTTGTGGTGTAGTATTTTAGGATATCCAAATTACATTTCTGCATCTCAAATCTGTATGTTTAACCCCTTTCCTCCTAGTGCTGTAATGTGATTTGGTCATTCCTGTGAAGTACCCTATTGGTACGATGCAGGCATAAAGGTTGTGACCGTGCCATAACTTGCAGCTGCTGAATATATTATGCAACTACACCCTGGTCCTTTCAGTATTCATTGAAGATACCAATTTTAGCAGTTTAACCCCTTAGATGCAATTAATAACCACACCACCGGAGGAAGGGGGTCTCTGATAAGCCTACTGGCGCTCCAGTGACATGGCAATGGTGTGCTAATGCCCTCCTCCTAAAACTAAATGATCCATACATTATATGTGCCTCCTAAATGGTAGCACTAAAATCTCACAGTAAAGTATAAGCCTTTTAGCTGAATTGACAAAAAGTGTGTTTTTGCAGCGATTGGGATGGAGGGGATCGCTGTAATCTTAGAGCTCAGACTATGCTGTGTCTTTAAAGGGTTAAAGGGAACATGTCATCAACTATAAACTTAGCTATGGTGCTTATAGTATAGGTGATGTGGAGTCGGGGGAGCCTCTTACTCACCTGGTTCCTCTGCACACATCAAGCACATTCCCATTCATCTCGGTGGGAGTGTGCATGTACAGTCTTCTGAAGAGTCGAGCGTGTGGGCCAGCTTAAAGTGGATGACAGGATCCCTATAAATTGTTTAAAGGAGCATTCTCCTAAAGCAGTTCGGTTACCAATAGAGATGAGCGAGCCAAGCTCTTCTCGAGTAACTGCATTCTTGTCCGAGCGTGCTCGCTCATCTCTAGTTACCAAATAAAATCCCTGCAATAGCACTCACTGTGGTAAAATAATAAACTGATCCGTACTTGCCACTCCTCCGTCACCGGGATCCAGCGCTGCAGTCGCGGTGTATGTTGTGATAGCTGACATCAGTGGAGGTCAGGTAACCACTACAGCCGATCAGGCTCCTGAGTGCCATGATGCCAGGAGAGCCAAATGGTAATTCTGCATCAGTTATCGGACTTCAGTGATGTCAGCTGTCATAGCCGGGCTGCAGCACTGGTGGATCCTGGTGGTGCAGGAGGGGTAAGTACTGCTCAGCTTATTTTACTACAGTGAGTGCTACTGAAGTGGTGTTGACCGGTAACCGGACAACCCCTTTAAACCCAGTACTCAAGCTTTATAATGGAAACCGTGTCCAAACTTTTTCGGGACTGCACCTTACAAATTGTAAGCGCTAAAATATTAGTGGTTTTATAACCTGGCGCTAAAATCGCAGTAAGTTGTAATATGTGCATCTCGGTAATTTACTGAAGAACTGCTCTCTTGTCCTTATTTTAAGCTTCAGTCAGTGAACCTGTTTCACAAACAACTGATAACCAGTGGGAAGTGACTCCTACAGAGCCCAATGTTGATGATGAATGGTCTGGGCTGAGTAAGTGTGAACTTTATTGGTTTTCTCTCACTGTAATAAAGTGTAAGCCCCGTTTATATAGAGAAACAATGATGGTGCAGGATTGTGCACAACGGGAACTTCTCTAAATATATTTTGCCTGTGGCCAGATGCACACGAGCGGATTGTGCCTAAAAGATTTGTGCGCACTCAATATGTAGAAACTAGAACCCATTGATTTCAGTGTGTTAGTTCACACGCATTTGTTTGGCATGCTCAGTTTGGTCGCATTAAAATATATGCAGTGTGATCTATTTTTTTTTTTTTCTGCGCATTTGCACAGTAAAAGAATCTTTTGAACTTATGAAACTTTTGGCCATTTCAGTGGCTGAGAGCATCGGTGCATGTTTTTCTGCCTGCACAAAAAGTACAGTAAAATACACCAAGGCGAGTGCAAATACGTAACACCCATTCGCAAGCATGCCTGAACTCGTGTGAATCCAGCTTACGGATGATGCTTCTAAATAGCTGCATGGACCACCGGTCATACTATTGGCTGGCCATGTTTATGCATTAAGAAACTGTCCTACAGCTCTGATTCCATTTGATACGGGAGCCTAGGAGACAAAGCAGGATGCTCTGTCTCCCAGTGCAGAAGTGTGATCGGCGGACAGTCTGTCGCTTCTTGAAAGCAGCATCTGCAAGGCAAGTTATTTAGAAACCCTATTACTGTGCACTATAATTGTTGTTCTATTTAATTGGTGCTACACTTTAAAGAAAGCCGAATACTGCCAGCTAGATTACAGGCACCATGTCTGTTACTTGAAAACGGGTTACATTTACACAGGGGGCGTAAGGCGTACTCGCCAAATTTCTGTTAAGATTAAGGCTTTGTTCACATCGTTTGCTGTATTCCTGCGGATGCAACTGTACCACGCAGTATGCATCTCGTTTCTGTGGGAAATAAAAGCATAACTTGCACATGCTGTGTGATTGTATGCCACGCTGCATTAGGCCCACAGAACTTACTACATATGTTTATCACATACGCCTTCAGCACTTACCTGGTATGAACAGAACTTAGTTTTGTAAAAAAAAACTAATGGAAACGCATTTTTGCTTCCCTTTCTACAAAAATAAAACTTTGCTGCTTTGCAAAAATAGCTTTAAAATCTATTTAATGGAGTTTGACATAAAATTTACTTACAATTTTGTATCTGCAGACGGTCTTAATTCATCTGACCCTAGTTCTGACTGGAATGCACCAGCGGAGGAGTGGGGAAACTATGGAGAAGAGGAACCAGCACCAAGTGCACAGACTGAGGAGCGTGAGCAAGAAGTCCCTAAGGTAACTTTTATCAGTGTGAAGTGGCACAGATGTGGAAATGCTATATATAAAATTGTGGTGTTGTATAGGAAAGTGCAGCATTACATGTAATGTGTATGTGACTTGGACTAGATTAATGAATGACTTGTATTGTTCCACACAATCCATTGTCTCCATTTTAGGGTCCATTTACATGGCACGAATGTCGGGCAAACGATGCCCGACACTCGTCCCTGTGTGTCCGCTGTCGTGCTGTTACATGGAAGCTAGTAGTCACAGAGCAGCCAGCAGGGGGGCTGCATAAACTATAGACGATGAGCTCATCGTTCAGTGTAAATGGCGGCCGTTCAGAACTGAATGGCCGCTGTATTAAGTGATTGGAGAGGGGCAGGGGAGCGAGAGGAGAGAAATTTCCTGCCTCCCTGCTGGCCGCTCTGTGAGCGAGCCAGCAATACTAGCTCTCATATGACAGTACGGGAGCGCAGACACACAGGGGCGAGTGTCGGGCATCATTTGCCCGACATTCATCCTGTGTAAATGGGCCTTTATGCATGACAATTAGTCCATGGAAAAAACGTCAGTATCTTTAGGCAGTGTCGAGAATTAACATTTGTCAGATTAATCTGGCAGCAGCGTTTTAGAGAACGGTTACAAGTTTCTTTGTACATAACCCAGGTGTGTTGTGTGTTTGGCAGGTTTCCGATGAAGATAAAGAAAAGGAAGATCTGGCTGCTCAAACTTCTGCTAGCAACAAAACTAAGAAGAAGAAGAAAAAGAAGAAGAAGCAGGGAGAGGATTCTGGTTCTCCCACACAGGTACCACTACTGCAGTTCATCTTTCAGAATTTTATCACACTAATCTGTCCATTTGTATTTTTACAAAAGTATGTCTGAGAGATTAGTGTATTGGTAGCTTGAATTTTTCCCTTTTTAAAGGGGTTTACTGAGCAAGGTCATCAATAGTTAATCACCGGGGACCCGCGATCACTGTCAGTGCAGTGGGGCCAGACATCATAGAGCACAGAGGCGGAAGTGCAATCGAGGGTTTCACTCTCATTGAAATCAGTGGGAGCTGAAGCAACTATTACACTTTTATATCCAACCTTGATAGCTGGCCTTTGTTCCCATTTATTTTAATGGGAGTGAACACCACCTCAATGGCGCTTCTGCTTCTGCCCACTGACTGCGAGCCTGGTGATCTGCGCATTGCTGGGGATCCTGAGTCGGAGGTCCCTGGTGGTTTTTAACTATTGATAACCTATCCCGAGATTAGCAAAGTACAGATATTACCAGCAGCACAATATAACAACCACTCCTGTGGTGGGACCCTCAATAATGCACCAGCCACCTGGATCCAGACCTAATCCGCAGTCAAATGTAGAAAGTGAATGTTGCAGCATTCCTGGGTGTAGAAGTCACAAAAGTTTCCTTTATTCTTCCATAACAAAAAATATATACAGGTAGCCTGTATGGGAGAATAAAGGAAACTTTTGTGACGTCTACACCCATGAATACTGTCATATTTACTTTATACCCGAGATTAGGTCCTCAATAGTTTTTGCCTGGAAAACCCATTTGTAGTAAAACAAAGAACTTGGTAATATCTTATTACAGAAAAGTACCTTGTTCCCCACTTAACAGACTCCTCTGCGCGCCACTGACTGATGCACTGACTGCTTTTTCTCACTTCACTTGTAAAATCATTCTTCAGTGAGGCTGAAGGTGGATTTTCAGCTTCACTGAGGAGGCAGATTAGAACTGCGGGCCACAGAAAACCATCTGAAGCTGCTCTCCTACAGATATCGAACTGCAAATCTGATGGCATCTTGAAGGAAATACATGCTAGATTTGGCTTTAACTTGATAGTCTCCTACCAATATCCTGTTGACCTTTGTTACCACTACAGCAGTCATGTGTCAGCATGTCATCAGTGGAGGGCGGGAGATGAAAACATTGAAAACATCGGTAATAGAGTATATTGTGGTTTTTTTTTTTTTTTGGTTTTTTTTTTAAAACCATTGAGTTTTGTAGCGGATTTTGACTATCTCTTTGAAATTAATGGGTAAAATGCATGACAAATCCTAGATCAATCCACAATAGAGGTTGATGTGCTTTGGATTTAAAAATCCACACAGCAGGTCACGTTCTGCATGAAAACTTTACTCTGCGTGAGGATGGGATTTGTTAAAGCAGATCAACCAGTTTAAAGGGGTTGCCCACCATTGTACTATTAATGACCTATCATCAATAATTGATTGGTGGTGGATCCACCATTACGGACCAACACCAATAGAAACATTGCAGTACCAACCCAAGCCGCTGCAATGTGTATGTGGCTGTTTGCTTTTGGCATTATAACGGCACTGTGCACAAGCGCAGCAGGCCAGCAAACAGCTGATTCTCTGTTACTCTGTTTGGGTCATGAAACCTGCGCTCAGGCCAGGGCACTCATCTTTATTAGGCCTCTTGCACACAGGTGGGTCGGATCCCGCATGCGGGATTTCCGCAGCGGAGTTTGACCTGGTGCCCAGCCGGTGACCCCCTCCCCTGTGTACCTGTCTGATACCTTCTGTCCGGCATTCTGTCGCCCATGTGCAGATGACGCGGATTTCGCGACGCTTCCTCAGTGCACACTGCGGAAGTGCCACAGGACGGCTTCCATTGACTTAAAGGGGTTGTCCCGCGCCGAAACGGGTTTTTTTTTTTTCCAACAGCCCCCCCCATTCGGAATCCCACTCTGGATTTTGCAGTGCAAATCCGCCTGTGTGCAGGAGGCCTTACAGATGTCTAAATGCTTCCTTAATGTTTGAGTGACAACAGCCTTATGTTAAATGTTTGTAAAGATGCGAACAAATGGTCGTTTCATGACATCTAGTTTCACTGAACATCGGCTAGTATTCTCCATATTCAGCTTGATCACTTCTCATTCTACATGTTGTGAAAAGGAACTAGAATTGTCAATGGCTATTTGGTGATATTTTATGATGCCTTTTCTCTTTCAGGAATCTGAGAACACACATGAAATTGTCAATTGCAAAGAGGATTCTGTCCCAGCTTCATCAGCTCCTGTAATCCCCACCGGAGTTGCAAAAAGTAAGGAACTGAAAGAGGTTTCAAAGGTATGTTCACTGCACAACTTCGTCATAACCAGTCTAAAGTTGCATGCAGCATATTAAATCTAGTTTACATAGTACTTCTGGCTTCTGCTGTAAGGGTAAGAACTCGGTGTAGGTAAAAGGTAAAACTTTTGTTAAGTTGTACCTTGTATGGTCTTCTCTCCCTTGTATACAGGCCTAAAGTGAATCTGTTTATAATTAAATCGAGCCTTTGGGCTTGGAGAAACAAAGATGACTGCACCGCTACTCTGACTACCTGATGCACTCTGTGCATTAGTATGCATCATTAATCTAAGATACTACCCCACTGTCCATGTGAGCTTCATGTAGTCTCAAGACTACTGATGTATGCTAATGCACAGTGTGCATCAGGTAGTCAGAGAAGCGGTGCAACCATCTATTTCTTCAGAGCCGGAGGGTTGCTTTAAGAAAGCACCAAAGCATTAAGAAGTATAGAAGAGAAACTCTCCAAATTTCTGCTGCTATTTTAACAAATGTGTTATGGTACCCATCTAATAAAGTGGCAGTGACTTTGGATAGAGCTATATTTACCCTTTAGGGCTCTTCTAGCCGTTAAAAGACTATGGCAGTTTTCTGGCAGCAGTCACCATGACTTTTTTTTTTTTTTTTTAAAGGGGTTGTCCCGCACCGAAAGGTGTTTTTTTTTTTTTTTTTGCATAGGCCCCCTGTTCAGCGCAGGACAAACCCAAGGGATGTGTTGAAATTTAAAAAAAAAAAATTTTACTTGCCCAAATCCCCTCTCTGCAACTTCTTCCTTCTTTTCCTCCAAGATGGCCGCCGGGATCTTCACCCACGATGCACCGCGGGTCTTCTCCCATGGTGCACCGTGGGCTCTGTGCGGTCCATTGCCGATTTCAGCCACCTGATTGGCTGGAATCGGCACACGTGACGGGGCGGAGCTACGCGATGACGCGTAGAAGGGGGCGGGGCCAGAACGCTGCTCGTGCCCGGAACGACCAGAAGGGAGAGACCAGACCCTTCTGCACAAGCGCGTCTAATCGGGCGATTAGACGCTGAAATAAGACGGCACCATGGAGACGGGGACGCCAGCGCAGGGAAGGTGAGTATATAACTTCTGTATGGCACATATTTCATGCACAATGTATATTACAAAGTGCATTAATATGGCCATACAGAAGTGTATAACCCCACTTGCTTTCGCGGGACAACCCCTTTTAAGTGCACTTTTTCCTTTCGGTGGCATATGGGGAAAGCTGTAGTGTGCGACTATATTGATGCCTGTAGCTCGACATCAGCACACTCGTAAAGGAGTCTTCCACCATTTTTTCTATTGATGACATATCCTCAGCACAGGTAATCAATAGCTGATCAGCAGAGGCCCCACTGCTAGTGATCTGACAGTGGTAGAAGTAATTAGTACTGTCCATGTTGAAGTGGCCCAGTGTGGTGAAGGCACAGCTCCCATTAAAATCAGTGGGAACTCTGCCTGTAGTACCAGACCAGTGCTGCAATTCATACATCGGCTTCTGGCGCTGCCCGTACGGACGGTGGGTCTGAGGATCCCAAACGGTAGGCCCCTGCTGAGCGGCTGTTGATGACCTGTCCTAATGGATGCTCCAGTGGTAGGTTATAAACCACTTTAAAGTGAATTGAGCAAAAAGGTACAGCTGATATTAATATCTGCTGCCATCTGTGCATCTGCTCCATTTTAACCAATGAGCTGGGAGAAAGGGTGGATGTCTTAATAATATGTGAATGTCATGATAGCTGAAAAGCTGTTACATGTTAGTGGTTTATTTCTGCATATAGATATGTAATTGCTTTAAATTTGTTCTAGAAACAAACTGTGCAAGAAAAGCGCCTACATACTGTATTTACTGAGGCTCCTGTGTCAGCCGCTCATAACATTTCTGAGAAGAGCCCTGCCCAAGCGCAGCAGCCGCAGGAGGCCAACGCTTCGGCTACCAAGCAAAATAATGTGTCTCCTCCTTCACAAGGTAATCTTCGACTGCTCTATTCACTCTCCTCCTCACATAGTCATGGGGTAAGAACCACGGACTTCATGGGTGCTCCAGTGGTGGGACACAAACACTTGGGCCTGTAAATAAGCTAGGCAGATGTTACTCCAGTGCAAATGAGATTGTTTGAAATTGTGCACATTTTGTAAAGGAGTTGCAAAGGATTAGAAAGCCATGTCTGCTTTCTTTCAGAATTGGTGCCCCACCTGTCCACAGGTTGTCTGCTACTGCAGCTCAGTTCCATTCACTTTAATGCTCCCTAGCTGTAAAAAACCCAGACACAACCTATGGACAGGTGTGGTTTCTGAAAAAAGCAATGTTTTCTAATTCTGTACAACCTCTTTAAATGATCACTACCTTTTAAATGACTTATGATTATGATAGCTAGTGTGATAACAAATGAAAGCGCGTTTTACTTTTACCTAAAATGATTTTTTTGCTGAAAAATCATGCTAAAGCGCCAGCCACTAGAGATCTTCCCTTTCCTCTAAACTTGCTGTCAATTGCCTGCTGTCATCTGTTACTGGAAATGGCCTGACAGCGGAACACAAAGTGGAAGAAGGGGATGAGTTGTCATAATTATTGAAGCCTCTGAGAACATACAGAGAGAAGGAAGGAATAATCAGACATTATATTGGAGTTAGTGGTGAGTTGTTTACTGCTCCTCACATTTCCACTGCGCAGTACTGCTGTACGCTGTCCGACAAGACGATTACATAGAAACATGAGCTGAGCAGCAATGAAGTGCAAAAGATTCTTTACCTCATGAAAGGAAATTTTATTTGCTCCACATAAGACAAGCAACGTTTCGGACATCTTAGTAGCTTTTGTCAAGCTGTTTAACATGCACAATACAGAACCAATATATACAGGTTCCCACTAATCGCAGGCAATGTTAAAAAAACATCCATTCCCAGTTGGAACTCATACCCAGCAGTAAGAGCAACAGGTGTGTGGCAGAAGATAGTGGTGAAGAACAATGCTTCAATGTTGTTGGTCAATATGCACTGCCAGCTATGTATGTGTACATTTGTGAGGTGTCCTTTTATTGGAGTCTCCACACAGGTGTGCAGCTGTCTCACAACCAGCTACAAACTGCCAGACTGGGTACTGGTGTATCCATAGCAACTGAGGCCACAGAGGTTTGTGGGGAATGTAGTCCACTTGTAATCTCTCGTTCACTGCACTGGGATGAAGGACCTGTGATAACATCACCATCATGTGATCCGGCTCTGCTGGTTTAGGACCTGCGATGACGTCAGTGTCATGTGATATGGGTCAGAGACCATGTGACTGATCACACAAGGGTGACATCATCACAGGTCCTGTGAGCACATGGCTGCTGTCATCATGTGATCAGAGGGCTGAGCATGTGAAGCGCACACACACACACACACTCACGGACAAGTGGTCGTTAGCACTTTGTCAGCAGCACTACCAATCAAACATTGCTTTTCATGTGTGTTACAGCCAAAAAAGCAGAATCTGCAGTTCTCTGCTCAGACTATAGAACACACCACAGCAGATGGGCTATTCCCACCAGTCCTGAAAAAACTGAGAATCAGATGTACACCCTGCAGAGAGGGAAATGCAGGATACAAGCCATATTATGGCAAGAAATGGTGGTATTCCTCATGTACATTGCAGCTTATCCGTAAAAGCTTGGTACATTTTAAGACTTTCTAAAATCTGACAAGCCTGTTCCTAATCCAAATAAATCTTATTACTTTTCAGCTAAGTCCGAAGAAAGTTGGGAATCCCCAAAACAAGTGAAGAAGAAGAAAAAGGCCAGAAGAGAAACGTGATTTTCTTTCATCACTGGAAAAACATGTTCAGACACTCTTGAAGATTATGCTGTATATGCAATAATTTGTGAACATGTACAGAATTTTATAACGTCTGCATTTTTAAAAGTAACTGCTGTCAATGTGACATCCCTACAGGCAGGAGGGGGGAAAGTAAAGGAACTCAATATCTACGGACGCGATCAAGACCTTCCAGCAACAATGGAATCGCGCAGAAGATCACGTTGTACTTGCCAACTGAGAACTTTTTAATTTGATATAGAAGAGACTTCAGTTCCTGATTTTACTAAATGGTGACCTGTTTACATTCATCTTGTGCCCTATCTAATCTCCGAGAGAGTGGAAGATACGCAGGGCCATTCTGTGAAATAACAGTTCTGCCATCTCATTGACACTCTCTCTCTCTCCTCATCGTCCGTTTTAATATTGGTGGCTATTGTCATACAGTAGCAATGTGCCAGCCTGTAGTGTTAGGGATCGTTTCAGGAGCATCATGGGATGTGTGAGCCATCAAGCAACGAATAAGAGACTAAATTGTGATCTAGTGAATGTATGAGCAGTTCCTATTCCATTCTTTCTTTTCCTTCCTTGGCTTTACTAGAATCGTCGTCCTCTTACTATTTTGTATTAGCTTTTCATGGTGTGTCCCCTTTTTTCCATGATACTGTTAATGTCCCATAAAACGTAATAGTTGCACTCTAGCCATACATAGTCTGGCTACTAATCATGTTTTCAAGGATGGCCGTTGATAACCAAGCAGTATCTTTTTCTTTTTTTCTTCTTCTTTAGGGCTACCATTGGTAATTGATAAGGCAGCCATTTTTGTCCCATACCGTGAGCTATACTAGGTTATATGTATGGGCGTTGTGGCTTAAGACAGCTTTAATTGACGTTATCAAGACCTCCAATAATCAGGAATGTTTTTACTGCCTTAACCCGTAGTGTTCATGAACAAAATTAGTGTTTTTATAATGAGACATGCATAGTTTCGAGAGTAACTCTGCCCCCCCTTCCTACCGAGCTCAAAACCTGTCAAATCGTGTTCATTTCTAAAAAAAAAGATGCATGTGGGTTTCATCAGAATTTACAGGCAACGTAATGACCTTTATTAAAATCTCCTGCTAACTTTTGTATCTGTACATTGTGCATGGTAAGACGGACATTGTAAATAGCCTTACCAAATGCTCAGAGGGCAGGAAGTGAAACTCCAGGACAAGTGCGGATCAAGATAGCCATGTCCTATTTAAAACACCTAATCCTACAATGAAAACCGCAGCATAACGCACTTAACCAACGCTACTGATCAACCGTTCTATATAATCCTGCTGTATTCTGTTCAGCACGGTCAGCCTCCTTGGCTTCTGGAAGAACTTTCATGCACTCTGAATAATTTCAATTGAGGGATCACTAGCAAATGCCATCACTTTATGAACCGTGGGGAACCAACCTGAGAATGAAGGGGGCACAGTGCCAATTCGGCTCTGCGGCCCCTTCAATGATTGATCCCTACACAAAGGCACTTCCAGGCATCCGACTGTACAGGAACTGCAGCCAGCCGCATTCACTTCAATGGAGCTCTGCTGTGGTTCTGCACAGTCCTAGTGATATACCATCACTTTAAGATAGGAAAACCCTAGTAAAAGGGGTACAGGATTTGAAAAAAGGGGGTCTTTTCCAGCTTGTATTGCAGCTCTCAGACCCTTTTTGGCTTGACACAAGCAGTGATGCGGTTTTTGAAATACAATCGGCCGCTTTAATTCACTTTCATTAAAGAAGCCGATCAGGATTAGATAAAAAGGAAACTGACACCTACCTGTTCACTGGCTTAAAGCATGAAGTGCTTAGTGCCACAGTGATGCCACTAGTACCCAGTGAATAGACTGACTGCATAGATGCCTTTACTGATTATTGGCAGTGGATCAACTTTAAGATTTTTGAGTTTTTGTTTTGTTTTTTTCCTGGGCGGAGGGAGGGGAGATGATCCCTGGGAAAAGGATTCCTAATTTTTACACAAATGTATTAAATATTAGAGAGAATTCCAGTTGCAGGAACATGTCATATGTTTACATGTTCAGGACATTTTGTTTAATTCAGTGATATTTCTAAGTTGATTTTGTTTAAATAAATCTTGCAAATCCATCATGTGGCCTGTGGTCGTGGGGTTCACGGTTTGTTTTAGATCTTCTCTATGTATTTTTAGAGTGGTCACGTACCTCCATAGCGCTGCCTATTGGAAGATGACTTCCCTATAACGTCAGTTTTTCGACTTTACAAAAGCCTGTTGAAAGTTCAAGAATTGACATATAGGGAAGTCTCCTTCCAATCGGTGGCGCTGTGGAGCTACTTGTCTATACCCTATCTGCATTTTCTTCCAAAAGGGAGAATTGAACTCTGTGCTCTCCTCAAGGAGAAACCTTAGCACCCACCCAAACCTACAGTGTTCATAAAGAGGCTTTAATGTGACCCTCTGGGTCTGGACAAGCAAAGATGACATGATGCACTCTGTACACTAGTATACATCATTAGTCTGACACTACACCTGCTTTAATTGGACAATGCTGGCCAGTAGGAGCAGCATGTAGTGTCTTAAAGGGGTTGTCCGGCTGTGACAAACACACGTACAGAGCACTTTGTAGTATAGTGTGTGCTTTGTAAATGAGCCTTACAGATGATATATACTTACCTGAACGGGTTCACCCCTCCCCCTGGATTTTTCAATCTGTTGTCCTTGGATACAGCAAATCTAGCCAGCTCCATTCTTTTGTGGTGCAGTAGCGCTTATAAGCTTTTCGAGAACGCGTGCCTAATTTGTTGCACAGTCCATTCAGAAGTCCGGAGCTAAAGCTGATCCACAGCGGCGTCCACCAACCGACTGTCGTCAGCTGAAGGGTAAGTGGGGGATCACCATTACTACTGGGGGCAGTATTACTAGTGCTGCCATGGGGGGTGGGGTTGGGTGGTGTCAATATTACTACTGGGTGCAGTATTGGCGGTCACTATTACTACTCCTGGCGGGGGTAGGTGGTGTCACTACTGGGGTAACTATCGGGGGTTACTATTACCACTGGGACAACTGTTGGGGAGGAGGGGGATCACTATTTCTACTGGGGCAACTGTTGGGGAGGAGGGGGATCACTATTTCTACTGGGGCAACTGTTGGGGAGGAGGGGGATCACTATTTCTACTGGGGCAACTGTTGGGGAGGGGGGGGGGTCACTATTTCTACTGGGGCAACTGTTGGGGAGGGGGGGGGGTCACTATTTCTACTGGGGCAACTGTTGGGGAGGGGGGGGGGGGTCACTATTACTACTGGGGCAACTATTGTGTTATACATCTGCTAAGCAGACGTATCTCACAGGATTGGCTTAGACGCTCCTGCTCAGCAGATGTATTCCACCGGATATGCTTCGATACGTCTGCTGAGCTGTTGTATCTAAGCTGATCCTGTGTGATGCATCTGCTCAGCTGACGTATTCCACAGGATCTGATTAGGTACACAGCATACGTGTCACACAGGATCTGCTTAGATATATAGCTCAGCAGCCAGAACATTGAAACTAGAATAGGCGGGAGCAGGAGAACGTCCCGTACTGTAGAATGAACTTAGAGGGGAGCATTATTTTTTTAAAGTCACCCTGCGTGGCCGGCCAACCTCTTTAAGACGGCTAATGCACAATAAGCATCAGTTAGATGGGGAAGTAGTTTGCCCATTTTTGTTTGTCCAGAGCCTGAGGGTTGCTTTGGGCGCGGCCTATTGTGGGCCGAAGGACACAACAATTTTTGGGGGATTCTCATTTCTACTTTTCAAGAACCGTAACTTTTATTTTTCTGTCGACACCCTTGTATAAGAGCTTGTCTTTTGCATCGCGAAGTATAGATTTTATTGGAACCATTTTTGTGTGCATATAGTGTATTGTATGTTTTTATTATTTTTTTGAGAGCAGGTACAGAAAACATCAATTCTGCCATTGCCATTTATTTTCTTTACAGCATAAATGACACAATACTTTTTTGTTCTGCACGTCGGTATGAACACAATACCAAAAACATTATACATTTTTTTTCCCAGGTCGTCTCCACGACAGCACCACCTGAGATCGCATTCCTCCTGATAGGGCAGGAACACACCGAGAGGTTAAAATCTCCCCCCCTCCGTCTTCCTTCCTCAGTGTTTTCCTGTGTTTTCCTCCCACCGAGAGGGTCCAGCCTGCCCTCCCTTCCTGCAGAACGACTCCCGGGACGCCACATGGGGTGGTTCCCCCGCGCCAGGTTCCTCCCGCGGCGGCCCATGGGGGGTTCAAAGCGGGTCCCAGCTCTCCTCGGACGTCGGCTTAGGACCGAGCGCGGCACTTCCTGCTTCCCCTTAACGAGCACGAGGGGGGCAGGGCGCCGTGGCACGTGACGAGCACGATGATGTCATCGCGGCGGGCTCGGCTGGAGCGCGGAGGGGGTAGGGCTAAAAATTAAAGGTGCCAAATTCAAAAAAATCAAAAGGAACCTGAGAGAAGATGGCGCAGATCAACTAAAAGCCACTCTGTGAGTATATGGCTTTTGCCCCAAGAGTGTCTGCAGCACCAGCGTTAAGACATGAGTGCTCCAGCACCAGAGGTTGTGGAATGTTCAGCCGCAGCAACCGTAAGTAGCCAGTGGGGCAAAATAAGGTATGCATATTCGGTGTGTTATGTGTGAATGTTGCATCCTTATACGCAAAAAATTTTCTCGTTTATCTGCCAGGGGGATAAAAAGGATGCCCCTCCCAGATCCAAGGCGAAAAAATGCGCAGAATGTGGCGCAAGACTGCCGGCTTCGCATGTGAGGTCTTGATGCAAAACATGCGTAGCCAAATTAGTCAAGGAGGAATCGGGGGGTATTCCTCGAGGACGTCAGGAAGCTTGTCCGAGAGGAAGTACGCTCAGCCCTGGCGACTCCAAAAACGCCACCAACGGCATCAGGGGCGAAACGCCGGAGGAAGGCGTATAGCCCAGAGGAGCACTCAGACTCTGAAGAGAGTTCAGAATCAGAACCAGAAGAGCTGGTGCACGAGGAGTCCTCAGAAGAAGAGGACTATAAAAAATACCTCTTCCATAGAGAAGATCTAACAGAGCTTATTAAATCCGTTAGAGCGACGTTAAAGATGGAAGAACCCAAGGAACCCCGCACCATACAAGACGAGGTCTTTGGGGGGATTGGGGGAGAGGCGAAAACATACCTTCCCAGACCACAACAATATATCCAAATTGATATATAAAGAGTGGAAAAAACCCGACACGGGATCCTTCTCCTCTAAGGGAGTTAAGAGACGCTACCCGTTTGAGGAGAGGGGGTATGCTCAAGCTGGGAAGAAATACCCAGAGTGGACGTCCCAGTGGCTAAGGTGGCGAAAAGGACAACCTTGCCCTTTGAAGACACCACACAACTGAAAGACCCAATGGATCGGAAGGCAGAGGGCCTATTAAGAAGATCCTGGGAGGCAGCCGCCAGTACACTCAGACCAGGGGTCGCAGCCACGTGTGTCGCTAGAACCCTGGGGGTATGGCTAGAGCAGCTGGAGCTGCATATTTCAAATAAAACACCGAGGGAGCAAATTATAGATTCCCTCCCCATACTGAAAATGGCCACTAATTTTTTGGCAGACGCAGCGGCGGAGTCAGTAAAACTCTCGGCCAAAACAACGGCCCTAACCAACTCTGCCAGGAGAGTTCTGTGGCTGAAGTCATGGTCAGGCGACCTGGTTTCAAAAAGCAAATTATGTTCGCTCCCTTTTCACGGCCAGTTCCTCTTCTGTCCGGATCTGGACAAGATCCTAGAAAAGGCATCAGACAAAAAGAAAGGATTCCCGGAAGAGAAACAATATAAAGGAAAGACCTTCTTCCGGGCCCCAGCCCAGCAGCAGGAACCATACAGAGGCAAGGGCAAGACGGGCCGCTGGAGTTACCCCAAGGAAGGCAGAGGGAGGAATTTCCTCTTTAACCCGCACCAGGGGGATCCGGCCAAGCAGAAGCCCTGACGCCATCCCAGTGGGGGCGAGGCTGCAGGGCTTCGCGGATCGGTGGGCCTCAGTGTGCAGGAGCCCATGGATCCCGCAGATCCTGCAGCAGGGATACAGAATCGAACTAGTATCCCTCCCCAGGAGAAGATATGTCACTACCAGAGGCCCAGCGCAACAGCTGCACCCGCTCCAGCAGGCGGTTCGGGACCTACAACAGTTAAAAGCAGTGTCCCTTGTGCCACAGAGGGAAGAGACCTGGGGGCATTACTCCAGACTCTTCCTAATAGAAAAACCAGGGGGGGGGGTACACGCATGATAATAAATCTAAAACCCCTGAACATCTTTGTCAAATACCGAAAGTTCAGGATGGAGTCAATCACGTCAGCAACGAAGTTGATCCCCAAGGGAGCCTATATGGCTTCGATCGACTTGAAGGACGCCTATTTCCATGTACCTATCCACAAGGACTCACAAAAATACCTAAGATTCGCGATAGAGATGGGCAAGAGGACAAGACATCTCCAATTCAGATGCCTGCCCTTCGGAATCTCCTCTGCACCCCGCATTTTCACGAAGATCATGGCGGAGGTTGCAGCCTACCTAAGGCAGAGGTCGATCCTCATAGTCCCCTACCTGGATGACATTCTAATTATAGCCGAGTCCAGAGAACTCCTGACAGAAAACCTGGCGACGGTACTCAACCTACTACAATTTCTAGGATGGCTAATAAATTGGGAGAAGTCCAGCCTAGACCCCAGCACGGAGAAGGTGTTTCTAGGCATAACACTAGATTCAGAAGCTCAATGCTCCTTTCTCCCCGAGTCAAAAGCGCACAAGATCCGACTGAGGGTAGAATCCTTCCTTCAAAGACGGTCATGCTCAATCCGGGAGGCTATGTCCCTCCTGGGAAGCCTAACATCGTGCATCCCGGGGGTGGCATGGGCTCAGGCGCACACCAGATCTCTGCAAGCTGCAGTTCTCGCGGCATGGGACGGCAAGCAAACCTCGCTAGAGAGAAGAATGCAGATAAGGAACTCAGTAAAAGTATCCTTTACGCTGGTGGACTTCCCCAGGGAATCTGCGAAGGGGAGTCCACTGGACACAGAACCCGGCCACGCAGGTCACGACCGACGCAAGCTCCTGGGGATGGGGGGGCGCACGTCGGAGACAAGCTCCTACAGGGTCCATGGCCGCAGGGAATGAAATACCAGTCCTCGAATTACAGAGAGCTGCAGGCGATCTGGAAGGCCCTCCAGCAACTGGGGGACGAGGTAAGAAACCAGCACATAAGGGTGCTATCGGACAATGCCACGGCAGTCGCCCATATTCGGCATCAGGGAGGCACGAGGTCGCCAGTGCTACAAAGCATCTCACAGAGAATCTTTCGCTGGGCAGAAGGCCGCATCCTCTCATTATCGGCGGTACACCTGAAGGGATCCCTGAATCAAAGGGCAGATTTCCTCAGCCGAAGGCGTATAGACCCAAGGGAATGGTCTCTATCCCAGGCGGCATTCCGGGTAATAACGGACAGGTGGGGTCTCCCGCAACTGGACCTGTTCACATCCAGACGCAACGCCAAAGTAGAGAACTTCTTCTCCCTCAGACCGGAGGACCGGCCAGCAGCAGTGGACGCCTTGAGCCAGGACTGGGGAGGAGAACTGGTGTACGCGTTTCCCCCAATTCCACTAATCCCAAGGGCACTGCAGCACTTCAGGTCACAGGCATGCACCCTGATACTAGTGGCTCCCTTGTGGCCAAGGAGGAGCTGGTTCAGCATTCTAAAGAACCTGAGCATCCAGGAGCCTGTCACCCTTCCTGCTCACGCGAGTCTTCTAACACAGGGGCCTCTGAATCATCCCAATATAAGCAGACTCCACTTGACAGCCTGGATACTGAAGAATCCATACTAAGAGGCAGAGGATTCTCAGACAAGGTAGTCAGGACGCTATTGGCAAGTAGGAAAGAGACAACAAACCGCATCTACCAAAAGATCTGGAAGAGGTTTACCTCTTGGAGACAGGAAAAGAACTCCTCGAGTAGCGGTGCTGACATCCCATTAATCCTGGACTTCCTGCAGGAGGGGCTGGACATGGGCCTCTCCCCAAGCACCCTAAGGGTCCAGACGGCAGCCCTTAGTGCCCTTTTCGATACTAAGCTAGCGGGGGATAGGTGGATCAGTAGATTCCTGACGGCGGCAGATAGGTTGCGACCTAGACCTACTAATATATGTCCAGACTGGAACATAGCCCCCAGGACCAGGTTTATGTCGGCAGAACCCTACGAACCAATTGAAGGGCTCTCAATAAGAACGCTCACAATTAAAACAATTTTCCTAGTGGCCATTTCCTCAGCCAGACGGGTTAGCAAGCTACAAGCCCTATCCATCCGCCACCCGCTCCTCAAAATAACAGACACCAAATTAGTCTTCAAAACGGACCCGACCTTCTTGCCTAAAGTAGTGTCTCCATTTCATAGGGCACAGAACATAGTAATTAGAGATGAGCGAGCACCAAAATACTCGGGTGCTCGTTACTCGGGACGAAATTATCGCGATGCTCGAGAGTTCGTTTCGAGTAACGAATCCCATTGAAGTCAATGGGCGACCCGAGCATTTTTGTATATCGCCGATGCTCGCTAAGGTTTTCATTTGTGAAAATCTGGGCAATTCAAGAAAGTGATAGGAACGACACAGCAACGGATAGGGCGGGCGAGGGGCTACATGTTGGACTGCATCTCAAGTTCCCAGGTCCAACTATTAAGCCACAATAGCGGCAAGAGTGCCCCCCCCCCCCAACAACAACTTTTACTTCTGAAAAGCCCTCATTAGCAATGCATACCTTAGCTAAACACCACACTACCTCCAACAAAGCACAATCACTGCCTGCATGACACTCCGCTGCTACTTCTCCTGGGTTACATGCTGCCCAACCCCCCCGCACGACCCAGTGTCCACAGCGCACACCAAAGTGCCCTGCGCAGCTTTCAGCTGCCCTCATGTCACACCACCCTCATTTCTATTTATAAGTGTGTCTGCCATGAGGAGGAACCGCAGGCACACACTGCAGAGGGTTGGCACGGCTAGGCAGCGACCCTCTTTAAAAGGGGCGGGGCTATAGCCCACAATCCTGTACAGAAGCCATGAGAAATATAATCCTGTGCCACCGCCATCAGGAGCTGCACACGTGGGCATAGCAATGGGGAACCTATGTGCCACACACTATTCATTCTGTCAAGGTGTCCGCATGCCCCAGTCAGACCGCGTTTTTTTATAAATAGTCACAGGCAGGTACAACTCCGCAATGGGAATTCCGTGTGCACCCACAGCATGGGTGGCTCCCTGGAACCCACCGGCTGTACATAAATGTATCCCATTGCAGTGCCCATCACAGCTGAAGTAACGTCCGATTAAATGCAGGTGGGCTTCGGCCCACACTGCATGCCCCAGTCAGACTGGGGTTCTTTAGAAGTGGACACATGCAGTTACAACTCCCTGTGGACCCACAGCATGGGTGGGTGCCAGGAAGCCACCGGCGGTACATAAATATATCCCATTGCATTGCCCATCACAGCTGATGTAACATCAGCTTTAATGCAGGTGGGCAAAAAATTAATTGGATTACACTGTAGGCGAGGGCCCCAAAAAATTGGTGTAAAAAACAGTACTAATGTACGTCAGAAAAATTGCCCATGCCCAACCAAGACGGCAGGTGAAACCCATTAATCGCTTTGGTTAATGTGGCTTAATTGGTAACTAGGCCTGGAGGCAGCCCAGTTAAAATAAAAATTGGTTCAGGTGAAAGTTTCAACGCTTTAATGAGCATTGAAACGTATAAAAATTGTTTACAAAAATTATATGACTGAGCCTTGTGGGCCTAAGAAAAATTGCCCGTTCGGCGTGATTACGTGAGGTTTCAGGAGGAGGAGGATGAATAGAATACACAGAGTGATGAAGCAAAAAGGTCCCCATTTTTTATGGTGATAGAGAACGATGCTTCCATCCGCGGGTGCAGCCTACGTATTGCTTAGGTATCGCTGCTGTCCGCTGGTGGAGAAGAGAAGTCTGGGGAAATCCAGGCTTTGTTCAGCTTCATGAGTGTAAGCCTGTTGGCACTGTCGGTTGACAGGTGGGTACGCTTATCCGTGATGATTCCCCCAGCCGCACTAAACACCCTCTCTGACAAGACGCTAGCCGCAGGACAAGCAAGCACCTCCAGGGCATACAGCGCGAGTTCAGGCCACGTGTCCAGCTTCGACACCCAGTAGTTGTAGGGGGCAGAGGTGTCACCGAGGACGGTCGTGCGATCGGCTACGTACTCCCTCACCATCCTTTTACAGTGCTCCCGCCAACTCAGCCTTGACTGGGGAGCGGTGACACAGTCTTGCTGGGGAGCCATAAAGCTGGCAAAGGCCTTGGAGAATGTTCCCCTGCCTGCGCTGTACATGCTGCCTGATCTCTGCGCCTCCCCTGCTACCTGGCCCACGGAACTGCACCTTCTGCCACTAGCGCTGTTGGATGGGAATGTTACCATCAGTTTGTCCGCCAGGGTCCTGTGGTATAGCATCACTCTCGAACCCCTTTCCTCTTCGGGTATGAGAGTGGAAAGGTTCTCCTTATACCGTGGGTCGAGCAGTGTGTACACCCAGTAATCCGTAGTGGCCAGAATGCGTGTAACGCGAGGGTCTCGAGAAAGGCATCCTAACATGAAGTCAGCCATGTGTGCCAGGGTACCTGTACGCAACACATGGCTGTCCTCACTAGGAAGATCATTTTCAGGATCCTCCTCCTCCGGCCATACACGCTGAAAGGATGACAGGCAAACAGCATGGGTACCCTCAGCAGTGGGTCAAGCTGTCTCTTCCCCCTCCTCCTCATGCTCCTTCTCAATGCGCTGAGATATAGACATGAGGGTGCTCTGACTATCCAGCGGCATACTGTCTTCCCCCGCCTCCGTTTCCAAGCGCAAAGCGTCTGCCTTTATGCTTTGCAGGGAACTTCTCAAGAGGCATAGCAGAGGAATGGTGACGCTAATGATTGCAGCATCCCCGCTCACCATCTGGGTAGACTCCTCAAAGTTTCCAAGGACCTGGCAGATGGCTGCCAACCAGGCCCACTCTTCTGTAAAGAATTGAGGAGGCTGACTCCCACTACGCCGCCCATGTTGGAGTTGGTATTCCACTATAGCTCTACGCTGCTCATAGAGCCTGGCCAACATGTGGAGCGTAGAGTTCCACCGTGTGGGCACGTCGCACAGCAGTCGGTGCACTGGCAGATTAAACGGATGTTGCAGGGTCCGCAGGGTGGCAGCGTCCGTCTTGGACTTGCGGAAATGTGCGCTGACCCGGCGCACCTTTCCGAACAGGTATGACAAGTGTGGGTAGCTTTTCAGAAAGCGCTGAACCACCAAATTAAAGACATGGGCCAGGCATGGCACGTGCGTGAGGCTGCAGAGCTGCCACCAGGTTACGGCCGTTGTCACACACGACCATGCCCGGTTGGAGGCTCAGCGGCGAAAGCCAGCGGTCGGTCTGCTTTGTCAGACCCTGCAGCAGTTCGTGGGCCGTGTGCCTCTCCTCTCCTAAGCTGAGTAGTTTCAGCATGGCCTGCTGAAACTTGCCCACCGCTGTGCTGCCACGCCGCGCGACACCGACTGCTGGCGACGTGCTGCTGCTGCTGACACATCTTGATTGCGAGACAGAGGTTGCGTTGGAGGAGGAGGAGGAGGAGGAGGAGGAGGAGGAGGGGGGTGGTTTAGTGGAGGAAGCATACACCGCCGCAGATACCAGCACCGAGCTGGGGCCCGCAATTCTGGGGGTGGGTAGGACGTGAGCGGTCCCAGGCTCTGACTCTGTCCCAGCCTCCACTAAATTCACCCAATGTGCCGTCAGGGAGATATAGTTGCCCTGCCCGCCTGTGCTTGTCCACGTGTCTGTTGTTAAGTGGACCTTGGCAGTAACCGCGTTGGTGAGGGCGCGTACAATGTTGCGGGAGACATGGTCGTGCAGGGCTGGGACGGCACATCGGGAAAAGTAGTGGCGACTGGGAACCGAGTAGCGCGGGGCCGCCGCCATCATGCTTTTGAAAGCCTCCGTTTCCACAAGCCTATACGGCAGCATCTCCAGGCTGATCAATTTGGCTATGTGCACGTTTAACGCTTGTGTGCGGGTGCGTGGTGGCGTACTTGCGCTTGCGCTCAAACAGTTGCGCTAGCGACGTCTGGACGCTGCGCTGAGAGACATTGCTGGATTGGGCCGAGGACAGCGGAGGTGAGGGTGTGGGTGCAGGCTGGTAGGCACTCGTGCCTGTGTCCTGAGAGGGGGGTTGGATCTCAGTGGCAGGTTGGGGCACAGGGGGAGAGACAGTGGTGCAAACCGGAGGCGGTGAACGGCCTTCGTCCCACCTTGTGGGGTGCTTGGCCATCATATGCCTGCGCATGCTGGTGGTGGTGGCTCCCCAGCTGATCTTGGCGCGACAAAGGTTGCACACCACTGTTCGTCGGTCGTCAGGCGTCTCTGTGAAAAACTGCCAGACCTTAGAGCACCTTGGCCTCTGCAGGGTGGCATGGCGCGAGGGGGCGCTTTGGGAAACAGTTGGTGGATTATTCGGTCTGGCCCTGCCTCTACCCCTGGCCACCGCACTGGCTCGGCCTGTGCCCACACCCTGACTTGGGCCTCCGCTTCCTCGCCCGCATCCACATCCTCTAGGCCTACCCCTCAGCATGCTGTATTACCAGTAGTGCAGAAACAGAACGCTGTAATTAAATGTGCCGCTTATTGGCCTGTGGTTGGAGGCTGACTTCGCTTACGGAACGCACAGCAGAGGCAGGAAAGAATTTTGCGCAAGCCTGCTGTAACACTTAGCTGGCTGCGTATGAATTAGGACAACTACCCCCAGCAGAGACCCAGTACACTTGTGGACAGGAATACAGCGGTGATGTAAGAGGCAACACAGAGGCAGGAAAGAATTTTGCGCAAGCCTGCTGTAACACTTAGCTGGCTGCGTATGAATTAGGACAATTACCCCCAGCAGAGACCCAGTACACTTGTGGACAGGAATACAGCGGTGATGTAAGAGGCAACACAGAGGCAGGAAAGAATTTTGCGCAAGCCTGCTGTAACACTTAGCTGGCTGCGTATGAATTAGGACAATTACCCCCAGCAGAGACCCAGTACACTTGTGGACAGGAATACAGCGGTGATGTAAGAGGCAACACAGAGGCAGGAAAGAATTTTGCGCAAGCCTGCTGTAACACTTAGCTGGCTGCGTATTAATTAGGACAACTACCCCCAGCAGAGACCCAGTACACTGAGGACGGTCACAGGCAGCCCAAATAAATTTTTTTTCCCAAATGTTTTTGGAAAGGCCCACTGCCTATATACACTAAATATGTCTTCTGTCCCTGCCTCACCACTACTGGCCCTGGACAATGTAAAATTACTGCAGGACGCAATGCTCTGCACGGCCGATATACAAAAAAAAAAAAAAGTGCAACACTGCAAAAAGCAGCCTCCACACTACTGCACACGGTTAGATGTGGCCCTAAGAAGGACCGTTGGGGTTCTTGAAGCCTAAAATACCTCCTAACGCTCTCCCTATAGCAGCTCCGGCACCAGCAGGACTGTCCCTGAACTATGTCAGAATGCATCTGTGGCGAGCCGCGGGAGGGGCCGATTTATATACTCAGGTGACACCTGATCTCGCCAGCCACTCACTGCAGGGGGGTGGTATAGGGCTTGAACGTCGCAGGGGGAAGTTGTAATGCCTTCCCTGTCTTTCTATTGGCCAGAAAAGCACGCTAACGTCTCAGAGATGAAAGTGAAAGTAACTCGAACATCGCGTGGTACTCGTCTCGAGTAACGAGCATCTCGAACACGCTAATACTCGAACGAGTATCAAGCTCGGACGAGTACGTTCGCTCATCTCTAATAGTAATCCCCTCGTTCTTTAATAACCCAAAAAACGAGAAGGAGAGAGCCCTAAACTGCTTAGACGTCAGGAGAGCGGTCCTGAAGTATATCGAGGCCACAGGTCCGTGGAGGCAGGACGACAACCTATTCGTCCAATTCTCAGGCCCTAACAGGGGAAAAAAGCAGCTAAAAGCTCAATAGCCCGGTGGATCCGCCTGGCCATTAGCGAATCCTACAGGACCCTGGGGAAAGAGGCCCCCGCGACTCTTAAAGCCCATTCCACGAGGGCAGTAGCGACTTCATGGGCCGAGCATAGCTCGGCTTCCGTGGAACAAATATGCAAGGCAGCAGTGTGGAAAAAGCCACACACTTTTGTCAAACATTATAGGGTAAAAGTGCAACTTGATGAGGACATAACCTTCGGGTGTAAGGTCCTCTCGGCGGCAATCCCACCCTAAAAAATGCTGTCGTGGAGACGACCTGGGAAAAGGGTGATTATACCTACCCGATAATCGGGTTTCCAGGAGTCTCCACGACAGCACCCGTACATTCCCTCCCGAAAGAAAAAAATAAATAAAAATAAATAAATAAATATATATATATATATATATATATATATATATATATACATAAATAAATAAATAAAATTTTACATATACCAGATAGGTAAAGAAATTTAAGTTAGTTCCTACCCTGGCAGTTTCGTTAAAATACACTGAGGAAGGGGGGACGGGGGGGGGGGGGGGGAGATTTTAACCTCTCGGTGTGTTCCTGTCCTATCAGGAGGAAGGCGATCTCAGGTGGTGCTGTCGTGGAGACTCCTGGAAACCCGATTATCGGGTAGGTATAATCACCCTTTTTTTGCATAATTGCATTCAAAGTCGCATAACTTTTTAATTTTTTTTCATGGATAGAGCTCTCTGAGGGCTTATTTTTTGTGTTATGACCTGCAGTTTTTATTTAAATATAGGTGTTTTTTTTTTTTTTATTGCGCTTTTTTTGGAAGTAGAATGAATAAAATAAGCGTTTTGTCTCTTAGTTTTACGGTTTTTGCTGCGCAAGATAATTTGTGTGCTCAAATTATAGTACAGGTCGTTATAGACTCGATATTACCACATGAGGTTTTTAAATTTAAAATTTTTTTTTCATATAAATATGGGGAAAATGGGCAAGAGGTTTTAATTAATTTTTTTTTTAACACTGTGTAGACTTGTACCATAACACCTATGACCGCTAGGCCCTGTAATGCCTTATCACTGGTTATAGCGATTATAGGCACTGGCAAAGCAGGACGCCTGTATCTTGCATCCTGTTGCCATGACAATCCGTCGGCCCTCAGCAATTACATCATGGGGGTCCGATGATGTAACAGAGGGAGCCTACTCCCTCTGAACCCTTAACACACTGCGATCTACATAGATTGCTGTGTGTAAGGGGTTAGAAACAGGGGTTGCTATCCCAATGCACCCCTGCTGTTGCAGTGGGACGCCGACTATCGGTAATAAGTGGAAAATATTTACCTAAATTCACAATTGAGTCTTGTTGTGGATTTTGACTTTCCCTAACAAGTCTGCAAAGGATGGACATGCTATGGATTTAATGGGATTCTGTCCTCTGGTTCATACAGCCTGACCTATGGGCAGCATGACCCTGGGACAGGGCTGCCTGTTGTTCCCTGCCTGTTTTTATTCCAAAACACTATGGTGTTTCAGAATAAATGCACTTTGAATTCTGACTCCACTGTGCCATGTCGGCTTCTTCCCATGGGGAGAGAGCTGTGAGTCTGCACCCAGCGGGCAGGGAGGGGTCGGTGCCGCTTGGAGTCGCACTTTAAAGTACATCCATTCTGAAACGTCTTGACGTTAAAAAATAAAAAGAACACTTAGAGGGGCAACAGGCATCCCTGGCTAGGGATCGCACTGCCCATTGTTCGGGCAGCATGACCCTGATGCCACTGAGCGCACTCCTATGAACTGCAAGAAGACTCTTGTAGCCCCAGCCTTTCTCTTAAATGCAAGCTCTTGTCATGTAACACTTTATATAACACGTTATACTTGCTGTCTGTAGCTTCTTAGTGGGTCACATGAAAAATAAGTGACACACCCCCCCACCCCCAAATTATGCAGCTGAGGGTATGTTTACACACTGCAGAAATTCTACATCAAAATTAAGTCAAAATCCATAACTTTGGTGCACATTTTGCCTCAAAATCAGCTGCATATCCACAGCTGGCTTTAGAAGATACAACGCTCCCTTCACTTCCGAAGTCTTCATGCTATCAGCGGTACTCGTCAGCCTATAGTGCTCACAGCGCTGCTGGACAGCTAACGCCATCTCCGCATCACCTGACCATTGATGCTGCACTTACTATAGGCCAACAGTTGAGGATTGCCTGTCAAGCCATGTCTGTGGGGTGGTTGGTAGACTGCCTGCCCGATCGCAGTATGATGTAATGCTTTGGCAGTGCATCATACTGAGGGAGCGATCAAAGCATTGCAAGTTGTTGTCCCCTAGGAGGACTGGAAAAAAAAAGTAAATGTCAGAACGATTAGTTCCCCAGTCGTCTCCACGACAGCACCAATTGAGATTGCCTCCTCCTGATAGGACAGGAACATACTGAGAGGTTAAAAGCTCCCCCCCTTCCCCACTTTTCTTAGTGTCTTCCTGTCCTGCCAGGAGGCAGGATCTCTGAGAGGGGCTGGTGGAGAAGCCAGCCAGAATCTACTCACGGGCGGATCGGAGGGCAGTGGGTCAGCCTGTCCTCCCTTCCAAGCCAGACGACTCCCGGGATGCCACATGGGGTGGTAGCCCCCCGGCCAGGTTCCTCCCGCGGCGGCCCATGGGGGGTACAAAGTGGGAGCCTCAGTCCCCCTCCTCCTCCTTGCAGAGTTACAGCGCGGCGCTCCAGGAAGCCCTTTGACGGCGGGGGGCGGGGCATTGCGTCACGTGTCCAGCACGATGACGTCATCGCGCTCGCATCAGAAGGTGTACGGAGGGGGTGGGGCTTAGCGCAGGAGCACGAAATTCAAAAAAGGAACCTCAGAGAAGCCAGAAGGTGGACCAGCACTACAGGTCGCAAGGTGTCTGCAGCACCGGTATAGTAATGAGTGATCCAGCACCAGAGACAGCTGAAACCGCAGCCTCAGCGGCCGTAAGTAGCCAGTGCGGCAAAAAATACAATGCAAAATCCAATGTATTGTATATGGAAAAATTGCATATTTACCCGCAAAAAATGCTCTCTTTTGTCAGGGGGATAAAAAAAAAAACCCTGAGGCCCCCCCCCAGAACAAAACTCAAAAAATGCGTGGAGTGCGGGACGAGACTGCCAGCTATGTACCAGAGGCCTCTATGGCAAGGCGTGCGTAGCTAGGCTAGTCAAAGAGGAATCGGGGGGATTCATGGAGGACGTTAGGAAACTGGTGAAAGAGGACGTTCGATCAGCCCTAACGTCGCAGATAGCGCCGCCAGCTAAGCGCCAGAAAAAGATGTATGTTCCCGACGAGCCTTGCGTCTCTGAGAGTTCAATCGGGTTGGAGCAAGAGGAACCGGTGGCTGAGGAGTCCTCAGATGATGAGGACTACAAAAAGTACCTATTTCATCAGGAGTCCTATCCACGTGGGACAAAAAACAGTCCTTTCTAGGGACAAGAATGTACATCCCAAACACAGTGAAAACATCCCTGCGTTGGTGGACATTCCCAGCGAACCTGCAGAGAAGGGTCCACTGGCTACAGAACCCAGCCACGCACATCACAACAGACGCAAGCACCTGGGGATGGGGAGCGCATGTGGGGAACCAGCTCCTTCAGGGCCCATGGCCACAAAGGATAAGAGAACAATCCTCAAATTACAGGGAGCTACAGGCCGTAGGGCGGGTCCTACAGCAGTTAGGAAACTCGCTACAGAACCAGCATATAAAGATACTGTCGGACAATGCCACCGCGGTTGCCCATATTCGGCACCAAGGGGGCACAAGGTCTCCCGCCCTGCAAAACATTGCGCAGAAAATCTTCCGCTGGACAGAGGGCCGGATCCTTTCAATCACGGCAACACACTTGAAGGGGACGCTAAACCAAAAAGCGGACTTTCTCAGCAGGAGGCAAATAGACCCAGGAGTATGGTCTCTCTCCCAGGAAGCGTTCAGAATCCTGACCAACCGGTGGGGGACCCCACAATTGGACCTGTTCGCTACCAGGGAGAACGCCAAAGTAAGCACCTTCTTCTCCCTCCGGCCAGGAGATCGTCCTACAGCAATAGACGCCCTAGGCCAGGACTGGGGAGAGGGGCTGGCATACGCCTTTCCTCCCATACCACTGATCCCCAGAGAATTACAACATTTCAGAACACAGGTATGCACGCTAATCCTGGTGACCCCCTTCTGGCCCAAGAGAAGTTGCTTCGGTCTTCTGACAACGTTGAGCGTCCAGGACCCAGTCACCTTTCCTACCTGGACAGATCTGCTATCACAGGGGCCACTAAACAACCCGGGCATAGACAAGCTCCACTTAACAGCATGGCTCTTGAGGAATCCTCACTAAGAGGGAAGGGATTCTCAGAGAGAGTAGTAGAAACGTTAATGTCCAGCAGGAATAAGACGACCCACCTTATCTACCAAAAGGTTTGGAGAAGGTTTTCCTCATGGAGACAGGGAAGGGATTCCCGGTATTCTATCCCGGATATTCCTTTGATCTTAGAGCTCTTGCAGAAGGGTCTAGAGATGGGCCTCTCTCCAAGTACCCTGAAGGTCCAGGTCACAGCCCTTAGCGCCATATGTGACACAAAGTTCGCGGACAAGAGATGGGTCAGCAGGTTCCTGACAGCAGCAGCGAGACTACGACCTAGGCCCATAAACCTTTTTCCAGACTGGAACCTTAATTGGGCCCTAAGGGCCATGACAGCGAAACCATTCGAGCCGATCGAAGCACTTCCGATAAAGATGCTTACGATCAAGACCATTTTCCTAGTAGCCATCACCTCCGCAAGGTGGGTTAGCGAGCTGCAGGCCTTGTCCATTCGCCACCCGTTCCTGAAAATTTCGGACACCAAATTAGTATTTAAAACGGACCCTGCCTTCATGCCGAAAGTAGTATCACATTTTCATAGGTCACAAGACATAATAATTCCCTCCTTCTTCAGTAAGCCTAAAAACGAAGAAGAAAAAACCCTAAGCTGCCTGGACATTAGGAGAGCAGTCCTAGGCTACATAGATGCGACAAGCCATTGGAGACGGGACGACAACTTGTTCGTCCAGTTCAGTGGCCCAAACAAAGGGAGCAAAACGGCAAAAAGCTCCATAGCCAGGTGGATCCGCCTGGCCATTATAGAGTCCTATAGGGCACTCGGGAAGGAAATCCCCTTAGCTCTTAAAGCCCATTCTACAAGGGCAGTAGCATCCTCATGGGCCGAACATAGCTCAGCTTCGGTCGAGCAGATATGCAAAGCCGCAGTCTGGAAGAAGCCCCACACGTTCGTTAAACACTATAGGGTAAAAGTGCAGCAGGACGAGGACATGGCCCTCGGCCGCAAAGTCCTCTCGGCAGCAATCCCACCCTAGAAAAAGACTTTAGTTGGTACATCTCAATTGGTGCTGTTGTGGAGACGATTATACCTACCCGATAATCGGGTTTCCAGGAGTCTCCACGACAGCACTCGTAACTTTCCCCCCCTAAGAACATAGTAAAGAAATTATAGAATATAATTTTCCAGGAAAAAAAACACCAGTTAGGGAAAAAATTTAAGTTCAGCTCCTACCCCGGCAATTCGTTAGAATCCACTGAGGAAAGTGGGGAAGGGGGGGAGCTTTTAACCTCTCAGTACAGTATGTTCCTCTCCTATCAGGAGGAGGCAATCTCAATTGGTGCTGTCGTGGAGACTCCTGGAAACCTGATTATCGGGTAGGTATAATCTATTTTTTTTACTAATTGTTTAAAAAAACAAAACAAAACCCTGTTGGCAATAAACTTGCAATGCAATTTTAACATTAGAATGTCCTATTGACTTTTGTAATAAAAAAAACAAAACATGATTTTATCGCAGGCAGTAGCAATGTGATGTGAGATTATTCTTAAAAAAAAAACATTCCTGACGCCCAACATTTGCTTGAACAAAGTTGCTGCAATTTTCTCGGGGCAAAAATCGCGATTCCCCCATGTGAAACTTACCTTAAGCAAGCCTGGCATAACTGAATGGCTGTGATTGGTTCATCAAGTGCTGGCTCTGATTGGCTGAGTCAGCGTTGCACGTGATCCAATCACAGCACTTGCTTGCTGGAGACGGTGTATTCAAAGGCCTATCAGCAGAAAGTGAGTGATATATCAGCACAGAGGACACGGAAGCCTGCTGCAGCGCCAGAGACCAGTGCAAGGGACCTAGATCCCGCGAGCCAAGTGATAATATCCCCCCCCCCCCGCCTAGTGCCTCTTTTTGGGCAAAAATGAATAATATAAGATAGTGTCTTACTTTCAGGGAAACAGTAGTAACACTGTCCCAAGGTGTATGGATAGCATGTGCAACTCCACTTTGGAGACATGAGGAGGAATTCAAGAAGGGTTGTGCACCACAATTGGGGGTAAGCAAATCTAATTTTTATGCAGCCGCTGCTTGTGCGAAAATTTGCAACTTTCTCTGCTGCCTTTGTCGCTTTCAAATAAAATGGATGGGGCAGCCCACTGCCAGAACCTGGCCTAAATTATAGTGCCAATTTATGCCGGTTCATAACTCCTGTAGATTTTACTTTCTGGTGCTCGGACTGCCAGCGATGAGCCAAATCTCCTAAGGCATCTGCCTAATACTGACTGTTGCATCTTACTCCAGCGGGCATTGCACCAAAACCGGCGTCTGAAACGCGGATCTTAGTAAATGGGTCTCTCATTGTTTTATCCGCCTGGTTTTCACTCCAAATGTGGCTCAAATCTTGCTTTATTGGCACAGCAGTTCCCGGACCCATTTATAATTTGCAGGAGGCAACAGATATGAAGCTGTTCTAAAATATGCTGCACCCATTGTGAAGGCCTAATTGGATGCAATCTGCGGTGTACCTGATATATACAAACACACACTCTTAGTATATACCTGGTACATATATAGGTTACTGCGTATACATACAGGCACACAATGGTAATTTACGATGGACTGCCAAGAAACCAGGACAACACTAAAGCAGATTACTCCCTTAATCTCCAGACAGTTTAAAATCAGCCACAGTATATTATTGGATTACGGCGTTGTTTATAGACAAGATCACAATATACAGACTGGCATTGTAGGTCAGGGCTGGACAAAACCAGGTCACCATGATGACTAGGAAACTCATCCTTGGCAACCAGGTTTTCCTCCCTGCCCTTCATGTATTGCCAGCCAAGTGCTCCCCCCCCCCCCTCTTCCCCGATGCTGCATGCATGGAGTCAGGGTGTCAATGACCGCATTTCTTCTGATAGAAAGCACGGCAACAGGAACTCCTGATCGCAGCCAGCAAATAGTGTCTTCATGCCAGCCGTGTGCATTAACTTGGCGGCAGGATAGGTGAATTCTTGCTGTTTCTGATATAGAAGGAAGGTGGACAGCCCTGCTGTAATTACTGCAGAGGGGAAGTGGACAGGACAGCTCTGACAACTCTGGATAAAGTTTCATTAGTAAGACCATAGACAAGTATATAGCAGTAAATCAGAGCCGTAGAGATGTTGGTCGTACACCCTGCAAAAACAGTGATGCCAACCATACACTTCCTATAATTCAATATTAGTCATTCATCTCATTGTTTAAAGGGAATGTGTCATCAGAAAATGACCTGTTATCTAAATCACGTTTTTGTGATACCCATTTTTTAAGAAATTTTTTTTATTATTATTTTCATTCACAATCTATAAATATTTTTTAAAATCATAAAATCTTGCACAGAGCCCTATACCAGTCTGTCACTTCCTGATCTGAAGAGAAATCATTGCAGCTGTAAGAGCTGTGGATGTCGAACCACTGTGTCAACCTACCGGGTAGGTGAGGATCTGATCCAGCACGGCTGACAGCCAACCCCAGCATGGTAGGTAAGATCCCAGGTGAACAGTCCCGTATATGGATGAAAACTAGGGAAGGTATCTTGCCCTGAACTGATAACCAGGAGAGGGAGACCCTTGCCTATAAGTGGAGCACTCGCCCCGATAAGGACGACCCCACGGTCTTCCTTTAGGCGCTGACTTACCCTGGCAGACCAGAACAACTATGAGACAAAGATAGAACACCACCTGGGAGTACAGAAACAAAGGAGGAACAAGCAGACAAGGATAAACAGAGAAGCTGACAATGGGAATAACAGGCCACAGAGTACACGAACGAAGAACACAGAACACAAGCAGAATGCAAGGTAGCAAGGACACTGTCGAATCAGTGGCTGGACGTGAAGAGAAGGGAACAAACTTTCATTAACACTGCAGCACGGTCTGAAAGGCCCAGAGCAGCTATATAGGGCAGTGATTGGAAAAGGTGCATCAGCTGAACAAGAGGCCTGAAGCTATTAACCCTAGGGGTGCTGGAAGAGAGTGAATATAAGCTCAAGGAACAGAGAGAATGGGACAACACCCATATTTGCTAGACACAGAAGCAAAAGACTGTATCTGAACAGTGCACCTAACAGCAGTGGTGATCTCACTAACATCACAGGTAGGATTACACTGATAGGTAACACCTGTATGTAGATAACACAGGATCCACGATTCACAATATGAATAAGCTGTGACTATTTACAGGTCACAGAGCATATCTAGAACAGTCTCACATACAGGTCACTAGGTCCCCTCCTGTCCATTGTTTGAATGGCCCATGAAGCTGCTGAAAAACATATCTCTGAATGCTGTTAAAGGGGTTGTCTCGCGGCGAAAGCGAAAAAAAATTTTTTTCACTTACCCTCGCATTCTGCCCTGTTAAAAAGAAAGCATAGGTTAGTTTTTAAAAAGCACATTGCACTTACCTGCATCAGCGTTCTGCAGCTTCTTCTATTCTTCTTTTAAAGATGGCGCCGCTGGTCTTCTCCCACGGTGGACCGCGGGTCTTCTCCCATGGTGCACCGTGGATTTTCTTCTCCTTCCTTGCGTTCCATTGCCGATTCCAGCCTCCTGATTGGCTGGAATCGGCACACGTGACGGGGCAGAGCTACGATGACGATGCGGTGAGCAGCTCTCCGGCACGAGCGGCCCCATTCACCAGGCAGAAGACCGCACAGCGCAAGCGCGTCTAAAAAAGCAAGAAGCCAGCGAAATTAGACGGAGCCATGGAGACGGGGACGCTAGCAACGGAGCAGGTAAGTGAATAACTTCTGTATGGCTCATATTTAATGCACGATGTACATTACAAAGTGCATTAATATGGCCATACAGAAGTGTATAACCCCACTTGCTTTCGCGAGACAACCCCTTTAAATGTAGCTTAGGAAACATGTCCGCCTCCATAGTCATGTATAGACAGCAGAATAAAAATTCTACAGTCAGAAAATAAAAACAGATTAGAAAAATAGAAAATGTTATACTATCTGGTTTTAATTAAAAAAATTGATGGCATAGTCCTTTCAAAAGGGCTAATGCAGTAAAAATACACTTTCCCATCACTGCACCCCTCACCTGATTGCCTGTCACATTCTAGAGGTCTCCTATGTACATTGCTGTCTTTTCCATGCAGTGCAGCCTCCTATCTTATACTTATCAGGCACTATCTTGATGCTGAGATTTCTTTCTGCTTCCTCTATGTTGTGCTAACAATCCAATGATGCATCACACGAAGAACAGCTCGAGCCACTACTATCTCTGCCTGCTGGGAAGACAACCTGTTTATCATTGTCTACTATGCTAAATAAGCTAAAGACCATAAGTATATAGTCAGGAGGATGAACTGTTATCTTCTTTGTGTGACAGGAGCCTCTAATCATCATCAGTAACTGTCCTATGGGAGCCTTGAAAGCACTCGGCACGCACCTCGGATCGTGTGTATAGGCTATTTCACATAGCTTGAAGTAGCCCGTTCATGTGATCTTTTCAGCACTATAGCAGCACTGTTTTCTCGCTGCTTAGCAGCACGAAACCAACACTCCTCTGAACAAGGCCTGAAGCTGATAATATATCATACCTCCCAACTTTTAATGAATGGAAAGAGGGGGGATCACCAGAAGGCAAATGTAGCTTCTCACACAATTTTTTTTTCTTATACCAGTCTCTAACCATGCTAAATTCCTCTCCAAGCACACTCAATCACGCCAAACTTTGGGCTAACCATGACCAGCATTTATGCTAGACTGTGCACTGACCAACACCAGAAGTTTACATTAAGGTCCATTTACACCACAAAGATGATCACTCAAAAGATGGCTTTTGAGCGATCATTTTGCATGAACTACTACTTGGTGCTAATGCCTATTTGTACCAATTAGTAGTGTGTGAGCCGCCAGGAGCTGTAATCAGGGAACAGAGCACCCGCTGTTCTCTGAATAAATTCCCTTTGTTCTGTCACGGGGCTGACAGCTGAGACAATGTAATCAGTGCTCCCGGGCAGAGCACAGCGTGCGGTCCTTCTTATCAGCTGTTCTGCGGAAGGATGGATTCCATGCCGAACTGAAATTCATTGTTTGGCAGAAGAGTGAAAGATGGGCACATTTACATGCAACGATTTTCACTCAAAAGATGGCTTTTGAGCGAATTTTGAGCGATAATCGTTGTGTCTAAATGGACCTTTAGACTGTGGACTGACCAACAGCCGCATTTAGAAATCTCATCCACATGCTGCAGAAAAATCTGATGTGGATTTAAAATCTGCAGCATGTCAATTTATGCTGTGGTTTTCCAGTATGGGTTTCACCTAAACTGAGCCGGTGATATCCGCACCAAAATTGCTTTCTATTCTTCTCCTAGAATAGATTGATGCTTATCCCAGGTACGCTTACATTCACTTACTACTGAATTTCCAACCACGGCTGCTGGAAGTTTGATCTAAACATCTTCTACTCTTTCAGTAAAGGCCCATTTACACTGGACGATTATTGCTAAAAATTCGCTAATCGGCAATCGTTTTAGCAATAATTGGTGCGTGTAAATGGGCGCGGAGCACCCGCATTTCGGGTACTTTTTGCTGATCGTTAAAATCAAGCTCACCTAAAAATCATCTCTAACTTTTATCAGTCGCTCTCCACAAGGGAGTGCTGATAGCATTGTTTCCCCATAGAGAACAAAGGATCTGAGCGCAGATAAGAGCTTCAGGCTGTTTGCCTGCGTTCAGCAAAGGCTTCATTTGCATACATAATTGGTATTTAAGTAGCTGAGTAGCTACTTAAATATCAATTATTTTTTATGCAAAATAATTGCTCAAAGCTGTACCTCAAACTGTCATTTGAGCGATCTTTGAGCGATTATCTGCTCGTGTAAATGGGCCTTTACACTATTTTCTGACATCGTTGCTGATCTCACCCAACAAATCTCAGATTGTGCCCCCTTGTTCTAGAATAACTTCCCTCCTGAACCTTATTAACATATATAAAGGCTCCCATCATGTTGTGGGAGGAGGGCAGACCTCCCTCTCCCTGCTGTCCTCCGGTAACATACACTCATTAGCAAAAAAAATAAATCAAGCACCTAAAAGGAGAATCGAATGAAACTTCCTCTGTGCGATTGTAGCATTGTTATAAGTGATTACAATATCAGAGCAAAAGAAGAATTTAATGTGGAAAACTGACCCCTCTAAGGCCGGCTTCACACTGGTAAGGCGATATCAGGTTGTGAATCACAGCCCGATATCGCCCTCGCAAACCCCTGGATGCAAGGCGTTTCCATGTGAAAACAGCTTCAGATCCCTGCGGGGCTAAAGGAATTCACCGCCGCAGCCATCACAGCTGTGGCAGAGATCAAAGACTTCTCCAATTGCTTTCAATAGGGCTGGCGCTGCTGCCGCTGGCCCCATTGAAAGCAATGGGCAATATTGGAAATTTTTATTTTATCACAACATGGCTTGAGTGAAAACATCACAAATGAGAATGAAATCATTGGTTTTATAATCATGCGTTTTCACTCACTCTCGCATCACGAGAAAATCGCACAATTTTCTTGCCGGTGTGAAGGCCCCCTAAGGGCGGTTCTAGTACCCTGTTGTATTGCCTCTAGCTTTGATACAAGATGTGATACGGGCGGGTATGGAGTCTCTAGTACCCTGTTGTACCGACTCTAGCTTTGATACAAGATGTGATACGGGCGGGTATGGAGTCTCTAGTACCCTGTTGTACTGCCTCTAGCTTGGATACAAGATGAAATATCGGCGGGCATGGAGGCTCTAGTACCCTGTTTTACTGCCTCTAGCTTGGATACAAGATGTGATACAGATGGGCATGGAGACTCTAGTACTCTGTTGTGCTGCCTCTATCTTGGATACAAGATGTGATACAGATGGGCATGGAGGCTCTAGTACCTTGTTGTATTGCCTCTAGCTTTGATAGAAGTTGTGATACAAATGGGCATGGAGGCTCTAGTACCCTATTGTGTCGCCTCTAGCTTGGATACAAGATGTGTTATGGGGAGCATGCAGGCTCTAGTACCCTGTTGTACTACCTCTATCTTGCTTACAAGATGTGATACGGGCATGCAGGCTCTAGTACCCTCTTGTACCACCTCTATCCTGGATACAAGATGTGATATGGGCGGGTATGGAGGCATACAGATTATGGTATCCTGTAGCATATCGCTCCACATTTCTGTAACTGAACCTCTAGATCGTGTAAACTCGTAGGCTGTCAAAGTTGGCATCGCAGATGGTTCCATACATGTACTTTTGATGATAAATCTGGCCACCGGGCAGCCATCGAAGTGTGGTAATGTTGTGGAGGCATTGCTGGGACCTCCTTGTGTGTGCGTCCGAGCATTATTCTGCTGGAAAATGCCTCCTGGAAGCCACCATGAGAGGAACACATGTGACTGCAGGATGTCCTGAACGTATCGCTGAGCGGGCATTGTCCCTCATACCACTACTAGGGGTGACCGACTGTTGTATGCAATGGCCCCCCAGATCCCCCCAGATCATCACACCAGCAGGGGGCAGTGTGCTCCTCCACAGCAAAGGCAGGAATAAAGCGCTCCCCCCTGGGTCAGTTGCCAAATTAAACCTGGATTAGTTACTGCTGACAACCCAATTCCACTCCATAACGTCCAGTTTCATCATTCATAACACCACAGCAAACAGAGGCGATGGTGCATGGGTGTCAAAGACAGTACATGTAATGGGTTCCGTGACACCAAATTTCCCTCAACAAAGCACCTGGAAATAGTTCTGACAGACACAGGGGCCTGTAACGATGGCACCACCTGTCTCTGGAGGCGGACAACGAAACAGTTGGAGCTGCTCGGACTTGTTGGACAATCAGACGACCATCTCTACTGGTGGTCTGTCGAGGGTATCTTGAGCCCGGTCACCTTGTGTGTCCCCATTTATTCACTGGTTCAAACACCTACACAGTCCAGTGAAAACGGAGCAGGTAGCAAGCAATTCGTCAATATGACTATCCAGATTCTCCAATAATGCGCAACTCTCAAACTGTTCACTTAGTGAAATCTCTTGTCTGCGTCATAGAGGCATCTAGTGGTCCACAAGCGGAAGAAGAGGTCACTACACACAAGGCGGGAACCACTTTAAGGGTCTCAGGTGAGAAGACCGCTTATCCAGTCATGCCACAACTCTAACCATCTGCATATCTGCCTCAGATGTAACTGCATGCCGAGTTTTGCAACAAAAAAACAACTTTTTCTAGGGGCTGGATTTTTAATGACAGAGTGTATATAAAGATTTCCATCATGTCCCCCTCTCCCTTCTCTTCTCCAGACTATGCAGATTAAGTTCTTTAAATCGTTTCTGATACGTTTTGTCATTGAGACCTTCCACTATTTTTGTAGCCATCTCTGAACTTCTTCTATCTTATCAATGTCTTTCCGTAGACGTGGCCTTCAGAACAGAAAACAGTAGTATTCCAGATGCGGTCTCACCAAAGCTCTATACAGCCAGATCCCAAACCCCTCTTTTCCTACTGGTTATACCTCTAGTTATGCAGCCGAATATCCTACTTGCTTTCCTCGCTGCCTGACCGCACTGTGGACTTATTTTTAAAGCATCCAGTTCCAGTTTCGTGGCTTATGACGTAGATTGGCCCTAACCTTCAATCCTCCATTAGTCAAGCCTGCTCTTCCTCGCACTGCTGGGCCTAACACATTTTACTTAATTCTATTTGATTTTAGTAAACAGTTCTATCGGATCATCAGCGTGATCAGATCATACAGCCTCCTCCCCACGAGGGGGCACTAGCACACAGCCTTCGGGGGAATGCTATGATTTGCTAAGCTCTTTTTATAGACTCTAGTGGCAGTCTGGATGGGAAAAGCCTGCAGTTGTGACTAGTGATGCTGTCTGTGTTATCCTTGTCTGTGGTGCTGAAGCTTTGCTGATCATTCCCATGCATTGAAGCAGCCTGGATCTCTGCTACCCAGCAAGAAATAGCTCTAGGCTTTGCTTTGCAATATTGAAGACACTTCCTGGCTTTGAGTACATCTTATAAAAAGCCCGAGACATGAAGATGCATTCACCATGGGCTCGATTTTACTCGAACAGCTGTTGCTTGTGTTGCCATGTCCGCACCGGAACAATTATCCTTGGCGTATGGAACCTGGTAAGCAGCGTCTCATTTTCCTATCCCCTGACTCTCATCGTGTACTGGAGGAAGATTTTGGAAATACCTGTACTGTGACGAGACAAAATTTCCATGTATCTTCCTCAACTCCCCCGCTCCTGACAACCCAGTCTAGGATGACTCTGTAGCAGCGTTAATATTGTGCACTTCTTTATATAGCCATGTCATTTTATTTGATAGTGCGTTGACTTTTCTATTGCATATTACAGCATATACGACTGTAATCTCAGGCTTCGTCTGCAGATTTAAGGTGGATTGTATCTTGTTTTAAGTCTGCCTAGTAACTTAATAGTGATGGTTACTAATGTGGAATATAAAGAGAGGTTCAAAGCAAAGGATACTGTAGATTTCTGAGGAGATGTAGACCATTGCTAGTATTACATGCTACACTTTATTCTAGGGTGTCAGTAATCACAGTTTTCCTATGGAAGCTTAGGTTGCTTTGTATTTCCCTTCAGTATAAATCATTGGAATTGACGGTACAATATACCTTATAAATTGTCTCTTCTATTGTGTTATTAAAGGCCTAATGATATGATCTACATGCTTCATAGTATTTCTTCATCGGGGTTCTTGGTTAGGGGTTCTGCAAAGACAACCATAGTAGTTGGTGTCACATGCATTGGTTCTGTAATGGGTTTGCATCTGAAAATTTTGCAGTGTTTTACAAAATCAGTAAAGTGGATGAGATTTTAACAAATAGACCTGTGGGTTTTCCAAGACTAAACTATTGATGACCTACCCTCAGGACAGTTCATCAATAGCTGATTGGCGGAGGTACGCCGCTTGGTATTCTTACCAATCAGCTAATTGAAGAGGTTGCAGCGCTCAAGTTGGGGGGAGGGAATGTGGCCTCTTCTCAGGTATATAACATTCCCCGCCCAGATGGCTTGAGAGAAGCTCAGTCCCGTTCAAGTTAATGGGATCAAGCTGCAATACCAGGCATAGCCACTATGCACTGTACGATGCTGTGCCTGGTATGGACTGATGCAACAGTGGCTCTCACTGGAGCACCACTATCACTTTCGATGCTTGACTAACAGGAATCCCGAGTGGCAGATCCCCACTGATCAATTATGGATAATCTATCTTGAGGATAGGTCATCAATAGTTTAGTACTGGAAAACCTGTTTAAAATCTGCGACATATAAATTGTTTGTGGCTTTTTCACCCCTTTCAATGAAGGATGAGTGAAATCCGCATGTAACTCATGTTGATTTTGCAGACTTTATTCTGAAGTTGCGGTTACTAGAATTGAGTAAGCCTCAATTAATTCTACAGGCCAGGGGTGTAGATACAGGGGGTGCAGAGTAAGCAGTTGCACATGGGCCTCAGTGGCCTTCCGAACACATAAGGAGACACCAGTAGATGGTATGTGGGAAGCTCTGTTACAGACCTGATACAAGCAATAATTATATCAAGCGAAGAATAAAAGGGGTTGTCTGCAACTTTACTCTCAATAACTTATCGGCAGCTTATGTCATCAACAGTTGATTGGTGGGGGTCTGCCGCTTGGCATCCCCACTGATCAGCTGATCCCCGGGCTGCTGTCAGTGTGAACAGCACTGGAAGCAGATAGTACTGCCCATGTTACAGTGGCGCAGGATCACACAGCTCCCTGAGCGTCGAACCCTTACCGATCAACTACTGATGGCCTAACATGAGGTTATCAATGGTGAAAGCCTCAGACAGCCCTTTTGAAAGTTAAACTAAAAAAATAGGATATATAATTTCTGTTATTGCCCATCTCTAGAAAATGAGTAAGCCTTTTATTCAAGTCTCTCTAAGTTATATCTGTTTCTGTTACACCCAAACGGATCAGCATCTCAACTTGGCTGACCCAACTTTCCCCCACTATTGCCTAGTTTTGGGTTATGACAGGGCAGATTTGCTAGGAGGATGGAAAAGTTGGGTGATGCTCCTTGAAGAGCAGTAATGGCAACCATAATGTCTCCCAGCTTTCCTAGAAACTGAGAGATGACTAAACTTGACAGAAGACAGCAACTAAAGGACTAAAGCTCCTCCTTCCTGTTCACTTGGAGGACCACCTGTCATGTCGCTCTTTTCAGTCCTAACTTTTGACACCTGGTCGGTCAATAAGCTGAATATCTAACATCACCCCCATGGTTCAACCAATCCCAGGGCTATTTCAAGGCCTTTTTACATGGAACAATTGTTCAAAAAGTTGTTCAAACAAGCAAAAATAGTCGAGAGGGGGGGATTTTCCCCCTGTGATTAAAGCAAGGAGTGGATTCAAAAAGAGTGGGAAATATAAAAGGAAAGTTCATGCTGGATGTACTTTGGGGTTTATGTACAAATGGTTTATGTACTTTGGGGTTTATGTACAAACGCCCACTGCAGTCAAAAACTGCAGTGGGCGTTTGTACATAAAAAAAAAGAAAACCCTAAATACAGTATACATGGCAATAAAAATGGGTATCAGAAATTTTAATAGCAAAAATGTTAGTTTTTGGTATTAAGATTGCCTATATGTTTTCGAATGGTTTGCGGTAGAAAGTATTCACAAATCCTTCAGTGAAATTGCTGCTTGTAATTGTATTTCTAAAGGTTTACATCGCCCGCATTGTTGTTTGCTGACTCTAATCTTTATCTGCTTTAGTTGAGACAAGCTGTATAAGCTTTGTCCCCTCTGATGTAATGCATAGAAAGATTTTTATTGGACCACAACACAATGTCATCAGCGATGGGTTTCCATGGACTGAATGCTGAGACTTCTGTTGTTAGGCCAGGGCTAATGACCATCAATGAGTCAAAAAAGAGAAGGCTTCCATAAAGAAAAGGTCATACAAATACTAACTAAAGCTGAGGTTATATGAACCAACCTTTTGTCACATACATTATCACATGTACAGAATTTCGTAGAAATTGTTGCCATGAAGGCCATGGACACCTTTTGGGGGGCAATTTTTTTTCCCTTTAAGTGCATGTATCTTGGGTTGACAATTATTTTTGCAGTAAGGTTTAATTGAAAGCTTTGCACTGAGGTGAGGTAGGGATCCCCCTCCTAGGAGTAGGGGGAAAATTGGAAATCCATTGACAGCACTGTTTGTCTTCTGCATATTCCTGTAAATAGTTACTGCAGTCTAAAGGCCCTTTTACACGCAACGCTTATCGCTCAAAATTTGTTCAAACAACTGAAAATGAGCGATAACCAGTACAAGGCATTGTGCACTTTTCGTTTGAACAATGATTTTAAGGTTAACTTAAAATTCATCATTCAGCCACAGAAAGATAAAGCAAATACATTTATCTTTCAATAGACTGCAGGATGTTCTCCCTGCAGCATGTTTATACTAGCCAGGAGAGAACAATGGAATGTGTGGCAGCTGTTTACACAGCTGGGTGTGTGTTTAAACAACTCTGCAAACAATTCCTGTAGGTCCTTTTACATGCAAATGAAGATGATAAAGTGTTAATGGCCATTAATGGCCATTAACACTTTATGCAAATAGATCGCTAAACATTTCAATCTTTCAGTCATTTGTAAGATTATCTTTGCATATAAAAGGGCCTTCAGTCTCAACAGAAGATCTGTCACCGTGCTGGACTTGCACCTTAGTGTTTGTAATGATGTAACGTGCAGGAGAGGAGAGATAAAGGTTGAAAACTAAATCATCAGTCCAGCCTCATTGATGGATCTACTACTGAAACTTAGCATGCAGTTTCTATATACAGTGATATGTAGAAGCTGTAAAAGACAAATGGTGCAAAAGAGGGCTCTGGTGGAAAGTGTTCAGCTTGACCCCTCCACTCCGCAGATTGCTAATTGATGGACAGTCACATGGACTCACCTTCTCTTTAATGATTACCAGGCTACATTTATTGGGGAGGTTTGTAGCTTGAGCATTGTTGACCATTGATCGCAATGACTTCTGAGGCGCTGACCCCTTGTGCTTTGAGATCTGCTTATGATTATGACCACTGAAAGTCCTTGAGCTATACTGCTGACTGAGGACTAGTCGCAGCAGGGGCAATATGACACCACATAGAATCTCTTCAGCTACAGGAGAAGAGAGTTAATTCTAAGAGGCCACTAATTGATTGTCCTTAGATTTGCAGTTTAACTAGATAGTTTTGCCATTTAAAGATCTGAACATCTGGACAAGCTGGCCAAGGTTACGTTCATGCAGGGTGCAAGTACGACACCCTTCACGGATGTTACCAAGACGTTAGACCAGGACATAATTTACTGTCCACAATGGACAAATGTAAGCATATGTCATATCATTAAAAGGCAAAGAACACAACAGGGGATGGGAACAGTATCCGTAAGCAACTTTGGTGTGGCAGACCCTGCCTAGAAGCTGAACGATTGCTCCTATAGGGCTGGCTCCAGGTCAGGAATCTAGGGAGCCTAGTCTGTCCCTAGAGAGCGGCTAAGGAAGATGTTTAATGCAGATGGAAAGAGCTAAGTAGACAATACAATATTTGGTAGAAGTGAATAAGCCCCACACGAATATATAACCACAGGTACTTAGCTGACAGGAGTCCGTTGCCTCACCAAACACCTCAGGAAGGACAATAACCAGCGCCCATGTAGAAGTGGGCCGAAATAAATACACTTCTATTATGGCTGATTGGCCAGCTAGGGGACACACCTCCCTGTTGGCCAATCAGTCCATACACCACAGAAGATGTTGCAGCAAGGTTGTGAAGAAGGGCATACTGTACACTGAACCCATTGAGAAATTTTTGACTGATGATATCTCAAGGAACTTCTCCAGTCACAGGAAGAAGGCACTCATCGGTGCCCAGTGCCAAGAGAGAGAGCACATGCGCCGTCACGTGGGCCGGGATTGCCATCATGACATCACCCTTCCACGGCTCTGCTTCCTAATTGTGGTCGGCAAGTTGCAACAGTCAATAACAACTGTGGGATCTACTTACTGGGGTCCCCATGTTAGTTTACATCCAGCTGTCCCAGTGAAGAGAAGGCAACTGCTTATTGTGGGTTTTATTGTAAGCTTAAATTCTCTTTTTATCACTAATCCCAAATATAGAAATTATATAACAATTAATATAAAATTTTCAAAGAACAAGAACTTTACCCTACAACAATCCTTTGGTGAAACTGGATCAGTGTTACTACTTTTTGAGGACTTGGTATCATTACTGGATCAGGTATTCAGCATCTAGAATTACTACCATTGTTTACACGTTGCCTTTGGCTACACGGTATGACATTACACTTGACCCTGTTACATTTTCAGTCCCAGACAGATTTGTCACAAGGATACTGAGTGCAGAAAGTTTTTACTTAAATGACAAAGATGATGAGAATCTGCACTTCTATAGGCTTGAAGCAAATATAATTACATGCTATGATTAAGAGCTACACTTAACTCGAAAACGCCTAAGAGATTTTTGGATTTTAACCTTTCTGCTATGTGTCCTTTGTGAAATACAGATTTAAAGTTTTCTCATTCCGAGTGCTAAATGCACATCTTCTTTGGATTATTGAACAGGTTGTCCAAATGTAAACTAATGATGGCCTATCCTTAGGATAGGCCATCAATAGAAGATCAGCAGGGATAAGCAGACGGCTCCATTCTTATTGCAGTGACCAGACTTGGTATTACAGACATTAAAGTGAATGGGAACTTTGCCTGTAATACCAAGCCTGGCCATAGCAATGGGAACTGAGCTGTCTTCTTCCCACAGAAATCAAATCAGTGCATGAGTACATCAACCCAGGGAACAGCTGATCATCAGGGGTACCAGGTGGCAGTCCCCCAACCGATCTTCTATTGATGACCTATCCTAAGGATAGGCTAGCAATAGTTTGCATCTGGACAACCCCTTTAAACATTTTACCTGTTTGACCATTCCTTATAGATCCCTTTTTGTTGTCAGGTTCCTATGCTACTTAGGTATGAGGCACTTGAAGTCTTTGACACCCCGCACTACAGAGCCGTAGGCACTCTGTGTACCACTATATGGTGCGTCATACGGAATATGGCAGAAAAATATTTGTATAGCAGGAAGCCATAGATTTCTTTGGGTACCAGGTTATGGCAGGCTATAACTTATGCGTACAAGACCTTTTAAGTATCACTCCACTATTACTATTTCCTATGACTTATACACATTGCAGCATAATTGCTACTTTCAATTAGCTCTCATCCAGCCATTTTTATCCCATTTGCACTAGAAAAATTGTCAGACCATCAAGAAGATTGCATGTAGTTGAGCTCTGGTCAGTTGTCAGTAAAGCTCCTATCACATCCGATGCTGGATAGCATTTTCTGCTTGTACAGGGCAATGAAAGGGAAGCAGTCAGCCAATTTCGGGAAGGTGATCATCATTTACCCAGTTGAAGACACAATATATATAATTTGTATTCCAGTAGTTTTCTGGTGTTAGCAGGGAAAAAAGCCATTTGGGGTTGTCCAGAATTAGAAAAAGGGCTATTTTTTAACCAGAAGCAAGACCCTTGTCCATGGCTGTTTATAGTATTGGAACTCACCTCTATTCAGTTGGGTGGAAATGAGCTACACAATACAATGCCCTTGTGGACAAGAGTCACACTACTGTGAATGCTACCACCTTGGCAATTATGGCCATGACGCAGACCCCCACTTCTGTTCTTGAGTGCTGTAGTAGTACCCAAGGGGTTGCATGTTACAAAGTATCAGCATATAGAGATTCAAATTCACAAAAACGTGGAGAATACTTTTTAAGAAATGCAAATTATTATTATTATGTAAGATCTCATTCATTTGGCAGAATGACTGCATGGATTCCAGCTGCACCAATTTTACCATGCGCGGATTATGTGGCAGGTCTGCATGTAACTGATATAGTAACTGATCCACTAGAATAAACTTCATATATTACCTGGAGCTCATGTCTCTGTTCTAAATTAAAAACAAGAAATAATAGGGAAAACAAACATTGCTCCTTTAAATATATTAGTGAATTGATTAACACGGCGCCATATTTGTTCATAAACACTGAAATATCCCCATATTTATTCAGAATCACCCAAATATATTCAAATCTATTCAGTCAGTCAAAAATCTCCATAATTCTTCGAAAACGTCTAAATCTATCCATATGCACTCGTCATCCAAGTCTTTTCTTATTCTGGTTAAACCCATTGATCAGTTTTGGTTTCCCACTAATGTGGATTGACAACTCTCCCTATCTGGGATCACATAGAGCAGTAATTCCATTTATAACATTTTGGTATTTTACCTCTCTTGCCTGATAGTTGGTGGTGAATCTTCCGACCTCTGATGTTCAGCCGGTCTCAGTTGAAAATGGAAGGTTCCTAAATCGCTTTGATGAGGAAAATGCGGAGTCGGTCTTATCTCTAGAAAGAGCGATCGATGACTGGCACCAACTGCCGATTTCCTTCTCAGTTTGAATCCAAATCCTGCGATTTTATTGGCTGTTGTTGGTGGTAACTGCCATGATGGATCATACATCGTATAGGGAAATTACACTCATCTTACCTGACAAGTTAATATATTATTTTTTGAATGGTCCATAGTTGCCACTAGGCACTCATGGATCTGTATAATAAGATACTTTAAAAAAGATTTTCGTTTTCTCATTTAACAACTGCGCCGCCATCAATTGCTTCAAAATGTCCTGACAGCCAAGGGGTTTGTGTTATTTAAAGTCAGGGTGCTTCAAGAGCCGTGAATATATGGCACTTGGTTTTTAAAGGGGTTGTCCAAAGTTAGAAAAACATGGCTGCTGTATTTCAAATTCAGGGTCATGCTTGTCCATAGGAGCTGCTCTGCAATACCAGGCAGAACCCATGGACCACGGTGGCATTGTGTTTGGAAGAAATCAGACATGTTTTTCCAGCTTTGGGCAGCCCCTTTAATCCCGCACCATAGTAAAAATATGGCGTGGAATTTACGCTCCTATAATTTAGCAGGAGCAGGTCAGGTTCTCGGCTGGTAGTGATGGCCAAGGACTCGAAGGAGAAGACAGAAGCTGTTTTTAACTGCTTCTGCCTTCTCTTTTACAGGCTACATAGCACTCAATGAGTACTATATAGAGAATACTGGATGCAGCAGTGGCTTTTCCAATATGGAACCCAGCGATCAGATGATCGCCAGTGACCCCCAGCATGGCAGAGCTTAGCAGACCCCAGACCAGCTCTCACAGTAACTAATGTCACTATAGGGGGATGTTTTCCTATGGATGTCCCAGTTACTGTGAAATAAAACAAAAAATGACATTGTGACTGTCCCCAAAGGGTTTTATAGGACATTATGACGAACACAGATATTAAAAAAGTTACAAAAAAGTTTTTAAAAATTACAAAATAGTTTACAAATATATTTAAAAGAAAAAGAAAGCAACTATTACCGTATCACTTGCACCATGATGTCTGGATTTGGGTTACACCTATTGGCTCATGTATGTTTCACTGTGCCTGGGCAGGTGAGGGTTAAGCACCCTTCCTGCTTTTTATCTGCTAGGCTGGCTAGGATGATTGATAGCTCAGCCAACCAGTCATTTTCTTTATGAGTCTGGTTTTGTTATTGGACTGGCTGGAATAATTGATAGCACAACCTGTCAATCAGATTCTGGTTCTATTTAGTCCAGCTAGGAAGGACACTTCCTGCTGGTTATTCTGATTGTGTACTGGCTATATGCCCAAACAACGCAGAAAAAGCTGAATCTGTAGCACAGCTGTGAAACCACCCTTATAGGCAACATTCATTCTTTTAGTTTATAAATTTCATGGATTTAATGTTAATTTGCTAGTCAACTCAGATTTGTTCCGTTCTCTCTCACATTGTGGGGTTGTCCTTTTCAGGACAAGTGCGCTGCCTGAGGGTCTGGTCTGCGTGATTCTGGCATTCTGGTCCTTGTAGTCTTCCGTATCAAGTTACATTAGGTTTATCTACTTCTCATTGCCTACAGTTCTGTTAACTGGTTGTACCGGACACGACAGCAACCCACTGTCCACACCAGCCTAAATCATTACCATATCCGGCCTGTAATACGAGACTATACAAATTATATATCAAAACATCCAAAACAAGTGGTTCTGCCATCTATCTGCTCACCTCTTATACTGAAAAGTTCCATCACAAACACATTATTGGAGATTGAGGTCTCATGCCCATGGCTGGGTCAGATTCCGACTGCGAAATTCACGCAGTGGGATGCCACCCATGCCCTGGCATTGACCTCCCGCTTACCTGTTCCGGCGTCTTCTCTCTCCGCTCTGCGATGTGCCAGCTGGTGCACAGCCGTGCATGCGCAGAGCAGAACCGGCGCATCAGTGGTGACATTTCTGTGCGAGCCTCTGCGAGTCCCACACAGAAATAGGACATGCCGCGATTTTAATACCGTGCAAGTTTTCACGCGTCTGTCAGCATAGGATTGCATAAACTAATGCAATCCAATGGCAGTGTGCAACGGTGGAAATTCCGCACGGAATCTCGCCACAGAATTTCCGTCCGTGAGCATTGGGCCTTACTAAGCAAGATATAGTAGAATTTGATTTCTCCTTATTGTCCTTCCTTTATAGTTCCCATATTATTTGAATCCGCACCGGCTTTGGCTCCAAAAACTGCTTTAAAAAAAATACAGTGTGTGTAACCCCCCGAATGAAGTATATTTTGAATTATGTGATCCTTAATTCCACTTTAAGGCTTCTTAATAAGATTTAGGATCCACTGTACAGATTTGCTGATTGCTTCAGTTTCTTCAGTGTCACACTGCTGTATAATTTACTTTTATCCCATGTTATTGCGCCAATTTGTCCTGACTTGCTGTTCCACCCCTACTACTATAAAACGTGCTGATTTCCAGGAATTCGTTGCCTCTGCAATTGATTCACTGACATATTCAGGAGAAGAGAATGAAGTCATCCTGGATGCAATTAAGTTAATTAGATATCGAAACCAGATTGTTTTTTTGGCAGCTCGAACCGTCATGGAAGCGTTTTTCAAGAACTTGCACAATATAAGTTTTTGTTGTTTCTGCAAATGACTGTCTAGATCAGGGATCTTTTCTGGTCCAAGGGCCACAATAAAACTTAGAGCGGTATTACCACCTGAGACATTTATGTCATATTGGAAGTGTATGCCATGAATGTCTGATATATATGCATGTTCCACTTTTAGGACTCCAATTTATCAGGAGAATGGGGGTCTCTTCCTCTTCCATTCGTTCTCCAAAAGAGACCATGTATGGCAACCTTTTCATTGCTGAAACAATGCCTGTTGAAAACCCTGCTATGAGAGGTAACACGTGTGGCCGCAGGATTTCCAGCACATATGGCTGAGCTGTAATTGTCCCTCAACCACTTCTAGGGGTAACCGACTGTTGTTGGGGTAGTGTGCTGCTCTATAGCAAAAACAAAATTGAAGCGCTCACTACTGCAGCAAGCTGAACCGAGCGTAGTCCTAGGTAAGAGGACGGAGAAAAACAGCGGGGATAAAGATGGTAGTTACGGTGGCTCTGCTGCTTCCCTGAAACGTAGTCAATCTGGCATGGCACGCCGCATGCGGTGGTAAATTTGGCAGGTCTTTTTGCTCGCTGCCCGCGGAGTCAGGCAGGGTAAGATCGTGATACCTCAGTGGGGTGCTATTCCCTGAGTCGGGTAGTGGAAGATGTTGTTTTGTCGTGACGCCAGTCCATGTACGGGTATGGACCCGTTCCAAACAAAATGACAGAAAACAAAAAGTGGAGAACTAAACAAAAATGGGGGTTGGACCTCTGTCCTCACTGGAGCGCGTAGTGTGGTACCTCAGTGCAGATGTTGTAGATGGAATAGATGGTAGAAAAGGACTCCAGGAGTCGGGTTGTAAAGTGAACTAAGAACAACTTTATTTACCAACAGGCAAAAAGGGATTGCACACTGACTTGCTTTAGACAATTCGCATTAGATGACTTTAGAAATGAACAGTTACTCTCACAGGCATTGATTCCTTCTGCGTTTTCCTCAGGGAATGGGTACCAGAAATCATACGTGTACTCCTTGCCTTACTTTCAGGTTTTTCTCCCTGACTGTGCATATGACTGGCTGACTGGGTCTTCCTGACTTTCTTTTCCCTTTGCTTCTTGGATCTACTTCTGCTCTACTTTCCTCTCTTCTGCCTTTACTAAACAGTACTTTGTCTTTAGTACTCACACTTCAGATGTTCTTCTTCCCACCGCACTGGTTTTCTCTTGGTTATTCCCTGGCCTCTCAAGATCAGTCTTGGCCCTAGACTTGGAAGACTCACTTAACTCCGCCCACTACTCTTTTTTATACTGTCATACCAACCCAACCTATAGAGGGTATCTACCAATCACAGGCCCTCTGAACCTGCCTAAACACTGTTGCTAGGTGACCAGTACTCACTAAGGGGCTGGAGAATCTTACCAGTACACATAATTCAGTGAGAAATATGAACAACATAACATCATACCACTTCACAATTACCATGCATATATTTAACACTGGAATTAGACTAGAAGTAATGGAGTACCCAACTCTGGGGTACTACACTACAAGGCCACAATATTAAAACAGGACCATCATCGGCTCCCAAATAGAACCTGGATTAATTGCTAAAGAAGATATGGTTCCAGTCCGTAGCACTCCAGGTTTCTCATTCATGACACCATAGTAAATAAAGGCAATTGTTTTGTGGTGTTAATGGCAGAACATGTAATGGGTGCCGTAACACCAAATTCTCTTCTGCTAAGCTCCAGGAAATGGTCCAGGCAGAGACAGAGTTCTGTAATGAAGATGCCACCTGTGTCTGGATGATGGGCGATTAAACATTTGGACCTGCTCATGCTTGTTGGCGGATCAAACAAACCTCTCTACTGGTGGTCTGTCTGGGCTGTCTAAAACCTATTCGCTGTGTGTGCATGGCCTCATGCTACTACTGCTCCCAATACCTCCTAGCAGCTTGGTCAGAATGGCCTAGATGCCAGGCAGTTTGTCAAAATGACCAACCTGCTTCTCTCATTCCAATAATGAGCCCCCTCTCAAAATCTGTTCACTAGGCAGAATGTCTTCGAGAGCATCGTAGAGGCACATCTAGTGATCAACCATCTCTCCACAAGCAGTACACTGCACAAACGTAGCTTCTGAGAGCTTTTCAATAGGACAACGGGAGAATCACTTCTACAGCCTCTGGTGATAAGACCCAGTGTCTAATCAGACCACAACTGTAATCAATTAGAGATCTGCCTGATATATAACTGCTTGCCAACTTTTTCAGCAATCCAACATTTCCATCTGGGTGCATCATATTTTTTTTTGTCAATGAGTATTCATGTGAGCAACCACTAAAAACAGACAAGCATATTGGTGGCCAGAAGGTTGGGAGCCACACAGAATGGCATAATGGACTGTATGTGGTCCCAAGTCACATGGTTGTGCACCCCTTGTCTAGATTATGTGGGTTTTAATAAATGATGATCTCCAACCTGTTGCTCACTAATTGCTCAATTGTGCTGGGATTTGTAGTTTTGCAACACCCAGAGAGCAATATGTTAGATACCAGTGCATGAGAGCATGCCTTGATGAAAGTTGAATGGTTTTACCATTCAAATAGAACTCTGCACTCAGGATTTACTTCAAATGCGTAGTGTAGATTGTAAGGCAATCCAAACAGTCCATATGTGATGTTTCAGTCTGTATCACTTGGACCTTCCGCTGAGTCTGGGAATAATACATAAAAACAGAAACAAGTCACTAAATAATCCAGTCGTACACCAGACTTATCACATAGACCATGAAATATGAGATAATATTCTTCACAAAGTCCATAGTAGCAGCAAGTTTATTATTTTTTTTTTTTTTTACTAATTACCGTTGTACAATGTTAGGAGATAGAAATAACAGAGAATACATGACTACCTGGTCGATTCTTCCAGGAAAATGATTGCAGAGTTATTGTAATCAATAAGAAGAACAAGATCATTTTTAGCATAGCAGCAAAGTGCTGACCATAATAGCTGATGTAATTCTCTTAAACTCTATGAAATGACCTTTTGGCTTGGCTTGTGTAACAATGAGGTGACAAAATCCCTAAGGAGATTACTGGGCTTCTCAGATTTCCTGCCAAGGTCTGTGTGAATGAGGCCATCAGGCCACGCCAACGTGATACAAATGAAAGTAACGTTAGCCACTGGGCAACAATTCATTGAAAGTAATGTGAGCTTTATTTCATGTCTCATGTGTGAAGTGTAGTGATACGTGTGTGTGTCTGTATATATATATATATATATATATATACATATATATATATATATATATATACATATATATATATATATATATGTATGTATATATATATATATATATATATATAATACCAATCAAAAGGTTTAGTACACCTACATTTTTTCAGTTTTTATAGATATTTACACAGTTTACAAATGTACTTTGAAAGGAAAGCATAGAACAAATAAGTTCAGTTGAATAAAAAGGATGGTTTAACTTTGTTTCACCAAATTAATTCTACATTTTTGTCTCTGCAAAGTAGCCACATCTAGCTTTAAACATTCAAGGTATTCTTTCCACAAATGCATGGAGATGTTATTCAGAAATTTCTTCCAACATTGTTACAGAAGTTCCCACAAATGTGCTGCACTTGTAAGCTCAATGGGGTTTAAGTCTGGAGAATGTGCAGGCCATCCCCTTCTTGTCTGACATAACCTAGATGTATGTTTTGGATCATTGTATTGCTGTAATATGAACTCTGACCAATTAGGCGTACACTAGAGAGTATAGCATAATGTATCAAAATCCTGTGGTAGCCCTTTTTTTCCAGTATGCCTGTCACCATATGCAAGTTGCCAACCCTGGATCTAGCAAAGGAGACCCAGACTATCACATTTCCTCCTTCATGTTTGACAGTTGGTGTCAAACACCCAGAAACTATACTTTCATCTACTCAAGGGCGTACAAAAACACTGCATGATGTACCCAAGATGTCAAATTTTGATTTATCAGTCCATAAGACCTTTTTCCATTCTTCATTAGTCTACTGGAGGTGCTGTTTGGCCCAGGCAAGTCTTTTTTTTTCTCCTTTGCAATCTTAGCAGTGGCTTTCTTATTGCTACTCTACCTGTCAAACCTGCAGATAGAAGTCTTCTCTTCATGGTTTAAATAGAAACTTGCTTACTTTTTGCTGCATTAAGCTGAACTTGAAGATTTTGTGCTGTGAGGCGGTGATGTATGCTAAACTGTTGATTCTCAAAAGCTTGTCATCTGATTTTGTAGTGGCCTTTGGTCTGCCAGACCTCTTCCCGTCAGAGTTTCCTCCAGTTTCTGAGTGCCTTTTGATGAATAGGAAAATGTACCATCTTGATGATTTTTTTCTAGGACACACTTACACTTCTAAGGGTTATAATTGTATGTCCGTCTTCTTTCATTATTTGCCTTTTTCTTTCCATTATAATAGCAATGTGCTCTGTTCAGAAGAGCAAAACTGTCCACATCCTGCCCTAAAGTGTGTTGTAACACATCTGCTCTAGAGATGAGCGAGTATACTCGCTAAAGGCAATTGCTCGAGCGAACATTGCCTTTAGCGAGTATCTCCCCCGCTCGAGACTGCAGGTTCGGGTGCCGACGTGGGGGAGCGGTGAGTAGCGGCTGTCAGCAGGAGGGAGCGGGGGGGGGGGGAGAGGGAGAGAGAGATCTCCGTTCCGCCCCGCTCTCCCCTGCAGCTCCGTGCCCGCTTTACCACAAATGTCCTTGGTACACTAAGTCCGGGGAGAAGGACAGATAAGCAGACCTTGGATGTCTGAGACAAACTATTTCCTGACCACCTGGTTCCCGCTTTCACTATCTAGGGCATACATTTATTTTTCTTACTATTTTGGTAGCTTAGAAACAAGATTAACCCCTTACATACTCCCCCATTTTGGACATGGAGTCAAGACAAGTACGACTCCTAGTCCATAAACACGTAATTCATATCGGCGCAGAGAAAACTTTTTCAGTATATTTAGAAATACATGAGATTATAACCTTAATTGCTATATAAATGCATAATAAAATCATCACAATTTGTAATATACTTTGTAGAGTCCCCATGAACCAACCTCCTAAACCAGAAAACCAATTGGCAGGGTTCAAAGACTAAATGTGTTACCCCACCAGCTATCTCTGGTTTCTGAGTTTTCATTTGTCCATGCAAACAGTTCTTTTGACGGAACAGGAACAGCCAAGAAAGGAAAACTAGGAAAACTAGTGGCACCAGGTGTGTGTACAAGTCCAAAAGTCTTTCACCTGTGAGGTGTTCAGTCCATCTACCAGTATTTGGTGGTGTCTAACAAAGTGGTTCTGGGCATCGTCTTTTTGCACCCTCTCATAAGGGCGAAGCATGGAGTGAGGAGTCCAAAAGTCCAACAATAAACAAAAGGTCCTTCTCATGGGGGGGTGGGGCAAAGTAGGGCGTGAAAAGTCCCATTAGTCCCAAGACAAGCAACAGTTCCTTCAACTTTTACCGAAGTAGGTGTGGTCAGCAGGACTTGATAGGGCCCCTTGAATCTGGGCCCTAGGGATTTCCGGACACGTCTCTTTACGACCACCCAATCTCCAGGTTGTAGGGAGTGAGATCCCCCTAGGTTGTCTGGGTCTGGAATGGGAGAAAAAGACTAGATTCTGGGTTACTGTTAGTTGGTCACACAGGTGCTTTACATATCCGGCTACTATGTCATAGCCCTGCTGTAGGGCCTGTGGATGATACAGCTCCAATCTTGGCATAGAGCCAAACAACACTTCTTTTAACTTAAGTGTACCATTTAGTCTTTTAACTTTGTCTAAACTCTGCGGGTGGTATGGGGTGTGAAACACTTGTTCCACTCCAAGGGCTGACATCACCTCTCGCATCACTTTACCTGTAAACTGTGTACCTCTGTCACTCTCAATTGTCTCTAGTACTCCGCATCTGCGGATTACCTCATTCATGAGCTTCTGTGCGGTTACCTGCTTATTTACTTTAGTAATGGAGTAGATCTCCAACCTGAAAAGAAATCAACAACAACAAGCACATATTCATACTTCCCAACAAGTGGGAGCTGAGTGTAGCCAATTTGCAATCCCTGAAATGGGTAGAGTGGTCTAGGCAAGTGTTATGTGGCAAATTTACTTCTGCCCTGTTGCTTACGGCAAAGATCATGCAAAATTGGATGATGCAGCAGCTACAGAGAACCCAGGTGTCACCCATTCTTGTTCAGTGTCGACGTCATTGCTGTTTTTGATAGGTGTGTCTTTCCGTGCATCAGCTGGGCCATCATGGGGGACAGGGACCTCTGTAGGCAGTTCTTCTGACTGTTCACCATACGCCGTCCCATTTCTGCTGCTCCCATATTTAGTCCATATGTCTTTTTCTTCCTTGCTGGCTTGTAACTGTAAAGTCTTTAGCATATCAGAGTCCAAGTTTTTATCAAAGTCCAAAGTTTTTATCAAAGTCCAAAGTTTAGTCAAAGTCCAAAGTTATTGTTAAATTCTTCTTTTCTTCCATGGCTTGAGGGCCGCTGCCTTTGCTGTGTGGTCTGTGATGGCGTTGCCTCTTGTCTCTCTGGTGTAGGAATTGGTGTGAGCTTTCCACTTTGTCAGGTAGAAGTAAGTAGGGCCTCCGTGAGACTCTGCACCGCTGCACCATTCTTAATTGGCTGTCCTACTGAGGTAACAAGCTGTCTGGCCTTCCATGTTGGGCCGTAATCATGAGCTATGCCAAATGCATACCGGGAGTCAGTGTAAATGTTTGCCGTCTTACCTTCTACCACTCTACATGCTTCAGTGAGGGCCTGCAATTCCGCTTCTTGTCCTGAGACATGCGGAGGCATTCTGCTTTTAGGACATCTTGTTGTGTGACCACTGCAAAACCTGTTACAAACCTTCCCTCGTCATTTAGGTATCTAGATCCATCCACAAACAGCTCAAACTGGGGGTTCTGCAGGGGCTTGTCTGTGACATGCGCAAATCCAGCCGTTTCCTGGGCCATGAGGGCCACACAGTCATGCTGGTTTCCGATGTCAAATGCCTCCTGTTTGTCAGTCAGGGAGTTGTAAAACAACTGATCCCCTGTACTTACTCCCCCATTTTGAATCTACGTCACCTAATGGAAGTAAGGTGGCTAGATTCAAGGTGGTGCACCTTTGGCTTGAGATGTTCGAGGAGGAATGCACTGCGAGTTCCATTGTATCTGTCTGGCAAGAGACAGATGTCTACAGCTTACCTGAGTCAGGATACCATGTATATCATGTGGGGTGTAGATCACCATGGTGTGATCTAGGACAACGTCAGAACGTTTGTCCAGTAGTGCCTGGACTGCTAGAACCACTCGGACGCATGATAGAGACCCTCTAGCCACCGCGTCAAGATGGGCACTGTAGTATCCTACAGGTTGCTTTTTGTCACCACGCATTTGTGTCAGTACAGTGGTGGCGTGTCCCGCCATCTCAGTGACGTACATCTGGAAAGGTTTGTCATAGTCTGGCAGCTCCAGTGCGGGTGCACTGGTTATCTGTACTTTCCCTGCGGGGTCAGGGCAAATGGCCGTGAACCCAAACAGTCGTACAGAGGCTGCATGGTCATGGAGGCAGAGACTTGTCCACGACCGCCAGTATGAGTCCAGTCCCAAAAAGGTACGCAACTGAGCATGGGAGGTGGGAAGTTGCATGTCACTTACCACCTTCGTGCTCTCCGGCGTCAGGTGTTTAGTACCTGGACCTAGGCAGTGGCCCAGGAACACTACGTGAGATTTGCAGAACTGAAATTTGTCTTGCTAGCTTTGCAGCCATTCTACTCTGATGGAGGAAACACAAAAGGCTTAGTGATGCATTGAGGCAACTATTTGGGTCAGAAACACACAAAAAGTAAGTCATCAACATATTACAAGAGGGCGGTGCCCTCGGGAATTGGCCAGGCGTCTAATACCAGCTTCATGAATCTGGTGAACTGGTTTTGGGCTATTCTGTGCCCCTTATGGCAGCACTGTCCAACAGTACTGCTTTCCTCTGAAAATAAATGCAAACAATTACTGACAGTCTGGCTGGCCCTTTAAACTCTTTCTGTTAATGGCGAACAAAAGGGGTATTGGCTGGGAAGACACATTCCTTTAAGGGCTTTAAGTTAACATAAAGAAGAGACAGTGTCTGCAATTGCATCTTCCTGGACATGTACCAGGGGGTACTGACGGACTAAGGGGCTAAGAGCTTGTTCCTCTGCGTGCGTAAGAGTGAGGACAGGGAGAGGTGTTGCTTGGTCTGCTGCCATCTGACAGAGGGTCGGGTGACTTTCAGACCCGGGGTGTATACGAGCCTCACCAGACGGGTGAAGTTTGATACAACATCCCAAGGGTCCCATCACATCAGTTCCCAATATGCTTTCAGGACCTTCCAGCACAAGGAAGCGCGTGAGGCATCGTGGCCCTTTAAACATTACCTCAAGCGGTTCAGTTTCTGCCAGCTGAATTGGCACTTCTGAAACCCCTTGCACCGATTACTGCTAGACAATCAGGCTGGTATTCTATTTCAAATAGATCATAACCTTGTTGCGAGAAGGAAAAGAAAATTTTTTTTTTTTTTAAATTTAAAAAATAGCTGACCTGCAAGATCAGATACCTAGATCACCTATGTCTTCCCTCCCCCCCTTTGAACTAGGGTACTTAATTGGAAGAGTAACCGGGTTCAAGGTAGTAGCAACAGTGAAAAGAATGACAAGAGCACATTGTAGCTGGATTTGACGGGCCAGAAATAAGTGCTTGGGTTGCACTTGTATGCTCCGGGTGTCATGGGGGGGGAACCACTAGGGGGTAGTTCAATGCCAACTCCGAAGATTTGTCAACCATTGCCTGTACTGCTGCCACCGCACAAACACATGAGGGAGCTCCTCGAGCCACTGGATACAGCCTCATGGAGTAGTATCCAAGTGGCCGTGTTTGTCCCCTGTGCTTTTGTGTCAAGACTGTCGTCATATGGCCAGAAAATTCAGTACAGAAAAGAATAAAGGATAAAGTGTAAAAGGGTGAGAAATGAGTAGTTGCATAAGAGAGGAAACAGAGTGGACCCATGGGCGGCAGTATGAAACAAGGCCCAGAAAGGTGCGGAGTCTGGCAGCAGGTATAAGTACAGGTATGGCCGTTTGCGCGTTTCTTCTACAGAACATTCTCTCAGAGGCAGTATAATTGTGGCTTGTTGGCAGGCTTCCAAATTATCAGCACACAGCGCCTACATGCGGTGGGTGGCTGACTGACACCTCATCAGCACACAACACCTACGTCACACATTTTAAATTCATTACAGTCTGAGCACGGGTCATTAACTCTCATCCGTTCATGCGGTCAAGTCTCATTCAAATGTTAGTAAGAGTTCACACAGGCCGTAACGCGTATGATGCAACTGTCCTCATCTTGCAAACAAATGCATTCAATTCTGTTCAAGCAAACAAGGCTACTGTCCAGGGTTCTCCGCTCTAATCTTTGGCCTTGAGAAGCACACATTCCTTCTCTGCAAATCTCACTAAACTCTGTTCCTCCTCACTGTACCCCCCCTCCCTTCGGAGACAAGGGGGGGGGGGGCCACTTGCAGCTGCAGATTTTCACAAATCAAGCATTAACCCTCTATTTATTCCTATATATATATTTTTTCTATTTTTAAAACCATATAAGTCACGTAATATATTCAACGTCTGTCTTTCTTCTATGACTTTGAATTTTAGCTCTCTTATGAAACAGATTTTTGGAAAGCAGCCAGAACATTCAGACTCTAACAACATTAACCCCTAGTAATTATAAGAGGTATATTTCTCTGCACAGACTATCAAACAGACGGCAGGGGAATAGTTAAACACATTAAAAAAACAAAACAAAGAAGACTAAAACGTATAACAAAGATTAAAAGACAAAGAAGACTAAAACGTATAACAAAGATTAGATTACATGACATCAAGACAAACAATATTGGTTATTTGTCAAATAATTATCCGCAGATTCTGCATGAACTTGCTTTATGTCCCAAAGGAACACAAACTATAAAAGAATTCCCTTTCTCTGATAACTGCCGTATCTACACTTGCCTCAATCTCTCTATCTAACATACTTTTATTTTGCCTTTGACTATCTCTGAATCTTTCCCGAACTTGCTAGTTGAAGATTCCCAGAATTTTAAAACACCTGCTTTTCTCAACAATTCGCTACATTCTCTCCCCACGGCTAAATTACTTTGTCTGACCTTTGCTATTTCTCTAGTTGTTCCCATATAGGCATACGCCTTGCCTTGAACGTTTGTCTGTTCTATTTTCTAAACCGGCGTCTCTGATATCTTATAGGCTTTAAGTCACGTAGCATTTTTATCTTCTAATTAGAACCAAAATTCATAATTAAAAGTTCCCGCCTTTTTAAGTCTTATAGGCTTGTTTATTGATATCTTCCCCTTTCCCTCTCTCTTATTATCTCAATAGGGGTAAAATCTTCCAGCAATCACACAGATTACTTCGGAGGGTTGAGGGGAGACCACATTTACTGATATCTTCCCCTTCCCTCTCTCTCATTCCTGCCCCCATCTCAATATGCCCACTATTCTTCACGAAGTAAACAGGACACTATTTTCACACAGTACGTTATAGGAGGACACACAGTCGTCCTTGTCCCGGAATAGTTTTACAGCGACTTCCAGTAATCACACAGATTACCTCGGAGGGTTAAGGGGAAACCACACTTCGCCTCTCAGGGAACTTTTGGTGATATTATAACAAAGCCAACAAAAACAGATAATTGCCAACGTGATACAAGCAATCAGTACAGAAACTTCAAGAATTTCCTCAGGCAACATGGCATAAAACAACAGGGTATGAGTTCTTCCGTCTATTACAGTTTTATGAACACATACGTTAAAATATGGCGGAGTATTCTTATAAATACATGCAGAGACTAGCCTTCTGTCAACGATGAGCCCAAAAATCAGGGAAGCCCAGAATCGAAGTGGAAAGACAAGGGCCTACCTTTCACCGGTGATTTTTGGAGTCTGGGGTCCCGTGATCCTGGTCCCGTGGTGTTGGCAGTTGGCGTCGTCAGATATCGGCTGCAGGTAAAGAATAAACTCCGCCCCACGTTGGGCGCCAAGTAACTGTCGGGGGTCCTTCCAAGGGGGACCAGATGCTAATGTTGCCTAGGTCCAAATTGGTATAAGCAATCAACGAGCGCTCGAAGAAGAGACGCTGACCAGACAGAGTGTGATCAAAATGGCTTCTAGTTTATTGAAGCAAAAACATCATATTATATAGATCATAGACCACTGCCCAGTCAGGAAGGGCTTGTCTTGTGGTCAGCAAATAATTGCAAGAATACATTCCTTCTTAATGAGCTATTGTAAAGAGAAAAACTTGAAACAGAGCATCTTGTTACTTTACCACAAATGTCCTTGGTACACTAAGTCCGGGGAGAAGGACAGATAAGCAGACCTTGGATGTCTGAGACAAACTATTTCCTGACCACCTGGTTCCCGCTTTCACTATCTAAGGCATACATTTATTTTTCTTACTATTTTGGTAGCTTAGAAACAAGATTAACCCCTTACACCACCAAAACAGCTCTAATTCACTGTGACATGAGCTACAGCAGACCTCTCAAGGTATCCTGTGGTATCTGGCAACAGGGTGTTGGCAGCGGATACTTTAAATGAATGTCCGAATTTTCAATCTGAAGCAGAAAACATGAAGTTGTATATGCCTGACTTTATAGCGCCCTCCCCAGCATACCACAAGCCAGTGTATCTTGGCTGCATTTTGTAAAGAGAACAGTTAACATTATGTATTCTGAATTTAATTGCTTTTGATTCACCTTCTATATTACTATTCATACACTGCCTAATGGAGTGCTGTGTCAGCTCCAGGGCTTGGTTTGTCCTCTAGATGTCTCTTGTACCTTTTCATTTATCCTTACATCAAAGCAATAACCTATAAAAAGCAAAACCCCCGAGAGAGCTCTTGTCTTTTTGTTCTTTTTTCTCCTATTCTAACTATGTCATTTAGTGCGGCGTAGTGGAAGAACATCTTTCTGTGGATTCATTATCAATGTGACATTCTATAAAAGAGCAAAGTCATGTTTTTTGTATATATACCCATGAGGGATATCGTCTGCTTATAGTTTATTTTTGTATGTTTTAGAAAACGATTTGTTCCATGTCTTTTGCTGGGGCTGTGATACAACCTGGATACACTCACTTATTTTATCAGTGATTTTCTTGGGATTGCTAATTACTCTGGGCTTTGTGCTTTGACAAAACATATCAAATAACTAAGTAAACACCAATTAAAGGGCTTGTCCTGCAGCTTTAAGGTTTTTTTTAAATAAAGTGGAATGCTGTAAAATTAAAGCTGAGACTATACTCACCTCATTTGCTCCCTTGATGTTCTGATCACCGTCCTTCCAGTCCCCCGGTCTCCACTTGCCTCTGGATAGCTGGTCACATGCTGTCTATACAGATGAGTGCTGCTTCCAATCCAGAGAATGGCTACAGTAGTCACTTTCTTACATGGCACTTAATCACACTACGTGGAAAGTGAGTGGAGACCGGAGGACCAGAGCAACAGAGACTGGAGTGGCTTGTGGACTGGAAAGGTGCTTTTAAGTTTAAAAGGTTTTTATTAGTTACATCATTGTAGAGCCAACATATAAAACCATGACGTGATAAATGTGATAGAAATATATAATAATAATTAGAGATGAGCGAACGTACTCGTAATGAGTACTTACGCACCCGAGTACCGCCATTTTCGAGTACTTCAGTACTCGCGCGTAAAGATTCGGGGGGCGCCGGGGGGCGGGGAGAGGCGCGGCGGTGCGGGGGGGAGCAGCGGGGAACAGGGGGGAGCCCTCTCTCTCTCCCTCTCCCCCCCACTCCCCGCTGCAACCCCCTGCGCCGCCACGGCGCCCCCCGAATTTTTTCGCCCGAGTACGGAAGTACTCGAAAATTGCGGTATTCGGGCGAAAAAGGGGCGGGGCCGAGCACGTTCGCTCATCTCTAATAATAATCTTTATTTATATAGCTCCAACATATTCCGCAGCACTTACAAAAACAGGGGGAACCAAGACAAAACCACAGTTACATCTAGTAATCAATTAATGGAAACAGAAGGGGTGAGGGTCCTGTTTACATAAAAAATGGGGGTGATACAGAAGGTAAAGGGGCTGAAGACGTACACTGTATGGCGAAGTGGAGAGTGTGGGATGTTATACACATAGACAATGGTAAAATTGAGCCGTATAGTGGCCGAATCGGCGGTAGCGGTTGATAATGGCTAGCAGGGGCTGCAGTCGGTAGGTCAGGGAGCATGTTATCAGGAGGAGTAAAGAGGGGTTTGGTTTAGGGGATGTGGTATGCCTCCTTGAAGAGGTGCATTTTTAGAGCACACCTGAAGTTGTGTGAGTCAGTGATTGCCCGGATAGTTTTGGGTAGCGTGTTCCAGAGGACTAGTGCTGCTCTGGAGAAGCCATAAAGGTGGAAATGAGAGGTTCAAGTTAGAGAAGTACTTGATCTGATTTTGTTATATTCTATATAGTTGTCATCTCACAATTTCACATTAAACTGCTCAAGCTTTAATATAATATATCAGGCCTACCTTGAGTGGGTATTCCAGCCCGAGACCCATAAGAGTAACAAGCCCCATCTGCCAAGACATCGCTCCAGGGAGACCAACTAAAATAATATACAAGTAAAGTAGCAAAAAGTAACTTGTACTCTAAAGGGGAAATTTAGGTACTGACAAGGGAAAGAAGAGGATAAAGAAAGTAAGAATAGGGAGAGTGGTGTCCTGACAGACCTGTTCATGCTTGAGTGGCTCATTATACAGTAATGTTTAACATTCAACCAGGAAGAGAGGGTAAGTCACGAAGGTCCAACCAAACCGACCAGAAAAAGCCTTAGAGGTTGGTTGAAAGATCAGAGCATTTGAGTTCCTCCAAGTTTTGCAATGAATCAATGACTTCACCCCAGGCTATCTTAGGAATAAGGCCATGTTGTTTCCAGTATCTAGGAATAATTTGGCACATTGCTATTACAAAGTGCTCAAGAAGTCCTTTTTTAAATTTTGAGATTGAGATGGAAACATGGATAGCAAAGCGATTTCTGGAGTGAAGTCTACAGAGCATACTTACAACAGTCGGCCATAGAAGTGAATGCCCCCCCCCCCCCCTCTTATTTATTGACTGAATGGCACATAAAAAATTACAGGTGATATATTCCCTGTATATCTACTCTACAACCCATTTAGCTTCCATAATAATGAGATGCAAAGTTCCACCCACCACAAAGTACATGGCCTTATATTTGGAAGCAGTGTCATAGCTAAAGTGGGTGCAGTGGTAGAAGTTGCCCAGAAGTGGCTCAAAAGCAGCTCTGCCACAAAAGAAGAAACCAGTATTAAAATTGGCACATGGTAGGTGGGGGACCTTATTACTGATTTAGCAATGGTGCTTCTGAGTTAACCCTCTTTATGGAATACATGGCAGGCAACCTTGCAAATTGGATTTTTAAGATGGCCATATAGGGTTTAGATAGTAGTAAGCTGACAGCTATTCCTGGTGAACCCCCTATACACATGTATCGAAGGCTTTGTTGAATGTGCATACGTTCTTGATAGGGAATGGGGGAATGAGCTGCCTAGTACTAGATCCCTCTGGCAGCAGCTCATTTCTCTCAAAGGATCGGGAAAATTGAAATATAACATCTCTGACCTTTCTTTCCTCTTAACATCCACTGTCAGAGAAGAGTTGGGACACCACCATACACATTAGATAGTCAGCCGGTTCTGCCAAAAGTAGTGGGTTCTACTCATTTCATTTAATATTTATCAGCACCTTTTGATAATTGTCCGCCAAATGCACCGAAGTGATGGCAGAAGATGCAGCCGGGATGGTGGATGGTCTAGTGGCCTAAGCTACTGTATGGCACCGTAAATCACTTAGTAGGTGTCCATGAATTGTCGTTTTCTGTGAAGATATGTCTATTTATCCACTTCAAAGGGTTTGTACCACAATGTTAGAGTTAGAGTTAAAGTTAGAGTTCGTCCATACTGGGGCTAGCCTCAGTTATGCATTTCCATTTTCTGTGCTTAAATAGTAGAGAAATGTAAATAGAAATTGAATTAAACAATTCTGTTTTGTTCCCCTTATTGATTTCAATGGGTTTTCATTAAAAATGAAAATATTTCCATTTAATTCTGTTTCATTTTATTTCCATTTGAAAAACAGAAAGTAAATGGAATGGAAGTAAATGGAACGCAGAAAACTCACGCGAGAAACATGTACACGTGAATGCATCCTTATAGTTAATTCCCTATGAGATGGAGTGATAGACATAAATTACTGGTCAATATCATATTGTGGCGTCCTTGTCCTAGTCACACATTCTAGACAGTTTTTCATTAGCAGTAAGTACCTATTGGCCGTCAATGCAGTTCCATTAGTGCGGCTGAACACAATTTAATGCACACTCCTCATTAAGAAAACTGGGAAACTGTAAATCGTACTTACTGCAAGTTCCTGAAAGCTGCATTTATAAGGAAGGTGATAAATGTCTGTGGACATGAATAAGAATAGGATCTATGCTATAAAAAGCTCCAAGCCTTCTTTTTATGGAATGGAGACACCGTATAGTCATTGAAGTCAATGGGATCCCTTTTTGGCAATGCATCACTAGTTTATAGTGTGGTGCCACTAAGTCTTCATATGCAACAGCCAACAGAATTATCCTAGGCTTATGACTACCGGTAGGAGTGGTGTTGGTACCCAGGCCCAGGTACTAAGGAGCAAGGCTAGTATGGAACTTACATCAGTGTAGAGGGGTAACTTGAAGCTCCTGGGCCACAAGGCAAAATTTATAACACGGCCACCACCTACCATGTGCCATTTATAAAACTGATGCCTCCTTACGTCATAAAAAAGTCTTTAGGTGACTACTCCTCCTACACCCTTTCAGCTACATCACTGCATCGGAGATACGAGCCACTAGTCAGCCATGAACTAGATGGCCCGAATGGTGGTCTCTGGTTTTCCATTGATGGGAAATCAGTGCAACTATAAGCATGCAGTACTTGCCAACTTTTGAAAAGGAATATCATGGAAATCCCAAAGGAGAGAGCACAAAGTGTACTGCCCAAAATGTTTTGGCTTTATGCCCCACCCGTTCATATAGGGCATGCCCTCATATAGCATTTGAACAGCAAATAGTACATATGACCCCCTTCAGCACTCCCCAAAATGAATACAGCCTACATACCAGACTCCTAAACACATAAAAACCCATAAATAGAGATTCTCACAGACTCCCTGTACCCAGACCAGACCCCTAAAAAGGCTTCCCAAATAAACACAGACCCCATATCAGACTATCTAAAAAAAGACTGACGAACTGGAAAGTCACGTTTAAGACCAGCGTCCTTATGAACCATATAATGTAACTCCAATGTCAGTACAGCTGAATAAAGTGTTAAGCCGTTTTTACACAGAACGACTGTTGGGTGGTGAAGTGCCCAACGTCTGTTCCAGCAATGATCACTCCTGTGCTTTTACACAGGAGAATCATTGCTCTGTGAATGGAGGCAGAGCGGGACAGAGATCGTTTTGGCCTGCCTGCCTCCATTTACAGTAAACAGGCAGTAGTTCATAGATGTAGCGGCAGATCAGCGATGATTTTATGGTCTGTATGAAAGATACAACCAGCGTTTTATCACTGATCGGTCTTTGCGCTGCATGTGTTCACACTGCATAATTATCATGCAAACCACTCAATCCACAACACGATAATTGTGCTGTGTAAATGGGGCTTTAGTAGAGAGGAGCTTAAGTAGAATGACTGATGCAACTTCATTCTAGAGATAGCTGGGGGTCACAATGTTGCTGGAGCTGATGATACAATGCAGGATTCAGGATGTGATGCAGCAGAAGGAGTAACCAAAATATACAATATTTATTTCAGTACAAAGGAATGAAAGTGAACAATGGAATACTGGAGATTCAATAACTGAAATTTTACATTTTGAATAACTTATCGCTTACTAGATCCTAGGCAAGATACTACTTTGTGCACAATACTAAATATCTGTAACACCTTAAGGACAATATCAATAACACTTTGCAGCCATCAGCTTGGTGTCACCAACATGCAGATTACTGAATGGTAACAGTTTCTCTTTATTGTCATTATTTCACTATTATTGAAATGGCAGATATGATGTTCAGCATGCAAAACCCCTAGCAGATATGTCTCTATTACGTAGGCTTGTGTTCCTGCATCAATGTTCCAGTCCATAACTGCGAGCACTGGAAGTTTACTAAACAGTCTAAGTCCTTTGTGCATAGCACCTTACTATAAAACAAGACGGTGGGTTAACTAATTGCATTCCACATGGTGTGTACACCACATATTTAGGATGGGGGCGGCCTTACTTACAATTTACAAGGGTGTCGTCACTACTACTGCCCAGGCTCAGGAGCTCAACTCTACCATGGTCCCTTGTCACAATCTAGATGCCTCACTGGGTTGGGGAGGTACGTGGGCACTCCTCTTCTTTTGGCTACAGGCAGTAAGTAGTCTCTTGTTAGTCTGTCCAGTGTTTCCTGTCCTTTCCAAGCAGCTCCTGCTGCTTTTCCTCTCGCTCTCTGCAGTCTCTTGCACGCCTTGAAAGCAGTGCTCTGGCGGCACTTTCAACTCTGCAGCACTGCGTGGGAAGCAAAAATTGTTCTTTTTATATCAGAACCTCAGTCAATCATCCAGCATCCACTGGACATGCTCAGTTCTATAGTGTCAAAATTTGGTGCAAATTCTAGCACACATGGTAATTTTGGCACAACCTTAGGCACATTTTACTGTCCATGAGCACGGCAACATTTTAACCCTTTAAGGTAGCCCTGTACAATAGCCAGGGCTGGTCTTTAGTGTGTGTGATCTTTGCGACTGTAAAAGGCGAATTAGCCTACTGAAATAAAGGGGTTGCCAGCGCCGAATAGAAGAAGTAACTAAGCAGGTGCCCCTTTCATTTTAGTATGTCAATATCAAGAAGACTCAGAGAAATACTTGCTGTACCTGCTGCCCTTTCCCTTGTGTGTAACGCCCTTCTACTCCCTAACAGATTTTCTTTACTTGCAATGTGTTCCTCTGGGGCGGGACGTTGCTTTGAAGTGTAGCCAGCCAGTGCCCGCCCCTTCACTCCATGAGACTCCAATGGACTTCTGAGCTCCTCCTCCTCCATTCCCACTAAGAGACACTGCGGCCACTACATTGTAAATTTTCAAATATGCTGAAAGGCTGGAGCCTAAGACCCCCTGTCCACGGCTGTGATGGAATATCGCTAGCGATATTCCACTGCGGGGGAGCGCTGACAGGTCTCAGTGGTGAGCCTATCTGACAGATAGGCTCACCACGGAGAATCACAGCAAATCGCAGTATGCTGCAATTTAGATCCCGCCAGCAAAGAATCGCTATGATTCTCCGCTTGTGGACGCCGCGGCTGCGCTTTCCATAGCAACGCTATGGAAAGCGTTCACTGCGTTACCCGCGGCCGGATTATTGCCGTGGGTAACGCAATGAACAATCGCCCATGGACAGGCAGCCTTACATTTGTCTTGGACTGTGTAATGTCTAGGCTAGGGCTACAAAGCAACTTTGGTTGTAACACACGTTGCCCAACCAAATATCTCTGTTTTACACTGCTTCCTCATATATAATGTAAGTGAATGCGATTGTGTTGTGACTAAAAGTTTGTCATGACCGGATCATCATGAAAAATCCAGTAACTGCATTCACTTACGTTACATCTGAGCAAGGCAACATTACACAGCCATCTTTAACCATGTGATGTATGTCGCATTGAAGGTCACCATGTAGCCCTAACCTTAACTGCCACCAATGCGTCATACTGAGGGGTATCAGGTCTCTATATGTATTCTTTGTTGCTGCATTAGCTAAAAAAACCAGCATGCGCAGGTTGTTTCACTTGTCCAAAGAGTCATACTCACTGGTCTGTAGATACTTTGTGACAAGCCAGCTCCATTGGCATCAGGCACTGACGACCAGGACTCATTCAAAGTCACTCACATTACTTGATTTTCCCATTCTAACATAGATTCATACCGAAACTGCTCCACAGAAAACTTATCACTTGATTTTGTGCTGCACTCCAGGATTACAGGTCTAATTTTCATACAGGGAAGCTCAGGTCATGAAAGGGCCATGGGCTCTAATAAAGTGGTCATTCAGTGCAGCATTGAAGAAACTGGAATCTTTACTTTTTCTCCAAATTTTTTTCCAGTGCCTGTGCTGGTACTACTGAGCTTTTTTATGAGCTCCTGTCATTCTTACTTGCGGCCAAAAGAGGACGCCCTCATCATATCTCTTCATTACGCACACAGTAATTACAGGACTGAAAGCCTCGGCCTCTCCTGCACGGCAAGCCCCTGCACCTCTACTAAATTCTATCCATGAACTAAACTCCAAAAATAAGAGAAATATATTAAGATGCCCATGGGGTCAGTGTGAATACAAGAATAACAACTTCCTGTTCCAGTCACAGCTAAATCCTAACACCGTGCCACCCAGCAAATGTGTGCCCTGATGGTGGGGCTGAGTCTGGTGACCCGGCACCAAGGCGCATGGTAGATGTTTACAGCGCTCCGTTCTGTGAGAGGTCACCACCCGGGAGACTTGCCAAGTCTTCCAGCAGGCCATCCATTTTTTCGGGAGCCTCCTAGACAATCCGGGAAAGATGGCAAATGCCATACAGTAGAATAGTTGAGGTTCCTCTACATCAGGGATGTACAATAGAGATGAGCGAGCACCAAAATGCTCGGGTGCTCGTTACTCGGGACGAAATTTTCGCGATGCTCGAGGGTTCGTTTCGAATAACGAACCCCATTGAAGTCAATGGGCGACTCGAGCATTTTTGTATATCGCCGATGCTCGCTAAGGTTTCCATTTGTGAAAATCTGGGCAATTCAAGAAAGTGATGAGAACGACACAGAAACGGATAGGACAGGCGAGGGGCTACATGTTGGGCTGCATCTCAAGTTCCCAGGTCCCAATATTAAGCCACAATAGCGGCAAGAGTGGGCCCCCCCTCCCAACAATTTTTATTTCTGAAAAGCCCTCATTAGCAATGCATACCTTAGCTAAGCACCACACTACCTCCAACAAAGCACAATCACTGCCTGCATGACACTCCGCTGCCACTTCTCCTGGGTTACATGCTGCCCAACCCCCCCCCCCCCCCCCCTGCACGACCCAGTGTCCACAGCGCACACCAAATTGTCCCTGCGCAGCCTTCAGCTGCCCTCATGCCACACCACCCTCATGTCTATTTATAAGTGCGTCTGCCATTAGGAGGAACCGCAGGCACACACTGCAGAGGGTTGGCACGGCTAGGCAGCGACCCTCTTTAAAAGGGGCGGGGCGATAGCCCACAATGCTGTACAGAAGCAATGAGAAATCCAATCCTGTGCCACCTCCATCTGGAGCTGCACACGTGGGCATAGCAATGGGGAACCAATGTGCCACACACTATTCAGCCTTCAGCTGCCCTCATGCCACACCACCCTCATGTCTATTTATAAGTGTGTCTGCCATGAGGAGGAACCGCAGGCACACACTGCAGAGGGTTGGCACGGCTAGGCAGCGACCCTCTTTAAAAGGGGCGGGGCGATAGCCCACAATGCTGTACAGAAGCAATGAGAAATCTAATCCTGTGCCACCTCCATCTGGAGCTGCACACGTGGGCATAGCAATGGGGAACCTATGTGCCACACACTATTCATTCTGTCAAGGTGTCTGCATGCCCCAGTAAGACCGCGGTTTTTTATAAATAGTCACAGGCAGGTACAACTCCGCAATGGGAATTCCGTGTGCACCCACAGCATGGGTGGCTCCCTGGAACCCACCGGCGGTACATAAATATATCCCATTGCATTGCCCATTACAGCTGAGGTAATGTCATGTTAAATGCAGGTGAACTTCGGCCCACACTGCATGCCCCAGTCAGACTGGGGCTCTTTAGAAGTAGACACATGCAGTTACAACTCCCTGTGGACCCACAGCATGGGTGGCACCCTGGAACCCACCGGTGGTACATAAATATATCCCATTGCAGTGCCCAGCACAGCTGATGTAATGTCATGTTAAATGCAGGTGGGCTTCGGCCCACACTGCATGCCCCAGTCAGACAGGGGTTCTTTAGAAGTGGACACATGCAGTTACAACTCCGTGTGGACCGACAGCATGGGTGGGTGCCAGGAAGCCACCGGCGGTACATAAATATATCCCATTGCATTGCCCATCACAGCTGAGGTAATGTCATGTTTAATGCAGGTGGGCTTCGGCCCACACTGCATGCCCCAGTCAGACTGGGGTTCTTTAGAAGTAGACACATGCAGTTACAACTCCCTGTGGACCCACAGCATGGGTGGCTCCCTGGAACCCACCGGCGGTGCATAAATATATCCCATTGCAGTGCCCAGCACAGCTGATGTAACGTCAGCTTTAATGCAGGTGGGCAAAAAATTAATTGGATTACACTGTAGGTGAGGGCCCCAAAAAATTGGTGTACCAACAGTACTAATGTACCTCAGAAAAATTGCCCATGCCCAACCAAGAGGGCAGGTGAAACCCATTAATCGCTTTGGTTAATGTGGCTTAATTTGTAACTAGGCCTGGAGGCAGCTGAGATAAAATAAAAATTGGTTCAGGTAAAAGTTTCAACGCTTTAATGAGCATTGAAACGTCTAAAAATTGTTTACAAAAATTATATGACTGAGCCTTGTGGGCCTAAGAAAAATAGCCCGTTTGGCGTGATTACGTGAAGGTTTCAGGAGGAGGAGCAGGAGGAGGAGGATGAATATAATACACAGATTGATGAAGCTAAAAGGTCCCCGTTTTTGATGGTGATAGAGAACGATGCTTCCATCCGCGGGTGCAGCCTACGTATTGTTTAGGTATCGCTGCTGTCCGCTGGTGGAGAAGAAAAGTCTTGGGAAATCCAGGCTTTGTTCATCTTTATGAGTGTAAGCCTGTCGGCACTGTCGGTTGACAGGCGGGTACGCTTATCCGTGATGATTCCACCAGCCGCACTAAACACCGTCTCTGACAAGACGCTAGCCACAGGACAAGCAAGCACCTCCAAAGCATAGAGCGCGAGTTTAGGCCACGTGTCCAGCTTCGACACCCAGTAGTTGTAGGGGGCAGAGGCGTCATGGAGGACGGTCGTGCGATCGGCTACATACTCCCTCACCATCCTTTTACAGTGCTCCCGCCGACTCAGCCTTGACTGGGGAGCGGTGACACAGTCTTGCTGGGGAGCCAGAAAGCTGTCAAAGGCCTTAGAGAGTGTTCCCCTGCCTGTGCTGTACATGCTGCCTGATCTCCACGCCTCCCCTGCTACCTGGCCCTCGGAACTGCGCCTTCTGCCACTAGCGCTGTCGGATGGGAATTTTACCATCAGCTTGTCCGCCAGGGTCCTGTGGTATAGCATCACTCTCGAACCCCTTTCCTCTTCGGGTATGAGAGTGGAAAGGTTCTCCTTATACCGTGGGTCGAGCAGTGTGTACACCCAGTAATCTGTAGTGGCCAGAATGCGTGTAACGCGAGGGTCACGAGAAAGGCATCCTAACATGAAGTCAGCCATGTGTGCCAGGGTACCTGTACGCAACACATGGCTGTCCTCACTAGGAAGATCACTTTCAGGATCCTCCTCCTCCTCCTCCTCAGGCCATGCACGCTGAAAGGATGACAGGCAAGCAGCATGGGTACCCTCAGCAGTGGGCCAAGCTGTCTCTTCCCCCTTCTCCTCATGCTCCTCCACCTCCTCCTCCTCCTCAACGCGCTAAGATATAGACAGGAGGGTGCTCTCACTATCCAGCGACATACTGTCTTTCCCTGCCTCCGTTTCCGAGCGCAAAGCGTCTGCCTTTATGCTTTGCAGGGAACTTCTCAAGAGGCATAGCAGAGGAATGGTGACGCTAATGATTGCAGCATCGCCGCTCACCATCTGGGTAGACTCCTCAAAGTTTCCAAGGACCTGGCAGATGTCTGCCAATCAGGCCCACTCTTCTGTAAAGAATTGAGGAGGCTGACTCCCACTGCGCCGCCCATGTTGGAGTTGGTATTCCACTATAGCTCTACGCTGCTCATAGAGCCTGGCCAACATGTGGAGCGTAGAGTTCCACTGTGTGGGCATGTCGCACAGCAGTCGGTGCACTGGCAGATTAAACCGATGTTGCAGGGTGCGCAGGGTGGCAGCGTCCGTGTGGGACTTGCGGAAATGTGCGCAGAGCCGGCGCACCTTTCCGAGCAGGTCTGACAAGCGTGGGTAGCTTTTCAGAAAGCGCTGAACCACCAAATTAAAGACGTGGGCCAGGCATGGCACGTGCGTGAGGCTGCCGAGCTGCAGAGCCGCCACCAGGTTACGGCCGTTGTCACACACGACCATGCCCGGTTGGAGGCTCAGCGGCGCAAGCCAGCGGTCGGTCTGCTCTGTCAGACCCTGCAGCAGTTGGTGGGCCGTGTGCCTCTTCTCTCCTAAGCTGAGTAGTTTCAGCACGGCCTGCTGACGCTTGCCCACCGCTGTGCTGCCACGCCGCGCGACACTGACTGTTGGCGACGTGCTGCTGCTGACACATCTTGATTGCGAGACAGAGGTTGCGTAGGAGGAGGAGGAGGGTGGTTTAGTGGAGGAAGCATACACCGCCGCAGATACCACCACCGAGCTGGGGCCCGCAATTCTGGGGGTGGGTAGGACGTGAGCGGTCCCAGGCTCTGACTCTGTCCCAGCCTCCACTAAATTCACCCAATGTGCCGTCAGGGAGATATAGTGGCCCTGCCCGCCTGTGCTTGTCCACGTGTCTGTTGTTAAGTGGACCTTGGCAGTAACCGCGTTGGTGAGGGGGCGTACAATGTTGCGGGAGACGTGGTCGTGCAGGGCTGGGACGGCACAAAAGTAGTGGCGACTGGGAACCGAGTAGCGCGGGGCCGCTGCCGCCATCATGCTTTTGAAAGCTTCCGTTTCCACAAGCCTATACGGCAGCATCTCCAGGCTGATCAATTTGGCTATGTGCACGTTTAACGCTTGAGCGTGCGGGTGCGTGGCGGCGTACTTGCGCTTGCGCTTAAACACTTGCGCTAGCGACGGCTGGACGCTGCGCTGAGAGACATTGCTTGATGGGGCCGAGGACAGCGGAGGTGAGGATGTGGGTGCAGGCCAGGAGATGGTAGTGCCTGTGTCCTGAGAGGGGGGTTGGATCTCAGTGGCAGGTTGGGGCACAGTGAGAGAGGCAGTGGTGCAAACGGGAGGCGGTGAACGGCCTTCGTCCCACCTTGTGGGGTGCTTGGCCATCATATGTCTGCGCATGCTGGTGGTGGTGGCTCCCCGATTGATCTTGGCGCGACAAAGGTTGCACACCACTGTTCGTCAGTTGTCTGCACTCTCAGTGAAAAACTGCCAGACCTTTGAGCACCTCGGCCTCTGCAGGGTGGCATGGCGCGAGGGGGCGCTTTGGGAAACAGTTGGTGGATTATTCGGTCTGGCCCTGCCTCTATCCCTGGCCACCGCACTGGCTCTTCCAACCTGCCCTGCTGCTGCACTTGCCTCCCCCTCTGAAGACCTGTCCTCAGTAGGCTTAGCAAACCAGGTGGGGTCAGTCACCTCATCGTCCTGCTGCTCTTCCTCCGAATCCTCTGTGCACTCCTCCCTCGGACTTACTCCAATTTCTACTACCTGAGTGATAGACAACTGTGTCTCATCGTCATCGTCCTCCTCACCCACTGAAAGATCTTGAGACAGTTGCCGGAAGTCCCCAGCCTCATCCCCCGGACCCCGGGAACTTTCCAAAGGTTGGGCATCGGTCACGACAAACTCCTCCGGTGGGAGAGAAACCATTGCTGCCCATTCTGGGCAGGGGCCCGAGATCAGTTCCTGGGAGTCTACCTGCTCCTCAGAATGTGTCATTGAAATGGAGTGAGGAGGCTGGAAGGAAGGAGGAGCAGCAGCCAGAGGATTCAAAGTTGCAGCAGTGGACGGCGCAGAACTCTGGGTGGTCGATAGATTGCTGGATGCACTTTCTGCCATCCACGACAGGACCTGCTCACGCTGCTCATTTTCTAATAAAGGTCTACCGCGTGGACCCATTAATTGTGAGATGAATGTGGGGACGCCAGAAACGTGCCTTTCTCCTAATCCCGCAGCTGTCGGCTGCGATACACCTGGATCAGGAGCTCGGCCTGTGCCCACACCCTGACTTGGGCCTCCGCGTCCTCGCCCGCATCCACGTCCTCTAGGCCTACCCCTACCCCTCAGCATGGTGTATTACCAGTAGTGCAGAAACAGAACGCTGTAATTAAATGTGCCGCTTATTGGCCTGTGGTTGCAGGCTGACATCGCTTACGGAACGCACAGCAGAGCCAGGAAAGAATTTTGCGCAAGCCCGCTGTAACACTTAGCTGGCTGTGTATTAATTAGGACTACTACCCCCAGCAGAGACGCAGTACAGTCAGGACGGTCACAGGCAGCCCAAATATTTTTTTTTGTCCCAAATTTTTTAGGAAAAGCCCACTGCCTATATAGACAGTATATGTCTTTCACGTTTTTCACTGTCCCTGCCTCCGCACTACTGGCCCTATACTATGTAAAATTACTGCAGACTGTTTCCCTCTGGACAGGATGACAGCAATGATGTAACGGGCAACGCAGAGCCAGGAAAGAATTTTGCGGAAGCCTGCTGTAACACTTAGCTGGCTGCATATTAATTAGGACTACTACCCCCAGCAGAGACGCAGTACAGTCAGGATGGTCGCAGGCAGCCCAAATATATTTTTTGTCCCAAATTTTTTTGAAAAAGCCCACTGCCTATATAGACAGTATATGTCTTTCACGTTTTTCACTGTCCCTGCCTCAGCACTACTGGCCCTATACTGTGTAAACTTACTGCAGACTGAGGACGCAATGCTCTGCACGGCCGATATACAAAAAAAAATAAAAAATGCGCAACACTGCAAAAAGCAGCCTCAACAGTACTGCACACGGTTAGATGTGGCCCTAAGAAGGACCGTTGGGGTTCTTGAAGCCTAAAATCACTCCTAACACTCTCCCTATAGCAGCTCCAGCATCAGCAGCACTTTCCCTAAGCTATGTCAGAATGCATCTGTGGCGAGCCGCGGGAGGGGCCGATTTATATACTCGGGTGACACCTGATCTCGCCAGCCACTCACTGCAGGGGGGTGGTATAGGGCTTGAACGTCGCAGGGGGAAGTTGTAATGCCTTCCCTGTCTTTCTATTGGCCAGAAAAGCACGCTAACGTCTCAGAGATGAAAGTGAAAGTAACTCGAACATCGCGTGGTGCTCGCCTCTAGTAATGAGCATCTCAAACACGCTAATACTCGAACGAGTATCAAGCTCGGACGAGTACGTTCGCTCATCTCTAATGTACAACCTTTTTGATGTGAGGGTTGAATTGTTGTATTGTCCTACATCAAGGGACCACAATAACACCTCTTTCTAACAGCTCCCCATCTTTCCATCACAGCATCAACGCTCCCTCCCTGCATGGCCACATTGGTCTTTTACATTACCAATGCACCCTCCATTGCAGCTCTATATCCCCTGCTCACAGCACCAATGCCTCCACCCTGCAGCACCGCATAAACCTTTCCCTGCATTAACTCCCACACCCTGTAGTGCTACATTGGCTTCTCAGACCACCAACTCCCCCACCCTGCAGCGCCACATCGGCTTATCAGAGCACCAACTCCCCACCCTGCAGCACCACATCGGCTGCTCAGAACACCAACTCCCCCACCTTGTAGCGCTACATCGGCTTCTCAGACCACCAACCCCCCCACCCTGCAGCATCACATCGGCTTCTCAGAACACCAACTCGCCCACCCTGCAGCACCACATCGGCTTCTCAAAGCACCAACTCCCCCACCTTGTAGTGCTGCATTGGCTTCTCAGAGCACCAACTCCCCCACTCTGCAGCGCCACATCGGCTTCTCAGAGCACCAACTCCCCCACCCTGCAGCACCACATTGGCTTCTCAGACCACCAACTCCCTCATTTTGCAGAGCCACATTAGCTTCTCAGAACACCGACTCCCTCACTTTGCAGCGCCACATCGGCTTCTCAGAGCACTAACTCGCCCACCCTGAAGCACTAATGCCCTCCTCATACAGCACCTCATCGGCCTTTGTTAGGACCCCATTCCCTTCCCAGCTGTGCTACATCTTCCCTCAGAACATGAATGCCCCCTCCATGCAGTAACACGTCCCCCTCACAGAATAATCTTTCAATCTCGACCCTTACATCACAATATCAGCACAACTTTTCCCATTTCCTTATAGCACATCTCCACCCTGCAGCAATACTACTCCCTGCGGCCCCTTTTCCCTTACAATATATTGACAGGTGCTTCTTGGTATTGAATCAGTATTTTGCTTCACTGCAGAGGAAAATGCTCACTGAAGCCCTACAGCAGCCAACCCCGGCAATCTCATAGAGACACAGAAGATCCGCACAGAAAGCCGATCAGCTGTGTGTCTGTCCAGCAGGGCGGGCACCACAAATAGCGGCAGCAGAGGCCACGGTTATGTACCCCTAATGCCACATCACTTCTAATGCCAAACCATTACCCCGTTGGTGTCCAAGAATGTATATTCCATTGAAATAGCCTATGTGGCTGGTATGTGGTCTATGGGGAGAGGGGCCCATTCCTTGGTGGTCATGCTCACTTATAAATAGGTGATGAGAACCTGCAGAGGAATGTGGTCTCTATATGTACTGCAATGTTAGCAAATGGAAAATGCACTGCAGTTATTAAAATGGGGTGGAGGTACAGACGTCCTGAGCGCGGCTATGATTGTGGTGGTGTCTGCCAGCTTCTGAAAGTAGCCTAATTTTTAAATTTGCTCTGTGACCCATTGTTCTCTAAGCCCACCACTGCCTACATCCAGAGGCGTAACTTAAAGCTTCTGAGCCCCAATGGAAAACCTGTAACAGGGCCCCCAACTATAATGCTTTATTCATAGTACTGGCCTCCCCATGTGGAGAAGAGAGGCCTTATGGGCCCCCTAAGGCTCCTGGGTCTGGGAGACTGCATCCCCTGCATCCTCTATAGTTACGCCAGTGTCTATATCCATAATCAGAGGGAACATATTGGCTCAGCTCCTATAGCGATTACAATATTTTGCATGTAAACCTCATTTTGTGTATTGGCACATTCAATGCCTATATAAAGTTAATGTGCCTATAAAATTAATGAGGAGTTTTCAGGAGGTAGGGGGCACCATTTTGAACTTTGCCTGATGCAGTAGAGAGGCTTGCGTCACCCTTGGTATACAATATTTCTTGTATCATAAAGCCGTACTCAAACAGCAATATTCTGGTCAGTATTCTGCATCAGTATTTGTAAGCGAAAACCAGGAATGGGTCCAAAATATGGAAGAGGTGCAGATCTTCCCATGATCCTTTTCTCTGTAGGTCCCATTTTTGGTTTTGACTCACATATACTGATGCGGAATACTGACCAGAATGCCGCCGTCTGTTATTTGTCTTCTATAGGATGAGCAATTTGTTTACAAGCTCGGTAAGTGAGATTAATGCCACTGACTCATGTGAAAGGTGACAGATCAGCTTTTCTTAGTAGCACCAGATAGTCTTGTCTCATCTACATGTAAACACATTTTGGGCTTAATTAAGTACAGCAAAGGTGTCATTTTTCTTTCTTATTTGATGCTGCTGACAGTAGCAATGCCTGACAATGAGACTCGTGCTCTGGCAGCTAATTAGGGAGACAGGAATTTATAACAGCAGCTTCCCTGTTGCAACAACCAGGATCAGAATTAAAAGGGTTGTCCGAGGCCTTTACTATTGGCACTTTACAGGATAGGTCATTAGTAGTTGATCGTCTGAGGGCCACCGTTCTGGATCCCTGTCAATCATTTGATCGCTAGGACTGCTGTCAGTGTGGTCAGTGCTGGGGTTAAATGTATGTATGTGTGTGTATAAATTACTGTTGTACTTTGCTTATGGCCCTGCCAGGACCTTCAGAGCAGTCATATGATTCTATTCCTGAATTTACAAAAAGGGCACACAGAATACCGCCCTGGTTTGTGACGCAGCAGCTTCTTACTAAGGAAGAGGGATCTGGGCTGGTGCGAGCTGACAAGCTCAAGAGGGGAAATCTGGAGCAGATCCCGCATAAAGACCGAAGTGACAACCAAAGAGACTAAATGCAGGAGCATCTGAATACCCAGTTTCGGCTTTGCCTGGTCTTGGGTAAAACTGTGCTGCAGTATCCCAGCTTCTTGGACAGAGGACGACCCATAAGGAACAGTGTTCAGTTTGAGCTACTGTGCTTGCATGTTAGTGTGAGGATAAGGACTATTATAAGGAAATCGTATATGCCTGCTAATAGGTACGAAGTTACTGCATGGACAACATTTACCAGGAACTGCTTAAATCATCACCAGAAATTTTAGACTATTCCAACAGTATACTGAAGGAGCTACCCAAATTCGCATTAAATGTGTGTTACTACCCTTAGCCAGGGTGTACTTTATAATGACTGTTATTATCACTTGAGGGTGCACACCTATCATTACAGGCACCTCTTTCTTAAAAGGACTGTTTAATATATACAGGGTGATCATAATGAAAGTATCCCTAGTCGGAGATGTCTAGAGAAATATCTACTGGGTGTAATTGAACCAAACTTGGTAATAATACTATCCAGGACATGCGGAAGCAATCCATGTGAAAAAAAAATATTTACAAATTTCACCACCAGAAACTGGATTTACAGCACTGTTGACTGGGCCATATTTAACTGTCTTGAAACAGCACTTGCACTGCTTGACTCTTGTAACAATAGCTGTAGCAACGTCTTCTGTTTGCTATTGAGATTTCTTTCCACATGGATCGCTTCTGCATGTTCTGGATGGAATTATCACCATGTTTGGGTCAATTACAATCATCAGATGTTTCTCTAAACACACTAAATTTAATGGGAGCTGTATCTGCAACTCTACAGACAGAGCATTCTGGTTTCAGCGCTGTCCATGCTGACAGCGGACCTGACAATCTACCAATCGGTGGGGATTCCGAGCGGCAAACCCCTGCCAATTAACTATTGATAATAGAATAAGTCACCTATAGTAAAAGTCCTGGACAACCCTGTAAAACTCTAATCCTGGCTTCTTAGCCCCTCATGTCACAGCATCTAAGTGGTTTTACAAAAGAAGGAGGCTCCGGCAATGTGACTGTGAAGTACCAATGAGTTGTCATGGGCCTAACAACGGCTCCTATGTCTACCGTATACAGGAGTCACCAATGCTTGGCTAAAACAGGACCTGATAGGATGCCAGTCAGTTTAACACCGACAGACATAATACATTGTAATACAGGAATTTTGCAGTGTATGATTGAAATGGTCAAAGGATCAAGTTCCCTAGTAAATGTCAAAATAATAGCCAAATAAAGTGTTTAGGGAAAAAAAGCTATTAAAGAAAAAGTTTTCATTGGAAAAAAATACTACTTGTGTCTTTACGTCGGTTTTCCTTTCTGAGGCTTGTAGAGGTGGAGGGTTCTGTATCGGCACCGACGTCCTTTCTCCTTTGCTGTTCTGTACATTATGCTGACTTCCTAAAGCTAAAAATAACAAGAACAATGCAATATCTCTAAACACTTGGTACAGAATTGCTGAAAAATTAGTTGAGTCGACTGTATTACTGCCCCGCTGAATCTATAGCGTCCTCTTTACATCTCAAACCTCTGGAATTATTTATAGCTTAATTCTCCGAAATGTCCCAACCATGAAGATGTTTATCTTGTTTTATAATCTGCAAGAGGATTAATAACCTGGATTGGAAAGGTGACCTCTGCGGGGCCGGTTACATGTATATCTCTGGACGCCGGCCAGCTTTATGATCAGGCGGTACTGTTCTCTCCGTGGGAATATTACATGATGCATATAACGCAGTGCTCTATCACATTCCGGTATAATGAGTATAAATGTATGGGTCTCACAATGCCTGCTATTACTTAGGGATGTTTTTGTATCCTTACCTTGTCCTTAATTCTAGGCACTATCCTAGGAATTATAGCACTGAGCCTCCTGATTCGTAATTATATAACAGGGAAGATTTAACCCTGTTGCATCTGGCCTTATTAACAATTCCATGTTGTGTAATGTGCTGCATAAGGCACCCATTGAGGTGCAAGGGGCTTACTGCACCTTCATATGTCTCCGACTTCAAATGAAGGCTTTTTCAGTTGGATTCCATACAAATACAAGAGTGAAAAAATATGGCGCAGTCCTTTAAATGCCGTATGTGTGAAGGTATTATCCCCTAGAGGCATGGCCGTACTAATACCCTCATTAGCCCAGTGCATGGTATTAAAATGCGACCTCTCCCTCCACTGTCACCCCACCTCTGAACTTTTTGTGCCAAAATACCCATAACGCTCAGCAGGCTTCCCCAAGGTCTCCACCTACCTCCATGTGCAGTAGTCACTTGGCCGTCTTAGCACATGACTGCTGTGGCCAATTACTAGCCTCAGTGAGTACCGAGAGTGGGAATTGGCTGTAAACTGTCACGTGCTTTGATAGGCACATGACTGCTGGACCCTGAGGTGAGTGGAGACTGGTGCGAGAAGACACAGATAGGTGAGTAGAGCTGTTTATTATTTTTCAACCTCCTCAATACTTTTCAACTGTATCAACATCCTGAGAACGTGGAAACAGTTGAAATTGGTGCTGCTGCCAGGGGACCCAGTGCAGATGTCCATTCGTCCTTTGGTTAAAGGGGCTTTGCCTAGAGGCGTTACTTGTATAAGTCCTTCTTGCTGTGTAAGACATAGAACCCCAAGCGTGCAGATTTTACTGTGGAGTTTATTATTTTTCAACCTCCTCAATACTTTTCAACTGTATCAACATCCTGAGAACGTGGAAACAGTTGAAATTGGTGCCGCTGCCAGGGGGCCCGGTGCAGATGTCCATTTTCACTTTGGTTAATGCGGCCTTGCCTAAAGGCGTTACTTGTATTAGTCATTCTTGCTGTGTAGGACATAGAATTCAGAGTGTGCAGATTTTGCTGTGGAATTGGGCTGTATTTCATTATGGATTTCTCCACATTTAGAGACGCGAAATCCGCAATGAAAAGGCGCAGCCGAAACTGGCACTGCAGTCAGATTTTGTGCAGAAACATCGCAACATGATGATAAGATTTGCAATGGTGTGGGTTTTTTGTTCCAAATCCGAATGCAAAATCTGCAGCAATTCCGGTTACGTGTGGATGTACCCCTAAAGATCATGTCTGGTTGCGAACCAATATTTTATGTATACCTTCAAATGTCTTAAAATAACAAAAAGCAAGGATGCTCATCCATCCTCACCCCCAGCGATCCAGTACTGCAGCCCCATGGCCCTTCCAGTCTTTGTTGAGGAATGGATATCACCTGGCCACTGCTGCATTCTGGTGCCGTCCTCCTAGTATCACCGCTCAGATGCTGAGAGCCATGATGCCAGGAGAACGGCATCATAGGTGTTATCCGTTTCACAACATAGACCGGGAGGACGGCTAAGCTGCAGTGCTGGATTGTCGGGCAAAGGACAGATAGACTTAAAAATTGCACTGAAACATTAACAACCCGTTTGATTGACCTAAATAATGGGAATATTGGTTAATGAGATATGGTGACACATCCAGACTGTGCATTATAACATCTCATGTTTTATCTTCACAGATAATAAATTCCGTTGTCCTTCTTATACTCTTGAGTGCTCTTGCTAACCCAGACCTGTACCATATTCCAAACAGTGAATTGCGGAATGACTTCGACTTCATGGATGATGCCAGTAAGTAAATTACCATAACCCATTGGATGCCAAGTGATGGCAGCTTTTAATGCTCAGTTCAGGGTTCCTTGTGTAGGATCAGCTGGCAATTCTATGTCTTGCCATAAGCATTACATTCTACCAAAATTGTTCATGACCAACGTACCACATTGAGCACTACTATTAGACAATGTGAATGAGATCATTGAAAATGTGGTCCAAGAGAATGGTATACTATAAGCCATTACACTGACCACCGAACTTGCACAGTGGTCCACCAGTTTGGGCTGTGCACACTGGGGCAGCGGCATTATCATACGGGTAGGGTTAAAAAAAGGTAACATTTCCATTACAAGGCTGAAGGGCAGATAACGCAAGAGCGACCATTGACAGTAGATGATGGGGACAACTCATCCCTTCCTCCCATAGAGCATGCCCACAGCATTCTGCCATGAACTACCACTCCACTTTTTCCTCAGTACCGGTTTGATACATATTTGCTTCTCATGCTGCAATTTCCAATGCAACTTGAGAAAATTCTAAAAACGCATTGATGTCTGTACATGTGACATTGGGAATGGTGATATTGCTAAATGTAGCCCTTTTTTGAAGCTGAGTTATAAACCTTGAGAATTAAGGCAAGAAGGTGTTTTTTTTACACCTGAATAAAAACTCGTTGACCGACTTTGTAGTAATTTCTCTAGGTGTACATATGCCATCCAATGGAGCCTCTACAATATGGAGGATGTGCGGCTTCACACCAGGGAGCCATAGTGCGTCTGAGCACTTCCATACAGGTTCTGTGGACACCGCTCAGCCATGCTGAGAAGCCCTAAAGAACCTTTCACACGGGACAAAATTGTCCTCAGCATGCAGCACTGATGCAATTATTGTCATTTAGTGCGGATTTTGTTGCGTTTTTTACTGCGGAATGCGTCTGTGGAACAACTACTGGAATTTCTTGCATTTTTTATGCAGAGTTTGATTGCGGAATTACATCTCCTGTATGTTAGAAATCCGCAACAATAATTCCGCAAGATGTTCTTAATTCTACAACAGAAAGCTTTTCTTCTGCGGAATTTAATCTTGTGATTTTGAAGTTAAGATGTGCGGAATTAATGCCTCATTGTCACATAGAAATGTCCATGTGGACTATTTCCGTCCCGTGGGAAAGGTCCCTAAGGGTTCCGGGACACTAGAGAAGGTGCTGATTAATACAAGAGCCACTGTCTAACGGTGTGTGCACATGTGGGGCACGATATATGCTGCTTTGGTACTAGTCTACATTCTTTCAGTTTTTATACTTTGTATTGTCAGTTTCATTGTATTACATTGTTGCTTTTTTCCATTGCCTACGGATTACATGCAACTATCTGATGACTTCTCTCTCATTCTGCTTTCTTTCTAGATATGTGCATTGCTACTTCAATTTCCCTCTTAATGATTCTCATCTGTGCAATGGCCACATACGGTGCCTACAAGGTATATTAAATCCTAGTCTTCTATTATGTTGTACTACAGCAACTCTCCCACTTCAGGACGTTCTCTTGGGCATCATTAGGGCAACTTTACACACAGAGTGTGGCAGAGGTGTCAGCATTTTTGAGGGGGCTGAACTGCTACATCAATTATATCCCAATACACATAATTTAGCACTTGCCAATAGCTACATAAAGGAAGCAAGACAGTCTTGGGGCCCCTTCACATGGGCAAATTCGCTCACATTTCTATATCTTGCATGCACATTATGGCCATCAAAAAAAAAAAAACATGTTTTTTTCCCAACACATTTGCACATCAAAGGTCCCCATAGAAGTTAAAGGGGTGTGCACAAATGCGTGTGCAATACGCAAGGAGATGCGTGAAACACTGTGTCATTCCGCTGGAAAAAGAACATACCTGGTACTAGTTAGTCATTTCAAGCAGTATATCTTGTTTTTGAAAACTGCTATGGAGTCTAAATCCACAGCATGTCTATTCAGTGCTGCGGATTTCAACCCTTGTAATACAGGGCTTACATCCCGTCGCGGTTCCACTTAAAAACCTGGTCCAATTACACAATACTTGGGTGTGGATTTGGCAACTGTGGATTTCAAGTATAATTCCTGTGGGTTTTACATTGTGGAATGCTCACAGTGATTTTGCCACATATAATGGTGGCCTTAGTGTGTTTTCAAAAATGCCCGAAAATTCCACCAAAAGGAAAAATGTGCACCAAAACATCATGTTTTATATGTGGACTTTTCCATGGATTTCCCATGTAATGGCTATGGTTTTTACCCTTAGCAAATTTGTAGCAATTCTTCAGCAAATCTGTGTCAAAATCCACATGTAAGATTCTGTTGTGGACTTTTGAATTTGTGAATTTTCTGTCAGGTCTGAAAACAGCAAAATGTATTTTTCGGGTTTTTTTTGTTTTTTTTAAGCAAAGCATGCTCTAAGTATGGTATTTTCCTGGTGTTCTCCCTATAGTACTTCAAAAACAGTAAAAAAAAGGGATGTACAAAATATTACAAAATATAAAAAGCCATGAAAATGGTGGTTAAAAACACCACTGAAAACACTTGAAATACATGTTTTTTTTTGTGTGATGGAGCCCTCAATGTAATCCCCGTCGGGTCACGGTACACCTAATTTATGAAGAGTTGCACACCTCTTAATTTATTAGGTGCATCTTGGGCAGTCTGTGCACCTACCCAGAAATCTGAAGCTGGAGAAAGTTTCTTGTATCATTTACATCAGTTTCTGGCATAAATTATATATAAATCTGTTGTGACAGAGCAGCCTCCCTCCCCACACCCCTGACAAGCTGTGCCCACTTTTTCCAAAAGTGTCATGAGCTGGCATAAAAGTAAGAAGTCACAAGCATAATGCATGCGTATTTTTGCACCTGTACTGGAGTTGTACATCCCTGCCCAGTGACCTGAACTAACAGCTTTATACAGAGGCGTAACTTGAAGCTCTGGGCCCCAATGCAAAACCTGTAACGGGGCCCCCAACTATAATGTTTTATTCATTGTACTAGGCTCCCTATATGGATAAGAGAGGCCTTATGGCCCCCCTAAGGCTCCTGGGCCCCGGTGCAACTGCATCTCCTGCATCCTCTATAGTTACGCCCCTGGCTTTATAGATTCTGAAAGTTTGGGTCATCAGGTTCAAGTTTGGTGATCTGTGGCAATAATAACGAGCATAAAAATGTGCCACGATAGAATCAGCCTTGAATATATCACATATGTTGGGGTTCCAAGATTTTAGATGAAAGCGATTGATTGGGTTCCCAGCAGTCAGAGCCTTACTGATGTGACATTTACCCCTCATACAATGGATTGCTGATAGATGTTAAAGGGGTTGTCCGATTTATTTAATTGTTATTGAAACATGCTCCTTATGTTCTAAAATAACAAAACAGTTTACACTCACCTTTCCTGGCTCCCCACTGTGTCCAGTGCCACAGCTCTGGGTCTCTCCTCTGACGTAATGTTTACAGGCTACAGCAGCCAATTTATGGGACCTCACAGGCTGCTGCAGTCAATGAGAGAGCTTAAGGATCTATCACCCAGCCCTGTGATTGCAGCAGCCTGTAGACAATACATCAGGGGAGATCAGAAGTTTGGGCTACTGGACACAGCAGGGAGCCAGGAGAGGTGTGTACAAGCTAATTTGTTATTTTAGACATAGTGAGCATGTTTTCATACAATTAACCCCTTGAGTGGCAGGTTTCCTACCACCCTGTCGTGCCCACCAGGGCAGGTTTTTTAAAATGGTCTAATCATTGAATTTCAACTAGTTTTGCAGTTGCGTCTCAAGAGCCATAACTTTTTCATTTTTCCATTGACATGGCCATATAAGGCCTTGTTTTTTGCGGGACAAGTTGTGATTTTTTTAAACAGGGGGGAGGAAAAAAAGAAATGGGGAAAAAAGAAAAAAAGGGGCCATGTCATTAAGGGGTTAAATAATGTATTAACTTCCTTCTCTGGGTCATTACGACGCACACGGATACCACATGTGTGATTGTATTTTTGATTTTTTTACAAAGTAAAGGGAGACAAGTGTTTTTTTAATTTTTTAAATAATTTTTAAACTTTTTTTTTAAATTTTTTTTAAATTTTTTTTTTGTCCCTTTAGGGGACTTCCACAGGGACGCATCAGGACCCCTGATCACATTCCGGGGGTCCGATGGTAACAGCCCTTTACATGCTGCAGTGACAGCCCTTTACATGCTGCAGTCACATAGACTGCAGCATGTAAAGGGTTAACACAGCAGAGATCGGTGGTTTTCTCTGATCTCTGCTGTAAGAGCTAGTACCTAGCTGTCCTCTGACAGCTAACAACCAGCTCTCCCTGCCACAGAGACCATCGGCTTGCTTCCGACAAGCCGATGGTCTCTATGGCAACCTGTAAACAAAGCAGGACATTGCCGACATGTCGGCAATATCTTCTGCTGGTTTTTCAAAGCCCTTGCACTGCTCTGTGTGGGTCTGTGCAGGCAGAGCACACTGTCACAGCTTGTGGCATTGTGCTCTGCAGCTCCCATAGTGATACATAGCCCAGAAATCTTCTGGGCTATGTTGCTATGAGCAGTGGAGCTCGTCCCCGGAAATTTTCCGGGCGTGCCACTCAAGGGGTTAAATAAGGCAGACAAACCCTTCAATGCTGAAACACCTATTTAAGGCCCTGTTCACATCAGAATAATGATGTACAAATAGCGTGTATGCCAGGAAAAGCTTTCAATGCAAATGCTAAGTGCAGGGGCATAGCTAGAGGCTCATGGACCCAGGTGCAAAAGTTTAGCTTGGGGCCCCCTTCCCGACCCCTCCAACCCCCACTCCTTTTTACGGCTACTCCTTGTACATCACTTTTAGCTACATTACTGTTTTTTTTAAATGACCCATCAATGGATCATTAGTAGAGATGAGTGAGCACCCAAATGCTCGGGTGCTCGTTAGTCGAGCTTTTCGTAAAATTCGAGAGCTCTACTCGATTAATGAACCCCATTGACTACAATGGGAGACTCGATCATTTTTGAATGGGACCCGCCGAGTGCCGAGCTTTTTTTTTTTTGGTTCGTGAGTGTTCTCTCCCTCCCTCTCTTTCTCCCTCCCAGCCAGCCATAAAAATTGACGTTGACGTGCGCAGCGTCGCAGAGGGGAGGGGCCAAAACTGACACGTCACAGCAGGCAGGGGCAAAAAACTGGGGGGGTTGAACACAGCGTGATGCTCGCTCAAGTAGTGAGCACCATCGAGTATGCTAATACTTAAACGAGCATCAAGCTCAGAAGAGTACGCTTGCTCAACTCTAATCATTAGTAATCAGACAGGGTACCCCTCGTTCTCTCTCCTCACCCCCATCACACAGGGTCCCCCTCGTTCTCTCCCCCCTCCATCACATAGGGTGTCCCCCCCCCCCCCCCCCCCCGGTTACTTTCACTAAGGTCTCTATGCGGGCCGGCAGCTTCTCCTGCACACCGGCGCTTCCTCCCAGCCCCCTGCTCAGACTCCTCCCCTATATGGTTCTGCACTAAGATCATCAGAGGGGAGGAGTCTGAGCGAAGGTTCGGGAGGAAGCACCGGTATGCAGAAGAAGCTGCCGGCCCGCGCAGAGACCTTAGTGAAAGTAATGCAGTCAGTGTGTGGAAAGGAGGCCCCCTGGGCCCCCGGGGCTCAGGGACCGGGTCGCAATCGCGACCCCAGCAACCCCTATATGTACGCCTATGGCTAAGTGTATCCTTAGGGTTTCACCAGAAAGAGGGCAAATGAGTGTCCTTTTGACTTATGTTGGGACAGTATTTGTTGGTATACTTAAAATTAAGGTATGGTATAATATGGCATAGTACACTACATAGTCTACTGTATGTCTATATAGTGGGGCATGTTGCAGTTTTCCGTCAGAGCTATATCTTAGCAACCTTTCCCAGTATACATGTCAAACAGTGGATGAAATCATGATGTGAATACCGCCTAAGAATACACATTAAATGTCTGGTATTTTAACAGCTTTCTCTTTTCTTCCTTGTAGCAACACGCAGCTTGGATTATCCCATTTTTTTGTTACCAAATATTTGACTTTGCTCTCAACTCCCTGGTTGCTGTCAGTGTGCTTGTCTATCCCAACACAATCCAAGACTACCTGCGACAACTGGTAAATATTTCTCTGTATTCTTCCATCTCTGATAAGAGCTGTTGTGTGCAGTCTTGTTGAGTAGATAGAGGAGGATGTAACCACAAGGATAGAGGAGAATGTATTCACAAGGCTCTGTATATTACTGTTAAAATATAACTAACTTTTCAGACAACTTCTGCTCATCTAATAGCCTGTGTGTGTGTCATCAATCTTTTAATATAATTTCATTAATTTGTTTTTTGTTTTACCACTGAAAATCATGTTTGAAGTACAGCGTCTCTGCAATCCACTGCTTGTCATTAGGCAGTCAGCTTCTCTAGTAACTGGGATGTTAGGATGTCTTTAGCTAACTTGACAGGTTTAGCTTCCCTGCACTTACACTGCTCTTAGATCTGCTGTCAGTGTGTACACAATCTGCTTCCCCTGGTCTTATATTTACCTAAACTGGTATGTGCACTTATCTTTATGTTGTAAGCATTATACATCACTCCTTTCACAGGCTGAACTAGATGGACATTGTCTTCATTCAGCCTAACATACTATGTTACTATGTTTCCACAACAAACTGTAGAGGCACATAGTTCCTATAGATAAGTACACATACCAGGTTGGGTAACTATACAATCAGGGGAGTAAGAGAATATGTACACACTGACTGCAGTTCTGAGAGCTGTGTGAGTGCAGGGAAGTTAAGCCCGTGAAGACAGCGGCTTCCCCACAGCTAAGAAAATCCTAATTACAAAGTGAATTTATTCTTTTTCTAGATACATAGAAGTGATAAAAACATTGGCTGCAAAGTGCATGTACTGTAATATTTACAGATTTAGATATATACAAAATGTAAGTAACAATCCAGGCAGAAACAACCACTTTACTCATTACCCGAAAGCAGGGGGAATCTGGTGCAAGGCTATACAGACAGCATTCTGATGAATGAATAGGAGTTGTAGCTACAGCCTGCAGCTGCAGAGCACTGATTGTGGTGGGGTGTGACTTTGACAACTGCAGCTGCATCTGAGGTGTGCCGCTGCATCAGTTCTTTCTCCTAGAGACTTTTGGTTGCCTAACACTCCTAAAAATGTGTATTTGGGATCAATTCTATCTCAAACTTTAGTGACACATTTGGGCCCATTTTACCAGTTCATGCTAAAAGTTTTTTTGTAGTTTCCCAACAGATGCAAAAACCATATGTTGGGATTTTACCACTAAACACAACTATTGGATAGGTGATAAATGTGTGATGGCTGAAGGTCCAACCACTGAAACCCCCAATGATCACTAGAATGGTGGTTCCTGAGTCCCCTTTAGAGAATGGAGAGGTAGTGCACATGAGTGGCCACCTCTCCATTCACCGTCTATGGAAATAGTCAAGCGTTGCAATTGGCTACCTCCATCGGTCCCATAAAGATGAATGGAGCAGTAGTAATGCATGCCCACCACCTCTCCATTCACTGAGGGGACTTGGGGAGCGCCATTTTACCCTGTGGATAGATGACAAATGTTTTTACTAGGATAACCCTGTTAAACTGTGAACATGTTTCTCTATAGTCCAAATGCTACTCTGTACTAAATGTGAGCCACTAAATCCTTTTAGTCTTGGCGACCTTTTTGACCAACAATGACGTGGTCAAATGTACAGATAACAAGATAGTCACTTAACCTTGAAACACATCTCCATGACATGACCTGCAGGTTAAAAGCACTTCTCTGTCTCAATGACCATGACAAATGTGAAAGCTTTGCTGTTTAACAGAGGTGCAAGAATCTGATTTTATTGCTATTTTTGTAATGAGTTTGTGTTTAATTCATTTACACATGGATCTCGGCCAGCATTCCCTTCTGCAGTGTCGGGATGACATAAATTGTGTTAGATAAGGTTCGGCTGTCTTGCCAAGTGAGGCTTTTAATATTTCCTTGTAAACGCCTAGTCTCTTTCTGCTTCATCTAGAAGTGGTGGCTAAGAATGATTATTATGGCGCTGAAGTAGTCTTACGTCTCACCAGGTGTTTCCTCATATTATGTCTTAGATACATGTTTGTTAAAGGGATTTTCCAGGAATAGCTGAATCCCATTTACTTTAACCCCTGAAGGACATGGCCTATTCCAACCATAAGGACGTGATGATTTTTGGGGAATTTTCATCTCCACTTTTCAAAAGCCATGACTTTTTTTTTATTTTTCCATCAACATCGCCGTATGAGGGCTTGTTTTTTGCATAGCAAACTGTAGATTTTATTGGTACCATTTTTGGATACATATAGTGTATTGTAAGACTTTTGTGATTTTTTTTCTGTGGACTGGTATGATTACAACCATACAAAAAAAAAATTCTAGGTTTTTCCACTTTTAAAAAAAAAAACATTTCCTATCATTGCATTCAAAGTCACATAATTCTTTTATTTTTCCATGGATTGAACTTTGTGAGGACTCGTTTTTTTGTTCTGTGACATGCTGTTGTTTTTTTTTTGTTCCATTTTGGGGTACATACAGCTTTTTTGATCATTTTTATTGTGTATTTTTGGAAGCAAAATAAGCATTTTGCCTCTGTTTTTTAGGGCTCTTTCACACAAACGAATGCGTTTTTATGTTTTCTCATCCGCACCATATATTCACCAGAATGGACATTTTTCCGCCATCACAACCAAAGTTTTCTCGCCCATTCACACGAAGCGATGTTGCACCCCGGAAAACCCTCACTGAGTTAAAATATTCAGGATGCCTTGCAATGCCTATACAGATGCACCTGTAAGCTTTTCACATTGTTGGACGCTGCTAAAATGCCCCTCCCTCCCTTTCTTGTTTCAGCTCCCGTAGGAGTCTATGGGAGTCGCTGGAGTATATTGGGTAAATGATAGCCACTGTATATATGCTGGCCGTATTTCGGTCACGTATGTTCCATTTTTAACGGTGTGACAAATTTACGCACCGTATATTCGCCCATGTGAACGAATGCATTGGAAGACAAAGCAGATGGTTGCGTATATCGGTCGGGCATAAAAACATCGCCGTTTATGCGCTCATGTGAGAGAAGCCTCAGGATTCTTTAGTTTTTTTGCCATGCAGGATAAATAGTGTTTACAATTTGTTGTATAGCTTATTATGGATACGCTGATACTAAATATGGGGGCTTTGAAAATACAAATGGGAAAGTGTACGGAAAAAAAATTATTTTTATTTTCCATGTTTTTTTTACACTTATTTATATTTATTTTTTTAAGGGCTCAGTCACATGGGCACCGATGCACCCGTGTTTCTGCAGGATAAGACCGTTGCACTGCCGGTGCGGACGACTCTCCACACCGGCCGCCAGCTAGAACACATGTCCTGCAATGGAGCCAGTCATGCAGAGAGACGTCCACACCCGGTGCGGACGTCTTATCATGCAGTAACACGGGCGCATCGGTGCCCGTGTGCTTGAGCCCTCAGACATACTTCTGTCCCTGTAGGGGACTTGAACCATTAAAGCCCTGATCGCTAAAATAATGCACTGCAGTACTTATGTACTGCAATGCATTATGGTTCACTATAGCGATCGCAGACCATGGCAGGTCCGGACACCAGTTTATGGCATTCGGTTGCCATGTCAACAAATTGTCCCTCTGCAATTACATTGCAGAGTGCGAATGACGTCACGGTGGGAGCGGGGATCCCTGCTATTGCAGGTTGAGGTCGGCTTCTGAGCCTGCACCATCCACACGGTGTACGTTTACCTGCTGCTGCATCAAGTTTCCCCCAGCCAGGACGTAAACTTATATCTTGTGGCATTAAGGGGTTAAAGGGGTATTCCGGTGCTTCAGTATTAATGACCTATCTTCAGTATACGCAGAAACGCATGACAATATCACTCATATACATTTTTTATCTGAAAAATATATAACTCTAATGTATATACTAGCTGCATTAAAAAATGCAAGGTTGTTCGTGTATATGATCAAAGTATACTGGCCCATCCACCAACGCTTAGGTGAACATGTTTTGATCACACTATATACTAAGAACCTTGCATTTTTTAATGTGCCAGGAAAAAAAGCAAAAATAAAAAGTAAATCATCTCTGGTCCTGAAGGGGTTAATGTAATATTGTTTCTGCATTACAGTTAATGTTTAGATGACATCATCAGGTCACTTGACCACTCCGCGAGTCCCGGGTGTGACTGAGACATACTGTACTTTGGCTGCATTTTACAGCAAATCCTGGACTGTTTTTTTCCTTTAAGCGACCAAAAACCTCCAAGATATTTCGGCAGACGTCCGTCCGTAGGAAGAGCGAGGCGAGAGTAAAAAAAAAAAAAAGCAGAGACTGTGAAAGTGTTTTCTTCGCCAGCTGTTCCTTTCTGATGATGTTCCTGCTTTGCTAATGAATTGTTCTCTAAAGTCTTCGAAAGAGCATCTGCAGATTGTGCTGGCCGGTAACCGCTCATAATTGCAATAGATAGTCTGCGCCGTAATGTGATCCTCTTGGCTGTTCTTCCAGTACGACTCTAGAGAGCTGGCGCAGTTCTGTGCAGCAATAACATAATTGTAGCCGAAATATTACTGCTTAGCTTGCAAAGTTATAGAGGAAACAGTAGAAACCGGATGAAAATGAATCATATTGTGGGTTTTCCATTCTTTTAGCCTGACACGTATCTGGTCAAAAAATATTTTTGGATAAATTGTTTTTAGGAATTCCACTAGTTCACAGTATTTTGCCCACTGAGATCAACTGAACCTCAGTTAGATCTTTCAATATGTCATTTTAGCTTTTAGACTATATTTCCTTCCAGTAGTGCTATAGTCTATGACTATACTGACTCGTGTAATAGACATCAGTATACTCTATATGAATGGAGCGGTCAGGTACAGATCAAAATACCACTTACCCAGGCTTGCCTACCTGCCTGCTATACTCTACCGGCAACTGAAAGTGATACAAAGTTTAATATCATAGAATGGTAGCGTTGGAAGGGACCTCCAGGGTTATCTAGTCCAACCCCCTGCTCAGTGCAGGATTCATTAAATCATCCCAGACAGATATTTGCCCAGACTTTGGTTGAAGACTTCCATTGAAGGAGAACTCACCACCTCCCGTGGTAACCTGTTCCCCTCATTGATCACCCCCACTGTCAGAAAGTTTTTTCTAATATCTAATTTGTGTCTCCTCCCTTTCAGTTTCATCTCATTGCTTCTGGTCTGTCTTTGTGCAAATGAGAATAGGGCTGATCCCTCTGCACTGTGACAGCCCTTCAGATATTTGTAGACCGCTATTAGTTCTCCTCTCAGCCTTCTTTATTGCAAGCTAAACATTCCCAGATCCTTTAACCGTTCCTCATAGGACATGATTTGCAGACCGCTCACCATCTTGGTAATTCTTCTCTAAATTTGCTCCAGTTTGTCTATGTCTTTTTTAAAGTGGGAGCCCAGAACTGGATACAGTATTCCAGATGAGGTCTGACTAAGGAAAAGTAGAGAGGAATAATTATCTCACGTGATCTAGACTCTATGCTTCTCTTAATACATCCCAGAATTGTGTTTGCCTTTTAGGCTGCTGCATCACATTGTTGACTCATGTTCAGTCTATGATCTATTAGTATACCCACGTCTTTTTTACATGTGCTGCTGCTTAGCCCAATTCCTCCCATTCTGTATGTGCTTTTTTCATTTTTTTTGCCCATATGTAGGACTTTGCATTTCTCCTTGTTAAATACCATTCTGTTAGTCGCCGCCCACTGTTCAAGTTTTTCTAGATCTTTTTGAATACTCTCTCTCTCTTCCCTAGTGTTAGCTATCCCTCCTAGCTTTATGTCGTCAGCAAATTTAATCAGTTTTCCATCAATTCCCCTTCTCCAGATCATTTATAAAAATGTTGCACAACACTGGGCCTAGGACAGAGCCTTATGGTACCCCACTTGATACATTCTTCCATTTGGATGTGCAGCCATTTATGACCATTCTTTGAGTATGATCACTCAGGCAGTTAGGAATCCACCTAACAGTTGCCTTGTCAATCCCATATTTAGTCCTTTTTTCAATAAGTATCGTATGAGATACTTTGTCAAAGTCAAGATATACTATATCCACCGCATTTACCTGATCAACTCAGCAGTGATTCTTTCATAGAAAGAAATTAGATTTGTCTGGCATGACTTATTTGTTACAAACCCATGCTGGCTCTGGTAATTACTCCATTTTTATCCAAGTACTTGCATACATGCTGTTTAATAATTTGTTCAAAAATCTTTCCCGGTATAGAAGTCAGGCTCACAGGACTGTAGTTTCCCGGATCCACCTTCTTCGCTTTTTTGAAGATAGGGACAACATTTGCCCTTTTCCAATCTTCTAAGAATTCTCCTGTTTTCCAGGAATTTACAAAGATTATGGCAAATGGCTTAGCAATTACCTCCACTGCTTCCTTTAGTATCCTAGGATGTAATTCATCTGGACCTTGAGACTTGAATTCATTTAAGTCAGCTAAGTGTTCCCTCACCATCTCTCGGCTTATAGATAGCCTACATTCTTTTATTCCCCCAATAGCACAGGGAAGATCAGTTGATGTTCCATCTACTTTCTGAGAGAAAACAGATACAAAATAGGAATTTAAAAGTTCGGTCTTTTTAACATCATTCTTAACCAATTCACCATTTTCATCTTGTAAGCATCCTATAGCATCTTTGACTTTTTTTTTGCTTTTCACATACCCCCCAAATCCCTTTTTATTGCTGTCTGCCTCTGTTGCAAACCTCAATTCATTATTAGCTTTAGCTTTTCTGACACTTGCCCTACAGTTTCTGCAGACCACATTATAGTCTTCTTTCGATATTCCCCCTCTTTTCATTTGATAAACATATTTTTCTTCCTTTTAACATGTGTTCAAGTTCTGTGTTCATCCATCCTGGTCTCTTCAAATGCTTCCCATTCTTCCTTCTTTCAGGGATTGTTAATAGAGATGAGCGAGCATACTCGCTAAGGGCAATTACTCGATGGAGCATTGCCCTTAGCGAGTACCTGCCCGCTCGGAAGAAAAGATTTGGCAGCCGGTGGCGGGCGGGGAGCGGCTGGGGAGAGTGGGGAGGAACGGAGGGGAGATCTCTCTCTCCTGCTCTCCCCCCCACTCCCCCTGCTCACTGCCGCAACTCACCTCTCACCCGCGCCGGCAGCCGATTCTTTTCTTCCAAGCGAGCAGGTACTCGCTAAGGACAATGCTCCATCGAGTAATTGCCCTTAGCGAGTATGCTCGCTCATCTGTAATTGTTAACGATTGTGCTTTGAGAATCTCATTTTGCAATATTTCCCAACCTTCTTGGACATTTCTGTCATTAAGAACCTCCACCCATTGGATTCTTCCTACCCTCTTTCTGAGTTCATTAAAATCTGCCTTTCTGAAATCCAACCTTGAGGTCTGAGTTTTCTCAAGTCTTCATCCTCCATACCCCCATAGGGGGTGTTAATGATTGTTCAGTCAGAAGACTATCAGTCCCTGTAGGGTAAACAAAGGCAAAATTCAACCATCTTCAGTATAAGAAATATTAGATGATGTGTTGCGAAATATTGCACTGTGTGGGAAAATGCAGAACAAAGTTCCTTGTCTATCACACAAATTTTGACACAGATTTGAAAATGACTTAATTCTGCTGGTAGTTCAACAACATCAAAATCAGCATTTAGGCATGAGGATTTTGAGAACGGGATATTCTGCAGCATCTTGTGAAATATTCAGTATGTGTGAAAGCATGCTAAGGCTCTTCATACAGCAGGACCGAATACGCCCCCTCTCCGTTTATCACTGACTGGTATAATACAGTGCAAAACAGAAGCGTAATATATAAAAGTGATCAAACGATTAAATTTTTAAGTTCCCTAGTTAAACTATTTGTAAAAAAAACTTAATTAAGTTTAGAGAAAAAAATCCCAAGAAATTAAAAAAAAAACTTTTTCTTGCATAATTTCATGGAAAAACTCAAATATTAAAAAAAAACTATACAAAATTTTGGTTTTAGCACATCTGCTACAAGCTAAAGTATAAAATTCTAATGATTTTTACTACCTGCCGAAAAATGGAATAAAAAGTGGTCAAAAAGTCATATGTGTGCCAAAATGATGCCAACTTGTTCCACAAAAAAAGATAAGCCCTCACACAGTTGTGTCAATGGAAAAATAAAAATCGTATGAGTCTTGGAATGCATCAACAGAGAAACAATTTTTTGAAAATGTTTTTGTTATGTGAAAGTAGTAAATTATTTAATTAAAAATCTATAGAGTTGATATTGCCGTAATTGTATTGGCTCAGGGGATAAAATTATAGTGTTATTATTTGTACAGCACAGTAAAAAAATCAATGTTAGAATTGCTATTTTCTTCCCTCTAAAAACTAATAAAATTTGTACAATACATTCATACTACCGGTATGTACTTCATATGCTGCCAAGATATGATTTTTGGAATGCAACAATGAAAAAACAGCAAAAAAGCTTGGTTATTAAGGCACTTAATAGGCAGTTTCCACCTTACAAAGTAACTATCTGTCACTGCCATTATACCAGCCATATTAGTTCTTATGTGGGTAATTACTTTTTTATTCAGTGAACTAATGGATCCCCCTCCTCCCTCTCACGGCACAGGAACTTTCTTCCTCCCACCTTTTACTTTCACTCTACATGCTTAATCAAACCTATGTCTGTAGAACATAAAACATGATCTAGGGTAGTACTAATGAACAAATCAGTTGATGTGGTGACATTGCAATGAGCTCAAGTCAGCAGGTGTAACTTGAGTGGTTGGTTCTAACTCACACCTAGTCACCGTGGTGCCTAGAACAGAGGCTCTTGCAGCAGACGGATTACACACAAATGATAAATGACTGCAGTAGCAAAATTTCTATGCTACGCCAGTGCCTTAGAGGGTGGACATGTATTTGCAGTGGTGAAATAATGAGACAAGTCCACGTAGATGGTGGTAAACCGAAGACACACAGCTTACTCAGTGATTGAAGAATTAACAAACAATTCGTACTTTGTAGATTTGCAATCAATGGCAACTTTAACAGATTATCTGATTATGAGTAAAACAAGCATTGATTCTTCAACTCTCTCTCTGTTAGGCAGGATGCGCCCGCCAGTCCAAAGGCCCATTTACACGGAGCAATGATCGCTCAAACAACAGTTTGAGTGATAGCTTTGAGCAATCATTTTGCATAAACTATTAAGTAGCTACCCAGCTACTTAATAGCTATTGGGCGTGCAAATGAAGCCTTTAGCTGAATGCAGTTCATAGCCCAAGGGCTCTTATCTGCTTTCAGTTCTTTTGTGCTCCGACAGGAAACAATGCTATCAGCACTACCCACGGAGAATTCCTGATAAGACCACATGACGATTTTTAGGTTGGCCTGAATTTGATGATCAGCTAGCAGTGCACGAAAAGTAAACAATGGCCGCACATTTAGACGCAACAATTATCGCTCAAACAATCGCTTTTAAGTGATTTTTGAGCGATCATCACTCCATGTAAATGGGCCTAGTTATCTGGGAGTTGCTCCGGATGGTTATTGATAGAGGTATGAAGGGACTAGTGTAGGAGTGTCTGCACTTCCTTTGTCTGCTAGCTACGCGGGGACAAGTTTCACTCACATTTGAGAAGTGCCCTTTCCGTCCAGCAGCCGCAGAATCTGCCCTGACTCAGGTTCCTTTCAACAGATTTGAAATAAACTCTGCGTCCAATCCGAGTTCTGTCGGCTCACTACTCCTCACTGTTCTTTAGTTCCGGTGCTCTCCTCCAACTCCCGATCTCTGGTAACTTTGTAAAGTGGTGCAGCTCCTCACTCTGCTGCCTCTCTCTCTGCCTCCTCCTCCGACTAACTCCTCCACTTCCTGTCATTTCCGCACTTTTTCCTCCTTTGTTATCTCTTCGGAGTCAAATCTGCAAATGTAGAGTCAAGCAGCACTCCCCCTCTATTTCAACCCAGTCAGGGTGGGGAGAAAAAACAATGCAAAGGCGTAGCTGTGGACATCGTACCAAAAAAGCACCCAAATTAGTCCAACAGTTATAGATAAATGGCAACATAAATGGTAGATACAAAATATCCAAGCCTTTATTGTTCCATATTTTAAAAAATATATATTTTTTATCTAACACTTATGCTGCCGTATATATATATATATATATATATATATATATATATATATATATATATATATATATATATATATATAATCTCTTTGGAGTCAGTCACAGAGGTAATCTATGGCATCTGCAGGTGGTCTTGTCAGTGCCTCAGAGCTGAATCACACCTAGGGGCAAATGAGTTGTGCAGAAAGTCATCAACTTTTGTAGCACTCAAGTGTTGTCATTCAATGTTGTACGCGTTGTCATCTTGGATGGGTAGATGACTCTCTGTGGATTGGTTTACACTGATGTAATGGTGTTGGTTTTATATATATATATATATATATATATATATATATATTTGTATATTTATATATATTATGTTGCCATAAAATCCACTTTTGACTGTCTAGTCTTCCTTGAGGCCCTCGGGGACAAACTTTGAGAAGGGGATTGGCAACTCTGACTCAATTTACGCTAGTCATGCATTAAATTTTTTTTCACTATTTTCTGAACTTCGACATCAACCTACTATGTACTATTCAAAAAGATGTTAGATTGTGGCAGAGAGGCCTTTAGACTACCATAGGCACCAGGGACTGAGTGTGATCGTTACCTCTGCTCTGTTACTTCTATGTCTACCGGTAGTTTGTAAAGTACTTGTCTAGTCTAACATCAACTGACCATAATGATATGAGAGCCATTTCTTGAAGTTACAGGACATGCTTCAGGATAGGATTACACAGCGACCCTGGAAGAAACCTGGGTGACGCTACTGTGACCTGCAGATTGCAAAAAATTAAACCTCAGTGAATTTTACACAAACTGAGCAGTCGCGATCACAGCAACTTGCGAGCAGCACCACAACCCCATTGACTTCAATGACAGTGCAAGATCACAGTGCTACACTGTTTTTTTTGATCGCACGACCCTTGTCGCTGCTAAACTCACCATGTAGTCCTAGCTTTATCATGATGACCAATTAGTCCCAGTCCAACAAAATATGTTTTATAGGAATAAATCCTATTCCAGAAGGTTTCACTGGTTTGCTCCAGATTGGTTATAATGAGAAGCTTCATGCATGAATATATGTATTTGAACTCACAGATGCTATCCGTCAGCCCCCACAATCTTCTGGTTTATTCAAAGGAAGTACAATACAAAATATACTGAATATGACGTACCAATTACATGTATGCCCCCCCCCCCCCCAACATCATAACAACTCATGATTGGCCTAGTATGTAATGACGCTAATGATTAACATATGTTTACGCCCCAGGTGTATGTCGCTATGTGAACATGTAATTCCTATATACCCAAGTAGCATAGACTTTATTAATATTCCAATCTGGACCAAAAGTATGCAGTCAGAGATAAGAAGTTCCTAATCTAAACTCCTACCCCCTTCACTTCTTCTCTTTGCCCCTTGCCAGCTGTTTGTAATGGGAGGGAGCGGCGCAAAGGGAAAGTTGCTTAGCTCCCGCCCAGTCCCACCCCTTCCCATTGCTGGCAGCCGACAAGGGGCGGAAAGGCGGCGGAAGCTTAGCACACTAGCTCCCAAGCCCTCCCCTTGGCGAGAGACGGTGAGGCGGCAGAAAGGGGGAGGCAGTTTGGCAGAGCTAAACTGTCTCTTCCCACCTGACGGCATTCCAGGACTGTCTGAACGGGTGCACAAACGGCAGATTTGTGCGCCCATTCACGCGATTTTCGGTCGCGCTGTGGCCGTGACACGGCCAACTAAAAATCGCTGCGCTCGTGTGAAAGAGCCCTTATTCTTCCTTCTTCTTCTTTTCCTATGTGCAGAGCTTTGTCCATCAATTAAATGTCAGATGATATCATAGAGCAAGCCTGTGCATATGCATACTAACAATGGTAATTCACTGACTGCTTGGCTAAGTCCCTCTAAAGACCAAAAAAATGACATTTGCTGTGTCTATAATCTATTCCTTCACATTGGACTAAATGTGCTATTACACAAATGGCGCTAATGTTCATGATTTAGAGGTAATTGCTGGGCTGCACCTAAACTTGCAATCAGCACTAAATAGCAATTACTAACGGCAGCCACTAGCGCTCATGTACTAGTACCGTAATGCCAAAATGTGTTACTTAGTAACGCATAGAGCAAAATCACATATGAATAAATGGATGATCCATGTAACAGAGTAAATCGGAGTGAACTAAAAACTAACAATCTCACATAAATTGGTTATTTTCTGTATTTTATTCCCGCAGTCAAAAATGAGATGCTGAACCTTTACCGAGCTCAATAATAAGGGGGTCCAGCTATGAATCATGCATGGACAGTATTGAAGCCCCATAGTTTGCGTTGGTCCTAAATAGTTTGCCCTATGAATCTATTCTGCTTCTGTCCATCATTATAAGGATGATGATTCCAAATACACTTGACTGCGTTTCTACCCTAGAAAGAAACTAGCTAGAATTACGAGGAACTTGCATTGCTTTGTAAAGTGGCCCTTTCTTGGTAATGTTACCGGAACTGTTTGTCTTCCCCTGACAGGTCCGCTATAAGGCATCAGCCGTGGATGTCTCCATGGGGCACAACTCATGAGGCTTGAAAGCTTTCATTCCACATAAATGTAATAAAAGTAAACACGTCCCATAAGTCTGCGTTTCCATATGTAATTCTGGCCTCTAACAGACCTCTACAGCCTTAATGTCTTGCTTTGTGAAGGATCGAACCAGGAAACGCTCTTCTCAGCAAGGATGGATGACACATGCAATTTATTATTGTATATTTTCTGACTTTGCTTTTAACCGCATTGTGTTTATTTTGCAGCCATCCAATTTTCCTTACAAGGAGGAGATCCTTTCGGTGAATCCCACCTGCCTTGTTGTGATCATTCTCTTCTTTATAAGTGTCATCTTGGCTTTTAAGGTAAGTGCTTTGATGTCTTATATAGGAGGAGTGTCATTTAACTATGGGTATTTTTTTTATTATAAATGAGCCACAGAATGTATTAGTTATCTTTCATTTATTTTATGCCTTAAATGATCTGTCTGCATCTATATCAAGATACTGAGGGTCCTGTTATTGGGGCTTTCCTTCTATTAGCAAGAGCTGAGTCAAGAACCAGCAAGTATGGAGGGCCACCAATGTTGATTATTCATGTGACAGCCATTGATTTCAGCTGAAATCTGTTTAAAGAGGGTGTTTGTATCTATCACAACATATTGATGTGGTAGGGGTGTTCTGTGATTGGGGCTCTCCTTTGTTAACAAGAGCGAAAAGCTGAGTTAAGAACAATCAAGTGTGGAGGATCACCAACGTTGATTATTCATGAGACACCCGTTGATTTCAATGGACCAACATGTCAGCTGACACCTCTTTGAACTTTCCTTCCCAAAAATTACAGAAGCACTTACTAGCTAACATTCATTAATAAAGAATTGTTTTGCTATAAGACAGATAGAAAATTACAGGTATATGTAGAGGGTATGCCAGGGTGCCCAGGCACATCCCAACACGCACTATCTGGAACACTGTAGAACCTCCAAACCTCCAACTAGGAGCAAGTACACAGGAGTGCACATTTCTCAAGTCTCTGCACAACAGTCTGGTGGACTTTGCCTTTAAAGACTGCTGTCATTGTTTGGGGCTTGAATTCTGGGATCAGAATCTCAATCCTCAAGTACCCAATGCCACCAAAGCCAAGGGATGGGGCTGAGCATTGTAACCTATCCTTCCTTCATGACCCTGTGAATAAAAAAATAACTTAGCCTACTAATTGGAAAAAGAAACAGTGCCACCTTTGTGCAGTGGCTGTGTCTGGTATTGCAGTTTAGCCCTCATTCACTTGAATATGGATGAGCTGTAATACCTTGTCCTACTCTCAATGGATGTAGCTGCATCCAGTCTAGGCGGTGTTCTGTGAGTTAAATGCAACACCAGCAGCATATAATCTGATCCATCAGTGATCTGATAATCCGTCCTCTCTCTCAAAATGGATTTGACAGTGAATTGAGAGTTAAAGGGGTTGTCTCGCAGCAGCAAGTGGGGTTATACACTTCTGTATGGCCATATTAATGCACTTTGTAATGTACATCGTGCATTAATTATGAGCCATACAGAAGTTATTCACTTACCTGCTCCGTTGCTAGCGTCCCCGTCGCCATGGATCCGTCTAAATTCGCTGTCTTCTGGCGTTTTTAGATGCACTTGCGCAGTCCGGTCTTCTCCCTGGTGAATGGGGCCGCTCGTGCCGGAGAGCTGGTCCTCGTAGCTCCGCCCCGTCACGTGTGCCGATTCCAGCCAATCAGGAGGCTGGAATCGGCAATGGACCGCACAGAGCCCACGGTGCACCATGGGAGAAGACCCGCGGTGCATCGTGGGTGAAGATCCCGGCGGCCATCTTGGTAAAGGAAGAAAGAAGTCGCCGCAGCGCGGGGATTCGGGTAAGTAATAAACTTTTTTTTTTTTAACCCATCCCTTGGGTCTGTCTCGCGCCGAACGGGGGGCCTATTGAATATAAAAAAAAAACCGTTTTGGCGTGAGACAACCCCTTTAATGATTTGTGCAGGAGGCAGAGGATGGAGAATAACGGACCGGTAAGCAGGGGAAAAAAACTTTTTTTCTAGAAAGATATATTGCAAAGCTACATATATATGCTAAGACTATTGATTCATACAAAGTTTGGCAGAAAATGGAACCAAGGCCTCTACAGCTCAGGAAAAATGAGAAGGAGGGAAGAATGTGGGACACAATCTGAGTATAGTGAGGGTAATTTCTCACTCAATATAGCAGCTGTATGTGTCTGGATGGACACTCACCTGGCTGAGTTGTGCTATGCTGGACACAACTCCATTTAACATTCGCACTGATATCAATGGGAGGAATTCTTGCAATCCTGGCTGGATATTGGGGGTCATTTCTCCTAGGACTCTTCAACTGGTGGAAATTGACAGGTGTGGAAAACAAAAAGTGGAGAATTTGCATATTGGAGCACCACCATCAAAAGCTGTTTTTTTTTCTCCACTTGCTTTCCACAATGTTTGTTGAAATGACAGTAACCATTTAAGGAAACGATTATTTCCTTCCCTCTTATGTTATTGTCCCAGCTTACATCTAGAAATGGTATTTACTTCATTTCTATGGAAGTTTGGATGTAGTCCTGAAGTTTTACATCTGTTCAGGCAACACTTGAATAAACACTATTATGGCACAATTCTTGACTTGGCGCTCTCTTTACGAGGATCTCACACTAATCTAACCATGTTATGGCTCTATTAGCTTTTTCTATTACATACATTTGGAAAATAATTCCCATGACGACTCTGGGCCTCTTTGTGTAAAGTTAAGAACTCGATTTGAACTTGTGAATGCAAAGCATAACAATGCATAAAATTCCTCATCGTTAGTTTTTTCACACTTTTCTATTGGATATATCATGAGGGACTGATCAGTAGGCTCTCGGCTGTGGGGAATCTAATTTGCCCGAAGAATGAGCTTGCCTAACCCCCTCTTCCTGGATGAGAGGTTGGTGCTCTGCCTTAAAGTGTAAGGGACAGATCGAAAATGCCAAGTGACGAAGGTGCTCAGCTGTTTTATGGCTATCATTCATTTTAATGCACTTTCAGAACCATTGGAGCTCTTTGCAGTAAAGCTACAAAATTACTATTTTTATAGTGTGCATATATATATATATATATATATATATATATATATATACTGTATACAGGAAAGAAGTTGTCATGGCTCACTTTTCGTGTCGGAGGATCGGAACCAGGGTGATATCACAGCGTCAGTCCTGGCCCCCTTGATGCTCAAACCTCACACCTATGCATACTCATTGTCATTTCAGCGCTAGACACCAACAGGGTCACTTCTCTGCTGCTATGTGGATACATCGGTTAGCTGGGAAGTGTGAATCCCAGCTGGCCAATCAGCTTTAGTTTGTACACATATATTCTGGCTCCTCCTCACAGAGAACGCCAGTTATACTCTCAGTCTGAAGGTGTTTGTGGTCAAGTTAGTACCTCTTGCTTCGGTCTTGCATCTCAATTCAGATTAGGGTTGCCACCCCGATTTTTTTTCTCTTTTCTTATCTAAAAATCACAGACAGACAAACATTTTTACAGATGCATCAGAAAAGCATAACGAATGAAACAGATTGATAATGAACACATTACAAGTATTGATTGTGAACTGTAAAATGACACTAATTACAATCTCAACCTGCTCAAGTACCACTGGCATCAAAAGCTTCACGGAGTAATCTATTATTGCTCACGGACATTGGAAAAGATTACCCTATTTTTACAAACTGTCCAAGAATTTCTGGACGCTTGGCACCACTGGTTCAGATTAATTAGCCCGGTGAATTGTTTTATCTGCGGTTTTGCTACATCCAATCTACACATTTGTGGTTCATATTCTTGTGTAACATCTAACCTTTGTCACATTCCCTGTCACCATCTAGGGAGAGTCAGGGTTGCCCAGGGTTCCTTTTGTGAGGGTATATATATATATTGCCATATGTGTTTTTCATGCTTTTATACCTGTATGCAAGTTTTATTCAATTCCAAATGAGAAAAAAACTTTAATACTTCGCCTTACATCAGATATGCCAAGGTTTTGCAAGAGATGTATCTTAAATTCAGAGAAGAAGAACCAGACACAAGGCCGCATGTACTTGGCCGATTTCCCAGAAGCGCAGAAACAAGATATCAAGATGTTCAAATGTACATAATTTTGACTGTCTTAGGCCAGAAATCCGGACTTCCCATATATGGATGTTAGGCCAGACTTCTTAGAATTGTGTGGGTAATTCTTTGTACTGGAGTTAATTGAATACGTGATTTTCTGTATAAGCCAGAGGCGCCTCACTGTCTAAGGCGGAAATCCGGACTGCCCATATATGATTATGAGCCCATCACCCCCTAGTGGTGAGAGGGCAGAGGGTATAAGATCTCATGTAATCTGTAATAAAGTGCGCAGTTTTTTCTCCCGTGTGAGGAGCTAGACCAGACTCCTGTGTGTGGTGTCTCTTCTTACGGCCGGCAACGGGGCAAAGTGGGGTGGGCCCGATTGGTGTTGCACTTAGAATTTTAACCCTCATACTTTTAGGTAGTTTCTCCTCGTATCAGTAGGTTAGGGTCAGATCCCCTTTTTTCTCCACTTTTACGCTTCCCTATTTACTATATTGTGTTATCTGGGTTTGTACTCTGTGTGTATATTCATCCTCTAAGGACACATTAATTACGTGCGGCTCAGATGCTGCTATGTCAAGTGGCATTTGTATCTAATTGTATACATATACAAAGGAAGCAGAAGCTTGCTATAGTTCCTTTGTAGACATTGCCAGTTTTGCAATATTGTCACATGTAACCATTAACTGCATCTTCCGAATGAAATTAATGAGACTTGTGTTTGTACCCAGGCTTACTTGATCAGCTGCGTGTGGAACTGCTATCGGTACATCAATAACCGTAACTCCTCAGATGTCCTCGTCTACGTAACCACCAATGATACAACAGTGAGTTCATGTTTTTCTTTCTGCAGCATTTTCTTAGATGTTTTCTGCAGATCATGACCGACGTAAACAATTATATTGAAAACCTCAAGATTTACATATAAGAGCGATAGGAAATGTTCCCAGTAGAGTTCATTATAAAGGAAGAAATACTTCTTAAATGTGCTGTATGGTTTTAATAAACCCCTGTGCAAATACCCTATTAGAGAATTCCAAATTAAAGTGGTTGTCCCGTGAAAACTTTTGTTTCCATCTCCATCCTGCCCATGGTTCTAAGCATTTTTGTACTTACACTTATTTAAACATTGTTTCTTTTCCAGGACTAACGTTAGAATAGCGCCACCCGCTGTTTCTATCCCCAGATATTCTAGCACTGATGTTAGAATAGCACCTGTTTCTATTCCTTGATAGCCCAGGACTAACATTAGGGCCCTTTTCCATGGGCCAAGAAATCGTTCAGATTCCCATAATCAATTGTCGTTCGGTCTAAATACATGAGTAAAAACCGAACGACGGATCGGCCCGTGTAAACAGGTAGTCATTCATTTCTGAACGATCCCCAGACCACTTCACCTCCATTCAGCAGTATTTTCCAGGATAACAACCCTTTTAATAGAGGGGAACCCACATGCAAGACCCTCCTGAGAGAAGCTAGCATATTCAAGCATCACAGACAGATCATTAATTTCACTAGGCATTGTATAATGTTTCATCTCTCCTGTGGTGGGCCTGCAAGGAAATTGAACCCATTTAAAGGGCCTCAGTCAATAGCTTTGAGAAACATAAACTATGTGAAGGTGTTCAAAGGTGAGGGAACAAGGAGTCTGGGGAGGTATGTGTTCTCACCGGGTCCCCTGTTCCAGCGCTGTGCTCCTGTGAACTTGGCGCTCACACAGCTCAACTCTTTTCAGAAGGCTGTGCCTGCACACCTCCCATAGGGATCAATGGTAGATCGAGCGCTTGGAGCCATCTAAAGAGTCAAGCTGTGTACAAGTGCCAAGTTCACAAGGGACCCAGGGAGTATTAGACATACCTCCGTGGATTCTTAATTCCCTCATATTTCAGCAGCAGAGGGGATGACAGCAGGTTTCCTCAAATACTCTACTCTCTGTCATGCCAAGGTGTGTTATATTTTGCTTGTGTATGTAGTCAGTTTGGCACATTTTCTAGCTCCTCTTGGCCTTGTCCCCTGCACCATGATCTACACGAAAACTGGCATGTTGTCATATTACCCAGAAAAGCCTACGAGATATTAAATACTGTTCTGTAAAAAAACACAGAGGACAGCATTACAGAGATTATCTTTATTGACTAACCAGAAAAAAATACCCATGCACCATGCTGAGAAGCCAAGATATCTCAGCATGATGGGAGTTTAGGTAATATTATGGGGGTGGGAGACCATGTCTAGGAGAACACTAGTATCAGATTTGTAGGTTTCTGCAAAACCTTATGCGGCGCTGACCCCATTTAGAACATATAGTTAAGATCATGATCCTCTGCCACAGCTGTCACAGCTGTGGCAGGGGAGAACAATGTTCTCCCATTGAATTCAATGGAGCCGGCAATACAGCTTGCTCCATTGAAAACAATGGGCTGCCGGCCAGCGCTGCAGTGATTTTGGGGGAAGGGCTTAAAATATAAGCCCTTCCCTGAAAACCATCCTAAAAATGTATTTAAAAAAATCTATACTCACCTCTCTGCATCCAGCTCTTCTCCTGCACTGCTCTGAGGAGTATTCAGCAGGTGGGGATTTAAAATCCCCGCCTCCTGAATGGGCTGCCTCTGATTGGCTGAGCACTGCAACCAATCAGAGGCAGCTCTCAGCTATTGAATGACAGCTGAGAGCTGCCTCTGATTGGTCCCTGCGCTCAGCCAATCAGAAGCAGCACTCACCCATTCATGAATTCAACCTCTAACCAACTTAATCCCTTTCTCACATTAGCTAATGTTAATGTTCATGAGTCAGGGGACACTGAACAATGATGATGTGTATGTCAGAATTCTTTGATTTAGTTTGGTTTGGTTCTCTTTACCTACTTTTAGGACTTCTTTGAAAATCCGATGGAGTTTTAGGTCAAATATAATCAGATGTATGGAAAATTCTGAAGGGTTCACAAACTTTCGAGCATCAATGTAGCTCTAGGGTGTGCAAACGTAGCAGCAGAATGTTTGGCAATGGCATACTACATCTGTAGTGCAGACTGCTGGATGCCTTTTTGGCTTTCACAGTGAATGGCTACAGTGCCATGCAATTAGTATAGCCACATCGAGCCGCAACTCATTAACAGACTAGCATACTTTAGCACTGCTGGATCTGTGTGAAGATACCAGCCATATGCAGTAAATGCCATATGGTAGTTGGAGTGCCCTGTTACAGATTTTGCAATGGAGCCCAAGAGCTTTGGCTCATGCTTCTGCCTGTGATTACTATACCTACATGATGTCTAACTCTCATTGAAGACATGGTTATGATCTCCAATGGTTGCAGCTCAAGGAGCCTCACTAACATTTCTGATTGATATGCCATAAAGTCATCATTTAAACCCCCTTAATAGTGCACTGCAGCTTGTAATACAGTGTGCACAATGTAGCTCTCTTGCAGGTTGTATAGTTCCACTATAAGGCCACCTGCACACGGGCGTATTTGCATTGCGGAATCCATGGTGGGTGTCCACCTCCGGACTCCGCAGCAAAGACAGCCCATAATATTTAATGGCAAAGCGCCATTTCATCTCTACGAGCGGAAATTGATTGTGATTTTCTGCTTGTGGAGAATAAATTGCAGCATGCTGCGATTTTGTGTGGGTTACATTGAAGTCAATGGCAGCCGGCCATCCCGCGGCACTTCCGCTACTGCGCAAGCATGGCAGAGTGCCCGACAGCACATTCACAGCGCTGTGTAGAGCCGCCGGAAGGTAAGCCGGGGTCACCGACCGGGCATTGGGACGAACCCCACTGCGTTATATCGGCAAGCGGGGTCCAACCTGCCTGTGTGTAGGAGGCCTAACTCCCATATATTGCACCACGTTTCTCCCTAGAAACATTGAAGACAGTTACCGTATATACCGGCGTATAAGATGACTTTTGAACCTCCAAAAATCTGCTCTGAAGTCGGGGGTCGTCTTATACACCGGTAATAAAAAAAAAAGTGTCAAAAAAAAAAAAGCAGTACTCACCTCCCCCGGCATTCTGCGGCGCTGCTGCAGGCTGTCGCTCCCTCCTGGTCCCCGGCAGAGCATTGCTTTCTGAATGCGGGGCTTGAAATCCCCGCCTCCAGAAAGCTAATACTGTGATTGACTAACACACGCCGTCAGCCAATCACAGCCATTCAATGACATCATTGAATGGCTGTGATTGGCTGAAGGCACACGTGTGTTAGCCAATCACAGCCTTTCAATGATGTCATTGAATGGCTGTGATTGGCTGAAGGCATGTGTGTTTTAGCCAATCACAGCCATTCAATGACGTCATTGAATGGCTGTGATTGGCTGACGGCGTGTGTTAGTCAATCACAGTATTAGCTTTCTGGAGGCGGGGATTTCAAGCCCCGCATTCAGAAAGCAATGCTCTGCCGGGGACCAGGAGGGAGCGACAGCCTGCAGCAGCGCCGCAGAATGCCGGGGGAGGTGAGTAATGATTTTTTTTTTTGCTCCGCTGTATTCCCGGCGTATAAGGTGACAGTTGGGGGGTCGTCTTATACGCCCGTCGCCTTATACGCCGGAATATACGGTATACAACATCTGGTAGAACATACCTACAATTTTTCCTATGTGGACTGCACATAAAAACATCTATATACAGGGCTCTAAGCATTGAGATGCATGGTGGACATGATTGGGAACCATTTTAATAGGATCCCAGGCAGGGGCGTAACTATAGGGGGTGCAGGGGATGCGGTTGCACCCCGGCCCAGGAGCCTTAGGGGGCCCATAAGGCCTCTCTTTTCCATATAGGGAGCCCAGTACTATGAATAAAGCATTATAGTTTGGGGCCCTGTTACAGGTTTTGCATTGGGGCCCAGAAGCTTCAAGCTTTGCCTCTGTGCAGCATGGTTTAGGTATGGCTATGGGTACAGATACAGATAGAGGGGGGGGGGGGCCCAGCTTACCTTTTGCATTAGGGCCCCTGAGCCTTTATTTACGCCCCTGATCCCAGGTACATTCATGTGCTATAATAATGACACCAGGTTGTGTTTCTTTGTAGCTCCCTATTTGTATGCCAAACATGACCAACATTTGCAGTTGATGCTTGCTAGAAATATCTTGTAAATGACAAGTGAAGTACAAGAAAGTGATCGAATTTTAGCAGAATATGACATCATCAAGAAGCTTCTCAGTAAACACCTCCATCTAATCAGAGCTCTGTACATCTGAATGCTCATGGTCTGCCTGCAGATTAAACACTGTGTATTTTCCATCAAGCACAAATGCATTATTCAGAAGAGGATTCAATTTCATTAATGTGACAGAGCGTTCCTCTGAGACGAGCCCTCTGTGGAACCATTAGCCTTTTGTGTATAGACGCTGTATAACAGATTTCGGCTCAGTCTTTATGTGTCATAATATTCTTATCCCGGCTCTTTTCTCATCAGTTTTTCTTTCTCTTCCACAATATTCTGAGAGTTCTTTATTATTCCTTATAATATTCCTTATTGTATCCTACCGTAGTAGTTCTTGTTAAATGGGTTGTCTGGTTGTGTACTATTTATTCTCTATCCTCAGGATAGATCATCAATAGTAGATAAGTTGGGGTCTGTCACCCTGGATCCATGCCAAGCAGCTGTTTACGGGGTTGGTGCAATTATGCCCTGAGCTTATTTTGGGAGCACGTAGACACCTCTGTTCTTACTGCAGTGGCCAGGCTTGGTATTGCAGGCCAGGTTCTCCTAAAAACTTGGCCTGCAATACCAAGCCTGGCCACTGCAGTAAGAACAGAGCTGTCTGCTTCCTGCAGAAATCAGCTCAGTGCATGAGCATGCTGGCCTCAGCACACAGCTGTTCAGCAGGGGTGCTGCACGACTGACCTCTGCCGATTTTCTATTGATAATCCGTCTTAAGGATTGTTCATAAATATTTTACAACCTGACAACCACATTAAATATAATAATATTAGGTGATAAGGGTTATAGGGAATGTCTCTCCTCAGATAACTCGCCCAGATGATGTAACACCTGGGCAACTTTTTGTTCTGAGACCCCTTTTATGAGGTTCATATGCTGCTTTGCAGAAGACTTACTTGCTCTGTGAGGTGTCCAGGAGACTCCCCTTATTTTTGGAGACTCCTAGACAGTCTGGCTGATTAAGTGAGTATGTTAAAGATATATCTTTGTCACAAACCACCCAATTTTCAAAGGCTGTAAAGTAGGCCAATCCCTATGATGTGCGTAGCTATTGTTTTTTTTCATTAAGCCACACCTCTAATGTCACCACTCTGGGCATGCTCAAAGTAATTATGCCCCTGTGTGCTATAGTGTCACTGGGTTCCCCCTCAGAAAGTTAATACCCCTCTGTGCCCCCTCAAGGTAACAATGCCCCTGTGTGCCCTCCCAAAGTAATAGAGCTGCTGTGTTCCCTCTGTAGTCCACCGATTTTCCCTGCCCCTCAACACTCCAGCCCACAAGGACAAACTTTCTTATGCTGCTGCAGGATACAGCATGACTCTGTGCAGAACATAGCTCAACTACTCCCTTTGTCACCTGCTCTCAGTACACATGTAACAGCCTGGTAGTACGTGAAGGTTATGTGATGGCATGACGATGACATAATTTGTACACTGCATGCCGCCCAGGATGGTGGAACAGCACCTGAAAATTGGAATTGCCCCTCTGGAATTGGGACGGTTGAATGGCATGTTGTCATGACATTTTTTATTCAGCTATTTTTCAATTATGCCTGTTTTTTCTCCTTTTTGGCAGTGAACATGGCATTAATCCATCTAGGAAGTTGATCCCAGCCTGTTTCTAAAGATACAGTGCATAATTGAACCGGTTGCTACCTGACAACTGCATAATAAACTGTGTAAGTTGTCAGGCAGCATGCCCATAGCAACCAGTTCAATTCAGTTTTTCAGCTCCAGGTCAAATTGGCCCTACGTTGAGCACCAATTCTTGGCAGTACTCACCTATCTTTATCTCCTATTACATAATTAGGCTGGTTTCACATTTACCATGCTTTAGCCGCATATCTGTAATCTGGTTGTAACATGTCAACCTCCCATCCTGAACCCTTTGAATCTAAATTAAGTGGAAGTTGGGAAACCAGTTGCTGTGGCTGTTATATAGACTCTAAAATGCACGATGTAATGGCTGTTAGAATGAAAATCTTGTTCTTAGCTATAGGATTTTGTATGCTGAATGGGGCAATAAACAGCAAACCATCCCCAATCTTCAGATTTTAATTAACAGGCTTTTGTAATATGTGGTAATGGGATGTGAACGCCTTGTGAAGTTTAATATAGTCCTGATAACTGAGTCACGGTAACGTGTGGAGTCTTACACTTACTTAGTGAATATTGGCTTAACATACGGGACTCAACTGCATGTGGTTACCCACTGTTGGATGTTCCAACTACTGATTCATAGACTCTCTGTCCGAGTGCAGCCAAGAACATCATTATAAATCTCGGTGGGAAGACCAAATTCCTGTCTGCAGACTATACCACTCTGTGATTATTTGGTCCCCAAAGAGGGAGATTGAGTGAGGTACAGGAAAACATGTTCTCATAAACCCCAAAACACATAAATTACAATGTAATATGTTATTCCTAGTCATTGCACAGAAGCAGTAGTTTCCGAAATGTCATTTATGATATAATCCCCCCAAAGAACACTCATTGTGTCCTTTTTTGCTTTTATTTTAGACTTTATTACCCCTTGTTTACTATTATTAAACGTCATAAATTTGAACGTTGCGGATTAAAATAACGGTGAAAGAGTTGCCTCACTTTAATGTTATTTGATTATTTATTACTTAAAAGAAACCTGTCACCTCTTTTCTACCAATTAAACCATCTCTGGCGTGCTGTCAGACACTAAACCTCCTTCTGTAATGTGTATCTATAAGAGGATACATTCTCTGACTTGTTATATCAATGTTTTAACCCTTTGCAACCCAAGTTTGGATTCAGGGTTTCCTAAGAGGCTTTCTCTTTCTTCTATTTTTCAATGGTGCCATCTGCTGGCTAGAACCAGTACTGCAGTATGTGACATGCCGCAGAGGCCCTTGACAACAGAGCGGCCAGTAATATACAGTAAGAATACCCTGCCGGATGTCTTTCGGCATCAGAACTGTACAGGATTTAATCAGAATGTTGGAAGACGTCAGACAGTGGATTGGAAAGGGTTAATGTTTTGGATGCGTCTATGTGTAATGAAGCCTGTCTGTTTAAGAGGTGGGAGACATAAGTTGTAGCTGGCTCTGAGCGGGAAATCACCGACCGGAAACAGAAAGGTGGGCAGAGCAAGCCAAGTGTTGTGGAAGAGAGTTGTGTGTGGAGTATCTCCAATCCAGTGTGGATACAGAGATATAGTTGCCCTATGGGTGGAGTTTGCGGAAGCGGTACAGCTTTGTTGCCAACGTTGATTAGGAGCCAACGATCACGCTTGTGCCCTCTTGGCACACTGAAGATAGTTCAAAGGGTAGAAAAGAGGTTCCCTTTAATCAAAAAGTTCCATACAGCAGGTGACATGAAGTATGTGTCTCTTACATGTACATAAAATCAGATGAACCCGTTTTTTTAAATAGAGAATTAGAACAAGTCTTTCAGTTCTTCATTTGTTAACTGTTAAAAGCCCATAGAAAAGCATTGAAGCGGAAAGTCTTCAGTTTCAATTCATTTTTATAATTTCCGTCTCTTACACTGGATCAAAAGTGCAGACTGCTGAGCTTTTATTTCCAGCTTTGGAAACAGAATACAGATGGATCCTTTGTTTAATGCATTGTACTTGATGGGAGGCGGATGAAACCTGAAGACAATCTGCTTTTCAGTGGTTACGGCTCTTCAGTGAATGTGGCTCAGTGGTTAGCACAGTTGCTTACAATAGTCTGGTGTTAGGTCCAAATCTCATCAAGGGCAACATCAACTTTGAAAAACTCCATCCAGCTATCACTCTTGGTCAGACTTAAACATGCAATTCCGGTGCTGGAAGGCAGCGAGCCGAAGTTGACTGATGGGTAGCCCAAGTGGTTGCGCCAATTCTAACTGTGTCACAGTGGTGGCTACTCTGCCTGTATTCTTGGCTCGTGCAGCAGGTGGATTGCAATGGAGTTTGTGGCAATGACAATTAGTTCATGTACTGTCTGATGTGACGCCAGTGCCTTTGTAAGAGTTAGAATAATGAAATAAAGAGACAAGTCCAAATAGGTTGCAGTTAAACCGAAGGCACGCAGTTTACTGAATTCTTGCAGACTTGGGACAATATTCACACTTTCTTTGCAACAGGCAATAACTTCCATAACAACTTGGTAGACATAAAGAGCAACATACATGTAGTCTCTTAATCCCTTACTGTAGGAGTGAGATGGACAGGTCAGGTTAAGTAGAGATGAGGTAGGGGGTTATTCGTGGAGGAATGGAGGAAAACAGTGCAGGCTCTCCTGTAGACACTCTGACTTCCGACTATGGAGGGACAGGTGAAATTCACGATTGCAGTGGCTGATTTCCTTCTCGCTGACAAGCAGACCTTCCCTGGCAAATGAGTTCTCAGGGCAAGGCTGAAGAAGACAAGACGAAGACTCCCCTCTATCCTGCTGTTTTCTCCTCCTGCTGGCTCCATGGCTAGACTTTTTCTGTGGCTGGCCCGCAGGCTTAGACTGTGTACTCTCCAGGCCTGGGCTCCCAGACTAGCCTAGACCACACTCACTTACCCCCTTTCTAGACTGGGCTAGACTCCAACTTTCTCTCTCTCAGACTGATTGACTGACTCTGACCGTGACTCCACCCAAGCTCTGACCTTTTATACTCTCCCCACTAACCAATCCTGGGCTAAGAGGGAAACTTCCACCCAATCCCAGTCCTAGCTAGGGGTGACTGACAGGTAACAGAGTGGGTTAGGGTGCATTCTGCAACACCAAACATTAACACTTAGGGACCCAAACAAGGCCAATACACATAACAAAACACTAATACACAGGCACACACATATTCACATAGACATTCTACATGAGGCAGCTATGACAGTGCTGTGGGACCCGAACTCTGGGGTACTACATGGTAACAACTGAGCCACCATACTTGTTCTTTTCTTGGCAGAGATATGTAAGAACAAGAAGAATTAAGACAAAGAAAACATAAAAAGCCAATGCAGAAATTACCCTTGGTCAGATTTGAACCAACAACTTCCAGCACCTGAGCCATCATACCTTTTACACTAAGATTTTAGGTTCACATCTGACTATGGGCAACATCTGTATGTTCTTGCTGTGTTTCTTCTTCTCTTTCTTCTTGAGCATGATGGCTCAGTCTACAGTACTGCTGCCTTGCAATGGTGGATTTGCAGGTTCGAGTGTGTTTAAGGTCCAATGCCCATGGCCATATTTGCACTGTGGGATCCGGAGCAAGAGTTCCGGATCCCGCAGCCCCAAACCGCCCCATAGGACATGCTATGGAAAACACTTTTCCATGCCCACCAGCAGAAATCAACTGCAATTTTCTGCTTGTGGGGGCCAATCACAGCATGTCCTATTCTAGTGCGAGCCTTGCAGGGATAGCTTTTATTGCAGTCAATGAAAGCCGTCTGTCCCGTGGCGAGTCGCAGCAGATCTGCGTTATCACTGGCGCCACTGTCTGCACTGCGTATGTGCGGCGGCGCGCCAGATGGCACATCCGCAGAGCAGAAAGAAGACTTCAAGACAGGTACGCTAGGGTCAATGCTGGCGCACAGGGTCTGATTCCGCTGTGAGATTTCCGAGTTGGAATCCAATTCAGCCTAAGGGTCATTGTCTGAATTATCTTCTTATGTTCTCTTCGTGTTTTATTTTTCTTGCTCTTCTATTTCTCTGCCAATGAAAGCACATGCATGGAGGCTTGGTTGTTAGCACTTGCAGCGTGGGACTTGTAGTTTCAAGTTTGACGAATGGGAATCACTTTATGAAGGTTTTTAAAGTTGATGCCCTTTAATGACATTTGAGCTTAAGACCCCAGCATTACAAGGCAAAAGTGCTCACCACTGAGCTACATTGAAGATGTTAGGCTGAAGTAGATGGACATATCTTTTTTTTCAGCCTAATGGCTTTTACCCACTAGCGTATTTTTTAACACTGCAATATCGCTGCATTTTTTTAATGGGACTTTCTAATGTTAAAATTGCATCACACAAAAATCGCAAAAGCACAAACTTGCAATTTTTGTGCGATGTGATTTTAACATTAGAAAGTCCCGTTGAAAAAAAACGCTGCGCTATTGCTTGTGTACATAAGCAATATTTTCTTGAAACCGAAAGAACACTGATTTAACAGAAGCGGTCCCTCATTAGGACCCTCATATATTCACTGGAGCAGAGAGCAGCTAGAGAGGGGATCTTTGGGCCTGGAGGACCTTTCACGTTCATGCACTACAGGAACAGCCCATTGGTTTTAATGGGAACTGGGTAATGCTTCATTTCCCTGTGGTGGAGCTGTAGGTTAATTGACAACTTAATACTAGGTTATGCTTAAAGATTAGTTTGGATTCACACCAGCGCTCCTTATTATCATTGTTTAGTTCTTTTTGTTGTACGGCTCCTATATCAAAGCCAGATCCAGTGCAAATGTCACCAAAGGACTCCATTAACTGCAATGGGGCCCGTTGGGTTTCTATCGTGCCCTCAAACATTTTACTGGACAAAACAGACCAGTACGCTGTGCTATTCTGCATTGGAGGCTCCAACACCGATGTGACTATAACCTTACAGCTGCTTGTTGGAGGTCCCAGTGACAGAACACTGTATGATCTGCTTACAGTCATGGGACCCTTTTAACAAAATAGAATTGTCCATTGAAAACCTGTTTAAGAATTTCCTTTAGTACCAGAGATATCATGACAGCTTTTAAAAAAATATGGAGTAATATACTTAAGATAACACTTCAAGTTGGCTTTCTCCAGGCATTGGTCATAAAAGACAGCTAAGAGCCAGAACTTGTCTCAGTGGATGAATTTACTCCAGAATTTTGCTATAAATGAGACAGTATTTCAGAGGACTTTGCTCAAAACCTAATAAAACCTAATATACTGTAATACAAATGAGGTCCCTCCCAGGTCTGACATGAACTCCCCTGGTGCATTACAAACTCATATTGAATGAACCTGCTGCATCCCAGACATAGAGATTGATAATGCGGTCACATTTCTAGGAAGATCTCAGCACTAGTAATGGTGTTTGGAAGCTGCAGCTGTGTTCTCTGTTGAAGTTTCCACATTAGTTAGGCAATGTCTGCCTTCTGCAACACAAGAAACTCTCCGGAGAGAATGCAATAAAATACTGTGTATCTAGCTACAGTGTAGATGCCAAAGAGGGACACTAATGATATAATGTATCTATTTACAGAACTCCTCAGCAAACAGTGTGTAGGAGGGTCCATTCCGGGTGTGGTTCTTGACTCTTTTAACGGGGCCCCACTCAAGATTGTGCAGTTAGGGTGATTGCACTTGGGAGGAATTATTCCACAACAATTCTGCAGGTTTTTGGGCTGAATTTTTCACAAGAACACAAATTCCCGACGTTCTTGAAGAATAATTCCACCCATGTGAAGCTACCCAAAAAAGACAAACACAACAATAAACTCAAATAAACCTTAGGAGGCGCGATGCTTAAAGCGCCACTCCTATAATTATTTTTTCTTTCATGATGTAGTTATAACCCCCAGCAGGCTCAGACTGGCCCACCTGGGAGCCAGTGAATTCCCCGGAGGGCCCCGGCAGGCGCCTAAACATTTCATACCAACAGTCACAGCTGACAGGAGCCAGTGGCTCCTACTCCCCACATGGCGAAAACAGCTACCGGCTGATAGATTGTGAGGCCATATGGGTGTCACTCCCAACCCCCTCCCCAGTTGCCGACAGCTCCTAATGGAAAGAAAAGTGGCAGGATGTCAGATTCACTCAGTCAGTCCTAACATCTTATAACTTGCTGTGAGTTGCCTGGCTCCATATGCAGCAGTGGGTCCCGCCTGATGTAATGATGATGCGCCATCTTCTCAACTCCAGTTGGTTGTCTGAATGCTGCTGGTGGGCCATTCTCTTCATCTGCAGCCTATTGTTGCAAGCTTCTGGCTGACGTCCAGTATCCAGATGTAACGAAGGCTGGCTAGGACTCAGGAGGAGAAAGTCCAGGCATGGAGAATGAATCTGCACTGTGGAGACTGTGGTGGCGAGATCTCCAACAGCAGTCCATCTGAGCAAGTTTGAGCAAGAGCAAAGGGCCCCCACCAGGCAGCAGACTGCAATAAGTCCCTCCACAGTCCCAAATAATAGGTACATGACAATGTCACATAACATCTCCTAACAGTACATACAATTCACGCCTACTGTGTTAGGGCTCAGTTCAGGGTTTCCATTTATATGTGGGTCAAAAAAGAGTTGAGCCTACAGTTGCACCCAGCCCTGGAGACTTAGGGGGTCCATAACGTCTCTCTTCCCCATAGAGTGATATCAGTACTATGAATGAAGCATTAGACCATTTTCACACTGGGTGGATTTTCTGCGTGGTTTTCTTGTGGACCCCCTGCAAGGAAAATCTACAGCAAAGTGAACAAAATTTTAAAAATCTCGTTCACACGCTGCAGAAAAATGTATTACTGAAATGGATATGCAGTGCAGAATGTAAATCCTCAGCATGTCGATTAGTGCGAATTCCACCTCTTCAAATGCGGGAGTAAATTCTGCAAAAAAAAAGATCATTGGCATAAACAGTGCAAATTCATACCAATGGTACGGATTTTGCATGGTGGATCGACTGCAAACATTCCACAGCAAATTCTGCCCTGAGTGGACATAGCCTTATAGTTGGGGGCTCTGTTACAGATTTTGCCCTGGGCCCAGCAGTTTCAAGTTACAACTTTTCCTGAAAAAGTGTTTTATAACTTGGGAGATATGCGAATCCTCTGTGGCCCCAGATCAGGGGTAGAATTGCATTTTAGTAGTACACAAAAAGCATTTTTGATTCAGAAACTCCTTACAGTTAAGAGTTGGATGCAATTGTATTTAGCTTGGAGAATCCTCTATGCAATAAGTACAACGAGCAACAGAAATGTCTCTTCTATTCTAATTTTGGCTGGCTGCTGGTGATTATATCATTTCCTAAAACATACTGTTTAGACTGTTCTCCTCTCCTCCAGTACATTTCCAATGGTCCACCAAACAGATGGCTGAGCTACAAACGACTGCATGTCTATACAGTTGCAGATGTCAGCAATAAAAAAATGAAAGGATTGGTTTTACTCTCTTAAGCTATATAATAAATGTTTTAAGAAATTAAGATACTCCTATCTCCAGAAAGCATGTTCTGTATAGTCAGACTTATAATAGCTTTCGTTCATTTGATTGCTAAAACCAAAATTAAGCAACTTTCTAACTAGTCTTCATTAAACATTTCCAACCATTTTACTGCTGTAGAGTCTGTGTAACTCCTTCACATGGCTGGTTGTCCTGTTACTTCAAACATAGATCTGACAGCACACTACTCCCTGCTGTATCAGCTCTCTATCCTCTACACCTCTTTTCTCTCAGTAAGGCTGGGTTCACACAGGGCCAAAATCCCGCGGAATGTCTGCAGCGGGATCGCACAGAAATTTCTTGAGAATCCCACAGCTGAAGTCCAGAGACATTTGACATGGGTTTTGAAAGCGGGTTATTCCGCTGTGGCCATCTCGCCGATAAAAAAAAGAGAGTCCGCAGTGGAAACATCAATACAATTGGCATGCCACAGCTTTGAATTCCACGCGGTATGTCAGTCTCAGCGTGGCTTGGACGCAGCGGACTGTCCGCAGAGTGTGGACGAGATTTTTGCAAATTTTGTCCACTTTGCTGTTTAGTCTCAGGCTTAAAGGGGTTGTCCCGAGGCAGCAAGTGGGTCTGTACACTTCTGCATGGCCATAATAATGCACTTTGTAATGTACATTGTGCATTAATTATGAGCCATGCAGAAGTTATAAAAAGTTTTATACTTACCTGTTCCGTTGCTGGCGTCCTCGTCTCCATGGTGCCGACTAATTTTCGCCCTCCGATGGCCAAATTAGCCGCGCTTGCGCAGTCCGGGTCTTCTGCAGTCTTCTATGGGGCTCCGTGTAGCTCCGTGTAGCTCCGCCCCGTCACGTGCCGATTCCAGCCAATCAGGAGGCTGGAATCGGCAGTGGACCGCACAGAAGAGCTGCGGTCCACGGAGGAAGAGGCCATCTTCAGCGGTGAGTAGAGAAGTCACCGGAGCGCGGGGATTCAGGTAAGCGCTCCGGTGAGCTTTCTTTACCTCCCTGCATCGGGGTTGTCTCGCGCCGAACGGGGGGGGGGTTGAAAAAAAAAAAAACCCGTTTCGGCGCGGGACAACCCCTTTAAGATTGCAGGCAGACTTTCCGCACGGAAATTCCGTGGCATTTCCGGCCCGTGTGAACCCAGCCTCAGAGCTCCTTTACACGGCCGTGTTTGCACACAATCAAAATCTGCATGCTCGGAACACAGATAATAGAACCCATTGATTTTAATGGTTTCGTTCTCATAAGTGCCTTTTGTATGCGCATAAAAAAATCACATTGCACTTCCCTGCTATGTGATTTGACTATTGGAAGCACACATGTACAGCAATGCAAGTGGTGCTTTTTTAATCTGATTAAGTCATAGGTCTGACTTTTCCCATGTAGATATAGCCTCAGGGCTTCTTCACATGACCGTATTTGCGCACGTTTTTGCACGCAAAAAAAAAAATCACATGCGCAATACATGGAGAATAGAACCTACTGATTTCAATGGGTTCATTCTCATTTCCTGAACAAGGTCTATTTTATGCGCATTTGCGCACCAAAGAGCCCTGTAGAGGTCTATGGGAGGTGCCAAAATGTACATGTATATACACACCGGTATGCACAATAAACTGCTCAAACCCATGCACACTGGCATCTCCTTTGGTTTAATAGCCATTTAAATCAAGGTAGGGGTTATTCCCCCGCCCATGTGAAATACTGGTGCCTGTGCAAATACAGACATTATTGTGCGCAGGCACGTAGGCAAAGTACCTTTATTCACTGTGCAAAAAAGTTGAGCAGGAGCGAGCATGTTTTGCAATACACTCGCCTGAAGAAGCCCTAAGGCAGACCCCTGATGGGCTTTAGAAAGGTAAATCATTCCAGGAACAAAGCAGTTCTGATACAAGAGTACTAGTGAAGACAGCAGCATCCTGCACACACAGACCAAACATCCCAAAATATTACTAGTAAGGACATGCTCGTCACATGAGAAAAATCTGAAACTAGGAGCAGGTTGCAAACTGCATATCGGGAGTGAGGTCTTAAAATAAATGAAGGATTGAAGCACATGGGAAAAATACTTGGGTATACTAATAGATCACAGACTGAACATGAGTCAATGATGTGATGCAGCAGCTAAAAAGGCAAACACAATTCTGGGATCTATTAAGAGAAGCATAGAGTCTAGATCACGTGAGGTCATTATCCCCCTCTACTCTTCCTTAGTCAGACCTCATCTGGAATACTGTGTCCAGTTCTGGGCACCCCACTTTAAAAAAGACATAGACAAACTGGAGCAAGTTCAGAGAAGAGTTACCAAGATGGTGAGCGGTCTGCAAATCATGTCCTTTGAGGAACGGTTAAAGGATCTGGGAATGTTTAGCTTGCAAAAAAGAAGGCTGAGAGAAGACTTAATAGCTGTCTACAAATATCTGAAGGGCTGTCACAGTGCAGAGGGATCAGCCCTATTCTCATCTGTACAAGGAAAGACTAGAAGCAATGGGATGAACCTGAAAGGGAGGAGACACAGATTAGATATTAGAGAAAAACTTTCTGACAGTGAGGGTGATGAATGAGTGGAACAGGTTATCACAGGAGGTGGTGAGTTCTCCTTCAATGGAAGTGTTCAAACAAAGACTGGACAAGTATCTGTCTAGGATGATTTAGTGATCCTTCGCTGAGCAGGGGGTTGGACTAGATGACTCTGGAGGTCCCTTCCAACTCTACCAGTCTACAATATGATTCTAAGATTGCAGCCAGGAACTGGGTGCAACTTTTAGTACTATGATTAAGTTCAATATGAGTAACCAGTGTTTTCATGGAGATGGTTTAATTTGCCTTATAACCTAATAAAGCTACACATTTTCTTCTTCTACTGCTCGACTGTTACTCTTTGTATATTTGGATGTAGCAACAAGTCTATCTCAACTTGAGGAAGGACATTCGGCAATATGCCGATCCTCAAATAAGACTTTCAGCATCTTCCCTTTTTTTTTAACCAGACCCTTTTTCTTTTTTGTTCAGGTTCTCCTACCTCACTATGATGACAACGTGGCCGGAGCAGCTAAAGAACCTCCTCCACCTTATGTTTCCGCCTGATGATAGACACGGCGTCCAGCGTCAGAATGAATCTTCACGCAGCAGCTTACTACATGGCCGAGGCACTGGGGCAATAGTACATTTCATTCACAGGATATACCCTACTGAACAGCAGCACTACCAAATATATTGTCAGTTAGCATAATATAAGGTAGCTGTACTAGGCGCCACTCATAAGCAAGACAACCAGGTCTTAAGAACTGGGTCAACTTGTAAGAGAGGAGCCCAGTACATCTCACCCAGTATTTTACCTTGGCTTTGTACTGTGAAACCTCTTGAGACGTGTGTATTTGTGCAATCTGTATACTGTAGCCTCTGTATCCTTACCTACCGGTTATGCCCAAATCAGCACTTACTGGTCTCATTTGCTTTTTAATAGAGGAATGACATATGGAATCAATGTTGATATTGTATATAGGATCCAACACACTGTTCTACATCCACTGTATTTTTGTCTATTCACATGTTCTAGTTAGCAACATCTAGATAGCATAGAGCTAGAACATGACATAGTTTAATACAAGAGAATAGTAATCATAATCAGGGTGCATGATGTAACGTAGAGCTTTCTATTGTACAAAAATGACGAGTTCTATCTTGTGAGATAAAATAGGAACATTATCTACATATGACTGCCATATTTAAAGGCGGTTTCCAGTTTTTTGGCAAATAAAGCTAATTTGTTGTATAACGGAAAGGTCTGCATCGTGCTAATGTACTTTATTATACAATGAATTCGCCTTACTTACGGAAAACCCAGAAAACCACTTTAAGCTATTAGTGAAACCTGCATGTTCAATTTAAAGGAAAATCAGATTTTGCATGGCCGTTCATATGCTGTTTACATTATAGTGAGAAAGTGTTGATAAAATTGTTTCTAAAATTGTTTTTTACAGCGTATAGACATAAAAGATGATTCACAGAAATACATGTCTATAGGACGAATCATCCATGTAATTAGGTTTGACAGGGAAAACCACTAATTAAGATAATAGATAGATAGATAGATAGATAGATAGATAGATAGATAGATAGATAGATAGATAGATAGATAGATAGATAGATAGATAGGCAGCTAGAGCCCAAATACATCAACATTCATAAAGGCGTATCCTGGCCATAAGGGCTCTTTCACACGAGCGTATGCGTTTTTGCGTACTCTTGGCCGCGCCATAAAATTGCATGAACAGCCGTTTTTCCACAATAACGGACAGCATTTTCTCGCCCCTTCCCATGACAGGGGGCAACATTTTTGGCGAAAAAAATACGTCGCACCCGGAAAACCATCACTCTGCAAAAACCCTGTGCACCCTTCCAGTGCCTATATATAGGCACCGGTAAATCTTTTTGCAGCGTTGGATGCTGCTAAAATGCCTCCCCTCCCTTTTTTTTCCAGCTCCTATAGGAGTCTATGGGAACCGCCGCCATATATCGGGCAAAAGATAGTAACAGAACTATCTTTTTAGACCCCGTATATACGCCGGCCGTATTTCGGTCCCGTATGTTCCATTTTTGACGGTCCGACATATTTACGCGCCGTATATTTGCCCGTGTAAACGAATGCATTGGAAACCAATGCCTCAGGTGGTCGCGTAGATCAGTCGGACGTAAAAACGTTGCCGTTTATGCGCTCGTGGGAATGAAGCCTAAAGTGGAGGCTACGCACAGGTATAGAATCAGCCAACTTGCAGCTTTCTTGGGGAATGTCTGTCTTTGGTATAAAGGAGTTGTCCATCCAAAGTGACAATGAGTTGGTTGCAGGGGTCCTGGAGTACTAGAGAGGAAATGCAATATTACCAGTCATGTCTTTAGAGTCCCCCAGAGCAAGAACCTTTCCATGACATCCATACGACCTAATAGTGTTAAGTATACAATCCCTTTGAAGGGGTTGTCCAAATGACTTTTAAATATAGTCTCAAATATGTTAAAATAACAGAAGCAGGGGTACTTACCTTTCCTCTGCCGCAGAGATGCAGTGCTGCAGCCCCACGGTCTATCCGGTCATTGTTGTGAAGCGAATACCCCCTGACCACTGTAGGCAAATAGAGGCCGTAGTGGTCAGGTGCCATTCTCCTGGCATCACTGCTCAAATGCTGTAAGTCATGATGCCAATAGAGCGGTATCTGACCACTGTGGCCTCTGATAGACTGTAGCAGTCAGGTAGGATCCATTCCGTGACAAAAACCGAAAGGACTGCGGGGAAGCAGCACTGGATCTCCAGGACAGAGGACAGGTAAGTACCCCTGCTTTTGTTATTTTAACAGATTTGAAGCTATACTTAAAAAAAATTATTCAACAACCAGGTAAGCCCTTTAAAGGGTTTGTCTGATTCGTTATTTCATGTTAAACCCCTATTCGCCATGCAATAACCTAACTAACTGGCATATACTCACCTATTCCCACTCCTTGTTGTGTCCTGCAACACTGCTCGGTCCTCCACTCTTGTTCTATGTTTACAGGCTGTAGTCCCGCCTATTTATGGGATGTCACAGGCTGCTGCAGCCAATGACCAATCGTTGAGCTCTGTCATTGGCTGCAGCAGCCTGTGACATCCTGGGGGCAGCCTACAAACATCAGAGGGAAGGGGCAGGATACAGCAGGGGGCTGAGAAAGGTGAGTTATGTTAATGCAAGGAGAATAGGGTTTTAACATCTCAGACAACCCCTTTAGGTTCTTATCTGGTTTTTAGTTACTTCTGTTCCTTGAAAACCCATTACAGCTCTCACAGACATTGTGACCCATCTGTGCCAGGTTCCTTCGACGGCAGTTTTTGCCAATTAGTAATTGTTGATTGACACTTCTAGAGGATCTCTCATGCAACTATACTGGTTCACATGGGGTTGTTAGTTTATAACTTTAAACAGGGTCTTTTACTGAACCTTTGGGTCTCTGTTGAATTAGGAGCCCATTATTGATTCAGAGTCTAGGCCCATTGGAACATATTCTAGTACTCAGGAGGGCCTGTCTGACCCTGTATAATATTTCTTAACCACTTACTTACTAATATACAGCACTACCACTGTCACTGTATTTGTTTTGTTCATTTTCAAATATTTTACTTATTGTACTATATTTATTTATTTATACATTATTTAAGTAAAGGAGAGTAAAAAAAATACTGTAATTCACATCCTGCTGGTCTAGAAGTCTTGACCACAAAGCTGTGTGCAAGAATAGTCCCTATGTTGGATTTTTAGGGAAATCAGCCAATGTTCCAGAAATTAACCTGCAGTGGTAACTTGGTTGGAAAACTCGTCAGCCACCATTTGCTGACACATCTCCTTCTAATGCTCCATGTAGTCTAAAGATACAGAAGAGGATCTTGCATGAGTCTACAAGACTGGCTGTGGTTAAAATATAGCATCTCCTCTGCTAAGAGTGGTTTACACATGATGACTGTTGAGCATCTAAGTTCCCGAGTCGTCCCAAAGATTATCTCTCCCATGCTTTCACATAGTCGCGATAATCGCTCAATGAATGGAGGTGGAGCGCACCGGAGATCTTCCCATCCGCCCGCCTCCATTCAAACAGGCAGCCATTCATAGATGAACAACTACCTTTTTAAACAGGCCAATCGTCGTTTGATTTCAATGCCTGGCTAAAATTAATGACAAACAATAAGCAAATGAATTATAGTTCATCATTGGCCGTGCTTACCGTTTGACATGATCCAGCAATAAACGGAACAACACAAAAGAGCCCCAAGTCACTGGTGCCCCGGAGCAACCACTAGCGATCAAGCCATTTTGGTAATACAGCCCCATTGTACCAGATTGTTGGAATATTTGTGGTAATATTAGCTACAATATTATCTTTATGAGTTGAAGGTTTTTTGCATTGAAACAGTACTGGAAGTTATGGTGACACTTTGAGGCTCACACATGAGTCATACTGAATTCTGTAGATTGAGGCCATAATGTACAACTATATAGGAAGTTGTAAAGCATTTTACTAGATAGATGCCACCATCTGTCCAGCTACGTGTATCATTTTCTGCAGTGTTTGGTTTTTATTGGTATGTATCTCCTGTTTTTCTCCCTCGTTATAACTGCAGAAGATTGTACTAACATTTCCCTTTATTCTAATAGATGTATGAAATAAAAGGCAGATTTATATTACTTTTCATTGATGGGACTTTTTTATTCCTCCTTTATTTCCACCTAAAGAAGATCCGTCTGAAATAGATATGAAGTAATATTGAGTAGATCGGCCCGGTTATCACTGCTAATGATTACCTTTGTTCCAATATGTATGCCAGTCATCATAACTGAAGCAGCCAGGCCAATGGGGTTACAAGCCAAGAGGACTCACCTCACCTGTAAGTCCATAATTTAGCAAAACCATTTGCCCCATTCCTCTTATTTTAGGGATCATACAATTTGGGCCGAATTAACCAACAATTGTATTGGGATGTACTAAAAGTACATCCCAAGTACATCTCTTCATGTTGGAGATGAGCTAATGCCAGAGGGCATTCCCCTCTCCGCCTTAATATAGACAAGTATGAATGTTTATGCCAGAGTTGGGAGAAATACCTGTAGGTGCAGTTTAATATTGGTTCAAAAGATCATGCAAGTTGGCACCTTAGAAGACAATGGGGTAGATTTACTAATACTGTCCAACAGTCCTGTAAAGGGGAGCCACGCAAATTCAAAAGCATTTCTGAAAATTCATGTGCTCGTGCAAACGAATATTCACACTAGTAAATGCTTTGGCAACATTGAGACTTCACCCCCGGAATTGATGCAAGTTCCGGTAGGCGAAGGAGAGAAGGATGGCTGTGCGAGGGCAAGGAGTGGAGTGCAGCTGAGGATTTTGGTGTGACTTTCTGAGTGGAGAGGCAGTTGAATGACTGAGGGGGCTGTATACTGCTGCCTTCACTAACCCTGTGTCAGGAAGGACTACGGAGAGAGAACTCTGCTGCAGAAGTTCGTGTTGCAGAGTCCCAAAGTTTACAGTAAGAGGGATCACATCTGAAACTACCACGGAGGAGGATATGTCATTTAACAGTGACCTGGACTGGAGACCACCTACGGACTTCGGAGGCCACATCACCCCAACAACAGAACAGAGGATGCCAGAGATTGTAAGAATGGACCTCTATTAAAACCAAGTGTGCACACATGAACATTTGGTGTTAGATAGCAAGTAGGCCTGCTAGTCAGGGACATGGATCTACTGTGTTATTCAATCAGACATTCGCAGTTCTATAAGCTTGTGCCCATAGTAACATACTATTCAATTGCATCCATTGCGGAGTGGAACTTTGCCCTTGTCGTCAGCCACCCCGTAAGACTGCCAATCAAAAATACCCTTTAAGGGGGCAGTTACTTTCCCATATAGGTAGTGTGAATGTTGGATCCTGTTGTGCTTTGAGTAAATACAGTAATAACTTGAACTCTGGTATTTGTTCTATTTGTCTAGTCTTATTTTTCTTTAAGAAGCAGAAAGCACATGCTAATATACATATATGACAGCGCCTGCAGTGGAAGCATTTCTAGTTCAGATCCAGTCACGTAAGCATACCCTCAGAGCCTAAATATTAACCAGTGTTTTTCAGTAGAAAGACGAATTCACAGATCTCGTTATGAACTCTCTATGCACTGTGAGACGAGGAAAACAGCTCTATGTAAGAGAATATTTTCCATAGTAATGATAAAGAAGATGCGCTCGGTGCACATCTCAATGGATCTATTCACACTTTTAACTGTGTGCTTATTGTTCTCCAAAGACTTTTTCATTTTCTACCATGTAACTCCCACACATGCAGAAGGCAACATTTCCCACTTTTCATAATAAATGGTGTCCTAGCTAACTTAAAGGGGTTGCCTCATCAAGACAACCTTTGTCCATATAGCCCCCACTCAGGACTCCTTTCTATGATCCATAGCCAAGAGTGGCTCATGATCTACGGTAACAAACCAACCTAGTCATGTCCATGCAATACTAAATTTCTCCTGTAGCTGCCACTGCAAGGAAACTTCACCCCTTCATAACTATTAATTGCAGGGGTTCCTGTAACTATAAGAGATTTAGAAGATAAGGGTTGTGCTGTAGGAACACAAAGCTGTGAGGCTATAATGCATGTAAGACACTTCGGTATGAACACTATAAATGTGCTGTCTTATGTGCCCTGAGCTTGCTGGTCATACATCAGCGGATTACTGGATCCCATTGGGACAGATCCCCTGATGAAGTTGCTGTAATAAGTAATTGAAATGCAAAGGGAGACATTCTAAAGTTGTTTTTAATCATGGTACCACAGTAAGTAGCAGAGTTGGCGTTAGAGACAGGGAAACTGACTAGAGATGAGCAAACGTACTCGTCCGAGCTTGATACTCGTTCGAGTATTAGCGTGTTTGAGATGCTCGTTACTCGTGACGAGTACCACGCGATGTTCGGGTTACTTTCACTTTCATCTCTGAGACGTTAGCGCGCTTTTCTGGCCAATAGAAAGACAGGGAAGGCATTGCAACTTCCCCCTGCGACGTTCAAGCCCTATACCACCCCCCTGCAGTGAGTGGCTGGCGAGATCAGGTGTCACCCGCGTATAAAAATCGGCCCCTCCCGCGGCTCGCCACAGATGCGTTCTGACATAGAGGAGGGAAAGTGCTGTCTTGGTGGAGCTGCTATAGGGAGAGCGTTAGGAGTATTTTAGGCTTCAAGAACCCCAACGGTCCTTCTTAGGGCCACATCTAACCGTGCGCAGTACTGTGGAGGCTGCTTTTTGCAGTGTTGCACTTTTTTTTTTTTTTTGTATATCGGCCGTGCAGAGCATTGCGCCCTGCAGTAATTAGACATAGTGCAGGGCCAGTAGTGGTGAGGCAGGGACAGAAGACATATATTGTGAGGCAGGGACAGAACACATATATTGTGAGGCAGAGACAGAAGACATATTGATTGAATATAGGCAGTGGGCCTTTGCAAAAACATTTGGGGAAAAAAATCTATTTGGGCTGCCTGTGACTGTCCTCAGTGTTCTGGGTCTCTGCTGGGTGTAGTAGTCCTCCTAATTCATACGCAGCCAGCTAAGTGTTACAGCAGGCTTGCGCAAAATTATTTCCAGGCGTTCCGTAAGCGAAGTCAGCCTCCAACCACAGGCCAATAAGCGGCACATTTAATTACAGCGTTCTGTTTCTGCACTACTGGTAATACACCATGCTGAGGGGTAGGGGTAGGCCTATAGGACGTGGACGCGGGCGAGGACGCGGAGGCCCAAGTCAGGGTGTGGGCACAGGCCGAGCCAGTGCGGTGGCCAGGGGTAGAGGCAGGGCCAGACCGAATAATCCACCAAATGTTTCCCAAAGCGCCCCCTCGCGCCATGCCACCCTGCAGAGGTCAAGGTGCTCAACGGTGCGGCAGTTTTTCAAAGAGACGCCTGACGACCGACGAACAGTGGTGTGCAACCTTTGTCGCGCCAAGATCAGCTGGGGAGCCACTACCACCAGCATGCGCAGGCATATGATGGCCAAGCACCCCACAAGGTGGGACGAAGCCCGTTCACCGCCTCCGGTTTGCACCACTGCCTCTCCCCCTGTGCCCCAACCTGCCACTGAGATCCAACCCCCCTCTGAGGACACAGGCACTACCGTCTCCTGGCCTGCACCCACACCCTCACCTCCGCTGTCCTCGGCCCCATCCAGCAATGTCTCTCAGCGCAGCGTCCAGACGTCGCTAGCGCGACTGTTTGAGCGCGAGCGCAAGTACGCCGCCACGCACCCGCACGCTCAAGCGTTAAACGTGCACATTGCCAAATTGATCAGCCTGGAGATGCTGCCGTATACGTTTGTGGAAACGGAGGCTTTCAAAAGCATGATGGCGGCGGCGGCCCCGCGTTACTCGGTTCCCAGTCGCCACTACTTTTCCCGATATGCCGTCCCAGCCCTGCACGACCACGTCTCCCGCAACATTGTACGCGCCCTCACCAACGCGGTTACTGCCAAGGTCCACTTAACAACAGACACGTGGACAAGCACAGGCGGGCAGGGCCACTATATCTCCCTGACGGCACATTGGGTGAATTTAGTGGAGGCTGGGACAGAGTCAGAGCCTGGGACCGCTCACGTCCTACCCACCCCCCGAATTGCGTGCCCCAGCTCGGTGGTGGTATCTGCGGCGGTGTATGCTTCCTCCACTAAACCACCCTCCTCCTACGCAACCTCTGTCTCGCAATCAAGATGTGTCAGCAGCAGCACGTCGCCAGCAGTCAGTGTCGCGCGGCGTGGCAGCACAGCGGTGGGCAAGCATCAGCAGGCCGTGCTGAAACTACTCAGCTTAGGAGAGAAGAGGCACACGGCCCACGAACTGCTGCAGGGTCTGACAGAGCAGACCGACCGCTGGCTTGCGCCGCTGAGCCTCCAACCGGGCATGGTCGTGTGTGACAACGGCCGTAACCTGGTGGCGGCTCTGCAGCTCGGAAGCCTCACGCACGTGCTATGCCTGGCCCATGTCTTTAATTTGGTGGTTCAGCGCTTTCTGAAAAGCTACCCACACTTGTCATACCTGCTCGGAAAGGTGCGCCGGGTCAGCGCACATTTCCGCAACTCCAAGACGGACGCTGCCACCCTGCGGACCCTGCAACATCGGTTTAATCTGCCAGTGCACCGATTGCTGTGCGACGTGCCCACACAGTGGAACTCTACGCTCCACATGTTGGCCAGGCTCTATGAGCAGCGTAGAGCTATTGCGGAATACCAACTCCAACATGGGCGGCGTAGTGGGAGTCAGCCTCCTCAATTATTTACAGAAGAGTGGGCCTGGTTGGCAGACATCTGCCAGGTCCTTGGAAACTTTGAGGAGTCTACCCAGATGCTGAGCGGGGATGCTGCAATCATTAGCGTCACCATTCCTCTGCTATGCCTCTTCAGAAGTTCCCTGCAAAGCATAAAGGCAGACGCTTTGCACTCGGAAACGGAGGCGGGGGAAGACAGTATGTCACTGGATAGTCAGAGCACCCTCATGTCTATATCTCAGCGCGTTGAGGAGGAGGAGGAGGGGGAGGAGCATGAGGAGGAGGGGGAAGAGACAGCTTGGCCCACTGCTGAGGGTACACATGCTGCTTGCCTGCCATCATTTCAGCGTGTATGGCCAGAGGAGGAGGAGGGGGAGGAGCATGAGGAGGAGGGGGAAGAGACAGCTTGGCCCACTACTGAGGGTACACATGCTGCTTGCCTGTCATCCTTTCAGCGTGTATGGCCAGAGGAGGAGGAGGAGGAGGAGGATCCTGAAAGTGATCTTCCTAGTGAGGACAGCCATGTGTTGCGTACAGGTACCCTGGCACACATGGCTGACTTCATGTTAGGATGCCTTTCTCGTGACCCTCGCGTTACACGCATTCTGGCCACTACGGATTACTGGGTGTACACACTACTCGACCCACGCTATAAGGAGAACCTTTCCACTCTCATTCCCGAAGAGGAAAGGGGTTCGAGAATGATGCTATACAACAGGGCCCTGGTGGACAAACTGATGGTAAACTTCCCATCCGACAGCGCTAGTGGCCGAAGGCGCATTTCCGCGGCCCAGGTAGCAGGGGAGGCGCAGAGATCAGGCAGCATGTACAGCGCAGGCAGGGGAACACTCTCTAAGGCCTTTGACAGCTTTATGGCTTCCCAGCAAGACTGTGTCACCGCTCCCCAGTCAAGGCTGAGTCGGCGGGAGCACTGTAAAAGGATGGTGAGGGAGTACGTAGCCGATCGCACGACCGTCCTCGGTGACACCTCTGCCCCCTACAACTACTGGGTGTCGAAGCTGGACACGTGGCCTGAACTCGCGCTGTATGCCCTGGAGGTGCTTGCTTGTCCTGCGGCTAGCGTCTTGTCAGAGAGGGTGTTTAGTGTGGCTGGGGGAATCATCACGGATTAGCGTACCCGCCTGTCAACCGACAGTGCCGACAGGCTTACACTCATCAAGATGAACAAAGCCTGGATTTCCCCAGACTTCTCTTCTTCACCAGCGGACAGCAGCGATACCTAAGCAATACGTAGGCTGCACCCGCGGATGGAAGCATCGTTCTCTATCACCATCAAAAACGGGGACCTTTTTCCTTCATCAATCTGTGCATAATATTCCTCCTCCTCCTCCTGCTCCTCCTCCTGAAACCTCACATAACCCCGCCGAACGGGCAATTTTTCTTAGGGCCACAAGGCTCAGTCATATAATTTTTCTAAACAATTTTTATACGTTTCAATGCTCATGAAAGCGTTGAAACTTTCACCTGAACCAATTTTTATTTTAACTGGGCTGCCTCCAGGCCTAGTTACCAATTAAGCCACATTAACCAAAGCGATTAATGGGTTTCACCTGCCCTCTTGGTTGGGCATGGCCAATTTTTCTGAGGTACATTAGTACTGTGGGTACACCAATTTTGGGGGGCCCTCGCCTACAGTGTAATCAAATTAATTTTTAGCCCACCTGCATTACAGCTGACGTTACATCAGCTGTGTTGGGCACTGCAATGAGATATATTTATGTACCGCCGGTGGCTTCCTGGCACCCACCCATGCTGTCGGTCCACACGGAGTTGTAACTGCATGTGTCCACTTCTAAAGAACTCCAGTCTGACTGGGGCATGCAGTGTGGGCCGAAGCCCACCTGCATTAAGCACGACATTACCTCAGCTGTGATGGGCAATGCAATGGGATACATTTATATACCGCCGGTGGGTTCCAGGGAGCCACCCATGCTGTGGGTGCACACGGAATTCCCATTGCGGAGTTGTACCTGCCTGTGACTATTTATAAAAAAACACGGTCTGACTGGGGCATGCAGACACCTTGACAGAATGAATAGTGTGTGGCACATAGGTTCCCCATTGCTATGCCCACGTGTGCAGCTCCAGATGGAGGTGGCACAGGATTGGATTTCTCATTGCTTCTGTACAGCATTGTGGACTATCGCCCCGCCCCTTTTAAAGAGGGTCGCTGCCTAGCCATGCCAACCCTCTGCAGTGTGTGCCTGCGGTTCCTCCTCATGGCAGACGCACTTATAAATAGACATGAGGGTGGCGTGGCATGAGGGCAGCTGAAGGCTGGGCAGGCACAGTTTGGTATGCGCTGTGGACACTGGGTTGTGCGGGGGGGGGGGGGGGGTTGGTCAGCATGTAACCCAGGAGAAGTGGCAGCGGAGTGTCATGCAGGCAGTGAGTGTGCTTTGTTGGAGGTAGTGTGGTGCTTAGCTAAGGTATGCATTGCTAATGAGGGCTTTTCAGAAGTAAAAATTGTTGGGCAGGGGGGGGAGCCCACTCTTGCCGCTATTGTGGCTTAATAGTGGGACCTGGGAACTTGAGATGCAGCCCAACATGTAGCCCCTCGCCTGCCTTATCCGTTGCTGTGTAATTTCCATCACTTTCTTGAATTGCCCAGATTTTCAATAATGAAAACCTTAGCGAGCATCAGCGATATACAAAAATGCTCGGGTCCCCCATTGACTTCAATGGGGTTCGTTACTCGAAACGAACCCTCGAGCATCGCGATAATTTCGGCCCGAGTAACGAGCACCCGAGCATTTTGGTGCTCGCTCGTCTCTAAAACTGACCAATTGTCCAGACCCTCATCCCCAGGGGGGCACCTATGCAATCTTTGGCAGTGACTGGATTTGTCAATGTGCAAGTGTACAGACAGGTTGCAGCACCCTCCCTGAGCAGTGACATAGCAAAAGGAGTTGCAATTGCAGGCACCATAATCTATGAGGGTCTATGGGACCCCCTCACCACTAAGATGCATTTAGAAATGACTGACATTGTGCTGCCTTCTTCTAGGGTTGCCCCCTTTGTCATGAAAAAATACCGGCCATTGTAAAAAAAGGGGCAAGGCTGGGGCGTGGCTTATTATGGCATATTATTTGACCTCTGTGCACCCGGTGGCCTCTAGGGATCGTAGCCTCATTGGCTGCTGCATCACTTGACACAGTGGCCCCAGATTAAATGGCGATCCCCACAGTGGCCCCAGTAAAAATAGTGACCCCCCCACAGTGACCCCAGTAGAAATAGCGACCCCCATAGTAATATTAACACCACAATAATATTAACCCCCCTCATTCGTCATTGAATGGCTTTAATTGGTTAACCCAGCATCGGCTTTTAATTGGCTGACACCGTGGCTAGCGAATCAGAGCATTATCTTTGCTGGAAATGGGGAATTCAAGCCACGCTTCCAGAAAGAAATGCTCTACTGACACGGAGGACACCGTGGCAGCCTGCAGGAGTGCTGGGGACCCGCAAGCGCACTGGAACGCCGGCGGTAGGTGAGCATTAGGCCCCCCCCCTCCCAGTGTGATTACCAGCCGGGAGCTGCGGCATCCCGTTTGGGAATCACTAAGAATTAGAGATGAGCGAGCACCAAACTGCTCGGGTGCTCGTTACTCGGGATGAAATTTTCGCGATGCTCGAGGGTTCGTTTAGAGTAACGAACCCCATTGAAGTCAATGGGCGACCCGAGCATTTTTGTATATCGCCGATGCTCGCTAAGATTTCCATTTGAGAAAATCTGGGCAATTCAAGAAAGTGATGGGAACGACACAGAAACGGTAGGTCAGGCGAGGGGCTACATGTTGGGCTGCATCTCAAGTTCCCAGGTCCCAATAGTAAGCCACAATAGCGGCAAGAGTGGGCCCCCCCCCCTGCCCAACAATTTTTACTTCTGAAAAGCCCTCATTAGCAATGCATACCTTAGCTAAGCACCACACTACCTCCAACAAAGCACAATCACTGCCTGCATGACACTCCGCTGCCACTTCTCCTGGGTTACATGCTGCCCAACCCCCCCCCCCCCCCCCCCCCACGACCCAGTGTCCACAGCGCACACCAAATTGTCCCTGCGCAGCCTTCAGCTGCCCTCATTCCACACCACCCTCATGTCTATTTATAAGTGCGTCTGCCATGAGGAGGAACCGCAGGCACACACTGCAGAGGGTTGGCACGGCTAGGCAGCGACCCTCTTTAAAAGGGGCCGGGCGATAGCCCACAATGCTGTACAGAAGCAATGAGAAATCCAATCCTGTGCCACCTCCATCTGGAGCTGCACACGTGGGCATAGCAATGGGGAACCTATGTGCCACACACTATTCATTCTGTCAAGGTGTCTGCATGCCCCAGTCAGACCGCGGTTTTTTATAGTCACAGGCAGGTACAACTCCGCAATGGGAATTCCGTGTGCACCCACAGCATGGGTGGCTCCATGGAAGCCACCGGCGATACATAAATATATCCCATTGCATTGCCCATCACAGCTGAGGTAACGTCCGATTAAATGCAGGTGGTCTTCGGCCCACACTGCATGCCCCAGTCTGATCGGGGTTTTTAATACATAGACACTGGCAGGTACAAATCCCTAATGTGAAGTCCCTGTGGACACACAGCATGGGTGGCTCCCTGGAACCCACCGGCGGTACAGAAATATATCCCATTGCAGTGCTCAGCACAGCTGATGTAACGTCAGCTTTAATGCATGTGGGCTAAAAATGACTAGGATTACAATGTAGGCGAGGGCCCCAAAAAATTGGTGTACCAACAGTACAAATGTACTTCAGAAAAATTGCCCATGCCCAACCAAGAGGGCAGGTGAAACCCATTAATTGCTTTGGTTAATGTGGCTTAATTTGTAACTAGGCCTGTAGGCAGCCCAGTTAAAATAAAAATTGATTCAGGTGCAAGTTTCAACACTTTATTCAATTGAGAATTGAAACGTATAAACATTGTTTACAAAAGTTATATGACTGAGCCTTGTGGGCCTAAGAAAAATTGCCCGTTCGGCGTGATTACGTCAGGTTTCAGGAGGAGGAGCAGGAGGAGGAGGATGAATATAATACACGGATTGATGAAGCTAAAAGGTCCCCGTTTTTGATGGTGATAGAGAACGATGATTCCATCCGCGGGTGCAGCCTACGTATTGCTTAGGTATCGCTGCTGTCCACTGGTGGAGAAGAGAAGTCTGGGGAAATCCAGGTTTTGTTCATCTTTATGAGTGTAAGCCTGTCGGCACTGTCGGTTGACAGGCGGGTACGCTTATCCGTGATGATTCCCCCAGCCGCACTAAACACCCTCTCTGACAAGACGCTAGGCGCAGGACAAGCAAGCACCTCCAGGGCATACAGCGCGAGTTCAGGCCACGTGTCCAGCTTCGACACCCAGTAGTTGTAGGGGGCAGAGGCGTCACGGAGGACGGTCGTGCGATCGGCTACGTACTCCCTCACCATCCTTTTACAGTGCTCCCGCCAACTCAGCCTTGACTGGGGAGCGGTGACACAGTCTTGCTGGGGAGCCAGAAAGCTGTCAAAGGCCTTAGAGAGTGTTCCCCTGCCTGTGCTGTACATGCTGCCTAATCTCCGTGCCTCCCCTGCTACCTGGCCCTCGGAACTGCGCCTTCTGCCACTAGCGCTGTCGGATGGGAATTTTACCATCAGCTTGTCCGCCAGGGTCCTGTGGTATAGCATCACTCTCGAACCCCTTTCCTCTTCAGGTATGAGAGTGGAAAGGTTCTCCTTATACCGTGGGTCGAGCAGTATGTACACCCAGTAATCCGTAGTGGCCAGAATGCGTGTAACGCGAGGGTCACGAGAAAGGCACCCTAACATGAAGTCAGCCATGTGTGCCAGGGTACCTGTATGCAACACATGGCTGTCCTCACTAGGAAGATCACTTTCAGGATCCTCCTCCTCCGGCCATACACGCTGAAAGGATGACAGGCAAGCAGCATGTGTACCCTCAGCAGTGGGCCAAGCTGTCTCTTCCCCCTCCTCCTCATGCTCCTCCACCTCCTCCCCCTCCTCCTCAACGCGCTGAGATATAGACAGGAGGGTGCTCTAACTATCCAGCGACATACTGTCTTCCCCCACCTCCGTTTCCGAGCGCAAAGCATCTGCCTTTATGCTTTGCAGGGAACTTCTCAAGAGGCATAGCAGAGGAATGGTGACGCTAATGATTGCAGCATCGCCGCTCACCATCTGGGTAGACTCCCCAAAGTTTCCAAGGACCTGGCAGATGTCTGCCAACCAGGCCCACTCTTCTGTAAATAATTGAGGCTGACTCCCACTGCGCCGCCCATGTTGGAGTTGGTATTCCACTATAGCTCTACACTGCTCATAGAGCCTGGCCAACATGTGGAGCGTAGAGTTCCACCGTGTGGGCACGTCGCACAGCAGTCGGTGCACTGGCAGATTAAACCGATGTTGCAGGGTGCGCAGGGTGGCAGCGTCCGTGTGGGACTTGCGGAAATGTGCGCAGAGCCGGCGCACCTTTCCGAGCAGGTCTGACAAGCGTGGGTAGCTTTTCAGAAAGCGCTGAACCACCAAATTAAAGACGTGGGCCAGGCATGGCACATGCGTGAGGCTGCCGAGCTGCAGAGCCGCCACCAGGTTACGGCCGTTGTCACACACGACCATGCCCGGTTGGAGGCTCAGCGGCGCAAGCCAGCGGTCGGTCTGCTCTGTCAGACCCTGCAGCAGTTCGTGGGCCATGTGCCTCTTCTCTCCTAAGCTGAGTAGTTTCAGCACGACCTGCTGACGCTTGCCCACCGCTGTGCTGCCACGCCGCGCGACACCGACTGCTGGCGACGTGCTGCTGCTGACACATCTTGATTGCGAGACAGAGGTTGCGTAGGAGGAGGAGGAGGAGGGTGGTTTAGTGGAGGAAGCATACACCGCCGCAGATACCACCACCGAGCTGGGGCCCGCATTTCTGGGGGTGGGTAGGACATGAGCGGTCCCAGGCTCTGACTCTATCCCAGCCTCCACTAAATTCACCCAATGTGCCGTCAGGGAAATATAGTGGCCCTGCCCGCCTGTGCTTGTCCACGTGTCCAATGTTAAGTGGACCTTGGCAGTAACCGCGTTGGTAAGGGCACGTACAGTGTTGCGGGAGACATGGTCGTGCAGGGCTGGGACGGCACATCGGGAAAAGTAGTGGCGACTGGGAACCGAGTAGCGCGGGGCCGCCGCCGCCATCATGCTTTTGAAAGCCTCCGTTTCCAAAAGCCTATTCGGTAGCATCTCCAGGCTGATCAATTTTGCTATGTGCATGTTTAATGCTTGAGCGTGCGGGTGCGTGGCGGCGTACTTGCGCTTGCGCTCAAACACTTGCGCTAGCGACGGCTGGACGCTGCGCTGAGTGATATTGGTGGATGGGGCCGAGGACAGCGGAGGTAAGGGTGTGAGTGCAGGCCAGGAGACGGTAGTGCCTGTGTCCTGAGAGGGGGGTTGGATCTCAGTGGCAGGTTGGGGCACAGGGGGAGAGGCAGTGGTGCAAACCGGAGGCGGTGAACGGCCTTGTGGGGTGCTTGGCCATCATATGTCTGCGCATGCTGGTGGTGGTGAGGCTGGTGGTGGTGGCTCCCCGGCTGATCTTGGCGCGACAAAGGTTGCACACCACTGTTCGTCGGTCGTCTGCACTCTCAGTGAAAAACTGCCAGACCTTTGTGCACCTCGGCCTCTGCAGGGTGGCATGGCGCGAGGGAGCGCTTTGGGAAACAGTTGGTGGATTATTCGGTCTGGCCCTGCCTCTACCCCTGGCCACCGCACTGGCTCTTCCAACCTGCCCTGCTGCTGCACTTGCCTCCCCCTCTAAAGACCTGTCCTCAGTAGGCTTAGCAAACCAGGTGGGGTCAGCCACCTCATCGTCCTGCTGCTCTTCCTCCGAATCCTCTGTGCGCTCCTCCCTCGGACTTACTCCAATTACTACTACCTGAGTGATAGACAACTGTGTCTCATCGTCATCGTCCTCCTCACCCACTGAAAGCTCTTGAGACAGTTGCTGGAAGTCCCCAGCCTCATCTCCCGGACCCCGGGAACTTTCCAAAGGTTGGGCATCGGTCACGACAAACTCCTCCGGTGGGAGAGGAACCATTGCTGCCCATTCTGGCAGGGGCCCGGGAACAGTTCCTGGGAGTCTACCTGCTCCTCAGAATGTGTCATTGTAATGGAGGGAGGAGGCTGAGAGGAAGGAGGAGCAGCAGCCAGAGGATTCAGAGTTGCAGCAGTGGACGGCGCAGAACTCTGGGTGGTCGATAAATTGCTGGATGCACTTTCTGCCATCCACGACAGGACCTGCTCACGCTGCTCATTTTCTAATAAAGGTCTACCGCATGGACCCATTAATTGTGAGATAAATGTGGGGACGCCAGAAACGTGCCTCTCTCCTAATCCCGCAGCAGTCGGCTGCGATACACCTGGATCAGGAGCTCGACCTGTGCCCACACCCTGACTTGGGCCTCCGCGTCCTCGCCTGCGTCCACGTCCTCTAGGCCTACCCCTACCCCTCAGCATGGTGTATTACCAGTAGTGCAGAAACAGAACGCTGTAATTAAATGTGCCGTTTATTGGCCTGTGGTTGGAGGCTGACTTCGCTTACGGAACACACAGCAGAGCCAGGAAAGAATTTTGCGCAAGCCTGCTGTAACACTTAGCTGGCTGCGTATTAATTAGGACTACTACCCCCAGCAGAGACGCAGTACAGTCAGGAGGGTCACAGGCAGCCCAAATAGATTTTTTTGTCCCAAAGTTTTTTGGAAAAGCCTACTGCCTATATAGATGGTATATGTCTTTCACGTTTTTCACTGTCCCTGCCTCAGCACTACTGGCCCTATACTATGTAAAATTACTGCAGACTGTTTCCCTCTGGACAGGATGACAGCAATGATGTAACGGGCAACGCAGAGCCAGGAAAGAATTTTGCGCAAGCCTGCTGTAACACTTAGCTGGCTGCGTATTAATTAGGACTACTACCCCCAGCAGAGACGCAGTACAGTCAGGACGGTCACAGGCAGCCCAAATAGATTTTTTTGTCCCAAATTTTTTTGGAAAAGCCCACTGCCTATATAGACAGTATATGTCTTTCACCTTTTTCACTGTCCCTGCCTCAGCACTACTGGCCCTATACTATGTAAAATTACTGCAGTGCAGACTGTTTCCCTCTGGGCAGGATGACAGCAATGATGTAATGGGCAACGCAGAGCCAGGAAAGAATTTTGCGCAAGCCTGCTGTAACACTTAGCTGACAGCGTATTAGTTAGGACTACTACCCCCAGCAGAGACGCAGTACAGTCAGGACGGTCACAGGCAGCCCAAATAGATTTTTTTGTCCCAAATTTTTTGGGAAAAGCCCACTGCCTATATAGACAGTATATGTCTTTCACGTTTTTAACTGTCCCTGCCTCAGCACTACTGGCCCTATACTATGTAAAATTACTGCAGACTGTTTCCCTCTGGACAGGATGACAGCAATGATGTAACGGGCAACGCAGAGCCAGGAAAGAATTTTGCGCAAGCCTGCTGTAACACTTAGCTGGCTGCGTATTAATTAGGACTACTACCCCCAGCAGAGACGCAGTACAGTCAGGACGGTCACAGGCAGCCCAAATAGATTTTTTTGTCCCAAATTTTTTTGGAAAAGCCCACTGCCTATATAGACAGTATATGTCTTTCACCTTTTTCACTGTCCCTGCCTCCGCACTACTGGCCCTATACTATGTAAAATTACTGCAGTGCAGACTGTTTCCCTCTGGGCAAGATGACAGCAATGATGTAACGGGCAACGCAGAGCCAGGAAAGAATTTTGCACAAGCCTGCTGTAACACTTAGCTGGCAGCGTATTAGTTAGGACTACTACCCCCAGCAGAGACGCAGTACAGTCAGGACGGTCACAGGCAGCCCAAATAGATTTTTTTGTCCCAAATTTTTTGGGAAAAGCCCACTGCCTATATAGACAGTATATGTCTTTCGCGTTTTTCACTGTCCCTGCCTCAGCACTACTGGCCCTATACTATGTAAAATTACTGCAGACTGAGGACGCAATGCTCTGCACGGCCGATATACAAAAAAAAAGGTGCAACACTGCAAAAAGCAGCCTCAACAGTCTGCACACGGTCAGATGTGGCCCTAAGAAGGACCGTTGGGGTTCTTGAAGCCTAAAATCAATCCTAACACTCTCCCTATAGTAGCTCCGGCATCAGCAGCACTTTCCCTGATCTCTGTCAGAATGCATCTGTGGCGAGCCGCGGGAGGGGCCGATTTATATACTGGGGTGACACCTGATCTCGCCAGCCACTCACTGCAGGGGGGTGGTATAGGTTTTGAACGTCGCAGGGGGAAGTTGTAATGCCTTCCCTGTCTTTCTATTGGCCAGAAAAGCGCACTAACGTCTCAGAGTAACTCGAACATCGAGTTACTCTGAAAGTAACTCGAACATCGCGTGGTGCTCGCCTCTAGTAACAAGCATCTCGAACACGCTAATACTCGAACGAGTATCAAGCTCGGACGAGTACGTTCGCTCATCTCTACTAAGAATACCATCCTCTGTGTTAGATGGGCGGTCGGGGCTGGTATTCAAAACTACCGGCCTGTAATATATCCGGTAAAAAAATGATACCGGCCTGGCGGGTAAAATACCGGCCAGGCTGGGGAATTACTGGTAGGGTGGCAACCCTACCTTCTTTCTTCAGAAGGCCCCTAAGGTTTCAGTAGGCTCAGTGTGTAATGTGGGTTCAGTGTGTAATATAGTACGTATAGCCCAGCTATATCTACTACACCTGCTACACATATATGTACATCAGAATACTAAACTCCCCATAACTTTGGAAATTATATCAGCACTATCCAAAGCAGTATGCAGGGTTTCACAGTATAGTTTATTGAAACGGTCTAAAAACAAGGCACAATCTTGCATACACCTAGTTTCTATGACAAGGGAAGGTAGGTGCGGGTAATTGAGACAGACACACACATACACTAACAGACAAGAACAAAGAAAGGAACATTTAGTAACTGAGTTCCTTGTTGGAGTTCAGATTTTTTGATATTTTCCCACAGCCTGGATAAAAGACGGACAGTAGGGGTCTGACCACTACTTGTATCGTAGGGTATTATATACGGTTTCCCTTATTCACTCAATGGCATTAGGCATGATGAGTATGCAATTCCTGATTTCACACACTGCTTCACGCCTGGGTTGGTTTACAGTATTTATCATGTATTTGTCTCGTGATTTGCGGTTCGACGCGTTTCCCTTCTGAGAAGGCAGTTCATGAGCAAACCCATGAACCAATATAAAGTATTGGGTTAGTGAAATCAATGTGTTCTATTCTCTGTGTATTGCGCACAGAAATACGTTGGTGTGAAGGAGGCTTTACTGCATATCTTAAACCACCATATTCAAAAATAGGCATATTATGCGCGTAATATGCACCAATATAGTACATGCTGAGCTTTTTTTGATGCACGTAATACATACATGAAAAAAACGCATGTCTGAATTGTCCAACATAAATCAATTGACTTTTAGGACTGTGTATTATGCATATAAAAACATCTGGTTTCTGATGTTCAGACTGTAAATGCTGCCTTGAGAATTCCAATTGTCAGCGCATTCGCCGTGATTGATGTAATAGATGTGACTGGATTGGTCTATAACTCTCTGAATACACAATCATGGCTAAATGAAAGACGATAGAATAGATCTGTAGAGACAATACACTCCGTCCCTGAAAGATCTAACAAATTGCAATAAGGAATATATGATCTAATGATGGGCGGTGCAGTCCTGCTACACTACATGGAATAGTGCAGAGAGGACTATGCTGCTATTTGGTTCTAGTGAATAGATACAGAACCTCGGACCTGATAAGTAGATGAGAGTAGGAAGCCACTGGTAGTGCACTTGGCGCTAGGAACATTTTACCACACAAGGAGGTCATGTTGGACTTGACTCCAAAAAAAAAACCTTCACAGATTAGACAATCTACAAATAACTTTAATTGAAAACATTTTAAAATACAGGGCCTAAGACTGACACACGCATATAGAGTTGGTATCCCCAATGGGCCGACCAATTAATTGGATAGGGTAGTCTTCCCCTTGGAGGATACCTGGACAATAGGACAAACCCTAAAACAAAAACCATTGGGATCTCACTCAAACATCCCCAATGGTATGTGCAGTGTAAGGCGAGAGAGATCGGGTCAAAGATGGGGGATTCGTGACAAGCCCTCTCAAAACAGGTCTCACCCTCAATACACATGCAGTATCTATTGAGAAGACTACATCAGGTCAGGGGTGTAACTATAGGGGATGCGGTTGCACCCGGGCCCAGGAGCCTTAGGGGGCCCATAAGCTCTCTCCTTCCATATATGGAGCCCAGTACTATGAATAAAGCATTATAGTTGGGGGCCCTGTTACAGGTTTTGCATTGGGGCCCAGAAGCTTCAAGTTACGCCTCTGCATCAGGTTGTAGAATTGTAAAGTCCCCTTCACTACACCTTTGTCAAACCTCATGGTAGACAAAAAGATGAGTAGTTTGAAGCGTACTAGAATGTTGCCTGAGGTCTTGCTTTTAGTGCATAATCTCGCTCATGAAGGTGAGGAGGGTTTACAGACTAGATAGCCCCTCGTCCAATATGATACCCTGATACTCAATGTTTGTTGGTAGAGATCCTCCCCCTAGATTAATGCAGTTCTAGATATTTATTCTTCAAAATAGATCAATAGATCAATCTGCTAATTCTATAATCGATATTTCAAAATATATAGATTCTCTTCAGGGTTCGACGCGTTTCCTTGTATACTACAATTCTTCAGGAACCAAATTCTTCTGGTATGTAATGTAACTTCAGATCTATTAAAGAAGGCTACTTCAGTCCTATTATGCAGCCAACCAGCAGCTGGATAGAATATGCTCTATAAGGCTAATATGCTATAATATTATTTTGGATGCCGAATGACCTGAAGGAAAAGACCTCCTAGACAACTCAGTCTCCAATAAAGATATTTGGAACTATCCCAGGTGCAATCCCCTCAGCCTAGGAAATCATCAAAATAAATAAAGAATAGCAAAACTGGCGCTAGTGCTCCAAAAAAGACTGAAAAAACAAACTGTTCTGAGATGTAAAAATGTTTCTGATTTGGTGAAAGGAAACTGCACAATACGATTGAAAGATACTGGGTGTTCTTATCATGGGGCATCAGTCTTCAGCATGTCAGGGGAAAGGTTCTAGGGATGCTACCCGGCCCGTAAGTCACTGATCCAGCAGGTCAGTATTCAGTTTTACCAGTAAAAAATAATTGCCATCTGCAAGCCTGCTGGGCACAACCTGACACCATCAGGCATTTAACTCACTCCATTTTTGGCTCCCGTCCAGTGGCCAACGCTGGGGCAAACAGTCTATGACTCCTGACCTATCCCGCCGGTGTCTGCGTGTGAGTTCTGTACGCAGCATCGCTGGACTGGAGCTGCCAGCAAAGTGAGTTAAATACCTGCTGGTGTGGGGTTGCTGCCTGGCTGGAGGTCCACTAAGGGCAATACTATTACTATTGCAGCTACTAAGTGAAGTACTATTGCTACTGGAGCCAATATGGGGTCAATTTTACTACTGAGGCCACTGAAAGGTTCACCATTACTACTGGGGCCATTATGTGGGTCACTATTACTACTGGGTCCACTAACAAGGGCACTATTACTGCTGGAGCCACTATGGGGGTTACTATTACTACTGAGACCACTCTGGAGGACACTTACTATTGGGATCACTTCTACGGGCTCTATTACTCTGTCACTTCAGACAAGTCTCAATGGTTCAAATATGTTCTAGGTATCTTGTGTATTGCCACTTTCAAAGCCTCTAAAATGAGTGTATTTTCTGAGGTGCAGAAAAAAAGAGGGAGGAGTGAATGACCCTAGTGAAAGGTAGGTAATTATGGAAAAGGTTTGCAATGAGAATAATCCCTTAATCTTGGAGTCAATCAAGTTTATGCATGAAGTAATCGGTATAGCCAATCCAGATAACATTACCTGCAGGGGTGGATGTGCTAACAATGAAACCAGTTTGAGGAAATAACTGGCAAAAAGGCGTGACCCAGTAAAGAACATGCAAGTACACAAGTGCAACTGCTCTGTTTTATATAATAATACCAGCATATAAATGCGTGTTGTGGCAATAGATGCCTCTTCCCCCAGTAATGCTTGGAACACACTGTTCAGATACATAAGCTGTATGTATGGAATATATATGCAAAATCAAGGTGTAATAACTAGAGTACAGCGAATGTACTCTTCCGAGCTTGATGCTCGTTTGAGTATTAGCATACTCGATTGTGCTCTATACTCGAGCGAGCATCACGCCATGTTTGACCCCGCCCCAGTTTTGGCCCCTCCCCGCCGCTGACATGTCAGATTTGACCCCTCCCCACTGTGACGCTGCACACATCAACTCTAGTTTGTGGCTGGCTTGGCGGAGGTAGGGGGGAGGAGAGAGAGAAAAAAAAAGCTTGGCAACCGACGGATCACAAACAAAAATGCTCAAGTCTCCCACTGAAGTCAATGGGGTTCGTTACTCGAATAGAGCTCTCCAATTTTACGAAAAGCTCGACTCGAATAATGAGGACCCGAGCATTTGGGTGCTCGCTCATCTCTAGTAATAAGATAATGGAATTGAATGACATGTTTTTACTGGTTCAGAAAAGGAGAAATAAAAACGACAAAGAAAAATGACAATTAGGTAATCTAAAACAATCCATAATAAATACATAAAAAAATACAAAGAAAAAAAAGCTGAAGGAATAAATAGTACATGAGCTGCTGGCTATAAATGCACAAAAAAATTAAAATACTGAGTAATCTAAAATGTAAGGCTGAAAAAAAACATCCTATGTCCATCCAGTTCAGCATATTTCACCCAATGTTGATCCAGAGGAAGGCAAAAAAAAAAAAACACAATGAGGTAGAAGGCAATTTTTCCCATCTAAGTAAAAAAAATCCTTTCTGTCTCCAATCTAGCAATTGAAATAATCCCTGGATCACCGACCGTTCTGAAGTCATAAGTGAATACAACATGTAATCTTGTATCGCACAAGAAAGGCATCCAGGCCCCTCTTGTACTCTTTTATTGAATTCACTATCACCACATCCTCAGGCAGAGAGTTACACTGCCTCACTGCTCTTACAGTAAAGAACCCCCTTCTATGTTGGTGTAGAAACCTTCATTCCTCTAGACGTATAGGGCGCCCCCTTGTTACAGTCACAGTCTTGGGTATAAACAGATACAATAAATATATGGATTAATCAATAGATACATAAATTGAAATGCACAAAGTGAGTTAAGTAGGAGACAGGTTATGTTTCCAATTACACAGTCCAGAGAGTCTTTGTAATTAATCTAAAAGTATAAGTGCTATTTATTTAATAGAAAAAATAAATAAAAATGAAAACAGTAAACATATTATTATGTATCCATCACTAGTGTGAGTACATAACAAAAGATATATTGCATTTATATCCTCATGTATAAAAATAATGTGTGTAAATGCTGTATATCATATATATATATATACACACACACTGGAAACTAGTTAATTCATCCATTAAATTGCTCAGGTTCTAAAATATATACATCTCAAAATGTATAAATTTATTCCAGACACATATAAGCGAGTAAAATCATGATGGATGAGGTTCTTCTGAGTGTATAAGAGTCAGCTTAAATAATTATTATAGGGGGATATTGAGAAATTACTGTGTGTCATTTCCATAGATATATGCTTATAGTTTGGTTTAATGATTAATGAGCCTGAAAAGCATTTGATAAATGGGTAAAATGTTATGCAGGCAGGTAGCTGAGACTACAGCAGCGGGCGGGTGAGACTGAAGCCCCATTTACACACACAGATGATCGCTCAAAATTCCTCAGAAACTGACAGTTTTGAGCAATCATTTTGCATTAGCTACTAATGGACTAATCAGCCCATTAGTAGCTAACTAGCTTAATTTGTGTGTATTTAGAGAACAGCAGGTGGTCTGTTCTCTAAATGCATTGCTATTGTTCTCCAGCAGGACAGCAGCTGAAAGAATGTCATCAGCGCTGCTTGAGGAGAACTCGCGTGCGGTCCGTCTTATTAAAGAATATAGATAGGGAACAGCATTTCCGATATAAGTCCAAAAATGCACTTACAGGCTTTCAAAGGTGCACGATCCAAAGCAAAAGTCCGGACCCAGAGACCAGAAATAGCAGGACATCTATATAGGTTATGTTGAATCAGCACTCCAAGGGTTTTTTCAGAAAGTAAAAAGCGGTTTAGTCCTCAATGGTAAAACATAGCTGCAACGTTTCGATCCTTACAGACACTGGATCTTTGTTTTTTTGACAAAGATCCAGTGTCTGTAAGGATCGAAACGTTGCAGCTATGTTTTACCATTGAGGAATAAACCGCTTTTTACTTTCTGAAAAAACCCTTGCGGTCCGTCTTATTAGTCCCGACGGATTTTAAGCTGAGCTGAACTCAGCGATGGACGGAAAGTGCATGGTAAGTGCACCATGGACACACATTTACGCACACCGATTATCGCTCAGAAGATGGCTTTTGAGCAAATTTTGAGCAATAATTGTTGCATGTAAAAGGGCCTTTATGGTAGTGGTGATGTTTGTGCAGATAGAAAAGGCTATTAGAAGGTGTCATAGGCTTCTTTCCCATGAGTGTATATAGGCGGCCGTTTTCACGGCCGGCTGATATACACTACGTTGGGAGAGATAAAACTGGTAAACGGGCATGCAAATCAGACGTTTGTGCACCCGTTCAGACAGCACGGGTACTGGTGAATATACGCTGAGACTACCATGCCATCACCCCTTTCCCCTCCCTCTTCATCGCAGGCTCACCTCTGCTCTCCTCCCCGCTGGCTCTTTGCAATGGGAGGGGCAAGGGCAGAGCTAAGCACTGTCCTGTCTCCTCCTATTGATGGCTATGGCTATGGACAAGGGGCGGGGAGAAGGCGGGAGTTTAGCTCCACCCATGTCCCACCCCTTGTCCACAACCAGCAATGGGAGGAGGCAGGATGGCACTTAGCTCCACCCCGTCCCACCTCCTGACACTGCAAAGCGCCAGAGGGGAGGAGAGCAGAGGAAGGGAGTTTAGCAGCCACGCTAAACTTCCTTCCACCTCCGGCCACTACCATGGTGTCCCATAGGAGCCCATGCAGGGGCTGACATATTCTGGCCCAAAAGATAGTTCCAGGACTATCTTTTGGACCCAAGGTAAAGATGCCCAGCGCTATATTGGCCTGGCCGGGCACTTTTACGTCTCAGGAATACCACCATGTGATCTGATGCATGGGAATCCAAAGCATCAGATCACAGCATATGTCAGCCGACCATGAAAACGGCCAGCCGATATACGCTTGTGGGAAAGAGCCCTTATGGGTCATTTACACGGGACGATAATCGCTCAAAATTCCTTCAAACAAACAAATTTGAGTGATATTCATGCAGTGTAGATGCAAAAAAAAATAGCTCACAATTCGTTCACAGGTCGTTATTGTTGACTTTCAGTTGGCATAAAAACCATCGCTGGACCGCGGGCTTGTCATTCCATGTAAAAGGGCCATCAGAGGTAATGCAAGATATCTCAACGTGTGTTTGGGGAAGCCAAGATGATTCCATGAGGGAGTGTTTTTTGGAAGTTTCATATTGGCGGGAGAGGGCAGTGCATGCGCAGTCCATTCCTCAGGACGCCAAGTACGGTAGCCAAACAGTGTCCTGGAAAATGGCTGCCAGCGTCGTTTTGGTTTCTCCTTTTCTGCACCTGTAAAAACCTGTCATTCGATTTGTGTTATTACACCTCGATTTTGCATGCAAATCCCTTTAATACAATTCGGCTCATTTATCTGTACAGTATGTCCCAAGCGTCAAGGAGGAAGAGGTAAACACGTTTATATACACACACATATATATATATATATATATATATATATATATATATATATACACATATACACACACTGGTATTGAATTAAACTGAGAAATCAAGCTAATCATCTCTGCATAACTGCATGCTCATTACTAGGTCGCACCTTATTCCCAGTTTTTACGCCAATTTGGTTTCACTTGGGAGGAAAGGCAGAGGTAGAAGGCATTTCAGAAGATCGTATAATCACCCCTCAACAGCCCCAGAGGCAGCGTCCTCCTCTTCATCTACTTTCACAGAAACAGAAAATTGAAATATAGTAACAAAAACCAATGTCTGAGGACGCCATAAGTGATGAGATGCAGATAGTGAATCTCTTATCTCTGCTGATGTCTTCATTAGGAAGGTTTCTCCTTTCTGTCCCTTGAACACCATTGATTTATAGACGTGGACAAAAGTCTACCGATTCATAAACTGAGGTGGCACATGTTTTAAGGATAAGAAGATTTAAGGGGATGCCAACAATGAGGGATTCCCTTGGATGAGTTAGCACACTTATGTACATTAGTTGAATTGATGGAAGCTAATGAAAGGCATAGAGGTTAACGACCTCTCAAGTGCTTATGAATTCAAAGTACCAATATGCCTCCAGTAAGCGATCTGTCACGTACTGAAGTCTTTATGGCAACGGTTATACAGATTTTAGAGAAAATTGCTACTAACAAAAACTTAAATAATTCAGATGCTTGGAGAAATTGAGGCGTTCTTGACACTGGAGAGATGATATGTTTTTAATTAGAAATCAGATAAGGGGGTAGTCTTGCTATTAGGGTGGAATAACTATAAAGGCCCTTTTACACAGCACAATATTCTTGTGAATAATCATTGGATTGAGTGGTTTAGGTCTAAAGGCCCATTTAGACACAACAATTCGCTTAGAAGTCATCTTTTGAGCGATGATCGTTGGGTGTAAATGTGCCCATCTCTAACTTTTCTGCCGAACGATGAATTTTAGTTCAGCATGAAATCCATCGTTCGGCAGAACAGCTGATAAGCAGGACCGCACGCTGTGTTCTGCCCGGGGAGCACTGATTACAGGTGATTACATTGTCTCAGCTGTTAGCCCCGTCGCAGAACAAAGGAAATTTATTCAGAGAACAGCGGATGGTCTGTTCTCTGAATACAGCTCTCGGTGGCTCACAGGCTACTAATTGGTACTAAGTAGTAGTTTTGCAAAATGATCGCTCAAAAGCTATCTTTTCAGTGATCCTCTTTGCATGTAAATGCACCTTAACGCCAGGCTCACATGACTGTGAGTGTAAAACGCTGCAGAGGTACCGCAGCATTTTACAGTGTTTTTACAGTTGTGGAGCCAGCTGTGACCCTCCTTACTACCGCGTATGGCAGCAAAATTGTACTGTGCGTGACCGTGTACTTACGCACACTGACATGCGCAGTATGCAGCACACCAGAGGGGTACCCCAGACACTTGACAAACGTGGGAAGCTGGGAGGTTTAAGTGATGGCTTATAACGGTGGCACTTACCAGGCTTCTTTCCCATAGGGATGACACGCAGCCAAGGCCAGAGTATATCTGCAGGCCACCAAAGATACCCCTAGGTTAGGGAATGCCAATAAAGAGGATGATGGGGGTAGTAGTTGTCACTGGTGACGCCACCGTTCCTACAAACCGGTATACTACATGGCGGAGAATAACCGCAGACACAGATTTCTAGTACCTCGGGTCCATAGAAATGGTTAGGGCCTGGAATTAACTTTACTTGAAAGAGCTTATAATAAAACAATTATTACATGGTAATTCAGGTACAGTCTTCACAATGCAGATAGGAAGGGAGGTCAGAGATCAGGGACGATACACAGGATGACCGGTTCTGCAGTCCACGTTATCTGTCAGGTACCGCACCTGGACAGGGAGCACTCCAGAGGAGGAAGGGGTCACTCCACAGACACTCTGGCAACAATTAATTGACTTTTAGTATTGGCGCTCCACACTTGGAGACGTGTGGGTGTAACTTAGTACCGTAATTCTACGCTGTGATCCTAGATCTGGACGGCTGCGTAGGAAAGCTTGTAAACTTAAATTAGTACCTCTGCACTGGTCTTGTCTTACAGAATTACTTACAAAGGCTCTCTCTTATGATTGGGGCTCACTCCACTCACATCCAAAATGCAGTCACTATGGGAAATCTCTCCTTCTCTTCCATCTTCACTACAAGGAAGCTAAAGGTGCTTCCATGTGGCTCTGTGTTTGGTGGCACCCAGGTAGCAGACAAGATAGAAGACCCTTTTCCCGCTCTCAAAAACTCCTATTTATACCTTCACTTACACCACATGACATGACAGACTGATACATTTACATGCAGGCAATGGTTTTATGAAAGTTAACCTCTCAAGCGCCACAGCTGTGCAACATACATACTGGAATGACAAGACAGGTTTTGCACAGTGCATCTACATAGGACAAAACATGTATGACATTTATGGAGGGGACCAGAATGATGTACTGGGTCACTACACACTACACCTGTTTTTTTGTTTTGCTTGCAGCCTACCTAAACATTATGGTTTGTCTGCTGCACACAATGCCACAGGGCTGTGCGGTACAATTTTAGTGCGTCCACACAAGTTATCACATACTCAGCCTGGTTGCTCACTCAGTATCATAAAGTTGCAGTATACCATCATCATCTTTATTGCAGTGTACAATTACATTTCTCAGCCAACAGCCTGTGATTATATTGCACATTAGGACAGCAAAACCATCAACAGTGCAATATATATATATATACACATACTTTCTATTGCATTCGTGTTTTCACTATGTTGCTACGCGCTTTATATCTACTGTATATTTCTTGCACTGTCTGCTTGTTATACTGTTCAGCTTTACCGTAAGACCTGGGGGGATCTACAGTTGTGGCAAAAGGTTTTGAGACTGACACAAATTTTGTTTTTCATGTCTCCTGTTTCAGTGCTTTTAGATCTTTTAGTCATATGTTTCTATGGTTACTGCAGTACAATTATAAGCATTTCATAAGTTTTAAAACTTTTATTTACAAAAACATCAAGTTTTTCACACGGGCGTTGCTATTTTCGTCCGGTCACATCGCATGTGTAAAGGGAAACTGCGACCAAGTCGTGGCAAAATCTCGCGTTCTTGGATGCAGAATATATGTGCCGCAGCCTGGAATTCCGTCGGACGAGAAGAAATCCTTCAACAGACTAAATAGAGACAGCTGACATTGTTTAGCAGCGTGAGCCGCTGCTAAACTCCGTCCCCGCCCCTTTGTCGGCAGCTCCCACAGGCTTATATTGGAGCTGCTGACTGATCATGGCCAAAAGATAGGGCAAGACCCAACTTTTCCGGTCACATGTAAAGGCGGCTGGCCAGAATCGGCAGCATATGTGCTAACTTTTACACGTTGGAAAATCGCCCATCCGAATGAATGCATTGGAATCCAGTGCTTCAGATGGCGCGATTTGTGGCCGACGTTTTATAGTCGCAAAATAGCCACGATAAAACGTTAGTGTGAATAAGGCCTTAGACAAATACTCAATAGTTATAGAGTTGGGACCTTTATTTAAAAAACAATCTTCTGCAATTTGCCCTGGCATTGTGTATATGGAGGATATTTAGATACCATTCTTTATTCATGACTGGCAAAATTGCATCCCACTCCCTTGGATGAAAAGCAACCCCACACATGAATGGTTTTAGCATGCCTTACTATTGGCATGACACAGGGACTTATGGTAGCGCTCGTATTTTCTTCTCTGAGCATTCTTTTAGATGTTCCAAACAGTCTGACTTTACCCCAGTCCTCTGCAGTCCGATCCCGGTACTTCCTGCAGAATGTCAGTCTGTCCTTGTTTCTTGGATAGAAGTGACAACTTTGCTGCCCTTCTTGACACTAGGCCAACCTCCAAAAGCCTTCACCTCACTGCATTCTGACGCCTACCTGCTGCCATGCAAGCTCTGCATTGGTTTAACTGATCCTGTAGTTAAATAGTCTTTAAGGGTGGCTTCACACAAGCGTGTTTTTTTGCGTGCATAGGTGCATACATAAGTGTGCACCCATGTACAAGCAAAAACACACGTGAATGCAGGTCCATGCATTGTTTTCAAATCCCCGCATGCTGATAGACCAGCACCACAGAGCGGGGGACAGCAGGTGAAGACATGGCTGAGCCCCGGCAGCTGAAGGGAGGTGAGTATCTTTTTTTTTTGTTTGTTTTTTTACAGCATTTTTACAGGATTTTCAGGGAAGGGCTTATATTTAAAGCCCTTCCCTGAAAGCAATTGACAGTGTGCCAGCAGCAGAATCCTCTACCGCAGCTGTGATGTGTGACAGCTGAAGTAGAGAATTGAAGAATTCCTCTGCTGCTTCTGTCACAGATGTGGCAGATGTAGCAGCAGGGAATTCTTTTTACTAGCGAGGATGAAGGAAACATCTGCCGCATGCGGCAGATGTGTTCTTTATCCCCGCGGGGACATGGCAGCGGCGGAGGGTACGTTTGTTTTTTTTTTACACTAAAATATTTGTTTTTCAGGGAAGGGCTTATATGTAAAGCCCTTCCCTGAAAAACAATTCAGGGGTGCCGGCAGACTATTCTTTTGGCTTCATTGAAAACAATGCGTGCATTCCCTATAGTGCACGCATGTGCTATCTTTGCAGGCACACGCCTGTAAAGCATGGACATGTGCACACACCATAGGGAATGCATGCACGAAATACACGCTCATCTAAAGCCACCCTAACAGATGGACTTGGCACTTGTTTGACTTTCTTAGGCGCCCTGAAGCCTCCAATACTGCAATTGAACCTCTCTCTCTCCTTGAGGTTCTTGATGATCCGATAAGACATTGATTTAGGGCAATCTTACAAGTGGCAATATTCTTGCCTGCAAAGGCCTTTTGGTGCAATAATGACCACACGTGTTTCCTTGGAGGTAACTATGGTTAACAGAAGAAGACAATGATTTCAAGCACCATCCCCCTTTTAAAGCAACCAGTCTGCTCTTATAACTCAATCAGCATGACAGAATATCAACTACCTTGTCTTGATTAACATTTTCTCTTGTGCTAATGAGAAGATCACTGAAAGCAAGTCATTTTGTGGCAATGTTAAAATTAAGTGAAAATGGGGATTTTGTGATTAAGTTCATTTTCATGGCAAGGAAAGACTTTTCAATTTATTGCAATCATCTAATCACTCTTAATAACAATCTAGAGTTAATGCAAATTGCCACTATAAAAACTGAAGTGGAAAACTTTGTGAAAACCAAAATTTGTGTCAGTCTCAAAACTTTTGGACACAACTGCAAACACTGGGAGATTCTGTTAGTACTCAGGAAAGGTGACTGCTAAAGGTCAAGTCTTATTTTACCCTTTAATGTCCAGCTTGCGTCTTTAAACCCAGAACACGTTGCCTCCTTCTTGTCAAAACCTTCAAGCAAATTATTGCTGTGAGAGAGGATGTGGCTATCTTATGTATTCAGGCACAAAGAACAATAGCCTGCAGCATCAGGGCTTTAGTATATGAAACAGCTCATTCTCTAAGTACAGTGTGTAGCTATAACTACCTCTCACACTATAGTATTAGCAGCTGTCGCCTTTGCAACTGAGCACCCTGTTAGTGCCCTAATAGTAAGCCTGTCTCAAGCTAGTTCACAGCTGGTACTTCAGTAGATGACAGACAGGAAAGCATCACTATCGGCTGAAGTGGAAATGTCAGGACTCGAACCTGGGACCTCCTGTGCTACAGATGGTGTCCTTGCTGGACAAACTCCAGTGCTGAACTTAGCCTTGTTCCATGGTCCCAGTTATCTAGTTCCTGCCTCCTGGTCCTGGCCCCTCCATGCTTCTAATTAGGCTCACCATAAAAGCCCAACCTTGCCACTGCACCAGTGTGTGATTATTGTGTTTCACAGTCTTAGGCTGCATTCCCACAAACGTATATCGGCTTGGTTTTCACGCCGAGCCGATATACGTCGTCCTCATCTGCAGGGGGGGAGGATGGAAGAGCAAGGAGTAGGAACTGAGCTACCGCCTCCTCTCTGCCTCCTCTCCGCCCCTCTGCACTATTTGCAATGGGGAGAGGTGGAACGGGGGCAGGGGTAATTCACGGAACTTAGTCCCGCCCCGCCTCCTTTCATTGCAAATAGTGCAGAGGGGTGGAGAGGAGGCAGAGAGGGGGTGGGAGCTCAGTTCCTGCTCCTGGCTCTTCCATCCCCCCCCCCCCCTGCAGACGACGTATATCGGCTCGGCGTGAAAACCGAGCCGATATACGTTCGTGGGAATGCAGCCTTAGTCAAGCTCCTCTTCTGCCTGCTCCTCCACAAACTAACTGAGACCACCAGATACTGACCTCTAGTTTTCCTCCTGACCACGATACCCGCATTCTCCTTTGTACCATCAACCTGAAAACCACCTCATACTGACCTCTGTCTTTCCTCTAGACCACGATACCCGCCTCTCCTTTGTACTGCCAACCTGAGACTACCTGATACCGACCTCTGGCTTTCCTCCTGACCACGATACCCACCTCCTCCTTTGTACTTCCAACCTGAGACCACCTAATACCGACCTCTGGCTTTCCTCCTGACCATGATACCCACATCCTCCTTTGTACTGCAACCTGAGACCACCTGATACTGACCTCTGGCTCTCCCCTGACTACTCTCTGGACATGCACAGTTGCTACACCTGTGGCTCCAAACCTATTGCCAAAAACACTACAGGAAAAACACAGTAGCAGTGCGTGAAGTTGTGCTCTGCAACATTATAGTCTTCCAGACAGAAGGAGGGGTTTAGGCAAGCGAATGGGGCTCCAAAGGATGCAACAAAATCAGCACTGTAGCACTGTTCAGAGCCTGGTAGGCCAGTCCAACACTACAGTCAAATATGAAAATTCTTTTGCCTTTGCAGATGTATATCTTTGTTAATATTGTGCTGCATCACAGCAATTGCAATATAGTATAGAAATGCGGTGTTGTTATGACAAGTTATTGCTTCCATTCCTAAAAAGTATATTACTCCGATGGTAAAAAGAATATAAAGGGTATTAGACCACCAAGAAGCAACAGTCAGGACTGCTTATGGAAACACTGATTGGTTCGGAATCGAGAAAGGCATACGGCAAGGCAGCATTCTATCACCAGTCCTTTTCAATCTGTACGCAGAAACGATCAGGAGGCAATGTAATCTGGACAAATCAGAAATCGGAGTCAAAATTGGTGGCAAAAATGTCAACAACCTTCGGTATGCAGATGACAGCACCCTGCTTGAGGAAAGTGAAAGGGACCTGGAATACCTTATCAAACGAGTGCAAAAGGAAAGCAAATGCATGGGACTGTACTTCAACAGCAAGAAAACGAAAGTCATGGCCGCGGTGGGCAACAGTACAGTGAACATAAAGATTAACAACGAAGAAGTCGAGTCGGTCCAAGATTTCATCTTCCTTGGATCCAAAATCAATTTTAACTGGCAATCTGGACCTGAGATCAAGAGATGGATTACACTTGGTAGGAATGCAATGCAAGGAATGGAAAAGATCTGAAAAACCAAGAATCTTAGCATTGCAACAAAAACCAGACTGGTCAATGCAATCGTCTTTCCCATAACGGCGTATGGTTGTGAAAGATGGATGTTCAGGAAAACAGACAGAAGGAGAATTGATGGTGCTGTAGGAGAATGCTACGGATACCTTGGACTGCCATGACAATGAACCAGGTAGCGTTAGATCGCGTCCAACCTGAAAATATCACCTGAGGGCAAAATCACAAACAGCGGCTCGTTTTTTGGACATGTGATGTGCGCTAACTCACTGGAAACAGTACTGATGCTTGGCAAAGTCAGTGGAAAGAGAAGATCAGGACGACAAAGAACAAGATGGCTAGATACAATCAAGGGCACCACCAACATGTCAATTTCCGAACTGAAAGAAGCGGTGAAAGACAGGAATGCATGGAGAACATTGATCCATAGATTGACCAAGGGTCGGATGCGACTGAACGGATAATCCTCACAGACCATAACGTAGTTGCATGTACCAGCTTTAAAAAAAATCACTGGCTTTTTTACATGCATTTTTGAGGGTCAAAACCACAATCAAAATTGTGTGTGAAGCCCTTATGAGTCACTTACTGGCTTTATTCCACAACTGCTGAGTCGGCATTATAATAAAGAACACCACATTGCAATGCACCAGTGAATGTGACTTCCTGATGATTTTTTTGTAAGTCTTCTCTTCCAAAGCAATGTGAATTTAAACTTTGTTCAGATGGATGTTTTCCTATAAAGTAGGAAGGTGGTAGAACATCACATGATCATACTTGACAAATCAACAAGTGCAAATACAGAAACTGGAAAATATTTTTCTTAGCTTACAAATATTAATACCTTTGTGTTATGTAACACCAGCACAATTGCATTTGTAGTATCTACCACTAGATCGTGCTGTTGCAAGTGAAATCATTGCAGATGTATGTGACCTTCTGTAGAACATCTGAGGTGAAATTATTAGCAGATGATAAGCCATGATAAGGCCGTGTTTAGTGATGTGCTGAAACTGTCATTCTTTTGCGATGATATCTTCTAACATCCTTTCCTGGCTCAATATTTCAGTGGTAGACTGTCCCTTTAAATGGGTTGTCCTTTTGCAGACCTTGCTTCCATAAAGGCTATTAGGCAATTCTGAGTTAATGGGAGTCCTACCTTCATGGCCCTCACCTATTAGCTAGAGCAGAGAGTGGCTACATAATACGTCTCTCGCACTGGGGGGCCGTGTGTTACAAGGATAATTCATTGATTTTAGTGGTGAAGCAGGTGGATGGTAGATGTATGGCACAACAGTGACAAGATGGAGACAGGGGCAGAACATACTTTTTTACAATATAACTTTACTTAAAGAATGTGAAATAGGGTTTTTACTCCATTGAACAGTACACAATAGTTAAATGTTGTATAATACAATGTAAAACGTTGTATAATAGAACTTGTCTCGAAGCGGGCCTCAACGAGTCACCTGGAGAACATGTACTGGCTATTGGCCATCACTGATGCTGCTAACTCTTGCTTAGATCTACTTCCTCGCCCCGCACCGCCCCTCCCCCTTCCGCCATAGGGGCAATGTCTCTGCTACTGAAAACCTAGACGTCACAGATGTCAATTATCCCAATTCTTGGCTTTATCGCACTTGCACAATTTGCTTACCGCCCCCGGTTACTCATTGCATCTTTACAAATAGCATTTAGTTTTTATCAACGAAATTCAAAGTGAATCAACAAAAGAGAAATCTAAATCAAATCAATATTTGGTGTCACTATTACTACCTGGGCAACAATTGGGGGTCACTATTACTACTGGGGCAACTATTGGGGGTCACTATTACTACTGGGGCAACTATTGGGGGTCACTATTACTACTGGGGAAGCTATCATGTGTGATACTGTCTGCTAAACTGATGTATCTAAGCTGATCCTGTGTGATACATCTGCTGAGCAGACGTATCTAAGCAAATCCTGTGTGATACGTCAGCTGAGCAGACGTATCACACAGGATCTGCTTAGATACAGCTGCTCATCTGCTGAGCTGACGTATCACACATGATCGGCTTGAAAACATCTGTTCAGCAAACGTATTCCACAGGATCTGCTTAGATACAGCAGCTTTGCAGACTTATCACAGACACACCAATATCAAACATGTGTTTTTTATTTTAAAAAGAGCGGAAAGTGGACAAAAAAGAGGTTTTTTTAACATGCTTTTTATGTCCCTGCCGGGGACTTGAACCTGTCATTATATGATCTCTATGATAATACATTGCAGTATGCCTATACTGCAATGCATTATCACTATTGCTTGCGATCATTTACCATGGGAGATCCAGACGCTAGGCAATAGCATATGGTTGCCATGGCAACCCATCAGCCCTCTACAACAACGTGTTTGTGGCATGTACGCAGTTTGACAGCACACTACTCCCTGCTGTATCAGCTCTCTATCCTCTACACCTCTTTTCTCTCAGTAAGGCTGGGTTCACACAGGGCCAAAATCCCGCGGAATGTCTGCAGCGGGATCGCACAGAAATTTCTTGAGAATCCCACAGCTGAAGTCCAGAGACATTTGACATGGGTTTTGAAAGCGGGTTATTCCGCTGTGGCCATCTCGCCGATAAAAAAAAGAGAGTCCGCAGTGGAAACATCAATACAATTGGCATGCCACAGCTTTGAATTCCACGCGGTATGTCAGTCTCAGCGTGGCTTGGACGCAGCGGACTGTCCGCAGAGTGTGGACGAGATTTTTGCAAATTTTGTCCACTTTGCTGTTTAGTCTCAGGCTTAAGATTGCAGGCAGACTTTCCGCACGGAAATTCCGTGGCATTTCCGGCCCGTGTGAACCCAGCCTCAGAGCTCCTTTACACGGCCGTGTTTGCACACAATCAAAATCTGCATGCTCGGAACACAGATAATAGAACCCATTGATTTTAATGGTTTCGTTCTCATAAGTGCCTTTTGTATGCGCATAAAAAAATCACATTGCACTTCCCTGCTATGTGATTTGACTATTGGAAGCACACATGTACAGCAATGCAAGTGGTGCTTTTTTAATCTGATTAAGTCATAGGTCTGACTTTTCCCATGTAGATATAGCCTCAGGGCTTCTTCACATGACCGTATTTGCGCACGTTTTTGCACGCAAAAAAAAAAATCACATGCGCAATACATGGAGAATAGAACCTACTGATTTCAATGGGTTCATTCTCATTTCCTGAACAAGGTCTATTTTATGCGCATTTGCGCACCAAAGAGCCCTGTAGAGGTCTATGGGAGGTGCCAAAATGTACATGTATATACACACCGGTATGCACAATAAACTGCTCAAACCCATGCACACTGGCATCTCCTTTGGTTTAATAGCCATTTAAATCAAGGTAGGGGTTATTCCCCCGCCCATGTGAAATACTGGTGCCTGTGCAAATACAGACATTATTGTGCGCAGGCACGTAGGCAAAGTACCTTTATTCACTGTGCAAAAAAGTTGAGCAGGAGCGAGCATGTTTTGCAATACACTCGCCTGAAGAAGCCCTAAGGCAGACCCCTGATGGGCTTTAGAAAGGTAAATCATTCCAGGAACAAAGCAGTTCTGATACAAGAGTACTAGTGAAGACAGCAGCATCCTGCACACACAGACCAAACATCCCAAAATATTACTAGTAAGGACATGCTCGTCACATGAGAAAAATCTGAAACTAGGAGCAGGTTGCAAACTGCATATCGGGAGTGAGGTCTTAAAATAAATGAAGGATTGAAGCACATGGGAAAAATACTTGGGTATACTAATAGATCACAGACTGAACATGAGTCAATGATGTGATGCAGCAGCTAAAAAGGCAAACACAATTCTGGGATCTATTAAGAGAAGCATAGAGTCTAGATCACGTGAGGTCATTATCCCCCTCTACTCTTCCTTAGTCAGACCTCATCTGGAATACTGTGTCCAGTTCTGGGCACCCCACTTTAAAAAAGACATAGACAAACTGGAGCAAGTTCAGAGAAGAGTTACCAAGATGGTGAGCGGTCTGCAAATCATGTCCTTTGAGGAACGGTTAAAGGATCTGGGAATGTTTAGCTTGCAAAAAAGAAGGCTGAGAGAAGACTTAATAGCTGTCTACAAATATCTGAAGGGCTGTCACAGTGCAGAGGGATCAGCCCTATTCTCATCTGTACAAGGAAAGACTAGAAGCAATGGGATGAACCTGAAAGGGAGGAGACACAGATTAGATATTAGAGAAAAACTTTCTGACAGTGAGGGTGATGAATGAGTGGAACAGGTTATCACAGGAGGTGGTGAGTTCTCCTTCAATGGAAGTGTTCAAACAAAGACTGGACAAGTATCTGTCTAGGATGATTTAGTGATCCTTCGCTGAGCAGGGGGTTGGACTAGATGACTCTGGAGGTCCCTTCCAACTCTACCAGTCTACAATATGATTCTAAGATTGCAGCCAGGAACTGGGTGCAACTTTTAGTACTATGATTAAGTTCAATATGAGTAACCAGTGTTTTCATGGAGATGGTTTAATTTGCCTTATAACCTAATAAAGCTACACATTTTCTTCTTCTACTGCTCGACTGTTACTCTTTGTATATTTGGATGTAGCAACAAGTCTATCTCAACTTGAGGAAGGACATTCGGCAATATGCCGATCCTCAAATAAGACTTTCAGCATCTTCCCTTTTTTTTTAACCAGACCCTTTTTCTTTTTTGTTCAGGTTCTCCTACCTCACTATGATGACAACGTGGCCGGAGCAGCTAAAGAACCTCCTCCACCTTATGTTTCCGCCTGATGATAGACACGGCGTCCAGCGTCAGAATGAATCTTCACGCAGCAGCTTACTACATGGCCGAGGCACTGGGGCAATAGTACATTTCATTCACAGGATATACCCTACTGAACAGCAGCACTACCAAATATATTGTCAGTTAGCATAATATAAGGTAGCTGTACTAGGCGCCACTCATAAGCAAGACAACCAGGTCTTAAGAACTGGGTCAACTTGTAAGAGAGGAGCCCAGTACATCTCACCCAGTATTTTACCTTGGCTTTGTACTGTGAAACCTCTTGAGACGTGTGTATTTGTGCAATCTGTATACTGTAGCCTCTGTATCCTTACCTACCGGTTATGCCCAAATCAGCACTTACTGGTCTCATTTGCTTTTTAATAGAGGAATGACATATGGAATCAATGTTGATATTGTATATAGGATCCAACACACTGTTCTACATCCACTGTATTTTTGTCTATTCACATGTTCTAGTTAGCAACATCTAGATAGCATAGAGCTAGAACATGACATAGTTTAATACAAGAGAATAGTAATCATAATCAGGGTGCATGATGTAACGTAGAGCTTTCTATTGTACAAAAATGACGAGTTCTATCTTGTGAGATAAAATAGGAACATTATCTACATATGACTGCCATATTTAAAGGCGGTTTCCAGTTTTTTGGCAAATAAAGCTAATTTGTTGTATAACGGAAAGGTCTGCATCGTGCTAATGTACTTTATTATACAATGAATTCGCCTTACTTACGGAAAACCCAGAAAACCACTTTAAGCTATTAGTGAAACCTGCATGTTCAATTTAAAGGAAAATCAGATTTTGCATGGCCGTTCATATGCTGTTTACATTATAGTGAGAAAGTGTTGATAAAATTGTTTCTAAAATTGTTTTTTACAGCGTATAGACATAAAAGATGATTCACAGAAATACATGTCTATAGGACGAATCATCCATGTAATTAGGTTTGACAGGGAAAACCACTAATTAAGATAATAGATAGATAGATAGATAGATAGATAGATAGATAGATAGATAGATAGATAGATAGATAGATAGATAGATAGATAGATAGATAGATAGATAGGCAGCTAGAGCCCAAATACATCAACATTCATAAAGGCGTATCCTGGCCATAAGGGCTCTTTCACACGAGCGTATGCGTTTTTGCGTACTCTTGGCCGCGCCATAAAATTGCATGAACAGCCGTTTTTCCACAATAACGGACAGCATTTTCTCGCCCCTTCCCATGACAGGGGGCAACATTTTTGGCGAAAAAAATACGTCGCACCCGGAAAACCATCACTCTGCAAAAACCCTGTGCACCCTTCCAGTGCCTATATATAGGCACCGGTAAATCTTTTTGCAGCGTTGGATGCTGCTAAAATGCCTCCCCTCCCTTTTTTTTCCAGCTCCTATAGGAGTCTATGGGAACCGCCGCCATATATCGGGCAAAAGATAGTAACAGAACTATCTTTTTAGACCCCGTATATACGCCGGCCGTATTTCGGTCCCGTATGTTCCATTTTTGACGGTCCGACATATTTACGCGCCGTATATTTGCCCGTGTAAACGAATGCATTGGAAACCAATGCCTCAGGTGGTCGCGTAGATCAGTCGGACGTAAAAACGTTGCCGTTTATGCGCTCGTGGGAATGAAGCCTAAAGTGGAGGCTACGCACAGGTATAGAATCAGCCAACTTGCAGCTTTCTTGGGGAATGTCTGTCTTTGGTATAAAGGAGTTGTCCATCCAAAGTGACAATGAGTTGGTTGCAGGGGTCCTGGAGTACTAGAGAGGAAATGCAATATTACCAGTCATGTCTTTAGAGTCCCCCAGAGCAAGAACCTTTCCATGACATCCATACGACCTAATAGTGTTAAGTATACAATCCCTTTGAAGGGGTTGTCCAAATGACTTTTAAATATAGTCTCAAATATGTTAAAATAACAGAAGCAGGGGTACTTACCTTTCCTCTGCCGCAGAGATGCAGTGCTGCAGCCCCACGGTCTATCCGGTCATTGTTGTGAAGCGAATACCCCCTGACCACTGTAGGCAAATAGAGGCCGTAGTGGTCAGGTGCCATTCTCCTGGCATCACTGCTCAAATGCTGTAAGTCATGATGCCAATAGAGCGGTATCTGACCACTGTGGCCTCTGATAGACTGTAGCAGTCAGGTAGGATCCATTCCGTGACAAAAACCGAAAGGACTGCGGGGAAGCAGCACTGGATCTCCAGGACAGAGGACAGGTAAGTACCCCTGCTTTTGTTATTTTAACAGATTTGAAGCTATACTTAAAAAAAATTATTCAACAACCAGGTAAGCCCTTTAAAGGGTTTGTCTGATTCGTTATTTCATGTTAAACCCCTATTCGCCATGCAATAACCTAACTAACTGGCATATACTCACCTATTCCCACTCCTTGTTGTGTCCTGCAACACTGCTCGGTCCTCCACTCTTGTTCTATGTTTACAGGCTGTAGTCCCGCCTATTTATGGGATGTCACAGGCTGCTGCAGCCAATGACCAATCGTTGAGCTCTGTCATTGGCTGCAGCAGCCTGTGACATCCTGGGGGCAGCCTACAAACATCAGAGGGAAGGGGCAGGATACAGCAGGGGGCTGAGAAAGGTGAGTTATGTTAATGCAAGGAGAATAGGGTTTTAACATCTCAGACAACCCCTTTAGGTTCTTATCTGGTTTTTAGTTACTTCTGTTCCTTGAAAACCCATTACAGCTCTCACAGACATTGTGACCCATCTGTGCCAGGTTCCTTCGACGGCAGTTTTTGCCAATTAGTAATTGTTGATTGACACTTCTAGAGGATCTCTCATGCAACTATACTGGTTCACATGGGGTTGTTAGTTTATAACTTTAAACAGGGTCTTTTACTGAACCTTTGGGTCTCTGTTGAATTAGGAGCCCATTATTGATTCAGAGTCTAGGCCCATTGGAACATATTCTAGTACTCAGGAGGGCCTGTCTGACCCTGTATAATATTTCTTAACCACTTACTTACTAATATACAGCACTACCACTGTCACTGTATTTGTTTTGTTCATTTTCAAATATTTTACTTATTGTACTATATTTATTTATTTATACATTATTTAAGTAAAGGAGAGTAAAAAAAATACTGTAATTCACATCCTGCTGGTCTAGAAGTCTTGACCACAAAGCTGTGTGCAAGAATAGTCCCTATGTTGGATTTTTAGGGAAATCAGCCAATGTTCCAGAAATTAACCTGCAGTGGTAACTTGGTTGGAAAACTCGTCAGCCACCATTTGCTGACACATCTCCTTCTAATGCTCCATGTAGTCTAAAGATACAGAAGAGGATCTTGCATGAGTCTACAAGACTGGCTGTGGTTAAAATATAGCATCTCCTCTGCTAAGAGTGGTTTACACATGATGACTGTTGAGCATCTAAGTTCCCGAGTCGTCCCAAAGATTATCTCTCCCATGCTTTCACATAGTCGCGATAATCGCTCAATGAATGGAGGTGGAGCGCACCGGAGATCTTCCCATCCGCCCGCCTCCATTCAAACAGGCAGCCATTCATAGATGAACAACTACCTTTTTAAACAGGCCAATCGTCGTTTGATTTCAATGCCTGGCTAAAATTAATGACAAACAATAAGCAAATGAATTATAGTTCATCATTGGCCGTGCTTACCGTTTGACATGATCCAGCAATAAACGGAACAACACAAAAGAGCCCCAAGTCACTGGTGCCCCGGAGCAACCACTAGCGATCAAGCCATTTTGGTAATACAGCCCCATTGTACCAGATTGTTGGAATATTTGTGGTAATATTAGCTACAATATTATCTTTATGAGTTGAAGGTTTTTTGCATTGAAACAGTACTGGAAGTTATGGTGACACTTTGAGGCTCACACATGAGTCATACTGAATTCTGTAGATTGAGGCCATAATGTACAACTATATAGGAAGTTGTAAAGCATTTTACTAGATAGATGCCACCATCTGTCCAGCTACGTGTATCATTTTCTGCAGTGTTTGGTTTTTATTGGTATGTATCTCCTGTTTTTCTCCCTCGTTATAACTGCAGAAGATTGTACTAACATTTCCCTTTATTCTAATAGATGTATGAAATAAAAGGCAGATTTATATTACTTTTCATTGATGGGACTTTTTTATTCCTCCTTTATTTCCACCTAAAGAAGATCCGTCTGAAATAGATATGAAGTAATATTGAGTAGATCGGCCCGGTTATCACTGCTAATGATTACCTTTGTTCCAATATGTATGCCAGTCATCATAACTGAAGCAGCCAGGCCAATGGGGTTACAAGCCAAGAGGACTCACCTCACCTGTAAGTCCATAATTTAGCAAAACCATTTGCCCCATTCCTCTTATTTTAGGGATCATACAATTTGGGCCGAATTAACCAACAATTGTATTGGGATGTACTAAAAGTACATCCCAAGTACATCTCTTCATGTTGGAGATGAGCTAATGCCAGAGGGCATTCCCCTCTCCGCCTTAATATAGACAAGTATGAATGTTTATGCCAGAGTTGGGAGAAATACCTGTAGGTGCAGTTTAATATTGGTTCAAAAGATCATGCAAGTTGGCACCTTAGAAGACAATGGGGTAGATTTACTAATACTGTCCAACAGTCCTGTAAAGGGGAGCCACGCAAATTCAAAAGCATTTCTGAAAATTCATGTGCTCGTGCAAACGAATATTCACACTAGTAAATGCTTTGGCAACATTGAGACTTCACCCCCGGAATTGATGCAAGTTCCGGTAGGCGAAGGAGAGAAGGATGGCTGTGCGAGGGCAAGGAGTGGAGTGCAGCTGAGGATTTTGGTGTGACTTTCTGAGTGGAGAGGCAGTTGAATGACTGAGGGGGCTGTATACTGCTGCCTTCACTAACCCTGTGTCAGGAAGGACTACGGAGAGAGAACTCTGCTGCAGAAGTTCGTGTTGCAGAGTCCCAAAGTTTACAGTAAGAGGGATCACATCTGAAACTACCACGGAGGAGGATATGTCATTTAACAGTGACCTGGACTGGAGACCACCTACGGACTTCGGAGGCCACATCACCCCAACAACAGAACAGAGGATGCCAGAGATTGTAAGAATGGACCTCTATTAAAACCAAGTGTGCACACATGAACATTTGGTGTTAGATAGCAAGTAGGCCTGCTAGTCAGGGACATGGATCTACTGTGTTATTCAATCAGACATTCGCAGTTCTATAAGCTTGTGCCCATAGTAACATACTATTCAATTGCATCCATTGCGGAGTGGAACTTTGCCCTTGTCGTCAGCCACCCCGTAAGACTGCCAATCAAAAATACCCTTTAAGGGGGCAGTTACTTTCCCATATAGGTAGTGTGAATGTTGGATCCTGTTGTGCTTTGAGTAAATACAGTAATAACTTGAACTCTGGTATTTGTTCTATTTGTCTAGTCTTATTTTTCTTTAAGAAGCAGAAAGCACATGCTAATATACATATATGACAGCGCCTGCAGTGGAAGCATTTCTAGTTCAGATCCAGTCACGTAAGCATACCCTCAGAGCCTAAATATTAACCAGTGTTTTTCAGTAGAAAGACGAATTCACAGATCTCGTTATGAACTCTCTATGCAATGTGAGACGAGGAAAACAGCTCTATGTAAGAGAATATTTTCCATAGTAATGATAAAGAAGATGCGCTCGGTGCACATCTCAATGGATCTATTCACACTTTTAACTGTGTGCTTATTGTTCTCCAAAGACTTTTTCATTTTCTACCATGTAACTCCCACACATGCAGAAGGCAACATTTCCCACTTTTCATAATAAATGGTGTCCTAGCTAACTTAAAGGGGTTGCCTCATCAAGACAACCTTTGTCCATATAGCCCCCACTCAGGACTCCTTTCTATGATCCATAGCCAAGAGTGGCTCATGATCTACGGTAACAAACCAACCTAGTCATGTCCATGCAATACTAAATTTCTCCTGTAGCTGCCACTGCAAGGAAACTTCACCCCTTCATAACTATTAATTGCAGGGGTTCCTGTAACTATAAGAGATTTAGAAGATAAGGGTTGTGCTGTAGGAACACAAAGCTGTGAGGCTATAATGCATGTAAGACACTTCGGTATGAACACTATAAATGTGCTGTCTTATGTGCCCTGAGCTTGCTGGTCATACATCAGCGGATTACTGGATCCCATTGGGACAGATCCCCTGATGAAGTTGCTGTAATAAGTAATTGAAATGCAAAGGGAGACATTCTAAAGTTGTTTTTAATCATGGTACCACAGTAAGTAGCAGAGTTGGCGTTAGAGACAGGGAAACTGACTAGAGATGAGCAAACGTACTCGTCCGAGCTTGATACTCGTTCGAGTATTAGCGTGTTTGAGATGCTCGTTACTCGTGACGAGTACCACGCGATGTTCGGGTTACTTTCACTTTCATCTCTGAGACGTTAGCGCGCTTTTCTGGCCAATAGAAAGACAGGGAAGGCATTGCAACTTCCCCCTGCGACGTTCAAGCCCTATACCACCCCCCTGCAGTGAGTGGCTGGCGAGATCAGGTGTCACCCGCGTATAAAAATCGGCCCCTCCCGCGGCTCGCCACAGATGCGTTCTGACATAGAGGAGGGAAAGTGCTGTCTTGGTGGAGCTGCTATAGGGAGAGCGTTAGGAGTATTTTAGGCTTCAAGAACCCCAACGGTCCTTCTTAGGGCCACATCTAACCGTGCGCAGTACTGTGGAGGCTGCTTTTTGCAGTGTTGCACTTTTTTTTTTTTTTTGTATATCGGCCGTGCAGAGCATTGCGCCCTGCAGTAATTAGACATAGTGCAGGGCCAGTAGTGGTGAGGCAGGGACAGAAGACATATATTGTGAGGCAGGGACAGAACACATATATTGTGAGGCAGAGACAGAAGACATATTGATTGAATATAGGCAGTGGGCCTTTGCAAAAACATTTGGGGAAAAAAATCTATTTGGGCTGCCTGTGACTGTCCTCAGTGTTCTGGGTCTCTGCTGGGTGTAGTAGTCCTCCTAATTCATACGCAGCCAGCTAAGTGTTACAGCAGGTTTGCGCAAAATTATTTCCTGGCTCTGTGTTGGCTGTTAAATCACCGCTGTATTGCAGTCCACAGTGCAACACTCTGCAGTTATTTGACATACTCCAGGGCCAGTAGCGGTGAGGCAGGGACAGAAGACATATATTGACTGAATATAGGCAGTGGGCCTTTGCAAAAACATTTGGGGAAAAAAATCTATTTGGGCTGCCTGTGACTGTCCTCAGTGTTCTGGGTCTCTGCTGGGTGTAGTAGTCCTCCTAATTCATACGCAGCCAGCTAAGTGTTACAGCAGGCTTGCGCAAAATTATTTCCAGGCGTTCCGTAAGCGAAGTCAGCCTCCAACCACAGGCCAATAAGCGGCACATTTAATTACAGCGTTCTGTTTCTGCACTACTGGTAATACACCATGCTGAGGGGTAGGGGTAGGCCTATAGGACGTGGACGCGGGCGAGGACGCGGAGGCCCAAGTCAGGGTGTGGGCACAGGCCGAGCCAGTGCGGTGGCCAGGGGTAGAGGCAGGGCCAGACCGAATAATCCACCAAATGTTTCCCAAAGCGCCCCCTCGCGCCATGCCACCCTGCAGAGGTCAAGGTGCTCAACGGTGCGGCAGTTTTTCAAAGAGACGCCTGACGACCGACGAACAGTGGTGTGCAACCTTTGTCGCGCCAAGATCAGCTGGGGAGCCACTACCACCAGCATGCGCAGGCATATGATGGCCAAGCACCCCACAAGGTGGGACGAAGCCCGTTCACCGCCTCCGGTTTGCACCACTGCCTCTCCCCCTGTGCCCCAACCTGCCACTGAGATCCAACCCCCCTCTGAGGACACAGGCACTACCGTCTCCTGGCCTGCACCCACACCCTCACCTCCGCTGTCCTCGGCCCCATCCAGCAATGTCTCTCAGCGCAGCGTCCAGACGTCGCTAGCGCGACTGTTTGAGCGCGAGCGCAAGTACGCCGCCACGCACCCGCACGCTCAAGCGTTAAACGTGCACATTGCCAAATTGATCAGCCTGGAGATGCTGCCGTATACGTTTGTGGAAACGGAGGCTTTCAAAAGCATGATGGCGGCGGCGGCCCCGCGTTACTCGGTTCCCAGTCGCCACTACTTTTCCCGATATGCCGTCCCAGCCCTGCACGACCACGTCTCCCGCAACATTGTACGCGCCCTCACCAACGCGGTTACTGCCAAGGTCCACTTAACAACAGACACGTGGACAAGCACAGGCGGGCAGGGCCACTATATCTCCCTGACGGCACATTGGGTGAATTTAGTGGAGGCTGGGACAGAGTCAGAGCCTGGGACCGCTCACGTCCTACCCACCCCCCGAATTGCGTGCCCCAGCTCGGTGGTGGTATCTGCGGCGGTGTATGCTTCCTCCACTAAACCACCCTCCTCCTACGCAACCTCTGTCTCGCAATCAAGATGTGTCAGCAGCAGCACGTCGCCAGCAGTCAGTGTCGCGCGGCGTGGCAGCACAGCGGTGGGCAAGCATCAGCAGGCCGTGCTGAAACTACTCAGCTTAGGAGAGAAGAGGCACACGGCCCACGAACTGCTGCAGGGTCTGACAGAGCAGACCGACCGCTGGCTTGCGCCGCTGAGCCTCCAACCGGGCATGGTCGTGTGTGACAACGGCCGTAACCTGGTGGCGGCTCTGCAGCTCGGAAGCCTCACGCACGTGCTATGCCTGGCCCATGTCTTTAATTTGGTGGTTCAGCGCTTTCTGAAAAGCTACCCACACTTGTCATACCTGCTCGGAAAGGTGCGCCGGGTCAGCGCACATTTCCGCAACTCCAAGACGGACGCTGCCACCCTGCGGACCCTGCAACATCGGTTTAATCTGCCAGTGCACCGATTGCTGTGCGACGTGCCCACACAGTGGAACTCTACGCTCCACATGTTGGCCAGGCTCTATGAGCAGCGTAGAGCTATTGCGGAATACCAACTCCAACATGGGCGGCGTAGTGGGAGTCAGCCTCCTCAATTATTTACAGAAGAGTGGGCCTGGTTGGCAGACATCTGCCAGGTCCTTGGAAACTTTGAGGAGTCTACCCAGATGCTGAGCGGGGATGCTGCAATCATTAGCGTCACCATTCCTCTGCTATGCCTCTTCAGAAGTTCCCTGCAAAGCATAAAGGCAGACGCTTTGCACTCGGAAACGGAGGCGGGGGAAGACAGTATGTCACTGGATAGTCAGAGCACCCTCATGTCTATATCTCAGCGCGTTGAGGAGGAGGAGGAGGGGGAGGAGCATGAGGAGGAGGGGGAAGAGACAGCTTGGCCCACTGCTGAGGGTACACATGCTGCTTGCCTGCCATCATTTCAGCGTGTATGGCCAGAGGAGGAGGAGGGGGAGGAGCATGAGGAGGAGGGGGAAGAGACAGCTTGGCCCACTACTGAGGGTACACATGCTGCTTGCCTGTCATCCTTTCAGCGTGTATGGCCAGAGGAGGAGGAGGAGGAGGAGGAGGATCCTGAAAGTGATCTTCCTAGTGAGGACAGCCATGTGTTGCGTACAGGTACCCTGGCACACATGGCTGACTTCATGTTAGGATGCCTTTCTCGTGACCCTCGCGTTACACGCATTCTGGCCACTACGGATTACTGGGTGTACACACTACTCGACCCACGCTATAAGGAGAACCTTTCCACTCTCATTCCCGAAGAGGAAAGGGGTTCGAGAATGATGCTATACAACAGGGCCCTGGTGGACAAACTGATGGTAAACTTCCCATCCGACAGCGCTAGTGGCCGAAGGCGCATTTCCGCGGCCCAGGTAGCAGGGGAGGCGCAGAGATCAGGCAGCATGTACAGCGCAGGCAGGGGAACACTCTCTAAGGCCTTTGACAGCTTTATGGCTTCCCAGCAAGACTGTGTCACCGCTCCCCAGTCAAGGCTGAGTCGGCGGGAGCACTGTAAAAGGATGGTGAGGGAGTACGTAGCCGATCGCACGACCGTCCTCGGTGACACCTCTGCCCCCTACAACTACTGGGTGTCGAAGCTGGACACGTGGCCTGAACTCGCGCTGTATGCCCTGGAGGTGCTTGCTTGTCCTGCGGCTAGCGTCTTGTCAGAGAGGGTGTTTAGTGTGGCTGGGGGAATCATCACGGATTAGCGTACCCGCCTGTCAACCGACAGTGCCGACAGGCTTACACTCATCAAGATGAACAAAGCCTGGATTTCCCCAGACTTCTCTTCTTCACCAGCGGACAGCAGCGATACCTAAGCAATACGTAGGCTGCACCCGCGGATGGAAGCATCGTTCTCTATCACCATCAAAAACGGGGACCTTTTTCCTTCATCAATCTGTGCATAATATTCCTCCTCCTCCTCCTGCTCCTCCTCCTGAAACCTCACATAACCCCGCCGAACGGGCAATTTTTCTTAGGGCCACAAGGCTCAGTCATATAATTTTTCTAAACAATTTTTATACGTTTCAATGCTCATGAAAGCGTTGAAACTTTCACCTGAACCAATTTTTATTTTAACTGGGCTGCCTCCAGGCCTAGTTACCAATTAAGCCACATTAACCAAAGCGATTAATGGGTTTCACCTGCCCTCTTGGTTGGGCATGGCCAATTTTTCTGAGGTACATTAGTACTGTGGGTACACCAATTTTGGGGGGCCCTCGCCTACAGTGTAATCAAATTAATTTTTAGCCCACCTGCATTACAGCTGACGTTACATCAGCTGTGTTGGGCACTGCAATGAGATATATTTATGTACCGCCGGTGGCTTCCTGGCACCCACCCATGCTGTCGGTCCACACGGAGTTGTAACTGCATGTGTCCACTTCTAAAGAACTCCAGTCTGACTGGGGCATGCAGTGTGGGCCGAAGCCCACCTGCATTAAGCACGACATTACCTCAGCTGTGATGGGCAATGCAATGGGATACATTTATATACCGCCGGTGGGTTCCAGGGAGCCACCCATGCTGTGGGTGCACACGGAATTCCCATTGCGGAGTTGTACCTGCCTGTGACTATTTATAAAAAAACACGGTCTGACTGGGGCATGCAGACACCTTGACAGAATGAATAGTGTGTGGCACATAGGTTCCCCATTGCTATGCCCACGTGTGCAGCTCCAGATGGAGGTGGCACAGGATTGGATTTCTCATTGCTTCTGTACAGCATTGTGGACTATCGCCCCGCCCCTTTTAAAGAGGGTCGCTGCCTAGCCATGCCAACCCTCTGCAGTGTGTGCCTGCGGTTCCTCCTCATGGCAGACGCACTTATAAATAGACATGAGGGTGGCGTGGCATGAGGGCAGCTGAAGGCTGGGCAGGCACAGTTTGGTATGCGCTGTGGACACTGGGTTGTGCGGGGGGGGGGGGGGGTTGGTCAGCATGTAACCCAGGAGAAGTGGCAGCGGAGTGTCATGCAGGCAGTGAGTGTGCTTTGTTGGAGGTAGTGTGGTGCTTAGCTAAGGTATGCATTGCTAATGAGGGCTTTTCAGAAGTAAAAATTGTTGGGCAGGGGGGGGAGCCCACTCTTGCCGCTATTGTGGCTTAATAGTGGGACCTGGGAACTTGAGATGCAGCCCAACATGTAGCCCCTCGCCTGCCTTATCCGTTGCTGTGTAATTTCCATCACTTTCTTGAATTGCCCAGATTTTCAATAATGAAAACCTTAGCGAGCATCAGCGATATACAAAAATGCTCGGGTCCCCCATTGACTTCAATGGGGTTCGTTACTCGAAACGAACCCTCGAGCATCGCGATAATTTCGGCCCGAGTAACGAGCACCCGAGCATTTTGGTGCTCGCTCGTCTCTAAAACTGACCAATTGTCCAGACCCTCATCCCCAGGGGGGCACCTATGCAATCTTTGGCAGTGACTGGATTTGTCAATGTGCAAGTGTACAGACAGGTTGCAGCACCCTCCCTGAGCAGTGACATAGCAAAAGGAGTTGCAATTGCAGGCACCATAATCTATGAGGGTCTATGGGACCCCCTCACCACTAAGATGCATTTAGAAATGACTGACATTGTGCTGCCTTCTTCTAGGGTTGCCCCCTTTGTCATGAAAAAATACCGGCCATTGTAAAAAAAGGGGCAAGGCTGGGGCGTGGCTTATTATGGCATATTATTTGACCTCTGTGCACCCGGTGGCCTCTAGGGATCGTAGCCTCATTGGCTGCTGCATCACTTGACACAGTGGCCCCAGATTAAATGGCGATCCCCACAGTGGCCCCAGTAAAAATAGTGACCCCCCCACAGTGACCCCAGTAGAAATAGCGACCCCCATAGTAATATTAACACCACAATAATATTAACCCCCCTCATTCGTCATTGAATGGCTTTAATTGGTTAACCCAGCATCGGCTTTTAATTGGCTGACACCGTGGCTAGCGAATCAGAGCATTATCTTTGCTGGAAATGGGGAATTCAAGCCACGCTTCCAGAAAGAAATGCTCTACTGACACGGAGGACACCGTGGCAGCCTGCAGGAGTGCTGGGGACCCGCAAGCGCACTGGAACGCCGGCGGTAGGTGAGCATTAGGCCCCCCCCCTCCCAGTGTGATTACCAGCCGGGAGCTGCGGCATCCCGTTTGGGAATCACTAAGAATTAGAGATGAGCGAGCACCAAACTGCTCGGGTGCTCGTTACTCGGGATGAAATTTTCGCGATGCTCGAGGGTTCGTTTAGAGTAACGAACCCCATTGAAGTCAATGGGCGACCCGAGCATTTTTGTATATCGCCGATGCTCGCTAAGATTTCCATTTGAGAAAATCTGGGCAATTCAAGAAAGTGATGGGAACGACACAGAAACGGTAGGTCAGGCGAGGGGCTACATGTTGGGCTGCATCTCAAGTTCCCAGGTCCCAATAGTAAGCCACAATAGCGGCAAGAGTGGGCCCCCCCCCCTGCCCAACAATTTTTACTTCTGAAAAGCCCTCATTAGCAATGCATACCTTAGCTAAGCACCACACTACCTCCAACAAAGCACAATCACTGCCTGCATGACACTCCGCTGCCACTTCTCCTGGGTTACATGCTGCCCAACCCCCCCCCCCCCCCCCACGACCCAGTGTCCACAGCGCACACCAAATTGTCCCTGCGCAGCCTTCAGCTGCCCTCATTCCACACCACCCTCATGTCTATTTATAAGTGCGTCTGCCATGAGGAGGAACCGCAGGCACACACTGCAGAGGGTTGGCACGGCTAGGCAGCGACCCTCTTTAAAAGGGGCCGGGCGATAGCCCACAATGCTGTACAGAAGCAATGAGAAATCCAATCCTGTGCCACCTCCATCTGGAGCTGCACACGTGGGCATAGCAATGGGGAACCTATGTGCCACACACTATTCATTCTGTCAAGGTGTCTGCATGCCCCAGTCAGACCGCGGTTTTTTATAGTCACAGGCAGGTACAACTCCGCAATGGGAATTCCGTGTGCACCCACAGCATGGGTGGCTCCATGGAAGCCACCGGCGATACATAAATATATCCCATTGCATTGCCCATCACAGCTGAGGTAACGTCCGATTAAATGCAGGTGGTCTTCGGCCCACACTGCATGCCCCAGTCTGATCGGGGTTTTTAATACATAGACACTGGCAGGTACAAATCCCTAATGTGAAGTCCCTGTGGACACACAGCATGGGTGGCTCCCTGGAACCCACCGGCGGTACAGAAATATATCCCATTGCAGTGCTCAGCACAGCTGAGGTAACGTCAGCTTTAATGCATGTGGGCTAAAAATGACTAGGATTACAATGTAGGCGAGGGCCCCAAAAAATTGGTGTACCAACAGTACAAATGTACTTCAGAAAAATTGCCCATGCCCAACCAAGAGGGCAGGTGAAACCCATTAATTGCTTTGGTTAATGTGGCTTAATTTGTAACTAGGCCTGTAGGCAGCCCAGTTAAAATAAAAATTGATTCAGGTGCAAGTTTCAACACTTTATTCAATTGAGAATTGAAACGTATAAACATTGTTTACAAAAGTTATATGACTGAGCCTTGTGGGCCTAAGAAAAATTGCCCGTTCGGCGTGATTACGTCAGGTTTCAGGAGGAGGAGCAGGAGGAGGAGGATGAATATAATACACGGATTGATGAAGCTAAAAGGTCCCCGTTTTTGATGGTGATAGAGAACGATGATTCCATCCGCGGGTGCAGCCTACGTATTGCTTAGGTATCGCTGCTGTCCACTGGTGGAGAAGAGAAGTCTGGGGAAATCCAGGTTTTGTTCATCTTTATGAGTGTAAGCCTGTCGGCACTGTCGGTTGACAGGCGGGTACGCTTATCCGTGATGATTCCCCCAGCCGCACTAAACACCCTCTCTGACAAGACGCTAGGCGCAGGACAAGCAAGCACCTCCAGGGCATACAGCGCGAGTTCAGGCCACGTGTCCAGCTTCGACACCCAGTAGTTGTAGGGGGCAGAGGCGTCACGGAGGACGGTCGTGCGATCGGCTACGTACTCCCTCACCATCCTTTTACAGTGCTCCCGCCAACTCAGCCTTGACTGGGGAGCGGTGACACAGTCTTGCTGGGGAGCCAGAAAGCTGTCAAAGGCCTTAGAGAGTGTTCCCCTGCCTGTGCTGTACATGCTGCCTAATCTCCGTGCCTCCCCTGCTACCTGGCCCTCGGAACTGCGCCTTCTGCCACTAGCGCTGTCGGATGGGAATTTTACCATCAGCTTGTCCGCCAGGGTCCTGTGGTATAGCATCACTCTCGAACCCCTTTCCTCTTCAGGTATGAGAGTGGAAAGGTTCTCCTTATACCGTGGGTCGAGCAGTATGTACACCCAGTAATCCGTAGTGGCCAGAATGCGTGTAACGCGAGGGTCACGAGAAAGGCACCCTAACATGAAGTCAGCCATGTGTGCCAGGGTACCTGTATGCAACACATGGCTGTCCTCACTAGGAAGATCACTTTCAGGATCCTCCTCCTCCGGCCATACACGCTGAAAGGATGACAGGCAAGCAGCATGTGTACCCTCAGCAGTGGGCCAAGCTGTCTCTTCCCCCTCCTCCTCATGCTCCTCCACCTCCTCCCCCTCCTCCTCAACGCGCTGAGATATAGACAGGAGGGTGCTCTAACTATCCAGCGACATACTGTCTTCCCCCACCTCCGTTTCCGAGCGCAAAGCATCTGCCTTTATGCTTTGCAGGGAACTTCTCAAGAGGCATAGCAGAGGAATGGTGACGCTAATGATTGCAGCATCGCCGCTCACCATCTGGGTAGACTCCCCAAAGTTTCCAAGGACCTGGCAGATGTCTGCCAACCAGGCCCACTCTTCTGTAAATAATTGAGGCTGACTCCCACTGCGCCGCCCATGTTGGAGTTGGTATTCCACTATAGCTCTACACTGCTCATAGAGCCTGGCCAACATGTGGAGCGTAGAGTTCCACCGTGTGGGCACGTCGCACAGCAGTCGGTGCACTGGCAGATTAAACCGATGTTGCAGGGTGCGCAGGGTGGCAGCGTCCGTGTGGGACTTGCGGAAATGTGCGCAGAGCCGGCGCACCTTTCCGAGCAGGTCTGACAAGCGTGGGTAGCTTTTCAGAAAGCGCTGAACCACCAAATTAAAGACGTGGGCCAGGCATGGCACATGCGTGAGGCTGCCGAGCTGCAGAGCCGCCACCAGGTTACGGCCGTTGTCACACACGACCATGCCCGGTTGGAGGCTCAGCGGCGCAAGCCAGCGGTCGGTCTGCTCTGTCAGACCCTGCAGCAGTTCGTGGGCCATGTGCCTCTTCTCTCCTAAGCTGAGTAGTTTCAGCACGACCTGCTGACGCTTGCCCACCGCTGTGCTGCCACGCCGCGCGACACCGACTGCTGGCGACGTGCTGCTGCTGACACATCTTGATTGCGAGACAGAGGTTGCGTAGGAGGAGGAGGAGGAGGGTGGTTTAGTGGAGGAAGCATACACCGCCGCAGATACCACCACCGAGCTGGGGCCCGCATTTCTGGGGGTGGGTAGGACATGAGCGGTCCCAGGCTCTGACTCTATCCCAGCCTCCACTAAATTCACCCAATGTGCCGTCAGGGAAATATAGTGGCCCTGCCCGCCTGTGCTTGTCCACGTGTCCAATGTTAAGTGGACCTTGGCAGTAACCGCGTTGGTAAGGGCACGTACAGTGTTGCGGGAGACATGGTCGTGCAGGGCTGGGACGGCACATCGGGAAAAGTAGTGGCGACTGGGAACCGAGTAGCGCGGGGCCGCCGCCGCCATCATGCTTTTGAAAGCCTCCGTTTCCAAAAGCCTATTCGGTAGCATCTCCAGGCTGATCAATTTTGCTATGTGCATGTTTAATGCTTGAGCGTGCGGGTGCGTGGCGGCGTACTTGCGCTTGCGCTCAAACACTTGCGCTAGCGACGGCTGGACGCTGCGCTGAGTGATATTGGTGGATGGGGCCGAGGACAGCGGAGGTAAGGGTGTGAGTGCAGGCCAGGAGACGGTAGTGCCTGTGTCCTGAGAGGGGGGTTGGATCTCAGTGGCAGGTTGGGGCACAGGGGGAGAGGCAGTGGTGCAAACCGGAGGCGGTGAACGGCCTTGTGGGGTGCTTGGCCATCATATGTCTGCGCATGCTGGTGGTGGTGAGGCTGGTGGTGGTGGCTCCCCGGCTGATCTTGGCGCGACAAAGGTTGCACACCACTGTTCGTCGGTCGTCTGCACTCTCAGTGAAAAACTGCCAGACCTTTGTGCACCTCGGCCTCTGCAGGGTGGCATGGCGCGAGGGAGCGCTTTGGGAAACAGTTGGTGGATTATTCGGTCTGGCCCTGCCTCTACCCCTGGCCACCGCACTGGCTCTTCCAACCTGCCCTGCTGCTGCACTTGCCTCCCCCTCTAAAGACCTGTCCTCAGTAGGCTTAGCAAACCAGGTGGGGTCAGCCACCTCATCGTCCTGCTGCTCTTCCTCCGAATCCTCTGTGCGCTCCTCCCTCGGACTTACTCCAATTACTACTACCTGAGTGATAGACAACTGTGTCTCATCGTCATCGTCCTCCTCACCCACTGAAAGCTCTTGAGACAGTTGCTGGAAGTCCCCAGCCTCATCTCCCGGACCCCGGGAACTTTCCAAAGGTTGGGCATCGGTCACGACAAACTCCTCCGGTGGGAGAGGAACCATTGCTGCCCATTCTGGCAGGGGCCCGGGAACAGTTCCTGGGAGTCTACCTGCTCCTCAGAATGTGTCATTGTAATGGAGGGAGGAGGCTGAGAGGAAGGAGGAGCAGCAGCCAGAGGATTCAGAGTTGCAGCAGTGGACGGCGCAGAACTCTGGGTGGTCGATAAATTGCTGGATGCACTTTCTGCCATCCACGACAGGACCTGCTCACGCTGCTCATTTTCTAATAAAGGTCTACCGCATGGACCCATTAATTGTGAGATAAATGTGGGGACGCCAGAAACGTGCCTCTCTCCTAATCCCGCAGCAGTCGGCTGCGATACACCTGGATCAGGAGCTCGACCTGTGCCCACACCCTGACTTGGGCCTCCGCGTCCTCGCCTGCGTCCACGTCCTCTAGGCCTACCCCTACCCCTCAGCATGGTGTATTACCAGTAGTGCAGAAACAGAACGCTGTAATTAAATGTGCCGTTTATTGGCCTGTGGTTGGAGGCTGACTTCGCTTACGGAACACACAGCAGAGCCAGGAAAGAATTTTGCGCAAGCCTGCTGTAACACTTAGCTGGCTGCGTATTAATTAGGACTACTACCCCCAGCAGAGACGCAGTACAGTCAGGAGGGTCACAGGCAGCCCAAATAGATTTTTTTGTCCCAAAGTTTTTTGGAAAAGCCTACTGCCTATATAGATGGTATATGTCTTTCACGTTTTTCACTGTCCCTGCCTCAGCACTACTGGCCCTATACTATGTAAAATTACTGCAGACTGTTTCCCTCTGGACAGGATGACAGCAATGATGTAACGGGCAACGCAGAGCCAGGAAAGAATTTTGCGCAAGCCTGCTGTAACACTTAGCTGGCTGCGTATTAATTAGGACTACTACCCCCAGCAGAGACGCAGTACAGTCAGGACGGTCACAGGCAGCCCAAATAGATTTTTTTGTCCCAAATTTTTTTGGAAAAGCCCACTGCCTATATAGACAGTATATGTCTTTCACCTTTTTCACTGTCCCTGCCTCAGCACTACTGGCCCTATACTATGTAAAATTACTGCAGTGCAGACTGTTTCCCTCTGGGCAGGATGACAGCAATGATGTAATGGGCAACGCAGAGCCAGGAAAGAATTTTGCGCAAGCCTGCTGTAACACTTAGCTGACAGCGTATTAGTTAGGACTACTACCCCCAGCAGAGACGCAGTACAGTCAGGACGGTCACAGGCAGCCCAAATAGATTTTTTTGTCCCAAATTTTTTGGGAAAAGCCCACTGCCTATATAGACAGTATATGTCTTTCACGTTTTTAACTGTCCCTGCCTCAGCACTACTGGCCCTATACTATGTAAAATTACTGCAGACTGTTTCCCTCTGGACAGGATGACAGCAATGATGTAACGGGCAACGCAGAGCCAGGAAAGAATTTTGCGCAAGCCTGCTGTAACACTTAGCTGGCTGCGTATTAATTAGGACTACTACCCCCAGCAGAGACGCAGTACAGTCAGGACGGTCACAGGCAGCCCAAATAGATTTTTTTGTCCCAAATTTTTTTGGAAAAGCCCACTGCCTATATAGACAGTATATGTCTTTCACCTTTTTCACTGTCCCTGCCTCCGCACTACTGGCCCTATACTATGTAAAATTACTGCAGTGCAGACTGTTTCCCTCTGGGCAAGATGACAGCAATGATGTAACGGGCAACGCAGAGCCAGGAAAGAATTTTGCACAAGCCTGCTGTAACACTTAGCTGGCAGCGTATTAGTTAGGACTACTACCCCCAGCAGAGACGCAGTACAGTCAGGACGGTCACAGGCAGCCCAAATAGATTTTTTTGTCCCAAATTTTTTGGGAAAAGCCCACTGCCTATATAGACAGTATATGTCTTTCGCGTTTTTCACTGTCCCTGCCTCAGCACTACTGGCCCTATACTATGTAAAATTACTGCAGACTGAGGACGCAATGCTCTGCACGGCCGATATACAAAAAAAAAGGTGCAACACTGCAAAAAGCAGCCTCAACAGTCTGCACACGGTCAGATGTGGCCCTAAGAAGGACCGTTGGGGTTCTTGAAGCCTAAAATCAATCCTAACACTCTCCCTATAGTAGCTCCGGCATCAGCAGCACTTTCCCTGATCTCTGTCAGAATGCATCTGTGGCGAGCCGCGGGAGGGGCCGATTTATATACTGGGGTGACACCTGATCTCGCCAGCCACTCACTGCAGGGGGGTGGTATAGGTTTTGAACGTCGCAGGGGGAAGTTGTAATGCCTTCCCTGTCTTTCTATTGGCCAGAAAAGCGCACTAACGTCTCAGAGTAACTCGAACATCGAGTTACTCTGAAAGTAACTCGAACATCGCGTGGTGCTCGCCTCTAGTAACAAGCATCTCGAACACGCTAATACTCGAACGAGTATCAAGCTCGGACGAGTACGTTCGCTCATCTCTACTAAGAATACCATCCTCTGTGTTAGATGGGCGGTCGGGGCTGGTATTCAAAACTACCGGCCTGTAATATATCCGGTAAAAAAATGATACCGGCCTGGCGGGTAAAATACCGGCCAGGCTGGGGAATTACTGGTAGGGTGGCAACCCTACCTTCTTTCTTCAGAAGGCCCCTAAGGTTTCAGTAGGCTCAGTGTGTAATGTGGGTTCAGTGTGTAATATAGTACGTATAGCCCAGCTATATCTACTACACCTGCTACACATATATGTACATCAGAATACTAAACTCCCCATAACTTTGGAAATTATATCAGCACTATCCAAAGCAGTATGCAGGGTTTCACAGTATAGTTTATTGAAACGGTCTAAAAACAAGGCACAATCTTGCATACACCTAGTTTCTATGACAAGGGAAGGTAGGTGCGGGTAATTGAGACAGACACACACATACACTAACAGACAAGAACAAAGAAAGGAACATTTAGTAACTGAGTTCCTTGTTGGAGTTCAGATTTTTTGATATTTTCCCACAGCCTGGATAAAAGACGGACAGTAGGGGTCTGACCACTACTTGTATCGTAGGGTATTATATACGGTTTCCCTTATTCACTCAATGGCATTAGGCATGATGAGTATGCAATTCCTGATTTCACACACTGCTTCACGCCTGGGTTGGTTTACAGTATTTATCATGTATTTGTCTCGTGATTTGCGGTTCGACGCGTTTCCCTTCTGAGAAGGCAGTTCATGAGCAAACCCATGAACCAATATAAAGTATTGGGTTAGTGAAATCAATGTGTTCTATTCTCTGTGTATTGCGCACAGAAATACGTTGGTGTGAAGGAGGCTTTACTGCATATCTTAAACCACCATATTCAAAAATAGGCATATTATGCGCGTAATATGCACCAATATAGTACATGCTGAGCTTTTTTTGATGCACGTAATACATACATGAAAAAAACGCATGTCTGAATTGTCCAACATAAATCAATTGACTTTTAGGACTGTGTATTATGCATATAAAAACATCTGGTTTCTGATGTTCAGACTGTAAATGCTGCCTTGAGAATTCCAATTGTCAGCGCATTCGCCGTGATTGATGTAATAGATGTGACTGGATTGGTCTATAACTCTCTGAATACACAATCATGGCTAAATGAAAGACGATAGAATAGATCTGTAGAGACAATACACTCCGTCCCTGAAAGATCTAACAAATTGCAATAAGGAATATATGATCTAATGATGGGCGGTGCAGTCCTGCTACACTACATGGAATAGTGCAGAGAGGACTATGCTGCTATTTGGTTCTAGTGAATAGATACAGAACCTCGGACCTGATAAGTAGATGAGAGTAGGAAGCCACTGGTAGTGCACTTGGCGCTAGGAACATTTTACCACACAAGGAGGTCATGTTGGACTTGACTCCAAAAAAAAAACCTTCACAGATTAGACAATCTACAAATAACTTTAATTGAAAACATTTTAAAATACAGGGCCTAAGACTGACACACGCATATAGAGTTGGTATCCCCAATGGGCCGACCAATTAATTGGATAGGGTAGTCTTCCCCTTGGAGGATACCTGGACAATAGGACAAACCCTAAAACAAAAACCATTGGGATCTCACTCAAACATCCCCAATGGTATGTGCAGTGTAAGGCGAGAGAGATCGGGTCAAAGATGGGGGATTCGTGACAAGCCCTCTCAAAACAGGTCTCACCCTCAATACACATGCAGTATCTATTGAGAAGACTACATCAGGTCAGGGGTGTAACTATAGGGGATGCGGTTGCACCCGGGCCCAGGAGCCTTAGGGGGCCCATAAGCTCTCTCCTTCCATATATGGAGCCCAGTACTATGAATAAAGCATTATAGTTGGGGGCCCTGTTACAGGTTTTGCATTGGGGCCCAGAAGCTTCAAGTTACGCCTCTGCATCAGGTTGTAGAATTGTAAAGTCCCCTTCACTACACCTTTGTCAAACCTCATGGTAGACAAAAAGATGAGTAGTTTGAAGCGTACTAGAATGTTGCCTGAGGTCTTGCTTTTAGTGCATAATCTCGCTCATGAAGGTGAGGAGGGTTTACAGACTAGATAGCCCCTCGTCCAATATGATACCCTGATACTCAATGTTTGTTGGTAGAGATCCTCCCCCTAGATTAATGCAGTTCTAGATATTTATTCTTCAAAATAGATCAATAGATCAATCTGCTAATTCTATAATCGATATTTCAAAATATATAGATTCTCTTCAGGGTTCGACGCGTTTCCTTGTATACTACAATTCTTCAGGAACCAAATTCTTCTGGTATGTAATGTAACTTCAGATCTATTAAAGAAGGCTACTTCAGTCCTATTATGCAGCCAACCAGCAGCTGGATAGAATATGCTCTATAAGGCTAATATGCTATAATATTATTTTGGATGCCGAATGACCTGAAGGAAAAGACCTCCTAGACAACTCAGTCTCCAATAAAGATATTTGGAACTATCCCAGGTGCAATCCCCTCAGCCTAGGAAATCATCAAAATAAATAAAGAATAGCAAAACTGGCGCTAGTGCTCCAAAAAAGACTGAAAAAACAAACTGTTCTGAGATGTAAAAATGTTTCTGATTTGGTGAAAGGAAACTGCACAATACGATTGAAAGATACTGGGTGTTCTTATCATGGGGCATCAGTCTTCAGCATGTCAGGGGAAAGGTTCTAGGGATGCTACCCGGCCCGTAAGTCACTGATCCAGCAGGTCAGTATTCAGTTTTACCAGTAAAAAATAATTGCCATCTGCAAGCCTGCTGGGCACAACCTGACACCATCAGGCATTTAACTCACTCCATTTTTGGCTCCCGTCCAGTGGCCAACGCTGGGGCAAACAGTCTATGACTCCTGACCTATCCCGCCGGTGTCTGCGTGTGAGTTCTGTACGCAGCATCGCTGGACTGGAGCTGCCAGCAAAGTGAGTTAAATACCTGCTGGTGTGGGGTTGCTGCCTGGCTGGAGGTCCACTAAGGGCAATACTATTACTATTGCAGCTACTAAGTGAAGTACTATTGCTACTGGAGCCAATATGGGGTCAATTTTACTACTGAGGCCACTGAAAGGTTCACCATTACTACTGGGGCCATTATGTGGGTCACTATTACTACTGGGTCCACTAACAAGGGCACTATTACTGCTGGAGCCACTATGGGGGTTACTATTACTACTGAGACCACTCTGGAGGACACTTACTATTGGGATCACTTCTACGGGCTCTATTACTCTGTCACTTCAGACAAGTCTCAATGGTTCAAATATGTTCTAGGTATCTTGTGTATTGCCACTTTCAAAGCCTCTAAAATGAGTGTATTTTCTGAGGTGCAGAAAAAAAGAGGGAGGAGTGAATGACCCTAGTGAAAGGTAGGTAATTATGGAAAAGGTTTGCAATGAGAATAATCCCTTAATCTTGGAGTCAATCAAGTTTATGCATGAAGTAATCGGTATAGCCAATCCAGATAACATTACCTGCAGGGGTGGATGTGCTAACAATGAAACCAGTTTGAGGAAATAACTGGCAAAAAGGCGTGACCCAGTAAAGAACATGCAAGTACACAAGTGCAACTGCTCTGTTTTATATAATAATACCAGCATATAAATGCGTGTTGTGGCAATAGATGCCTCTTCCCCCAGTAATGCTTGGAACACACTGTTCAGATACATAAGCTGTATGTATGGAATATATATGCAAAATCAAGGTGTAATAACTAGAGTACAGCGAATGTACTCTTCCGAGCTTGATGCTCGTTTGAGTATTAGCATACTCGATTGTGCTCTATACTCGAGCGAGCATCACGCCATGTTTGACCCCGCCCCAGTTTTGGCCCCTCCCCGCCGCTGACATGTCAGATTTGACCCCTCCCCACTGTGACGCTGCACACATCAACTCTAGTTTGTGGCTGGCTTGGCGGAGGTAGGGGGGAGGAGAGAGAGAAAAAAAAAGCTTGGCAACCGACGGATCACAAACAAAAATGCTCAAGTCTCCCACTGAAGTCAATGGGGTTCGTTACTCGAATAGAGCTCTCCAATTTTACGAAAAGCTCGACTCGAATAATGAGGACCCGAGCATTTGGGTGCTCGCTCATCTCTAGTAATAAGATAATGGAATTGAATGACATGTTTTTACTGGTTCAGAAAAGGAGAAATAAAAACGACAAAGAAAAATGACAATTAGGTAATCTAAAACAATCCATAATAAATACATAAAAAAATACAAAGAAAAAAAAGCTGAAGGAATAAATAGTACATGAGCTGCTGGCTATAAATGCACAAAAAAATTAAAATACTGAGTAATCTAAAATGTAAGGCTGAAAAAAAACATCCTATGTCCATCCAGTTCAGCATATTTCACCCAATGTTGATCCAGAGGAAGGCAAAAAAAAAAAAACACAATGAGGTAGAAGGCAATTTTTCCCATCTAAGTAAAAAAAATCCTTTCTGTCTCCAATCTAGCAATTGAAATAATCCCTGGATCACCGACCGTTCTGAAGTCATAAGTGAATACAACATGTAATCTTGTATCGCACAAGAAAGGCATCCAGGCCCCTCTTGTACTCTTTTATTGAATTCACTATCACCACATCCTCAGGCAGAGAGTTACACTGCCTCACTGCTCTTACAGTAAAGAACCCCCTTCTATGTTGGTGTAGAAACCTTCATTCCTCTAGACGTATAGGGCGCCCCCTTGTTACAGTCACAGTCTTGGGTATAAACAGATACAATAAATATATGGATTAATCAATAGATACATAAATTGAAATGCACAAAGTGAGTTAAGTAGGAGACAGGTTATGTTTCCAATTACACAGTCCAGAGAGTCTTTGTAATTAATCTAAAAGTATAAGTGCTATTTATTTAATAGAAAAAATAAATAAAAATGAAAACAGTAAACATATTATTATGTATCCATCACTAGTGTGAGTACATAACAAAAGATATATTGCATTTATATCCTCATGTATAAAAATAATGTGTGTAAATGCTGTATATCATATATATATATATACACACACACTGGAAACTAGTTAATTCATCCATTAAATTGCTCAGGTTCTAAAATATATACATCTCAAAATGTATAAATTTATTCCAGACACATATAAGCGAGTAAAATCATGATGGATGAGGTTCTTCTGAGTGTATAAGAGTCAGCTTAAATAATTATTATAGGGGGATATTGAGAAATTACTGTGTGTCATTTCCATAGATATATGCTTATAGTTTGGTTTAATGATTAATGAGCCTGAAAAGCATTTGATAAATGGGTAAAATGTTATGCAGGCAGGTAGCTGAGACTACAGCAGCGGGCGGGTGAGACTGAAGCCCCATTTACACACACAGATGATCGCTCAAAATTCCTCAGAAACTGACAGTTTTGAGCAATCATTTTGCATTAGCTACTAATGGACTAATCAGCCCATTAGTAGCTAACTAGCTTAATTTGTGTGTATTTAGAGAACAGCAGGTGGTCTGTTCTCTAAATGCATTGCTATTGTTCTCCAGCAGGACAGCAGCTGAAAGAATGTCATCAGCGCTGCTTGAGGAGAACTCGCGTGCGGTCCGTCTTATTAAAGAATATAGATAGGGAACAGCATTTCCGATATAAGTCCAAAAATGCACTTACAGGCTTTCAAAGGTGCACGATCCAAAGCAAAAGTCCGGACCCAGAGACCAGAAATAGCAGGACATCTATATAGGTTATGTTGAATCAGCACTCCAAGGGTTTTTTCAGAAAGTAAAAAGCGGTTTAGTCCTCAATGGTAAAACATAGCTGCAACGTTTCGATCCTTACAGACACTGGATCTTTGTTTTTTTGACAAAGATCCAGTGTCTGTAAGGATCGAAACGTTGCAGCTATGTTTTACCATTGAGGAATAAACCGCTTTTTACTTTCTGAAAAAACCCTTGCGGTCCGTCTTATTAGTCCCGACGGATTTTAAGCTGAGCTGAACTCAGCGATGGACGGAAAGTGCATGGTAAGTGCACCATGGACACACATTTACGCACACCGATTATCGCTCAGAAGATGGCTTTTGAGCAAATTTTGAGCAATAATTGTTGCATGTAAAAGGGCCTTTATGGTAGTGGTGATGTTTGTGCAGATAGAAAAGGCTATTAGAAGGTGTCATAGGCTTCTTTCCCATGAGTGTATATAGGCGGCCGTTTTCACGGCCGGCTGATATACACTACGTTGGGAGAGATAAAACTGGTAAACGGGCATGCAAATCAGACGTTTGTGCACCCGTTCAGACAGCACGGGTACTGGTGAATATACGCTGAGACTACCATGCCATCACCCCTTTCCCCTCCCTCTTCATCGCAGGCTCACCTCTGCTCTCCTCCCCGCTGGCTCTTTGCAATGGGAGGGGCAAGGGCAGAGCTAAGCACTGTCCTGTCTCCTCCTATTGATGGCTATGGCTATGGACAAGGGGCGGGGAGAAGGCGGGAGTTTAGCTCCACCCATGTCCCACCCCTTGTCCACAACCAGCAATGGGAGGAGGCAGGATGGCACTTAGCTCCACCCCGTCCCACCTCCTGACACTGCAAAGCGCCAGAGGGGAGGAGAGCAGAGGAAGGGAGTTTAGCAGCCACGCTAAACTTCCTTCCACCTCCGGCCACTACCATGGTGTCCCATAGGAGCCCATGCAGGGGCTGACATATTCTGGCCCAAAAGATAGTTCCAGGACTATCTTTTGGACCCAAGGTAAAGATGCCCAGCGCTATATTGGCCTGGCCGGGCACTTTTACGTCTCAGGAATACCACCATGTGATCTGATGCATGGGAATCCAAAGCATCAGATCACAGCATATGTCAGCCGACCATGAAAACGGCCAGCCGATATACGCTTGTGGGAAAGAGCCCTTATGGGTCATTTACACGGGACGATAATCGCTCAAAATTCCTTCAAACAAACAAATTTGAGTGATATTCATGCAGTGTAGATGCAAAAAAAAATAGCTCACAATTCGTTCACAGGTCGTTATTGTTGACTTTCAGTTGGCATAAAAACCATCGCTGGACCGCGGGCTTGTCATTCCATGTAAAAGGGCCATCAGAGGTAATGCAAGATATCTCAACGTGTGTTTGGGGAAGCCAAGATGATTCCATGAGGGAGTGTTTTTTGGAAGTTTCATATTGGCGGGAGAGGGCAGTGCATGCGCAGTCCATTCCTCAGGACGCCAAGTACGGTAGCCAAACAGTGTCCTGGAAAATGGCTGCCAGCGTCGTTTTGGTTTCTCCTTTTCTGCACCTGTAAAAACCTGTCATTCGATTTGTGTTATTACACCTCGATTTTGCATGCAAATCCCTTTAATACAATTCGGCTCATTTATCTGTACAGTATGTCCCAAGCGTCAAGGAGGAAGAGGTAAACACGTTTATATACACACACATATATATATATATATATATATATATATATATATATATATACACATATACACACACTGGTATTGAATTAAACTGAGAAATCAAGCTAATCATCTCTGCATAACTGCATGCTCATTACTAGGTCGCACCTTATTCCCAGTTTTTACGCCAATTTGGTTTCACTTGGGAGGAAAGGCAGAGGTAGAAGGCATTTCAGAAGATCGTATAATCACCCCTCAACAGCCCCAGAGGCAGCGTCCTCCTCTTCATCTACTTTCACAGAAACAGAAAATTGAAATATAGTAACAAAAACCAATGTCTGAGGACGCCATAAGTGATGAGATGCAGATAGTGAATCTCTTATCTCTGCTGATGTCTTCATTAGGAAGGTTTCTCCTTTCTGTCCCTTGAACACCATTGATTTATAGACGTGGACAAAAGTCTACCGATTCATAAACTGAGGTGGCACATGTTTTAAGGATAAGAAGATTTAAGGGGATGCCAACAATGAGGGATTCCCTTGGATGAGTTAGCACACTTATGTACATTAGTTGAATTGATGGAAGCTAATGAAAGGCATAGAGGTTAACGACCTCTCAAGTGCTTATGAATTCAAAGTACCAATATGCCTCCAGTAAGCGATCTGTCACGTACTGAAGTCTTTATGGCAACGGTTATACAGATTTTAGAGAAAATTGCTACTAACAAAAACTTAAATAATTCAGATGCTTGGAGAAATTGAGGCGTTCTTGACACTGGAGAGATGATATGTTTTTAATTAGAAATCAGATAAGGGGGTAGTCTTGCTATTAGGGTGGAATAACTATAAAGGCCCTTTTACACAGCACAATATTCTTGTGAATAATCATTGGATTGAGTGGTTTAGGTCTAAAGGCCCATTTAGACACAACAATTCGCTTAGAAGTCATCTTTTGAGCGATGATCGTTGGGTGTAAATGTGCCCATCTCTAACTTTTCTGCCGAACGATGAATTTTAGTTCAGCATGAAATCCATCGTTCGGCAGAACAGCTGATAAGCAGGACCGCACGCTGTGTTCTGCCCGGGGAGCACTGATTACAGGTGATTACATTGTCTCAGCTGTTAGCCCCGTCGCAGAACAAAGGAAATTTATTCAGAGAACAGCGGATGGTCTGTTCTCTGAATACAGCTCTCGGTGGCTCACAGGCTACTAATTGGTACTAAGTAGTAGTTTTGCAAAATGATCGCTCAAAAGCTATCTTTTCAGTGATCCTCTTTGCATGTAAATGCACCTTAACGCCAGGCTCACATGACTGTGAGTGTAAAACGCTGCAGAGGTACCGCAGCATTTTACAGTGTTTTTACAGTTGTGGAGCCAGCTGTGACCCTCCTTACTACCGCGTATGGCAGCAAAATTGTACTGTGCGTGACCGTGTACTTACGCACACTGACATGCGCAGTATGCAGCACACCAGAGGGGTACCCCAGACACTTGACAAACGTGGGAAGCTGGGAGGTTTAAGTGATGGCTTATAACGGTGGCACTTACCAGGCTTCTTTCCCATAGGGATGACACGCAGCCAAGGCCAGAGTATATCTGCAGGCCACCAAAGATACCCCTAGGTTAGGGAATGCCAATAAAGAGGATGATGGGGGTAGTAGTTGTCACTGGTGACGCCACCGTTCCTACAAACCGGTATACTACATGGCGGAGAATAACCGCAGACACAGATTTCTAGTACCTCGGGTCCATAGAAATGGTTAGGGCCTGGAATTAACTTTACTTGAAAGAGCTTATAATAAAACAATTATTACATGGTAATTCAGGTACAGTCTTCACAATGCAGATAGGAAGGGAGGTCAGAGATCAGGGACGATACACAGGATGACCGGTTCTGCAGTCCACGTTATCTGTCAGGTACCGCACCTGGACAGGGAGCACTCCAGAGGAGGAAGGGGTCACTCCACAGACACTCTGGCAACAATTAATTGACTTTTAGTATTGGCGCTCCACACTTGGAGACGTGTGGGTGTAACTTAGTACCGTAATTCTACGCTGTGATCCTAGATCTGGACGGCTGCGTAGGAAAGCTTGTAAACTTAAATTAGTACCTCTGCACTGGTCTTGTCTTACAGAATTACTTACAAAGGCTCTCTCTTATGATTGGGGCTCACTCCACTCACATCCAAAATGCAGTCACTATGGGAAATCTCTCCTTCTCTTCCATCTTCACTACAAGGAAGCTAAAGGTGCTTCCATGTGGCTCTGTGTTTGGTGGCACCCAGGTAGCAGACAAGATAGAAGACCCTTTTCCCGCTCTCAAAAACTCCTATTTATACCTTCACTTACACCACATGACATGACAGACTGATACATTTACATGCAGGCAATGGTTTTATGAAAGTTAACCTCTCAAGCGCCACAGCTGTGCAACATACATACTGGAATGACAAGACAGGTTTTGCACAGTGCATCTACATAGGACAAAACATGTATGACATTTATGGAGGGGACCAGAATGATGTACTGGGTCACTACACACTACACCTGTTTTTTTGTTTTGCTTGCAGCCTACCTAAACATTATGGTTTGTCTGCTGCACACAATGCCACAGGGCTGTGCGGTACAATTTTAGTGCGTCCACACAAGTTATCACATACTCAGCCTGGTTGCTCACTCAGTATCATAAAGTTGCAGTATACCATCATCATCTTTATTGCAGTGTACAATTACATTTCTCAGCCAACAGCCTGTGATTATATTGCACATTAGGACAGCAAAACCATCAACAGTGCAATATATATATATATACACATACTTTCTATTGCATTCGTGTTTTCACTATGTTGCTACGCGCTTTATATCTACTGTATATTTCTTGCACTGTCTGCTTGTTATACTGTTCAGCTTTACCGTAAGACCTGGGGGGATCTACAGTTGTGGCAAAAGGTTTTGAGACTGACACAAATTTTGTTTTTCATGTCTCCTGTTTCAGTGCTTTTAGATCTTTTAGTCATATGTTTCTATGGTTACTGCAGTACAATTATAAGCATTTCATAAGTTTTAAAACTTTTATTTACAAAAACATCAAGTTTTTCACACGGGCGTTGCTATTTTCGTCCGGTCACATCGCATGTGTAAAGGGAAACTGCGACCAAGTCGTGGCAAAATCTCGCGTTCTTGGATGCAGAATATATGTGCCGCAGCCTGGAATTCCGTCGGACGAGAAGAAATCCTTCAACAGACTAAATAGAGACAGCTGACATTGTTTAGCAGCGTGAGCCGCTGCTAAACTCCGTCCCCGCCCCTTTGTCGGCAGCTCCCACAGGCTTATATTGGAGCTGCTGACTGATCATGGCCAAAAGATAGGGCAAGACCCAACTTTTCCGGTCACATGTAAAGGCGGCTGGCCAGAATCGGCAGCATATGTGCTAACTTTTACACGTTGGAAAATCGCCCATCCGAATGAATGCATTGGAATCCAGTGCTTCAGATGGCGCGATTTGTGGCCGACGTTTTATAGTCGCAAAATAGCCACGATAAAACGTTAGTGTGAATAAGGCCTTAGACAAATACTCAATAGTTATAGAGTTGGGACCTTTATTTAAAAAACAATCTTCTGCAATTTGCCCTGGCATTGTGTATATGGAGGATATTTAGATACCATTCTTTATTCATGACTGGCAAAATTGCATCCCACTCCCTTGGATGAAAAGCAACCCCACACATGAATGGTTTTAGCATGCCTTACTATTGGCATGACACAGGGACTTATGGTAGCGCTCGTATTTTCTTCTCTGAGCATTCTTTTAGATGTTCCAAACAGTCTGACTTTACCCCAGTCCTCTGCAGTCCGATCCCGGTACTTCCTGCAGAATGTCAGTCTGTCCTTGTTTCTTGGATAGAAGTGACAACTTTGCTGCCCTTCTTGACACTAGGCCAACCTCCAAAAGCCTTCACCTCACTGCATTCTGACGCCTACCTGCTGCCATGCAAGCTCTGCATTGGTTTAACTGATCCTGTAGTTAAATAGTCTTTAAGGGTGGCTTCACACAAGCGTGTTTTTTTGCGTGCATAGGTGCATACATAAGTGTGCACCCATGTACATGCAAAAACACACGTGAATGCAGGTCCATGCATTGTTTTCAAATCCCCGCATGCTGATAGACCAGCACCACAGAGCGGGGGACAGCAGGTGAAGACATGGCTGAGCCCCGGCAGCTGAAGGGAGGTGAGTATCTTTTTTTTTTGTTTGTTTTTTTACAGCATTTTTACAGGATTTTCAGGGAAGGGCTTATATTTAAAGCCCTTCCCTGAAAGCAATTGACAGTGTGCCAGCAGCAGAATCCTCTACCGCAGCTGTGATGTGTGACAGCTGAAGTAGAGAATTGAAGAATTCCTCTGCTGCTTCTGTCACAGATGTGGCAGATGTAGCAGCAGGGAATTCTTTTTACTAGCGAGGATGAAGGAAACATCTGCCGCATGCGGCAGATGTGTTCTTTATCCCCGCGGGGACATGGCAGCGGCGGAGGGTACGTTTGTTTTTTTTTTACACTAAAATATTTGTTTTTCAGGGAAGGGCTTATATGTAAAGCCCTTCCCTGAAAAACAATTCAGGGGTGCCGGCAGACTATTCTTTTGGCTTCATTGAAAACAATGCGTGCATTCCCTATAGTGCACGCATGTGCTATCTTTGCAGGCACACGCCTGTAAAGCATGGACATGTGCACACACCATAGGGAATGCATGCACGAAATACACGCTCATCTAAAGCCACCCTAACAGATGGACTTGGCACTTGTTTGACTTTCTTAGGCGCCCTGAAGCCTCCAATACTGCAATTGAACCTCTCTCTCTCCTTGAGGTTCTTGATGATCCGATAAGACATTGATTTAGGGCAATCTTACAAGTGGCAATATTCTTGCCTGCAAAGGCCTTTTGGTGCAATAATGACCACACGTGTTTCCTTGGAGGTAACTATGGTTAACAGAAGAAGACAATGATTTCAAGCACCATCCCCCTTTTAAAGCAACCAGTCTGCTCTTATAACTCAATCAGCATGACAGAATATCAACTACCTTGTCTTGATTAACATTTTCTCTTGTGCTAATGAGAAGATCACTGAAAGCAAGTCATTTTGTGGCAATGTTAAAATTAAGTGAAAATGGGGATTTTGTGATTAAGTTCATTTTCATGGCAAGGAAAGACTTTTCAATTTATTGCAATCATCTAATCACTCTTAATAACAATCTAGAGTTAATGCAAATTGCCACTATAAAAACTGAAGTGGAAAACTTTGTGAAAACCAAAATTTGTGTCAGTCTCAAAACTTTTGGACACAACTGCAAACACTGGGAGATTCTGTTAGTACTCAGGAAAGGTGACTGCTAAAGGTCAAGTCTTATTTTACCCTTTAATGTCCAGCTTGCGTCTTTAAACCCAGAACACGTTGCCTCCTTCTTGTCAAAACCTTCAAGCAAATTATTGCTGTGAGAGAGGATGTGGCTATCTTATGTATTCAGGCACAAAGAACAATAGCCTGCAGCATCAGGGCTTTAGTATATGAAACAGCTCATTCTCTAAGTACAGTGTGTAGCTATAACTACCTCTCACACTATAGTATTAGCAGCTGTCGCCTTTGCAACTGAGCACCCTGTTAGTGCCCTAATAGTAAGCCTGTCTCAAGCTAGTTCACAGCTGGTACTTCAGTAGATGACAGACAGGAAAGCATCACTATCGGCTGAAGTGGAAATGTCAGGACTCGAACCTGGGACCTCCTGTGCTACAGATGGTGTCCTTGCTGGACAAACTCCAGTGCTGAACTTAGCCTTGTTCCATGGTCCCAGTTATCTAGTTCCTGCCTCCTGGTCCTGGCCCCTCCATGCTTCTAATTAGGCTCACCATAAAAGCCCAACCTTGCCACTGCACCAGTGTGTGATTATTGTGTTTCACAGTCTTAGGCTGCATTCCCACAAACGTATATCGGCTTGGTTTTCACGCCGAGCCGATATACGTCGTCCTCATCTGCAGGGGGGGAGGATGGAAGAGCAAGGAGTAGGAACTGAGCTACCGCCTCCTCTCTGCCTCCTCTCCGCCCCTCTGCACTATTTGCAATGGGGAGAGGTGGAACGGGGGCAGGGGTAATTCACGGAACTTAGTCCCGCCCCGCCTCCTTTCATTGCAAATAGTGCAGAGGGGTGGAGAGGAGGCAGAGAGGGGGTGGGAGCTCAGTTCCTGCTCCTGGCTCTTCCATCCCCCCCCCCCCCTGCAGACGACGTATATCGGCTCGGCGTGAAAACCGAGCCGATATACGTTCGTGGGAATGCAGCCTTAGTCAAGCTCCTCTTCTGCCTGCTCCTCCACAAACTAACTGAGACCACCAGATACTGACCTCTAGTTTTCCTCCTGACCACGATACCCGCATTCTCCTTTGTACCATCAACCTGAAAACCACCTCATACTGACCTCTGTCTTTCCTCTAGACCACGATACCCGCCTCTCCTTTGTACTGCCAACCTGAGACTACCTGATACCGACCTCTGGCTTTCCTCCTGACCACGATACCCACCTCCTCCTTTGTACTTCCAACCTGAGACCACCTAATACCGACCTCTGGCTTTCCTCCTGACCATGATACCCACATCCTCCTTTGTACTGCAACCTGAGACCACCTGATACTGACCTCTGGCTCTCCCCTGACTACTCTCTGGACATGCACAGTTGCTACACCTGTGGCTCCAAACCTATTGCCAAAAACACTACAGGAAAAACACAGTAGCAGTGCGTGAAGTTGTGCTCTGCAACATTATAGTCTTCCAGACAGAAGGAGGGGTTTAGGCAAGCGAATGGGGCTCCAAAGGATGCAACAAAATCAGCACTGTAGCACTGTTCAGAGCCTGGTAGGCCAGTCCAACACTACAGTCAAATATGAAAATTCTTTTGCCTTTGCAGATGTATATCTTTGTTAATATTGTGCTGCATCACAGCAATTGCAATATAGTATAGAAATGCGGTGTTGTTATGACAAGTTATTGCTTCCATTCCTAAAAAGTATATTACTCCGATGGTAAAAAGAATATAAAGGGTATTAGACCACCAAGAAGCAACAGTCAGGACTGCTTATGGAAACACTGATTGGTTCGGAATCGAGAAAGGCATACGGCAAGGCAGCATTCTATCACCAGTCCTTTTCAATCTGTACGCAGAAACGATCAGGAGGCAATGTAATCTGGACAAATCAGAAATCGGAGTCAAAATTGGTGGCAAAAATGTCAACAACCTTCGGTATGCAGATGACAGCACCCTGCTTGAGGAAAGTGAAAGGGACCTGGAATACCTTATCAAACGAGTGCAAAAGGAAAGCAAATGCATGGGACTGTACTTCAACAGCAAGAAAACGAAAGTCATGGCCGCGGTGGGCAACAGTACAGTGAACATAAAGATTAACAACGAAGAAGTCGAGTCGGTCCAAGATTTCATCTTCCTTGGATCCAAAATCAATTTTAACTGGCAATCTGGACCTGAGATCAAGAGATGGATTACACTTGGTAGGAATGCAATGCAAGGAATGGAAAAGATCTGAAAAACCAAGAATCTTAGCATTGCAACAAAAACCAGACTGGTCAATGCAATCGTCTTTCCCATAACGGCGTATGGTTGTGAAAGATGGATGTTCAGGAAAACAGACAGAAGGAGAATTGATGGTGCTGTAGGAGAATGCTACGGATACCTTGGACTGCCATGACAATGAACCAGGTAGCGTTAGATCGCGTCCAACCTGAAAATATCACCTGAGGGCAAAATCACAAACAGCGGCTCGTTTTTTGGACATGTGATGTGCGCTAACTCACTGGAAACAGTACTGATGCTTGGCAAAGTCAGTGGAAAGAGAAGATCAGGACGACAAAGAACAAGATGGCTAGATACAATCAAGGGCACCACCAACATGTCAATTTCCGAACTGAAAGAAGCGGTGAAAGACAGGAATGCATGGAGAACATTGATCCATAGATTGACCAAGGGTCGGATGCGACTGAACGGATAATCCTCACAGACCATAACGTAGTTGCATGTACCAGCTTTAAAAAAAATCACTGGCTTTTTTACATGCATTTTTGAGGGTCAAAACCACAATCAAAATTGTGTGTGAAGCCCTTATGAGTCACTTACTGGCTTTATTCCACAACTGCTGAGTCGGCATTATAATAAAGAACACCACATTGCAATGCACCAGTGAATGTGACTTCCTGATGATTTTTTTGTAAGTCTTCTCTTCCAAAGCAATGTGAATTTAAACTTTGTTCAGATGGATGTTTTCCTATAAAGTAGGAAGGTGGTAGAACATCACATGATCATACTTGACAAATCAACAAGTGCAAATACAGAAACTGGAAAATATTTTTCTTAGCTTACAAATATTAATACCTTTGTGTTATGTAACACCAGCACAATTGCATTTGTAGTATCTACCACTAGATCGTGCTGTTGCAAGTGAAATCATTGCAGATGTATGTGACCTTCTGTAGAACATCTGAGGTGAAATTATTAGCAGATGATAAGCCATGATAAGGCCGTGTTTAGTGATGTGCTGAAACTGTCATTCTTTTGCGATGATATCTTCTAACATCCTTTCCTGGCTCAATATTTCAGTGGTAGACTGTCCCTTTAAATGGGTTGTCCTTTTGCAGACCTTGCTTCCATAAAGGCTATTAGGCAATTCTGAGTTAATGGGAGTCCTACCTTCATGGCCCTCACCTATTAGCTAGAGCAGAGAGTGGCTACATAATACGTCTCTCGCACTGGGGGGCCGTGTGTTACAAGGATAATTCATTGATTTTAGTGGTGAAGCAGGTGGATGGTAGATGTATGGCACAACAGTGACAAGATGGAGACAGGGGCAGAACATACTTTTTTACAATATAACTTTACTTAAAGAATGTGAAATAGGGTTTTTACTCCATTGAACAGTACACAATAGTTAAATGTTGTATAATACAATGTAAAACGTTGTATAATAGAACTTGTCTCGAAGCGGGCCTCAACGAGTCACCTGGAGAACATGTACTGGCTATTGGCCATCACTGATGCTGCTAACTCTTGCTTAGATCTACTTCCTCGCCCCGCACCGCCCCTCCCCCTTCCGCCATAGGGGCAATGTCTCTGCTACTGAAAACCTAGACGTCACAGATGTCAATTATCCCAATTCTTGGCTTTATCGCACTTGCACAATTTGCTTACCGCCCCCGGTTACTCATTGCATCTTTACAAATAGCATTTAGTTTTTATCAACGAAATTCAAAGTGAATCAACAAAAGAGAAATCTAAATCAAATCAATATTTGGTGTCACTATTACTACCTGGGCAACAATTGGGGGTCACTATTACTACTGGGGCAACTATTGGGGGTCACTATTACTACTGGGGCAACTATTGGGGGTCACTATTACTACTGGGGAAGCTATCATGTGTGATACTGTCTGCTAAACTGATGTATCTAAGCTGATCCTGTGTGATACATCTGCTGAGCAGACGTATCTAAGCAAATCCTGTGTGATACGTCAGCTGAGCAGACGTATCACACAGGATCTGCTTAGATACAGCTGCTCATCTGCTGAGCTGACGTATCACACATGATCGGCTTGAAAACATCTGTTCAGCAAACGTATTCCACAGGATCTGCTTAGATACAGCAGCTTTGCAGACTTATCACAGACACACCAATATCAAACATGTGTTTTTTATTTTAAAAAGAGCGGAAAGTGGACAAAAAAGAGGTTTTTTTAACATGCTTTTTATGTCCCTGCCGGGGACTTGAACCTGTCATTATATGATCTCTATGATAATACATTGCAGTATGCCTATACTGCAATGCATTATCACTATTGCTTGCGATCATTTACCATGGGAGATCCAGACGCTAGGCAATAGCATATGGTTGCCATGGCAACCCATCAGCCCTCTACAACAACGTGTTTGTGGCATGTACGCAGTTTACAGCGGGAGGTCAGTGTTCTCACCGATCCCCGCTGTTGCAGTGAGAGGTTGGCTGTCAGTCACAGCAGGCTCCCGCTGCAGATTGCATGGGCTCATCTTCTGAGCCGTGATTTGCATAGGACGTAAGTTTACATCCTTGTGCAGCAAGTACCCGCCACCCAGGACGTAAACTTACGTCATATAACGTTAAGCGGTTAAGGATAATGTCACAAATCCACAAGGTTGTAAACCACTATTTAGACCATTATGGGTTAACTGTACAAAATGGCAGAACACTGGCAACATGTTTCAGAGAACCAAGAATGTAGCTTATGTGACAGTTTTAGGCTACCTTCACACATCTGGTAAATGCTGCAGAATATCCATAGCGGAATTTGTGTTGGAATTTCTGCAGCATTTTCGGTACAAGCCACGGAGAGATTTCAAAAATGTCTTTCACTAGCAGCAGAAAATTTCAACACTGCAGATTCTAAAACTGCAGCAAGATCGATTTATGCTGCATCTTTTAACCATTTAAATACAAGGTTTAGGGCTCCTGTAGATGAGCGTATGCATACCGTAGATAGCACTCGCACCATGATCGAACCGGCTGGGCAGCCTAGGTAGTCCCCGGTGTTATCGATTAACACCGCAAAATTGTGCATTTCAGTGTGCAATTTCGTGCGCACCCCCATAGACTCCTATGGTGCTATTCAATGTGATGGTTGTGCTTGGTTCATCAAGTGCTGCAGTGATTGGCTAAACTGCGACGCTTGAGAACTAATAAGAGCCCCCTGACCAGGCAGTGGCTGAAGACTACAATCAAGTGCCGTGAAACTGTAGGAGGAGAAGTGCGGTGGAGCGGACAGCACCCATTGTTTGTTTTTTTTAAAGCAGCTAGGGCTTATTTTTGGGGTAGGAAAAATCCTGGCAAAAGAATGCTACAAAGTCGCGCAACTGTAGTTCCACAAAATTGCTATATTGCCGTGAGAAAATGCTGCAAACTCACACAGAACACAGTTGCGATATCGCTGCAATTTTCTTGCGACAATATCGCTGTTGCCTGTGTGAAAGAAGCCTTAATGCGTGCGTTTTGTGCATGCATGAAAAACTAGGACCTGCTCTATCTTTCTGCATATTACACAGCAGAGGCCCCCATGGCTTGCTGGCGGTCATGTGCAGTACAGTTTTTTGTCTCTTTGTTTGTATTTTCCGTGCGGTTGATTAGCGATGATGCGGGTACCTGCATGCCATACGCAATGTTAATTGTGTATGGACTGCGAGTCGGAGGCCTACGCTGACTTCAATGGAGGCTGTGTGCTCGCAGAATACATAATTCGGATGCGCGAATGTGAAGGAAAAATTGACATTACATGCCTTTCAATGCCTGCATTTTGCAACGGATGCTCTGCGCGGATGGAAATCGCAGATTCCGCAATTAGAACTCTTCTTCCTCCCTCCTCTTCATGCCACAAACAGCCACAATACTAATAATATTGTAACTAAACCTACAACAACACAAGTTACAATGTAACTCTTCCTTCTCCCTCTCCAGCAGATAGTGAGAAGGTGGAGACAATGTAGCGATCATCTGTTCCTTCTCCTCCAGATGTTTGCTTTGACTTTCCACATCTCTGCTCCCGTCCTCACTGAGCCGCCCCCATGTATCTCCCCTCAGCCTTGGCATGCCCTGCGCGCTGTGTGCCCGGTTCCTGCCCTGGTGGAGAGGAGGGCGGGTCTTTCCATGCCTGATGTATGTTCTCCAGAGCGGCAATCTTCCTTCTTGTGGTCCTGGATGTGGACGGCTGTGTGTGTGAGCAGCCGCGGGGTGAGCTGAGCTTCCTTCTTCCGCACCGCAGGTAAGATCCGTGGATCGCTGCGCGCCGCACGTGCGGATTATGGAACGCGTAGCTGAGTTCTACACTGTGCGCCTCGTAAGATTTGCGCAGTTTGTCCTTGGAGCCATAACTTGGATTGTGTCATTGGACAAATCTCTGCAGTTTGATCAATGGGTGCAATAAACTGTGCAGATGGTACCAGAACTGATTTATTGCACAACTATTGTGTGTTATATAGAATACGGAGCAGGAGCTGGATATACTGTAGATAATACAGGGGGGCTGCAGTTGTTACTAGTTCCACAACAGCTCCCTGCCTACCCTCATATCTCGGACTTGTAGGACTTGTCTGCCTACCCTCATGTCTGGGACTTGCAGGATCACAAGAACTACAGGCTGAAGAAAAGATGTGCCAGAAAGTTAATGGAAGAGAAGTTTTATATTGTCCCAGACCATTACAGATACAGCAGAGTTGAGTTTGTCATATGCACAGTCTACTACATATTCATTATAGTGGTTTTGCATATAGCAGTTAAACCTGCTGTATAAGAATAAAAATGTAAATTCAGCTCTGCTACATCTGTATTCCCAGATGCGATGCAGCGTTATATCACTCAATACTAGTTATATCGGTCCATGCAGGTTGCAGCAAAAACATATAAAATGGCAAGAAGGGTCCTGTATAAATGGCGTTATTGGTGCAAAATGTCCTATTTCGTCTTTGAATATTGGGGCTTATTCACATGGGCATATGCATTTTCAGTCCGAGAAAAACGGAACAATTTCATTGCATGTGTCTATATGTGTTGCTCGCATTTTTGTTGCGTATGTGTATTCTTTTTACATATGTGTGCCATCCGTGTATCATACGTCTTTTAGGGCGGCTTCAGACCGGCATATTTCAAAATACGCTCGCTTCTGCTCAACATTTTTGTGCAGAGAACAAGTGTTTTTTACACGCATGCCTGCGCAAATACTGTGCGTTCACATGGGCAGGGGAATACCCCTACTCTGTTTTAAATAGCTATTTAGCGAAACGAGATGCCACTGTGTGGGTAGGCACTGCATTTTACGAATACCTGCATGTTACATATGTGCGTATTTACACACCTCCCATAGAGCTCTATAGGCCTCTCTGCTGCACAAATACGCAAGAGATAGAGCAGGTCCTTTTTTTTTACGCCCACGAGAACACGCACTCAAAATAAAGAAAAAAAGAATAACCGCAAAAAGGTGCTAAAAGACGCTCATCTGAAAGGAGTCCTAAAGCTGCCTTCACACGAGCGAGAAAAGCGCGCGAGATTTGTGCATTACAAAACACACAAATCTTGCATAAATGTGAACCACATTCTTTAGAATGGCGTCATACACATGAGCGATGTTTTCCTACCGTGATGTGAAACGGGAAACAAATAGCAGCATGTTCTATTTTTCAGCGTGCTTTTGCATCGCACCGACCATTGTTTTAAATGGGGCCGGCGACAGCAGCGCACCACGTGCTAGATGTACGCAATACAAGGTCTGCCATTGAAAACAATGGGAGAAACTCCACGATCCTCCACTGCCGCCGCGGGGAATTCACATGTTGGCGAGTGCGATATCGGGCCGTGATTCACAACCCAATATCACACTCGCCTGTGGGAAGTTAGCCTTATGCGTTTAGATGTTTGCTCATTCGCGCCTTATAATTGCATGGGTGAAGAATTGCTGCGATCGAGTCCCGATCGTAATTCACGTATTTTCAGCCATTCACAGGGGCCGCTGCTTTTTGGGCGATTTTTTTTCTTTCGCGGTAAAATACCTACGTAAATATGGTCATGTAAATAAGTCCTTACACACAAAAAAAAGCAAGACGGACCAATTGATGTCAATTTTTCTGTTTTCACTGTCTTCTGGCAACATGTGTAAAAAAAACACAGCGCACATTCATGTAACAGCCGCATTCGCTGCATTTTGGTTTCTTTGCGCCACCAAAGCCTTTGATGGACAATTTTGGTCTGTAAATACATAGAAAGTAGAACCGTCTAATTTCAATGGATTCATTCCCATTTCCTTTTTTTGCATGTGCATTTCTCGCTCACGCAAAAAAATAGGACCTGCTGTATTTTCCTGCGTATTGGTGCACCAAGGGCCCCATAGAAGTCTATGGGAGGTGTGCAAATGTGCAATATGCGCAAGTCCATGAAAAAACACATATGGACCTTATTAAGCTAAAAAAAACTTTTAAAATCAGGACGGGTGCATTTTGCGTGCGCATGTGACTGCAAGTTCAGTACTATGCGCCAATACACGCGCAAATCAAACTCCTTCACTGCGCAAATACGTTTACGCTGAAGCGTGTGCAATTGCACATATGCTCATCTGAAGCCGCCCTTAATGGGTCCGTGTGCTGTATGTATTTTTTGCTTAATGAATACGTACAGCACATGGACCCATTAAAATACGGCTATGTGAATAATGCCTTAGGCCACATTCACGTGGGCCGAAAATGCTGCATAATTTCCATAACATTTGCAGTGCAAGCCATGTGGAGAGGATTTTTAAAAAAATGTCTATTTATGCTGCGGATTTCTGTTGTGGAATTTAACCCTTGAAATACAATTGTTTTGCATATCCACACCACTAGCTTGTGCTGAAATGGCCTGCATAATAGTATTGGCAGAAGCAGGTAAAGCAGGTGAAGTATATAAAACAGGGCCATGCTTACCCTTCTCAATTAAGGAGTGAGATAACATAATAAAAGTTCTACTAGAGGACGTAAGAATAGTTGTGGTCAACTCATGAGCATTTCTTATCAGGATTGCAGGAAGGGTTGAATGAGCAAACTCTGCTAACCTGTTTGCCGCTTTGTGAGATGTCTTGGCAAAGCAATCAGAACATTCCATGCATTACGCACGTTCACCCCACTCAATACTCAATGTTGCTCCCAGTGTACGACATGCAGCCTCACAGTGCAGAGTATTTGCTTTAGCATTTCGCAGATGCCTGTGCCTGTGCGCCATCTTGAAGCACACATGCACCAGAGGCTTCGCTGATCGTCATCGCAACCTAAATTGAACATCAGACAGACTTCACAGCAACCAGCCTCAGCTATTACCACTCCTCCACTTCTCCACTCCTCTACTCCCCCATAGCAGGAACAATGATCCAGCACAACCAGTGGCCCAAAGACCAAGAAGACACTTGGCACAGCAGAGGTAGAAACATAGCTAGCATGATAGATGGGAGTTCTCCTTGGATGTCTCCACTGCTCACATCGCCACATCACGTTCTAGGCTACACCCCCTTGCAGTTGCAGAATAACAAGCTATGGTATAAGCAATGCACTCTAGCGATAGAACTGGAAGTACTCCAACAGCAACCGGTAAACTACTAATCGTGGATTACTACACACAGTCTGGGTATAACCAAAGAATTAGCTGTAACTAGCAGATTTGTTTTAAATTTTTAAGGCAGTAATCCCAAAAGTCTTAGACTAGTTTCCAATAAAGACTCAGTACACGTGAGTCGACTGCATACTTGAGCCATGAACTTACGAGTATCTCACAGATCAGTGTTATGTGACTAACAGGCCTGTATAGTCGCTAACAGTCACTATATGTGTGAACACATTTGGCTTTTTTTGGAGGCCAGCCTCACTTACGATATGTTGCTGAGGGAACCCTCAAATTCGCTGGTAACTCTGGATCTAAAGAACTGTTGGATGGCGCCAACTTGCTCTGTCGCAGGGCGCTGCTTCCTCTAGCAGTTTTTGTAATGGTCTCTCTAGCAGCTCCAGCTGCTGTACTGCACCCTATTGTAGATGGTAGCCCTCTGGGTCTGCAGCATGACCTCCTTCAGACTATCACTTCTAGCAGTGCTTCCAGGGTCCAGCAGCAGCTCAAGAAGCAGCACCTTTGCTGTACAATGGACTCCCTGCACTCAGGGGAGTGGCTGGCTCCAATCCAGAAGCACCTGACACACAGTGTCTCTATGCTGCCCCTTCTCTTGCAGGCACCATCAGCCCCTCTGCCTGCTGAGTTCTCTCACAGTCCCTAGTAAGTTTTCAGGACCTTGCTGGTGGGAGAAACCTTCCTCTGCAGTGCCTAGTATGTTCCAGGACCTTTCTCTGCACTGTGTAGGGGGGACAGCACTACCCCCCTACAAATACTGTGGATTATCTTCAACATTTATGGCCAGTGTGAAGACGGCCTTACACTTAATCGTTTACAATTAAATCTGGGGTTCCAAATTATCAGACTGAGATAAGACCCCAAAATCAAATGTGATAAGTGCATTGCGATTTTATGCGATACCATGTGATGCAATTAAGGGTTCACGTGCACAGGTGTATGGAGCTGCGATTACGCACATGTTTTTCTCGCCCATTGATTTACTTTAGGCCATTCAGACATGCGTTTTTTTCACGTGTGTAAAAAAAAACAGCATGCCTTCTTTGAGTACATATTATGCACCTTATAGGCTATGGGGGGTTAAAATACGTAGTAAATATGTGTGTAATATGCAGCCCCCATACGCCCGCTGAGTGAGCCCTGGGGAGAAGAACCTTCTTTTCGAAGGTTTAAAAAATATGTCATTGCGTTGCAGTATTGCGTGATATCATTGGGGATTTTTGGAATGTTTAGCCACAATATTGCACTAGGATGTAACCTGATCGCATTAGTGACATAACAGCATTTAGTCAATGCTGGCCTTATGCTTAAAGTGAAACATTTGTACAATTGGCCTCCCTTTAAATGAGACACAATTTGACATCAAGCAGATGTACTGCATATAGATTTAGTCAAGAACAGCTCCTCCAGGCTGAGGTTACAGTTGGAAACACTTCTACATTAGCGCATAGTTTACATGCTGCACACAACTGTGTCAGATTCCTCATATATGTATTTCTTGGCTTGAGACGATCCTTGTAAGACCTACCGATATCCCCAAGTTACTTTCAGAGTCTGTGTTTCACTCCGAGCGAGTGGATAGGGGTGTATTGCGGAGGGATGGGACAAGCTTTGGCATTTCTCCACCTGAATCCGCCTACAGGAACAAAAATCTTTCCATTACTGTATAATGCGGCGAACGCTGGTTGTGCGCAGCATCGTGTAACCACAACTTCCCAGCTAGGGTCATCATGTAAGCAGTCACCATTGGAAGAATAAGTCCCCCTGGTCCGAACAATTGTTTAATTTGGACCTGCTTCTATGAAGGATTTACCATCTGGCTTGCAAGCAGAAATGATCTGGAGGTTTAGTTCACGCTCGTGTTGTAAGCGACGCTGCAGTAACGAATATACTATATACTGAGTCCTATGGAGGATATATTCAGTCCGCTGCTCTCACATTGATTTTAGTACTAGACCAAGTTCACATCAGGTGTTTGCCTTGTTTTACCAGTGTGCCGTGTCCGGATGGAAGTAGGGATTTCTGCATTTAGAATACGCTTTGCCTTATTGAAATTGGAGCGTTCACTAGGTGTGCAGATTTTTCCCGTTGCCTTCTAAAATTTGTTTTAATGTGTGATGTGGCAAATGTGTTTCTTTAGGAAAGATTTTCCAGAACTGTTTCTTACGGCCTCCAGCGCACTCCAGGTGGAGTCCGAATAAAAGGACTAGACACTGACAGCATATGGACCCATATTACCCAGTCTGGCAAAACATGCCCCAGTTCTTTCACGCCAACACAGACTGCGTAAAATAACTTATTGCTTACACTATTGTAAAGCAGTTCTTTTCCAGTTGAGGCTCGCCCATTCAAATCTATGGGGATAGAAAAAAACGGACAGTACCCAGATGCCATCTGTCTGTCTGCCATCTTTTTTTTGCTTTCGAGAAATGCATTAAAAAAAACAGTGAGCCCGTTTGAGTTCTTTTTTGCAAATGTGAAAAACGGACACATGGACCAAATATGGAGGCCGTACAGAAATGCATATGGATGAAAAAATCTCCTGTGCATTTCAGTTACACAAAAAAAGTGCAGCATACTCTAATTTCCTGCGGATTTTTGTACCAAAACTCCCCAGGTGTCAATGGGGATGCGCAAATGCACAAGGAGATGCATCATACACAGCATGATTGCACAGGAAAAGAAGACATCTTGAACTCATTAGACTAATTAGCTATTTCAATGGCGGGGAGCGTCTGTTGTTTTATTTTCACTTGCGCAAATGCACGTTTTGCATCTGCAAAAAAATAACTGATATGCCGATGTGTGTGCAAAAAAGGAATGTTTGTTCCACAAATACACGTACATTCATGCCTAGGGGCTCATTCACACAAGGGAATTTGCGCAGCTAAGTTACACGTGCAGAAAAAGGAGACTATTAAAACCAATGGTTTCCAATGGAAACGTTCAGATAAAGGAATTTTGGCGTGAATGGATGCGTGAAACACTGAACAAAACGCAGGAAAGAACACCTCTGGACCTCATAAGACTGTAATAGCCCAATAATTACACAGAAAGGGAGTGTCTTGTGTGAACTGTACCTGCGTGCGCAAAAAATACTGTAACACGCGCAGAAACGTGCAAAAGAAGCTGCTTACCTGGCTCTTTAAACATTGTTCATGCGCATATACGTTCCGAAGCCGCCCTAACTCAGAAGCCACCCTTAGGCCTCGTTTACATGAGCGTTGTTTTGCAGGCACCTACATGCACACTAAACAGTGCGTCTATTAGAGCCATTGGTTCCCAATGGTGTGTTCACATGTCCGTCTTTTGCAGGCGTGCAAATTTGCGCACCTGCAAAAGATAGGACAGCCGCATACTGGGAAGGTCTGTGCTGCACGTAAATATTCCCAGCGGGGAGTCCCCTCATCACTGAACACTTTGATAGCACTGTCACAGTGTTCAGTGATTAGGGGCCTGCCCGCGGGCAGTAAAGAATCCCCTGCCACAGCTGTGAGGATCACGATGTTCTCCCATTGCTTACAATGTATTTGATGAATGGCTGAGCGCTTCCTGTGATTGGCTAAGTGATCAGCCAATCAGACACAGCCCTTTCAGGAGGCGGGGAAAGAGCTTTAGTGCAGTGACAGGGAGCCAAGCTGCAAGATGCGCCGACCCCCGATAGCAGGGGAGAGGTGAGTATATACAGTATTTTTTTTAATTTTTTACACATGCTAGGGATGATTTTCAGGGAACGGCTTATATTTAAAGCCCTTCCCCGAAAATCACTGTAGTGGTTGCCTGCAGCCCATTGCTTTCAATGGGGCCGCCGGCAGCAGCAGTGGCCCCATTGAAAGCAATGGGAGAACACTGCGATCCTCACAGCTGTGGCAGGGGATTCTTTAGGCTAACTTCACACAGAAGAGTGCGATATCGGGCCGTGAATTTCCCTGCGGATGTGAGGTGTTTTTATGTCAAAACCATGATTGTGGATGGTTTTCTATTGTTTTCAATGGTAAGACCTCGCACATGGTGCAATGCTGCCCCAGCACTACTGAGGACAATGGGCGGTGCGATACAAGGGCACACCCAAAGATAGGACGTACTGCAATTTGTTGTATTAGCTTATGTGTATGACCCCATTAAAAAGAATGTTGTTCATATTTGTGTTAGATTGTCTCGGCTGTGTGAAAACAGCCTTAGGGCTGTTTCCCACGAGCATATATCAGTTTGCCATTTCCACGGTCGGCCGATATACGCTGTGATCTGAGGCATTGGATTCCAATGCATCAGATTACATGGCCGTATTCTCGCGATGTAAAAGCAGCCGGCCAGCCAATACAGCGCCAGACATTTTTATGTTGGGCCCAAAAGATAGTCCTGGAACTATCGTTTGGGCCGGAATACGTCGGCCGCTGCATGGGCTCCTATGGGAGCCAATGACAGCGGCCGGAGAAGGAAGGTGGGAGGGAGTTTAGCAGCGTAACTGCTAAACTCCCTCCCTCCCTCTCTCTCTCCTCCATTCCGGCTGATTCCAATGGGAGGGGGTGGAGCTAAGCTGTGGATTTTGCTCCAGATTTTGTTGCAGACTTGCTGCAGGTTTGCGTTTTTGCATTTCAAAGGTTGAAATCCAAAGTGAAAACCTGCAGAATTTATAGACATGCTGTGGATTTACAAAATTTTCATCTCCATGTGGACAACGCTTTTTGACATCACATCCACGTGGCTCGTACTGTAAGTGCTGTGGCAATTTTGTATTACTGTGGGAAGGCGGCTTTTAGGATAAAAAAAGCCCCTTGTGCAGGATTCTGTCTTTCTGCCCCCACCCAAGCACAAATGAATGCTTTTGCTGCAAAAATTCAGCACCTTTTACTGTACAAGCCATGTAAAGAAGAATTCTAAAAATCCGCACATGGAGTAGAAATTTTGCGCAACGAATCCGTAGCATTTTAGAAAAACGTTGCAGATTCTAATTCCACATCATGCCTATTTATACTGCGGTTTTATGTTCCGGATTTCTAATACAAGGGTTAAAATCTGCAGCAGATTCGCAATGAAAATAGCAACCAAATCTGCACCATTTAGTGAAATCTATGAATTTCCAGCATATTGGCTGTGGGTTTTCTGCTTCTGATTGCCTGTAGCAGATACGCTGAGTGTGGAGCCACCCTAAATGTGTAGCTCAAGCTAATGTCCTGATAATATTATTCAAATAAAGGAGATGGAACAATACCTCTGCAGCGCCACCTACTGGAAGGCAGCATTCCTGCAAGTCAATGTTAGACTCCTTATACAAGCCTTGTAACAATGACTGGGATGCATGTCTGATATCTGGAACTGATCTCTGTAAGTGTACACATCTGTGTTCACGCCTATGTTGAGGTTCCATCACATTAAAGCAACACTGTTTTTTGTCCAGCAAAATTATAGACACCATGACAGAACCCAACAGATTACCCACTATAGGTCCGTAGGGTTCGTTGGACATTAGTTTCTATACCTTGAAAGATCCATCGTCGCTTCCATTTTCCAATTTTCTTCTCCCATGACAGAACGTCTAATGCAGATGTGAACTGCACCAAACCCCATATTTCCTGTTTATATGAACCAATTCGGGCAGTGCTCGAGGCTTATAAACCAGCAGAGGAAAACAGCCTGATAGATAAAGTCCAAGCAACCAAAATTTGTGTTATTGGCACTGTTGCTGGTATATTAGCTGCACTGTTACAGTAGCAATGTGGTTCTGCGATAGGCACTGTTATAGTCGGGACACTGGTGTGCAGAGGTGGCCATAGGCCTGAGAGGCTAGTCAGGTCATGGGCTAGTTTGGTCAAGCAGGGCTGGCGTCAGCACTTGGGCAGATGGCCGGACCAATTGCTTTCCAGTGGGCTCAATGTAGCTGAATTAGGGTTGATGCAAGATGAAGCATTTGCTACAGACCCAGAAGCGTAACTTGAAGCTGCTGGGCCCCAGTGCTAAATCTGGAACTGGGCCCCCAACTATAAAGCTTAATTGATAGTATTGGTTCGCTATATGGGGAAGAGAGACTTTATGGACCCCCTAGGGCTCCTGGGCCCAGATATAATCGCACCTCCTATACGTACACCCATGTATAGACCCCACTACTCCCGATGGCTTAAAGGGGTTGTAATGTACATCGTGCATTAATTATGAGCCATACAGAAGTTATTCACTTACCTGCTCCGTTGCTAGCGTCCCCGTCGCCATGGATCCGTCTAATTTTGCTTTCTTCTTGCGTTTTTAGACGCGCTTGCACTGTGCGGTCTTCTTCCTGGTGAATGGGGCCGCTCGTGCCGGAGAGCAGATCATCGTAGCTCCGCCCCGTCACATGTGCCGATTCCAGCCAATCAGGAGGCTGGAATCAGCAATGGACCGCACAGTGCCCACGGTGCACCATGGGAAAGGACCCGCGGTGCATCGTGGGTGAAGATCCCGGCGGCCATCTTGGTGAAGGAAGAAGTAGGAAGAAGGAAGACGTCGCAGAGCGGGGATTCGGGTAAGTAATATGTTGTTTTTTTTTAACACATCCATTGGGGTTGTCCTGCGCCAAACGGGGGGCCTATGGAAAAAAAACAAAAACGTTTCGGCGCGAGACAACCCCTTTAAGGAGCAGCTGCAGAATTATTGCCTTGGGGGACGATTTATTACAGAAGGCTGTGTAGCGGGGAGGTGGTGCTTGCCCCTCTTCTTTCTTTTTGAAGCAATAAAGAACTGGTGCATTTGTGCACTGCACTCATTCAGGCCCGAGAAACAAGCAACAAACAGATGACATCTCAAAGGTCAGAATCAGCATCAATTAATACTTGTATTGCCCCGTTCTGGGTAATTTGGACTCCACCTACAACATGAGGCTGTTAGATTTTTTTCATAAGGCCCATAGAGTTCGCAATCTACCCATGCTATTATAGGCACAGTGTAAAGGCCCATTTAGATACAACGATTATCACTCAAAATTCGCTCAAAAGCCATCTTTTGAGCGATAATTGTTGTGTCTAAATGTGCCCATCTTTCAGTTTTCTGCCAAACGATTGTTTTCAGTTCTGCTTGAAAATCATCATTCCACAGAACAGCTGATAAGCAGGACCACACGCTGTGTCTGCTATCCATGGTGCTGAATTCTCCTTGGGGAGCTAGAGATTACATTGTTTTCTCTTTAGCAGCCCCTGGCTGAACAATAGAGCTAATTCCAGAGCTCAGAAGCCTTGCTGAGTTCTGTAACAGCTCCCAGAAGCTCATTTGCATACAAATGAAGCTGATAAAGTACTAATAGCAATTAGTGCCTATGAGTACTGTATGTAAAACGATCGCTGATCTTTAAATTAAAGATTATCTGTGGGTGTAAATGGGCCTTAAGCCCTTGACCTTTGGCCAAGACCACTCTCAGACCACCCTGCTATAACATAATATTTGTTTGACTTATTGACATAGTAAACACATATAATCAAACATCAACCAATCACCTCACCTTGCCTTTGCTCAGCTGAACACATGGACAGAATGCTAGTAATGACTGACGTGGGGTTCAAAAATTCTTCCTGTGATGTTTGAGTCTGATTTCTCTTCTCCAAATAGACACCCATTGAGTCAAGCTGAATTCATTTTTTATTTAGAGTGTCACTGCCCAAGAGATAAACTCTGCTGAATATGCTCATTTGGCCAGATACAGCCAAATGAGCATGTTCTGATATTTCCAATGCCACTATTCAAGTCTATTGAGAGGTATAGCACAAGCTCATCCTGGTCTCCAGATGAGAACGGAGACTAAGGGCCCATCATTCTCAGTAATGTTGGAGGTCCCAAAGGTCAGACAACACTTATCTTACTCTTATTATAACCTGCCAAAGTGATATATCTGAAAGTAAAAAAGGGGTTGTCATGGGACATGCCCTTGAAAGAGGGCCTGTCAGGTACATAATGGACTGCATATCTTTACTGTCAGGTCCTTGCTGCTTCCTATGCTACTAACATATTCTTTTGATTTTAGTGATTTGGTCACTTGCAATGACTCCCATTACTTTAAGAGCTGATACTAGTCGATTGTCAAGTGGGTGCTCTCTGTCTTCATGTCCAATGTCAATCAAACATCACGTGAGCCATTTGATGATTGACTATTGTTAGACACCAAGATTAATGGAAATCATTGTAGACGAATGGGCAAGTGGAGCTAGAAGAAATGTAAAAACAGCGGCGGAATCAGTAAAGACTCATCTGTGAAAAGGTATGCAGCCGGTTCCACTTGTCAGAGGACGAGACAGGCCCTTTTGTAAAGTCAAAGTTGGCTGGGTCATAAATGGTAATACATAGCTCCAAATCAAATCTTCACTTTAGAGGGGTTGTTCAGGAGTTTTACTATTGATGACGAGGCAAGGGCGATGATTACGTCCCATTAAGACCCTAACGGTTGAGTTATAAAGACAGCTAAGTCATTGCTTCAGTTGAAGAACACATTGTCTAGGAAGGATGTGTCATGGACAGCATGCCGGCTGTAATACTGTCATATATTTGTAGTGGCCCAGTACATCATCTTAGTCCCCTCCATAAATGTCATACAAGTTTGTCTTATATGGATGCACTGTGCAAAATCTGTCTTGTCATTTCCAGTGTGTGTGTTGCACAGCTGCAGCGCTTGAGAGATTAACTTTAATAAATCCAAGTCTGCATGTGAATGTATCAAGTTTTTCATGTCATGTGGTATGAGAGAAGCTATAAATAGGAGTGATTGAGAGCGGGAAAGGAGTTCCATTTTCTAAAGTTGAGAGAATCTAAAGCACAGAGCCACATGGAGGCACCTTCAGCCTCCTTGTGGTGAAGATGGAAGCAGAGGAGAGATTTCCTGTGCTGATTGTGTTCTGGATGTGAGTGGAGTGAACCCCCAAGAGTAAGAGAGAGCAATGCATTGTAAGTAACTACTTCTTCTCAAGGCCAGAGCAGAGGTACTCTCAGATTGTCTAATTTTCCTACGTGGCCGTCCAGAGCTACGACCACCGCATAGAGGTACACCTGGTAATTGTCACACCCACTGGTCTTCAAGTCGGGGAATAATTCTTACTACATTTTAAAATCCATTGCCTGTACTGTAAAGTCTCTGATTGAATTGCCTTGTATCAACTGTTTCAAGTTTACAAGTAAAAGTTTATGCCAGGCCCTAACCATTCCTAGGGACCCATAGTACTCAAAGACTGTCTTTGTCTGCATTTATTCTCCGTTGACGATCATTCCTGTGTGTTGGAACGGTGGTGTCACCTGTGACAACTACAATCCCCATTCTCCTGTTTATTGGCATTCCCTATCCCAGGGGTGTCTTTGGTGGCCTGCAGTGATACTCTGGCCTTGGCTGCGTGTATACCTCTTGGAAAATGAGTTTGGTAAGTGCCGCCATGACAAGCCATCACTTTACCCTCCCAGCTCCCTACGTATGTCAGGTGTTTGGGGTCTCTCTATGGGATGCTGCATATTTGCAGTAAGAAACTGGACGCAGAAAGATCACTTTCCAACTGGAAAAATGCTTAGCCTTGCGATCAGTTGAACGAAAGGGATCCTGAGCAATGGACCCCTGCTGACTAACTATTGTTGACCTATCCTGAAAGTAGGTCATCAATACTAAAATTCCTAAACAACCCCTTTAAGTATTTAATCCTCAACCAAGTTTTTTTCCAGTTGGAAAATGATCTTTCAGGAATAATGTCCAGTTCTTCCTTACAAATATATGACAGCATTACATCCCGCATGCCCTCCATGATACATCCTTCCTAGACAATGTTTTCTTGGACTGAAGCAATGACTCAGCTGTCTGTGTAACTCAACCGTAAAAGTTTTAATAGGAAGTTATCATCGCCTCTGCCTGACGGAAACCTTACATCCTAACATGGGGTATATTAATTAGACATCCTCCAAATATCCAGGCCCCGCAGGTACAGAGGGTGCTGACTTGACTCTTTGAAGGCAGTCATAAATGGACATGTGTAGATCTCATTTTTCATTTATGAAACACAGAAGGAAATCGTATCCAGGTACCCGAGCCTAATGGAGAACCCAGCTGAGAAGTGAAGCGTTGTGCCAGTTTACTATATAGAAGGATTGGACGAGGCGTTGGAACTAACCTGGTGTTCATAATCCTCACAAACATCAGCCACACCTTCATCAGTGGCCTTGAAAGTTTAATGACTTCAGACACTGTACTGAAAGTGCAATTTTGTTCCCATTCCTTGTGAATTTATTGCAATGCTATGTACTTGGAAAAATGATCTTGCCAAATAATTTAGGAAAACTTCCACGTTCAAGTTAAAGTGTCCAAAATGCAGAGAACTTCTGTTTTAATGGGGCCATTAACATAGACAAATGCTGAACTCTTTATATGGCCTGTAATCTCAGAACGCTTTTACTTCAAGTCGTTCCAAGGCAAAACATTTATTTAAAGGGGTTGTCCCGCGCCGAAACGGGTTTTTTTTTTTTTCAACCCCCCCCCCCGTTCGGCGCGAGACAACCCCGATGCAGGGAGGTAAAGAAAGCTCACCGGAGCGCTTACCTTAATCCCCGCGCTCCGGTGACTTCTCTACTCACCGCTGAAGATGGCCTCTTCCTCCGTGGACCGCAGCTCTTCTGTGCGGTCCACTGCCGATTCCAGCCTCCTGATTGGCTGGAATCGGCACGTGACGGGGCGGAGCTACACGGAGCTACACGGAGCCCCATAGAAGACTGCAGAAGACCCGGACTGCGCAAGCGCGGCTAATTTGGCCATCGGAGGCCAAAAATTAGTCGGCTCCATGGAGACGAGGACGCCAGCAACGGAGCAGGTAAGTATAAAACTTTTGATAACTTCTGTATGGCTCATAATTAATGCACAATGTACATTACAAAGTGCATTATTATGGCCATACAGAAGTGTATAGACCCACTTGCTGCCTCGGGACATCTCCTTTAAGTCATCAGAGTCTGGAAAGCCTTCTCGTAAATATTTTGACGTGTAAACTTAGTTAACCGTAAAATACAGGAAGATTTTTTTTATTTATACTATACCCGTGGCAAGTACTTCTGCTAACTTCTCATCATATCTTCAGTATACGGACGTCTGGTAGACTCTCCTAGAGGTAATAGCTCCAACAGCTGTTAGTACAGAGAGTCCTGTGTTGTAGAAGATTGTACAGAAGCTCCTTCTTCTGTTCTTCTTTCCACTAAGTCAGCATTCACATGTTGCAGTTTTCCTGTGAGCTATACAACAATAGTCTATTGGAGATTATGAATTCCTTTTGACACATTTGAGTCTATGCCTAGCTGCTATAGACCATTAAAGCGATCCTCAGGTCTTGGGACAAAATTTGTCCTGCCATCAGAGGAGGGAGTAATATTATCTGGCACCTTTTCTTTGTGCCATTGTCTCCTGGATATGCTGGTTCCCATGGCCTCACTTCCATCTTCCAAGATGGTTGCTGGACTTCTTAGACTACCCAACACACACTGAGCTCTGGTGGTACATTGGAAGTCTAAAGCATTACATGCTACTCTGATTGGCCAACGTTGCTCATGTGAGCAATGCTGACAAATCAAAAGGAGCATGGAGTGCATGAGTTACTGATACACAGTGTGCATCGGGTGGTGACATCAGCAGGAAAGGCGCAAAGGAAGAGGGCCACGTAATATTACTCAACCCCTGAGACAAATTTTTTCCCAGGACTGGAGAGTCACTTTAAGTCACTTTAAGTGACTCTCTGATTTCAGGACAAATTCTGTCCTGATTCAAGATGGGGAGGGGGTTAGTTTAATTGCAATTATTCTTCTCCACCACTCCTCCAGTCCGCTGATTCTGGGACCCATTTTTGACTTGCAGCCATTTTCTAACTACCTAATGCACACCGTGCACTGCTATTGGCCAGTGCTGATCATATAAGTGGCAATGGTCAAATCAGAGGTCATATATAGTGCATTGGTAGTCTAATGTTCCATTTGGATGGGACGAGAGTTGTCTAAACGACTGCACAAACACTAATGTCACCACTAAGTTCGTTCGAGAATTTAGACAGGAAGACTTCACCGCTCGATCGTGGGCTTCTCACTCAGCGCTTCACCTTCTATGTGAAGCGCTGAGTAGGGAGCGTTTACATTAAGTGGAAAGCCAGCAATCTAGTGATCATTTTTATGCTGACTGAAAGGGATAACGAATAGTAAACAATTTTTTTGCATTTATACTGCACGATTATCACTAATTTTCGTTCGAACAAATTATGACCTTTTACACTACTAGTGCTTTATGCAGATTAGGTAGCCTGAAGACTGTGTCAACCATCTTGAATGGTTGAAAACGGGACCCAGAACCAGTGGATCGGAGAGAGACGTCAGAACGAACTGCAGGCAATATACAAGAATTGTGTTTCGAAACCAGAGGGTCACTTTAATAATTCCATGTTAATTAGTAAATCTATAACCTTTGGATAAAAATTTGTTGGTGCAGCGTCCGAGGAGCAGGCCCACATCCAAGGAGACAACGGGGTAAAGAAAGACCTTGTCACGCAGCTCTACTTTCTCCTCCTGCTAAGGGTAGCTCCAAACCCAACCATGTTACTGCTGGGGGAGATCACAGGGATAGTAACCAGGGGTTACCTGTAGTCTGATTGTCACTCGTGACGCCACCGTTCCTTCTTCACGGATGGATCTGGCAGTTGAATAAAATAGTCCAACACCAGAAGAGTACATTTTGGAATAAAACTGGGAACAGTCGATCTTGTCCATTTGCTTAAATGTTTAAATAAAGTCAATAACAACAGCTTACGAGTATAACATCTCGGCGGGGCTCACAGGGTATTTGTACAATTCACAGTCCAAGTTATCTGCAGGTTTCTCAAATGCAGTCCACAAACAAGACACTGACAAGACATTGACACGAGACAGACATAGAACATTCTGGAGGGGCCCCACTAACTCTGAGCCACTACATTGGGACATGGTTAATGTCTGGATTGAAACTTAGTGCCTTTGAGATATTGTTCTACACCAAGTAAATATTCATAAAGTTTTCAAAGGTATAGACTTTAATCTCTATGCTAGTTGAGAACTGAAGGGGCATTCCTAACATAGACAGACCCAAAAGTAACAGGAATTCATTTATTAAAAATCTATTTATTTGTACATTTTGAAACATCAGTCTCCTTCAGAGTTCTCTCCGGCTGAAGCAATACATTTGTCCTGTTCTTTGTATCACCTCTTCAACATCAATAAAAAAGGTTTTCCTTTGAGGTCTCTTTTAACCCGAGAGTTTTTTTTTTTTAAATCACACCGAGCGAGATCGGTGAGGCAAGGGTGTCGTGCACTGTGCTGGCTGGTGCGTTGTTATGATGGAACAACCGGTCATCTGATTACCACTACGGCTCTTTAAAGTTAGAAGCACGGTTTCTGGGGAAGGAGCCACTGGGCATTTTGATGCTGTAACTGGTAAGGCAAATACTTCCATCTATAATTCCTTTAAAAATAGATGAAATTGCTGATAGGTATCCTTTACCTGTGCTATTTGTTTAAACAAATCCAACTCTATCTTCTGTAACGTTGAGTTTCCATTATACCGCTTGGCATTTTATTGAGTAAAATAGCAAAGCAAGCAGCGCTATTCAGTCTGGATCTGCACTAGAGGCTACAATGCGCATGTGAACACAGTCTTAAAGGGGTTCTGTCATTAAAAAAAAAGTCTATACTTACCTATTCCTCCCCAGACAGTCTTCTTACCGGATCTTCTCCTCACCGATCTTCCCCTGGCTCCTCCAGTCTCCCAGGTTACCTCACCTCAAGCCGGCTGGATCCTCTTCTTCCTTTGATGAAGCGTACATTGCCGAGATTCTGCCTCCTGCAGGTCAGTGTGCACTACATCACGAGTGATGTAGCGTTTACTGCCTAGCAGGGAATGCTGAATCCACGGCAACCAGCTTTAGTGCGCATGCACGATGTCTCACCGCAAGTGAACTGCAGCTAATGGATGCTCCAAAACAGGTAGAAGAGGATGTGGATGGCTGGAGGTGATGTGGCGTGGGGGACTGGAGGCACCAGGAAAAGAGCGGCGAAGTGAAGATTGGGTAAGAAGACTGCCTGGGGAGGAATAGGTAAGTATTGATTTTTTTTCTAATGACAAACCCCTTTAAGTGATATCCCACAATGCAGAAGGATACTGTAGTTAGTGTTTCCTGCTTCTCATTATTGCACCGGGTCTAGTGTAAAGACAAAAATGAAATCACAGGAACAAACTGTGTTTAGAACAGAGCTATAATGTAGCCTTAAGCATGAGCTCTTGGGAGCTGATCATGATCATCCCACGCTGCAGCCCTTACACGGACGGATTCCGTCCATACTGTATCTGGCGATGGTATAATAACATTTCTGGACATTGTGGTGTTTATATATTGCTGTAAATAGTTTTTACTTTGTATCTGTCTTAGATATGGGCCTCCCAGGAGTATGCATCGTGTTCTCACTACTCTTCCTGGCTGCCGAAGCCATACAAAAACGACAGTCAAGCGGACAAACCGAAGCGGAAAGTTACGCTAACATTTTAAGTAAGTAATTGCATGGTATCTTAGCACTTATCACAGAAACATCTCTGCTATGAATATCAGTAAACAGGCCTATTTTATGCAGGTGTCTAATGTGTTAGGTTGGGATTAAAATAAAGGAAGTAAAAAAAACAGTGATTTAAAGTGGCTTCAGAAAACTATATGAAAGAGCACGGATGACAGTAAAGCATGTGGGGGTGGTGGGACACAAGTGGCACAGTGTTAGAAAAAATATTTATATATATTAGGCCTCATGTCCACTTGAAAAATACAATCCGCGCAGAATCTGCAGCGGATTTCTGCGGCAGATTCCGGGCGGATTTGCTTTAAATGGTATTTTTTTTGCATGCAGATATCCGCACACATTGCTATCAATGTGATAGCAATGTTGCGGAATTCGCGGCAGAATGGAGCCTGCCGCGTTTTCTCTCCCTTGCGTGAAAAACGCAATTCTTTTAAAATTTCATCCGCGGGTGCAAAAATCAATTTAATGGACCCGCGGATGGCCAATGATTCCCTATGGGCAAAATCCGCTGCGGAATCCGCAATTCCATTTAGCTGGTGGACATGAGGCCTTAGAGTCCTCTTTATATGCTATTGCTGTGCTACAGAGAACAGGTTTTGACACATCTGGATGCAGCGCTTTATTTTCCCGTTTACATAGTTCTGTGAGGGCTCATTGCTTGCAGGTCATCCTGTAGTTTCTATTGGTACCTTTTGGGAGTTCATATAACATTTTTATTACTTTTTGTTAAAAAATTTGGGGGGAGACAGAGTGACTAAAAATGGCATAATTCCTGGCATTGTTTTTTTTAATGATGACGTTCACTATGGGGCATAAATAATGTATTACTTTGATAGATGGGTCTTTTATGGAGGCAGTGATATTAAATATGTTTTTGGTTGTGATCGTTTGACGCCTCATACAGTAAAATGCAATAACATAGTATTGCATTATGCCGTGTTCTGACAGGCAGGTCTTAATAGGCAATCAGTCGCTCTGAGGACCTTCAGAATACCCCAGGTTGCCATGACAACCAAGCAACACCAGGACAGGCGTGTATGCATGCTACTCAGATGGCTAGACACAGAAGCAGACAGAACCAAGGGGTAATGATCAGAGCTGAGCACTCTAAAACCTTCCAACAAGACCCACCTCAAAGCGGAGCAACCGTCCCGAAAGGGACCTCCCCACTACTTGCACGAAGCCAGGTCCAGAGTCAGAGGGGAACCAAAGTACAGAAACCAAGGACAAACAGTAACTGACAACGAATTAAAGACTAGAATAAACAGAATACAAAACAAACAGGAACATAGGGAACTAACCAGAAGACAGAAGCCAGACAACAGACAGGTTAACTTGACCAAAAATACTGAAATATAACTGACTCTTCCAGCCAGAAAGAGCTGGATTATATAGGGAAATGGGAGGAGCTGATTGGCCGACAGAGCTGTCAATCGCCAGCCACTACCTCAGCTAACAGCAGCAGGACTATTTAGCCTTAACATATAATGGCCCATTTACACAAAACGATGATCACTCCAAATTCGCTCAATCAACACTTTTGAGCGATCATCTTTGCATAACTCTAAGTAGCTAATTAGCTACTTAAGAATTTTGCAGGCTGAGCGGGATACCACTGCGATAGCTCAGAGAACAATGCAGCTGTTTTGTATATGCAAACAGCTGCTTTGTTCTTGCAGTGTCCCGCTGAGCTGCTAGCTCCGAGAAACAGCAGGAGTGCTGACAGCTCCTTTGTTCTCAGAGCTTTTAGCTGGTATCCCCCTGGGAAGTCCCAGCACAATACTAGCTGAAAGAATTCTATCAGTGCCGCCTGCTGAGAAAATAGTGCATGGACAGTGCATGATGACAGTGCATTTAGACAGAACGATTATTGCTCAAAAGATGGCTTTTGAGCAAATTTTGAGTGATAATCGTTGTGTCTAAATGGGCCTTAACACAACATTAACTTTATCTGGTTAGTAGGTAATATTTAACGCGGTTTGGCTTGAAGGTTTTCAGGTGCTCAGGGTGATTGTGAGTCAAACTGATTGAATAGCAACAACAAAAGGAGAGAAGCTCCTTAAAAACACTTCTTTATTCTTCAATTACAAAAAAATCATAAAATGATTCTCCTTTTGTAATTAACCTTAACTAGTTAGGACAGGCGATATTAACCCTATCTAGTCAGGATAGAACCAACTGCAGTAAAGGTGTGCTGGCAATGACGTGACAATACCCTAAAAGTACTAGTGGGCTCCTTTGCCAACTGAGCACCTGTGCACTCTGCATGTTGTGCATATGGCATATCCACTCCTGCTGGATATCTAGGAATATTTTTTTCTTGAATTGAACCCCCGAAGTTTATCTTCATATTATTTATAGATCCAAAATTACTATGCTAATTTATTTCCTTAGATCTCTTTATAGGGGTTGGAATTCCAAATTCACTACATAAATGCAAAAGATAGTATACTGGCTGCCTGCTGTTACCACTAGAGGGAGTTCAGTGTATAACAATAGGCAGTAAGCTCCAGAGCTCCCTCTAGTGGTGATCGAAGGCTGACATCATGTTATGTTTATAAGCCCCAATGTATATGGGCGGATTTTTGCTGTGGAATCCGGAGCAGCCATCCGCCTCCGGATTCCGCACGATAATCCTCCATAAGCATGCAATATAAAAGTGGGTTTTCATGCCCATGAGTGGAAATCAATTGCGATTTTCCGCTCGCGCAAGGGGAAGGGGGGGACGCAGCATGCTCCATTTTGAGCTGGTTTCCATGTGGATGGCTCCCATTGAAGTCAATGGAAGCCATCCGACCAGCGGCCATTCCGCCATCATAATTTCAGAAAAGGCCATGGTATCGGCATCATCGCTTAGTGATGGCGCGGCATTACCTGTACTGCGCATGTGCACTGGATCAAATCCGGACAGGTACGCAGGGGGCACCGGGTTGGATTTAGCCTAAATCTATGCCGAGGATTTCCAGCTTTGTATCAGACAAATGGAGCTCGGATCCCCATAATGATATATGGAGAAATGAATTTGCATAGTATTCCAGGGTGGACGATTCACTTAAGCTTCCCAAGTCATGTTACCTTGAGAAGATGCAGAGATCTTGTGCAGCTTTGGCAACTCGTTATGGATTCTTTCTGCAATACAAAACTTTTTCAGAAAAGAGAGATAAGGTTTATATGTCACATTCGTGAGGGATTACATGCGGGCCTGGAACAATTATCTTGCGGAAGTGTCTGTCCTGGATCAAGGCCTTTCCTTTCTTCTTGCTGAGGGATGACCATGTTCCAGCAATTCAATGAGAAAGGAAACGCACTGGACACATTGTGATAAGCAGACCCTGTACGATTCCAAAGGACTTGGCTGACGGTGAGCCCTTGTATCATTATATCACTGAAACCTTAATACTGGGTTCTTTATTGGATCATGCAGCGGGCGAATTGCACATGTACTTTCCAAGAAAGGCTTGTTAGAAGACATCCCACAAATATGTACATTTTACTCTCAGAGAACTGCTAAGGGGCTTAGAATAATAGTGCGAAAGACTCACCGCCAATATATACCAAATAAAATGTAGCAAAACTGGCACAAAGGAAAAGTGGAGTAGTTAGGCATGGAAATCAGTGCTGTCATTAGGTCAGATGGCACCCTGTATGGAATCAGGAAAAAAAAATATATATATATATGAGTATTTTCCTGATTGGCAGTCTGCCTGCATTCTGATTGTTCAGTAAGCAGCAAGATAGCAGCACAGCCACCTCATAACAGCTTGGTGAATAAATATGGTACCAGAACCAAGCTTATTACGTAAATATGGTACCAGAACCAAGCTTGTAACATAAATATGGTAGTACAAGCAAGCTTGAAACACAAATATGGTACCAGAAGCAAGCTTGTAACATAATATGGTACCAGAACCAAGCTCATAACATAAATACAGCACCAAAATCAAACTCCTAGCAAAAACACAGCATAAACCAACCTCAGTACACAGATACAATACCAGAACCAAGCTCATAACAAAAATTGAGTCCCAAGAACAAGCTTATAACATAAATGCAGTCACAGAACTAAGCAATCATGTTGCATGGGCGCTGATGGTCTGACTGCGGCGACTCAGAACATCAGAAAAGATGAGACAGAATCTAGAGGAGGATAATTCATCTAGATCCATAAGATGCTGCTGCATGCAATACAGACACATTTGGCACATGCTTTAGCGCAATGTCTTTGCACTATGAACAAAGTTGATTTGTGCGCATATTGGCACATTTAAATGTACTTTTTACACATGCAGGCCATGTTCATTTACACACAGCAGACAAACACACCTCGATTTAACTCTTTCCAATCCACTGTCTGACGTCTAAAGACATTATGATTTAAGGCTGTACAGCTCCGATGTTGGAAGACGTCCGTTGGGGTTCTCTTATTGTATATTGCCAGCCTCTCTGCTGTCGGAGCCTATCCAACGTGTCACCTCATGCAGTACTGGCTTTAGCCAGCAGATAGCACCATTGTATAACGGCAGAAAAAGAGTAAGCCCCCTAGGAAAACCAGGATACAAATTGGATTGAAAAGGGTTAAATGGCTACTTAGCCTAATGAGTTATAGGTGTGTTTTTTTGTCATGGAATTGCACTTCCGTTATGGGAGCAGGAAAACGGAACCCCCTGGATGAACGGATGCATCTCATAACTGAACAAAACTGTGCCCAACGGACCCCATTGACTATAATGCGGTCCGCTCGGTTCCTGCACCTATCTGATTAAAGAGTGCTACATGCACAACTGTTTCATCCAGCATTTAATGCCGGATCTACGCCGGAGGCTCTGAATGTAGCTTCTGATGTAAATGTGAATAGAGAGCCTTATGCTGGTATATGTGTGCTTACATAGACAATAGGACGACCAGAGGTGAGTCTTGAAGCTCTAATGCAAAATTTGTAACAAGGGCGTGCGCCATTTATAACACTAGTGTCTTCCTATGTGGTAGAGGAGCCATTAGAAGCGCTCAATACACCAGCGCCCGAGTGCGATAGCTGCCTCTACATCACCCACAGCCATGCCCCTGAGGACGGCACCTCTGCACTACCTCTAGATTCAGAAGCATAACCTGAAGCTCCTGGGCAACAGTTCAGAATTTGTAACACCCCACCACCACCATGTGGCATTTATAATACCATTGTCATGCCGGTGCTTCCATTACTGCATTGATACGGACCGTCCATGTAGCTTTGTTATGATTACTATTCTGTTACTATGACATTTGGCTGATTTTATTTGCTGGCCCCTAGAATTTGGACTCGAGTCTTGTAAGCAACAACAGAGAGTTCACCCTTATATGATTTATTGTGTTGAGAAGCAGAGAGGGGCGTTGAGAGGTTGGATAAACTGAGCTGACTTGAAGAAGCCAAGAGAAGCCTCATCTATTTCCTGGCGATTTGGCGTACAATTTCAATATTCTAAAAAACACTAAATGATCTGCGTTTCACAGGAGGTTCTTATTACCCCGGTCGTCATAATAGTATTCCTTTTGCAGTGTCTAAATGCTCTGCTGTGAATTTCTATGGAGATATACAATATTAAAACTGTGCAAATGCATGCAGAAAAGTTCTGCAGCCTACAACTTGTTGGGAAACTACAACTCCCAGCATGCCCCGACAGCCTGGACACACACATATACTACGCATGTGGCCTGGCTTTTGTGCAGCACATTCATGTCTCTGTATAGCTCAGTCTTTTTCCCACAAGAACTTTTCATTTTATTTTACCCCAGAGACTCTGTTCCATAAAATCTCCAGCCAAGCCTCCGTACAACCGGCGCCCACAACCCTTTATAATTGGTCGTAATCGCTTGTATACAAACAAATCATTTATTTTAGAACTTATTAATGGCTAAATAGAAAGACTGTCATTTTGGGCCAGAGCGACCAGCCACAGCACAGCTTTCATTGCTTATATTGCCCTTGAGAAATGAAAGCTGCGCTGCCATTGCATGCTATGGGTCAAGCATTCACTTGTAGGGGGTTGAGCTGTAATAGAAGATTGGGGGCCACTGGATGAGAGTAGCGCTGGTTATGAAAATATAAAGTCTAGTTTTTCCAATTTCACACAGTCCGTTCAAATGAGCTTGCATAGAACTCACATCACTGCATGACAAAACTCAGAATTGTGATTTCCCTCACTCAAAAAAGGGGTATGTAGTCAAACACCAGTTCTACACAGTGATAGTGATTACAGTACAGTTGTCTCCAGTGATCACAGTTAATGCCTTCTCTGGTGTCATCTGTTTTCATTTTTGTACTCAATCTGGTCCCAGACCGCCATGAATATTTCCTTCAGGCACAACTTGTCTCTGCACACTCTCCCCATCTTAAACCCTCTCAGTGCCACACTTTCATAGTACTAGTGCCCCCTCTGTGGCCTTTCAAAGTAACAGTGCAATCTCTGTGTCCTCACAAAATAATAGTGCGCCTTCTGTGCCCCTACAAACTAATAGTGGCCCCAGTTAGTAATAACAGCCCCTCTGTTGCTCCAATTAGTAATAGTGCTGCCAATTAGTAATACTGCCCCGCTATATGCCCTAATTAGTAAAAGAACCCTCTAATCTACTTAGCAATAGTGCCCCCTCTTTTTCCTAATTAGTAATAGTGCCCTCTGAGCTCCATATAGTAATAGTGCCCTCTGTGTCACATAGAGGGCACTATTACTATAGAATGAAGACAATGTCCATCTAGTAAAGCGTGTTTCAAGCTCCCACCTTGTTGGTCGAGAGGAAGGACAAAAAAGAAAACAACGAGCCAATTTAGCTCATTTGGAGGAAAAACATTCCTTCTCAACTCCATATGGCAGTCAGAATATTCACTGGATCAACGTTTGAGTTCCTACCTAACTCCATGACGCGGATCAACAACCCCACTGGTCACCTAATGTCTATATCCTGTAATATGATAGCACTCTAAAAAAAAATGTAGTCTTCTCTTACACTCTTCTATTGATTTTGCCATCGCCACGTCCTCAGGCATAGAGTTTCACAGTCTCACTGCTCTTACAGTAAAGAACCCCTTCTGTGTTGGTGATGAAATCTCCTTTCCTCTAGACGTAACGGATTCCATTTTGTTACCGTCACAGTCCTGGGTATAAACAAATCATGGGAGAGATCCTTGTATTGTCCCTGGCCCTGATGTATTTATACGTAGTTATGTGGTCACCCCATAAACATCTTTTTTCCAGGGTGAATAATCCCAGTTTTGATAGCCTCTCTGGGTATTCCAGTCCCTTCATTCCATGTATTAGTTTAGTTGCCCTTCTTTGAACCCCCTCAAGAACTGTAACATCTTTCCTGAGCACCGGTGTCCAGAACTGTACGCAGTATTCCATGTGAGGCCTGACAAGTGCCTTATATAATGGGAGGATAATGTTCTCGTCCCTCACCCCTATACCTCTTTTAATGCACCTCAACACTTTATTTGCTTGTGCAGCAGCTGATTGGCATTGATTGCCATTTAGTGTTTATTGGTGACATCCGTTTCTCCTACTCATGTGCATAACCCTATATGTATCAATATTCAACTTCATTTGCCATTTTTCTACCCAAGCCCCCATTTATCTAGGTCCATTTGCTACAGTACATTATCCTCCTTTGTATTAATTATCTTGTATAATTTTGTATCGTCTGCAAATATTGATATTTTACTGTGCAGCCCCTCTATCAGGTCATTGATAAATATATTGAACAGAATGGGGCCCAATACTGAACCCTGTGGCACCCCACTAGCATCGGTGGCCCAACCAGAGTACAAACCATTGATCACCGGCCTCTTCTTTCTATCTCTGAGCCAGTTCCTTACCCAGATACACGTTTTCGCACAGACCGAGCTGTCTCATTTTATATATCAGCCTATTATGCAGCACTGTGTAATGATTTAGAGAATTCCAGATATACAAGATCAATAGACTCTCCCAGGTCCAGCCTAGAACTTACTTCATTGTAGAAGCTGATCAAATTGGTCTGACATGATCACCCCCTCATGAACCCGTGCTGATGAGAAGTTATGCTTTGTTTTCGTTGAGGTATTCTAGGATGGCGTTTCTCAGAAACCCCTTGAATATTTTTCCAATTATTGAAGTGAGACTTACCAGCCTGTAGTTACCAGGCTCTCTTCTTGAAACCTTTTTGTATATTCGAACCTCATTGGCAATACGCCAATCCATTGGTATAACCCCGGTCTCAATATTGTCCACAAATATAAGAAATAATGGTCTGGCTATCATTTAACTTAGTTCCCTTAGAACCCTTGGGTGTATTCCATTTGGGGCCGGCGATTTATCGATTTTAATCCTCTTTAACTAGCTCTGCACTTCCTCCTGTGTTAGGCATGCAATATTTAGCGAGAGCTTAATTTTATTCCCCTGTATCTCGACATTTCTTTTTCATTCGTGAATACACTTGAAAAAAAACTATTTCATAGATTTGCCTTCCCCCCCATCATTTTCTATGGCTTCTCCTGCATTATTTGTTAAAGAGCCAGTGCGTTCAGTGCAAATCATTTTACTGTTTATATAATTGAAGAATAGTTTAGGGTTATTTTGGCTCTCTTTGGCAATCAGTCTCTTTGCCTCCTCCTTATCAATGTGGCACCAAGAAGTAATATTGCCCCCTCTATGCCTTAATTACTAGTAGTGCTCTCTGTGCCCTGGTTAATAATAGTGCTCCCTCTACGCCCTAATTAGTAAAAGTGCCCTCTGAGCTCTATTTTGTAATTGTGCCCCCTATGTGATCACATTTAGTAATAGTGCCACCTATGCTTCTTCTGTGGCCCCTAAATCCTGACCAGCAATTAAATCATAATTACTAACTCTTGCTGTTTGACATTGTGCTTCTTGTACAACTTAACAGCTATCCTTGGCTTCTGCTCTCATAATACATTGTGCAGGAGCTGGGGTAGGGGGTGTCAGGTTGTACACAGAGTGTGACATCAGACAACAGGAGTGAGTAATTATGATTCTCCTGTTGTCCAGGGTGCGTGAGCCAGGTCTGGCGACTGCGGTCATGATGGCGCCCCTGCCACCTAGTCCACCTTCAAAAATATATAACCAAAACTGAAAATCCCAGCCTTCTTGTGTCTCCGGTATAACTATTAAGCAAGTAGTTGTATTGAATAAATGTTCCTTGTACCTGGATTATAACATCTTATTGTATTCCATTTATTTTGCTCTACAGGAGAAGCCTGCCACAACAAGCCACTGGATCTCGTCTTTATCATTGACAGTTCCAGAAGTGTTCGTCCATATGATTTTGAAAAAGTAAAAGAATTTCTCATCCATATGTTAAAATTTCTTGACATTGGCCAAGATACAACTAGGGTGGGCTTACTACAATATGGCAGCACAGTAAAGAACGAATTTTCTCTGAAAACATACAAGAAAAAGTCTGACATTGAACGCGCTGTTAAAAGAATAATGCACCTTTCCACGGGCACTATGACTGGGTTGGCGATTCAGTATGCCATGAACATTGCATTTTCTGAGTCTGAAGGTGCACATCCTGCACACATGTATGTGCCAAGGATTGCCATGATAGTGACTGATGGCAGACCTCAGGATCCTGTAGCGGAAATTTCTGCAAAGGCCAGGAATTCTGGAATTTTGATATTTGCAATTGGAGTGGGCAAAGTGGACATGCAAACCTTGAAATCTATTGGAAGTGAACCTCACGATGAACATGTCTTCTTGGTGGCCAATTTCAGTCAGATTGAAACACTGACGTCTGTGTTCCAGAATAAACTTTGCGGTAAGAATATATCATATTTTTTTATGGTACAGATAAGTGTACATGGATCTAGAAGATGACGGGGCTTGTTTATTTATCAGAAAGGAAAGAAGGCTGATTTGAGTCTCAAATCAAAGTCCTTTCCTTTTTTTGCCCCTTATGTATTCTGTCTTCTTCTGCAGTGCACCATCTCCACTTTCCAAGTACTTGGTGCACTGTGTCTCAGACCCATGCATCAGGTAGACTGGGTTAACACAGGGCAGAAATGCTGCAGAATTTTCATGTGGACCCTCCTGCACAGAAATTCTGCATGCATTTTTAAAACTGAGACTAAGCAGCAAAGTGGACGAGATTTGCAAAAATTTTGTTCCCACGTTGCCGACAGGCTGGTGCGGACACAACATTTACAGTAGCAGCAAGGTAGATGAGATTTACGTAATCTTGACTACATGCTGCAGGAAAACTGCTAAATCAGTGTTTAAATGTTCTAAATCAGTGTGGAAATTGACCTGCGGAACAAGATGTAAATCCTTGGCATGTCAATTATAGCTTCGGATTTTGGTGCAGAAAACTTGCAGAGTTCTATCATAGACTTCAATGGAGAGTTTAAAATGCAGATGTAGCTGTGGATTTAAAGAGCAGGTTTCTGCACCAGATTTTCCACATGGAAAATACACTGATAATCTACAGTAAAATATGCAATCGATCCGCAACAGTAGCCTTGGGGTTGGTAAGATAATTAGCATCTCCCAAACTTTCATACAACCTTCTGTAATAAGGTTTCTCCCTCCAGACATATCACAGGCTTTTATCCTCTTTTATTACTTATAACTTGGAGTGACTGTAATAAACAATTACATATAAGCTTTCCATAGACTGCACTTACTAGTGTAAGAGACTCACATGAATTTGCAAATGACTAACTTGTTGATTTCTTCCTGTTACTGCAGAAAGCCTGTGAGTGGTCATGTCTCTCAAATCCCTTGCTGTGTAAAATATCTCTCATCACAGCTGCTCCTGCTCGCTCAGGCTGTGTTTACACTTGATGTTTTTGTTGCGGTTTTAAACATTTTTGCATTAAACAGGGTTTCCATACTTTTACAAAACATATATATCCGTATATCCAGCATGTTTATCAAAACATATATATGTGTGGAAACATGTATATCCTCAACTGCTAGGAAAACATTTCCTCTATCCTTGTCAATAGAATTTAAACATTAATACTGGTATGTACTTTTCCTGCATTTTTACTTCGTATGGAGGGTAGAGGGAAAAGGAGAAAAAAAAGGGGGGGGGGAATATTGGGTCACATTATGGGTCAAAAAAAAACACAAACCTTCAACATATTTTAACATCCTAACCAACAATGGACCAAGTTGATGCCATTATTATTATTTTTTTTTCATTTATCTTCTGCATCTCTCCTCCTCTATATAATTCCGAACGCGGACCCCCAGTGCACCCCCCGTGTCAGTTACACTCCACCAATTGGGGGTCTTCAGTCATAGACCTAGTCATGTACCATGCAGTCGTTCTTGAAAAACCCCTCTACCTGTGTCTACTTTTGGAAAGTGGCTTCCACCCAATCCGTACGCATAATAAAGGAGAGCTTCTCCAAGAAGAGTTTGAAGGGGGCAGGGGCCTCACGTCAATCCAATCTAAATTGCGTTTTTTTTTTAAAAAACACATTTATTAGTAAAAACGGCATGCGTATTTTTGATGCGGCTTTTAATTATGGTAGAAGCACAATTACAAACCGCAACAAATACGCTATACATGAATGCAGCCCCTAGAGGAAGGGCTGAGAAGCAGCTGTCAATTGACTCTCACTGATGGATTTTGCAAATCAGTCAGTCCTCCAGTCCGCAGTGCCTTTGGAGAGAATGCAAGCATAAAAACCAAACAACCAGAAATTTTTAATGAAAACCAATTACAAAAATTCGTCCTTTCCAAAGATAGATTGATTAAAGAAAAAAAGGAGTGCTAAGGTATACATAGCCTTATTAATTGCTTCATTTTTTATTTTTAGAAGTAATGGTTTTCATATTTGTTAACAAATCCTCGAGACCCTCATATGGTTTCATTCATGCCAGATGACCAATAAATAGGCTTATTTATTTTTGCCTACAGCGATCTGGCTATTTTAGTTTTCTTCTTATATTAAAATGATATTTTTGATTTTAAGACCAATATCAGCGCTGTAGCCAGTATCGGTGTGTTGGAGTATTGTACAGGAATGTGTGAATGTTCTAACCACAATAACAGCTCTACTAAATGAAATTGCCAGATGATTCCAGTAAAATCTATCGTGTATAGTGTACACTTGTGACCCTGCTCATAGGAATGTAGTCTGCCATGCGAAATCCTGTGCCTTAGGAAATGTCACCAACGTCTCTAGCTCCTAGTAAAATACTGTAAGTTCGTGAAGCCTGCTTCTGCTCTGTTGCATAATCAATGCATTATATTGGTGTTTCAATAAATATGAAGCGGAGTGTTCTTTCATCCTCATCATATTCTACAATCCAATCCAACTTGCTTGGTTCTTAGTTAGAAACATCTGTTCAACCATTTAAACTTCCTTTTGCTGGTTGATTGTTAGGAAAAAATGTCTCTTGGCCCAACTAGCTATGCTCCAATTGTTTCATAATGCTTATTGTGCCTCTTCAATAGTAACGTTTCAGCTAAATGTTATGAGTCCATGACATTGACTAACCTCTAACGGAGTATGGGAGGTCTACCAGAAACCTGTGGTTCAGTACACACCCCAGGGACCATACCGTAATAAGAGACCGGTCTTTTGAAAGGCATTCATAACAGAAGAAAACCACAAGAATCCCCTTTGTGTTGCTGCAAATACAGCTGTTTAAATCAATAGATGAGAATTGGGCCCGAGGGATTTGTGGTTGATTTGCACAATGATTTACAGTGAACTCCTCTCTTGGCAATGATCCAAACACTCAAGTGAAGATATGGACATCAACAAAAATAAGCAGCAAAGGTAGAAGTGCGGCTACTGTAACATACAGTGATAAACACCCTAAACACAGACATTCAGGGAACGGGCACAGTACTGAGAAGCCTTTCAAGACATTTAGCGCTTCCAAAATATTCTGAAGGTGTTTTTCTTGATTGGATGTTTAGCGGGTGAAGCTGGCCATAGATCAGGATCATGGCTTTAGGAGGTGCAGAGGTCACAGTTGCTCCCAAATCCTGCTGTGTGAGGAGACCCAAAGTCCCTTTGCTACATAAGATGATACCAGTAGTATAAAAGGCGGATTTTGCATTGTGCTAAGGCAGCAGAAATGCAGAACTCACGAAGGTTGCGAGTTCAATCCCCACATGGTTCAGGTAGCCAGCTCAAGGTCAACTCATCCTTCTGAGGTTGGTAAAATGAGTACCCTGCTTGGTGGAGGGTAATAAATGCGGAATAAATCGGTGCGATACAAATAACAAGATTTATTTATATAAGATATTTATTGCCTGATTTAGCCAGTGTTAATAGAATCTACCTGCAGTCTGTGGTCCGCCATAGAGGTAAGGGTCTTTTACATAGGTTGATTATCAGGCACAAATCAACCCATCTCAATGTGCCACTGATCACCCGGCAAATAAGCAAATATTCATCTGTTGTTTGATCGCATTAATTTTGCAGCACAAAAAATCATTGTTGCCGACAAATGTAAATGGGGTATGTGCAGCTGACAATGACGATACTCTGTGGGGTCAATTGGTTGTATGAATGATCATTAATTACTTATTAGAGTCTGAATATACCCATGTAAAGTCCAGGTAGACAAGTGCCAGTTTCATTGATTGGCACTCATCATTGGTGCTACATCTTATAGTGTAAAATTGTAAGAGGAGTACTGTTGTTCTGCTGTTGCCAATTATTCACTTATTTCTTGTTTTGTTAAGTTTAACAATTGAGCTGATTTGTTAATGTCTCTTGACTAGAGATGAGCGAGCGTACTCGCTAAGGCAAACTACTCGAGCCAGTAGTGCCTTATGCGAGTACCTGCCCGCTCGTCTCTAAAGACACCCGAATCTTTAGAGACGAGCGGGCAGGTACTCGCATAAGGCACTACTCGCTCGAGTAGTTTGCCTTAGCGAGTACGCTCGCTCATCTCTACTCTTGACTTAAAAGGAGGAGGGTGCACAGTAAGCTGGTCTCGTAGCATGAACCAGAAGTGAGGCAGAGTGTGTGTGGGCAAGGAGGAGGAAGGACAGCAACGCTGTTGGTCCTGGTGCAGGGGATACTTCCCAGAGCACTCCTATGTGGAAGGCTGCAGCCCTACGGGCATAGAGCTCCTACAAAAGAAAGCTAAGCCTTCAGTGATCACAGCAGAAGGCATCAAAGAAAGTACAACCGTGCAAAGACCTGTTTTGCAGCGCTCCCCTCTCTCAAGCAAGCCTATCAGATATTTACCTCAGTGGAGGAAACTGCAGTGATACCAACCGCAGAAACAGGTAGCAAGAAAGAGACTTACTAACGAATAACCCCTGGCAAACGGGATATCCACAGACTTTATGTTTACCCAACAGGCGTAAATGGGAAAGATTTTGTTCTACACGTTTCGAGACTCTAATTGTTTGCTTGATAACCCCCCGGAAACGGGGACTGTAAAACAAACTCTTTGAGAATCTTGATATACTGGAGTTTGAAAGGCATTTACTGGCCCGATTCGGTCTTCTCTGTTTATACCATTATCTGGTTAATAAATGCATACAAGCAGCAGTGATGAGTCTTCCTAGATGACTGTGGTGGGCTTGATCATCTTCAGGGGACAGGGGAATACCCCAGCCTTCACCCCAGTCCATCCCTTCAAAAGGACCCTCAGATTTTCTGCAGATCCGACCAAAAATGGTTGGATTTCCCAATAAATATTTCGTATTTAAAGGGGTTGTCCCGCGCCGAAACGTTTTTTTTTTTTTTTTTTTAACCCCCCCCCCCGTTCGGCGCGAGACAACCCCGATGCAGGGGTTAAAAAAACAAACAGCACAGCGCTTACCTGAATCCCGGCGGTCCGGCGTCTTCATACTCACCTGCTGAAGATGGCCGCCGGGGTCTGCTCCCTCCGTGGACCGCAGCTCTTCTGTGCGGTCCATTGCCGATTCCAGCCTCCTGATTGGCTGGAATCGGCACGTGACGGGGCGGAGCTACACGGAGCCGGCATCCTGCACGAGCGATCCCATTCATAAAAGAAGAAGACCCGGACTGCCCAAGCACGGCTAATTTGGCCATCGGAGGCCGAAAATTAGTCGGCACCATGGAGACGAGGACGCCAGCAACGGAGCAGGTAAGTATAAAACTTTTGATAACTTCTGTATGGCTCATAATTAATGCACAATGTACATTACAAAGTGCATTAATATGGCCATACAGAAGTGTATAGACCCACTTGCTGCCGCGGGACAACCCCTTTAATTAAGACATTTATTAGAGCTGACTACCCTCTGGAGATCAATGTTATGCTGGTGGCACAGGCGTAACTATAGGGGATGCAGTTGCACCCCGGCCCAGGAGCCTTAGGGGGTCCATAAGGCCTCTCTTCTCCATATAGGGAGCCCAGTACTATGAATAAAGCATTATAGTTGGGGCCCTGTTGCAAGTTTTGCATTGGGGCCCAGGAGCATCAAGCTACGCCTCTGGCTGGTGCCTTTATATGAACTATGCAACCATCAATATGCCAGAAGTGGGAGATCAGGGAAATTGGTAATCAATTAACATTCGAAGACAATAAACACTCAACATGATGGAAATCCTATATTACATCTGTCATTACGTGTATTACATCTATAATGCTTATAATGATATGAAGTGTATTTTTTTCTTACAGCTCCTCATCTCTGTTCTAGTGCCCCACATGGCTGTGATCACTTCTGTATCAATACCCCAGGCTCCTACTTATGTATGTGTAAGCAAGGATATGTCTTAAATCCAGATGAGAAGACCTGTAGAAGTAAGTCAGGTTTATTTAGTATATTATACATGCTATAACTTGAAAAACGCCAAGCAGAATTAATACTCTGGTCTAGACCAAGGATCAGGTCATCAGCTTTGGAAGTCTTCTGCTCCACTTTCTCAGTAACTTTTTATCTATTTGGTTCAGGAGATGTCTGTGAATTCTATTTCAGTTTGGGTGGAAAAAGGTAAAAAACCCAAAACAGATCCTTGACTTCATCCATCACATTCATGAAAGCATTGAAAATTTACAAAATGATGGAAGCCCTGAGTAATATAAGGTCAAGAATCTACATCAACTTCGGCCTTGACAGGGGTCTCACGACTACAGATACCGTAGCTGTGTAGACCTGATACCTCACAGTCACACTAAGACTTGCAACTGTGGGTCAGAAGTCTCAAGAATTCAACCCTAATGAATTTTTGCAATCTGTGACCGGCTGTTGTGACATTGCACTGCAAACCTATCCACCTCAATGTGGATGCAGGGTTGACCAACTTTTGGCCACAACCCCCATTGTGGCCAAAAGTTGATGGTAACCCTGGTCTAAAACGTTATCATTTATTGGATATGCTTTTTATCTTCCAGTGATACCAGTCTCTCACCCCAAACGCTGTCTTGTTTTTTGGAAGACCATTGTCATTGGTCTTGTCTAATGTATGGCCTTCTTAAAGGGAATGTCCAGGTTTTGATAGAATTCTTCTTCCGTCCCCCACCGCTGAGATCCCTCTGTCTAATGGTGATTCATCCTTCATAGTGTTGCAACGTTGCATGTCTAAGCCCTGGACTGGTTGTAGGTGGAGTTTTTTTTCTTCCAAAGTACGCAGTGTATTGCAGTAGCCATTAGACAATGCAGTCACATAATGTAACATACAAAGACACTGCTGCAGCATCTGAATTGAGCGTACCCATATCTCACAGCAAAGAGCGCTAGTCAAGACTGTCAGGGAAGTAGTTTCAGCCCGTATACGAAAAGGAAGTAGAGTGTTATGGCATTGTGTTTACCGACATAAAGGAACATGACGGGCACATATACATTTATTTATACATGGAACTTTTATCCATTTATATAAAGGAAAATGTGATACTTTCTACTGGAAAAAGAAGAAATTACATGAAATAAAGATGAAGAAAAGTTACAAGATTAAATCTTGCACGGATTCTTTGCTATAAGTGGTGTCAAATTGAGTAAAAGTCACCATATGTAGCCTTAGCCTTATGAAACTTAAGGGGGTTGTCCAGTTGTAAACTGTTGGTGGCCTATGTTCAGCATAGGCCAGGGTTTGCCACCAGGAACCCCCGATGATCAGCTGTTTTCCAGGTTGGTGTGCTCAAGCGTCGAGCTGATTTCTACAGAAAGTAGACAGCTCTGTTTCCACTGCAGTGGCCAGGTTTGGTATTGCGGACCAAGCTCCTATTGAACATCGCCTGTAATACAAGCTTAGCCACTGCAGTGGGAATGGAGATGTCTGCTTCCTGTAAAAATCAGCTCAGTGCATGAACACACTGGCCTGACAAACAGCTGATTGGCAGGGGTCTTTTGCTGCAGACCCTGATTATCTACTATTGATGGCTTATCCATAGGACAGACCATAAGCAGTTTACAACTGGACCCCTTTAATGAACTGTCTGAAACCTTTTCATTTGTAAGTGTTAATTAACCCTCTTATTTGATGTGGGAATTTGAAGAAGACAAAAAAAATTCAAAGTTTAACAATCACTTGTTTGTTGTTGTTATTGTGTTCGTCATTGAATAATGCAAATTCTAATATTATACATTTGTGTTGTGCAGCCGAGGACTTGTGTGCTACAGAGAAACATGGATGTGAACAGATCTGCGTGAATACTCTAGGATCGTACCTATGCCAGTGCCATGATGCCTATGAGCTGGCAAGAGATGGCAAGTCTTGCACCAGTAAGTATTAGTATACGCATCGCCATTAGCATTTTAACTGGAAATTGTGTCAGACACAGAAAACGTGTTAGTGGTATAACAGTTATAGGTAAACCAACTACAATGGTTATACACAGCACTTATTTGGCTCAAAAATGTGAAACAATACATTATAGGTCATTGTGGTAATCTACCGTGTATTTGGCAATGCAATCATGTAGTGGTTCAAACGGACAATATAAGGGAAAGCTACACTGAATGACCACTGCATTAGAGACATCCATCCAGTAACACAATGGACCTCATTCGGCCTTCAGAACTCCAGTAATTTGTCATCAGAGGACTTAGGGTGTGCCAAGAAAACATACCAGACACCATTACTTCTCCACCAGCCTGAAGTAATGACACCTAACATGAAGGTTTTATTGACTCATACTGATTGTGCCAAGTTCTTACCCTTCCATCAGCACGGTGCAACAGAAATTTGAAGTCATCTGACCGGATCATGTTTTTCCACTGCTCAGTGATCCAATTTTTAGTCTTTTTTTCACCATGGAACTTTTTCTTTTGTGTTTCTTGTAGACCATAGTAATACTTGAACTGGTCAACTGCTCTTATAGGAACGATGAGTTTTGCATTCGGATAGGTTAGTTGGAGCAGCAGCATTGTATTTGGCTGTAGGTCAGAATGATTCTTGACATCCTACTCTGATCCCTTTCAATGATGAGTTGTATACATCCACAAGATCTCCATTCAGTGAATGTTTTTCCTTGATCACACCATTCTTGATATACTCTCCACATCGTTGCGTGAGAAAACCCCACAAAGTTGACATTTTTTGAAATTCTGCCCCCTAACACCGATGACCAGGCCTGCTCATATTGTTGGGTCTTCCCATTTTATGTGAATTCATACTGAAGATGATTCAAGTAAAACTTGTCACTTGAGTTTATGCTATGCATGCACATCTAATTTCCATAGAAGGAATCTCCAATCGGGAAATTAACAGTATCTGTAATAAATTGGCCATTAAGTGTACATTTCTTGTCCTAAAAGATATCCAGAAAAATTCCCCCAAAGTCTACGTACTCAAAAATGAAATAATGGCTATGAAGTGTACTGGAAGGATTGAAGTAATATAACCAGATATTACATTCTGCTGCTCTAAATCCTCTCTTTTGATGATTTCCAATAATGGGATCCAAAAAATAGAGGTACCGCTTAGGGGTGTTATCCGTAAAAGCAGATCTCCGGCTTTTAATATAAAACTTCACGTCCACTAGGACACCGCATTAAACTATAGTTTTGGTAATTTGAGGGAACCAATGTTACCTGTTTTTAAATAGATATTCTAATTTCATCAAATAAATGTTATCCTTTATATAGTGGAAAGTTACACTATTCTCAAACACTTTTTTAAAATCCCTTATAGTTTTCAAGATTTCTGTAATTCAACTCAACCAGCAGTGTTACTCACAGTGCAGATTTGTTACATTTACAGTTATCTCTCTAATGAGCTATGCACCTATATGTCCATCACATGACCAATGAAGCAGGGATCTTGAAGGTAATGATACAAAAAGGATATTGGAAAAATTTATAACTTTTCACCAAGCAAAAAAATAATATATTTGCAGAAACCGGAATATCCCTTTACAGGCTATGGACACCTTTTGGAGGGCAATTTTTTTTTTCACTTAAAGGAAGGGGTTGTCCATTTGTAACCCCAATAAGGTTTAAAGGGGTTGTCCCGCGCCGAAACGGGTTTTTTTTTTTTTCAACCCCCCCCCCCCGTTCGCCGCGAGACAACCCCGATGCAGGGATTAAAAAAGAACACCAGAGAGCGCTTACCTGAATCCCCGCGCTCCGGTGACTTCTTACTTACCTGATGAAGATGGCCGCGGGGATCTTCTCACTCGGTGGACCGCAGGGCTTCTGTGCGGTCCATTGCCGATTCCAGCCTCCTGATTGGCTGGAATCGGCACGTGACGGGGCGGAGCTACACGGAGCCGGCATCCAGCACGAGCAGCCCCATTGAAAAAAGAAGAAGACCGGGACTGCGCAAGCGCGGCTAATTTGGCCATTAGACGGCGAAAATTAGTCGGCTCCATGGAAACGAGGACGCCAGCAACGGAGCAGGTAAGTGAAAAACTTCTTATAACTTCTGTATGGCTCATAATTAATGCACAATGTACATTACAAAGTGCATTAATATGGCCATACAGAAGTGTATAGACCCACTTGCTGCCGCGGGACAACCCCTTTAATAAAAAATTTTGCACCGTTTGCTTTCTGCAGCTTCTGTCACTGTATATAGACACTGCAGTCCCAATAGGAGATCCGTCAGTGAGGCTGGACTGACAGCTTAATTTTAAGCCCTTAACTTTATTCTCCTGCACAAAAGTGCTATCAGCTGTTTTATGATCACAATAGAAATAAACTTTGTTGTGGTCATAAATTAGCTGATAGCAATGTTCAGGAGAGGAGAGCAGAGGGAAACTGAGCTGTAAGTCTAGCCTCACTGACGGATCTCATACTTAGACTGCAGTGTCTATATACTGTGATATGTAGAAGCTGCAGAAGTCAAACAGTGCAAAATTTTTACTTAAATCTTATTGCAAAAATGATTATCAGCCCAAAATACATGCTTTTAAGTGAAAAAAATGTGTCGTCGTCCCCCAAAGTGTCCATAGCCTTTAGGTGCTACATTCACAGGCTCCTATAGATCAGACACTATATTTATCTGAGTGTAACCCTGAACAGAAAGAGAATGGATGAGAGAGCAGAGACTATGCACTGCTATGATGCCCGGGTGACACTGCAGAATAATTAATCGCTCACTAGTTGTTAAAAATGGCTGTTAGCTACTTCTTGGACCCAGAAACAAGAAGAAGAAGAGATAAAGAAGAGCAGAACTAGCTGATATAGGAAAAACACTGTACACAGTGATAGTTCAGATGATAACAGACAAGAGGTTTCAGCTAAGCTAATAGACATGATGTAGTGTAGGATGACTATTAGTAGGAACCCTCTGTGATACTCACATATACTGATTAGATTGTTATTTGTTTGCCCAAATCATATATTTGCTACTAGATGCTTATTTTGTTTTATTCTCTTCTAGTTGTGGATTATTGTGCCTTGGGTACCCACGGCTGTCAGCACGAGTGTCTTAACGTTAACAGCTCCTACGTCTGTCAGTGTCGGCCTGGCTTTATTCTGAATCCTGATAAGAAAACGTGTCGGAGTAAGCAAACTCTTTGTCCTTCTTCTGTGGATATCAATGTCAAGTTAGATTAGAAGCAGAAATGACAATCACTCTGTGATTTTGCTGACTCTGCCATATTTTAATGAAAGTCACCCAGTCTCAGGCACGACTTTTGATTTGTTTGGCCAAACTTTACTCTATAAACAAGAGTATTGATAGTCGACATCAGGAACGTTTCATGAATTAGGGTTTAGAGAAATAAATGCTTCACCTGCAAGACATTTCTATTGTCCATGTCATTACTAATATGTATATCTATATATGTACAATTCACTATTGATGCTTGCTTTTTTTCCCCCTAGGGCCAGATTACTGTTCATTGTCTAATCATGGCTGTCAACATGAATGCGTTAATACTGATGATTCCTATAACTGTAAATGTCGGTCAGGATATTCACTTAATGTGGACAAAAAAACTTGCACAAGTAAGTATCTGCTATATTTTTCACACTCATGAACTAGCAAAACTCCAACAGAACTCTGAAACAGCAGACATAACTCACGGACAGACATAGCACACTGACTAACGCCCAAAGCACGAACAAGCATACCCGCACGCATAAACAGATTCAAGTAGATACGATGCAAGATATTGGTTCGTATTTTGGCCAAGATACTTAAGCATGCAAGCCCACTTCACGGATCCTCGTTGTCTCGCGGGTCCCTACTTTAACGAAACAACTATCACATGAAACCTTCCTGCATGTGGGGCGATTGTCCCAACAGGGATGGCCCCGCGCTGGAACCTAGGGAGCTACCTAGACCTAGATGACAAATCACTGACAAGGACTGAACACAGCTCACACCAACATGCCAGGGATTTGTATACACCGAACATGCACCCTGAACAGGACTGTTAACACCTCATGTCCGGCACCTTGCACAAAAGCGCAGGAACATGACACTGTTTACGCTGAACAAACAGAGGAAAGCCCAGCAGCCTCTAGCAGAGGAGCTGGTATATATGAGCAGCAGACCGGTGGCAAATGGCTAGCTGGAGAAATCCACACCCAGCCAGCTCAATCAACCCCACCTGTGGGGCTGCGCTGCTGGAAACCCATGTAGAACAACAGATCTGAGTAGCACTCCCTAACAGTATTTTTCCTTACTTCTATATGCTAGAATTGCATTTCACAGCTATGCCGCTTAGACCTACCCCTATTTGTCTGTCTCAGTTTGCCGCTTGCAGTGATGAAGCACATTGTACATAAAGAGTTTTCAATGTGTCCTCACTTCCATGCATTGCATGCATATATAAAATAGGGAGCTGTGCTCAAAAAAGGTAAAGTGGATAATGGGTTAAAAGCAAGAAACAATGAATCTTTAGACAATGTTATGTGCATAACTCACCTACATGCTCTTTAGTCATAGCCTTAATAACCTAATACCATCTAGGTCTGAACCGGATCAGTAGGCTTGCACTTGTCAAAGGCTAATTGACATTTTTGGAATTTTCTGTTATACCAGTCATTTGACTTTTATTGTGGATATACTTTAAAATTAAGACTTTTACTAATGCTGGTTTTTGATTATGCTGCTCTTCACCGTGCCACTTGGTTAGCCACCTTACCTGGATGAAGAGTGATTGGAGAGGTGGCAATTGAACAATTAAATCCAATGACTCATATTCTCCATCCTTCTAAGTGCAGCATACAGTAGTAGTGCCCTCCTTAGTGCCCCACACAGTGATAGTGCACCACAAAGTAATATTGGTTCCTTAGTGTTCCACATAGGATTAGTGCCCCCTTTGTGTCCCCTGCAGTAATCATATCTCCGCACAATAATGGTGCCCACTGTGTGCCCCCATATAGTAATAGTGCTCCCAGTATTTACTGATATAAAACGGTCAGCAGGAAAAAAAGCTGCCATGTGTGAATTGAGCCTAATTACAGCGTGAAGCTCTCGTCTACCCTGATTTTTCTCTGAAGGATTTATGTTTCATTCACAATTGGCATTTTGTGGCATTTTCAGCGCGTTTCTGAATTGTAAGAAAAACGAATGCAGCAAAAAGAAAGCGCATGCAAATTTTGGAAACAGCTTGTGTATTTTTAATACCTTTTTTTGCTGCATTTCAGAAACACTTCTAAAAAACGCACAAAAAAATGTCAAATATGAATCACTATTACTGCTTATTATGGAGTTTGACTTCTGGGATTGGACTATGACTATGGATTTGTCTGCACTGCAATACTCTGTCCTCTCTGATTAAGCGTATTAGCGCATGAACCGGTTTTTTTTTTGACTATTCAAACTTTGCACTTATGCGCGCAGGTTTGAAATAAAATGTGGGAAGATAGGTCCTGCCCTATCTTTCTCGCACGTAGTTTTAACCCTGTGCAAGAAAGATAGGGCAAGTCCTATCTTTTCTTGCGCATACTATTAACGCACAATCGATAGTTTTGTTTTGTCCCATTATGCAGCTGTGATTTTCACATCCGCATAATGGGACTAAAACAAGCCCATTTGTTTAAGCTCCCATCAGTACATCAGAGTTGGCTATTTATGCTCACTTACGCCCATGGCCGTGTCTGCACGTTGTGCTGAAGGGACTCGGGCGCAACTCACTTCGGAGAGCATACAGACACCCGACCATGTGCTGTCCAATATAAGTGGATGAAGCACATTCTGGGGCATTGCATGTCTTATTTCTCATACACAAAACACACAGGAGTATGACACGCCACATAGATATCCTCTTAGCCTCGTGTGGCACAGAGTGCTGAGGTAGCAGTATTGCAGTTCTAAGCTCTCGCTCACGACCTGAGGGTTGCAAGTTCTATCGTGCATGGTTAAGGTAGCCGGCTTAAAGTTGACTTCCATCCTTCCGAGGTCGGTAAAATGAGTACCCAGCTGGGTGGGGGGTAATAAATAAATTACCTGAAAGCGTTGTGGAATAAGTTGGCGCTATACAAAAAACAAGATTTATTTCTTAATTAATGGGGCCGTGTGCTGTCTGGGGAATTGCAAAGACAGGACACGGCCCGGAAATATGGCGTGTGCCTTTAGCCTCAAATCGTGTACGTTTCCTTCTCACACTTAATTTACTAGTTCTCCTTTTTTAATCCTTTTTCAGAGATTAACTACTGCTCGCAGGGCAATCATGGATGTGAACATGAATGTGTCAGCACCGAAACCTCATTTGTATGTAAATGTCATAAAGGCTTTGCTCTGAATCGCAATGGGAAAACCTGCAGAAGTAAGTTGCTATAGAGATGTCATATTTCCTGAAACAGGCAATGCGGGCCAACAAAACTGATTACTGCAATTATACAAAGCAGGAAAACACAGATGAAGTCAGTACACTTCTGTTCCAACATATATGTAAACATTGTGATACTGATATGTTGCAGCTGCCTCTGCAATGTGATAGCCGGAGGGTGAGGCACAAGCGATGGAGCACAGCGACCCTCGTAGATAATCTCTTTATTTCTACTAAATGGTTATTGCTGTTACATAAATTACTTCTCCATAAGTGAAATTGTAGCCCTATTTACTGCATGGCCAAAAATATGTGAACCCCCTTCTAATGAGTAGGTTCATTGCTAATGTACAATACAGCAAAGAAAATCATTAGCGTAGGTAGGTCATACGGGAGAGAAACGGCGCGGAAACTTTCACTTTGACCTCTGTGTTATTGCGGCGCTGACAGCACGCGCCTGCTCAGCTGATTGGTCAGGGTCATGAGCGACGGACCCCTGCCAATCAACTATTGATGACCTATCCTGAGAATAGGTCATCAATAATATTTCCCTGGAAAACCCCTTTAACCCAATTAGGGTAAGTGACCTTGAGCAGGCGACGAAGGCATCGTTGTCAGAAAACATCAAGTCATCGGGTAATTTGTGTGGTTCCTTTCCATGCATGTCATGCGGTCAGAATCACAATACTGTTCAGAAGTTGTATCTTCGTTTGTAATGGGAGTGAGATGGTAGCCCATATAGGGAGTAGATGTTGTAAAGTTGCCCATGCCTTCCGAGACATAATGGACATCATGTTCAGCATCCCTGTCATTGCTGATTGTACTACCCAAGTAGACAAACCGATCGACCTCTCACAACCGCTAATGTTGGTTGACTGTTATTGAGGCATTTATGGATATGGCGTATCCAACTCGCATGATCTATGTCTTCTGGTAGTTAATCCGTAAAGCAACCATTGTCGCTTCTTGTTCCAAAGCTGATGTTATTTCTTGGAGCTGGAGGAGAGAGCCATATCATCTGCAGCTAACCGAAGATACGGTTTGATTCTTGGTGACAATCCTAAACATAACCAGGCCTCTCATAACTTATGGCACTCAATAAAATGACGTTACCCTGGCCGTGTTTGCCTTTAGTTGTTTAATCCCCAGTCAGCTTCATGAGACCAGACATTATTCCGAGCCAACGCTGAAGAAAAATCCTAAAACCTTCTACCAAGATAAACAGATGTGGAGTTTTCTTGCAAAAAGTTCTGCACCGAGTGACAGCTGTTGGGTCTGGTGTTACGCCTCGTAGCACACTTCCCAGCAATCCTAGCACGAGACTGTACCTGCAGGCACTTAGTATTGAAGGATACGTGATTCATTGTTTAATGTGGTCCCTCAACTACCGCACGATTCATATGCAAAAAGGAGAAACCTTGTTAAGAGCATTGTAAGTGAGCCAGTGCACATTTTCTACAAAGTCAGCTCTAATTGTAAGCATCTGCCAACACGACCGGGTCCCTCGTCTGCATGGATTATATTACTTTCACTATATTCAAGGGCCTTGAATGTGACAAGGACTCCAGTCCACTTTAAAATACCACTACAGTTTTTCATACCATGAGGTTTTAACCCCTTAAGGACTTGGCCTATTTTGGCCATAAGGACAAGACAATTTTTGGGGGGGATTTTCATCTTCACTTTTCAAAAGTCATAACTTTTTGTATTTTTCCGTTGACATGGCCGTATGAGGGCTTGTTTTTTGCGTGACGAATTGTAGTTTTTATTGTATCCAATTTCTGGATGCATATAATTAGAGATGAGCGAGTATACTCGCTAAGGCACATTACTCAAGCGCGTAGTGTCTTAGCCGAGTATCTCCTCGCTTGTCTCTAAAGATTCGGGGGCCGGCGCTGGTGACAGGTGAGTTGCGGCGGGGGGCGGGGGGGAGAGAGGGAGAGAGAGATCTCCCCTCCGTTCCTCCCCGCTCTCCCCCGCCGCTCCCCGCCGGCCCCCAAATCTTTAGAGACTAGCGATACTCGGCTAAGGCACTACTCGCTCGAGTAATGTGCCTTAGCGAGTATACTCGCTCATCTCTACATATAATGTATTGGAAAACTTTTATTAGTTTGTTTGGAGGGCATCGAGAAAAATGCCTTAATTGGGCCATTGTCTGTTTTTTTTCAGAGTTAAATTATGCAGCATAAATGACATGGTACATTTTTTTCTGCAGGCTGGAACAATTACGACGATGCCAAAATTGGTATTTCTTCTTTTTTGGTTTTTCCATTTTCGTACAATAAGAACCTTTTTTTTTAGAAATGATTAATTTTTTTTACATCGTTGCATTCAAAGTCCCATAACTTTTTTATTTTTCCATTGACAGAGGTCTGTGAGGGTTTGTTTTTTGCATGATGAACTGTAGGTTTTAGTGGTTTGGGGTACATAAGCTTTTTGATCACTTTTATTCCGTTTTTTTGGGAGGCAAAATGAACAAAATAAGCGTTTTTGCCTTTGTTTTTTAGGGATTTTTTTTTACAGTTTTTGCCGTGCAGGATAAATTTTGTGTTCAATTAGTTCATTAAGAATACGATGAAACCAAATATGTGTTTTGGTTTTTTTAAATATTTTTTTTATACAAAAGGGAAAGCACGCAAGAAGGTTTATTCAACATTATGGTACTTTTATTTAATTCATTTTTTGCATTTTTTTGCATTTTTTATGTCCATGTAGTGGACTTGAACCATAAAAGCTCTGAGTGTTATGATAATGCATTGCAGTACTTCTGTTCTGCAATGCATTATCGCTCACAATATTGATCATAGGCCATGGCAGAACTGGACACCAGTGTTTGGCGTCCAAGCACCATGGCAACCGATCGGCCATCCGTAATTAAATCGGAGAGGGTTGATGACGTCACAGAGGGAGTGCATCCCCTCTGTGAATACTTTACATGCTGGGATGTACATTGATCGCAGCATGTAAGGTATTCAGAGCAGGAATCATTGTTCTCATCGAACCCCGCTGTTGCAGCGGGAGGCCAGCTGTAAGTCTTTTCTAAGCCCATGCCATGCACAGGACATAAGTTTACGTTCTGTTGTGTTAGCTACCGTCCTGCCAGCGTGTAACCCTATGTCATGTGGCGTTAAGGGGTTAGGGAACAAAATTCTGGTTCATTCAACCCCTTCCTGGTGCAGCCCAGATCTTTTTTGTTTTATTTTTCCTCCCCACTTGCAAAAAAATCACACCTTTTTGATTTTTCTGATGACACAACCACATGAGAGCTTGTGTTTTGTGGGTTTAGTTCTATTTTTAACTGGTACAATTTAACATACCATAAAACATATTGAAAAACTGTTTAAAAATTTGAAGTTAGGAGAAATGGAAAAAAATAAAATTTCAGCATTTTTGGGGGAGTTTGTTTTTATAACCTTCACAGTACAGTACAAATGGCGTCTTATCTTTACTCTGTCGTTCAGTACAATTACGGAAATACCGAATTTTTACACTTTTTTTTGCAGCACTACTTAAAAGAACTTAAAAAAAACTAAACAAGTTGCTTTCCTTTGCCATCTTTTGACCCCCATAAGTTTATTTTTCTATCAATCGCTTCTGTGAGGGCTCATTTTTCGCGAGGTGACCTGTAGTTTTTATTGATATTATTTTGGGGTTTGAACAACTTTTTGATTACTTTTAGAGATGAGCGAACGTGTTCTTAACGAGGACTTACGCACCCGGACACCGGCTTTTCCGAGGACTTCAGTGTTCGCGCGTAAAGATTCGGGGGGCGCCGGGGGGCGGGGAGAGGCGCGGCGGCGCGGGCGGCAGCAGCGGGGAACAGGGGGGAGCCCTCTCTCTCTCCCTCTCCCCCCCACTCCCCGCCGCACCCCCCCCCCGCGCTGCCACGGCGACCCACGAACTTTTTTCGCCCGAGCACGGAAGTCCTCGCAAAGTTCAGTGTTCGGGCGAAAAGGGGCGGGGCCGAACACGTTCGCTCATCTCTAATTACTTTTTATTCAATTTTTTTCTTAAATACAGGGGAACCAAAAAAAGAGTAATCCTGGCATTGCGTATTGTTTTTTTCTGACGGCGTTCTCAACGTAGAAGTGATAATGTGATATTTTACAAAATTGGAGTTTTACATATGCGGAGATACCAATTTTGATTTTGCTTTATTTTTTTATTTTTATATGTGATGACTGGGAAAAGGGTTTATTTAAAACTTTTATTGCTATTTTTTTCTAAAAATCAATGAAACTTTCTTTTCATTTACTTATACAATATTTTTTTTAGTCCCTGATTGCTTATACACTATAATGCAATAATATAGTATTGCATTAAACTGTGTGCTCACCAGAATGTCTCGTCTTAATAGGCACTCATGAATGGTAGCAAGAGGGCCTTCAGAAGGCTCTGGGCAGCCATTACGCCTGGACTGCACCTCGCAATCTCAAGACAGAGTGGGGAGCATTTAAATGTTCACCTCTCCTGGGGCTAACAACTGTCCCTGGCATCAGCGGTGACTTCCGATAGACGTAGTGGGCAGAAACATGTGACCGCTGCGGCAAATGAGAGGCTGCAGCGTCAATGTCACACTCCCAACATAAGCTTCATATCCCGGGCGTAATGATGCCAGAAGCTTGGGGATGTGATGCTGAGGCCCCAGGAAAGGGAAGTAAAACCTTATTTATTATTTTAGGCAGGACCCAGATGGGAAACAAAACTCCTTAAATCTAAGAAACATGCTGGGAGGTTCTGGTAGACTCTGTGGGAAGATATAAAAGAGGTCTGGTTGTGGTTCTAGAGAATTCTGTGTGCTGCTGACTTGTAGGACAAGTTGAGGTGCTGTTCTGGGACTTCTGCCCAATGCTGTGAAATAGTACCTACTCAAGGACTGCGGCTGGAAACTTTATTGCCTCTACATACAGGAGGCGTCTTCTACAAATCTGAGAGCTTCCAGTGACCACCTTGAAGGGTAGGAAATGGGATGAACTCTCCAACCAGCTTGAGTTCACAGGGGCTTTGTGCAAATGTCCCTTTGCCAATGATGCCAGCTTTTGTAGCCAAGGGAGACCGGTCTTCAGCAATTTTTGTGTGCACACAAACTATAAGAGGAGCAGCAGAATTGTGGACTATGCAAGGGCATCAGGTTTAATCTATCCATGTGGGGACTATTCAAATGGTGTGTGAAGGGTAGTAGTATACCTTGTGTGATTTTGTAATTACCTTGTGACACGTAATACTGAAAATCTGATATTGTTTCTGAAGAATGTATTTGAGAAATACTATAGCTCTCTGCTGTTAGCATAGAGTGGTGGCAGGATTGCAGTCAGTATAGCGCTGCAACATGTTGTAGCCGATAGCTGGCTATTAAATGGGTTGTCCAGTTATAAACCATTGATGGTTTATCCGTGGGGTAGATCATCAGTAGCAGATTGGTGGGGGTCTGCCACCCAGGATCCCTGCTGATAAGCTGTTCACTGGGTGGTGCGTTCATGCAAACAGCTCTGCTCCCTCTGCAGTGGTGAGGCTTGGTATTACACATAAAGTTACTATTGGAGTGAGTGGCATCTTTGTGTCTAATACCAAGTGTGACCACTGCAGTGGTAACAGAGTTCTCTGCTTCCTGCAAAAATCAGCTTAGTGCTTGAGCGTCCCTTTTCGGAGAACAGCTGATCAGTGGCGATCAGACTCTTGCTGATCTACTATTGGTGGCCTACCCTAAGGATTGGCCATCAGTATATAAAACATCAGGTTTTGTAAACATCAGTTTATAAGTGGATAACTCCTTTAATAATATTGTTTTTTTCTGGTGTTATGGGGTTTTCTTTCTTACCACTAGCCGTAAACCCTATAATACAGTAAAATCGTATTTTTGTAAACACATCTCCTTACTTGGCATTGTATCCAATGTTCCTGCCCACATTGCATCAAATAGTGACAAGAGCGCTGCGGGCATTATAGAAGAATATAGGGATGGGCTCCAAACTGGGAAAAGGATGGCAGCAGGTGAACTACTTCCCCCCTCCCAAACCCGGAGTACTCTTGTCCTGGGACCAGAGGGCTACATTCAAAATTGAAATTTTGAAAGAAATAGTCAAAAATCTCTATTCTTTGGAATGTATATTTTTAAAACTAAAAAAAAACTAAAGAAAAAAGCTCAATCTTACGAACAACTTTTGGAATCTGAAAATGAGTTAAACTTTTGGACTCCCCCAAGTATCCACCCTTTCCCTATATGATAGTCTTGTATAATCTCAGCATATGTTGGATCACATTTTTAGTTTAAGTCGGGATACGTTTTCATTCTTGGTGGAAAACCTGCCAGATACGTTACTGACTAGTTATTTGCTGTTTGAAACATGGGGTGTTTCCAAACTTTTGCAGGAGATCAACTTATTTTACTTTATATACTTTCAGATGTTTTTCTGTATTCGAAAGGACACATTCTTTCTGTATCATTGGAGAAAATCAAGCTGTGAATAGAAGTTCATCCTAGCTATGCTTCTGCCACTTTAGCCATTTGATCTTGCCCGCTCACTGAGGCCCGATGACCAGACCCTTATAGCATTCTGTGCATCCTATCAAGTGCTGTGATTATTAGACACCATCCTTTAGGCAGGCCAAAATAAACTGAGAAGCCACAGCTGATTTCGAGTCAAAACCACACCAGTGATGTGAATGTTGACTCTTTTCTTGATGCGGAAATGTTGTAGATTTTCAGCTGTGGAAAATTCGCAGCATTTCTGCTACATGTGAACATATCCTTAAGGGCCCATTTACACGACCATAAGCCTTTTACATGCACCCACCGGGTGCCGTAAAAATGCCTGAACAGCAAAGGGCCCGTCGCATATACGCCAAGGCCGGAATGCCATGGGCTCTTCTCTCCCCTTCGCCAGCTCACCTCCTCCCCTCCGGCCGTTTTCAATACGAGGGGGCGGGGTGGGGGCAAAGCTAAGCTACCGCTCCTTGTCCGCAGCCAGCAATGGCTGGGGGTGGAGTGGGTGAGCTTAGCTCCGCCCCTCCCATTGAAAACAGCAGCAAGGGACGGAGAGGAGAAGAGAAGGGGAAGGGAGTTTAGCAGTCACGCTGCTAAACTCCCTCCCACCTCCCTTCTCCGGCAGCTAGCATAGGCTCCCATAGGAACCTATGCAACTGCCGCCACCGGCGGGCGCTTTAACGCTGCAGAAATATGACAGACATCAAACTCAAGGGAAATTCCTGTAAAAATGCTCAGATTTTTACTGACCAACATCACCTACGCCCCTGTAAGTACGGCCCAAGGCGCAGGGACATGAGTTGTCTTACAGGAACAGTTGCTTTCCTTTTGTCCCATTTAATTTGATAAAAAAATTTGAACAAATGAAGGCAACCCAATCGCTGTTAGCTCCTCTATATGGTTATATAGCAGATTTATCTTCTATATGGGACTATTGCAGGCGGCCCCGTGGGGTTCGTGCAGCATGCCGAAATATTGGGATGTTCACAGAGCTGGGTCTCTGCTGCACTCAGGAGCCCCGCTGCATGCTCCAGCTCCTCCTACAGATCTGTACTATATGTACTATATTACTCTCTACCTGCACTACATGTAGAGTACCGCTCTCTACCTGTACTACATGTACTATATTACTCTCTACCTGCACTACATGTAGAGTATCGCTCTCTACCTGTACTAGATGTACTATATTACTCTCTACCTGTACTGCATGTAGAGTACCGATCTCTACCTCTACTACATGTATTATATTACTCTCTACCTGTACTACATGTAGTGTACTGCTCTCTCCCTGTACTGCATGTACTATATTACTCTCTACCTGTACTACATGTAGAGTACCGCTCTCTAGCTGTACTACATGTAACATATTACTCTCTACCTGTACTACATGTACAGTACCACTCTCTCCCTGTACTGCATGTACTATATTACTCTCTACTTGTACTACATGTAGAGTACCACTCTCTATCTGTACTATATGTAACATATTACTCTCTACCTGTACTACATGTACTGCACCGCTCTTTCCCTATACTACATGTACTATATTACTCTCCACCTGTACTACATGTAGAGTACCGCTCTCTACCTGTACTACATGTCTTATATTACTCTCTACCTGTACTACATGTAATAATAATAAACTTTATTTGTATAGCGCCAACATATTCCGCAGCACTTACATAGACAGGGGGAATACAGAAAGACAAAATACAAACATTACAGAACCACGGTTACATAGTAATCAGTTGATGGAATCAGTAGGGGTGAGGGTCCTGCTCCAACGAGCTTACATACTACAAGTAATGGGGTGATACAGAAGGTAAAGGGGCTGGAGATGTGCACGGTATGGCGAAGTGGAAGAGTGAGCGATGTTATACACACAGACAATGGTCAGACATTTAGCCATGTGACCGCAGAATCGTTATGACTGCAGGAGCGGTTTATGATGGCTAGCAGGGATTGCAGTCAGTAGGTCAGGGAGCATGTTATCAGGCGACGTACAGAGGGGTTTGTTTAGGGAATGCGGTATGCCTCCCTGAAGAGGTGCGTTTTAGAGCATGCCTGAAGTTCAGCGAGTCCTGGATTGTACTATCCTCTACCTGTACTGTTTATTACCTTTATACATGTGCTGTACTGCTCTCTACTGTACTACATGTACTGCCCTCTATCTTTGTACATGTACTGTACTGCTCTCTACCACTATATATGTACTGTACTGCTCTCTACTGTGCTACATGTACTGTACCGCCCTCTACCTCTATACATGTACTGTACTTCTCTCTACCACTATACATGTACTGTAATGCTCTCTACCCACCCTACGTGTACTGCTCTCTACTTCTATACATGTACTGTACTGCTTTCTACCTGAACTACATATACTGTACTGCTCTCTACCTCTATACACTTACTGTACTGCTCTCTACCTGTCCGACATGTGCTGTTTTGCTCTCTACCAGTACGATATGTACTGTACAGCTCTCTACTGTACTACACGTACTGTACTGCCTCTACCTGTACTACATGTACTGTATTGCTCTCTACCTGTTCTACATGTACTGTACTGCTCTCTACCTCTATTCATGTACTGTACTGCTCTCCACCTGTACTACATGTAATGTACTGCTCTCTACCTGCGCTACCTGTACTGTACTGCTCTCTACCTGTACTACATGTACTATACTGCTCTCTGCCTCTATTCATGTACTGTACTGCTCTCCACCTGTACTACATGTAATGTACTGCTCTCTACCTGCGCTACCTGTACTGTACTACTCTCTACCTGTACTACATGTAATGTACTGCTCTCTACCTGCACTACCTGTACTGTACTGCTGTCTACCTGTACGGCACGTACTGTACTGCTATCTATCTCTAATCATGTACTGTACTGCTCTCTACCTGTTCTGTACTACTCTCTACCTCTACTACATGTATTGTACAGCTATCTACCTGCACTACCTGTACTGCTGTCTACCTGTACGACACGTACTGTACTGCTATCTACCTCTATTCATGTACTGTACTGCTCTCTACCTGTTCTACATGTACTGTACTGCTATCTACCTCTATTCATGTACTGTACTGCTCTCTACCTGTTCTGTACTACTCTCTACCTCTACTACATGTATTGTACTGCTATCTACTTGTACTATATGTACTACACTGCTAACTGCATGTACTACATGTATTGTACAGCTATCTACCTGTACTACATGCAACGCACTAAAATAGAACAGGCAGCATAATAGAAAAGCTGTGCTAAAACACTTGCCTGAGAAACCACATTGAAATCAATGGAGGCTCAGTAAAACGTTGTATAAAATGCCTGTGTGAGAGGGGCCTCACCTGTATATGAGAACTTGCTTTATTTGTATCAGTTACTCACTTACTTATCTTTCATGATTTTTCTATGTTGAGTTGACATTTTGGGGTTTTCTGGAACCAATCAGCAGCTTTCCACAGAGTTTATGGTCTCAGATTATAATATTTTCAATTTATAGTGTTTATCCTTGAGGGATCATCAAAAAGTTATCAAAACCAGAGGAAAAAATAAGGCCACCCGCACTGCAACAAATGAAAGAATATTGTTTTTCACTAAGAGCAATCCACAGGTAGTAAAGTGCATATAGCGGTTGTGTAGGAAGCACTTGAAGTGCTGTTCCAGAAAGCTGTCATATATTGCAGCAAGAGGAGCACATTGTATTGTAAGAAATGTACTGTTTTCATGTCATAGGCAGTTGTCATTGTCCCTACATAATTGTATGCACCTGGGACCCCCACTGATCAGCTGATCGAGGGAGCCACGGTACTCATGTGAGCGCTGCGGCCTCTTCATTGTCATATGTAAGTCCAATCCTGTTTGTACTCAGAAAGCTGTACTTATTGTACTATTTGTACAATGCAGCACTGTCCCAATGAAATGACACGTTGCTTGTTATGGAGACAATCTCTTCTTGTTAAGAACAATATTTTTAGGGGTTTATTCACAAAAAATCCATTAAATGATGTGTCATGGGGATGTAAGAGGGGAGAGCGGTACCCGCTCCCCTCTTACTGCTGAAAGCGTCCTTCAGCCATTCTGATAAGCACCTCCTATCAGACAGAAAGGGAAAGAAAGATGAAAGACATATTCAGGCACTAAATAGGGTAAACCCCATGCTGCTTAGAGGGCGAGCTCTTAATGTTCTTGGCTGAACAGGTACCATATAAATGCATTTGTTATTGTGCCACAGCGGTGCAGAGCACAGGAACTGTAATAATGTGCCGAAAGTACTGTTGGAGCACCAGGAGAAAAAGGCTGCAGACTGAGGAGCATATAGAACCCGAGAGGAGAGCAGAGATTCTGCTAGGGAGCTGCTACAGTCTGTTGAGGTGCCGCTACTGCGAGAGAAAGACCATGGGTCAGCTGAACTGGGAAATCGAAGGCTGGATGGAACAAGCATTTGGGACAGAGATAAGGATTTACAGAAACTGTGGTAGAGGAGTGCTTCCGGCTCTGGACTAGCCTGGCTCTGTGTAAGTGAGTACTCCCACACAAGTTACTGTAAGTGAGGTCAGCCTCAAACTGAAAATAATTGTGCACACCATTAGGGACTCAAAACAGTTAAACAACAGACCTGTTGTGTGGGATTTGGACTGTACTAGGGCTCGTGGGTGCTAAGTAAGATAGGGCTATATGATCCTAAGCAATAGAGATATATCAGCTGGGGGTTTGAATGCTGTGCCTCAAGTGCACTGTGTTGCTGGTAGTAAAATAATAACTCCTTAAAGTATGGACTGTGTGATTTATATTTCTGTTTAACAGGACTAATCTATCTACAGCATTAGGCCGCTGGTAGACTCGTGTATTTGGGCCTGTGTGCTATCCTTGTTAATCATGGGTAGCACACGGCCCCATTATAGCCTATGATGCTAAGCACACTGCCAGTCTGGTTCATATTATGGACAAGAATTAGGATATGCAAACACATGTCAATGTGCTGGTTGTCCGATGTGAAGCTCATGCACAAACTCATGCACACAACAAGTGTGTCAGAGGCCTTACTGATACTGTTTTCTGCATTACTGTTATTTTGTATTGTGCATGTATTGTGATCCTAGGATTTAGTTAGCCATAGTTAGCTTCAGGTAAATCTATGGTAAAAGGTAAACTGTTTGCTTGTTATTATAACTTTACTCACTTACTTCCTTTGTTTATAAATATAGCATATTTTTGTAACTCCTTCTGCTGCATCATATCCTGAATCTGTGTTTCGATACCACCACCCATGACAGAGACAACCCCTTGTTAAACAGCAGATGTAGACTGGGGACGATCTCCCTCCTTAGGTCCACCAGGTCAAATGGTCTTGTGAAGCTACATCAATCATCTTCCTCCTGGCTCTGTCTCCTCCAATCTGTTGCTCTGAGCCACTGCTGTCAGCCCATCTGCACCCCCACAAGACAATCATTTAGTTCTGCTACTGTATTTATGTAATAATTTTTGGCTCTGGTTCTAAATTTATGTACTATGCTTGGTTTTGGTGCTGTTATGAGCTTGGTTCTGGTGCTGTATTTATGTACTTATGTATGTACTGAGTTTTGGTGCATTATTAAGCATGGTGCTGTATTTACGCTATGAGCTTGGTTCTGGTGCAGTATTTATTCACTGAACTGTTCTTGTGTGGGTACGCTACTGTCTTGCTACTTTTTGCACAAGCAGAATACAGGGTGCCTGCCTATCAGTGCTATAAAAATTGTGTCATCCATCCTCAGGCAGACGCAGGGAAATCACGAACCCCGTAAAGATTTCGTCTAGGGTTCATCCACATCTGTTGCTGATTTCCGCTGTAAAACAGGACAAAATAGCACTTCAAACAGCATTATTTTGTCCTGTATATTCCGGCAAAATACCAGACTGCTGGACAGAAATCAGATAGACCCCCATTATGGTCCATGGGGGCCGTTTGGCGCCATTCGGTTCCCCTAAAGCTGATGTGAATGAGCCCTTACACAACAGTGATGGACAGCCCACACTACACTAAGGGCAGAGTCACACGGGTGTATGCGCAAAAACACATGCCACAGAGTATTTGCACATGAACGAGGTTTGAGGTGAATAATCTGCACATTGCATGCATGTCTCTGCATATTACGGTACTTTTTGTGCACGTGCAGTCACACGCATGCATGACACATGATTTCTGTGAATTTCTTGGCTATTTAAAGCCTAATAAGGTCCAAACGTGTTCTTTTTTCTGTGTTTTGCACAGTGTCACACCCTTCCCCTTGCGTATTTTCGCACATACCATATGCAAAACGCAGCAAAGTGACCAATTTTTTTCTGTGCGCATAAGAAATGCGTGCACAAAATGCGCTTTTCAGAACGAACCAGTTTAAAACAATGGGTTCTATTCTCTGTTTAGCATGCGCATAGTTACCTGCACAGACACCTGCACAAACAGACATGTGAGGAAGCCTGAAGGACGCTTCACACGATCCTATGTGCAAATACGCACACTTCAGCGCAACGTATTTGCACTATGAAGGTAGATTTCTGTGTGTATTAGCGCATTTTAATGTACATTTTGCGCATGCAGGGCATGTATATTTGCGCACGGCAGATGAACATGCCCTGATTTAAAAGGCTATTTAGCTAAATGAGGTCCAGATGTGTTATCTTTTCAATGGAATTGCGCATTTGTGCGCACATTGAGCACGCATTTGTGCATCTCCCATAGATTTCCATAGGGACACTCGGTGTGCAAATGCGCTGAAAAATAGAGCAGGTCCTATTTTTTTGCGCATGCAAAAGAGAAAATAAGAAGGAACCATCAATGGGTTCGATTCTTTGAATAATGCATGTGTAAGCCGCCCTAATAATGTCCTATATAAGTAACTTGCCTTCTTTGTAGCAGCTTCTTCCCAGTGTACTAGATGCGACCTTTGCAGTTACGTCCCACAGAGAGTTCGCGCTCGCTACTATTTATGTGGAAAAGCATACGGTTGGGTTTGATCTTCCACTTGGAATAGGAACAAAGGAAACCTGCATGGAAAAAGGTTGTTATTCCACGGGTACTTGACGTTATGCAGACCAAGGACGGATATTTTACTATATACATATCCGCAGAGGTGAAGCAAAGGTGGTGGTGGGGCAGCGGGTGTAGAAGTTGTATCTCCGCTCTGCTACATGGTGAATAGTAAGCGGTGTGATAGTAGTTTATGATAACTTCACAATAATATAATGGACAAAGCTAAATACTATAGAAGTGGATATAAATGGCCTCTCTTCTATATACACTGACCAGTCATAACATTATAACCACATGACCTCTGAAGGTGGCCTGTAGTATCTGAGGCTGAAAACACACTGCCGTATGCGCAAATACGCTCAGCAGTACGGAGCGTAGTTGTATCTTAATGAGGAAGATTTTTTCTCCCTCGCCAGTGTCAGGGAGAGAGAGGGGGGACCCTGACCGATCCCGCCTCTATGGCTGATTTGTCACAGTTTGAGTACTCCGAGCACCCTTGCCGCTTTGACCGCTTGTCACGGCGGAGTTTCGATCAATCAGTCTAGCAGGGTTGCAAGCGTAGAGTCATTAGAATACAGGTGGATTTGTACCCAGCTTTCCCAGGCTTCTGCACGCATGCAGAATGAAAGCTCAAATCACCCCTTACCCGGTCTAAACACATCCAGCACTCTACAATACCCGCACATACTTGCTGCCACCACCAGCTTTTATATCACAGGTAAGCTGGAACCCAAACTATGAATTATGAACACAATTTTCGGAGTTATGGTTGGTTTTAAAACAGACGAGGCTTGACTAATAAATTGCGTATTTATTCTAAAAAAGACTAGCAGTGCTAAATATTGATATGTACAAATATAACAGAAAGATGTTTGGCCCAAGGTACTGAATTGTGCGGAGTCACGGGAAGAAACAGGAAAGTCCTTACACCATAGTGTATCTCCAAAGGTCTGACAATTGGGTCTGTCTGACCCCAATTTTTTAAGGTTTCCCCAGAACACACCTCTCCCCATCCCCCTCTGAGGTCATTCTGAGAGGGATGGGGTGAATGCGTTCATACCTGTGGAAAAACCATAATTCCCCATCTTGGTTATATCTCCGCAGGAGATCCTCTGATCAGGAATATATACCTGGCATATTTTTAGTCATGATTTTATCTACTCAGTGATACCAAGATTATACCCAGGTATGTGGATACGCCATTTGAGTATTTTCTGTGACCCGCAACTCCATAGGTTTGGATGTGTTTTAATCAGCTGCCCGCCCAATTCCAAAAGTATAACTTATATTAGGCTAGGACCGTCACATGACCAATAATCTTTATTAAGAGATTTTCCTATTAATTTGACTCTCGGAGTCAGGGTGTTTGTGAGAAATACCAGAGGTGCCAATCCTTGCTCGCAGGGGGGTAATTAGCATTCCCCTGTCACTAGCTAATTTTATTGCCATCTAGACAAAGGACATCCAGAGGCCAAATGCAAATCAGAGACCTCTGCAGATGTGAGGAAGGAAGGGGGAATTAACAAATATCAAGGAACCCAACTTTCTCAGTATCCAGAGCAGGAAGTTGTTATGGACAGTTGGGTGACACTTTATCAATATCATTATACCACAGCTGGCAGTTCAAACTCTGCACAAGAGGAGTTTGAAAAAAGAGGCAGGAAGACAGTGGCGGTATTGTATCTTGACGCCACTAGGAAGTACTGGTGGAGTGAAGACTGACAGGAGGGGTGACGCCCCCTGTATCTGATTGGCTGCAGACATGTCTTCCCTGCAGGTCCTGCCAGATCATGAGAATGCTGTCGTCCCAGATCTAAGCTCCCTGCTCGTGGTCCTAGGAGTGGATAGCGTAGCTGCGTTCCTCTGCTCCCAGCAGCATGCTGCAGTTCAGGGTGCTGCTCACATTCACCCACCCAGCAATCGGCCATCTCCTGCAGCATTCCCCCACTCTGTGTGCAGCACTCCTCCTGTCCTAGGAGGATGCTGAAATTCCAGACGCTGACCTCCGCTGCTCAGAGTAAGCATCTCCCGGCAACCCCCCTTCTAGTCCCAGCAGCATGCTGCAGTTCACACTGCTGATCACAATCACCCACCCAGCAATCGGCCACCTGTTGCAGTGTTCCTCTGGTCCTAGGAGCATGCTGATGTTCCTGACACCAACCTCCGCTGCTCACAGTAAGCACCGACGGCCCTGCCTATCTCCCTCTCTCCCTTCCTCCGGTCCCAGCAGGCTGCTGCACTTCACCCTGCTGCTCACAGTCATCCACTCAGCAATAGGCGATGTGTTGTAGCGGTCCTCCGGTCCAAGGTTCCGAGCAGCTCATCTTCACCCCGCTGAAGAGCTCAGCATCTCCGCTTCCATCAGTCATCCAGCGCTCATTATCAGCAGTATATAATGTGGGAGGACACCGTCAGTACTGACTGTAGGTTACCCAGGAGGGCTATGCTGGGTTATGCTACTTTTTCCTGTGTCGCATTTATGATTTACATCACTACCGACACTATTACCACCTTCCAGGACCTTTAATATTTCTGCCAATCGGGAGCTAGGGGTGTGAGAGGGGCATTCCTCCTGTCAAACCCCTAGCTTTCTGTGGCGTCAACATATAATAATACCGATAGTGGCTGCCTGTTTTTTCCCGCACCATGTGTTCATGGCTGAGAAATCCCAGTTGTGAAAACGAAACCTGTGAACTCCTACTGAGATCAGTGGTTTTGTCCCCTTATACGGCCATGATTATCCCAGCTGTATAAGGGAAGAAAAACGCGCTCACGTGTTTAAGCGCTGCCACTAAGGGCTCTGTCACACATATTTTTTGCGCACATTATACGGAGCACTAAAACCATATTGATTTGCACTGGAGCATTCAGAGCTGTATTTTTTAGTGCATATTTACATGCATATAAAAACACGCTACATGTCTGAAATAGCCCAATAAAAGTAATGGGACTGCACAAATGCGCAGTCAATATGCATATTACATAAGTGAACTTCATGTCACAGTGAGCATCAGGAGCTGGCACCTCTGTTTTCACATCCCCCTGAATGCACATTGTCTATGGAGGACGGACCACGCGAACTGACCCACCCTCAAGAAGACCTACTCGGAAGAAAAAATGGTTGGGCAGCAGTGTGTTTAATGTCTTCCCCATCTGATTGTTTGGACTGTCCCATTGAGATCTATGACACGGAATGATCAAACAGCTCCTCAGACTGATCCATGTGGACTGCTTTGGAGGATGTGGGGGATTTAGCATGGGGTGAAGTAGAGGGGGAATGCTCATGGCCGACTGGTGCAGACTGACTACTATGTGCCTGTGACTGCGAGGAACAGGAGGTGGCGGTACTTGAAGCATGCTATGTCATCCTCTCTATGACCTGTTCTGCAGATGTAATACACAGATAGAACCACATCCAAGGACTACTTGGGCTTCTGCAGAATACGAAGCTGTTGCTTCAGTGGGAGCCACTTGAAGTGCCAACTTGGCTTGTCCCCTACCCCTTGCTTTCTTCAGGTTTCCTTTTTTATTTATTTAATTTTATGTTTTTTTGTTTACTTTTTAGTGTAGTTTTATGCAACTTATCAGCTAACTTTGTAATTTGAAGAAAACCACTGCTAGCTGCGTAAGACTGCAAATAATTTGTAGTGGTCGGTTTTGAAGGACATCTGAGTTCACTGAGATGCACTGTGTGTATTTGCTGTTTCCCTGTTTGGGTTTCTTTTTGTCTTACATTAACAAAAAAGCACCATCAATTAAATAGGCTGCAATCCCTGGAAAGCACGGTATTTGAGAACAGAAAGCCACAGAGAATAGCTTGTATATTTGTGCACACTCCCTGTCTGGCACAGTGTGAAGGAATCCCCACACCTCACTGATAGCTGCTTAAGGCCTGCAAATAATTTGTAATGGCTGGACTGGCGACTTTGAACAACATCTGAGGCTGTTATTTCCACAGGGAGTCGGCAGATAACATTGTAGCCTACTGGTAGCCACAAGGAGAACAATGCAGCTGTGTGCACAACTGGGCGTGTGATTAATCACAGGCTGGGCTCTGCAAGCAGTTCCTAGAGACCCTTTTCTATGGCCATTAACACTTTATCCAAAAAAAAGTCACTAAATCATTCAATCTTTCAGTCGTTTGAAAGATTATCTTTGCGTATAAAAGGGCCTTTGGTTTATTGTGCCTTAGACAGGGCACAGGTTCCTTTTAAAGGTGTTTTTTCGTGTTTTTTTTTCATTTTTTTTATCTAGTCTAAATATTCCCTCCCTCCACGTGGAGCCTACTGTCCTGAGCTCCATTACCAGTAAACATTGCAGTGGCTCTCTGCTCTTTCCATGGCCCACTATTCTGGCTGTCTATACAATTGCATAGAAAGGGTGTCACAGCTGCGGTGATGTCACATATTGACATAGTCGCTGCACGGACACATTCTCCCTGCAATGTATATGGGTGTTCTATAGACTGCACACAGTGAGGGGGCATGTACAGCCCTGATAGTATGCTTGTAAGTGATTAGGGGTTTATTTCTATAGCCTCACAGGAGCTGTTTTCGCCATTTGTGTTTTTTATCAATTGATCATTTGGTCAAAGTAATGATGATAATTATTTCTGAGTATCAAACTGTGAAAATGCTATAATACAGCCGGTCCTTTCATGTATTTATAGAAGTGGATCATTGCTCTGAATCTAACCACGGCTGCCAGCATGTCTGCACCAACACAGACGAGTCCTATACGTGCCAGTGCTATGAAGGGTTTGTCTTGAGTGAAGATAAGAAGACTTGTAGACGTAAGAAAATCTCCTATTATACTCCAAGCATATTATCCTGTTACTTTTGTGACACAATGACATTTACTGCAGAAAATCCAAGCTGAAGGAAAGGAGACATTCGGGTAGCATTTATGCACCATCCAGAGGCGTAACTTGAAGCTCCTGGGCCCCAATGCAAAACCTGTAACAGGGCCCCCAACTATAATGCTTTATTCATAGTACAGGGCTCCCTATATGGAGAAGAGAGGCCTTATGGGCCCCCTAAGGCTCCTGGGCCCGGGTGCAACTGCATCCCCTGCATCCTCTATAGTTACGCCCCTGGCACCATCCATTCCAGGAGTCCGGGAAGAGGCGTACCAAAAGGCTCATGGGGCCTAGCGCCAAAAATACAGTTTGCCACCCTATAACTGCACTAATATTGTTTTTTAAGGTTTTTTAGATGAGCTGATTTATCGTTTGAATGAGTGAATGACATCAGAGTTCGCTTGTGCGCTCGAAGACGTTTAAACGAGACATTGCCCAGAATCATTCATTCTTTCACCTTCGCTGTATTAGTGAATGATAGGGACTGAACGGACGATGTTTAAGCGAAACGATAACTAAACGAGCCAATGATGATTTTTACGTCTGCATAAACTGAGCGACGAGAAAGAGCGAATGATTCTCATTCGCCGTTCAGTCGTTGCTTCATGTGTAAACTGAAGTTTATCGTTCACTTTCGCTTGTTTGAACGAATACGCAGCATATTCACGAGCCAAAATACGCAGTTGCCTTGCGTATTTCTGCCATGGGCAGTTCTTTTGCTCATATAAATACAAACACATGAAATCGCTTTGATTTTATACGTAAATACGTAGAGAATACGTAGGTTTCCTGCATATTTCGTGCGGATTTGCGCATATCTATTAATTTCTATGGGCTTCTACTGTGTGCAGTTCGCATCAAGATAGGACACGCTTTGTATTGTTTCATGAGATGGCACATCACGTGAAAATATACGCTCAAGTGAACGAACCCCTTGACATCAATGGGTTCTATTCACTGTGTGTTATGGGCACAAAAATTGCACGCGTATTTACGCTTGTGTGAACGAGCCCAATATGGTGGCTTTACACAGCAAGTATTGGACGAAAAATCACTCAAACAAGTGGTTTTCAGCAATAGTTGTCCTGTGTAAACATGCGACCCGACAGGATATTGAGCGAGAAATCACTCATTAGTCACTTTGTTTGAACTCATTGAGACAAAGTGACTAGCGGGCGACTTCTTGCTCTGTGTAAACAGGCAGTTGCTCACCTATGAGCGACTGCCTGCCCACAGTGAATGGAGGCGGCTGGAAGAGATCTCTAACGCGCTCCGCCTGCAGTCACTGAACAACAGGAGGGATAGTTGTTGGGACAACTGCTTCTGCGCCCTCCAGTCATCCCACCAGTAGTAAACCTTGGAGCTCACTCATAAAGGCACATAGCGGCTGCGTATTATGCGCTTATACGCAGTATAGGGGCTTAAACAGATGAGCGTGATACGCCGTGATTACGCGCACAGAAACTTCGCAATGCGCATAATGCAGAGAATAGAAGGATTGGATGTGAGTACCGCCAATCCTCTTTTACTTGCACCTCAGTTGCTGCTCTACACCACGTATGTATTTGGGACTGTTACGTTACACACTTGTCTGTCGAAGCCCTAAGTTTATATATGCATGTATCATGCGCATTTGCTGCGTATTTATACCCCCATAGCCCATAATTGGGGTATTACGCATGAAATATGCACCAAAATAGGACATGCTGCATTTAATTTCTCTCGCATAGGAGCGGTTTTACAAAGGCGTATTTTTGTGTGTATTTGCAATGCCCGGGAATAGAACCATTCTACTCAATGTGTCATCAATAGCTAGAAGTGGGAGAACCCATATAAATCCAGTCACAAAACGGGGTGCGCCTCAAGCTTTATGTTGGTCAGTGGAGCCCGTCTCCACAGTTCCAAACAATATCACAATCTGATTGTTGTCAGTAAGAGAAACCAAGTCATCTTGTAGCTAGGATACCTTTTAATAGCTAACAAAAATACATGATGTCATAGCGTAGGTTCGGAAGCTTGCTGTAACATCATGTATTTTTGTTAGCCATTAAAGGTATCATATCTACAAGATTACGTGGTTTCTCTTACTGACAACAATCACACTTTGCTCTACTGGCCAACGGGATGCGCCATTGTCTTTAGTCTTCAGAAACAAATGTTTTAACCTCGTAGGTGCACAACAAGTTCATTTGCTCCCTTTACGGTATATATCTCCTTAGAGCAGTGATGGCGAACCTTTTAGAGACCGAGTGCCCAAACTGCAACCCAAAACCCAATTATATATCACAACGTGATGTCAGAGGGTGGGGCTTATCACGATGGATGATTTTACCCACATCGTTCTAAAAAGGTCAGGGCCGCTTCAAAATAGACAGCTTGCAGATTTTGACTGCTGTTTGGATGTGGAAATACTGCAGAATGTCTTCAGCGGAAATTTATGTGGAAAATTCTGCAGCATTTCCGCATCCAAAAAGCAGTCAGAATCTGCACCCTGTCTATTTTGAAACAGCCCTGCCCATTTCCACCACATGTAAACATACCCTAGCGATAATAGTGACCCCCCACCCCAGCGATAGTAGAGTAAACCCCCCCTACAGCGGCCCCCAGTTTATTAGTGAGACCCCACAGTGGCCCTCAGTATATTAGTGAGACCCCACAGCGGCCCCCAGTATAATAGTGAGACCCACAGCAGCCCCCAGTATAATAGTGAGACCCCACAGCGGCCGCCAGTGTAATAGTGAGACCCACAGCAGCCCCCAATGTAATAGTGAGACCCCACAGCGGCCCCCAATGTAATAGTGAGACCCCACAGTGGCCCCCAGTGTAATAGTGAGAACCCACAGCGGCCCCCAATGTAATAGTGACACCCCACAGCGGCCCCCAAATGTAATAGTGAGATACCAAAGTGGCCCCCAGTATGTTAGTGACATCCCACAGCGCCCCCCCCCCCCCAAGACCGACATACTTACCCCCTCCTCCTGGAAGCTCAGCTCCTCTGCTGCTCGGCGATGATCCCAGGACACACTGTGACGTCAGTGTGCTGCTGGACGCTTCCTTCCCCTGCTCTCATGGAACCTAAGAGGAGACGTCGGGGGAGGGGGAGGAGGATCCCGGCTGCACACTGACATCACAGTGTGCGCCGGGATCAGCACGGCTAGCTGCGCAGTGAGTGAATACCAGCAGGGGAGCCGTGGCCCCTGCCAGTATTCACTAGTGGTGAGCGGCGATGGCGAAGCATGCCAGTAGGGAGGGCTCTGCGTGCCGCCTCTGGCACGCCTGCCATAGGTTCGCCACCACTGCCTTAGAGTGTAACTGTCATTTACATTTTTATTAATATACAGAATAGGTGAATTAAGCATTTTTTCTGTACGTTTTATTAGCCTTTTCAGTACATTTTTTTGTTCAAAGCCTTTCTTGTGCTATGCAGCTAGGAGAATACGTTGCTAAGGAAATCTATATTTACCTACCGGCTTGGTAGTAGAGGCAGTAGAGGGCGCTCCAGCTGTGCCTGCACTGTTCCCTATAGTGCAGCTGCAGACACAGCTGTTCTCATTATAACACTTTATTAATAAGTTTTTGTCTTCTATTTTATTCATTTTTAACCCTTTGACCTCCCATGCCCCCTGCTTTGTCCCCTCGCACTGGTGTTATTCTTCTCTGCCAGTTTCGGTGGCTTTGTCCCCGGCGCTATTAAGAAGAAGCTGTTTTATGTTGCAGACAGCTTTTCCCCTTCACAAATGTTTACTCTCCACCGGACCCAATGCACTCAGTTGTGTTCGTTGGATGGTAACATACACACCAAGCTTCTCCTCCACTACATGCCGCTGGGGACAGAGCAGCCAAGACCAGTGGAGAAGTAGAACACTAGTGCGGGGGACAGGGGACACCAAAGAGTTAAAAATTAATGAAATAGAAAACAACCATTTATTAATAAATTCCAGTCCTCAAGGCACCCCAACAGGTCATGTTTTCTGGATTTCTTCAGTATTACACAGGTGATGTAATTATTGCCAGTGCCTCAGACATTGCCATAGGTAGGGGTGTAACTATAGGGAATGCAGAGGATTGCACCCGAGCCCAGGAGTCCTATAGGGCTTATTAGTCCTGTCTTCTCCATATAGGGAGCCCAGTACTATTAATAAATAGAGATGAGCGAACACCAAAATGTTCGGGTGTTCGTTATTCGGAACGAACTTCCCGCGATGCTCGAGGGTTCGTTTCGAACAACGAACCCCATTGAAGTCAATGGGTGACCAGAGCATTTTTGTATTTCGCCGATGCTCACTAAGGTTTTCATGTGTGAAAATCTGGGCAATTCAACAAAGTGATGGGAATGACACAGAAACGGATAGGGCAGGCAAGGGGCTACATGTTGGGCTGCATCTCAAGTTCACAGGTCCCACTATTAAGCCACAATACCGGCAAGAGTGCCCCCCCCCCCCCCCCAACAACTTTTACTTCTGAAAAGCCCTCATTAGCATGGCATACCTTTGCTAAGCACCACACTAGCTACAACAAAGCACAATCACTGCCTGGATGACACTCCGCTGCCACTTCTCCTGGGTTACATGCTGCCCAACCGCCCCCCCTCCCCCCCACAGCGCACACCAAAGTGTCCCTGCGCAGCCTTCAGCTGCCCTCATGCCACGCCACACTCATGTCTATTTAGAAGTGCGTCTGCCATGAGGAGAAACCGCAGGCACACACTGCAGAGGGTTGGCACGGCTAGGCAGCGACCCTCTTTAATAGGGGCGGGGCGATAGCCCACAATGCTGTACAGAAGCAATGAGAAATAGAATCCTGTGCCACCGCCATCAGGAGCTGCACACGTGGGCATAGCAATGGGGAAGCTATGTGCCACACACTATTCATTCTGTCAAGGTGTCTGCATGCCCCAGTCAGACTGGTTATATGCACCTTAACAGTAACCGCGTTGGTGGTAATGTGGTGGTGACTGTGGACCTAGTAGCGCGGTTGTATTTTGTTGGTTTTCGGAATGTGGCCAGGATTAAGTGGGCCGTGGCGGGGGGATGGTGTGGGGGCTCTCTTGTTGTGTCGGTAAAGGTGAAATTCTTGGACTGCCACCAGACGAACCAATGCAAAGGCATTTGCCAACAATGTTTTCCCTGTTGGAGGGGGATGTTTTTGAGGCACTACGTGTCCTCTCCACGTGTCCGTGGTTATATGCACCTTAACAGTAACCGCGTTGGTGGTAATGTGGTGGTGACTGCGGACCTAGTAGCGCGGTTGTATTTTGTTGGTTTTCGGAATGTGGCCAGGATTAAGTGGGCCGTGGCGGGGGGATGGTGTGGGGGCTCTCTTGTTGTGTCGGTAAAGGTGAAATTCTTGGACTGCCACCAGACGAACCAATGCAAAGGCATTTGCCAACAATGTTTTCCCTGTTGGAGGAGGAGGGGGATGTTTTTGAGGCACTACGTGTCCTCTCCACGTGTCCGTTCCATGTCAGCAATAGTAGCACTCAGGACAGGCCCCATTAACAATTCTGAAGCAGCAGTATAGCGGGAGCGCAGTCTTCGTTCCATGTAAGCAATAGTAGCACTCAGGACAGGCCCCATTAACAATTCTGAAGCAGCAGTATAGCGGGAGCGCAGTCTTCGTTCCATGTAAGCAATAGTAGCACTCAGGACAGGCCCCATTAACAATTCTGAAGCAGCAGTATAGCGGGAGCGCAGTCTTCGTTCCATGTAAGCAATAGTAGCACTCAGGACAGGCCCCATTAACAATTCTGAAGCAGCAGTATAGCGGGAGCGCAGTCTTCGTTCCATTTCAGTAGCCTTAGTATAGCCAAGGCACAAGTTACATTTATGTAGCTAAACTGTAGGCCAACCCCACACACCTTTCTGTACCATGAGTGCAGGCGAAGAACATAGAAATTACTATGATTACACTGTAGGTGAGGGCCCCAAAAAATTGGTGTACCAACAGTACTAATGTACCTCAGTAAAAATTGGCCATGCCCAACCAAGATGGCAGGTGAATCGCTTTGGTTAATGTGGCTTAAGTGGTAACTAGGCCTGGAGGCAGCCCAGTGTAACGAAAAATTGGTTCAAGTTAAAGTTCCAACGCTTTTAAGCGCATTGAAACTTATAAAAATTGTTCTGAAAAATTATTTGAGTGAGCCTTGTGGCCCTAAGAAAAATTGCCCGTTCAGCGTGATTACGTGAGGTTTCAGGAGGAGGAGCAGGAGGAGGAGGAGGAGGAATATTAGACACAGATTGATGAAACAGAAATGTCCCCGTTTTGGATGGTGAGAGAGAACGTAGCTTCCATCCGCGGGTGCAGCCTACGTATTGCTTACGTATCGCTGCTGTCCGCTGGTGGAGAACAGAAGTCTGGGGAAATCCAGGCTTTGTTCATCTTGATGAGTGTAAGCCTGTCGGCACTGTCGGTTGACAAGCGGCTACGCTTATCTGTGATGATTCCCCCAGCGGCACTAAACACCCTCTCCGACAAGACGCTAGCCGCAGGACAAGCAAGCACCTACAGGGCATACAGCGCTAGTTCAGGCCACGTGTCCAGCTTCGACACCCAGTAGTTGTAGGGGGCAGAGGCGTCACCAAGGATGGTCGTGCGATCCGCTACGTACTCCCTCACCATCCTTTTACAGTGCTCCCGCCGACTCAGCCGTGACTGGGGAGCGGTGACACAGTCTTGGTGGGGAGCCATAAAGCTGGCCAGGCCCTTAAAGACTGTTGCACTGCCTGGGATGTACATGCTGCTCGATCTACGCACATCCCCTGCTACCTTGCCCTCGGTACTGCGCCTTCTGCCACTAGCGCTGTCGGCTGGGAATTTTACCATCAGCTTGTCCGCAAGGGTCCTGTGGTATAGCAACACTCTCGAACCCCTTTCCTCTTCGGGAATCAGAGTGGGCAGGTTCTCCTTATACCGTGGATCGAGCAGTGTGTACACCCAGTAATCCGTCGTGGCCAGAATGCGTGCAACGCGAGGGTCACGAGAAAGGCATCCTAACATGAAGTCAGCCATGTGTGCCAGGGTACCTGTACGCAACACATGGCTGTCGTCACTAGGAAGATCACTTTCAGGATCCTCCCCCTCCTCCTCCTCCTCCTCCTCAGGCCATACACGCTGAAAGGATGACAGGCAATCAGCCGGTGTACCGTCAGCAGCGGCCCAAGCTGCCTCTTCCCCCTCCTCCTCATCCTCCTCATGCTCCTCCTCCTGTACGCGCTGAGAAATAGACAGGAGGGTGCCCTGACTATCCAGCGGCATACTGTCTTCCCCCGCCCCCGTTTCCGAGCGCAAAGCAGCTGCCTTTATGGTTTGCAGGGAATTTCTCAAGATGCATAGCAGAGGAATGGTGACGCTAATGATTGTAGCATCGCCGCTCACCACCTGGGTAGACTCCTCAAAATTACCAAGGACATGGCAGATGTCTGCCAACCAGGCCCACTCTTCTGAAAGGAATTGAGGAGGCTGACTCCCACTGCGCCGCCCATGTTGGAGTTGGTATTCGACTATAGCTCTACGTTGTTCATAGAGCCTGGCCAACATGTGGAGCGTAGAGTTCCACCGTGTGGGCACGTCGCACAGCAGTCGGTGCACTGGCAGCTTAAAGTGATGTTGCAGGGTGCGCAGGGTGGCAGCGTCCGTGTGGGACTTGCGGAAATGTGCGCAGAGCCGGCGCGCCTTTACGAGCAGGTCTGACAAGCGTGGGTAGCTTTTCAGAAACCGCTGAACCACCAAATTAAAGACGTAGGCCAGGCATGGCACGTGCGTGAGGCTGCCGAGCTGCAGAGCCGCCACCAGGTTACGCCCGTTGTCACACACGACCATGCCCGGTTGGAGGCTCAGCGGCGCAAGCCAGCGGTCGGTCTGATGTGTCAGACCCTGCAGCAGTTCGTGGGCCGTGTGCCTCTTATCGCCTAAGCTGAGTAGTTTCAGCACGGCTTGCTGACGCTTGCCCACCGCTGTGCTGCCACACCGCGCGACACCGACTGCTGGCGACATGCTGCTGCTAACACATCTTGATTGCGAGACAGAGGAGGAGGAGGAGGAGGAGGGTGCTTTAGTGGAGGAAGCATACACCTCCGCAGATACCAGCACCGAGCTGGGGCCCGCAATTCTGGGGGTGGGTAGGACGTGAGCGGTCCCAGGCTCTGACTCTGTCCCAGCCTCCACTAAATTCACCCAATGTGCCGTCAGGGAGATGTAGTGGCCCTGCCCGCCTGTGCTTGTCCACGTGTCCGTAGTTAAGTGGACCGTGGCAGTAACCGCGTTGGTGAGGGCGCGCACAATGTTGCGGGAGACGTGGTCGTGCAGGGCTGGGACGGCACATCGGGAAAAGTAGTGGCGACTGGGAACTGAGTAGCGCGGGGCCGCCGCCTCCATGATACTTTTGAAGGACTCCGTTTCCACAACCCTATACGGCAGCATCTCAAGGCTGATGAATTTTGCTATGCGGACGGTTAACGTTTGAGCGTGCGGGTGCGTGGCGGCGTACTTGCGCTTGCGCTCCAACAGTTGCGCAAGCGACGGCTGGACGGTGCGCTGAACTACACTGCTGGATGGGGCCGAGGACAGCGGAGGTGAGGGTGTGGGTGCAGGCCAGGAGACGGTAGTGCCTGTGTCCTGAGAGGGGGGTTGCATCTCAGTGGCAGGTTGGGGCACAGGGGGAGAGGCAGGGGTGCAAACCGGAGGCGCTGAACGGCCTTCGTCCCACCTTGCGGGGTGCTTGGCCATCATATGTCTGCGCATGGTGGTGGTGGTGAGGCTGTTGGTGTTGGCTCCCCGGCTGAGCTTTGCGCGACAAAGGTTGCACACCACTGTTCGTCGGTCGTCAGGCGTCTCTGTGAAAAACTGCCAGACCTTAGAGCACCTCGGCCTCTGCAGGGTGGCATGGCGCGAGGGGGCGCTTTGGGAAACACTTGGTGGATTATTCGGTCTGGCCCTGCCTCTACCCCTGGCCACCGCACTGCCTCTTGCAACCTGCCCTGCTGATGCCCTTGACTCCCCCTCTGAAGACCTGTCCTCCTGAGTAAGCGTTGCACACCAGGTGGGGTCAGTCACCTCATCGTCCTGCTGCTCTTCCTCCGAATCCTCTGTGCGCTGCTCCCTCGGACTTACTGCCCTTACTACTACCTCACTGCAAGACAACTGTGTCTGATCGTCATCGTCCTCCTCACCCACAGAAAGTTGTTGAGACAGTTGGCGGAAGTCCCCAGCCTCTTCCCCCGGACCCCGGGAACTTTCGAATGGTTGGGCATCAGTGACGATAAACTCCTCTGGTGGGAGAGGAACCGCTGCTGCCCAATCTAAGCAGGGGCCCGAGAACAGTTCCTGGGAGTGTTCCCGCTCCTGAGCAGGTGTTATTGTAGTGGAGTGAGGAGGCTGGGAGGAAGGAGGAGCACCAGACAGAGGATTCGGATTGGCAGCAGTGGACGGCGCAGAACTGCGGGTAGACGATAGGTTGCTCGAAGCACTTTCTGCCATCCAGGACAGGACCTGCTCACACTGCTCATTTTCTAATAACCGTCTCCCGCGTGGACCCATTAATTGGGCGATGAATGTGGGGACGCCAGAAACGTGCCTCTCTCCTAATCGCGCAGCAGTCGGCTGCGACACACCGGGATCAGGAGCTCGGGCTGTGCCCACACCCTGACTTGGCCCTCCGCGTCCTCGGCCGCGTCCACGTCCTCTAGGCCTACCCCTACCCCTCAGCATGCTGTATTACCAGTGATTTGATTTCACAGGCAGGAAATAAATTGGCGCAAGACTGCAGGCCAAATATAATTTTTGCCCTTTTTGGAAAACAAAAGGCCCCACTGCCTCTAGTGAATGAATTATCTAAGTTTAATAACTGTGCTGTGTCCCTGCTAATGTGTCACAGAACGTGAAGGTAGCAGAGTTATTATAACTCTTGGAGAGCAGGTATTTTTTTCCCAATTAAGGAAAGCAAATGGCGAAGCCAGCAGTAAAGCGTAGCTGGGTGCGTCTGATTTAGCAATGTTGTTCACGCAGCTCACACGTCTCCACCGCCCTTAGGACGGACAGAGGCTGGACAAATAGATTTGTTTTCAGTTTTTTTCCACCAAAAGGCAGCACTGCGTATATTCAATGAACATGAGAAGTTTAATAACTGTGCTGTGTCCCTGCTTATGTGTCACAGAACGTGAGGGTAGCAGAGTTATTATAACTCTTGGAGAGCAGGTATTTTTTTCCCAATTAAGGAAAGCAAATGGCGAAGCCAGCAGTAAAGCGTAGCTGGGTGCGTCTGATTTAGCAATGTTGTTCACGCAGCTCACACGTGTCCACCGCCCTTAGGACGGACAGAGGCTGGACAAATAGATTTGTTTTCAGTTTTTTTCCACCAAAAGGCAGCACTGCGTATATTCAATGAACATGAGAAGTTTAATAACTGTGCTGTGTCCCTGCTTATGTGTCACAGAACGTGAGGGTAGCAGAGTTATTATAACCCTTGGAGAGCAGGTATTTTTTTCCCAATTAAGGAAAGCAAATGGCGAAGCCAGCAGTAAAGCGTAGCTGGGTGCGTCTGATTTAGCAATGTTGTTCACGCAGCTCACACGTGTCCACCGCCCTTAGGACGGACAGAGGCTGGACAAATAGATTTGTTTTCAGTTTTTTTCCACCAAAAGGCAGCACTGCGTATATTCAATGAACATGAGAAGTTTAATAACTGTGCTGTGTCCCTGCTTATGTGTCACAGAACGTGAGGGTAGCAGAGTTATTATAACTCTTGGAGAGCAGGTATTTTTTTCCCAATTAAGGAAAGCAAATGGCGAAGCCAGCAGTAAAGCGTAGCTGGGTGCGTCTGATTTAGCAATGTTGTTCACGCAGCTCACACGTCTCCACCGCCCTTAGGACGGACAGAGGCTGGACAAATAGATTTGTTTTCAGTTTTTTTTCCACCAAAAGGCAGCACTGCGTATATTCAATGAACATGAGAAGTTTAATAACTGTGCTGTGTCCCTGCTTATGTGTCACAGAACGTGAGGGTAGCAGAGTTATTATAACTCTTGGAGAGCAGGTATTTTTTTCCCAATTAAGGAAAGCAAATGGCGAAGCCAGCAGTAAAGCGTAGCTGGGTGCGTCTGATTTAGCAATGTTGTTCACGCAGCTCACACGTGTCCACCGCCCTTAGGACGGACAGAGGCTGGACAAATAGATTTGTTTTCAGTTTTTTTCCACCAAAAGGCAGCACTGCGTATATTCAATGAACATGAGAAGTTTAATAACTGTGCTGTGTCCCTGCTTATGTGTCACAGAACGTGAGGGTAGCAGAGTTATTATAACTCTTGGAGAGCAGGTATTTTTTTCCCAATTAAGGAAAGCAAATGGCGAAGCCAGCAGTAAAGCGTAGCTGGGTGCGTCTGATTTAGCAATGTTGTTCACGCAGCTCACACGTGTCCACCACCCTTAGGACGGACAGAGGCTGGACAAATAGATTTGTTTTCAGTTTTTTGGCACCAAAAGGCAGCACTGCGTATATTCAATGAATAACAACTGTGTTGTCGCCCTGCCTATACAATTCTTTCCCTGCAGTATCAATGGAGGGTGCAATGGTCTGCAGAGGCGATTTTGAGAAGCAAAAAAAAATGCAGCACAGCTAACAGCAGCCTGGACAGTACTGCACACGGATAAATATGGCCCTAGAAAGGACCGTTGAGGTTCTTGAAGGCTACACTCACTCCTAACACTCTCCCTGCCTATGCAACACTTCTGTCCCTAATGCCGGGTGCAACGCTCTGCAGAGCCGATTTTGAGAAGAAAAAAAATTGCCACTGCTAACAGCAGCCAACACACAGCTATCAGTGGCCCTAATAAGGAACTTTGGGGGGTCTTGAAGCCTACACTAACTACCAATTCTTTCCCTACAGCAGCTCCGGTACAAACAGCACTGTCCCTCATCTAACTCACACCGCATCTGAGGCGAACCGCGGGAGGGGCCGACTTTTATGTTCGGGTGACACCTGATCTTCCCAGCCACTCACAGCAGGGGGGTGGTATAGGGCTTGAACGTCACAGGGGGAAGTTGTAATGCCTTCCCTGTCTTTCAATTGGCCAGAAAAGCGCGCTAACGTCTCAGGGAAGGAAGTGAAAATAACCAGAACACCGCATGGTGTTCGTTACGAATAACGAACATCCCGAACACCCTAATATTCGCACGAATATCAAGCTCGGAAGAACACGTTCGCTCATCTCTAGTAATAAAGCATTATAGTTGGGGTCCCTGTTACAGATTTTCCATTGGAGCCCAGAAGCTTTAAGTTACACCTCTGAGTCACAGGTGTTGTTATTATAGGATATCCTGAAAACATGATCTGTTGGGGTGCCTTGGAGTTGGGAACACTGCCTTACGTTATATAGTAAACTGTGTTCTGCCTTGGTTTGTCTAATCTATCCTTGTTCTTTCTCATTGCAGCTGTGGACCACTGTGCTTTGAATCAGCATGGCTGTGAGCACTTGTGTGTTAATGCGGAAGGGTCTTACATGTGTCAGTGCTTCGAAGGATATTTTCTTCGGGATGACAAGACATCCTGCCAGAGTAAGAGTCTGCTATTCTTGACATACTGTAGTACATAGACCGATAAATAATTACTAAGTGTTTGCTCTTCGTTGAGTCTTTACACGCACGGACCCTCGTAGCAGATGAGCTGTTAACATCATTATTTGTAGGCTCTTGGCAGGAGGCTCTGAAGCGTAAAACTGGACCACAAGTATTCACGTAGACGGAGGCAAGTTGTGGCGTAATCCTAGATGATAGAACTGATATGCTCCTTTGTCCGTGTTCTTCATGGTGGTTAGTATAGAATTCCTGGTGTTGCGGCTGTAGTAGGCGTGCATACCATAGAGCTAGACCATGTGGGCGCAGGCCTGGGTGGTCCCATTGCCTTTGCTACTGTTATTTGGACATTGTACAGGACCCCCCATCCACAGGAACTGTATACAGGGCTACTTGTGTTAGGGCTGTTCACATTCGGATTTTCATGTACATTTAATATATATGTTAAACGTACATGAAAAAATGTATACAAGGATATGGCATTTTATAAACACCGGTAGGGTTTTAAAATGTATTTACTGGTTACTGATAGCCATACATTTCCATACGTTTGTGTCTATTTCTACATTAAAAAAAACTATGTTTTTTACTGTAAACTTTTTTCTTAATAAAGTTTTGTAGTTTAACATTCTTTTTTTCCTGAAGGCATTTGATATCAAAAAAACATATTCGTTAAACATATGGAAACATACTGCCATGAGTTTCCATACGTTTTCCGTTGACTGTAATATTAAAAAAAAGTATGTTTCCACACACATTTGTGTTTACAGGAAAGTGTAGTAGACTATGCTTTTCCATCCCACAGAAAAGTTGGCAAATATATAGGAGGTTAAGCACAGTCAACAGTATGTATTTTTGAACTAGCCTGTGGGTACAAGAAGTTATGCATTTTTCCACTTTTTTTGTATAAAAACGTATGCAATTCACAGATGCTTAAGGCGTATTTACGTGCACAAAATTTGCGCACACAATACAGAGGAAATAGAAGCCATTGATTTCAATGAGTTCGTTCCTTTTTTGCATGCAGCATGCTCTACTTCTGTGCACATTTGCGCAGAAGTCTATGGGGGTGCGCAGATGTATGCACAATATGCACTATTCTACAGGAAGAAGAACACATCTGGAACTCATTAGGCTAAATAGTCATTTAAATCGAGGCATGATTGTGCAAAAAACCTGCTCTGCGAGCAGAAAAAGTACTATAAAACGTTAAAAAAAGCTCCCATTCATAGCACAAATACGTTGCGCTAAGGGGTGTACAAAAACTCATACGCTCATGAGTAGGAGCCCTAAATGCTAGTGTGAACAGCCCCTAGATTATAAAAGTACTTAGTTATGTTGCATTATAGCCTTTATGGGTAATGACACAATTTACGGCCACATTAATGGTGGTGGTGGCATGCCACCTCAAAAGGGTGCAGCATTGGGTGTTACTGCTAAAAAGGGCATTCAGAGATGGATATAAAAACTCCACGTAGGAACGGAAGTGTAGAGTGCGACGTAGAAAGTGAGAGAGTGGCATATCACAGATTTAGAGCCATTATGTAGGGTGGCCACGGTTTGGCATTGGAGAACCTGCGTAGATACGGAAAGTCTCAAGAAACCGTCTCTGTGAGAGTTGGTCGCCACCACCGGTTGCTAACTGCCATGTATCATGTGACCCGCAAAATTTGTGACTAACAGACGGCTGTCGAGTTGATTAAAGTTTCCTGCAAACATGTGGCTGTCCTCCGCTCATTTGCCAGCACATTGGTTATTGCCTTATTGCCTAAGCACTTGTGTAACCAGGAATTCTTGAGATGCTTTCACCAGACGATGAAGATACTCAAGGTGAGCACCTCAGACACTCCAGTCATCTCTCTTGCCCATCCTAGAAGACTGAGTTTCCAAACTGGTGCTTGTGTAGCCCCCACTACCCATTGCCCCAAGTGTCAGAGAACGGGCATGGGGGGGGGGGGGGTAAACAAGCACTAGACCCTTATGGGTGGTAAAATATGGCAGCATAATCGTGGACCTGCCTTTGCTCTGGCGTCCCTCTCTTCTTCATTCGCCACTGATCATTAAATTTTAGTATTACTGTTGATTAAATACAGAGTTAAACTATAGAAATGTAGAAAGCCCATTACAATCTGCAGAGAGCGAGCCTAGGAGATCACTTCTGTTTCAGACACACAAAGCAGATTTCAAGGTCCATTACATTTTCTTTCTAGTTTGATGTGCAACTTAATTTGCAGAACTTTCAACGCCCATTCATTAGTATGTTTTTTTTCCATTTTTCAGCTCAGTTCAACATTACTGGTATCTTAGAGTGTGCATGGTAATGAGGGGACTTCAGTGCAGGCAGTGGCATTTTGATGTGTATAAAGCCCATTAAAAGTGTACAAGGAGCTTAGTCATCCGGTAGAACAAAGAAACACTAAAGAAAAGCTCATCAGGCATTGGTCGTACGTGTAGCAGAAGTGTATTTTGGAAAAGCTGTGTTCACTGTTAAGGGTACTTTACACTAGGTGATTATTGGCCGAATTCTCGCTAGAAACAGCAAATTCGGGCGATAGTTGTCCAATGTACAAGCGCCCGCCAACAGGGCACTGAGTGAGAAATCGCTCACTTGTCGGAGTTGCTTAGTTTTTAGCAAAGTTAAAGACCAAGCAACTGTAGGGACTAGATATGAGCGAGTATACTCGCTAAGGCACATTATTCAAGCAAGTAGTGCCTTAGCCAAGTATCTCCCCGCTCATCTCTAAAGATTCGGGGGCCGGCGCGGGTGACAGGTGAGTTGTGGCAGGGAGTGGGGAGGAGCGGGGGGGGGGAGAGGGAGAGAGAGATCTCCCCTCCGTTCCTCCCCCCTGCCGCTCCCCGCCCCCCGCCGGCCCCCGAATCTTTAGAGACGAGCGGGGAGATACTCGGCTAAGGCACTACTCGCTCGAGTAATGTGCTTAGCGAGTATACTCGCTCATCTCTAGTCAGAACGTAATGTTTGAGCAACTACCGTTTACTGTGAATGGAGGCGGGCAACCAAGCGGAATGATCCCCAGCCGCTCTGCTTCTATTCACTTAAACAACTATCGCTGCTGCATAAGCACAGAAGCAATTATCAGGCGGCGGTCCGTGGGATGGCTGTCGGGCACTGATGTGCCTGGCAGTCATCCCGTGTAAAGGGACTTTTACAGTTTGTCTTAATTACCTCTCTCTGCATAGGTGTCAATTGGTAGATGCACTCAATCAAGTGTCAACCAAGCCCTGCTCGGGGTTAAGGACATAAATAAGTTTCAAAGAATCTGGGAACAGTGAGTTCCAATGTGCCTCCAGCTGCAATCAATGCTCCGTCTATTCATTATTTGCTTTCAGTTTCAACATTTTAACTGAATAGAGCAGATTTACCAGCAACATTCAATGGTTTTCTGGCACAAATTGTGCCACAAACCTGCCTAAAGGCCCATTTACACGCAAAGCTAATCTTTCAAACGGATGAAAGTTTTAGCGATCTTTTTGCATAAAGTGTTAATGGCCACTGATGACCATTGCCACTTCATGCTCTTCATTTGCATGTAAATGGGCCTCAACATGCTGTTTGCAGAGCCCAGCACGTGAGTAATCACACACCAAACTGTGCGCACAGCTGCATTGTTCTCGGCGCAGGTGCGGTGGAATATAATGTTAACTGCCAACTCCCCGCGGAGAAAACAGCCTGTAAACTGCTTTATCTCCAGTAGCTGAACAATGGATTTAAAGTTTACCTTAAAATCATCGTTCAAATGAAAAGTGCCCGGTCGTTTGAACGAATTTTGAGCAATAATCATGGTTTCCTGGCTTGGTTTCCTATTCCCAATCACTGTTAAGACTTGTTAGAAAGTCACATTGAGGGTGCGGGCAGACGAGCGTAGGTGTATTTACGTTCGCACGAGCGCAACGTATAATCGCCCGAGCGATCGTTTTTCACCGATCACGACCAGAGCTAGAAAGCGTATTTTCGTTTGTTCCTACTTTGCAAACGGTCTTTTCGGCGATCGAATATGCGTTGGCGCGTATTTCGGTCGCATATGTTCCGTTTTTTTTTCGGGTTGCCGTTTTTACGCGCCGTAAAATCGCCCATGTGAACGAATACATTCGAAACCATTGCCTCAGATGGTCACGTATATACGTTTGGTCGCAAAAACGCGCCGTTTATGCGCTCGTCTGCCCGCACCCTGATTCAAAGGAATTCTGCCATCCAATAGGTGGTGCTGCAGAGGTTTTTTTCCATCTTCCTTATTTGCATAAATTACCCAGAGAAGCTAGCATGGGCTTATAAGTCTCCTCACTCACTTTCTAGGTGTCCCCACACCCCTTTTGGGTGCTCTCCTTGGGAAGAAACTATACCATCCCCTGACCCACTCACCCCCTGCGTGTCTCCACACACTTTTTGGGTGCTCTCCTTAGGGAGACATGACACCTTTCTTGACTAAGGGGTTAAATACCTATAGTAACATGACAAACAGTCCAGGTATTTTACTTATAACTGTAGTAGCTTCACTTTATTAGTTACAATGTGCTTGGAGTGTCACTTGAGATGCTCTCCACTTTGTACAATCCTTGTTTGTTGGAAGGTCATTAATGATAGGCTGATGGCAGGTTGCTCCACTGCTGTGAGCCCCAGTAAGTAGCTGGAATTTGTGGAGTAACCTGACAGCAGCTGTTCGATTTTCCTACAGCGCCACCACAGGAGAAATGAAGCATTGCACAGTCCTCACTAAAATAATACCTCTAGTACTATTTACCGCTGCCTATTTAGGTAACCACATATCCTTTCATTCCCAGGTAAAGATGTCTGCAAATCCACTGAGCACGGATGTGAGCATCTGTGTGTAAATAATGAGGAGTCCTATATTTGCAAATGCTTTGAAGGCTACATCTTAGCAGATGATGGGAAGAGATGCAAAAGTAAGTAATAGTAGTGGTGTTTTAGGTTTTTACAGACTGCAAAAATGCTTAAAAAGGACCTATTACTGATCATGACATGTCTGCTTAACCCTTTCAGTGGCAGGTTTATTATTACCATGTCATGCCAGGGAAATCTCCAGGGCTTGCTGCGCTGAGTATGCAGTAAGATTTCAGAGGACAGCTCAGTGCTCTGCACATTTCAGCAGCAGAGCTGTCCACAGAAATCTTCCAGAGTTTGATTGCATGGTCAGAGGAGCAAGTCCTGGAGATATTCCAGGCGTGCCACTAAAGGGGTTAAAGGTGGTTTCACACGGGAAAGAAAATCGCACGATATTTTTTCACTTGTTGCACAAACTCAGTGTGGGAAAAGATAGCACATACGCTACGGATTCCGACCGTCTGCTTTTACGTGCGGCTGGTATAGATAGGTCCTGCCCTATCTTTTGGCCGCGATCAGCCGGCAGCCCCCCTAGAAGCCTACGGGAACTGCCAGCAAGGGGAGTGGGAGGGAGGGGGGAGGAAGGACTTTAGCAGCACCTCGTGCTGCTAAACTCCCTCCCACCTCCTTCCCCCTCCCTTTGCCAGCAGCTCCCATAGGCTTCTAGGGGAGCTGGCGGCTGATAGGTCTTGCCCTATCTTTTGTCCTCTATCTATGGGAGCTTCTATTGCTGCCGTCAGCCGGCAAAAGGAGGGGGAGTGATGGGGAGGGAGTTAAGCATTGCTACACTCTTTCCCCCAGGCGGACTGAATGGGCGAGAAAACACAAGATTTATCCGTGACTTGGTCGCAGCTTTCTCTCGTTTGTGCATTTTTCATCCGTGATGCGAGCAGGCCGATAATCGCCACGCCCGTGTGAAAGAGGCCTAAATTAGTTTGAGTGAAACCAGAAGTTCACTGAAACCCCTGAAACTAGTATATAACACTATGGCTGCTTTCACACGGCCGAGAAAATCGCGGTAGATTTCTGCTTTGCGAGTCGCACAAATCTCGCACAGATATGAATCCTATCCTTTTGAATGGGGTCAAATACATGAGCAATGTCGGAAAAATCGTAACATGACCTATCTTTGGCGTTCCCTTGGAATGCATCACCCATTGTTTTCAATGGGGCTGGAACACAGTGCATGCGAGTGCAATGCGAGGTTTCCCATTGAAAACAATGGGAAACACTTGCCGATGCAACTGTACTGAATGGTTGGGAGGCGTTTTTGACATCGCACGTGTACGAGTCCAATGTCAGGCCAAGTTTCACGCCCAATATCGTGCTTGGCTGTGTGAAACTAGCCTCAGAGCCATAAACACCCTTTCAGAGTTATACGGGACTTTTCTAGGTCTTAGACACTGTTATACACCAGTGATCAGTGAACCGAGTCAATAGAACCCTGTTTTGGGTCGAACTTTGCTAAAAGAACCTAAACTGAACTTTTACAAAAGTTCGACCCCAAACCGGGTTCTACTGTTTCAGTGTGCTCAACACTAGTCCTGAATATATAGTGCTGTTGTCAGCTCTGATTGGACCATGTCAGACTGTGTAAGGACACACCCCAAACTGGTCACACCCAGCTGTCAACTTATTCTTAACTTTCCAGGAGGAATAGCGGAGGAACATCACAACACTGAGCTCTAGGAAAAGATGCTTTAGCATCGTAAGTTCATGAAGAATAGAAGTATTTACCATGTCAGCAGAGGGGACAGCTCCACTTTAGATTTTTGGCCCCTATGAAAGATGGAATGCCCCTTTAAATCTATGACACGACTGTGTAAGAAGGGATACTATTGTGTAGGTGAGATAGTCTGCAGATAGAAGACGCCATAGGAGGGTAACAAATAGTCTCCTGCTTTTAAGGTTCCTGCTATATTGTGTCATCGGCGTCTCTCCCCATAAAACAGAAGGAGTTAAATCAGGAAAACTGATTAACCACAAATTGCACAATAGGATTTGTCTGTACAAGCAAATCTGCTGCAGCGAAGAATACAAATCAGACGGGAACAGTTGGTGAGAAATGTTAGATGCATAATCTGTCTTTGTGTCCAGCTTAACGCTCTGCAGCATCAAGGCATCGAAATGATTAAATAAAACTGTGCCGGCATTGCCAGTATAGACATCGCCGATGAGCATGACTTGTAAGGAGATCGGCCTACAGAGCCCACTGGACAAATACTCCGGAAAGGCAACGCTCCTTCTCAGAATCCCAAGACACAATGTGCTTATCTGTTCTGCTTTGCTCATTAATACAAAAATATAGTTTCAAGGCTTTATTAAAGGCGCCTGCAGTTAAAGGGCCGTGGTCACTTCCACACAACTTCACTCCACAGTTGCAACCACGGGCATCAGTGACACAAACCTCAACACATATATATGCCCCATTTTGTTCCACCCCTCCAAAAAAGAAGAAAAACTTCAGAGCATACATATCTATAAAGACAACACTTATAACATGGCAGCTTAGATACAGCGGCGGCTCATCTGTATGTTAACAAATAATCGTCAGATACCGGTTCTACACAGTGAAAAGTGACTACAGTGCAGTTACAAACGCTAATCACAGGTGAGGTCTTCACTGATTTAGAGTCATTCATTTACCCTTTACTTCTCGATCTGGGCCCAGATCACCATGGCAACTTCTTCCAGACTGCATTTGTCTCAGCACACAAATTTCCCACCCTGCTGCAAACACTAATATACCTCTCAGTACCCACTGCACAGTAAGTGTTCCCTTTTGTACCTCACACAGTTCTAGTCCGCCTTTTTGTGTCCCATTAAGTTACAGACACAGTAATAAATGTCCCATTGTGCCCACGACAATATAATGTCTAGCAACAGTGCCCTCCGTTGTGCAACCACACAGTATTAATACTCCCTTTATGCCACCCCCATTATAATAATCTCCCATTGTACCCCCCAAAAGGTAATAGTGCCCCCAGTTCTTCCTCAATGTTAAACTGGTCTCTTTGTTGCCCCCAAAGCAATAGCGGTCTCTCTGAGCTCCAAAAAGTAACAACAGGGGTCTGCAGCCTGACTAAACTTTTTCTTCTTTAATGTGCTGCAAAACACTTCCCTGTCTCCTGAGTAGAGGAAACCAGGGGAGTAGGATTCAGGATGCACATGCTGCTGTAATAGCACCACCTTATGTGTACTGAAACCACCAAGCTTATTGTGCTTTTTCAAGTGACAGCAACCAAACACATTGAAGGCCCTTATACTTGCAGTTCTGTTTAGTAAACGTGACTGTTGGATTATATTTGGCCTGCAATTGCCTTGTTTGTTAAGGGCAGCCTTACAATGTTGGTTACCAAATCCGTGCAATGCAAATGGCGCTCTGGCAATCACCCAATCAGGTGGTATATAGAGGGTACATGATTGCGATTGTGCAATATGAGTTTTTTCACAGTAATGGAGATATCTCACTGTTTTTATTGTATAATAAGTAATATACAACATGAGGATGGCTGCACACGTTGCTTTCTAGCGCTTTTTGACTACTTATAGCACTTATGTTGTCTAAAAATTAATCTTAATGTAAACTAAACTAAAGTAACCCCAAACGCTACAATATTCGATCAGTTCTAGTTGCATGGATACTTTCTATTTTAGGGTTTCCTAGTGCAGAATTGTGGAACATTCTATACAAATCCAAATGTATTAGAAAATACAGGAAATGTTGTGTTTTGGTGTCATAGCAGCGCTATCTGGTGGTAATAGCTGGTGCTACAGTATAAACTGTAAGCACTGGACTACTGCACTCCTCAGCAAGGATGACATTTAGAAAACATTTCATAACATATTGAAAAGGAAAAAAACTTTACCTGGCGATTCAGTGTTAAATCACTATAAAAAAACATGTAGGTCAATCTAGGGAAAATGTCTGTAACCTCATTAGCTGCTCAGGTCACATGAGTTTATGAAGGGGCCAGTTAGCATCCAAAATGTGTTGCTATTGAATAAAAGTATAACCCCTTGGGGATGACACTTTTTTTGCCATTTTTGTTTTCTCCTCCTCACTTTCAAAAAATCATAACCTTTTATTTTTCTGTTCACTTAGCTCTCTGAGGGCTTGTTTTTTGAGGGACAAGTTGTACTTTTCAATGATCCTACTTCTTATACCATGTAATGTATTGAAAAACTTTTAAAAAATTGAGTGAAATTCAGAAATAATGCAATTTCACCATCTGGGGGGGGGTCTAGTTTTTGCCATGTAGATGGTGTATCAAAAATGTCGTGTTAACTTTATTGTGTGAGTCGGTACAATTACGACAATACCAAATTCATACAGCTTTTTCTTGCTGTACTACTTTTAAAAAATAAAATATCTTTAAAGAAAAAACTTTCTGACAGCATCATCTGACTGCCATAACTGCCATTATCTTTCTCTCAATGGGGTTATGTGAAAGCTCTTTTTTTTTTTTTAAGGACAACCGGTGGTTTCTATTGGTACCATTTTGGAGTACACACAACTTTTTAAAAACATTTAATATTCTTAAATTTAGCTTTTTTTTTAGTTCCCATAGGGGACATGAACTTGCGATTATTTGATCACTTATACCATATACTGCAATACTTCAGTATTTCAGTATAGGGTATTTCTGAATGCACAGGCCAATTTTAATAGGCAGAAATACATGGCAGCACTGGAGGCCTTCAGAAGGCACTGGGCTACCGTAACACCTGGACGGCAACGTGCTATCTTATTGCAGGAGGCTGTTCGGGACCTCCGAATGCGGATCAAAGCATTTAACAGTGGATGCAGCCGTTACAGCCAGGTGTCAGCTGTGAAAGATAGCTGACCATGTATAGAGTGGACTTCGCTCCTGATCCCATGCCATACAAACCCCTTGCACCCAAGATGTACATATACATCTCAGGATACTAAGGGGTTAAAGGGGTATTCTGGGCACAGACTGAAATTTAAAATCTAATGTACATCATCACAATAAGTCATTGTGTAATAGGCTCACTGTACCCGGTCTGGCTACTTTCTCCATTTTCTATCTGTCATGTCACCCTCCACCTGAAAAATATCTCCACTTCCTCTGACATCTTGTCCACATTTGCTACTTTCTCCCCGTCCATATTTTCCAACTTCCTGTGAGCAGTGCATGATGGGAGGACAGAAGCGGAAGCACTGCTCTGTATTGCTCATATGTAGTTCAGTGCCGGAAGGTCCGGTCTGTCTGCTTTAGCAGCTTTCTCTGGCACTCTGAGTAAGAGGGAGGTTGGTGCTGGTAAGTTTTAGGACCGATGAGCTGTGGGCAGAGCTACAGCGCTGGCCAAGAGACAAGCTGTATGCATTCACCTGGTCATGTATTCCGCGCACCGTGCGCCTGTGAAAATTATGCAACCCCCATTGCAGAAAATGCATAGTGTATATATACACCATAGTGTTCTTATTTTCTGCCCCTACACCACTAATATACTTTCCATGTTTGCTGCCATCCCCGCTCATCAGACATCCCTCTCATTGTCTTCCCTTCACCCACACCATAGTGTCCTCTCATGTCCCCCTACCCTACACATCACAGGCAGCGTTCTCTCATGCTCACCTGCACTCATCCCTGTCCTCATGCCATGTTATCCCCTGCCCCTCGCAGTGTTCTCCTCAGGTCCTCTTCATTTCCCTCTCTCCTAACTGTGAGAACTTACGAGAGCCACTCGCAGACAGCGTGTGCTCCAGTCAAGATGTTCTGCTGCTCTTCATAGTTTCCTCTGTTCTGCACTGCTCTCTCCATAGGGACACTGGAAGGGTATGCTGCTGAAATAAGTCGCTGCTCAGGTGGGAGGCAGGGAACCACACTGAATCCATAAATTCGAAACTAAAATTGTGTTAGCAGGTGCTGCGTCCGCCCCTGTCAATGAGCCGCCCTAGGCACTGGCCCCCTAGTTCCTAGTGACAAATACAGGTCTGCATACACAACGTGACACTGTCCAATCTGTGCTCACAGTACTAGACTCTGTAAAAACACATCCCCTTTGACGTGGGTAACACCCATTTGTCAATTTATTCATAAACACTCAAAAGGAATAACAGAAGAACGGCACCACACAGAGTAATGGGAAAAGATGCTCCAGTATTATTCCATGGGAAATACTCATATGAAACCAACATGTCAAGAGTGGTGACAGGTTTTCTTTAAAGTGACCCTCTGATCCTGGACAAGCAAGATGGCTGCACCACTTCTCTGACTACCTGATGTACATTAGTATGCATCATTAGTCTAAGAGACTATATGCTGCTCTGACCGGCCAGAACTGCTCATGTGGACAGCACTGGTCAATCAAAGCAGGTGTAATATCTTAGACTAATGATGCGTACTACTGTACCATGTGCATCAGGTAGTCAGAGAAGCAGTGCGGCCATCTTGTTTGTCTGGGCCTGGAGGGTCACTTTAATGATTGTACCAACCAAATAACCTTAGAATCTACCTAAATGATCATTAATGCATGTGCTTGTTTTCAGAGTGTGAGGAAGGACCGGTGGACTTGGTGTTTGTCATTGATGGATCCAAAAGTCTTGGAGAAGAGAATTTTGAGCTTGTAAAGCAGTTTGTAAATGGGATCATAGACTCATTAGAGATCTCACAGAAAGCTGCACGAGTCGGACTGCTACAGTACTCCACTCACATCCGCACAGAGTTCACCATGGCTCAGCACAGCTCCGCCAAAGACATGAAGAAAGCAGTATCCCAAATGAAATATATGGGCAGAGGCTCCATGACTGGGCTTGCCCTAAAGCTCATGTATGAAAAGAGCTTTTCTGAGTCTCAGGGTGCAAGAAGACGATCCCTGGGTGTGCCGAGAGTGGCCATTGTGTTTACCGATGGACGGGCGCAAGATGAAGTCTCAGACTGGGCGAGCCGGGCAAAGCAAAGTGGTATTTTAGATCTCTTCTTTTTCAGCTCAGCTAATTTGAAGATTTCCCAGAGAGAAACCACCTGTGCCAATTACCAGTACTAGGTGCTTATTTAACCACCTATGCAATGCCAGTGGAATCTATAATACTTACAGTAGTGTTCAAAACATAGCAGTGAGTTTGGAAAGGCAAATATCAAGTGCAAAATCATAATAACTTTTATTTCCATAAATACCTGTAAATACTACACATTCAATCCCAAATCAAAATAATAACAAAATGTATCCACTCTGAGTGTTAATCCTCTACAGGAACTTAAAAAAAAGGACTTTTCAGGCTGATCAAAAAAAAAATACCAGTGCAGCATTTTTCTATAAAAACTCATAAATGTATAAACGAAAAAAAAGTTTTAAGATTTCACTTTCCTTAGAGCTTATTCACACGAGCTCATGTATGAAAAGAGCTTTTCTGAGTCTCAGGGTGCAAGAAGACGATCCCTGGGTGTGTTGAGAGTTTTCACGGCCATCTGATGTACGCTACCATGTGATGCACGGGCTTAGCGTATATGCCGTCGGGTGTATGCTCTACTAAGCTATCTACTCGTCGCCGGCTCACCTCCTCTGTCCTCCCCTCCGGCTGTTTGCAATGGGAAGGGGGCAGAATGACCCATTTTCACCAGTATTTCAGAAGGGAATGCACTATAACCCACCTGTGCAGCATTTGCCAACCTCCTACATTAATTAATGGCCCAAATTAACACCTGTTATTCTGCAGAATTAATGACGTCACCAATTTAACTCCTCGCTGCTCTTATTTTAAAAACTCCCCTTTCAATGAATGACTCAATTATTCAGAATGAGCGGCACGTCCTAATTGTTGGGGCTGTTGTTTTTTTTTATTACTCTACTACACCTACAAGTAAATTACTAGCAATGTAGAAATATCACTTCTGCCAAAAACAGCTATTTATCAGGTTAATGATGTTGGCCTGCTATTTTCTGAACACTGCTGTCACATATGGGGGTTCCCTGAAGGCTCAGTTTAAGACGTTCTGATCTATGAGCTCTGACGGGATGCAACATCAGATCTAGTCCAGCGCAGCCCCGCAGACTTCTGCTCTACAACCCGCACATACGCATGCAGATTTTGGTGCAGATTTATCTGCGTCTTTGGGTGCGTCTTGCAGAATAATTCTGTACTGTGTGAAAGCACCCTTGTCAAGGAGGAGGCCCAGGAGGCAATGGAGATTTACAGAAACTAGACAATGTATCATGATTTTCTTACAGCACAATTTTGCTCGCTGCAAGCGGTCGGAGGAGACAATGAAGTGTATGAGTCACTGCGCGCCGCGTCTCCGGGATAATGAAACAGCTGTCACACTATACAGAAAGACACCAAAGCATAAAAGTGAGAGGTGTATTATAAAAATGAAAAATAATTCCCCACTATTATTATAAGGCTTATCATCGCTTTACCCAGATACTCAGAAGGATGGAGTCAGAGAAATCCACCAGTGCTGACCGAGCCTGCAGTTCACTTTGGTGCTCCTCCCCATACAGTACCCAAATATTCAATACCCATACCATACACAAGCAGCACCACAAATCAGCATGGTGACGGATAGAAAATGTGAAGTATCTAAAAAAAAAAAACACCTAACTTTTCACTACACAGTCATTAAAGATGTCCGGGATTAGAAAAACATCGCTACTGTCTTCCAAAAACAGCACCTTTTATGGGATGTCTGGTATCGCATTGAAGTGAATGGGAATGGGCTGCAATACCACAGACAGCCTGTTGACAAGTGTGGCACTATTTTTGGAAGAAGTCAGCCATGTTTTTCTAATCATGCACAACCCTTTTTTAAGGTTTATTTATTTAAAACCAAGAAAACCCCTTTATTTTATCAAGGACTTGTTATGGGGTGAAATCAGGCTGGTTGCAGCCGGAGCCTTCCTGACTCTATCCCAGTTTTTTTTCATACTCGCCTTTTGCTTGGAGGGGCTCTTCTTAGGTTCAGCTTATGGCATTGTTAATGTGGCAAGTGGGCGGTCCCCACTGCTGGCTGTTAATACGGAATGCTGGATTTGATTGACAATGAGCAGTAGGGACCTTCCAATTGATAATGCTATGGGCCAGACCTACGAATGGCCAGACCTATGAAGGGCCCGTCCAGATGAAGGGAGGTGAGTATGAATAAAAGGAGTCTGCAGGGCTGCAGCTGCAGAGCCAAGCATACAGCCCCACTGACTTTACCCCATAACAGATCCTCTTTAAATGCTCAAACATACATCTAACCACAGTAGAACATGTAAATCACAAGAACACAACACATCACTTCTTTCTTACCAAAAGACTTGAAACAAAACACTGCCTTTTTTAGACTAGGTTGACCTTCGGGCGTTTTGTATCACAAGACCATTTGAAATATTCTGCCCAAACTTATGCAACTGTATGCCCTCACAACTGCATATATCTACTATTGACACCCACTACAAAATACACTTTCCTATTTCTCTCCATTCATCCTGGAATTGCCTAGCAAGTTCTCTCAAAGAAGATGCAATGGCCTGTCTACAGCGGTGCAAGGAGCTTCATCATTGGACAGTTGAGCAATGGAAGAATGTTCTATGGAGCGATGAATCACGTTATTCTATTTTCAAATCAGATGGACGTACCCGGGCACGGAGGATGCCCAGGGAATGCTTTTTGCCTGAGTGTGTCGTGCCAACATTTAAGTACACCAGAGGTTCCTTTTGCTCTGGAGATGTCTTACAGGGCATGATCTCGGTCTGTTGGGTGTAGTGGCAAGAACCATGGACACGGAGGTGTACCCTGACCTTCTAGACAATAATGTGCTGCTGACAATGTTTCAATACTCGGGGAATGGTCAGCCGTATTTCCAACAAGACAACGCAACTTGTCACAAACCCACCGCTGTTTTACATTGGTTTGAGGATATGAAAGTTCGACCATTGGCTTGTAGTTGATTTGCTATAACATAGGTTTCATAAATGACACACGGCCGGTGGGACCTAATTCTATGTTGCATCCTATTGTTGCTACAGTGAATGTATTGTTACTTGTACTCTACAGCAGTTGCACATTATCCAGCTCTCACACTACAGCGTAGACGTAGGCGTTTCTCAACCTTGTAGGTCTCTTCCGTTATTGACAGTTGTGGTCAGCTCAGGTCACTTGGAGGTTGTTGTAGATTTAATTGGCATGATGTCATTTTGCAGTATTCCTTCTGTCTCCTTCTCAGGCATCACCATGTATGCTGTTGGAGTTGGCAAGGCCATTGATGAAGAGTTACAAGAAATTGCTTCAGCGCCACAAGAGAAACACGTTATTCATGCTGATGACTTCAGTTCCATGGGATACATCACTGAAAAATTAAAATCCAGCATCTGCGACGGTACGGAGTCTAAAATTCTGTAGATTTATTGCTCAACTATTACAAAGCTCTATCATACGCTCTACCAAACACGCCTATTTCATTGTTTGATTCTAGTTCCATTAGCTTATTAAACCAAGTAATATATGAATAATGTATAATCTCACAATCGATTGGGGGGCCCATCAGTTACGTCACCATTAGAGATGAGCGAGCACCAAAATGCTCGGGTGCTCGTTACTCGGGACGAAATTATCGTGATGCTCGAGGGTTCGTTTCGAGTAACGAACCCCATTGAAGTCAATGGGCGACCCGAGCATTTTTGTATATCGCCGATGCTCGCTAAGGTTTTAATTTGTGAAAATCTGGGCAATTCAAGAAAGTGATGGGAACGACACAGCAACGGATAGGACAGGCGAGGGGCTACATGTTGGGCTGCATCTCAAGTTCCCAGGTCCCACTATTAAGCCACAATAGCGGCAAGAGTGAGCCCCCCCCCCCTCCCAACAACTTTTACTTCTGAAAAGCCCTCATTAGCAATACATACCTTAGCTAAGCACCACACTACCTCCAACAAAGCACAATCACTGCCTGCATGACACTCCGCTGCCACTTCTCCTGGGTTACATGCTGCCCAATCCCCCCCCCCCCCCCGCACGACCCAGTGTCCACAGCGCACACCAAAGTGTCCCTGCGCAGCCTTCAGCTGCACTCATGCCATACCACCCTCATGTCTATTTATAAGTGCGTCTGCCATGAGGAGGAACCGCAGGCACACACTGCAGAGGGTTGGCACGGCTAGGCAGCGACCCTCTTTAAAAGGGGCGGGGCAATAGCCCACAATGCTGTACAGAAGCAATGAGAAATATAATCCTGTGCCACCGCCATCAGGAGCTGTACACGTGGGCATAGCAATGGGGAACCTATGTGCCACACACTATTCATTCTGTCAAGGTGTCTGCATGCCCCAGTCAGACCGCGTTTTTTTATAAATAGTCACAGGCAGGTTTAACTCCGCAATGGGAATTCCGAGTGCACCCACAGCATGGGTGGCTCCCTGGAACCCACCGGCTGTACATAAATGTATCCCATTGCAGTGCCCTGGACAGCAGAGCTAACGTCAGATTAAATGCAGGTGGGCTTTGGCCCACACTGCATGCCCCAACCTGACCGGTGTTTTTAATTCATAGACACAGGCAGGTACAACTCTCTGTGGACCCACAGCATGGGTGGGTGCCAGGAAGCCACCGGCGGTACATAAATATATCCCATTGCATTGCCCATCACACCTGAGGTAATGTCATGTTTAATGCAGGTGGGCTTCGGCCCACACTGCATGCCCCAGTCAGACTGGGGTTCTTTAGAAGTAGACACATGCAGTTACAACTCCCTGTGGACTCACAGCATGGGTGGCTCCCTGGAACCCACCGGCGGTACATAAATATATCCCATTGCAGTGCCCAGCACAGCTGATGTAACGTCAGCTGTAATGCAGGTGGGCAAAAAATTAATTGGATTACACTGTAGGCGAGGGCCCCAAAAAATTGGTGTACCAACAGTACTAATGTACGTCAGAAAAATTGCCCATGCCCAACCAAGAGGGCAGGTGAAACCCATTAATCGCTTTGGTTAATGTGGCTTAATTTGTAACTAGGCCTGGAGGCAGCCCAGTTAAAATAAAAATTGGTTCAGGTGAAAGTTTCAACGTTTTAATGAGCATTGAAATGTATAAAAATTGTTTACAAAAATTATATGACTGAGCCTTGTGGGCCTAAGAAAAATTGCCCGTTCGGCGTGATTACGTCAGGTTTCAGGAGGAGGAGCAGGAGGAGGAGGATGAATATTATACACAGATTGATGAAGCTAAAAGGTCCAGGTTTTTGATGCTGATAGAGAACAATGCTTCCATCCGCGGGTGCAGCCTACGTATTGTTTAGGTATCGCTGCTGTCCGCTGGTGGAGAAGAGAAGTCTGGGGAAATCCAGGCTTTGTTCATCTTGATGAGTGTAAGCCTGTCGGCACTGTCGGTTGACAGGCAGGTACGTTTATCCGTGATGATTCCCCCAGCCGCACTAAACACCCTCTCTGACAAGACGCTAGCCGCAGGACAAGCAAGCACCTCCAGGGCATACAGCGCGAGTTCAGGCCACATGTCCAGCTTCGACACCCAGTAATTGTAGGGGGCAAAGGCGTCACGGAGGACGGTCATGTGATCGGCTACGTACTCCCTCACCATCCTTTTACAGTGCTCCCGCCGACTCAGCCTTGACTGGGGAGCGGTGACACAGTCTTGCTGGGGAGCCAGAAAGCTGTCAAAGGCCTTAGAGAGTGTTCCCCTGCCTGTGCTGTACATGCTGCCTGATCTCTGCGCCTCCCCTGCTATCTGGCCCTCGGAACTGCGCCTTCGGCCACTAGCGCTGTCGGATGGGAATTTTACCATCAGCTTGTCCGCCAGGGTCCTGTGGTATAGCATCACTCTCGAACCCCTTTCCTCTTCGGGTATGAGAGTGGAAAGGTTCTCCTTATACCGTGGGTCGAGCAGTGTGTACACCCAGTAATCCGTAGTGGCCAGAATGCGTGTAACGCGAGGGTCACGAGAAAGGCATCCTAACATGAAGTCAGCCATGTGTGCCAGGGTACCTGTACGCAACACATGGCTGTCCACACTAGGAAGATCACTTTCAGGATCCTCCTCCTCCTCCTCAGGCCATACACGCTGAAAGGATGACAGGCAAGCAGCATGGGTACCCTCAGCATTGGGCCAAGCTGTCTCTTCCCCCTCCTCCTCATCCTCCTCATGCTCCTCCTCCTCCTCAACGCGCTGAGATATAGACAGGAGGGTGCTCTGACTATCCAGCGACATACTGTCTTCCCCTGCTTGTGTTTCCGAGCGCAAAGCGTCTGCCTTTATGCTTTGCAGGGAACTTCTCAAGAGGCAAGAGGCTAATGATTGCAGCATCGACGCTCACCATCTGGGTAGACTCCTCAAAGTTTCCAAGGACCTGGCAGATGTCTGCCAACCAGGCCCACTCTTCTGTAAAGAATTGAGGAGGCTGACTCCCACTGCGCCGCCCATGTTGGAGTTGGTATTCCACTATAACTCTACGCTGCTCATAGAGCCTGGCCAACATGGGGAGCGTAGAGTTCCACCGTGTGGGCACGTCGCACAGCAGTCGGTGCACTGGCAGATGAAACCAATGTTGCAGGGTGGCAGCATCCGTGTGGGACTTGCGGAAATGTGCGCAGAGCCGGTGGACAGGAATACAGCGGTGATGTAAGAGGCAACACAGAGGCAGGAAAGAATTTTGCGCAAGCCTGCTGTAACACTTAGCTGGCTGCATATGAAATAGGACAACTACCCCCAGCAGAGACCCAGTACACTTCTGGACAGGAATACAGCGGTGATGTAAGAGGCAACACAGAGGCAGGAAAGAATTTGCGCAAGCTTGCTGTAACACTTAGCTGGCTGTGTATGAATTAGGACAACTACCCCCAGCAGAGACCCAGTACACTTCTGGACAGGAATACAGCGGTGATGTAAGAGGCAACACAGAGGCAGGAAAGAATTTTGCGCAAGCCTGCTGTAACACTTAGCTGGCTGCGTATGAATTAGGACAACTACCCCCAGCAGAGACCCAGTACACTTGTGGACAGGAATACAGCGGTGATGTAAGAGGCAACACAGAGGCAGGAAAGAATTTGCGCAAGCCTGCTGTAACACTTAGCTGGCTGTGTATGAATTAGGACAACTACCCTCAGCAGAGACCCAGTACACTTGTGGACAGGAATACAGCGGTGATGTAAGAGGCAACACAGAGGCAGGAAAGAATTTTGCGCAAGCCTGCTGTAACACTTAGCTGGCTGCGTATGAATTAGGACAACTACCCCCAGCAGAGACCCAGTACACTTCTGGACAGGAATACAGCGGTGATGTAGGAGGCAACACAGAGGCAGGAAAGAATTTTGCGCAAGCCTGCTGTAACACTTAGCTGGCTGCGTATGAATTAGGACAACTACCCCCAGCAGAGACCCAGTACACTTGTGGACAGGAATACAGCGGTGATGTAAGAGACAACACAGAGGCAGGAAAGAATTTTGCGCAAGCCTGCTGTAACACTTAGCTGGCTGCGTATGAATTAGGACAACTACCCCCAGCAGAGACCCAGTACACTGAGGACGGTCACAGGCAGCCCAAATAGATTTTTTTTCCCAAATGTTTTTGGAAAGGCCCACTGCCTATATACACTAAATATGTCTTCTGTCCCTGCCTCACCACTACTGGCCCTGGACAATGTAAAATTACTGCAGGATGCAATGCCCTGCACGGCCGATATACAAAAAAAAAAAATGTGCAACACTGCAAAAAGCAGCCTCCACACTACTGCACACGGTTAGATGTGGCCCTAAGAAGGACCGTTGGGGTTCTTGAAGCCTAAAATAACTCCTAACGCTCTCCCTATAGCAGCTCTGGCACCAGCAGCACTGTCCCTGAACTATGTCAAAATGCATCTGTGGCGAGCCGCGGGAGGGGCCGATTTATATACTCGGGTGACACCTGATCTCGCCAGCCATTCACTGCAGGGGGTGGTATAGGGCTTGAACGTCGCAGGGGGAAGTTGTAATGCCTTCCCTGTCTTTCTATTGGCCAGAAAAGCGCGCTAACGTCTCAGAGATTAAAGTGAAAGTAACCCGAACATCGCGTGGTACTCGTCTCGAGTAACGAGCATCTCGAACACGCTAATACTCGAACGAGTATCAAGCTCGGACGAGTACGTTCGCTCATCTCTAGTCACCATCGATCAGACACTTACCCCTTATCCGGTGGATAGGGGATATGTTTATAACTTGGGACAAGCCCTTAAAGACTGTGGAAGCGGGAGAAGTAGTTCACTGCCAGACGGTCCGCTATGGGTCGGAATAGGAATTGCATCGCCTGCCTTTGTGTTCGATAACTCACAGGATCAATGATATCACAGGACAAGAAACATTTTCTGATATTGTTAATCTGTGACAATACAGACACTGCACTGCTTACACATATTCACGAATGCTCAGTATGTTACTTGTTTGAGCAGCAGCTAATGCTTCAGAGCTGCTTCCTACTGTAAATCGGAACGGCCTGTTTTGAGGTTCTGAAGCTTTCTGTGTCTGCTTGCACTAGGGATAGGCACTGCTATACTGAGGTAGGAAGACCCACATGATAGTCCATATACTTCCTTTCAACAAGCAATGCCAACTTATCATTTCTATCCATCTTAATGGATGCCACCGTCTGAGATAAAAGCATATAGAGTTTAAAAAAAATCTCTTTTTTTTTAGGTTGGAGCAATTGGAAAACCACTACTGACCTGTCCAATCAAGGTAAGAAGTAGACAATAGCTTACTGCACTTTTATATTGTTGGAAATAAGACTACTAGTAATAAGGGTTGATGCATAGATTTGTTCTCTTTGGTATGAGTCTGTACCTAAAGCCCTTTTACATGAACGATTAATCACTCAGTGTAAATGCCGTCAACGATTGAACGATTAACAATAGTTTCTTCGCTTATCGTTTGTCCTTCATTTTATGTAGGTATAAAAGCCTGGCAATAGTCACCCTGTGTAAACAGGCAGTAACTCCTCTATGAACGGCTGCCTGTTTACTGTGAATGTAGGCGGACGGAAGAGACCTTCGATACACTCTCCTACATTCAATGAACAGTTATCGTTCCTGTGTGAACGCGCCAGAGTGGTAGTCTTTGGAACGACTCTCGGGCGTTTATGCGCACAACAGTCGTCCCATGCTGGCATAATATATGAGCATTTAGCAGTGGAGCCGTCAGCTCTCTTATTAGCCAAAATGGCACCAAAAACAATCTTGTGCCGCTTGGCTAATAGGAGCCGTGGGAAAATATATCTAGGTTATAAATCCAGTGTATTTTTAAAGAAAGCACCCGTGCCTCCTCACCATGATTGATGGCTGGCTGCTTTGTATTCAGATTCAGCCGTCAATCACCGCTAAGAGGTGTGGGGGTGTTTTGCTCATGAATACACCGGATTCATATACTAGGTGTGCAGTATTTTCTCTGATCATTGCTATTGGCCAAAAACACATTTTTTTATGCTGTTTTAGCTAGTGGGAGAGCGGAGCTGTTCTCATACTTCGTTGCCCTTACATAGGACAATGTGGTTTCACATCTGCGTTGGGGATTCCGCCTTCCTACTCCATTTGAATGGCTCCGTCTCTGGATGGAATCAAACAGCGCTGCACAGACCCCACTGCCTATAGTCCAGTTCGTCCCGGCCTTTGGATTGCAGAAAAAGTGCTGCATACTTTTTCCGACGCAGATGTGAAAGCGGCCTAATATACGAGTCCAATGACAGACCTGGATTTCACTCACTATACACACTAAAGTCCTGAATGTGGGGTTGCAAGATGGTAAGTAAAACAGACCAAGCCTCTGTGCAAATTGGCTTAGTTGTTACCGGATCCACTTCACAAGTACAAAAATGCAGGTACTTCCAACTTTGTGACAAATTTGTGGAGGCCCGTACAACATCACAACCTTTGGACACGTTGATACAATGGTTTGCCAAGTTTGGTGTTCTGCCCAGAGCCCTAGCTCTTCAAACCTATAAATTGCCAGTACAGATCCACATCAGTACCCAACCTCAGTAATGCCTTCATTCTAGTAGTTAACTTTACCTGAAACTTTGTGTCTTTCAGAATTTTCCTCTGAACTTAGAGAGAACAGTGAAATCACAGTATCTTGTTCAATGTCTGCTATCAAATTCACAACTCAAGCAGAAGGTGAGATTTGAAATGTAGTATTAGATGCAGGCCAACCATGTAATGCATGCACAAGCGGCCCACCAGAGTGAGCTCCTCGTTCTGGCTCATACAAGACCACCCTATGATGTCCATGTGCTCCCCTCTTACATTGTGTAGTAGTGAAACAACTATACCTCAATCAACTCTATGCAGTTTTTGCTGGGACTGGCCTAATTACAATGGGTCCAGAAATTCTTCAGACCCTTTCACTTTTATTTTATATTTTGTTGTGTTGTAGCCTTGTGGAAATAAAAAAAATCAAGCTTTTTCCCCATCATTCTGCACTCAATACCCCATAATAACAAGCGAAAACAAAATGCTTGAAATCCTTTTAAATTAAAAAAAAATGAAAAACATTGAATTGACATAAGTATTCAGACCCTTTGTATGACACTTGGAATTTAGCTCTGGGGGCCTCCCATTTCTCTTGATCATCTTGGAGATGTTTCTACGCCTTCATTGGAGGCACCTGTGAGCACCCCAACAGTTGATTGGACTGTTGGAGTACTCCTTTAAATTTAGAATCTGCAATAAGGCTACCAGGATCTGAGTCCTCTCATGTGTCAAAATTAGTTAGCAATGAGCATCGGAGAAAGAAAAAAAAGACAACGGTGTGAAATCACTATTGTCCTCTTTCTGTGGGACCAGCTCAGTGATATCTTTAGTAATAGTGCAAAGTAGAATAAAGAAAAATATAGTTACAGTAGAACAATAGCCAATCATTCCAAAAGTTTATCTCGAGTGGTCTCGGAAAGGAGTTGCGAATTGTTGCATATATGTGTTTTCTGCTTATGGACAGCCTATCGTTTGCACGGAAGAAAGCTCTCTCTCCTTCTCTCTCTTCTTCCTTCCTTCCCCAGCCTTAATTCTAGCTTTTCTATCTGGTCTCCTGGCAACTTGCGATTCCTGTCCCATGCACAATATTAAAGGGGTTGTCCCGCGCCGAAACGGGTTTTTTTTTTTTTGCCTTGGCAATAGAGGTGACCGAGAATCCAATGGTCACTCTGGCTTCTGGCTGAGCTCTAAAGACCCTGTGTGCTGATGGGAGAAACTCCAGAAGGTCAGCCATCACTGCAGGATTCCACTAATCCGGGCTTTATAGCAAAGTGGTCATAAAGAAGCCTCCTCTGTAAATGACACATAAAAGCCCACCTGGAATTTGCTAAACAAACCATCTAAAGGACCCTCAAAAACAAGATTCTCTGGTCTGATGAAACCAAGATTAAACTTTTCAGCCTCAATTCTAGGAGTTATGTCTGGAGGAAACCAGGTACTACTCATCCTGTGCCCAATACCATCCCTACAAGGAAGCATGGTGGAGGCAGTATCGTGCTGAGGGGGGGGGGGGGTCAGTGGCTAGGATAGGGTGACTGGTCAGGGAGATGAAAAGTTGAATGGAGCAAAGTACAGAGATGTTCTTAATAAAAACCTGATCCAGAGGCCAAGGGACATCAGACTGGGCAGAAGGTTTACTTTCCAACAAGGCAATGACCCCAAGCACACAGCCAAAAGCACATAGGAGTGGCTTAAGGCCCATTTAGATGCGATGAGTGTTGGGCAAGCGATGCCCGACACTCGTCCCCACACATACTCACTCTCATGCTGCTGCACAGGAGCTAATGTCGCTCATTCACAGCGGGGCGGCAGGAGGTTTCTCTCCTCGTGCTCCCCCGCCCCTCTCCATTGACATAACATAGCGGCTGTTCAGCACTGAACAGCTGCTATTTACACTGAACGATGAGCTCATCATCCATCATTTAAGCTGCATAAACGATGGACGATGAGCTGATCGCTCGGTGTAAATAGCAGCCGTTCAGCACTGAACAGCAGTTATGTTATGTCAATGGAGAGGGGCGGGGGAGCGAGAGGAGAGAAATCTCCTGCCGCCCTGCTGTGAGCAGTAGTACGGGAGTCAGCATGTGCAGAGATGAGCGTCGGGCATAGTTTGCCCAACACTCATTCCGTGTAAATGTGCCTTAATATGACTGTAGGCTGTAATCGCTACCAAAGGTGGCTCAACTAAGTACTGAGTACAGGGTCTGAATACTTATGTCAGTGCAAAAAGTTAGTTTATTATTTTTTAAAACTTTACAAAGATTTCTAATCTATTTTCAGTTTGTCATTAATGAGTGCAGAATGATGGGGAAAAACTTGCCACATGACTAAATGTAAAAAAAACAACCTAAAGGGGTCTGAAGTCTTTCTGGAACCACTGTACTGTTCCCAAATGCGGTGCCCATGGCAGGCTATTCTATTGTATTCATACTGTGGCCTACAGATGTACCCCCATCTTCTTCCTGAAGTGTTGCTTTTAGGAAAGAATACAGATCTGTAGGTGCATCATATAGCAGTACATGGCATAGCAGCCAGGCTCTCTGCATCCAGCATGCCCTGTCCCCATACAGCGCCTCGCCTAAGGTACCATATTGTCCCCAAATAGGTCACACTATTACTTTATTTCATGCAATTACCTGCCAACATTAAGGGAAACAGCGGTCCTAACAGTTGTAATGTGTCTTCAATATTCCAGAAAGAATCAAAGAGGAGCAATGCGAGTGTAAGAATATTATGGAGTTTCAAAATAATGCCAATGAAGAAGTCAAACGCCTAACTCATCAATATATCCTTTACAGTAAATATTTCAACCTTTTCATCTATTTCATTAAAAGGGGTTTCCCAGGAAGAATACTATTGATGACCTCAGGATAGGTCAATAGTTGGCTGGCTCGTATCCGGCGCTTGGAACCCCGACCGATTAGCTGATTGTGGCGCTGTCAGCGGACGCACAATTACCCAGGTCAGAGCGGAAGTCTCTGCTCCGACCTCTGTGTAGTGGCTGGCGCTTATAACTGCAGTTACGACTCGTGTTGATTTCAATGATGCGCTTGCAGTTACATGCGCCGGCCACTTCATGGAGGTCAGAGCCGAGACTGCCGCTGCTTCCGCTTCGACCTGTATAATTGTGGTGCTGTCAGCAACCATGCGATCAGCTACTCACGTGGCGTCCTGAGTTACGGACCCCAGCCGATCAACTATTCATTACCTAGCCTGATGATAGGTCATCAAGCTGGGTCATAAATGAGTTGTGCAGCCTTTATCAGTCTTGTTCCTGTCATTACATCTATAGAAACTAAGAAGCACAGTTGCACGAAAAAGTCAGTGGAATTACCTGGATTATGACATTGATTACTAATAAAATGTGGTCTGATTTGTTATCTTTGTCACAAACATAGACAAACACAAGCTAACTAAACCATGTCTCTCATTGAGTACAAGGAGTAAAAGTAAGTGAACCCTTGAAATTAATAAACTATAGTTTCCCCTTTAGCAGAAATCACCTCCACTAATTGTTTCTTGTGGCTGCAAATAAAATTTGCACATTGGGAAGGAATTTTAGACCATTCTCAATCCAAATATTATTCAGTTCATCATTATTTCTGGAATGCCTTGTCATGCCACACTTTTTTTTTGTTGATTTAAGGCCTCTTGTCTACGGGCGGATCGGATTCCCCATGTGGGAGCCGCGGCTGAGGACCCTGCTTACCCTGTCCAGGTGTTTTATTTTCTTCACTGCGGATGTGTGCGGAAGCGCTGGCCGGCGCTCCGCTGCACATGTGCAGTAGAGTTTGCCCCCCTTTTGTTTTTTCTTTTTAAATAAAACTCCTGCTTCCCGTGGAATCCATGGCCCATCCACAATTCAATTGGCTGTGGATCGGACGGCTTCCATTGACTTCACTCAAAGCTGTCCTTGTGGGAACCGCATTGAAATGGAGCATGCTGTGACTTGTTTTACGGACCCAAAATGTCCGCAAAACAAATCAGTATTTTTTAATTCATGTCCGCCGACCATGCTTCCCTATTGGCAACTTCATTTGCCGGTGAGCCATGCGGATTCCACATGTCAGATCCCCCTGTGGGCATTGGGCTTTCCTTAAAGCTTTGAGACTGCTGCCCTTACGCTCTCCCAGTAAATGTCTTGATCCAACTCAGAATTCATTACTCCCTCAATGAATGCACGGTGTCCAGACCTTGAAGGAGCAAATCAAGACTCAAATCATAAAGCTCCCTCTACCATGCTTCACAGTTTGGATGAGATTCTAATATTTGTTTTCTCTTACAAACACAGCTTTCTGCTAAAATAAGATCCACTTTTGTTCCATCTGTCCATAGAATATTTTCCCAGCAGTATTGTGGAAGACATAGGTGCTCTCAGGCAGATGTGAAATGGGCCACAATATAGTTTTAAGGGGGCAGCAACAGCTTTCATCATGGTAACCTTCCATGATCACGTTGGCGCTATATAAAGATTACTACTACATGCGCACACACGTTAATTTTGCACAAACTCCATTCCCTTCAATGGAGTGATACACATGAGCAGTGATGCTGCAAGGTTATAAATCGCCGCATGCGCAATTTTTTTTTTTACGTCCTTCTGATTGCATCGCCATGCAATGTTTCCCATTAAAATCAATTTTATTAATCCAGAAATTGATAGCCAAGTAGATTAAGATACACAATGAACTATGGAGTTATATGGAAAGCTGTGTCATCATCCAATGCTCTATCCGGTATGGAGTTTTCCTCCCCTAAGAACGGGGCTGTATGCACACAATCTAATGGAGTATGTCATACTTTATTTTTGGTTGGATACATACAGAATCTGACAGGAGGGGGCTGGGACCGCATGTATGTGAAGCCCATGCTTTCCTAAGGGTTACTTCACACATGCGATGTTTTAGAGCATGCAACAACCCGACACAAAAATCTTGTGGGTCCCGCGACACGCGAGGTTTTGTAGCCCACGTTTCCCTATGGAGCCTCTCTCTGTTGTATCACATGAAAACGCGACTTTCGTGCGATGCACCTGTGATAGTAGGAAATCCTACTGTCAAAGTCCTAAATTAAGTCCAGGCTGCAAGAAAAAATATTAAACAACCATAAAACAAAACCCATACATCACCTCTCTGAAGTGGTCAGCCCAGCCGCATCTTCTCCCTGGGTCCTCAGCACTATTCTCCTTCATCTCTTCTGGCTGGGGATTGAAAAGTCCCCACATCCTGGAAGCACCTTCTTTAATTGGCTGATGCTTAGCCAATCACAGCCAGAACTCGATGAACCAATCACAGCCATTCATCGAGTGCTGGCTGTGATTGGCCAAGCATCAGCTAATCACAGCCAGCGCTTCCAAAAGGAGGGGGTTCTTTAATCCACAGCCACAAGAGATGAAGAAAACAAGTGGCGGGGACCAGGAAGTAGCTGCACTTCTAGGTGATGTATGCTTTTATTTCTATCTGCAATTAGGGTATATTTTCAGGGTAGGGCTTGTATTTCAAGCCGTGGTATCATTCCAAATGAGAAGTTTCTACCCCTTTTACAATTTTAAGATACTAGAGATAACAAGTGTAAGTATTGTTTCCTTGACAAAGACCCACTGGAGCAGATTACACGACGGATGGAAGAACTGGAGAATCGAGTGGGACAACGATAGCAAACCAGATCTGAACTGTACAAAGTGGATATAGCATTAGTTCTTTTTCAGAAAGCCGCAAACTATTCCAAGCGATCAACCATCTGGCCATCAGCAAAATGTATAAAAGTGCAGAAAAGGGTTTTATTTATATTGTTCTAGAATCGCATGTTTGAACACAGTATATAGAGTACTTGTGTCAGTTATCTTCTTACTTTAAGGTGCTTTTACATGGGACGACCTGCAGGGCACAAGATGCCCAACAAGTAGTCCCTGTGATATCGCATCAGTAGTGATTGGAGCGGGATGGGGATCGTTTCGCCTCCATTTACAGTAAGCAGGCAGTTAAGTGAACGATTACCTGTTTACATGGGCCAATTCATAGTTTGGTTTTCTGCATGCAAAAACTGAATGACTAATGAGAAGCAAACAGCTTCTCATTTGTTGTTCAGCTGATGCATGCTTTTTACACTGAACCATAAACATCCAGATTCGCAGTGGAATCTGAACAATTACCAGCCCATTTAAAGAGGACCTCTAGGCTCCAATTACCTATGCATTTCAGCAGATCTGGATAGTGTCATGGAGTCTAGCGCTTCAGCAGCAGAACAGCGCTGCATGCTGCATCTGGATGGAGACTCCTATTGGATCCTCTGACAGATGTCAGAGCCGTAAGAGTGACCCTCTATTGGAAACAAAACCAAAAAGGAAACAGACACAGAGGACCAACCAAGTCTAACTTTGTAATTTTAGGATTTTGAACTCATGACGTCATTGTTTTATGCAATATAAATATTAAATTGTAAACTATTTGTTACAAGTGTCTATTTACATCTGTCCGTCTTCAGGTCCACTACTTTGTTGGCAAAGTATACAGGGAAAAAGCTACTTCATTTTATTCATGAGAGCGTACCCCTCCACTCTCAGAATGAATGACCAGCGGATACGTATGCATGCACATTCGGTGTACACAACAGCCAGTCACTGCAGTAGATGGCGTATTAAGAAGCTGCCATTACACCGGACAACATACAGATGTAGCAAATGTTACTTCATATTTAAAGCTTCAACTCTGCTACAATGCTGAAAAGTGTTATGACAATGTAGCAGTCTTGTGAGTAATTGCTACATCTATACGTGGCTGACAAGACTGGTTAAAGCATAACCTCAGCGTTCTTAGATCTTCACCTACAGGACCTTTGCTGAGCCTTTCCCTTTAAGGCCTCATGTCCACGGGGAAAATCAGGCCCGCTACGGATTCTCCATGGAGAATCCGTAGCGGGTCCCTCGGGCCCCGCGGACATGAGCGCTGAAAATAAGAATAAGCTTACCTGCAGCGGACCGGACAGGTCTTTTCTTCACGGCCGGATCTTCTTTCTTTGGCTGGCAGATGTACTCAGTACGCCGGCAGTGTGCCGCGCGCATGCGCCGGGCACATCTGCCAGGCCGAAGAAGGAAGATCTGGCCGTGAAGAAGAGAAGACCTGTCCGGTTCGCTGCGGGTAAGTTATTCTTATTTTAGGTCTCCCGCGGATCCAGATGGCTTCCATAGAAGCCTACGGGAGCCGTCCCCGCGGTAGAACCGCACGAAAATGGAGCATGTCACTTTTTTTTCATGCTCCATTTTTTTTTTTTTTTTTTTTTTACTTTTGACCATCCGCGGGTATTGATCTACCTGCGGGTGGTCAATGCATCCCTCTGGAGTGCGGATCCGCATGCGGATTTAAAATCATATTTTGCCCGTGGACATGAGGCCTAAGGCTCTGCCCTCTGTACCGCAGATGTCTCCTTCCACATTCAACAGCAGGTGGTTATCACTCTGCCAGCTAAAAGGTGGCCATACATACCAGGGTTCATTTACTTCGACCAGCATGTGAACCGCCAGCCAAAGTAAAGCCCATGTCCAGCAACAAGTGACAAATGGATTAAGAAGAGCAAGCCCCGTAATAGATTTGCTTCATCTCACAGCATCCCATAGGCCAGATGAAAACCTGCATCAGCTCTAGTAGGTTGGTTGTTAGAACCTATGCCAGTTTCAGACGTAGATTATAGTAAATAAGAGGCGCTGCACATGGCACTGCCCCCTAACATTGGGCTCCGTCCAGTTTTTCAAAAAGCCCCTCAAGCCACAATTTTGGCATGTGTGCAACAGGAGTCTGATAACTGCTCATTAAAAAGTGAGCGATATCCAACTCCGATAATAGAGCCCTGCACACGTGTATGGCAGGCTCTCCCCTCTTTCATGGCAGAGTTCTCTTATGTCCCATTTACACAGGCTGACTGTTGGCTAAACGACTGTACGAGCGGGTGACGCCACCTAGTTGCTCGCGCAGAGCGTTCAGAAATGCAGATTAGCACTGAGTATCTCTCGCATCTTGTTCTGCACTTCTTTCTATGTGAAACACGGAGGGGGGAGCGTTTACACGCAGCGAGAAATCAGCGAACCAGCAACGATTTTTATGTTAGTTGAAAGTGAGCAACAACAAACAAGTGAGCAACAACAAACAAGTAAACAACTATTGCAGGACGGTTTTGTCTTTAGATGCAACGATTATCGCGCATTTTCATTTATTTAAACAAGTTTTAAGCGACAATGGTTATGTGTAAATGGCCCTTTAGTCTCAAAAGCACAAGGGGCAACACATGATCCCCATGAGTACAAGTGGTGGTCTCTACACTGGGACCCCACCCATCAGACGTCTAAATATCTTAGAGAATTGTAAAGTGTGTAATGCTGCGTGAATCAGAAGACAGGAGACGTTCCTGGGAAACCAGTTATTTATTAACAATGCGGTGCAGTAAGTTACTTCTCACTGGGCTGCTGTTCTGGCATACTCCTAATGATATCAGAGTCACCTGCAAGAGAGAAGTACAACTTATCATAAATCTTACCAAGCCACATATAATCAAGACACATTAACCAGAAATTAGTAGAAGTGAGAAGTCAGATTATATATATATTTTTTTTTAAATCAACCCCCCCCCCCCCCCTCACACAATCTATACTGTAACATCTCCATGCCATAGAAACCTTTATGTATGAAGCTTTGATACAAAAAGGTATAATTTTTACTACAATTTTTGTACTTTTCTCAGAAAGCAAACATGTTGGGCCAAGAGCCCACAACTAAAATAATTTCCATCCATCAGTTCCTAACTGCAAGACAAAGATTTACAGTTACACTTAAGACGTTTTGCACCAAGACCTGTGATGGCTGGTATGACACATGCAGTTAGGGATCCCAACACAGGGATGGATACAAAAACATCACTTTGCCTTATACTACATCTTTCTTTTGGTTCCAATTATACCATTAAAAAATAAAGAAAAAATGAAACACAACAACTTGTGCCACAAGAAAAAAAAAAAGCAGCCTCATGCGTATGGGCGATGGAAAGTTGAAATTATGTTTCTAGGAATGAGATGATGGGAGGAAAAAATAAATCACTTGGTCATTAAAGTGTAAATGGGCTTTAGCATTAGTGTTTCCCTGCCCCCAAAATAAGACACTGTATTATATTAATTTTTGCCACAAATAGGAAGTGTCTTATTTTTGTGGATTGGGGGTGGGGCACAGGATGTCATACTTACCTAGCAGGTGCTGTCCCAGTCCCTCTCACTGCTCTGCAGGCGCTCCAGCAGTCTCCTGTGTCAGCCATTAAGTGAATGACATTGAATGGCTGTGGTTGGTTCATCGAGGGCCGGCTGTGATTGTCTTAGGAATGCAGCCTGAGCCAATCATAGCATTCTCTTGCTGGAGGCGGGGTATTCAACTCACGTTACCAGGAAGAGAATGCTCTTTCAGCGCTGAGGATGACAAGGAAGAATGCCGTTGCGCATGGAGCAGTGAGAGGGACGGCACCCGTGATGTGAGTATTTTTTTACATTTTTTTCCCCTTTAATGTAGTGTAGCTAGGGCTTATTTTCAGAGGATGGCTTACATTTAAAACCCCCACAAAAATGGCAAAACTGATAGTGGTCATTCGTCTATCTGGGAAACTCAGATGAGACAAATGTATTAGGTGGCTTGGGTCTCATAATATTTGTTACTCATAGCGGGTCACATTGTTTACGTCGACCAGCGTTTCATATGGCAATCTAAGTATATATGCCCCAATGTGCTTAGGACCGTTAACCCCTTTCCAATCCACTGTCTGATGTCTAAAGACATTATGATTTGAGACTGTACAGCTCTGATGTTGGGGGACATGCGTCGGGGTTCTCTTTCTGTATATTGCCAGCCTCTCTGCTGTCGGAGCCTATCCAACATGTCACCTCATGCAGTACTGGCTTTAGCCAGCAGATAGCACCATTGTATAACAGCAGAAAAAGAGTAAGCCTCCTAGGAAAGCCAGGATACAAATTGGATTGGAAAGGGTTAAGACTGGAACATCCATTTTGCAGCAAATGGGGCTCCAGTACAAAAGAGTGACAGCAGTGGCTTACAAAGGCAGGGCACCAGTTATGTGTACTGCACACTGGCGATGGGCACATTTTTCTTCACTTTGGACTGGTACGTCACTGTTAAAGTTTTTACATTTTGGCACTTTGGTCACATGGAGGAATTTCCTTAGATTAATCCTAATATTCAAAACATTTGATTTGCAGTCTTTAAAACTACCAAGCTCAGTAGTGGGAGACCTACTCTTCTGTGTGACGGCAGAGAACCGGCCCGCCTCTCCGATATCCACACAAAAGCTTTATAAAGAGGATTTCGGCTTGCCCAATTTCTCGCCTTATTCACTGTCAGTATTGACAGGGAGATCACTAGAGAAGAAGCTAGGTACAACCTGATAGCGAGAACCTCCGGCATCCCCACTGCTTCTACTGTGTGCACAGAGCAAGAAGTGTGACTGGCCTTTAATAATCAGTACTGCATAATGCGCTCGTACCAATCACACGGACCAGCGTTGATCTAGCGAACGTCTAGCCCGGAACTGATCATTAATACATCAATCCGGCGAGAATATATTCGCACGCAGAGCGAGGTAAAATCAGAGTACTTACCGGGATCAATAATAGCCAGCGTGCAGACCCTGTAGTATTTACCGCAGGCTGTGCCCAGCTCGATGTTGTTGCCGCTGTAGTGATGGACCCCAGTCTTGGCCAACATTGCATAGTATTCAATCTCTGATTTCCTGTAGAACAGATATGACATGATTAAACCAGGATGTCTTGCTGTATGCCCGACACCGTCAGAACACGGAGAGTTTACAATTAGTGGTTAGCAACAATTGTTATTGGACCTCAATCTCCAAAGGGGACTTGTTTCTGCATCAGTTTTCATTGTGAGGTCACAGAATAGAGACTCTCCTACTTGCGAATGTTTGACTTCGCTAGATACGAACAAGCCTGTCCTGTAGTATGATGTGATGCCATAGCCTTGCATCATACTGTGCAGCGATTGGACAGGCTTCATAGGCACTCTGCATAGGCAGCCTTGGGGCCTTTCAGAAGGCCCCCAGCTGTCATGGCAACCACACAGCATCCTGCGATCTTATTGCGGGAGACAGTATGGGACCCCTGAACTTTGGGTGGCGGCTGTTAACGCTTCAAATGCCGTTAATTCTGACAGCAGCATTAAAAAGCATTAACAGCACTGATGAGCGGCGCAGCTTGTTGGAGCTGATGCAGCGGGGTGCCGGCAGGCATCAGCTGATGGACATTGCCAACTGCTTCATCAGTTAGATATTTAGATGTTTGGAGTCAAAGCTGACCATACGTCTGGTCAGCCAACCATAGGGAAAAGGCATCCTCCAGGTCACAGGCTGCCGATGGGTTCACATGACAGCCTGGAGCCTAGTGAAGGCTTCCAGGCCTGCGATGGATGGGTGTCTATTAAATCCTGTCTGCAGCAGGGCTTAGCAGGCAACTTTGAAAATTACTTTTTTTTTTATGCTGTGAAGCAGCATCGCTGACCGAGCGGCTGGAGGAGAGTTCTCTCCCCGCTCCTCTCCATCCAGTGTAAGCAGCGGCTGCTCAGTACTGAACGGCTCCCGTTTACACCGATGTGTCGCTTGGATTTTAAGCGGCTTAAAAGGGAACGAATGGACGATGCCCGTTCAGTTTCTGCAGGCTGTTAGACGGGACGATTACCGTTCAAAACCCAGCCGGAGAACAACAAACGTCATGTGTAAAAAGGCATTGAGTGAAGAAGATCTCTGGTCTTGAAGGGGTTAAGATGAATTTTAAGAAGAGTGCGCACACTTGTCCCCTCACCTCAGAGCTGGGCAGTTGTTGGCAAGAATGACAAGTTTGGCCTTGCCCTCGCGGATCCTCTTCAGCGTCTGCTTGTACCCGAGGACGTACTTGCCACTTTTCATCACAAGTTGCAGCCTGGAGTTGATGGACTCCAGGGACTTTTTCTAGAAGAGAAATAGAAGATGTGAGACTAAAGTCACCGCAAGCAGAGAACTGGCGCCAAATCCTCGTTCTGAAACTGTTCCATTCTTTCTGACTCCATGTAGCAGAGCCGAGTGTGTTACTAGTAAAATAAGGAACGTCTTGGGGAGGGGCTCTTTACACAGCACAATTATGGAGCAAACCGCTCATCAGATCCATCAGTTTGTTGGATGTGTTAAGGCCCTTTTACATGGATAGAGTGTCAGGCAAATGAGGCCGGACACTAGTCTGTGTGTGCTCGCTCCCATGCTGATACACAGGAGCCAGTATCGCTGGATCGCTCACAGCTCGGCCAGCAGGAAGGCAGGTAGCTGGAGGAGCTTTCTCTCCCCCGCCCTTCTCCATTCTCTTTAAGTAGCGGCCGTTCAGTACTGAACAGCTGCTGTTTACACCAAAGGATCATCATTTAGGATTCTCATCTAGTTTCTGCAGGCTTTTACACGGGACGATTATCGTTTAAAACCCTGCAGAAGCGCGAGAGCCTGAACAACCAGAGCCATAATCATCCCGTGTAAAAGGGCCTTAAGATGTAACCACATGTAGCCAGGGAACAATCTTCCATGCAGACCCGATTATCGTTGGTCAGTCTATACAGGCAGTCGCTCTTCTACGAGCCTCGGCCTACCACCTGCAGAGCATGGAGGCGATCTCCAGGGCGCTCCACCGCCATTCACAGAGCGATGATCACTCCTGCAACAGTAAGGCTCCTGTCTACAGGCGTTTTTGCATTGAGTTTCCTGCAGTGATAATCCGGCCGCAGGGAACGCGGTGAACGCTTCCCATAGAGTTGCTATGGAAAGCGCAGCCCCCCCTGTCCACATGTGGAGAATCGTAGCGATTCTCCGCTCGCGGTCAGCAAACCGCAGCATGCCACGATTCTCCATGGTGAGCTATCTGTCGATAGGCTCACCGCGGAGATCTGTCTGCCGGCACCTGCTACCAGGCGGCGGCTCCCACCGCGCGATTACGCAATGCCCGTGGACAGGCAGCTGAAAGCGATCATCGCTGGGACAGCTAGGGGGCACTCTAACGCCCGACAGTCTGTTGTATGCCGATGGTAGCAGTTTATGCGAACAGATCTTTAAAAGGGGGTTTCCAGGCTATTATTGATGACCTACCCCAAGGCAAGTCCTTCATAGTTCATCAGCAGGGCCCGCCGCTCAGCACCCCGACTGATCAGCTGTCGTCACCGGCAAAACACAGCAAGTACGTAGCGATAGCAGACGGCTCCGACCCCTGGGCAGTGCACAGCGCTGGGAATTGTAGGGACAGCCGCCATTAAAGTCAATCAGCGCCTGCAGTTACCAGCGACGGCCACTACACAGGGGTGGCAGATGTCTGCTTCTGTACCGTTTGTTTTGCCAGTGACAGTGGGCACTGGAGTAGCGTATTGGTCCGTGTGCTGAGCGACGGACCCAGTGATCAACTATGCATGGCCTAAGAGAAAAGTAAGAAAAAAATGGCGTGGAAAACGCTCACATCCCGCCTTCTAACCACGATTAGGGCGGCATTTCAAACGCTGCGCTGAACACCTCCAGTGATTTCAATAGGGCTTCGCAGACCTGCGCTTGAACGCGGCGTTTCGAACGCTATGATTTTACGAGCGCTTTCTGCCCCATGTTAGCGAATCTTATGATGGGCGCATTTACACCGTACAAGGCGTTCAAAAGCTATTCTGAACAGCATTTTGTGAATGAGAGCGGCCGAAGGGCGGATTTACACAGGTGAGGGCGAAGCGGGGGGGGGTCATATTGTTCCCATACTAATACTTGGATAAACGGCACGCAAGTGTGACGAGAGTCAAAATCCACTGCGGTTTCCAGGAAATACAGCGCCCCCCTCACTGCTGAAGTCTTAGTGCGGTAAGCGCACCCAGTGCCGCTGGTCAGCTGATGCCACTTCCGTTGGTCAGGTGACGGCAGTGTGAAGACCTCTGACGTGAGCGCCGGATCTTCTGTAATCAGCACCGATGGCGCGGATAATGACTCCCTTGGATGCAGGCTCTGCCGCCGGCCGCTTCTGCTGCGTGTAAACAGACTCCTACGGCCGCGCTCGCACAAGCGGATGGAGAAACGTAGCGTTTCCCTGGCGTGTGGATCCGCTATTAGCAGAACTGTGTAAGTCTGCGCACGGCAGCGGATTTTGATGTTGTCTCCTAGCAACATGCGCATAAACTCCACACAATGGAGTACAGCGGGTTAGTACACAGCTGGGAGCGTCATCCGTAGCGATCACACGGCGCGGTCACACGCACTGACGGCCTTTATACATCTCCCAATGAGCCACAACTGTCAATGGGTAGCAACCACTCCATTACTCTGCACGTGTGTCCAGTAGCTGCTGCCTCCCCAGCAGTGTGCCCCCTCGCGGTGACACCCCAGCACTGCGGCTCGCGCCACACACGCCTGTCGTCTCCGCCGCCCCGTCTGTCACCCCTCCCCGGCCTGTGCTGCTGCCGGGAAGCCGGCCGCCGCTCCACGTGAGACATGAGGCCGCACTCACCGTCTTCTTGGCGGCCACCATGATTGCTGTGCGGGGATCCCGGACCTGTAGAGGAGAGGAAAACACACAGTGAGGCGGCGGGCAGCATGCGCCACAGTCCCCGGAGGAGGCCGAGCTCCCCCGGAGCCCGAAAGGAGAGAAAAAACCCCAAATATCCGGAGCTCCACTCACCAGAGATCTCACTCCAAGATGGCCGGGGACCGAGAAAGGAAGGAGCTCCCACAATGCATCGCTTTTGGTGAGAGGACCGCCCGTGGAACACGCGAGGGGGCGGGGCCTGATGGGACTCAGAGGCAGATGGAACGCAACGCTACGGGACGGAGGAGAGGACAAAAAGGCAACGAACGGGACGCGTTTTATAAGTTTATGTCTCTGCTTACAATAACTGTTTAGTTTGTGCATCTACATATATATAATTTAAGCAATTGGGTTTTTTATTGCACATCAATAAAAGTGCTTTTTTAGGGCAGTGTCACGTGACGATGCATATGTCTGCGTGCCTTAGCGCGATTTATTTGTACACTGAAGGAGTCTTTACTGGAGTTTTTCTGCCCACAGGGTACGTTTATTTGTACGCAGCAAATAAAGACGCCTAATTTGTCTAACGAGCTACAGACGTGTTCTTTTCCAGCGGAATTACGCAGCGTATTACGCATCTCTTGCATATTGCATGCACATTTGCGCACGCCCCGTTGACTTCTATGGAGACCTTTGATGTCAGGTGTGCAGAAAAGTAGAGCACGCTGTGTTTTTTTTCTGCGACAGGAATGCGCACATAAAATACGGAAGTGGGAGTGAACCCATTGAAATCGATGGATTTTATTCTCTGCATATTGCATGTGTAAATCCGCCCGTGTGACGCCGGCCTTAATGCTTCACCTGTGGGCAGTGATCTTGTGAGAATTAAAAAGCTAAAAGACAACATTTGGGTCCGCAGATCCGAATGCTTCATATTTTTGCTGGTTTCACTTTCTGCTGCTCTGATTTGTATTCTGAGAAATGTCATTTTTGGACCAGAAGCTATGCAGTAATTTCATGTCTGAGGGCCCTTTTACATGGAATGATTATCATCCAGTTTATTGCTGGGTTGTGCAAAACTGACCAATAATCGGTAGGTGTAAACGCTGCCGGCCACTGACCGACGAACAAAAATGTGTTCTCTTATCATTTATCGTTCACTTTATGCAGGCATAAAAATCAAACGCCCATCGATCCGTGTAAACAGCCGTTCACCTATGTCTGTAGTGCAGCGGCCCCGCTTGGTATTGCAGGCATTGAATTCAATGAGAGCTGTGGCGGCCTGAGAGCCGGGTTAAGCTTCACCCTCTCCCAGCCCAAGATGTTACAGGAAGAGGGAGGATGGGGAGCAATAGAAGGCGCTTGTCTGAATTGTAAGCGATGTGTGATGCTTGTCTCCGCTGGTCAGAGACATGGCCGGGCAGGGGAGGCAGAGAGAGACGTCGGGTGCCATGTTTAAAGTGCTGGGAACACTATTGAAGTGGGCCTCCACCCATAGGTGTTGTGGGTAGTAATTTGGTCAGCACGTCACTGCCCAGAGGACTCGGCCCTGTGATAGAGGAACGTGGATGGCCTAAGCCCCTGTTCCCAGCCCGGGAACAAGCCCAAAGGCTGTAGATAGATTTTGGCATCTAAGCTGCAATATAAAAAGCTCTGATCTGCATGATAGCCACCATATAGAATGCAGCATGTGCAGCTCTGTCCCCATACTGGGCAGCAGGGCAAATGTGGAGAGATTGCCAGTGGGCCCAATGGCATGCAACAAAAGGGCCTGATTTCCAGGGACTGAAGGAACGACGAGCATCTCTGTGGACCCAATGGCAGGATGTTCGCCCGCACCTTTGTGAGCCGGTGGGGGAAACCCCACTCTACAGGAGGACTCGTAAGTGAGGTCCGGCCTCAATGAGGTGTGCACACCATTAGGACTTTAGTATTCGCAGGTCTGCGATAATTCGAGAGGGACACAGGTTCATTAGTAATAGTTGGGGCAAGTGTTGCATAGCGTGTTTAGGCACTGTCGATTAATGGGATTTAAGTATATTTCTATTTGTGTCGAATGGCGCAGCAAACTACCAGACGCAGAACGAGAGAGAATTAGAGAGCAGGTTGCATAGCGAGTTGGAGTTTGGGGGAAGAGTGAGGTCTACGACATTGTGCATTCCAGGTGTAAGGCCGAGGCGGCGGAAGGCCAGGCTACCAATAGTGAAGTTCAGTTAGCACCAGTATCGGGCCCTTTGAGTGAAGATTCGCAGCTGGTCAGGTGACTTCCTGCTGCCGAGGGTAGAATGCTATGTACCCAAATATTATTGGTTAACACGTACCCTCCTATGGAGAGAAAAGGCTGACCATACTTAGTAAAGTTTGGTTAAAAAAAAAGGAAAACTGCCCCCGTCTGTCACCGCCTTGCCATACACACTGCCACCATCTGCAACAATAGATCCTCAATAGAAAAAAATGCCCAAAGTCCCATGCAACTATAATGGGGTCTCTCTGGTTTTCGGCATGTTGCTTGGAAATTTCCTGGACAAAGTTGTGCATCATGTTGTGCTATTTGGTCCTAAGGTTCTTGCTAGATCTGCAAACTGAGCCTCGAGCGCAGATATGAAGATAGTGTAAGGCCTAGGGGCTGTCAGAGCAACCAGCAGAATTGTCCATGTATTGTAGGTTGGGATGAGTACAAGATACGTTAGGCCTCATGCACACAGCCATTCTTTCAGTGCCATAGTAGGGCACATGTAAATGTAGATGGACGCTTTACTGTATTGTACCGCCACACGTCTCGTTTGTTTTACATTCTGTACAAATCATACAGAGAATAGACTGTAGCATGCTCCATCAGATGCAGTATGTACAGGACTCTTGCATCACTTCTAGTCGAGAACATACAGCGCCCAACAGCATTGTATGACGGCACATGGCTCTATAGTATGTTGTATCGCCTTTCTTCCATGTGTATCAGGGCTCATGCAATGTATTTACAAAACTACTTAAAGTGACCCTCTGGTCCGGGACCAACAAAGTTGGCTGAGTTGCTTCTCTGATTACCTAATGCACATTGTATATTGGTATGCATCGGTAGCCTAAGACACTACATGCTGATCTGACTGCCCATGGCCAATGGCCAATCAAAGCAGGGTGTAGTCTTAAACTAATCATGCATATTTATACACAGTGTGCATCAGGTAGTCAGAGAAGCAGTTTGGCCATTTTTTTTGTCCAGGGCCAGAGGGTTGCTTTAAAGAGGTCATTGTATCAGTCAGGCCAGTTGTATTGCATTGCAGCTGTGTCATCATTTACTCTGTTGTAGCATTACTTTTTTTTGTTCACACTTACGCCCAATGTCCATGGGCAAATTTGATTTGCCGAATCCGCACACGGCACCCGTGCGGGAAATCCACAAATCGAGCTGCCCATGGAGATGCAGGCAGATTTGATTTGCGGACCTTTTGGTCCGGAAAACAAATTGCAGCATGCTCCATTTTTTTGCGTTGAGTACTGAGCGACTGCTGCGTAGAGTAAATGGAGGCGGGCGTGGGGGTTAGCACTCTCCGACCGCCCCGCCTCCATACTGGCTACGCTCTGAGCGTTCCAACAATACTCGCTCCTGTGTAACAGCACGGGAGCGAGTATACACGGGGACTAGTGTCAGGCATCGTTTACGCAATACTCGTCCCATGTAAATGGGCCCATAGGATAGGCAACCTATATTAAACGCCAAAAAAACTTTAAATTTTCAACTAGATTACATGTAAAATGGTGTTCAACGTTGGGCACGCCCTGTAAAATAATCGAAGCATATCAACTGGGTTCATATATAAAAGAAGAATAGTAAATGTTTATTTCTAGTAAATACCTACAAATGGACACATCCTTTTTTTTGCAGTATACTTTTTTAATCCCTGCACTATATGGCATAAACATGATGCGAACAAACCCAAAGAGATGTCAGTAGCTGAAGGAGTTTATAGACAGGTGATCACAATGAAAATAGAGGTGTTCAGGGGTCTCCAGTGAAAAAACTATGGGGCAAACATCTCTGAACAGTGAACACCTCTAATTTAATTATCATCACCCTGTAGATTTTTTTTAAACTTATTGAAATCGAAGTCCCCGTTCTACTCTTCCTTAAAGTTGGCACTATCATGAGACAGTGGCGCTTTTTCTAGACACGGGCATATATAAGATCCCCAAGAGGAGTTAAAATAACAGGTGCAAAGTGTCCGCTGTACGGCCCACCTGAACCAAAGTTGGGTGTAGTAAGCTACTTGCTCAACCCCCTGAAAAGACTGTCAGGGATTTGACGTTGGAGGGAAGCCCTGTATATCAGCATCTCTCTTCCAATCAATGGCACAGAGTTTTTTAGCAGATATATATTGAGTTCATAGCCCTTTCGCCTGAGTTTAGAATGGATGCACTGAGAAAATCCACTCTAATATCTGACATTTCTCTTTGTGGATCACAGAGGAAGAACGAAGATTAAAGGGGTTATCCCAAGGTAGACTTTTATCAACTATACATATGATAGGTGATTAAAAAAAAGGGGGGAATACCACCGCTGAGGCCACCAGCGATCCAGGGAACGGGGCTCCCACGTCCCCCTCTACTTGTCACTAGGGGCTCACTGCAGCCACCCACACTGACGTCATACTCTATGGAGGGACAGTCTTGCATTCGCAGCACTGCACCATTTATTTCAATGGGGCTAGCGGATAAAGCCAAGTACAAGCTCTCGACTGCTATATCTCCATCAGCTCAATTAAAGCTGAATGGAACGGCATCACTCTATTTAATCTCCTCCTCAGTGTGCAGTATCAATGCTGAGGCTTGTGACTGGCCACAGAAGTCACGTGCTTGTGGTCACATGCTTTAATAGCCCATGATCAAGCTGCCTGGATGTAGATTGGGACTGAAGGGGACCGGAGTGGCGGGGCAATGGAGCACCAAGGACATTTATTAGATAAATATAGCTCATTGTTAGTTTAAAACAGTAAAAGTAGTCCTTGTTTTTAGAATTTTTTTCCCACTGCACAAGCCCTTTAAGTCGCGAAAGAATCGTGCTACATCTCAGATGCATATCACATGGCCGCCACTACAACAGCATTGTTTACGACTTGGTGCACCACTTGCTGAGCCTGATGGACTTGCAGCACAGCAAAAGCTTCATCAACCTGAAATAAGAGATCACATGTTAACACCAGACGTTTACGCCACGGTTGTGATAGTCTGTATAAGAAACTATACATTACACTGCACACGGGAGTATGGTTGTACCTTGGAGCGGAGAAATTCTGGTGACTCAAGCATGTGGAGAACTACAGAATTATCAAGTTCCAACAACATCCCTGTAATTTTAGCGGCCAGCATTGGGTGCATGGCTTGAATAAGAGAGAAGAGATGCTCACCTAAAATTAAAAAACCATGATGTCATGTCTTATGTTCTTACACAGTACACATGGTATGGAAGTACTATACAGCTTTACATACCCAGTATCTGCTTCTGGTCGATTGGTGGAAGAGGAGGGGTAGAAGTAGACGATGGTTCTTCTGGAAGGACAATGGGTTGCTGGCAAAAAATACAGAAAATGCATAAGGCAGGGACTTGCTACGCACATCGTCCCTTGAGGACCAACCAGCTCTGATGAATGGAAACACACCACTGCATTACTTGGAAGAACAAGGACCGAGGTCAGAACCACATTTTTATTTATTTACAACCAATTACAATTGGAGAGCCCAGTCATCTTAAGGTTAATCGAGTCAAGCCTTGGCTTGCCGCCTGACTTAATATGCACTGTCATAAAGGGACTGCCCTCACCAGTTGTTAGCTGGCTTACCTACGGGCTGCTGGGACTGTCCTATATCCTGGCCTAGCCCTTACCAAATGGGCAGAGCCCTCGGCTACCTAGCCTGCTTCTACCAACCTCAACCGCAGCCTTCCACAGCCGCATTGCCAGTTTGACCTGGCTTAACATTGGCTTCTCCAAGGCCTGCCTAAATATCTTCGCAGCCTCCCCCATTGACGCCAGGCTCTGCTGCTGACAGCAGTATTGCCCTGCCTAGTGGGGACCTTTTGGTAGCTTCACCAGAGAACAGTGCCGTGATTTGTTGCACAATCGACAATGTATTATACATTACATTTGCGAGAAAGACAATCTTTCCTTCAAAATGCCCTTTGTGCAGCTCCTCAAGAGGGCAGGGTGGGTTTCTTGGCTCTGCTCCATTGTACCCCTTCCTGCCTAGCCCATACTTTTATCTGCCTCTGGTGGGCTGTGCTCTCTTTTGCACCTTCTACCTTTTATTTCCTTGGGCCCTACCCGGCCTCCAGGTTATATAATTTGGCCCCCACCATGTGAGCTCATCTTCTACGCCATCTTGGTTATCTCTGTGTCCCTGCAAAAAGGGGAAACAGACAGCCCAGGGGCAGAAGGGAAAGGAGGTAACTACCTCTGCCTGACTCCACTCTCCCAAACTCTACTACCTAGCTCCTTGTGCCCGCTTTCGCCCCTCCTTGTGTCTTCTCGTCCCTTGTGTCTTCTCGTCGTTCTAAAAAGCAGTAGGACCTTAGTTGAGAAGGAACCTGTAGATATAATTTACATAGGGTAGCACTAGTAAAATGCTTACCTGCTGTACGGCAACTTGAGGCTGAATAATGAGCTGTTGCTGGTTGAGAACTGGAGCCGAGTACTGATACTGAGGAATGGAGCACACAGAGGGGGCTGAGCCGGCTGCCGCAGCAACATTGGTGCTATGGGATTCAATTGCTGGTTGTGCAATATTTGCTGCATAGAAAAATTACAACACATCAAAAAATGCAAACAATGGCACTGATTATACCACAGTAGAGAAAATGATGCCGTAAATCCACAGCATTGTACAGTACAATGTAAGTCAATGGCTTTTAACAAACCCTGTTCACTTAGTGGAAAAAATCCACAGCAGAAGATGGAAATTTGCAGATTTTCACAGCAGAATTCATTCATTGCTTAAAAAGCCGCAACAAGATCCACATGCAGATTTTATCACAGACTTACTCCTTGATGTGGGACCTGGGTACAATAAAGTACAAGGTCCATGAATCCAGGTGAAATCTTTAGATATGTCATAAAGAGATAGTACAAAATGAAATTAGGATGAGTCGATGCGGCTCTTCAGATATACAGTAGTGTCATTCATTTCAGTTTTACTATATAGACCCTGGCATCAGAAAAGTACAAAAGTTCTAGACTATTATCTGCAATCACTTACTGAAACGTTGAACTGATGCAATTTGTGGGGCCAAAGCCGCTGGCTTCATTGGGCTGTAGGTTGCTAGTCTGGGAGCAGCAAGTCTAATGGTTCTTGGCATATTCTGGAATGCTGTAGAAAAGCAACTGGATAATTCAGCTTATTAAACAAGATTTAAAAACTAAAGACCTATCCACAGAATAGATCATCAATAACTAACAGGTGGGGTTGTGCTGCCGCCTACAATCCTGGCTGATCAGCTGTTTGTTGGGTTGTTGTCACCACATACGGAATTGGAAGCAGACAGCTCCATACATTGTGCAGTGGCCAAGCATGGTATGGCAGGCACTGCTGCCACTGAAATAAATAAGATCTTGGCCTGAAATACCAAGCTGGGCCACTGCAGTAAGAACGGAGCTGTCTGCTACCGATAGAGCCCAGCCAAAAGTTGAATAGCAGAAAGGCCATCAGTAGCAGATCAGTGGCTATCTGAGAATAGGCCATTAATAGTTTATCACCAGAAAACTCCTTTAACTCTTCAAAGTTTCAGCATTAAAAAAAAAATCAATCAGATGGCTATATTTACACAGCCGATATTCTCATGCAGGTTTTGTGCGTTGCGAGACAAAGAAAACTCACACGAAAATAAACCCCATTGTTTGCAATGGGTCAAGTTACATGGGTGATGCTGCGAGATGGAAAAGTCGTAGCATGTCCTATTTCCGAGTGAGTTTTGCACGGATGTGGCTTGCTATCGGCCGTGTAAATACAGCCATATTGAGGATTTGTAAACTTTTCTTGTTATGTTTCTTATTCCCTTACCCCCACGCACCCCCCATTCCCTCCCAATCAACCTGACTGCACTTTTTAGTGCAAGGGGATTCCTGATTGGGAGTCAGTGACAGACGCATGCAATAATACAGGCATTCTACTTGCATATGTCTGCGGTATGTTGTAGCAAGCAGCCATGGAAAGCATTATCTCTGAAGGGCTTTTAGCTGTGTATTCCTTCAGCAAGGCCAGATCTTGAAGAATGCCAAGGAACATAGTAGACCATCTATGCACAATAGCGATGAAAACTGTAATGCGTACTCTAACCCCACTATGCAGTGAGCCCACCTTGTGTTGTCCAGCTAGGATTTGGCATGGCTTGTGGTATCTGTCCAGCAGGGTAGTATATAGCTTGGTTCGGGGCCTAACAATAAAAACAAGGATTTAAAGGGGTTGTATAGAATTAGAAAAACACGTCTGCTTTCTTCCAGAAACAGCACCACACCTGTCTACAGGTGTTGTGTGGTATTGCAATCCAGCCCTATTCTCTTCAATAGATCTGAGCTGCAATACCAGGTACAACCTGTGGACTGGTGTGGTGCTATTTCTGGAAGACAGCAGACATGTTTATCTAATTTTAGGCAACCTATTTAACAAAATAATCTTTCCATGCATGTAAAGTTTCTGCAGATTATGATCTGGGGGCATACCTGGGGAGCAGGTGTCATTAAATAGCTGGGTGGTGATGGCTGGTAAGTATTGATGACTGGGTCCCGTACCATTTGGGTATGATTCCTCCTCTGCGTGAATTGGTTGGCTAGAAGAGCTAGACGTTGCTTCTTGCGCTGTGCCAAAGCCACATACAAGGGTTTGGAGGCTACAATCCTACCATTCATTTCTGTGACGGCCTTGGCTGCTTCATCAGGGGAGGAGAAGCAGACGAAGCCAAAGCCTTTGCTGTGTTTTCCATTCATCATGACCTGAAATATTAGTTCACAGTAAACATTCTGCCATCCTTACAAAGTATAGGTAAATAAAAAATATCCCCTCAACCTAAGGGCATTCACATTGGGTTATGTAGATGACATTAAAGGGAATCTGGCAGAACATTTATGCCTACTACCCACAGCAGCTTGTAGGTGACTTAGAAACACATGGACATATACCCTTGTGGTCGTTCATAGTCATACCTCTAATTTTGTTGCCTTCTTCTTTTGCCGGTTTCCAGTTTCGCCGATTTTTCCAGGCAGAATTTTTCCTCTACTTTAGTCGGCTGCTACTAGTTTCGCCAGCAGCCGCCGGCCCACGTGACCTCACTGTGCAATCACAGCCATTCATGGATTGCTCCAATCACAGCCATTCATGGATGAATGGCTGTGATTGGAGCATCCAGCGCTGGCTGTGATTGGCTGAGCGGCTGATCAGATGGACGTATTCCCAGGGCGTAAAAGCTCCCAGCCGGCCAATATAGCGCCGGGCGCTTTTATGCCAGCCAGAAAAGCTAGTCCTGGCCGGAATACATCAGCGACTGCATAGACTCCTATGGGAGCCTATGACAGCTGCTGGAGAGGGGAGGTGGGAGGGACTGCTACACTTCCTTCCCCTTCTCTTCTCCTCTCCACCCCTTGCCGGTTGTTTTCAATGGGAGGGGGAGGGATGGGGGCGTAGCTAATTGCTAAGTCCCGCCTCGTCCAATCCCCTCCCATTGCTGGCTGCAGACAAGGGGCGGAGAGGTGCCTCCTCCCTTTGCTCAGAGCTGGCGAGGGGCAGGGAAGGGGAACACAGTTCTCCCCCCGCCTGGCATTGCGTGCTCGGCGTATATGCACTGGGCTCAGGCCTTCTGAACAGGCGCATTAATGTTAGAGTTGTGCGCTTGCTCACACATTTTTACATTGCCAGCGGGCGAACGTAAAAACGCTGACGCCCGTCTGAATCCAACCTTACAAATATGTGGATTCTCATTTCTTGACTTGTCAGTTTTGTGGTATGTATGTTTGTTGGAGGTGCTCAGATCGCTTATTTGGGACTTTTCACATGGGATGGATAGGCTGCACCACAGAATATTCTGCACCGAAATCCACAGTTAGACCTGCAGATTTTGGAGTGGAGTTCCACAGCTGCAGATTTGGCGTGTCCGGTGGCATGATTCCGTCCCGTGTGAAAGGTTCCTTATAATGGCTGCGTTGAAGTTTGATCAGTGTTGTCTGAACACGTTTTTAATTGTTTTTGAATTTGTGTTTCTATATATTATTTGCTTAATAATGTTCGGTATATAAATCCCCCTTTTGGCTACCGTTGGTGCGCGGAGGTTTTTATATACAAACTTGCTACTCTCTTTTTTTGCTGACACAATGACATAACAAACCGCCATTGCTGTCAATCAGCACAAAGGGGGAGGCCTTTGGGGAAGGTCCCTTACCAAGCATCATATGTAATTTGGTAGGCGTAAATCATCTAACAGACTCCTTTTTTATGTGACTTTGGAAAGAATTGGAGCAGATACCACCTAAGCTCACCTTTGCACTGGTGATGGTGCCATAGGGGGAAAATGCTTGTTTCAGTTGTTTGTCATCAATGCAATCTGCGAGGTTTTTAATGTAGAGATTGATGCCCTAAAACAACGAAATGCTCATTATAAAATTGGACATTTTCTCAAATACTTACACAAGTGAAGTGAAGCCGCTCACCTGACATCTGGCGATCCGTGCTTGCTTTAATTGTTCAAACTTCCTCCTAAGTTCAGCTTGTCTTTCCGACTTCTTCTGGGCTCTTCCAACATAAAGGGGCTTACCATTCACCTCCTTACCGTTCATTTCATCTGTAGCCTTATGGAATTAGGAGAATAGTTATTTTACTCCCAAGGACAGGATCTCTTACCAAGGAGACCAGCCTTTGTTAGAGCCTGTATCAGGAGAGGATCCTATCCCATACTTGGTACTAAATATATGGTTCATGCATAGAGCTTTTAAAAGGGCCATGTGCATAAAGTCAATTTGCACTAGAAATGAATGAAAGATGAACAACTCCTGAAGTGAAGCAGGCAAAAGGTATCGACAGTATCCAAGCCTGGAACTACGATTGATTTCAATGATTATTTAGGTCTTCCGGATTTAAACTGCTCTAACTCTTGTATTCTTTCTTATACCTGTATACCTATTCTGGCCTATATTATTCCACAATGTATTTTATAAGGTTTAGGTTATTTTATATGAAAACGAATTATAAAGAATCTATAAATTTGGGCTAGAGCTACACGGCGACTTTGGCTGTGACATGTAGCCCTGCAACCTCGCACCCACATTGAGACCAATGGAGTCATGCAGCAAGTCGCAGATTGCAAAAAAAAATCCAACCTTGGTGGACTTTTTGCAACCTGAGGATTGTGGTCACCTGCAAATTTAACTATGTTCCCATTGACCTCAATGTGAGTGTGAAATTGCGGGACTACACAACGATCCTTAGTTGCGTGACCTCTGTTGTGGCCAAAAGTCGCGTAGCCTTAAAGGGGCATTCTGGGCATTTACTATTGATTTCCATGCTAGCAAAGCCTTTCTATTAAAGTTCCATATTCGACCTCCAATGCAGACACCTGGCTCCGCTGCACTGATAGTGAGCAAGAGGATCAACTGATTGGAGGGGATCCCGAGCAGTGGGCCCCCATCGATCATCTATTGATGACCTATCATGAGGATACATGACTGTATACATAGAGCATGTTAAAAAGGCAGAGTCTCTCTGAAGCAAAGAAGGCCAGAGGTTCACCAGTCTGTGAAAAACTGCATCTCAGAATTATGGAACAATTTCAGAAAAATGTTCTTCAATGTAAAATTATGAAGACTTTTAATATACCACCTTTTACAATACATAATATCAAAAGATTCAGAGAATCTGGAGAAATTCATGTGCACAAGTGACAAGGCCGTCGATCAATACTGGATGCTTGAGATCTATGAGTGCTCAGGAGTCAATACATTAAACACAATAATGATTCTGTAATGTAAATCACTATATGGGCTCAGGAATACTTCCAAAAATCATTGTCTGTGAGCACAGTAAACAATGCAATCCACAAATACAAGTAAGGCTGCCTGCAGACGGCCAGGTCAGATCCCGCTGCAAGAATTCTCGCACTCACCTCTCCCGCGGCTCCGGCTCTTTTTTTTACATTTCTTTACATTTTACACGGAGTCACAACTTTTTTTGGAATTGGGGTTGTAGAATGTAAATACTCCATTTAAAGGGGTTGTACCTAAATCAACTTTTATCATCTGTCCATAGATTGTCCATAAATGACTCTGCTCACATGCATGGTCACCTCTCCTTCTGGTTATCTACTCTAGATGGACACTGCCAACCATCTCAGCTTGCTGAATAAAGAATTGCAACCCTTATTCTTCATATAGGCGAGAGTTCCAGTGGTGATACCCCTACTTATCAGATATTTCTGAAGATATTCCAAATAGGAAGACTCCTTTAAAGGGGTATTCCTGTAACGAAAAGTAGTCATTGGCCGATCGGTGGGTATTCCAAGCACTGATACCCCCACCAATCACGAGAATGGGGGAGTTCCATTTGCCCCACTCCCAGCTGCATTGCAGTGCTGACATGAGTGACTGAACTTAGAATGGTGAGCTGTCCGCGGATGCGCATTGCTCCTCCATCCATTTGAATGGGGCTGATAAAAATAAGCTATTTCTGCCAGCCCCATTGAAATGAATAAGTTGGCACTACACATGCGCAGCCAGCTCACCATTTACTATGCTCAGAGCAGCGATACTGTTGTGACCAAAAGTGGGGCAAATGGGACTCTCATTCTTGAGATTGAAAAGGGTGCCAGCAGCCAGAGCCCTACTAATATAGCAGTTTTCACTCATCCAGTGGATGGGTGCCTACTACAGATGAGCGAATGTACTCGTTTAGGGCGATTTCGCAATCGAGCACCACTTTTTTCGAGTAACTGACTACTCGGGCGAAAAGATGCAGGGGGCGCCGGGGGTGAGTGGGGGGTAGAGGTGGGGAACAGGGAGGAGCTCTCTCCCCTCCCACTCCCCTCTGCAACCCCCCCCGCTCACCCCCGGCGCCCCCCGAATCTTTTCGGCCGAGTAGTCAGTTACTCAAAAAAAAGCGGTGCTCAATTGCGAAATCGCCCTAAACGAGTACGTTCGCTCATCTCTAGTGCCTACCCATGCCCCATTAAATCCAAAAAAATGGAGGAATATAACCGAACTTTAAATGTTTTACAACTGGGCAACCTGCAACAGAAAAGATAACAGTTCTGACAGATAAGTTTGTAAGTCTCTATCTCACTCTTAATGCATCCTCATGTTTCTCAAAGTTGACAAAGCCGAATCCCTTGGACTTCCCGATTGCATCAGTCATAACTTTAACACTGAGTGTAGGCCCTAAAGTGAGATCATGGCAGACATTTAGAACGAGTCAGTTCAGTACATACCGCATAACTATGTCAGACTAATAATGATGGCAGCTACACACAGAGTCTTTACCGTATTTGCTGAACAATTCCTTGAGCTGTTCATCATCCATATTTTTCCCAAAGTTCTTGATGTAAAGATTAGTGAACAAAGCTCTGGCAACACGTTCAGGTTCTCGTTCCGTGCGGGACTTGAAATGTCCGATGAACCTTTACAGAAAATACAAAAAATAGTCTATCTATTAAGGACAGGAAGACTAAGGCCTCATGTCCATGGGCGGATCAGATTCCGCATGCGGTAGCCCGCAGCGGAATCTGACAATGCTGACGGCCGAGGACCGTCCATACCTGTCGGGGTCTTCACTGCGTATGTGTGCGAAAGTGACGGCCAGCGCACATGCGCAGTAAAGATCTTTTCTTTTTTAACCTTCTGCTTTCCTGCGGAATCCGCAATTCAATTGCGGATGTGCCGTAGGTCGGACGGCTTCCCTTGACCTCAAGGGAAGACGTCCATGCGGGAACCGCAGCAAAATGAAGCATGCTGCGATTTGTTTTTCTGACCAAAAGGTCCGCAAAACAAATCCACACGCTTTAATTCAGCTGCGGACGCCCATGTCTTCCTATGGGAAGCTTGAACTGCGCATCGCCCGCGCGGGTGCCCCACCCAGATTCCGGAATTCAAATTTGCCCCTGGACAATAGGCCCAAGAAGAAAAAAAAATGTATTGGACCATGGATGTTGGAGTGGCATCATACACATCAACAGAGTACTGCATTTGGGATTTCAGCCTAAGGGCTCCTGCACACGTGCATTTTTCTTGCACATTTTTTCACGCGATATCGCTGCGTTTTTTCACGCAATTGTCAATGGGACTTTCTAATGTTAAAAAAAACACATCACAAGTTGGTGCTTTGCGATGCGCTTTTTTAACATTAGAAAGTCCCAATGACAATTGAGTGAAAAAAATGCAGCGATATCGCGTGGAAAAAAAAAACGCGCAAGAAAAACGCAAGTGGGCAGGAGACCTTAGGGCAAAAACGCATGCAGCGTGTGCTAACACACTTGCTGTTACGGAGTGTATTAGCGCATAAATTGGGTTTTGCGTTTTGGGTTTTTTTGACTATTCAAGCTCCGCTTTACTGTGTGTGAGTTTAACCCTTTGCAATCCAATTTTGAATTCAGGGTTTCCTAGGGGGTTTTCTCTTTCTGTATTTATACAATGGCACCATCTGCTGGCTAGAGCCAGTACTGAGATATGGGACATGCTGGAGAGGCCCCCTGACAACAGAGCGGCCAGTAATATATAGTAAGAATATCCTGCCGGACGTTTTCTGACTTTGGAGCTGTACAGCCTTCAATCAGAATGTCTTCAGACGTCAGACAGTGGATTTGAAAGGGTTAAAATAAAAAGTGTGAAGATAGGTTCTGCGTTATCTTTACTCGTGCGTAGTAATAACGTGCGAGAATCCCAATAGTGGAAACTAAACCATTGAAATCAATGGCTTTCTTTCAGGTATCATGGCCGCATAACTGGAATAAAACACGCCCATCTGTTTAAGCCCCCAGGGTGGTCTTACACATAACGTTATGCGGGGAAGGGGGGGGGGAACAGTATTTCCTGGCATTTTTACCATGTTTTCTGTTTGGCAAAAAGCGCCGCAGCCAGATGTTAGCTGTAGGTTAGTGGGGAGTTACGGAATGCACTACAAAGAGTGCATTTTCTTGTGGCGTCTTTCCTCAATTTTGGTGCATTTATTTATATAGGAAAAAAATGCATGACAAGAAATAAAAGCTCCCAAAAAGCTTGTAAAAAGTGCATGAAACTCTTTCAAACGGGCTACAAAATAATGGCTACAGAACGACGCTCATGTGAAAGAACCCATTGGAAACCATGGGTTTCACATCGTAGCGATGATGTTATAGCGCGTGCGGATGCAGCCTAAGGATACGGCCATACAAGACAAAAAATCTGCAAAAAGATGGAAGGGCTTAAACAAATGGGTGTATTTTTGTCCCATTTTGCGTCCAAGAACATCACAGTCACAAAACGGGACGAAGCGCAAGCACTGATTTCAACGGTTTTGTTTTCACTATCGGGATTCTCACACGTTAATACTACATGCAAGAAAAGATGGGAGTTGCCCTATCTTTCTCGCCTATAGTATCTCTACATACAAGAAAGAGAGGGCAGGTCTATCTTCCCGTTTTTTTTTTTAAACTCACGGGCGCAATATCACTGAGTTTGAATTGTCAAAAAAAATAAAAGATTTTTGACAGGGTCATGCACTAATACGCTCCGTAGCGGCGAGCATATTAGCGCATGTGCCCATCTGTTTAAGTGTTTAAGCCCTCAGTCAGTATTGGTAAAAACGTGTTTTTGTTGTAGATTTTGGTTAAAAAATGCTGCAGATACACAAAATGATTTAATTTTGGCCCGTTATATGGCTGAGATTATCACTGGATATGTCACAAATGTCTGATAGCCGGAGCCCTAGAGGTGTTGGTCAAAACGGGGCTCAGAGGACCCATGTTATCCCGATAGGTGGGGGTCGCAGATGGCATATCCTGTGACTGAGTAACTAGTTGTGTAGCTATATTGTTGACATCAAGGGGAATTCTTAGATGAAATTATACTTACACCTTCTGGTTATTTAGGATCATACCATTCAACGAATCAATGGCCTTCTGGGCAGACTCTTGGGTCTCAAAGTGTACAAACCCATATCCCTTCGATCCATTATCATCGCAAGCGACCTGTAAGACCTCATATTAATACATTGCCTTATCACCATACAGACTGCGTAGATGTGTACATTTAGGTGGCCTCACCTTACAAGACAGGATATTGCCGAAGGCTGAGAATGTGTCATACAGCAATTTACTATCAATACATTTATCCAGGTTTTTGATAAATATATTTCCAACCCCGCTCTTTCGTAAGGATGGGTCGCGCTGACACCACATAATGCGCATCTGCTTGCCATTCATGTCTTCAAAGTTCATTGTATCCAGAGCACGTTCAGCTGGTGGAAAAGGAAAAGTGTGGTTTTTAAAGAGTTGGTAAGATGTAATAGAAGGGTCTGTCTGGAGGAAACTAGAGTACCCAGAAGAAACTCATACAAACACAGGGAGAACATACAAACTCCTTACAGATGTTGTCCTTGGTGGGACTTGAACCCAGGACCCCAGCACTGCAAGACAATGGAACTAAGCACTGATCCAATGTACTGCCCCATCCATTGACAAGTCCAAATCTTTTGCAGCCAAGCTCCGGCGCACGCGCAAAGGAATCAGTTGAGTCTATGAACAATTGCCTGTTTGCAGTGAATGAAGGCGGAAGGCGATGTACATGAGCAATAGTCATCGGGACAACTGTTAGGCGTTTATGCATCTAACAGTTGTCCCATGTAAGGGTACCTTTAGCAATTAGCTGCATTTAACTTCTTTTCAGCGCACCCAGCTAAAACCTAATGTACTAGGTCTCAAGGAGCGGGCTCACTGTGAAGGAACGCTACATGCTATGGTGGATGAATTCGCTACTGAAACAAAGGCAAAACGTAGTATCTCCAGATGCGTGCCAGTAATAGTGTTGGAATCTAAGAACACTCGAAGCCAAGGGTCTGCCATAGCAAGCTGCTGTAATTAACGTCTATGCAGCTGAAGCCGGATTTCACGTAGCAATGTTCAGCAGTTGTATTACTCAGGAGGATAGAGGTGGCCTTCAAGAGGGAATTTCAAATAAAAGCATCCTAAATCTGGTAATGAAATATTTGGAAAAGGTCTTAAAAATGCCTAAATTGCATTAAAAAAATAATAATAAATGACAATAGCACTTTACGTGACAGAGCTAGATATATTATAAAAAGCAACATAATATTCAAGGGTGAACACCCACTTTAGTGCCTGTTATTTTTGGGCCGTGACCCCTATGTGGAATGGACATGCAGCACCCGGCCCCAAAATATGGGGTCCACATGAAAAAAAAATGACTGCATTTCCTATTTTCATTCATTTTCACAGGTGAAAATAAGACATGTGCATGGAAGGTCCATGGAGATCAGACCATATGATGAGTGTCCGTAAGCTGTGAGATGCAATGCATGAATCTGGCCTAAAAGATGGCATTCTCCTTGGAACCCTATTCATTAGATAAAGCCAAGATCCATGTCCTTGCCCTAGAGGACTAGAAGATTTCAGTGGCGGCGTTGGATACATATTTATTTTAATGGCTGCTCCTTATGCAGCAGTGCCTGGAGATGCATGTGCTCTGCTAACATGTAAGGAGGACCTGATGGGGAATGGGGGCCAGTCGCCATTGCCCCTCAGTGTAAACGGCTGCCTGCAGCAACAGTGGTGATCATTTTGAACGTGATACAACTTGTGTGCCCATTGAAAACATGAAACAGAAAACTAGCAGAAAACACAAATTATATACAATGTATCACAAGTAACCGAGGGGGACGCAATAGGAATGACATGCTGGTAATTCTGCTTCCATCTATAGTAATTTAGCAAATGTCATTATTCATTTAGAATTCGTTATGATTTATATAGATATATTTAATGGTAAAGTAAAACTAATTTATTATATATTATGAATTCTAACTAGTGTATTAAAAGAAAGTGCGCCATACGATTTCCTATTCACCTGGTCTTAAACATACATGTAGCTGCTCTTACCATCCACCAGCTCCTGGAAGTTAATGTATCCATAGCCAAGGGATTGATGGGTGATCCTATCTCTGCATACTCTGATGGACAATATGCTACCGACAGGGTTGAACTTTTCGTACAGCATTGCCTCAGTGACGTCATACTGAAGGTCGCCGATGTATAGAGACGCTGTTTTGCAGCCGAGAGTGCTTTCAGGCATTATTGATGTCGCTAAAATAAAGGAGGCTGTAGAGAAAACACATTGAAAAGTACATCTTCCCAACATTTTAAACACTGTGGGACTCACACTCTAAGATCTGGTAGATTGTAGCAATGGGGGCTTTTTATCACCTCCACAAAAGTACTGAGTGAGAAGTAAAATGAGATTAGAAAAACATGGCTGCCTTCTTCTAGAAACAGCACCACTGTTGTACAGTATTGCAGTGCACTTGGATGGGACTAAGCTGCAATACCGTACATAGTCCAGGGAGTGGCGCTGGTTGTAGAAGAAAGAAATGTCATTATTTTGTTTGTAGTTACCTTGTCTCTGTGTTGCTGGGGGAGTCTATTGAAGACCACGTCTGGTAACTCTGGTAAACTGTCAGTTGCCACAGGCCTGTGTGAGTCTGCCAACTGATGCCCATGCGACGCAATGGCAGTTACTACTGGTCTGAGCACATGAAACATGGCTGTTGCTTTTCTGGGGCACACGGCTATTACCCTATGAAATACAACAGATTGTCACCTACACGTCTGCACCTGTGAAAGAAGAGTTGTACTTTAATCAATATACTTACATTTGTAGCCGATAAATGAAGCCTGTCATTATTGTTTGGGGAAATGAATGTAATTGGCACCTTTGTCCGTGGCATTGACTGTATGCAATGTGAAGAATCTCCAGTGCCAGTTACATCTATGCTACAGAATTACAGAAGTTTAGGTGGTGCACCAAAGTACCACAGTATATGCAAAAAAGTTTTCTCACCTGAGTCCTGGCATTGTGGAGAACCTTCACTGTCCTCAGCCTACTAGATAACAACAGGAAGCTCTATAGGAATAATGACTAGATATGAGCGAGCGCCAAAATGCTCGGGTGCTCGTTACTCGGGACGAAATTTTCGCGATGCTCGAGGGTTCGTTTCGAATAACGAACCCCATTGAAGTCAATGGGCGACCCGAGCATTTTTGTATATCGCCGATGCTCGCTAAGGTTTCCATTTGTGAAAATCTGGGCAATTCAAGAAAGTGATGGGAACGACACAGCAACGGATAGGGCAGGCGAGGGGCTACATGTTGGGCTGCATCTCAAGTTCCCAGGTCCCACTATTAAGCCACAATAGCGGCAAGAGTGAGACCCCCCTCCCAACAATTTTTACTTCTGAAAAGCCCTCATTAGCAATGCATACCTTAGCTAAGCACCACACTACCTCCAACAAAGCACAATCACTGCCTGCATGACACTCCACTGACACTTCTCCTGGGTTACATGCTGCAATGGGAATTCCGTGTGCACCCACAGCATGGGTGGCTCCCTGGAACCCACCGGCGGTACATAAATATATCCCATTGCAGTGCCCAGCACAGCAGAGGTAATGTCATGCGTAATGCAGGTGGGCTTCGGCCCACACTGCATGCCCCAGTCAGACTGGGGTTCTTTAGAAGTGGACACATGCAGTTACAACTCCGTGTGGACCGACAGCATGGGTGGCTCCCTGGAACCCACCGACGGTACATAAATATATCCCATTGCATTGCCCATCACAGCTGAGGTAATGTCATGTTAAATGCAGGTGGGCTTCGGCCCACACTGCATGCCCCAGTCAGACTGGGGTTCTTTAGAGGTGGACACATGCAGTTACAACTCCATGTGGACCGACAGCATGGGTGGCTCCCTGGAACCCACCGGCGGTACATAAATATATCCCATTGCAGTGCCCAACACAGCTGATGTAACGTCAGTTTAATGCAGGTGGGCAAAAAATTTATTGGATTACACTGTAGGCGAGGGCCCCAAAAAATTGGTGTACCAACAGTACTAATGTACCTCAGAAAAATTGCCCATGCCCAACCAAGATGGCAGGTGAAATCCATTAATCGCTTTGGTTAATGTGGCTTAATTTGTAACTAGGCCTGGAGGCAGCCCAGTTAAATTAAAAATTGGTTCAGGTGCAAGTTTCAACGCTTTAATGAGCATTGAAACATATAAAAATTGTTTACAAAAATTATATGACTGAGCCTTGTGGGCCTAAGAAAAATTGCCCGTTCGGCGTGATTACGTGAGGTTTCAGGAGGAGGATGAATATAATACACAGATTGATGAAGCTAAAAGGTCCCCGTTTTTGATGGTGATAGAGAACGATGCTTCCATCCGTGGGTGCAGCCTACGTATTGCTTAGGTATCGCTGCTGTCCGCTGGTGGAGAAGAGAAGTCTGGGGAAATCCAGGCTTTGTTCATCTTTATGAGTGTAAGCCTGTCGGCACTGTCGGTTGACAGGCAGGTACGCTTATCCGTGATGATTCCCCCAGCCGCACTAAACACCCTCTCTGACAAGACGCTAGCCGCAGGACAAGCAAGCACCTCCAGGGCATAGAGCGCGAGTTCAGGCCACGTGTCCAACTTCGACACCCAGTAGTTGTAGGGGGCAGAGGCGTCACGGAGGACGGTCGTGCGATCGGCTACGTACTCCCTCACCATCCTTTTACAGTGCTCCCGCCGACTCAGCCTTGACTGGGGAGCGGTGACACAGTCTTGCTGGGGAGCCATAAAGCTGTCAAAGGCCTTAGAGAGTGTTCCCCTGCCTGTGCTGTACATGCTGCCTGATCTCTGCGCCTCCCCTGCCACCTGGCCCTCGGAACTGCGCCTTCTGCCACTAGCGCTGTCGGATGGGAATTTTACCATCAGCTTGTCTGCCAGGGTCCTGTGGTATAGCATCACTCTCGAACCCCTTTCCTCTTCGGGTATGAGAGTGGAAAGGTTCTCCTTATACCGTGGGTTGAGCAGTGTGTACACCCAGTAATCCGTAGTGGCCAGAATGCGTGTAACGCGAGGGTCACGAGAAAGGCATCCTAACATGAAGTCAGCCATGTGTGCCAGGGTACCTGTACGCAACACATGGCTGTCCTCACTAGGAAGATCACTTTCAGGATCCTCCTCCTCCTCCTCAGGCCATACATGCTGAAAGGATGACAGGCAAGCAGCATGGGTACCCTCAGCAGTGGGCCAAGCTGTCTCTTCCCCCTCCTCCTCATGCTCCTCTCCCTCCTCCTCCTCCTCCTCAACGCGCTGAGATATAGACAGGAGGGTGCTCTGACTATCCAGCGACATACTGTCTTCCCCCACCTCCGTTTCCGAGCGCAAAGCGTCTGCACGTCGCACAGCAGTCGGTGCACTGGCAGATTAAACCGATGTTGCAGGGTGCGCAGGGTGGCAGCGTCCGTGTGGGACTTGCGGAAATGTGCGCAGAGCCGGCGCACCTTTCCGAGCAGGTCTGACAAGCATGGGTAGCTTTTCAGAAAGCGCTGAACCACCAAATTAAAGACGTGGGCCAGGCATGGCACGTGCGTGAGGCTGCCGAGCTGCATAGCCGCCACCAGGTTACGGCCGTTGTCACACACGACCATGCCCGGTTGGAGGCTCAGCGGCGCAAGCCAGCGGTCGGTCTGCTCTGTCAGACCCTGCAGCAGTTCGTGGGCCGTGTGCCTCTTCTCTCCTAAGCTGAGTAGTTTCAGCACGGCCTGCTGATGCTTGCCCACCGCTGTGCTGCCACGCCGCGTGACACCGACTGCTGGCGACGTGCTGCTGCTGACACATCTTGATTGCGAGACAGAGGAGGAGGAGGAGGAGGGTGCTTTAGTGGAGGAAGCATACACCGCCGCAGATACCGCCACCGAGCTGGGGCCCGCAATTCTGGGGGTGGGTAGGACGTGAGCGGTCCCAGGCTCTGACTCTGTCCCAGCCTCCACTAAATTCACCCAATGTGCCGTCAGGGAGATATAGTGGCCCTGCCCGCCTGCGCTTGTCCACGTGTCCGTTGTTAAGTGGACCTTGGCAGTAACCGCGTTGGTGAGGGCGCGTACAATGTTGCGGGAGACGTGGTCGTGCAGGGCTAGGACGGCACATCGGGAAAAGTAGTGGCGACTGGGAACCGAGTAGCGCGGGGCCGCCGCCACCATCATGCTTTTGAAAGCCTCCGTTTCCACAAGCCTATACGGCAGCATCTCCAGGCTGATCAATTTGGCTATGTGCACGTTTAACGCTTGAGCGTGCGGGTGCGTGGCGGCGTACTTGCGCTTGCGCTCAAACACTTGCGCTAGCGACAGCTGGACGGTGTGCTGAGAGACATTGGTGGATGGGGCCGAGGACAGCGGAGGTGAGGGTGTGGGTGCAGGCCAGGAGACGGTAGTGCCTGTGTCCTGAGAGGGGGGTTGGATCTCAGTGGCAGGTTGGGGCACAGGGGGAGAGGCAGTGGTGCAAACCGGAGGCGGTGAACGGCCTTCGTCCCACCTTGTGGGGTGCTTGGCCATCATATGTCTGCGCATACTGGTGGTGGTGAGGCTGGTGGTGGTGGCTTCCCGGCTGATCTTGGCGCGACAAAGGTTGCACACCACTGTTCGTCGGTCGTCTGCACTCTCAGTGAAAAACTGCCAGACCTTTGAGCACCTCGGCCTCTGCAGGGTGGCATGGAGCGAGGGGGCGCTTTGGGAAACAGTTGGTGGATTATTCGGTCTGACCCTGCCTCTACCCCTGGCCACCGCACTGGCTCTTCCAACCTGCCCTGCTGCTGCACTTGCCTCCCCCTCTGAAGAACTGTCCTCAGTAGGCTTAGCAAACCAGGTGGGGTCAGTCACCTCATCGTCCTGCTGCTCTTCCTCCGAATCCTCTGTGCGCTCCTCCCTCAGACTTACTCCAATTACTACTACCTGAGTGATAGACAACTGTGTCTCATCGTCATAGTCCTCCTCACCCACTGAAAGCTCTTGAGACAGTTGCCGGAAGTCCCCAGCCTCATCCCCCGGACCCCGGGAACTTTCCAAAGGTTGGGCATCGGTCACAACAAACTCCTCCGGTGGGAGAGGAACCATTGCTGCCCATTCTGGGCAGGGGCTCGAGAACAGTTCCTGGGAGTCTGCCTGCTCCTCAGAATGTGTTATTGTAATGGAGTGAGGAGGCTGGGAGGAAGGAGGAGCAGCAGCCAGAGGATTTAGAGTTGCTGCAGTGGACGGCGCAGAACTCTGGGTGGTCGATAGATTGCTGGATGCACTTTCTGCCATCCACGACAGGACCTGCTCACACTGCTCATTTTCTAATAAAGGTCTACCGCGTGGACCCATTAATTGTGAGATTAATCTTGGGACGCCAGAAACGTGCCTCTCTCCTAATCCCGCAGCAGTCGGCTGCGATACACCTGGATCAGGAGCTCGGCCTGTGCCCACACCCTGACTTGGGCCTCCGCGTCCTCGCCTGCATCCACGTCCTCTAGGCCTACCCCTCAGCATGGTGTATTACCAGTAGTGCAGAAACAGAACGCTGTAATTAAATGTGCCGCTTATTGGTCTGTGGTTGGAGGCTGACTTCGCTTACGGAACGCACAGCAGAGGCAGGAAAGAATTTTGCGCAAGCCTGCTGTAACACTTAGCTGGCTGCGTATGAATTAGGACAACTACCCCCAGCAGAGACCCAGTACACAGAGGACGGTCACAGGCAGCCCAAATTTTTTTCCCAAATGTTTTTGGAAAGGCCCACTGCCTATATAGACAGTATATGTCTTTCACCTTTTTCACTGTCCCTGCCTCAGCACTACTGGCCCTATACTATGTAAAATTACTGCAGACTGTTTCCCTCTGGACAGGATGACAGCGGTGATGTAACGGGCAACGCAGAGCCAGGAAAGAATTTTGCGCAAGCCTGCTGTAACACTTAGCTGGCTGCGTATTAATTAGGACTACTACCCCCAGCAGAGACACAGTACACTCAGGACGGTCACAGGCAGCCCAAATAGATTTTTTTGTCTCAAATTTTTTTGGAAAAGCCCACTGCCTATATAGGCAGTATATGTCTTTCACCTTTTTTACTGTCCCTGCCTCAGCACTACTGGCCCTATACTATGTAAAATTACTGCAGACTGTTTCCCTCTGGACAGAATGACAGCGGTGATGTAAGAGGCAACGTAGAGCCAGGAAAGAATTTTGCGCAAGCCTGCTGTAACACTTAGCTGGCTGCGTATTAATTAGGACTACTACCCCCAGCAGAGACGCAGTACACTCAGGACGGTCACAGGCAGCCCAAATAGATTTTTTTGTGCCAAATTTTTTTGGAAAAGCCCACTGCCTATATAGACAGTATATGTCTTTCACGTTTTTCACTGTCCCTGCCTCAGCACTACTGGCCCTATACTATGTAAAATTACTGCAGACTGTTTCCCTCTGGACAGGATGACAGCGGTGATGTAACAGGCAACGCAGAGCCAGGAAAGAATTTTGCGCAAGCCTGCTGTAACACTTAGCTGGCTGCGTATTAATTAGGACTACTACCCCCAGCAGAGACGCAGTACACTCAGGACGGTCACAGGCAGCCCAAATAGATTTTTTTGTATTGTCCCAAATTTTTTTGGAAAAGCCCACTGCCTATATAGACAGTATATGTCTTTCACCTTTTTCACTGTCCCTGCCTCAGCACTACTGGCCCTATACTATGTAAAATTACTGCAGACTGAGGACGCAATGCTCTGCACGGCCGATATACAAAAAAAAAAAAAAATGTGCAACACTGCAAAAAGCAGCCTCAACAGTACTGCACACGGTCAGATGTGGCCCTTAGAAGGACCGTTGGGGTTCTTGAAGCCTAAAATCACTCCTAACACTCTCCCTATAGCAGCTCCAGCATCAGCAGCACTTCCCCTGAGCTATGTCAGAATGCATCTGTGGCGAGCCGCGGGAGGGGCCGATTTATATACTCGGGTGACACCTGATCTCGCCAGCCACTCACTGCAGGGGGGTGGTATAGGGCTGGAACATCACAGGAGAAAGTTGTAATGCCTTCCCTGTCTTTCTATTGGCCAGAAAAGCGCGCTAACGTCTCAGAGATGAAAGTGAAAGTAACTCGAACATCACGTGGTACTCGCCTCTAGTAACGAGCATCTCGAACACGCTAATACTCGAACGAGTATCAAGCTCGGATGAGTACGCTCGCTCATGTCTAATAATGACATATGAGCCACATTTTGTAAACTCTTGACCGTCAAAGTTTGATTGTACCCATTTACACACTTTCATACATTTTACAGCTTACCCCCCTTATATCATCATATGGAGGAATATAGTGATGCACCAACTTTTAAGATCAGTAATTCATCTATCCAGATATTAAATATTTTTGGAAAACTTTTCCGGACTTTGCTGAGTTTTCTTCCGCTGTGGATTTTGCAGTAGATCCATGCCGGCAAAATGTTGACACATTTTGGTGAGGATTTCATGCAAAGCATTGCAAGGGTGAACGCTGCTGTGACAATGTACTATAAATCTGCGGCAGGATTAACATGCTGCCAGTCTGAAGATCCACAGCGTGCCTTCAGTTTTATGGGTGTTTACTTCACCCCTTGAATTGTGCTATAAATTGCTAGGGATTTTTGGTGTGCAAATCCACCAATTCCACAGCATCTGAATTAACCCTTAGGGTTCTTTCACGCAGAATGGAATTACGCCACAGGACGCAGCCAAATCTGCAGCTGTGGAATCCCATATCAAAATCCGCAGGATTGATTTTAATGAGGGCTGCGCCTGCAATTACGAGCGCCGGCCACTACACAGTGGTCAAAGCAGCAGCTTCCACTCTGACCCTGGTGTATCCTGGCACTGACAGCCGGCGCTGCCTGGAAAACCCCTTTAACTTATTGCGCCTAAAAGTGTATTTACACTGCAAACATGATCTCTCAAAAGATGGCTTTTGAACAATCATTTTGTATAAACTACTACTTGGCACTAATGGTTATTAGTACCAAGTAGCAGCGTGTGAGCCACTGGTAGCTGTAATCGGGGAACAGACTACCAGCTGTTTCCTGATTACATTCCCTTTCTTCTGCATGCGGGGCTGACAGCTGAGAACAGCTGAAAAAATGCAATCAGCTGTTGTCAGCCGTCTCCAGGCAGAACACAGCATGCGGTCCTGTTTATCAGCTGTTCTGCTGAATGACGGTTTTCAAGCCAAATTGATAATCGTTGTTCCGCAGAAAACGGAAATATGGGTACATTTAGACACAACGATTATCGCTCAAAATTAGCTCAAAAGCCGTCTTTTGAGCAAATTTTGAGCGATAATCGTTGTGTCTAAATGGGCCTTTAGTGGTTGCAGCATTTCACATCACCTTACAGAATGCCAGCTTTTTCTGCAGTTTAGGTTATGACCATCAGATGGCACTGTTTGCGAACTAACTAAGAGCTATAATGTGTTTCGCTATATTCTTAGAGTGTGATTGTTCTCAGTGAGAGAAACTAAGTAATCTTGTAGATATGATACCTTTTAATGGCTCACAGAAAAACGCACGATGTTACAGCAAGCAAGCTTTCGGGGGTATCTCGCCCCCTTCGTCAGGCTAATGAATGAAACTAGTTTGGATGGCACACAATTATAACATACAGATGCAGAGGGGAGGGGGGACACCCCTCTTGGTCTAAATAAATGATCACACACAGAAATCTGAGACTTGAAAAAACAATACAGCATAATTAGAACTAAACAACCACAAAGCCAATGTTAACAATTAACAATAAGGATGAAATTTTGATTTCATTCAAGGGTAGCAATATCTGATGAAAGTCTAAAGGCCCATTTACACCAGACGATTATCGCTAAAAAATCGCTAATCGGCGATCGTTTTAGTGATAATCGGTGCGTGTAAATGTGCGAGCATTGTCTGCGGCTGATCATTAAATTCAGTGCAACATAAAAATGATCACTTACTTTTATCAGTAGTTCTCCACTGGGAGTGCTGATAGCATTGTTTCCCCATGGAGAACAAAGTATCTGAGCACAGATAATAACCTCTGGCTATTAGGCTGCATTCACACGAATGTATATCGGCTCGGTTTTCACGCCGTGCCGATATACGTTGTCCTCATCTGCAGGGGGGGAGGGATGGAAGAGTCAGGAGCAGGAACTGAGCTCCCGCCCCCTCTTCACCCCCACTCCACTATTTGTAATGAAAGGAGGCGGGGCTAAGTGCCATGATTTAGTCCCGCCCCTGTCCCACCCCCATTGCAAATAGTGCAGAGGGGTGGAGAGGAGGCAGAGAGGGGGCGGGAGCTCAGTTCCAGCTCCTGGCTCTTCCAGGCTCCCCCCCTGCAGAGAGAGACGAGGTATATCGGCTCGGCGTGAAAACCCAGCCGATACACGTTCGTGTGAATCCAGCCTTAGCTGCACGTAGTGAAGACTTCATTTGCATACCTAATTGGTACTTAAGTAGCTGAGTAGCTACTAAAATACCAATTAATTTTTATGCAAAATGATCGCACAAAGTTGTCACTCAAACTGTCCTTTGAGCGATCTTTGAGTGATCATCGGCCCGTGTAAATGGGCCTTTAGGCTGCTCTCACACTCACCACTTTTTGCCACACTAACTTCTGTACAACGCTGCCATTGATTTCAATGGGGCTTCGTAGATCTGTGCGCTTAAACACAGCATTTCTAACACTGCGATTTTCGAGTGCTGTTTGCTCTATTTTCACACATTTTTGCACGCAGCTCATCACTCATCACAATGATGGTGTGCATTAAAAAGTGCTGTCAAACACTGTACAGTACATTAAAAAATTCAGCATGAAATCACCCTAAAATGCCGTGATTTCGAGCGGTGTTTTCTAAACGCATGTGTGAAAGTTAGTTTAACCCCTTAAGGACATGGCCTATTTTGGGCTTAAGGATGCAACGATTTTTGGCGGATTTTCATCTCCATTTTTTCCAAAGCCATAACTTTTTTATTTTTCCGTCGACGCGGACGTATAAGGGCTTGTTTTTTGCATGGTGAACTGTAGTTTTATTGGTGCCACTTTTGGGTACATAAGACTATATTGTAAAACTTTTATTACATTTTGTATGATCGCAGGGAGAGAAAACACAATTCTGCCAAAGATTTTTTTTTTACAGCGTAATCATGCAGCATAAATGACATAATACGTTGTTTTGCGGGTCGGTACGATTACAACGATACAAAAGTTCTTATATTTCTTTATCGTTTTTCCACTTTTCTGCAATAAAAAACCCTTTTTTTTGGAAAAAAAATTTTCTAAATAGCTGCATTCAAAGTCCTGTAATGTTTTATTTTTCCATGGACGGAGCTCTGTGAGGGCTTATTTTTGTGAAATGAGCTATAGTTTTTATTGGTACCATTCTGGGCTACATACGGCTTTTTTAATCACTTTTATTGCGTTTTTTGGGAAGCAAAATGAAAAAAATTTGCATTTTGCCTTAGTTTTTTTTAATGCTTTTTATCGTTCAATTTATTTCACGCCTCGTTACGGATACGCTGATACCAAATATGTGGGATTTTAATTTAAAAAAATGTTATGCTAATATGGGAAAAGGCACAATTTTTTTATTTTTTTTTAATACTTCTTTTTCACATTATTTTTATACAGTTCTTTACACTTTTATGTCCTTGTGGGAGACTTGTACAATAGCAGCTATGATCGCTATGATAAAGCATTGCAGGACTTCTGTCCTACAATGCCTTATCGCTTGTTATAGCGATTATAGGCACTGGCAATGCAGGAGGCCTGTATCTGGTGTCCTGTTGTCATGACAACCCGTCGGACTCTCCACGATTATATTGCGAGAATCCGATGATGTACATGGATCGCGGCAGGGAAGAGGTTAATAGCAGTGATCGCTGTCCCGATGCACCCCCGCTATTGCAGGGGGAGGCCGGCTATCAGTGACAGATGACTCCCGCTGCCGGATAGCGAGGGATTTCTTCTCGTGCTATCCATAGGGCATAACTTTATGTCCTGTTGCGCTAAGTGCCTCCCTCCCAGGATGTACAGTTACGCCCTGTGGCAGGAAGGGGTTAAAGTAGGTTGCTTCCTTGATGAAGCTACCCATGGTGTAGCGATACCAGTACATTTTCCTTTCTCTTGACCCAGTGCCGTGGATGGGTATATATTTTTTGGAGTGTCTATGTTCCATTATGGTGTCTCCAGATTTCTCTCATGTCTTACTGCTCAGTATGTCACATTGCTCTTTATCTTGGTTGCTGCACATTGGATGCTTATAAAGTCGGATGATTTACTTCCGGAGAACCTGATGACAGGCCTGTTGCACCATCCTATTTGTATTTGAGTGGGTAATTGTGGTCTTCTGCTCCCCATATTTGAGGGGATTCAGATTTTTTCCCCGTTCTTGTTTACATCTTTTGGGTCTTTTCTATATGAATAAAGTTTTCTTACATTTACGTATTTCTGATATTCGGATGTGCTCCACATTTATATGTGATCTCCACATATTAGCTTAAGGGCTAATGCCCACGGACGGATTATCGCTGCAGAATTCACAGCCAGACGACCGCCGTGAATTCCGCAGCAATGTCCGTCCATAGACATGCTGTGTTAAAAGATTATTCCCTGCCCACTAGCGGAAATCAACTGCGATTTTCCGCTCGTGGAGGAGAACCGCAGTTATGTTCTATTCTGTGCGGAAAATCGCAAGGACGGCTTCCATTGAACAGAAGCCATCCTTCCCATGATATTCCGCGTAGTGGGCACTGCGGAAGTATCGCGGGAATCTGCGTCACAGCCCGGTGCATCATGCCCTTCACAGCACATGTGCGTCGGCTCGCCGGGTGAGATATTCGCCGCGGATACGGACCGGTGAGTATGGGGTCTTTGGGGGGCGCCAGGTCTGATTCCGCTGCGATATTTCGCAGTCGGAATCCGATCCGGCCTTGGGCATGATGCCTAAAGTAGTTGTAAAAAAATGAATGGGTTTATTTAATAACCCCAAATATATAACAAAATGTGATTAATTCGTCCCCACAATATCAGGATCGTATTCTAACATCATATATATTCATCAGGCTGCTTTCACACCGGTGTTAGGGTCAGCTTAGCGTTCCATTTCTCTGCTCCGTTTTTGGAGGAAAGAGACAGAAATAAAACTGAAAAATTGATGTTTTTTTCTCCCATTGATTTAAATCAGGGTTTCCAAAAAAAAAAACCCAGAGAGCTAACTGAAAGGCTTTTGTTTGTTCCATTCCATTATATTTCCATTTTTTTTGTACAGAAAAATAGCGCAGCCAGCAGATATTTTCGGTTCCATTTTTATTTTTTTTATTTGTTTTTCTATCAATCAATAAAATACAAGAACATTTGCATAGTAATAAGGAATTGCATCATTTTCCATATTGATCACGCAGGATCATTTGCATGGAAAGTAGCATCTTACTTGAACAAACACCAATGATAATAATAATTCTTACAGAATTTTCCTGCCATCAACTCTTTGTTTCTTTACTTTCTGCATTCTTTTTTTTTGGGGGGGGGGGGGGGGGGGGTGGAACAGTAGCATCTTGTCCTCTTTATCATGAGATCGTTTCAGAACACTCTTGACTCAGACTGACCTTGACTCACTCTTGGGGTCTAATGATAGCGGAGGGGGGCTATGGATAAGGGAAGGTTGGGGAGAGGGTAAGTGAGGTAAATACATCTACTAGATGAGACAGACCTGGGGTCGTTTTGCCTTATGGTTGGGGTTCCCTGTCTCTCGTTTGCTCTTCACTCACCGCTAGCCTGCCCAGAGTTCCCCTAAATTCCTCCACTAGGTACCACTTTGTATATCTGAAGGGGGTCACTATAGCAGATATTTCCGCTTCTGAGAAGTAGTAGGCGAGAAATCCCTTCCATTTTTTTGATTTTTTTTTTCTTTTTGTACCCCTATCCTCGTGCCTCTCTACTTCTATTCTTTTCATGGTCATTATGTGAGTTGGGCCGCCACTTCTGCCACCTCGGAGAGCGTCTGAGAGAGCCAGTGTTTTAGGATTGTATGTTTCGCAGCTAGGAGGAATACATGCAGAAAGGGTGGTCTGGCTTGTTGTTCCGTCATGTCTGTTGCGGCCCGACATGGAAAAGTAGTGAGAACCTGTTTACACCTATTTTTATCTTCCATTTAGTTTGGATGTATTATGCTGTAGATCCCTCGAATAGGTTTATTTGTGCACGACCATATGCCATACTCAACGTCTGTGGCAGGAAGGCCACATTTTGGGCCCTTTACCAGTCGGTCAGGGTTTGTTGCCGTGGCTGGGATGTTAAAACCATAAATGGCATAGTGCATTATTTTAAAGGAGGACTCTGCACATCTCGCTCTGTACATGTTGGCGTATCATGCTCCGGTGTTGGAGAAGCTTGGTCACCAAGTCGTCGTTTTGTATGGCTTTTTTTGCAATGTGTAAAGAGTTTGTGTATTCGGCTCATTGAATTTGCCTCTAATGGTTTTCTGTATTCTTGATAGCGATGGTGTCGTATGCAACTGCTCAATGAAGGTGTCAAAGTCGGCAACATTGGATTCTCTTGCTAGATTTGTCAACCTGTTTTTACGGAAAGAAAGGGCCTGTTTAATTTGCAAGACGTGAGCGAGGTAGATGGAATTTATGTTGCAGTTCTAGTTGGGTGAGCCATCTTTGGTCTGTGTCATGCATGAAGTGAGCGGCTAGATTTGGGTTTCCATTTTGTGGTCTACCCCTAACTTATATGAATTCTGGCTGTGGACTTCCACTTGTTGGTGTAATCACATGTCCTTGAATGGCCAATAGATATGTATTGTTGCTTAATTGAGAAGCAATCAAAACAGCCAAGGCATTCATGCCAAAGTGAGGGAGACCACGAGGTTTGGGAGAAGGGTAGTCACGGGTGGCTCTATGGTCTTGCCCACCAGTGGCACCAACCGTGTTTGGCTTGTGCAGTGACCCAAAGCACGTACCATGGTACTCTTTATAGGAAGGCCTGTTTTGTCACATGTGACGCCAGTACTCCAACTGGAGCCTCGGGATAGAATCCCGATGAAATAACTGAGGCAAGTCCAGGATCTTGATAGTAATCTGGGAGTACGCAGATTTACTAGGCTGATTTTTGTAACAGTAGAAAATACAATCTCCACAACAGTACTTTAAAATGGTACTGTTGATACAGAAGTATGCGGTGAATTGAACACTGTAGAATACAGCAATATTGATTTGATTAAGAACAGACTTCAATGCTCTCTCCTTTCCTTTCTCTGAGTTGATTTGCAAGACAATTTCCCCACTAGTTGTTGTAATTGAAGGGTTGATTCAGGTTTAGTAAAGTGTAGTGTAGAAGCAGCAGGGCGCTCCGTGCAGAAAACAGCTGGACACCCCGCTTGTCTTCTGCATCCTCCGCTCGGAGCGCTTGACTGTATAACAGACGGGTGCTCAGAGTGAGGAACAGCTGGATGCAGAAGGCAAGCAGCCCCGCTTGTCTACTGCATCCTACACTCAGAGCGCAAGGTGATTGCTCAACATTTGAGCGATCACCTTGCGCTGTAAATGACAATGATTATCGCTGAAAAGTCGCTCAAAAGACATCATTTGAGCAATAATCGTGTCAAAGAGGCATCTAGTGGTCAACAAACTACACAAAAGGAAAAATAGGTCCACTACACAATGGACTTGGGGGACACCAGTGCTTTGGGAGCCTACATGGTGGATACTGAGGTTCATTAGGGGTAGCAGCAAGATGATATGAGTTCACATTGACAAGACATGACTGGAAGAAGCCTTTATGATTATCTAAGCCCAGATAAGGAACAAAAATGGACTTCAACCAGATAAGACACCACCTGTGATCACAGGAGGTAACTGCACTGTAATTACCATCACTGTGTAGAGCTGGTATTTCACTATTATATATTGACATTATTTAAAGGTATCCTTGAACTGAACCACTGTATCTAAACCATGTTATAATGTAAATATGCTGCTTCTAATATAATTTTTTTTAATGGAGAGGCCCAATTCTAAATTTCTCTATGGGGCTCCATGACTTCTATGTACACCCCTGGGCACTTATATATGTCACCTATATCTGGATGCCCAGGAGTGTTTCAGAAATGGCATGTAATAAGACAACTTTGAATATGGATGCATCCTGCCTTCAAAGTGATAAAACACTCACTGGTCTGTATTGTGCCTTTTTCCTTATAGTAGTAAAATTTATGGTGGACAACGGCCGGTTCCACACAGTCGATAGAATTGCGCAATTTTCGTGCGATGCGTGAGAGAAAGCAGGATTATGAAAACAATGATTTTCAATGGTTTCCTTCACGTTTGCGATGTTTTCACTCATGCGATATTGTGTGAAAAACAATCGTAGCATGTCCTATCTTCCTGTGTTTTGTGATTTTTTTTTATCTCCCATGTCTCCCTATGGAGCCTCCTTTTTATCGAATCTCAAAGCACAAATTTGCTATTTTCGTGTAATGCGTTTTTAACATTAGAAACTCCAATTGACTTTCATGTGAGAAAATGGCAAGCAGCAGTGATATTTTTGCGAGAAAAATCAGCACTAACGCTCTGACATCTCATGAGCAAAATTGTGATATTGCCGCGATTTTCTCGCCTGCGTGAACTCGACCTTAAGTGACTTTCCTCCTCCACATCAGATGCCAACTTGTGAAAAGGAACCTCCAGTAAATTCAGTTATATGACTACCATGGTTGTGATAAAGGTGAACAGATGAGAAAGGTGTTATTGGCGCCTGAGGTTTGCCATTTTTAAAAACCAATTCAATTTTTTTGTGGGGAAAAAAAATATGAGTTATCAAGGAAATCCAATGTAAAAAGGGTGCAGTTGTTACTGTCAATAGTCAGTACTTAGACCATCGCTTATTAGTACCACGCCTCCCTGAAAATAAGACCTACCCTTAAAACCACTTACCCTGATTTTTTTTTGGGGGGGGGGGGGGGTTGCTTGAAAATAAGCCCTAGCTACACTAAGAAAAAAAACTCCCCTTGCAGGCACCATCCCGTTCCCTCTTGCTGCTCTCCAGGTGCTCCGTTGAATGGCTATGGTTGGCTCATTAAGCGGCGCTTTGATTGGCTAAGGCCACGGTCTCGCTATGGACTTGATGTTTAGTTAGTTCCATGCTGAAGTTACCCATGCAGTAGCGATACTCATGGGGTCTGGGCTCTCTAGCAGCACACAATGCATGGATATTGACCTTTTCTGGCCTAATGTCATTTTTGTACTATTAGCATATCACATTGCTTTTATACCAGACTAGTCTTGGACTATTATATATTTTTCCTCTCTCATAAACCACATTGGTAGCTAACTCCTTAAGGATGTGAACCTTTATTTTTTTTTAATTCCCCCCCCCCCCCCCAAAGTGACGGAAGCAGGACTGCATTTCCATCAAGTGCGTAGAGCTTCCGTGTCAATGCACAAAGTAGGTGTTCATTTGTATTTGGGTGACATCTAGTGGTCAATTTGTATTACAACTAGTGTGCTTGAAATCTGTTGTGTGTCACAAGAGAGAACAAAGCTGGAGGGATCTGGAGGGGTAGAGTTGCATATGAATAGAAGATTAAAACTGCATTAAGCCCTTACCAACGACACCCCCACTGATCAAAACTTTTCTTTGATGTGTCAGAAGTGGGATAAAAGCAGTTTCTCTCAAGCGGTTTCTTAATATTTCAGCAGTGTATATGACTTGACAAATGGGTTAACTTTTTCAACTTGTTGATTAGCTGTGCTCCTACAGTGACATCAGCAACAATTTGATTGATTTAAGTGTCATTGAATGTCTTGATTACTTTTCTTCAGGATAGGTCAACAGATCAGCAGGGGGTACGCCGCTGGTAATCCCCAACAATCAGCTGATTTCACAGGGCTGTCACTATGAGCAGCACAGAAAACAGATTGTGCAGATCATAGCGTAGCAACCCAGGTTGGTATTGCAGACAACTATAGTTAGTGTACCTACATCCCACTTTGTTCAATGACGGCAGCACCAGGAATCAGCTGACTGGTGGAGAAGCCAAGCAATGGACACCTGTTAATCATTTATTGATGCCCTTTCCTGAGGACAGGTCATTAATAGAAACAAAGCCAGAAAGTCCACACAACCCCTTTAGGCCCAATATCCACCCCCGCTGGCTCACAAATCTTTTGGCACAAGCGGGCATGCACTCGAAAATGGCAATACTCGCTGAAGTAATTTGCCTTAGCGAGTACGCTCGCTCATCTCCATTTAACACATTTCAAGAAGTAACAGGAAAAAGATGCTCCAGAATTGATACTTGGGGAACACTAGTTACTGACAGACATGTCAGGACAATTCCTTTAGAAGTAACCTCTCAGTCATTCTGAACGGAGTAGTTTATACTTGGAGAAACTTGTAGAGTTTATACCAAAGTAACCAGAAATTCATGTAAGGTTTTAAGTAATTTTATTAAAGCAAGAAATTTTATAATCCAAATTATGTTTTCGCCCAGCTATCTTTCCCACAAAAACCAACTGTGGCGAAATTCTGGGCTTTTCAACAATAAAGAATTACAAAATCAAAGAAAGGAATGCTTAACTTCTCGTACTGTTTTTCAAAATGCCTTTCCCCGGGTCTTAAAAAACAATTCCATTTGTGTTTTATATTTTACTATTTTTTTGATTTTTTTTTTTTATTTAATATCTAGGACTAGCACTGATAGGCCAGACCTGGCATTTGTCTGTACGTAAGCATTGTCGTTTCCTTTCCTTTTTTATTTGATTTTATGTTTTGCAGTGTTTTTCAGAGATTTAAGGTTTTTCCATGTTTTGATATTTTTCTCAGATGAAGTGAAGTCCCATTTGCCTAGAAGAGAAAAAACAAGCAAGCAATTAATACACTATATTCTATGTTCTGTGATACGTTTAAGGAATATGCCTGTCCGATCACAGTATGATGTAATGCTATGGTATTACATCAAACTGCAGGAGTGATCAAGGCATCGAATTGCCACAATTCTCCGCAGTCAGCCTGTCAGATAGTCTTGACCATGGAGATCTGTCTGCCGGCTCCTGCCCCGGGCGGCAGCTCCCACGGCTGAGAACCGCCGCGGAATACCGCAACACTCATGGACAGGGGGCCTATTGCATTATTTACACCAGACAATGAAACTCCGAAAAGAAAAAGAAAAAAAAAAAAGGGCTTTGATCACCCTGTCTCCAGGAAAAAAATGTAATAAAAAGTGATCAAAAAGTCATATGCATTCTAAAATGGTACCAAAGCAAACTACAGGACGTCCCGCAAAAAATTCAATATATCTTTGGAAAAAAGCACAAGTAGTACAGCAAGATACAAAGCTACACAAGTTTAGTATTGGAATCGTACTGACCAAAATAAAGTTATCATGTCATTTTTGTTGCAGTTACTGCGCCATAGAAAAAGGTTGTCCCTTTCTCTCCACTTAATTTTTTTGAAGTTTCTCAGTACATTATATGGTACATTAAATGGTTCCATTGAAAAATACAACTCGTCCTGCAAAAAACAAGCCCTCATACAGCGACGTCAATGGATACATTTTTTAAGAGGGAGGAACTACTGAAAATTTGAAGGAAAAAAAACACTCCGTCATTAAGTGGTTAAAGGGGTTCTGTCATTAGGGGGAAAAAATCCAATTCTTACCTATTCCTCCCCAGGTAGTATTCTTGGCACATTCTCTGGGCTCCTGCACTCCCCTGGGTCACCTCGTCCCGAGCCAAACAATTCCTTTTTTCTGTGATGTATCATTCATTCGCAGGCATTCTGCTTTCTGCAGGTCAGTGTACGCTACGTCACTAGCAGGAAATGACAGATCCTATGCCAGACTATTACCGCAACTGCACGAGCGGGGTCTAGCGGCAATAGCATATGAACACCCGCGGTCAGACACTGCATGCACAGTTGCGGCAGTAGCCCGGCATGGGATTCAGCAGTTGCTGCTAGTTAGTGAACACTTAGTCACTAGTGACAGGGTACACTGACCTGCAGGAAGCAAAATGCCTGTGAATATACGATACATAACAGGAAGATGATCCGGCCGACTGGTGGTGAGGTGACCCATGGACTGGAGAAGCCAAGAGAAGATAGTCGATAAGAATACGTGACAAGGCTGCCAGGGGAGGAATAGGCAAGTATTTATTTTTCTTCTTCTAGTAAGAGAACCCTTTTAAGTAAAATACTTGCAGTGACTACAAAGTATCCTAGTCTGCAACAATGTTTTGATTGGCAAGGTGAAAATCATGCTCATTATATAGAAATAAAAAACTGAAAATAGACTTTAATCACTACAAGATAAATGTAGAGACTGAAATGCCATTTAGAATTGTTTCAGGCACCAGCTTGTAAACCCTAAAAAAAGGAAAGCACAACTTACATGCATGTTAAACTGCGGCCACTCCAGTAGCGTTGTTCACAGCCTTCTGTGCAGCTTCTTTAGCCTGATGGGCTTGCAGCACAGCAACTGCTTCATCAACCTAAAATTAAAAGTCAAATTTAACACCAGACCTCAATACTACACTTGTGATGGCCTCAAACAATGGTACACACTACACTGCGAATTACCTTAGAGCGGAGAGATTCTGGTGACTCAAGCATGTGGAGAAGTTCAGAGTTATCAATTTCCAGCAACATGCCTGTGATTTTACCAGCCAGTGTTGGGTGCATGGCTTGAATAAGAGGGAAGAGACGCTCACCTAAAAGCAAAAAGCCTCAAGTCAAACTTTATCTTCTATCAGTGTGCAAAAAATATAGCAGTAGTGAAACTGTACATACCTAGCATTTGTTTCTGTTCCTGTGGAGGAGCAGAGGCCAGCATAGAAGCAGTCAAAGGCTCTTGTCCTTGCACATGGACAGCAGGCTGTAAAGCAAATGTGCTGCATATTAGGAAACATCTTAACACAATCTGAGGTGTCATCTGGTTTCAGAAAGTGTCAAGTTTAATTTTAGAATGTAATCTGTATGAAGACAGTGATTTAGTTTGTGCATATCTCTTATGCAGATTAACTGTTAAGTGTAAAAGGTACCCATATGCCTTAGATAGCAGCCCAAACTGTTCAGACTGACAGCTTTCCCTCCCAAACCTTGCAAATTTATGCATGCATTCTCAATGAAGAGGGAAATCCGGTGCTGCTAGACATCAACAGCAGCTTATCTCCAATTACAGGAAAGGTTTCAACATCTTAAAATCCAACATGCCCCATAATCCTCAAACTATCTCATGTGTTTAGGAGAGAAGAGTCAGGACATCCCTATACACATATGGTGAGCGGGTCTCACTGGAACAGGGTTTCAGCTGTAATTCATCTTATTTGGGCACCTCAATTTCAAGTCAGATTATGGCCTTCAAATTCCTGTTTTCATATCAGAACATTCATCTATAAATCAATCCTTACCTGCTGCATAGCAACTTGTGGCTGAGCATTAAGGTGTTGCTGAGGATTACGAACACCAGCAGCATATTTATATTGAGGAACAGAGCGCACGGTGGAAGTGGCGGCTGCTGCAGCGGCGGCTGTAGGACGAGGTCCCATTGTTTGGGTTGAAGTATTTGCTGTAAGAGAAAGAAAGAAAAGCAAAGAAAAATGAGCACTGGTTAGGGCTTATTCACACCGCATGATACACAGGGAACAGAACCTAGTGATTTCAGAAGGTTCACTCGTGTGTACTTCTCATGCGATACCCAACATGTCCTATTTTGGGGCGTATTAAGCACCAATATAAACCATAGAATTAAATGGGCCAGCACGAATATGCAGGAAATCTGCATATTTGTGCATCTCAACAATGGCCCTTCAATGGGTTTTTTGAGCACATAAAAACTATTTTCATGTGCAAAAATTCTACAGAAGGGCTGAAACAGGGAGACACAAAAACTTGATAACCACCCCATGTAAACAGGTAGTTATTAATCTATGAATGACTGCATGTTTACTGTGAATATAGGCAGATGGCAGGAGCGATCCCCAGCCTTCTCCGCCTCCATTCACTGAGCAATCATTGCTTGTGTGTGAAAGCACAGGATCGGTTATCACTGGGAAGACTGTTGGGCGCTTCTGTGCATCCATAACCAGGAATAAAACTCATTGTCAGGTATATTTTGGAACATCCTTTTAAAACTGAGAAAAATGCAATGCTTTGGGCCAAGACACTGTGCGTGAAAAACTGGAGGTTCTACAGACAAGCACTTACCAACACGCTGAGCTGATACAACACGTGGGACTGAAGAGGCTGGTCTCATTGTACTGAAGGTTGGAGGTCTTGGAGCAGCAGGTCTGATGGCTCCTGGCATATTCTGGAATGCTGTAGGAAGGTAAATTGATAATTCAGGTTACTCAAGATAGTAGTTTAAAACTCAGCCTAACATGGCATGAGCCAAATTTAGTTCACTTCAAGATCAGGTTATCTGCACCAGTAGTATTATATTACTGTACAAAACGAGCTATTCAATGTAGGACTTACGGTGGGGTCTAGCACCTTGTGCCGTCCAACGGGGATTGGGTCTAAGCTGAGCTATTTGTCCAGCTGGGTAGTATGCAGCACGATTTTGAGCCTAAAGAGAGAACATGTATTTAACAAAGACTTGCCACATGCACAACAGATTCATTCATAGGCTGGATGTGTCACGACATACCGGTGGAATAGCTGCCATGAAGTAGCTGGATGGTGGTGGTTGATAAGGATTGATGACTGGGTTGGGTACAGCCCTCACACTGGCCATTCTCTGCATATACTGGTTGGTCAGATGGGCTTGACGTTCCTCCTTGCGTTGTGCCAAGGCAACATATAACGGCTTGGTGGCCACAATCCTACCATTCATTTCTGTGACAGCTTTGGTTGCCTCTTCTGGGGAGGAGAAACAAACAAAGCCGAATCCTTTGCTGCGTCCACCTTCCATCATGACCTGAATTAGAAAGATATATTTGAAAATTAGGTATAAAACACAAACTGGGTGTTGAAACATTTAAGGTCCTTTTAAACAGGACGAATGTCGGGCAAACTATGCCCGACATTCGTCCCCCGTGTCTCCGTGCTCCTGAACGAGAGCTAGCAAAACAGGATGGTTCACGGAGTGGCCATTCCACAATTCAGTTTTGCCTGTGGACATGAGGCCTAAATCGACTGAAAGACGTGAACTATTACACTACAAATACAAATTCTTTGGTAGAGGAGAAAACGTTCCAGTAAACCGTAAGCATAATTATGTTTAGAAGACATTTGCTCACCTTTGCACTGGTGATGGTACCGAAAGGAGAGAATTCTTTTCGCAATCTTTCATCATCAATTCCATCATCAAGATTTTTTACGTAAAGATTGACTCCCTATAAAGATGAAACAATTAATAAACCTCACTAATCTAAGGTGTACAGAGAAAACTAGAAGTCAGTCAACTTACCTGATATCTGGTGATTCGGTCCTGCTTCATTTGCTCAAACTTTCTCTTAAGCTCAGTTTGCCTTTCAACTTTTTTCTGGGCTCTTCCAACATAAATAGCCTTACCATTCATGTCTTTACCATTCATTTCATCAACAGCCTAAGACAAAAATGAAAGTTAGCTCCCAGAACTAAGCCCGAGTTACTTTAGTGCTTAAAGGAGTTTCCTAAGGGCACACACCCACTGGCGGTTTTTCCCCCTCTTGCGCTGCGAGAGAAAACACTCGGATCGCAGCGCAAGAAAAACGCTGCGATATCGTCAGTGTTGTCAATGGGGCCAGCGGCAGCAGCTATAGCCCTGCTGAAAACATACAGAGAATATCGGGACTTCTGCCACAGCTGTGGCAGAAGTCCAGCATGCTATCCCATTGCTTTTAATGGGGTCGGCGCTGCTGCCAGCCCCATTGAAAGCAGTGGTTTTGTGGCAAACCACAAAATCATCCCTACCTGGTTTAAGAAAATAAAAAATAAAAAAAAATGAAAAAAAAAAAAAAACTTTACTCACCTCTCCACTGCTCAGATGTGTCCTCCAGCTGGCTCCCCTGCACTGCTGACCAGCACCTTCATTTTTTAAATCCCTGCCTCCTGAAAGGGCTGTGCTGATTGGCTGAGCACTCATCCAATTACAGCCAGCGCTTAGCTATTCATCAATGAATGTGACAGCTGTGGCAGAAGGCCTGATATTCTCCTGATGTTTGCAATGGGGCTAGCGCTACTGCTGCTGGCCCCTTGAAAGCAATGGCAATATCACCATATTTTTCTTCCGTTGCGAGACAAGTGTTTTCACTCGCTCTCGCAGCACAAGAGAAAAAAAGAAACTCCAGTGGGTATGCGCCCTTATTGTGACGAAAATGTAGCATGACTGCATAAATTTGTGCATGTGATGTCCACAGGGTAAACTGTTTATCCTGTAAGTTCTTTGAACAGTACAAATACTTATTGCAGAAAGCAGTTCTGAGGGAGTTGCCATCATCCCTTGGATAGGAGTGTCACATTTGAAATGGCCAGCTCCGCCACTGGAATGTTTTTTTTCAACCGGCCTCAGGATACAAAGCCTTTAAAAATCCCAGTAAGTTAAAGGTTTGTTTCTCCTTTATTTTTGTAACTGTATGACACAGTCTTAGTTAAAAAGTTTTGTACTAAAATTTTAATAAGCTTAAGGCTCATTTACACGCAGAGAATCCTTTTAAACAACTGAAAGATTGAAAGTTTGTGATTGTGCATAAAGTGTTAATCAACACTAATGTCTATTAACACTATCTTCATTTGCATGCAAGAGGGCCTCCAGGAGCGGTTTGCAGAGACCAGCATGTGGGCTTAGCTCTGCACACAGCTGCATTGTTCTCCATGGGGCTGCTGGAAGAACACAATGTAATCTGCCATCTCCCACGTAGAACACAGCAGTACTTTATCTCTGCAGCTGAAGGATGGATTTTAGGTTCACCTTAAAAATCATTGTTCAGATGGAGTGCACAATGGTAACTTTACATACAATGATTGTTGACAATCAACCCAGTGAAGCTCACTCCTGTGCTATTACACAGGGGTGACCATAGCTGAAAGTGCTGCTGGAACAGAGGAGAGACAGACAGGGTGCACTTTCCACCTGCCTCCATTCACTGTAAGCAGGCAGTCATTTAGAACTGAATGACTTAACACTCCATGGCTAGTCGTTCAGGTTGCTGCATGCAGGAACTAAATGACTGAACTATAGCTCAGTTTCTGCATGTAATTAACACAGGACATCATTTAAACTCCCACGGGAGCGTGGGGATTTGAACTCTGAACGATCATCCCGTGTATATGGGCCTTTCATGTGTGATTTATGCAACCAGAGTAGAAGGGAAGTGCAAGATTGAGTGACAGGATTAACCTTTCAGTTACACCCACATCACGTGCTGGGAAGGTGCATGCATGACAATCTTAAGCATTTATAGTAGAAGCACAGGATATGGCATAAGTGTGATAACTTCATCTAACTGAAGGAGGAGTCATGTGACCCTAATTCGTTTATTCACACCAACCACAGGCACTGCAAACTTCAACCAGTTAAGAGGCACATCAAATGCTTGTGGCATTTCCACAATATACTGCAAGCCATAAGTGTTTTAGGGAACCTGTAACTAGATTTTCAGTTCCGAAACCAGTTTTCTAAAGATGCCTTTTGACAAAAAGGTGTCCGTTTTAGCATAAAAAAATAGAAATAATGAGGGGGAAAAAAAAACCAAAACAACTTACAATACAGAGTGCACTTTATGCCGCTCTGAGAAGTCATGCAGTTCTGGCTTGTATAACATCTGACAGGCTTGTATAAGCTATTACAAGTCAGCTACTGTGCCATCAGGCAAGAATAGTGAAGAGAGATAGACTAGCCCCAGGACAGTAGCATACCACCAGGGCCAGGGTTATGATGAAATATCCCACAGCCTGAGAGAGCAAGGAAAAAACTGGATGACTGTCAGATGACTTCTCGGTTAATTTAGAATATACTGTATTCTAAAATGTTAAAACTAGACACAACAAGGGTACACTTATACCTCCAGCAGTATAGCCGAAATTGCAAGTTATTCTCCTGTTCACAGAGTACGGATTGTTTTGCCGTTTATTGATGTCTCACCGTTGAGACCCTCACTAATCTCTAGAATATTGGGGGGGGGGGGGGGGGGGTGTCCGTATTCCCTGTATTCACTGCAGGCTTTCCGCATCCCCTACAGTGAGGAGATTAAATGGAGCAACAGTTGCGGAAGTACGATGTGCTTTATTAAATTTTCAACGGGACTACTGGAGATAGCCAAGCGCTTGCTGCTGGGCTATTTCCATTAGCCCCACTGAAATGAATGGATCGTTTACTGCTTTTTCCTCACTGTGGATGGCAGAAGCATTCCTGCAATAAGAGGGGAACACTAACCCCCATTCTCAGGATTGGTGGAGGTCTCAGCAGTGAGCCTCCCCTATCCTGTGGACAGGGGCTAACTTGCATTTCTGATACAACTCCTTTAATGGCTGAGAATCTAGTAAAGTACAGGTCTAGTTTTTCCAGCTACAAGGCATTAACAAAAGTGCATCTTGTTTGGCAACACAAAGCCAATTTACCTAAACTGCTTGCGGACAATTACATAAATTAACCATAACATACTGCAGTCTACATGACGGGCTTAAGCTTAAACGATGCTGAGCATTGTCTAATGCTTGACTACACAACTTTAGTAGTGTAACTGCTTGTGTGATCCACTTATTTGTATTACAAAATGATGCAACATTCAAATTCTGTATTTAGGTCTAAACACCCAAGGAAAAGTTTCAGGCAACTAAAGAGGTCAAGTGCTAAAAGGCAGCAAAAATATGCAATGTAAGACTGGTTTATGAACAGTGCTCGTTTAGGATCGGGTTTATATATTTCCGTAGGGAATGACCATGTCGGATATTTGGGTCGCATTACTTTCGCAACTCACCAAGGAATGAATACTCTATAGCGACTTTTCTGCTTCAACTTACTTTTTGTGCATCCTCGTGTCTCTCAAAGCTGACAAAGCCAAATCCCTTGGACTTCCCACTTTCATCAGTCATAACTTTAACACTAAGAGCTGGTCCTACAGTGAGATTAACACAAGTATAGTGATTAACACAAGCGTGGAACGAGATAATCACGAGCTGCAAAAACTGTGTCAAAGGTCTTTACCATATTTGCCAAACAATTCCTTGAGCCGTTCATCATCCATGTCTTCACCAAAGTTCTTGATATACACATTTGTGAACTCTTTAGCTCTAGCTCCAAGTTCAGCTTCTCGTTCCTTACGTGACTTGAAACGGCCAACAAACCTTTACAGGAAATAATATCTATGAATGCATATTCCACATGTATTAAAGTACTGTATTAGGAAATCTATAGGTCCATTCACACTTTTACTGCGATTATCGTAGCATTTCTAATAGCGGTACAACTTATTAATTTTAATGAAGCCTCGTGCACCTGTGCTCGAACACGGCATCTGCTCTATTTTCGTGGGGTCTCGGGTTTATCGCACCCCATCAATGATGGGATGCGGTAAGAAGAGCTGTTGAACTCAGTTTAAAAACCGCCAGTCAAAATTGCAGTAAACGTCGTTTTGCGATGCTGCATGTCAGTGGCTTAAAACAAACCATTTAGTGTCAACAAAACTTGCATAGTGTTGAATCTATGTGCAATGTATAAAAACAATGTCCACCAAAAATTAACTGGACTATCCAATAGCTATTGCTGCCATAGACCTACATTGGACTAAGCACATCATCCGATTACCCTGGGTGTCTATTTTGGAGAAGGCCACAGCCAGCTATTTCCCGGGAGAATGTAGTATTACAAGGGAGTACTTCAGAAGAATGGTCATCCATTTAATACAAGGGCTAGAGTTCACCAGAAAACGACATAAAGACCTAAAACCCATTCTGGCTCAGAGGGGAAATCAAAGTAGAACACGACACCTGGAGTAAATTTCTTCACAAGCCCTTAACAATACAATAAAGTAGAAATTGTCTATGAATGTTACGTAGGGATACATACACTTTGCGGTCATTTAAAAGCATGCCATTCATCTTGTCGATGGCCCTCTCTGCAGCTTCCTGGGTTTCAAAGTGTACAAATCCATATCCCTTCGATCCATTTTCATCACAAACAACCTGTAAGTACAAATAAGTAAGTTACAAATTGACAACATGTAACAATAAAACCTTTAAAAACATCTAGAAGTAGTGATTACCTTGCAAGACAAGATATTGCCAAAGGCAGAAAATGTATCGTAGAGGGCTTTGTTATCAATGGATTTGTCGAGATTTTTGATGAAAATGTTGCCAACACCACTCTTACGGAGAGATGGGTCACGCTGAGACCACATGATGCGAACAGGCTTGCCCTTAATGACATCAAAGTTCATGGTATCCAGAGCACGTTCAGCTGGTAAGAGGGGAAAGAAAGAAACAAACCGTTATACACGAGGTGCTTTTTTAAACGACGAAAATGCGTTCCTATGCTTGAAAAGAACAAACGAGTGAATCCTCTATTCTCCAGTCTCCCTGCATGTTCCCCATCAGCAGCCTGAAACCCTACATCACAGTGAAGACCCAGAGCTGCTGGCAGGGGCATGCAGGAAGACAGGAGAGTATTTGCTCGTTTGTTATTTTCACATATGGGGAACCTGTTTTCACAATTAAAAAAAGTAATACCCTACCCACAGGGGATTACGGAGACCCCTGCCAATCTCGAGAATGGGACTCCCATGTCTAGTTCTCCTGTCACAGAGAGGGTTGCTTCTTCCCCTGCAGCAACATCACTCTGAATGGAGCACTGGCCGAGCATGCAGTCATTGCTCCATTCATTTCAATGGGACTGCTGACACCCAAGTGGCACTCGTTTGGGCATTCCTGTCACGAGAGTCCTATTATTGAGGCTCAGCGGGGGTCTCAATTTAGGGTTGTGATGCCCTAACATTGCAGTAAAGGCAACCATTCCCCTTAAAGGGGTTGTCCCGCGCCGAAACGGGGTTTTTTTTTTTCCAACCCCCCCCCCCCCCCGTTCGGCACGAGACAACCCCGATGCAGGGACTTAAAAAAAAAACCGCACAGTGCTTACCTGAATCCCCGCGCTCCGGTGACTTCTTACTTACCGGTTGAAGAAGATGGCCGCCGGGATCTTCTCCCTCGGTGGACCGCAGGGCTTCTGTGCGGTCCATTGCTGATTCCAGCCTCCTGATTGGCTGGAATCGGCACGTGACGGGGCGGAGCTACACGGAGGCGGCATCCTGCACGAGCGGCCCCATTCAGAAAAGAAGACGACCCGGACTGCGCAAGCGCGGCTAATTTGGCCATTAGACGCCGAAAATTAGTCGGCTCCATGGAAACGAGGACGCTAGCAACGGAGCAGGTAAGTAAAAAACTTCTTATAACTTCTGTATGGCTCATAATTAATGCACAATGTACATTACAAAGTGCATTAATATGGCCATACAGAAGTGTATAGACCCACTTGCTGCCGCGGGACAACCCCTTTAAGACCTGTCCTCTAAACTTTAGGCCAATTTTCTTTTTGCATAGTTGTTATGATTCGGAATATGTAAGCCCCCCCCCCCCCATATGATCATACGTATATACAAAGTTCTTACCATCTGCTGGCTGCTGGAAGTTGACGTAAGCATAGCCAAGAGATCGCCGGGTAATCATGTCTCTGCATACTCTGATTGACAAAATGGGACCAGCAGGACTGAACTTTTCATACAGCATAGCTTCTGTGACATCGGGGTGGAGGTCCCCAACATACAGGGAGGCCATGGGGTAGCTAGGAGCACTTGGATTCATATTGGCTGGTGGTTAAGGTTAAACTGGAAGGTAAAAAAAAATCATTAAATTTCACACCCAAAATTAACATTTCAGTAATTGCTTTAAAATAAAACAGGTAATCAAGTCAGAAGACTCCAAGTAAGAGGATAAACAGGTTGTCCAGGGTTTTCAAAGATGTGGCAATCGGGTCACAATAAAAAAAAAAAACATACTGGTTCAACCTCCACCAGTCTTGCAGTGTTCTGTACAATATACACGTCTCCTGCAGCCAATCGCTGTCCTCAGCAGCTGTCACATGACCATGTATAGGACATTATCGCGGTAGGGCCAATGGGGAATTGAACCATAATTTCCTTTTAGCACAGTTCTGATTCTAATGCTTCTTTTACGCCTCACAATCCTCATTTTGCGCAAGTGTTTGCGGTCACGCAGCCTGCTTAAGAAAATCATTGCGAACCGTTCTCATTCAGTGTTTCAGATTCCTAGGTGAAACACAGAGTGATCCGTAATGAGAAGCAAACGCTGATTTTTATGCCGGCTGAAACTGAACGACAAACAAGTGCAGGATTCTCTTTAGTCGACGACTCGTTCAGCGATTTTCAGATTCATTGTTCCATCTAACGGCATTTTTAGACTCAGTTATCAAAATACCAGCCCTTCTAAATCACTGCTATCCATTAAAGGGGTGTACCAAGATCACAAGTTATCCCCTATCCACAGAATAAGACGCAACTCGCTGATTGGTGGGGGGGGGGGGGGGGGGTCTCACCGCTGATACCCACCGGTTGAGAAAGGGAGTGGGGTGTCCGCCACCCGGGCAGCTGATTGCATGGGCGGCAGCACTTGTTTGAGCAATGCAGCCTCTTGAATGTTTGCAGAGTACAATCCAGTACTCAACATTTCTTTGCAGCCGTTTTGAGTACCGCTGGGTTGTCCCACTGAAACGAAGCTTGTAGTACTTAGAATGCCGTACTTTATATTTCAACGGGACAAGGCTCAGGTACTCAATGGCTGCTATTAAAACACTATGGCACTGAAACACTTAAACGGTAGCAGTAGTCAACGTGTGCTGTCTGTTCAATCAGGCGATTGGTGGACCAAATATGGATGGTTTATCCTGAAGACAGGCTATCAGCTTTTATAGGGACCCTGTCACCTCTGAACAAAACCAAAAACGGTCATGTTGCTATTCGGGGAGCCGGGTTGTTTTTATTCTAGTCTGCTCCCCTGTTCTCGTGGCGTTCCCCGATTTAATCCGTTGCACGGCACAAAAATCTGACTTGAGATCGCCGTGCACAAGTGCTCTCCCATAGACTACTGAACAGTGTGTGCATGACATTCTGAAAAGTCAGTCAGTCACTTTCATGCAGAGCACAGACTTCATCATGGGACCCATGACAAAGAATACATCCCCTCAGCTCCGTAACCTTCCCGATGCATGACGTAGGCCGGCTGCACACGACCTAATCGGATTACGACCCGGCTCCCAGCCAGAATCCATGCGTACCTCTCATATCTTTGCTGTACAGTGGATGGTCCACACGGCGAGCCGTCGGACATGTGCAGTACAGATTCTTTTTTAAACCCCTGCTTTCCCCACGTCATCGAATCCGCAACCTTTCCGCAATGTCAATGGACTTCAATGGAAGCAGGCCGTGCGGAGCCCGCACAGAAATAGTATTATATTTTACCCCACAAGCAGAAAGTCGCAATTGCTTTCCGTTCGTGTGCCGGAGTAATTTTTTTTTTTTTTTTTATAGCATGCTATGGGCAATATTTGCTGCGCACACCCGCTCTGGGTTCCACAACGCAAATCCACCCGTGTGCAGCTGGTCTAAGTTTGATACTGTTCAGATGCCAGGTTCCCTTTAAAGCCTGAATAACCCTTTTAAAATGGGTTCTCCAATCACATTTATCACTACAGAAAAAATGGATAAAGAGGGCTAGACCCCCGTTGTCACTGGTGCCTAAGAGAAGTCTGAGTGGCCTGGCATGCACAATGCCTCTATTCAAAGTCTATAGGGCTGACAATCAGCTGAGGAGGAACGGAGTCAAACTGGTTCCTGCTGTGGCATTACTGGCTCCTAAATTCTGGACTTGCCCCTCTGAGGGACGGGGGACATGGACCCATACTCCGGATAGGAGAGTGCCCCATAGGTTCACATGGCATATTCTGATAGGGAGATTCTCATAGGATTTTAGTGACACTCCTAAATCAAACTATTTAAACTCCATTACAGCCCCAACATGTGAGCCGGGAGGCAGAAAGTGCTTGATGTACTTCACTATAAACCTCTAACACATGGACTCAAGTCCTGATCCCACCCCAAGATCACATTACTACCGCAATACTAGGAAAAGCACAAGAACGGTTATCACTGGGGCGGCCTGTGGAGAATCTGTGGCCCGACACAGCGCCCCGTGTAAAAGCACCCTAGGAGGGGCGCTGGGAAAGGATTGCTGACCAGAGGGCACCGAATCCACAAAGATCGCCCCCTTTTACATGAGACCAGGAAGTGAAGCCATGGGATACTGAAAGTGGACAAGGAGGAAGATATTTACAAGATTGTGCACTAATTACTATTACTGTATAATGTGGTTCTAGCACCAATTTAGCCATTTTTGTTAGTGGGAAAACCCCTTTAAGAAAACCCCAAAGCCCTGCATGCTATACGTGGGGCATAACAACCCGGAGCGCAAACTGTGCTTCCTTTATGAATCGCTCACCGCCCTTACAAACATCTGTGCCAGCAATTACACCCTCCAAAACTAATCACACTTCCGGTCATCGGGGGTAATAAACCGCAGCCCTGTTTTTGAGGGCTTGGTTTTTTTGTGTGGCGCACGGCAGTTTTCATTGCCACCATTTTTAGGTACATATTATGTATTGTTAAATTTAGTTTTTTGGGCAGGCCGAAAAATCTGTTCCTGTTTTCTGCAGAGTTAATCATGCAGCATAAATGACAAGTTTTTTCTGTAGACCGGTACAATAATATCAAGACTTAAAAAAAACGTGATGCTTTGGGAATTTTTGATTACATTGTTACCCTCAAACTCCTCTTTTTCCATGGACGGAGCCCTGTGAGGGCTTGTTTTATGCGTGAGGAGCTGTAGTTTTTATTGGTACCATTTTGGAGTACACACGGCATTTAGGAACACATTTATTGCTTTTTTGGGAGGCAAAAATGTGCAAATGTTGCCTACTTTAGGTTTTTTTTTGGTTTGTTTTCTAACAGTTCTTGCTGCGTAGGATAAATAGTTATTGTACAGATATAACACTAAACATGTGGGTGTGTAAAAAAGGTTTACACCAACAGGGTTGTTTTTAATGCACACAATTTATTTTTTACATTTATGCCATAAAAGCTCTGACTGCTATAATGCACTGAAGTACTTCTGTACTGCATTGCATTATCTCTCGTGTGGGAGCCCTAAGGCCTAATGTCCACAGGTGGATTTGATTTGCGGAACCCACGCGGGAGATTGGCAAATCAAGCAGCCCAATAGGGATGCATTAGCATCCACAAAGCATGCTAAAAGCAGGCGCAGCAACAAACCGAGGGTCTGTTTAGACGAGCCAATTCCTCATTTGAACGACTGGAAGAGGTCAGCGTTCGCTCTCGTGCGGCCTGGTTATACAGCCAGATACATTGTTGGCTCGTTCAAACGAGAAATCGCTCAGTCGCTCACATTTGCTGCATAAGTGGGTAAGAACCACTGAGCGATCCGTATTTAAACCTAATGAGCCAAAGTTGATTTTTTCCAGCCTTGCACTCGCCTGTAAAACGGACGAATGAACTAAACGAATATGGTCCACTTTCACTTGTTGGAACAAGAACATAGTGATTCCAGCAGCACAACCAGCACACCATGCTCTGCGGGGGAGTCGTCTGGGGGGCTCGCTGGCCGTCAGACTGACTCCAAGGACTTGTTGGAACGACTTTTTTTGAGATACTAGTTTGTGTACAATGGCCTTCTCTTAGGGCTCCTGCCCAGTGTCGAATATTTGCTGCTGAATCCGCGGCGGGCGTCTGCACTGTGGATCCAAAAAGCGCTCCTGGCATTCTATGGGAAATAGATTCTCCAGCACACTTGTGGAACCAATTGCAGTTTCCGCAAGCAAAGGAATGATAAAAATAAATAATCGCAGCACGCTCCATTTTTCACAGATGAGGTCAATGAAAGACGTCCGATCTGTGGCCCTTCCACAACGACATTGCGGAAAGGTCACGGATTCCACGTCAGCGCTAGGCGATGACGCAGGAAGAGCTGCAGTTTAAAAAAACATCTGTACGGTATAAGTCCGACGGCTCGCCGTGCGGACCATCCGCAGCGCAGAAGAAAATGAAACTAACCAGGAACGCGAGTCCGCCACTGCTGGTGGTGTGCAGGGGGCCTTACAGTGCTGTATGAGGAATATGAGGGGGAACCAGGTGAGGGGTTTTAAATAGTCACCCGCTCCCGCGATCCAGCCGTGATGTCCGTTGAAAACTCCTATACAAGTCTTTCAGAGAGTCAGATATTTGTATTGCACACATATCAGATGACGACAGCAGGTGACTATATAATATCCCTCACACGGCTCCCCGTCCCCAACAGCGCCATAACTTCGTGTACAGTGTTGTGGGGACGTGACAGGTTCCCTTTAAACCCTTAGTGACAGCCCTAGTGTGTTTTACGTCCCGCCGCTACACAATGTGTATAAAGGGAGATGGTGGAGTGATCCCTCTCCATACATTTCGGGCGCTGTCTGTTTCTTACAGCCAACATCTGGTGGCAACAGCTCCGATAAGCTGCATGGCTGGCTGGGCCAATTAACCCTTTAAATGCCACCGTCAATACTGACAGCATTTAAATCCTCAACCAATGTTCGGGGGTCCTGTATGGCCCCTCGTGAGGAGATCGCAGGAAGCCGTGCAGGTGTCATTGCGCCTAGGGGCCTTCTGAAAGGCCCCAGGGCTGTCATGGCAGAATGCCTATCAAGCCGTCCCCGCGGGGTGGCATGACAGACTGCCCATCAGAATGCAGTATGATATAATGCTATGGCATACTGCAGGAGAGATCAAAGCATCGCATGTTGTTGCCCCCTCTGGGGACTAAAAAACAGGCTAAAAATAAGGAGGAATAAAGTTTGCCAATTATATAAATAAAAAAAGTTTTAAAACCCTTTTGCCATATTTATAATAAAAGAATCTAAATAAATTAAAAATACATATTTGGTAACGCTGCATCCGTAAAAGTCTGACCTGTCAAAGTAACGCATTATTTACCCCACGCGGTGAACGTCGGCCGAAAATAAAGAACATCCGAAATACGCTTTTTTGGTCACAGTCTCCAAAAAAATGCTATAAAAATGCAATCAAAAAGCCGTATGTATTCCAAAATAGGACAAACGCAAACTACAGGACGTCCCGCAAAAAAACAAGCCCTCATACAGCTACATCAATGGATAAATAAAGGAGTGGGGGTGGGGGGGGTGGGGGGGGGGGGGGGGGGGACACGACACGAAAATGGAAAAAAGCTCAGTCACTAAGGGGTTAACATTTAAAAATGAAACTTCCCTTAATGCCGCGCAAACGTCCTGCGGTCTGTGGGCCCTACTGGGTGACTGCCGCGTGTCACCGGCTGAGAGCCCGGACGATGGAGGACTAAACCAGCGCTGCATACATGTGACATCACAGTCAGGTGATTGCAGTCATTACACTCGTAAACCTCTGATTGTTCAGCGAGTCAACGGGTTTCATCTTCCAAAACGCATCGCTGCACGCGACTTCAAATAGATCACAATCGTTCAATAGTTAATAGTACTAAGGTAGCGCAGCCGCATGCACATTGTGGCATGAGTTAGGCGATTGGTTTTCATGCACCCTAAGGGCTCATGTCCACGGGCAAAATAAGAATTAAAATCCGCAGCGGATTTTAACTCTTCTCCTGCCCACGGATCCGCACCCCATAGGGATGCATTGACCACCCGCGGGGTAGATAAATACCCGCGGATGGTCAATAAAAGGGATTTTTAAAAAAATGGAGCATGAAAAAATCTGGACCATGCTCCATTTTCATGCGGGTCTCCCGCGGGCTTCTATTGAAGCCTATGGAAGCCGTCCGGATCCGCGGGAGACAAAATCGGGATTTACTCACACGCTCCGTTTCTTCTCTTCGCGGCGGCGCCATCTTCTCTCCGTCGCGGCCGGATCTTTTTTCTTCGGGACGGCGCATGCGCGGGGCACGTCACCGACGTCATCATGCGCATCCGCCGAGCCGAAGAAAGAAGATCCGGCCGCGACGCAGAGAAGATGACGCCGCGGCGAAGAGAAGAAACGGAGCGGATGGGAGGTGAGTTTATTCTCATTTATTCTTATTTTCAGCCCTCATGTCCGCGGGGCAGGAGGGACCCGCTACGTAGCGGGCCTGATTTTCCCCGTGGACATGAGGCCTAAGGCCTCATGTCCACGGGTAAATTAATATTTAAAATCCGCAGCATTTCTCCCGCACGCGGATCCGCGCCCCATAGGGATGCATTGGACACCCGCAGGTAGGTAAATACCTGCGGATGTCATTTTTCCCTGCAGACGCGGATCCGTGTGCAGGAAAAAATCCGGACCATGCTCCATTTTCGTGCGGGGCTCCAGCAGGCTTCTATTGAAGCCTATGGAAGCCATCCGAATCTGCAGAACACCTGTAACATAACTAAACTCACCTCTCCGGACGCTGCGGTTCTTCCTTCCTTCCCAGCTGGATCTTCTTTCTCCGGCCCAGCGCATGCACGCGGCACACTGCCGGCATGCCGAGCACATCCGCCGGGCCGAAGAAAAGATTCGGCCGGGAAGGAAGAACTGCAGCGTCCGGAGAGGTGAGTTTATTCTTTTTAGCCTCATGTCCGCGGGGCAGGAGGGACCCTCTACGGATTCTCCATGAAGAATCCGCGGCGGGCCTGATTTCCCCGTGGACATGAGGCCTTAGACCTCTCTCTCTCTCTCTCACATGCGCTTTTTACCGCGGAGTCTTGATCGCAGTAGAGTGCTTCTATTGATTTCGCCGGGGGCCTCGCAGACATGCGTTTGAACGCGGCGGTTTCTAACTCCGCTATTTTCAAGCGCTGTCTGCTACTTCGCCGCGTTTTTCCGCTTTTTAACATACCTCATCAGCCATCACAATGATGGGGTGCATGAAAAGCCCGTGTCCGAAAATGGTGGTCAACATGGCTGCGTTTTGCCGGCACTGTGCGACAGCGGGCTTAGTGTCTGTCTGCACAGGTAACATGCACCACCGATCACTTTACATGGCGCCCAACAGGCGGCACGTTAATGGCACACGCAATACGGGGCGCAGCGGGCACATAGAACACCCGCAGATTACAGCGGAAAGTCTGTGGCTATTATGCCAAGATAACGTTACGGCGATTGTCGGCACGCAGCAAATAGACATTGCGGGCGCAACAAAGCCGCATGTGTACGAAAATGTGCATTATAGAAGAATCAGCCAGAATTTCGAACACGAAGATTTATTGTTACTGCAGACGCCTGAGCCGAGGGAAACTGCCAGAGTGTAGGAACATTAAAATAACGGGGTCTGCACTTGTGCCGGGGAGCAACAGAGGGCACTCATACACACACCCCCCGGCCTCTGTGAGGAGCCCACCAGCAGGTAGGTGTATGAGATATATATACACACCCCGGCCTCTGTGAGGAGCCCACCAGCAGGTAGGTGTGAGAGATATATACACACACACACCGGCCTCTGTGAGGAGCCTGCAAGCAGGTAGGTGTATGAGATATATATATATATATATACACACACACACACCCCGGCCTCTGTGAGGAGCCCACCAGCAGGTAGGTGTATGAGATATATATACACACACACAGGCCTCTGTGAGGAGCCCACCAGCAGGTAGGTGTATGAGATATATATATATATATATACATATACACACACACACACGCCTCTGTGAGGAGCCCACCAGCAGGTTGGTGTATGAGATATATATATACACACACACACACAGGCCTCTGTGAGGAGCCCACCAGCAGGTAGGTGTATGAGATATATATATATATACACACACACACACACACACACACACACACAGGCCTCTGTGAGGAGCCCACCAGCAGGTTGGTGTATGAGATATATATATATACACACACACACACAGGCCTCTGTGAGGAGCCCACCAGCAGGTAGGTGTATGAGATATATATATATATATATATATACACACACACACAGGCCTCTGTGAGGAGCCCACCAGCAGGTAGGTGTATGAGATATATATATATATATATATATATACACACACACACACACACACACACACAGGCCTCTGTGAGGAGCCCACCAGCAGGTAGGTGTATGAGATATATATATATATATATATACACACACACACACACACACACACACACACACACACAGGCCTCTGAGGAGCCCACCAGCAGGTTGGTGTATGAGATATATATATACACACACAGGCCTCTGTGAGGAGCCCACCAGCAGGTTGGTGTATGAGATATATATATATATATATATATACACACACACACACACACACCCCGGCCTCTGTGAGGAGCCCACCAGCAGGTAGGTGTATGAGATATATATACACACACACACAGGCCTCTGTGAGGAGCCCACCAGCAGGTAGGTGTATGAGATATATATACACACACACACACACACCCCGGCCTCTGTGAGGAGCCCACCAGCAGGTTGGTGTATGAGATATATATATATATACATACACACACACACACACACACACACACACACACCCCCCGGCCTCTGTGAGGAGCCCACCAGCAGGTAGGTGTATGAGATATATATATATATATATACACACACACACACCCCGGCCTCTGTGAGGAGCCCACCAGCAGGTAGGTGTATGAGATATATATATATATATATATATACACATACACACACACACACACACACACACACACACACCGGCCTCTGTGAGGAGCCTGCCAGCAGGCACATTTACACACAGGGCTACTGAGGGGCAGGCAGATCATATATATATATTTTTTTACACACTCAGCCTCTGTGAGGAGCCCACCAGCAGGGAGGTGTATGAGATATATATATATATATATATACACACACACACCGGCCTCTGTGAGGAGCCGGCAGGCACATAATATACCCCCCGGCCTCCGCCAGGAGCCGACAGGTAGGTACATATTACACCCCGCCTCAGCAAGGAGCCCCCCAGCAGTTAGGTACATATTACACCCCGGCCTCAGTGAGGAGCCCATCGACAGGTAGGTACATATTACACCCCGCCTCAGCAAGGAGCCCCCCAGCAGTTAGGTACATATTACACCCCGGCCTCAGTGAGGAGCCCATCGACAGGTAGGTACATATTACACCCCAGCCTCGGTGAGGAGCAGACAGATAAGTACACATTACACACCCGGCCTCCGCGAGGCTCCCGCCGGCACGAGGCCATCCCGTCAGCACGGCGGCCGCTCTGCGCACCTCCCGGGCCGCTCCCGCCCGCCCCGCCACAACTCACCGATGTCGGAGCGTCTCCTCGGCTTCCTGTAACGGTTCCGCTGCGGTTTTCTCTTCACTTCTCTTCACGTTGCTTATTCCGTTTTTTTTATCTTTTGTAGTTTTTTTTCCTCTTGCGTTAAAACGAAGAGCGGGCGGCGGCGGCGGGGCGTCCTCTCTTGTTAAAATCAACTGAAATAAAATAAAAGGTGCGGAGGAGGAGCTGAGGGGATTTTTCTGGGTTTTTTTGAAGGGATTTTGTGCTTTTTTTTTATTTTTTTATATTTTTTTTAATAATAAGAAATGTGTGCCGAGGCTCCGGAGCACACACCACACACAGCACTAACAGCCGGGGTAGAGGGGAAAAGGCCGCAGCCCTGCGCCGCGCTATTTATACGGGCGCACGGACGTACGGCGTGCTCTGACGCGGCTGACGTCTGCAGCGCGTGACTGCGAGGGGCGTGGCCTGCAATGCTTCGTGATGCGCTCTCCGCAGTGGCCGCCATTTTGTAGGTTGATGACGACGTCGGCGGAAAGTTTGACTACGTGGGCGAATACGAGAGCCGAACGTTACCGGCGATCGATTCTATAACGTTATTGACGCTTACTAACGGAGTTGCTAGGCGATTGAAAGCAGCAGCGTCCTAAGATCCATCATGGACTACAACGTCCGGCATGCTTTTCGACGCTTTTTGCTGCCAGGAAGTGGCAATGCATGCTGGGAAACGTAGTTAAATATTTGGAAAGGCGTTTTTTTTTACCGACCACGTGTGCAGCACATGTTTTTTTTTTTCTGGAAGTCATGGGATATTGTAGAGGACTGACAGTAAATCCAACTCCCCTGGCATTAGTCATCAGTAATATACAATATAATAGTCCAATCAGGCCTCTCATGTGTCATTTGCCTTGGGGCTCGTTCACAAGTATAGCGGAGGTTCTATCTTGGAGCTTCTGTCAGAGATTTCCGTTAAAGTACGGGATAAAAAAGCGCTGTACGCTGCGCTATTTTGTCTTGGAATGTGTTGGTGGGTGTAACAGAATCCAGACAGACCCCATTATAGTCACTGGTGTCCGCCAGGCACCGTTCGGGTCTGCCATGTGCCGAATTTGGCAATTCCACTTTTTGCCATTGCTTAGAACTACTTAGCACTAGAGATGAGCGAACGTACCCGTTTCAAGTAATTACTTGATCGAGCACCGCGATTTTCGAGTACTTCCGTACTCGGGTGAAAAGATTCGGGGGGCGGGGGGAGGCGTGGCGGAGCGGGGGTTGGCAACGGGGAACGGGGGGGAGCCCTCTCCCCCCACTCACCCACGGCGCCCCCCGAATCTTTTTGCCCGAGTAAGGTAGTACTTGAAAATCGCAGCGCTCGGGCGAAAAAGGGGCGTGGCCGAGTAGGTTCGCTCATCTCTACTTAGCACCAAAGAGGGACACCCGCAAGGTGGTTTAAAGATGCAGAAAATCCATGTCAAGAAGTGAAAAGTCTTCCACCCCCGTGACGGAGATTTCAAATCCACCGTGGAAAAATCTGTTTCCTATAAACAATAATGCGCAATTCTCTCTAGTTTTGGCGCCAAATCTGCACAGAATATGGTGATCTGCCCATCAGGCAGGCGTAAAAATCAAACAAAGATAAGCCACTCGGCTGATCAGGGCTGTTATCCCTTTAAATGCCACTGTCAATTCCGACAATGGCATTTAAATCCTCCGACCAATGTTTGGGGATCCCGTACAGCCCCCCTGCAATGAGATCGCAGGGAGCCGTGTGGCTGTCATGGCAGACGGAGGGGCCTTCTGAAAGTCCCCAGGGCTGTCATAGCAGAATGCTTATCAAGCCTTCCCAGTGGCATGGTTTAATAGAATGCCTGTTAGATCGCGGTATGATGTAATGCTGTGGCATTACATCATACTGCAGGAGCGATCAAAGCATCGCATGTTGTTCTTCCCGTTGGGGACTAAAAAAAGTAAAAATAAGTTTTAAAAAGTCTTACCAATTGTTTAAAAAAAAGTAATAAAAGTTAAAAAAAAACATTTTGCCATATTTATAATAAAAGAATCTAAATAATAAAACAACAATACATATTTGGTATCGCCGCGTCCGTAAAAGTCCGATCTATCATCAAAGTAACGCATCATTTACCCTGTACGGTGACTGTCGTCAGAAAAAAACAAAAACGCCAGAAATATGCTTTTTTTGGTCACTCTGTCCCCAAGACAAAATGTAATAAAAAGCAATCAAAAAGCTGTATGTACTCCAGAAAGGTACCAACGGAAACTACAGGACATCCTGCACAACATGAGCCCTCGGACAACCATGTCAACAGAACAATAAAAAAGTTATTACGGTCCGAGGATGGCGACAGAAAATAATTATAAAAAATAGATATATCTTTGAAGAAACAAAAAAGTTCTACAGCAAAAAAAACCAAACCTATAAGTTTGATATCGTAGTAATCCTACCAACCTATAGAATAAGTTACCATGTCACTTTTGTTGCAGTTTCTGCGCCGTAGAAACTCAAGACGCACTCAAAGATGGCGGAATTTCGTTTTTTCCCCATTTCTCTCCACTTTTACGTTTTTCAGTACATTATATGGCATCATTAAAAAATACAACTCGTACCACAAAAAAACAAGCCCTCAGACAGCGACGGCGATGGATAAATAAAAGTTATGATTTTTTAAAATGGGGAAGGAAAAATTGAAAATGGAAAAAAAAAGGGGCTGCGTCATTAAGGGGTTAAAAAAATAAGTTATTTGTCATCCATCCGTAAAGAGATGATCGTGTTGGTTTTCCTCCATAGACAAATCATGCACATTTAGTTATTAAAGGTCTATATGCAGATTTAGGAATGTGTTTTATCCATGTCCCGCCGCTTGCATATACTACCGTACGGCCACTTACAGACCGCGACTCCAGGATAATACACCGTACATTGGCACATGCCGTCATTGTTTTGGCTGCTTTTAGGAAAATCTTAAATGTTTTGGAAACACAAATTTAGTCAACTTAAAGCCCTTTTAAAGGGGTCGATCGTCCAGCATGAATGTTCACTCATTCGTTTGATTGCCCGATAATCGGCTGATGTGAATGTTCTGCCGATCACCCGATGAACAAGCAAGCGCTCATTTATTGGGTCATCGCAAGTCCTAGCTTTTTGCAGCACACCGCCTCATGTAGCGGGGATGTACTGCTGGTGGGATGAAACTCTACAGGGATGAATGGAAGGAACAACCATTACTTCCTGATAAAGTATGAGTTGGCTTGTCTAAAGGTCAAGTAGATGAGCGCCAACTCATTGATGGGCGCTCGTCATCGTAGGTGTAAAAGGTCCCTTACTGATAGGTCTTTATCAGAAGTTGTGGTCCATTTTCGCTCCTTGTGAAGCCACTGCGTTGTGTCTTCCAACCACTCGCCTCTCTTGTCCATAACATGGCCACAGATGTAGGGTAACGTAATGGGATAGATCACGTCAGCGTTCATTATTACACACCGTGTAATAAAGGATAAATGAAGGATACAGGGTGGCAAATCTCCCCTCTACGACTATATTATGGATGGGAGCAGCGTGCGTTTGGAATATAAGGCTTTCGTAACATGAGGGAGTTGCTTCACAAGGAACGAAAACGCCACACAACCTCTGATAAAGACATATCGGTAAACTGACTAAATTCAGGTCTCCAGAACATTTCTTAAGATTTCCATAAAGTGGCTTAACTCTTTTAAAGAGTTTTCCAGTCCCATAAACAGGCAATACCTAACCAACCTTTCTCAGGTCCCCTGCCGGTCTCCGTTCATCTGGCTCAATGATGTGTGAACACCTCTGAGGAGACCCGGGAGGTATCGGCTATTTTATTGTAGGCTACTTACAAAAACACTTCATTGTCTTGGACAATTCTTTGTGTGACTCTCGAGAACAAGATAGCGAGCGGTACAGTGTGGACATGTAGTACAGCCACGTAATACAACAGTGTGCATGAAGCACAAGGCTCATTATCTAAACTTTCTCATTGAGGTAACCTCTGGTTGGATTTTTAAGGGGTTATCTCTATCAGCAGGATATAGGCCATCAATAATAGATCAACGGGGACCCTCACAGAGCAGTTGTCTGCTCATTGTTCGTACAATGAAAAAGAAGATAGCTCCGTTCCACTGCAGTGGTCAGGCTTGGTATTGCAGGTCAAGTTCCCTTTCAATTCAATGGGAGCTAGGCCTGCAATACCAAGCCTTGCTACTAGGAATGGAGCCATCTGGCTTCCTGCAGACATCAGCTGAGTGCAAACACACACAGGCCTAGCAAACAGGTGATCTCGGGGTCACTGACAACAGACCCTCATCATTCTAGTATTGATGAACTATTCTGAGAATCAATCATCAATAGTTTACAACTGGACAACCCCTTTAACCCATCTAGCTCTCTGTTGCCCCAGAAAAGAATTGGCACTTAAGGTTTCGAAAGCTGGTCTTACCTTAGGAATTTCAGATAGCTGTTTTCCAAAGGATTTGCTCTCAGCCTGTAACGGTTCTTATATTGGACAACAGAGCCGTAAGTTAAAACATCAATTCACCGGTTGCCCTCTTCCAGGATCCGTGGTCTAGTGTGGACTCCGCTTTCCAACTACAGCACCAGAGAACGACAGAAAAATCCTACATGGCAGTTGAACTTTTTGTAAAATATCTCCTTTAAGGTTGCATTCCTTGGGCTTGTTCCTGTCTTGTAAAGATGCTGGCAGAAAAGGATCAAATTCAGTCTTTTTAACTGAAACCTAGTGTGTGAATTTGTATGTGGTTCCCCGCCCCTGTTGTATGCTTAGTGCATATGACAATGTATGAGGGAGTTGGAGAACATAGCTGTAGGCCACATGGGCATTTGTCTTATCACAAACTACTCTGCAGACCCATTGTATGGACAGGTGTAACCTTGGGAAGCGCCCGGGTGGACACTGCTTATAGTATGCGGTTGTCAACAGTGTTTGTAGATTGCAACCTGTTTTCTATAAGGGCACTTTTCACTTTTGATTGGACGCAATTGTTGGCTGTTTACAATGCAAATGGAGGGTTCCTCCTGAAAAGTTTATGTTGGGCATATCTAAACTTTGTTGATTGGTCATTGTGGATATAACTGGTCTGATCAAATTAGTGCGAATGAACTTTTTATGGGGGAGGGCTGTTTTCTTGGACAATGGAGGTTCTCTCATGTTGTAGCCATGGACTCTCTCAGGTGACTTTTATATTTTATCCAAGTGGATATACAGTATTGTGCAAAACTTTTAGGCAGGTGTGGATAAAATACCGTAAAGAAAGAATTCTTTCAAAAATAGAAATGTTAATAGTTTATTTTTGTGATGTAACAAAATGCAAAGTCAATGAATAAAAGAGAAATTTAAATCAGATCAATATTTGGTGTGACCGCCCTTTGTCTTAAAGGGGTTGTCCCGCGAAAGCAAGTGGGGGTATACACTTCTGTATGGCCATATTAATGCACTTTGTAATGTACATTGTGCATTAATTATGAGCCATACAGAAGTTATTCACTTACCTGTTCCGTTACTAGCGTCCTCGTCTCCATGGTGCCGTCTAATTTTCAGCGTCTAATCGCCAGATTAGACGCGCTTGCGCAGTCCGGGTCTTCTTCTTTTCTGAATGGGGCCGCTCGTGCCTGAGAGCAGCTCCTGGTAGCTCCGCCCCGTCACGTGCCGATTCCAGCCAATCAGGAGGCTGGAATCGGCAATGGACCGCACAGAAGAGCTGCGGTCCACCGAGGGAGAAGATCCCGGCGGCCATCTTCAACCGGTAAGTAAGAAGTCACCGGAGCATGGGGATTCAGGTAAGCACTGTCCAGTTCTCTGTTTTAACCCCTGCATCGGGGTTGTCTCGCGCCGAACGGGGGGGCTGTTGAAAAAAAAAACAACCCGTTTCGGCGCGGGACAACCCCTTTAAGTATGGCTAGAGGTGGTCTACATAGAAGAATTGTGGCCAAAAGCTGTATCTTCAATGTAGAAAGAAGGCTAAACGACTCAACCATGCACCTTAACATAGGAACTAGGGTGCAGAAAGATAACAGGTGATGTGTCAAAATTTGAAATAAAGCGCACCCCTGAAAATAAGACATACCCGATAATAAGCCCTAGCTACATTACATGAAAAAAAGCAATACTCACCTAGTAGGCCATGTTCAGCTCCCTCGCACTGGGCTGTGGCGCTGCTGCAGTCTTCCGTGTACTTCTGAATGCCGACAGAGCATTTTTTCCTAGTAGCAGGGCTTGAATACCCTGCCTTATATAAGCAATTTTTTAATATAAGGCAGTGTCTTATTTTTGAGGAAACATGGTAGTTGGTTGTAATAGAAGGCAGTTTGCTCTTCGAAGGCCTAGAGAGTGGTGCCATAGTGAGTTTCTGCAGGCAACAGATCCAAATTTATTTGTCAAGATTATAGAGACGCAGCAGCACTCAGCAAATATACACCATAAACAGGTGCGAGGTGTGGACAAAGGGTGCAGGCTCCACAGGTCCAAACTCCCAGAACCACACAGTCCGTCTCCAATGCTTAACCCCTTAGTGACGAAACCTGTTTGCGCCTTAGTGACAGAGCCAAATTTTGGAAATCTGACATGCGTCGTTCAATGTAGCATAACTCCGTAAAGGCTTTACATATCCAAGTGATTCTGACATTGTTTTTTCGCCACATGTTGTGCTTCATTTAGGTTGTAAAAATAGACCAATATAATTTGTGTATATTTAATAAAAGTACCAATATTGGAAAAAGTTTGAAAAAAATTGTCATTTTTTTCACATTTTCAACTGTAATATCTCAAATATGTGTAAACATACTGTACACATTTTTGATAGGATATTTATTTCCATCTGTTTACTTTATCCTGGGCGCACATTTGAAAAACATGTGTTTTTTTAACCATTTATAGGATGTACAAATTTAACATCACTTTTCAGCATTTTGAGGAACACTTTGTTTTCTTACAGCAAGCCAAGTTTGCAAAGGCTCATAGGTGTCGGAATGATAAATTACCCCCCCCCCCCCCAAATGACCCCATTTAAAAAACTACACCCCTTAATGTATTCACTGAGGGGTGTCAGGAGTATTTTGACCCCACAGTTTTTTTTCAGGAATTAATTCAATTTAGAGGAGAAAAAATAACATTTCATATTTTTGCAAATATGTCATTTTAAAGACCTATTTCTTTTCTATAGTGCACATGAAAATGAGGATTGACACCCCAAAATGGATCCCCCTGTTTATCCTGTGTTCAGTAACATACCCATTATGGCCCTAATCTTATGTCTGGATGCACAACGGGACCCAAAACGAAAGCAGTAGTCGGTGTCTTTCAGAACAGAAATTTTGCTTGAAGGCGTTTAAGGCCCCATAGCACTCTTGTAGAGCTCTTGAGTAGCCAAAACCATAGATAACCCCCACAAATGACCCCATTTTGAAAACTAGACCCCTTAATGAATTTATCTAGGGGTGTACTGCCCATCTGGACCCCACAGTTTTTGAATGAATTCAAGCAAAGCAAAAGGAAAAAATTGGGATTTTCGTTTTTTTGGCAATTCTGTCATTTTAAAAACAGCTTTTTTTGTACAGCACACACATGAACGAAGACTTGCACCCCAAAATGGATACCCCTGTTTGTCCCGTGTTCAGAAACAACCCATTGTGGCCCCAATCTTATGTCTGGATGCACAACGGGGCCCAAAATGAAACGAGTAGTCGGTGGTTTTCAGAACAGAAATTTTGCTTGAAGGCCTTTTAGGCCTCATTGCCCACTTGTAGAGCCCTTGGGCGTCCAAAACCATAGAGAACTCCCACAAGTGACCCCATTTTGAAAACTAGACCCCTTAACGAATTTATCTAGGGGTGTACTGCCCATTTTAACCCTACAGTTTTTGAATGAATTCAAGCAAAGCAAACGGAAAAAATTGTCATTTTCGTTTTTTTGGCAATTCTGTCATTTTAAAAACAGCTTTTTTTGTACAGCACACACATGAATAAAGACTTACACCCCAAAATGGATACCCCTGTTTGTCCCGTGTTCAGAGACATACCCACTGTGGCCCTAATCTTATGTCTGGATGCACAACGGGGCCCAAAATGTAAGGAGTAGTCGTTGGCTTCGAGAAATTTAGCATGAAGGTGATTTAGGACCCATTGCCCACTTGTAGAGCCCTTGAGCAGCCAAAACGACAGAGAACCCCAACAAATGATCCCATTTTGAAAACTAGACCCCTTAACGAATTTATCTACGGGTGTACTGTGTATTTTTATCCTACAATTTTTGAATAAATGTAAGCAAAGCAGTAGGAAAAAATTACAATTTTCATTTTTTTGGCAGTTGTATCAATTTAAAAACTGTTTTTTTTGTACAGCACACAAATGAATGAAGACGTTCAACCCAAAATGCACACCCCCGTTTGTCCTGTGTTCAGAAACATACCCCTTGTGGCCCTAATCTACTTAAAGGACACATGGCTAGGCCTATAATGGAAGGAGCACCCGTTGGATTTCAGGGTACAACGGAATAAATTCCAGGCCCCATTGCCCACTTGTAGAGCCATTTAGCGTCCAAAACAATAAAGAACCCCCACACATGACCCCATTTTGAAAACTAGACCCCTTAACGAATTTATCTAGGGGTGTACTGCGTATTTTGACCACACAGAATTTGAATGAATCTAAGCAAAACAGAAGGAAAAAAAAATCCGTTTTCATTTTTTTGGCAGTTTTGTCAATTTAAAAACAGTTTTCTTTAGTACAGTGTACATAGGAATGAAAACGTTAACCCCAAAATGGATCCCGCCATTTGTCCCGTGTTCAGAAACATACCTCTTGTGGCCCTAATCTACTCATAGGACACATGGCAAGGCCTGTAATGGAGGGAACACCCATTGGATTGCAGGGCACAACTGAATAAATTCCAGGCCCCATTGCTCACTTGTACTTAATAAAAATTAACACGTTAAAAAAATCCCCCCCCCCCCCTCCGCGCCCCTTTCGGCATTCCCCAAATCTTAGATAAAAGTAATAATATGAACTGGGGTAATTTTGGAGGCTGGTTGGGATGGGTACATCGGGCAATAAAACCAGGTATCCCCCCTCCTCTCATGCTTTTTGGGGGATATTTTGTGACCTCAGCGGCGGGGATGGGGTGTAAAAAGTGGCGCTCTGTGAGGCTTCGTAAACTTGCTGAGGTGCGGCGGTTTCACACAGAAGGCGCTCAACAAGTTGCTCCTGGAACTGCAGGAAGGCGAACGTTCCCGGGGCTTCTTGTAAATTACTTATTACAGGTAGCGGTCTGAATAACGCCGGGCTCACGCGGCCGTAGGTGGAATCCGCTTGCGGAGGCCCGCAGCGGATCCCAGCTGTGAGCCTGGCTCTGACCCTGCGTACAGCCGCGTAATGTACTGCGCATAACTGCCTACTCACACAAGCAGCCATGCGCAGTACACCTTTTTTTGTTTGTATTTCCCGCACCGTTGCTTAGCGATGACACAGGTACCCGCACCCCGTACACAATGTAGTTGCGTATGGGCTGCGGGTATATCCGCGACCACGGAGCACAATGGGCTCTATGTTGCGGATATCCGCAGTAAAATAGAACCTGCTGCGTTCTCTTTTCTGCGAGTGGATTACGCAATTCCGACCCGCTAATGTGAGCGGAATTGTGTAATCCAATACGATTCATCTGCGCATTACCGCGGATCAGACGCATGCGGAATCCGTAATTCCTATCCGGTCATGTGAGACCGGCCTAAGGTAGATCGCTACCTTTTTATCACGTGACCGGCGACCACTCAACAAGGTCACTGGTCCAGGCTCTCGGCAACCGTTGGTCGCCGGGAGCAAGGAGATTTTAAATTTCTCCTGCGCATGTGTCCGGTGTTTTGCCGGTGGTCGTATGTGCAGAATCCAGGAAAGTTCACGGAGAAAGATTGCGTCGGGGTGCAAATACGGAGCCTCCAGGAAAAAGTTTCATCTCCTCTCACCGATCGCATACTTTACATGAGTACTACACGGTTGGTCGTATCCCACGGGGCCTTCGGTCACATATACGTCCTACGTTTATGATTGATGACAAAGACTTTTGCTCTAAATTCATCAATATCACAAATAAATACGCTTTTCATTTAATTTTGCTGAATATGGAATTTTTGCAAAAAGAGGTTCAGATATGTCAGGAGCAACTGAGCGTATTAGAAACTGAGCTACTATCTGTTATGAAACCTGATGAATTGATACTGTTTAAGAGCAAATGTGATCCTAACCTTAAGAAATATCAAGAAGAAGTGGAAGCTACTAGGGGAAAAAAATGGCAACGGGATAGTGACGATTACCGTGACGGTCACATTTTTAACTGGCAAGTTCCAAAAGGCACCAGGACAAAGACACAATGGACATATCCTAATCGCTCTAGGAATAACCAAAGACCAAAGAGGAAAAATCGGACACGCTTCAGCAAGTTCAGACTCTGCTGATGAAAGCCCCAATGTAAATTTGGGTACAGGCTCTGCGTCTTTTTTAGGTCATCATCGTCCCCCCAGGAGGAGAGCTGCACCAGTTCGGGGAGGAAGAATCAAAGACGGGGTGGCAGGAAACATCATAGGAGGAGCAGGCCAACAGGAGGGGGTCCAGACCCGTGCGGTAGCGCGCCAGAGAATTCCATAGATTATGGTCCCTCCCTAGTGGTAAATATATCTACCCGGACATTGACAGACATTGAGACTAAGGTGTTATCGCATGGTTTGTCCTTTTGCAGTTAACGCAATCCTATGGCAGCTTCCAGGGTCGTAAATTCCGCGGAAAATCCCGCTGCGGAATTTCCGCCCGTCTGCAGGCGGCCTAACGGATAGATATATTGGCGATTTGCGACTGGTCACATTATTTTTGGCGTAATTCTCCTGCGTTTTTTTACTATCTTGTTTACTAAAATTTCAATAAAGTTATAGAGTTGTGGCAATGTGATGTTCATTCTTATATTAATGGAGTATATGATACTACATTGATGAACAGATAAGGATGTAGTTTTGCATTAAAAATGCTAATAGAATGCGGGTTGTTCATTTTAAATAAAGCTGGGTTTGGCCGCTATGACAACCGATAGCTGCCATACCCTAAAGAGCCGGGCATCCGCGGTATGAGGGCCAAACACGCTGATGTCATCCTTTAAAGTATCGCGGGACGTATTATATCCCCGCGCATGCGCAGTATGGATCGGTCTTTCTGCGCTGAAGGCCTACTATCGCGAGAGTCACTGTAACCTCGCACATGCGCAGTAGGGGCCAGTCCATCTGTGCCTGTCTGATATGCCGCAGCCGCTCCCGCTTGTATACACGTCACAGGGACCGATAATGGTGCCCACAGGTGAGATCCTGTCATTTTAATTTGTGATTGTCAATGATTGGTGTTTGTCTGTATATAGTCTGTGATGCATGTAATAGGGGTCAGCTTGAAAAAGACTCTTCGGAGTTGAAACGTTGCTGCCCTTCCTTGTTTATGGATTAAATAAATTGGGATATCTTTGGACTATTGGCTGTGCTGTTCTCATCTTTAAGCATTGGAGACCAAAAATTATTTGTCAGCAGGACAACAACCCCAAACATTTAGCCAATGTAATTAAGAATTATCTTCAGTGTAAGGCCTTGTTCACACAAGCGCTGCTTTAGCAAACTATAGGCACGTAAAAGATTGCAGCTATACTGCACTAAAGATCGCGTGAACGGGGGAATTCCAGCTGTTTTAATTAACCCGTTCACTCGATCGGAGGTGCGTGTTTTCCAGTGTATGGTAAGCACGCACCAAAGATAGGTCAGGTCCTATCTTTTCTCACACCACATACCTTAGATGCGAGCTTTGCAGTAACATGTCCTATCTTTCTTAGGTGCGAGTATTTAGACCGTCTAAAATTGCTTCATTTGAACGTTTCTCTAGGAAACCATTGGTTCTTATAGAAGTGCTCTTTTTACTCACCTCTAATGCACGAAAACAGCGCTCATGTAAATGAGGCCTAAAGAAGAACAAGGAGTCCTGGAAGTGATGATACGGCCCCACAAAGCCCTGATCTCAACATCATCATCCAGTCTGTCTGGGATTACATGAAGAGACAGAAGGATCTGAACAAGCTACATCCACAGAAGATCTGTGCTTAGTTCTCCAAGATGTCTGGAACAACCTCCCTGACGAATTCCTTCAGAACTGTGCACAAGTGGTTTTTTTTTTAATTGACCAAAAAACTATTAAAACTTCTATTTCTGAAAGCATTCTTACTTACAGTATTTTTCCCACACCTGCTTATAACTTTTACACAGCACTCTATCTTGATGAGAAAGCCAAAGTTGGAGGAAATCAAAGGTTGGGTGAAAAGTGCAAAACTTCCACTAGTACAAAACAACAAACAGGGCTAGACATAAGAGAAGTGCTGTCTACATCACTATTCGATCTGCAAGTGAATGGAGTTTTAGGAGACCCCACTCAGATGCTGGTAAATAAAATTAGTGCTGATTTTAGGGAACCTTGGGCATTTTCCCGATCCCGGATGCTATTTATATGGTGTGTTTGTGCAACAATTGAACACATGTGAACTCAGCCATAAAATATCCAGGAACTATGCAACAAATATGACTTGTGTTATGATGGCACCTGCAGCCTCAGGAATGGGCTAAAGGTCTGACTGCAGCACTGGCCTTCAGAAAGACACCTAATCTTAAGTACAAGTGTGTGCAAATAAGATTAGCTGAAGTTTCTCTTTGATGTATAATGTGAAGAACACCTTCTGGAGATGACAGACCTGCTGACATCATTTTGACCTCCTTGTGTGAGACCCAAGTCACACCTGACAGGGTTGTGCAATGATTAACTCTTTGAATTCAGCATCGGTCCCAATTCATTATAATGTTGATTTCATAAAGTAAAGGCCAATTTAGACATAACGATTTTGAGCGATAATCGTTGGGTGTAAATGTGCCCGTCTTTCACTTTTAGTTTCAACAGATTTTATTAAAGTTCAGAAAGTTAATACAGTGGTCATTCATGCTTTCTTATTTCCCCACGCAGGGAGCGGTGAGACTAATAGAAGGAATGACAAAGGTTTATTTTCAGACATTTTTGTACATTTCTTACATAACCTTTCTTTTAACGAGCTGAATTCTATTGTATCGCCTGTTTCTGACATTTTCAGTGAATTCTGGGTATTCAGGCTTCAGCAATTACAAAATTATAAAGGAAACATAAAAACATGAAAGAACATGGAAAAGTAGGTCTTCACATCTTGTTTTCCATTCGCTACCAACTTTGGGTAATTCTTTTGCTTAGCTCTTCTACGTCTTTCACTTTTCCGATGAACGATGAACTTCAGTTCGGCATGAAATCCATAATTCGTCAGAACAGCTGATAAGAAGGACCGTACGCTGTGTTCTGCCCGGGGAGCGCTGATTACATTGTCTTAGCTGTCAGCTCCCTGGCAGAACCAGCGGGTGCTCTGTTCTCTGAATACAGCTCTCAGCTGCTCACGCACTACTAATTGGTACTATTAGGCATTAATACCAAGTAATAGTTAATGCAAAATGATCGCTCAAAAGCCATCTTTTGAGCGATCATCTTTGTGTGTAAATGCACCTTACAGCCGCCTGCACACGGGCAAGTCGGATTCCACATGCGGAATTTGACACTGTGTCCACGCAGAAGTCTTTTTGCTGAACTGCGGATGGTCCGCATGGCGAGATGTCGGACATGCGCAGTACAGATTATTTTTTTAACTCACTGCTTTTCCCATATCATCGCCTAACAATAATGCGGAATCCGTGTCCTTTACGCAATGATGATTGTGGAAGGGCCGCAGATCGTACGGCTTCCATTGGCTTCAATGGAAGCCATCCGCGTGGAGTCTAAATGCAATTGATTTCTATTCATGGACATGAAGTCACAATTTGCCATAGCATGCTATCCAGGGACGGATGCCCGCTCCGGATTCCGCAATGCAAATCTGCCTGTCTGTAGGCAACCTAAAGAGTACCTGCTCACCATTCATCTGTAAAAGCCTCAAGGAGATGCACTGTGACAGCATGTGTGGAAAGAAGACCCATTGGCTTCTACTTCAAGCCCGCGATTCGGCAGTGATCTCTGCCTGTCTAAATGCTCTACACGAGCACTAACGACCTTAGAGGTGATGTCAGCGCCTGTTCAGACGTTTAGACGACTGTCTTCCTGTCTAAATACTAATACTAAGGCCACTTTCAAATGGCCGTTAAACTCATGCAGGTTCTGTTCTGTCCGACATGGATAGAATTCACACAGAAAATAACTCCATTCATTTGAATGCACAGGAAACCGGAGAAAGTCCAACTTAGGATAAAAACTCTTTCTCGTTATTGAACAATCCAGACAGACATAAAGGAACAAGAAGCATGTGTCGTCTTACATGTTTCAGTAAAGCATCTTGCATTTCATCATTAACAACATGCTTGCCTGAAACATGTAAGACGCCACATGCTTCTTGTTCCTTTATGTCTCTCTGGATTGTTCAATAAAGACAAAGAGTTTTTACCCTATGCTGGACTTTCTCTGTTTTCCTGTGCATCTGTTGTGGTTTCCAGCCAGACCTTGAGAAAGAGTGACAGCAGAGGAGCTGGTTCCTGGTTTGCATTTCAGTGTCACATTTAGGCCACGCACTTTTCTATGAAGGAACGCCCCTTAAACACAGCAAAAAAAAAAGCGTCTGAAAGTGACTAAAACACAAAGTAAATGTGGCACAAAGCATGTGCATTTTCAGTAGTACATAAACCCCACAATGTTTTCGGCATAACGCCACTTTTCTAGTTGTGTTTTTCCAAGTGTGTTTTTGCAAAAAAAAAATTTCAATCAAAAAATGCTGTGGCCGGGTGTTCGGCCCCTTTCACACCTGCGCACAGTGGGTCCGCATACCTTAAAAGTTGGACAAAAGGGAAATTTACAAATTTAATGGTCAAAATTGGTAGTTTTACTAATTCGGGGATGCCGAATAAGAATCCGATTAGTTTGTTACGATAATTGGCGATGTGGCCGTATGCTGCGCAGCTGGCCGGCCAGAATTCCTATAAAAACACGGTCAAAAGAATAAATTTGCTTTTAGCCTATATCATCTTTTAGTGAAAAAACAAATATTGTCAAAATTAACTTAATAAACAATAAATTTCAGGTAATAATTAATTTCTGTATTGTTCACAGGTGTAATAATGTAATATATAACGGTATGAATATGGCCTCATCATCATCTGAGCTCTCTTTCCATTTCATGTTTCTGCTGCTGATGCTGACGATTTCAATGGCAGGTCTGACTGACTAGAGCGTAAGTCGAGGGGAGATTTTCAGCCCATTTTTTTGGGCTGAAAATCTCGACTTATACTCAAGTATATACGGTATTTAAAACTTTTTATGGATTTTAACCCCTTGAGGACATGGCCTATTTTGGCGTGGAGGACCAAACGATTTTTGGTATTTTTTCATCTCTATTTTTCAAAAGCCATAACTTTTTTATTTTCCTGTACGGCCGTATAAGGGCTTGTTTTTTGCGTGGCGAACTGTAGTTTTTATTGGTACTATTTTGGGGAACATAGAATATATTGTAAAACTTTTATTATTTTTTTTATGATCGTAGGGAGAGAAAACACATCAATTCTGCCATGGATTTTTTTTAAAGCATTAATTATGCAGCATAAATGACACACTACATTTTTGTCTGCGGGTCAGCACGGTTAAAATGATACCAAAATTCTTATATTTTTTTTTAGGTTTTTCCACTTTTCCACAATAAAAACTCTTTTTCTGGAAATTATTATTTTTTTTCTAAAATCGCTGCATTCAAAGTCCTGTAACTTTTTTATTTTTCCATGGACAGAGCTCTATGAGGGCTTACTTTTGCGCGACGAGCTGTAGTTTTTATTGGTACCATTTTGGGGTACATACTTTTTTTTAATCACTTTTATTGCCTCAGTTTTTTAGCGTTTTTTTAACGCTTTTTGCCGTGCAGGATAAAAAGTGTGTTTGATTTATTGTACAGCGCGGGGCGGGGGGGGGGGGGGGGCATCTGCGATGCACCCCCACTGTCGCAGCAGGAGTCTGGCTACTAGTAACAGCCGGGTCCCGCTGCGGGATAGCGCGAGATCTGCTATGATCTTGCGCTATCCCTATGACGTAAGGGCACGTCATTTTGCGGGAAGTACCCCGCTCCCATGACGTACCCTTACGTCATGGGGAGGGAAGGGGTTAATGGATTTGGAGCGTTAATGCCTTATTAACTAAATAATCTTACAGATCTAGTTGTTATAATCTTGCGGAAATATATTACAAAAAATTATACAATGCTTAATGTTCAGTACTGCGCGGTGCAGACAAATACACATTTGGTACATTATTTGGTACATTTGAACACTCGTCATTATCGGAGAAAGTATATTATAACTCGGTATTATGCAAGCATCAGCAAAAATAAGTTACAGCATCATTTTCTGTACATATTAATGGGTATTTTAATAAAAAAATATAACGCCGGACCAGTCCAGACTAATTTTGTAGGTCTAGTGGAAAAAAAGTATCCATATGTAAAGAGCTCCTATTTTTAGGTCCACTTACTCCCTATTTTTTAAAAACTGATAATTTTAATAGCAAACTAATAAACAGAATTCTGAAATCCATCCCTTAATTATCTATTTTCTGTAATCACTTCTTATATAAAACATAAATAACCGTATTACACAGAGATATAAGAACAAGATGCGACTTGAAACGATTGCATCAGACGAGTGGTGATCGGGAAAAAACCTGACTCTACCCATCGGAACAGACTGTTCCCTCATCGTTATTGACACACAGTTATGAGCGCCATTTATGAAACTTGATTTTTTTGGACTTTTGACCACTGTTATAGGATTTCTGGCCCACAATGCTGTGTTTGGATTGGCACTGCCCTTGGCACCTCTTCAATACCAGAGTCATTGGATCCAAGAGGTGCCAAATGGACCCCCGTTGACTACAATAGGGTCCATCTGGCTTCTGGCAAGCTGCCCAAAATTTTCCCAGACACTGCATCATTTAGTTTCGGACCTACACTGAAGGCTCGGAAGGGAGACTCCGACGCGGATGTGAAAGAGTCCTTAGGCTACCTATGGACTGTATATACGTTTGTATGGCAAAAACCCCTCTCATCACGTCAGCAAAGCCACACCAGAGGATCGGCAAGTGTTTTCTATTGTTTTCATGAGCGATGCGTTCAAAGGAATGCGAAAATATAGGACATGCCGCGATCTTGGCTCATGTATATGACTCCGTTCAAAAGAATGGGGTCCATATTAGTGTGAAACGTGCATCTCACAACGCACAAATCTTGGACTAGTTTCTTGGACGTGTGAAACCAACCTTAGTTGTAGGTCGTATATTTGGGTCAGTAGCATTTTTTTCCAGTTGCAGCAGGCTGTAGTTTGGTGGGTTTTTTGCCATTTTTGCAGAGGCTTTTCTATAAAAAAAAAAGACACTAGAAAAAACTGCATGGGAAAATGAGTCACTAAAAAAGATAATCGCCTCTCGGACTACGTTCACATAACATATTTTTGGCACTTATTTTTGTACGTATTCTGCGCCAAAATACGCTTATGATATGTGTCTTATTGATTTGTCATTACAAACAGTGTCCCTGTCTTGGCAACGTATTTTTTCCCAATGCATATTGAAAATCTGCATCGCAAAAAAAATATGTCGCTTCTTTTTTCAGTTAATGTAAAAGTTTCATGTCGGTTTTTGCCTTAGAAATCACTGGGACATCTAAATACGCATCAAAATCTGTGTCAAATGCAAAAAAAGGCGCTAAGAACCAAGTATGTGTGGTTTATTTAGGTGGATTTTTGACGTGGATTTTTTCCGCCCCTCAAATACGAATGTGTGTGAATATTCCCTAAAAATACTAGTACCAGGTAGCTGCTTTCACATCAGTGGCGTGGATTACATTTTCCGTCTCCTTTATGGCAATAGGAAAGGTGAATCCTATGACTAAACAGGTCCGTCTGATTACTATAAGGCCCAATGTCAACGGGCGGATTTGATTTGTGGAACCCCCGAAGGAGATCCGCAAATCAAGCTGTCTATAGGGATGCATTAGCATCCGCAAAACTATTTTAAGCATGCGGATCGCACATGCGGGAAGAAATCACAGCATACTCCATTTTTCTGTGGATCACGCATGACGCTTCCATTGAAGTCAATGGAAGCCGTCCGAATCACGGCACAGCCACAGTGTCACTGTGTATGTGTTGTGAATCCATGGGTCAGCACAGACTGCGCATGCATCTGGCGTGTCCAAATACATCCTCCGTGCTGAAGAAAGAAAATGCAGCCGGCACAGAGGAGACCCGCGTTGGATCTGGACAGGTAAGAAAATGTCTTTTCCTGTCCATATCTGCTGGCACAGATGGATTCCGCTGTGGGGTTCAGCAGATGGAATCCGTGCGTGCAAGTGGACATGAGGTCTAAGGCCTCATGTCCACAGGCAAATTAAGATTTTAAATCCGCAGCGTTTTTCCTGCACGCGAATCCGCGCCCCATAGGGATGCATAAGACACCCGCAGGTAGTTAAATACCTGCGGATGTCATTTTTCCCTGCAGGCGCAGGTCCCGCGTGCAGGAAAAAATCCAGACATGCTCCATTTTAGTGCGGGTCTCCAGCGGGGACAGCTCCCTCATGCTTCTATTGAAGCCTATGGAAGCCGTCCGGATCCGCAGGAGACCCGCGCCTGAATTAAACTCAGCTGCTCCGGGCGATGCAGGTGTTCCTTCCTTCGCGGCCGGAAACTTCTTTCTTCAGCCCGGCGGATCTGCCCGGTGCATGCGCGCGGCACGCAGCCAGTGTGCCGAGCACATCCGCTGGGCCGAAGAAAGAAGATTCAGTCGCAAAGAAGGGAAGACCTTCACGGCCCGCAGCAGGTGAGTTTATTCTTATTTTCAGCCCTCATGTCCGCGGGGCCTCATGTCCGTGGAAAATCCGTAGCGGGCCTGATTTTCCCCGTGGACATGAGGGCTAATGGGATCTGTCCGGCATTTTATCAGAAGAAAAAGCTCTGCATGGAGCGTTATTTTTTCCGTTATTTCTCCCGGATCTTCAATTAAACCTCCAAGCGCAGATGTGAACCCGGCCTAAAAAAAAAATCGCTGACTTTCTTTACATAAAGTTCTTAGGTGGGGAGGCGGGGTGAATGCACCCAAAAGTTTGTGAACAAAGGATGAATAATACAAGAGCCAGCTGCATTGTTATTAGCAGTATGTACTATGCCTGTCAATATTTTCACTGCTACTTGTAATGTTTACACAGACTTTACTAAGTGGCTTTCAACAAGACCTTTAGTTTATCAATGCCCAGCAGGCGGCCCGGCTCCAGTTGTCAGAGGTCCTTAGACTTTGGGTGTGGGACTTGGCCTGCATTATATTACAATGCATTGGCTCTCTGGACTTCTGGCTGTACAGATTAGCACTTCAATACATGCTGGCCTGCCTCCCCACTAGGGGCTTTCTTCTATTTGCACATCATTTGCATGGAAACCTCCCGGTATACATGAACATTTTTGTAAAGTCACTTGTTGGTCTGTATTACTGCAGCTTTTGTTCATTTACTTCATGGCAGCTAATTTTTAGCAGCGCCACATACGGTTAATGCTTTCAGTCGTTCTGCTGTCCTGGCAGAGAAATGAGCTGCCTAAGCAACTTTCATCCCAATGTAGTAACAATAAGGGCCCATTCACTCCGGCAATATTTGCATGATTTCTAGTGCTGAAGCTGCCTGGGATTGTTCTCATTGTTTGGCATGGGCAGCCGCAGGGTACAGAAGCTTCAAGCTCAAGGGGGGCATTTCCATTTTTTTAAAGTCCTGGCCAACTTTGCTGAAAACTTCTTTGGTACTTTATGTCTTTTCCTGTATTTTTCTCCTTCTCTCTGCACCTTGCAGACAGACATGTTCCCTGTTTTATATATGTGAATTGCAAACTGCCATAGACTTTAAGTAGTTGGTGGCCAAAAAAAAACAAGTTCTACCAGCGTCATTCACGGCTCCATTAACATAGCCTGCATATTATTACAACACAACGCCGTAATAAATTTAACACATACAATTCTTTCTTCTTCCAGCAGAATATGTCAGGAGAAGAAGTAATGTATACAGAGGCGTAACTTGAAGCTTCTGGGCCCCAATGCAAAACCTGTAACAGGGCCCCCAACTATAATGCTTTATTCATACTACTGGGCTCCCTATATGGAGAAGAGAGGCCTTATGGGCCCCCTAAGGCTCCTGGGCCCGGGAGACCGCATCCCCTGCATCCTCTATAGTTACGCCCCTGAATGTATAGTTTTTGATGCATCATTTTTAGCCCAAACCAGAAATGACTACAAAAAAGGGAGTATAAGACATCATGTACAGAGCTGTAATACATATGTGTTTTGTACAGTTATAATAGGGCTCCCATTCTATTGCATCAGGCCTGTGCTGTATTTCTATTTGGTTTGCTGCCATATGTACACAGGGAATCTCTCCTAGAAACATGGCTTTTACACAAAGATACCTCTAATACGTGTCAGGCAGCTGCTGAAAAAGCAAATACAGATAGTCCCCGACTTGCGAACACTCGAGTTACGAATTTCGCAAGATACGAACTATGGCATTACATCATACTGTGCAGGGACCGGAGAGGCTTCTATCAAGCCTGATAGAAGCCTGTCCGGTCAGATCGCGGCTGCTAGGCAGCCGGGGGCCTTCTGAAAGGCCCTAGGGCTGTCTATGCAGAGCGCCTATCAAGCCGTGCGCTTGATGGGCACTCTGCATAGGCAGCCCTGGGGTCTTTCAGGAGGTCCCCGGCTGCCTAGCAACCACACAGCGTCCCGCGATCTCATCGTGGGACGCTGTATGGGCCCCCTGAACATCGGGTGCAGGCTGTTTCTTACAGCGGGCACTCGGCGGCAGCAGTTCCGACGAGCCGCGCCGCTCGTCAGAACTGTTAACACTTTAAATACCGCTGTCAGAGCGGTATTTAAAGTGTTAACAGTTCAGACGAGCGGCGCGGCTCGTCGGAACTGCTGCCGCCGGGTGCCCGCTGTAAGAATAGCCTGCACCCGACGTTGTATGGAGTGGGATCCACCCGCGATCCTGCTCCATACAAGCATTTGTTTGACTTGCGAACAGGTTCCTGGAACGGAACCTGTTCGCAAGTCGGGGACCATCGGTAGGATCATATGGTGGATAAAAAAAGGTCTAGGGGCACATGACAAAAACATTGTTCTTCCTCTTTACAAGTCACTGGTCAGACCACACATGGAATATTGTGTACAGTTTTGGGCATCGGTACTCAAGAAGGACATATCAGAGCTTCAAGGGTACAAAGGCGGGCAACTAAAGTAATTAATAGAATGGATAAACTACAATAGGCAGAGAGGTTATCAAAATTGGGGTTATTTTGTTTAGAAAAAAGTTGGTTAAGGGACGGCCTAATAACTTTATAAATATATCAGCGATCAATACAGAGATCTTTTTCACAATCTATTTATACCCAGGACTCTGACTACAACAAGGGGGCGCCCTCTACGTCTAGAGAAAGGATGGTTTCTACACCAACACAGAAGGGGGTTCTTTACTGTAAGAGCAGTGAGACTATGGAACTCTCTTCCTGAGGATGTGGTGATAGTGAACTCGATAAAAGAGTACAAGAGGACCTGGATGCCTTTCTTGAGCGATACAATAATACATGATACAGTCACTAATTACTTCAGAAGGGAAGGATTGGTGACCCAGGGATTTTTCCGATTGCTAGACCTGTAGTGGGGGAATTTTCCCCCCTTATAATGTGGTTCCAATTTACAAAAAGGGGTCCAAAAGAGAGCCTGGTAACTACAGGCCAGTAAGTCTCACTTCAATAACTGGAAAAATATTCGTGGGGTTTCTGAGAGACGCCATCCTAGAATACCTCAAGGAGAGCAACGGAATAACTCCTCACCAGCATGGGTTCATGAGGGGTCGATCATGCCAGACCAATCTGATCAGCTTCTACAATAAAGTAAGTTCTAGGCTGAATCTGGGAGAGTCTATTGATCTCATATATCAGGACTTCTCTAAAGCATTTGACACCGTGCCGCATAAGAAGCTGATATATAAAATGAGACAGCTCAGATTGGGTGAAAATGTGTGTATATGGGTAAGGAATTGGCTCAGAGATAGAAAGCAGAGGGTGGTACTAAATGGTTCATACCCTGATTGGGCCACCGTTGCTAGTGGGGTGCCACAGGGTTCAGTTTTAGGCCCCATTCTGTTCAATATATAATAATAATAAACTTTATTTGTATAGCGCCAACATATTCCGCAGCGCTTACATAGACAGGGGATACAGAAAGACAAAAGTACAAACATTACAGAACCACAGTTACATAGTAATCAATTGATGGAAACAATAGGGGTGCGGGTCCTGCTCCAACGAGCTTACATACTACAAGTAATGGGGTGATACAGAAGGTAAAGGGGCTGGAGATGTGCACTGTATGGCGAGGTGGAGAGTGAGGGGTGATATACACATAGACAATGGTCAGACATTTAGCTGTGTGACGGCAGAAACAGTATGACTGCAGGAGCGGTTTATGATGGCTAGCAGGGATTGCAGTCAGTAGGTCAGGGAGCATGTTATCAGGCGGAGTACAAAGGGGTTTGTTTAGGGAATTCGGTATGCCTCCCTGAAGAGGTGCGTTTTTACAGCACGCCTGAAGTTCTGCGAGTCCTGGATTGCTCGGGTAGCCTTTGGTAGTGCGTTCCAGAGGACCGGTGCTGCTCTGGAGAAGTCTTGGAGGCGGGAATGAGAAGTTCGAATTAAAGGGGCGCTCAATCTGGTTTCGTTAGCAGAGCGGAGAGCCCGGGCTGGTTGATGGATTGAGATGAGGGAGGCGATATAAGGGGGTGCTGCGCTGTGGAGCGCTTTGTGGATGAAGGTGGCCAGTTTAAATTGAATTCTGTATTTAACGGGCAGCCAGTGCAGTGACCGGCACAGGGCAGAGGCGTCCGAGTAGCGGCTGGACAGAAAGATGAGCCTGGCTGCCGCATTCAGGATGGATTGGAGAGGGTAGAGTCTGGTGCAGGGGAGGCCGATCAGCAACGAGTTGCAATAATCGAGCCGGGAGTGGATGAGGGCAACAGTAAGCGTTTTTAGCGTGTCCACAGTGAGAAAAGAGCGGATTCTTGCGATATTTATGAATGACATGATAGAAGGACTGCACAGTAAAATATCAATATTTGCAGATGATTCAAAATTTTACAAGACAATTAATACAATGGAGGACAACGTACGGCTACAAAAGGACCTAGATAAGCTGGGGGCTTGGGCAGAAAAATGGCAAATGAAGTTGAATATTGATAAATGTAAGGTTATGCACATGGGCAGGAGAAACGTATGTCACCAATATACACTTAATGGGGTACCGCTAGGAAAAAGTGATATGAAAAAAGACCTGGGGGTACTAGTGCACTGTAGACTTAACTGGAGCAATCAATGCCAGTCAGCTGCTGCAAAAGCAAAAATATTCTTGGGGTGCATTAAAAGAGGTATAGGGGTGAGGGACGAAAATATTATTCTCCCACTATACAAGACACTTGTCAGGCCTCACATGGAATACTGTGTACAGTTCTGGACACCGGTGCTCAGGGAAGATGTCACAGTGCTTGAGGGGGTTCACAAAAGGGCAACAAAATTAATAAACAGAATGGGAGGACTGGAATACCCAGAGAGGCTATCCAAATTGAGATTATTTACACTGGAAAAAAGACAGCTAAGGGGCGACCAAATAGCTTTGTATAAATACATTCGAGGACAATACAGGGATCTCTCCCATGATCTGTTTATACCCAGGACTGCGACAGTAACAAGAGGGCATCCACTATGTCTAGAAGAAAGCAGGTTTCATGACCAACACAGTAGGGGGTTCTTTACTGTAAGAGCAGTGAGACCGTGGAACACGTGGTGATGGCAAAATTCATAGAGGAGTTTAAGAGGGGACTAAATGTCTTTCTACAGCGCTACAATATTACAGGATATAGACATTAGGTGACCCGTGGGGTTGATGATCTCAAATATTGATCCAGGGATTACTCTGACTGCCATTATGGAGACGGGAAGGAATTTTTCTCCCGAATGGGCTAATTGGCTTCTGCCTCTTGGGGTTTTTGCCTTCCCCTGGATCAACAAGTGGGTTGAAACAAACTAGATGGACATTGTCTTCATTCAGCCTAACATACTATATTATAAATAAGGGAAATTGCCTTCTACTTCATTGGGGTTTTTTGCCTTCCTCTGGATCAACATGGGAGAGTAGGGGAGAGTAGGCTGAACTGGATGGACATGTCTCCTTTCAGCCTAACATACTGTGTTCCTATATGTATGGTACCAATACAGCCTCTATGTTAACGCACATAAGCCAAACAGCTCCACAAGGCTGTCTTAATACTTAATGGAATATTCTGCTCCTGATATCCACATGTCTGGCATGCAGATTTGTAGGCATTTTTGCGTTGAATTTAAGCATTTTGCAAATTTGTATGTTAGCCATGTGGATTTGGTGCAGGATATTCCCGTACATGTGAAAGCATTCTGACCACTATCAGACAAGCGTATTTTAGCTCCATGTTTGGTCCATGTTTTGGGGACCGTAAAATGGAGCTAATGTAACGCCTATCAGGCCATTGACACGGCTGTTTTTTTCATGGCTATTTTTTTTTTAAAGCAGCATGACCTATTTTTTTGCATTCTTGCCTCCACGTTGCTATTATTTTCTATTGGGCAAATACGGATCAGTATCTGTCCAGCAGAAAATAGAATATACATAGGAAAAAACAGATGAAATACCGATGACATACTGTTATAATGTCATCTGGAACACATACACAATACAAATGTGTTACAGTATGTTTGTCTGAAACCAGGCTTCCAATGTGCCATACAGCCTCCATGGACATGAGGCCTAAGGGCTTATGTACACGGCCGTATTACAGCTCCAGTTGTAACTGGGCTTCCATAGACGTGCATGAGCCTGTACTGTAATGCCGTATGCCAGTCATTTCATGCAAAGGATTTTTCTGTTGTCTTCATACGGATAAACAAATCAAGGCATTTGTCCATCAGACTTTTTATCTACGGAGAAGAATATCTCCGTACTTGTGGCAATGTACAGGCTACCTGCTAGTGGGCATGAGCCCTAAGGCTGTACACAGGCACACCGCTCTACAGTGCACCTTGGTCTTGTCATGATCTTTGTAGGTTGACCACTCCTGGGAGGGTAATAATGGTCTTGAAATTCCTCCATTTGTACAATCTGTCTGATTGGTTTGTAACCTTTTCCAGCCTAATGAGCATCAACAACTCTTCTTCTAAGGTCTTCTGAAACCTCCTTTGTTTGTGCTATGATACACTTCCACAAACATGTTGTGAAGATCAAACTAAGGCCTCATGTCCACAGGCAAAAGAAGAATTAAAATCCGCAGCGGATTTTAACTCTTCTCCTGCCCGCGGATCCGCATCCCATAGGGATGCATTGACCACCCACGGGTAGATAAATACCCGCGGATGGTCAATAAAAGTGATTTTAAAATAATGGAGCATGAAAAAATCTGGACCATGCTCCATTTCCGTGCGGGTCTCCCGCGGGGACGGCTCCCGCGGGCTTCTATTGAAGCCTATGGAAATCGTCCGGATCCGCGGGAGACCAAAATTGGAATTTACTCACCTGCTCCGGATCTTCCCTTCGCCGCGGCTTCATCTTCTCTCCGCCGGGCCGAAGAAAGAAGATCCGGCCGCGACGGAGAGAAGATGAAGCCACGGCGAAGGGAAGATCCGGAGCGGGCAAGAGGTGAGTTAATTCTTATTTTTATACCTCATGTCCGCGGGGCAGGAGGGATCCGCTACGGATTCTACATGGAGAATCCGTAGCGGGCCTGATTTTCCCCGTGGACATGCGGGTCTCCCTCGAGGACGGCTCCCGCAGGCTTCTATTGAAGCCTATGGAAGCCGTCCGGATCCGCAGGAGACCCGCGCCTGAATTAAACTCGTCTGCTCCGGGCGATGCAGGTCTTCCTTCCTTCGCGGCCGGAAACTTCTTTCTTCGGCTTGGTGGATGTGCCCGGCGCATGCGTGCGGCACGCAGACGGTGTGCCAAGCATGAAAAAATCCGCACCATGCTCCATTTTCGTGCGGGTCTCCCGCAGGCTTCTATTGAAGCCTATGGAAGCCGTCCGGATCCGCGGGAGACCTAAATCAGAATATACTCACCTGCTCCGGATCTTCCCTTCTTCGCGGCTTCATCTTCTCTCCGTCGTGGCTGGATCTTTTTTCTTCGGGCCGGCGCATGTGCGCGGCACGCAACCGACGTGCCGTGCACATCCGCCGGGCCGAAGAAAGAAGATCCGGCCGCGACGGAGAAAAGATGAGGCCGCGAAGAAGGGAAGATACGGAGCGTGCGAGAGGTGAGTTTATTCTTATTTTCAGCCTTCATGTCCACGGGCCAGGAGGGACCCGCTACGGATTCTCCATGGAGAATCCGTAGCGGGCCTGATTTTCCCCGTGGACATGAGGCCTTAGGCCTAGACCCACAGCTGGGCCGGATTCCGACTGTGAAATCTCACAGCGGAATCCAACCCTGTGCTCCGGCGCTGACCCCTTCTCACCTGTCTGGCGCTGCGGATGTGCCGGCTGGCGCTCCGTCACGCATGCACAATAGGCACCGGCGCTGAGCTATGACACGGATTCCCGCGATACTTCCTGCAGTGCTTACTGCCAAACTGCTGCGGGATGCAGAATAGAGCATTCGGCAATTTTCCTCCTGCAAGCGGAAAATCACTATTGATTTCCGCTTGTGGGCAGGAAAAAGCGGTTTTCCATAGCATGCAATGGGCAGTATTTGCTGCGGGATCTAGAGGTGGACACGCGCTCCGGATCCCGCAGTGCAAATACGGCCGTGGGCATTTGGCCTTAAGCTACCTTTACATGGAACGACTGTCAAGCGCATTAGTGCCCAATTGTCCCAGTGACTTTCACTGCTTGCTTTACACAGGAGCGATAGTTCTGTGAACGGAGGAGGAGTGCGTTGGAGACCTCCAAGGATGTCCACTTCCATTCAGTGTAAACAGGAGTTGTTCATAGATTGAGCCACTCCTGTTTACACGGAGCAATAGTTTTTAGTTCTGCTAAAAAGTAAGCTACTTCAACAAGTGAGCGATTTCTCGATCAATGCCCTGTTTGTGGTGGCTCGTATATGGGACGACTATCGGCCAAATTTGTTGTCTCCACTGATTATTCGGTCAATAATCGGTTTATGTAAAGGTACCTTTAGATAAATCCTTGTTCTTTAAATAAAACAGGTCGCCCACTCACATCTGATTGTCATCCCATTGACTGAAAACATCGGACTGCAATTTGACCATCAAATTATCCGCTAATCCTAAAGGTTCACATACTTTTGTCACTAACAGACACGTGATATTGGATCATTTTCGTCAATAAATAAATAAATGATCAAGTCTAACATTTTTTACTCATTTGTTCCATTTGGCTCTCTTTATCTATTTTTAGGACTTGTATGAAAATCTGATATGGTTTTAAGTCAAATATAAGCAGAAATATGGAAAATTCTGAAGGGTTCACAAACTTTCGAGCACCTCTCTAGAAGTAATGATGTTTTTGTATCCATTCTCTAGGTAGACCCCATTTACACAAAGATAATCGCTCAAAACTCACTCAAACGATAGTTTGAGGGACAGTTTTGAGCGATCATCTTTGCATACTTTATAGTAGCCAGTTGGCTACTATAGAGCTATGCAGGCAGAGCGGGACACAGCCACAGCCACTACGAGAACAATACAGCTGTTTTGCATAAGCAAACAGATGCATTCTTCTCAGCGCTGACTGCTAGTGTCCCCACTGTGAATTCACAGCAGGACACAAGCACAGAGAATCTTATCAGTGCAGCCGGCTGATAACAGCCTGCTCCGCTAATTACAGCTGATCGCTCAATTCTAGCAAGCTTGAATTCAGCGATCAGCGACTCGTGCACGAAAACGGCACAATGTCGCAGCTTTTAGACAGAATGAGAATCACTGAAAAGATGGCTTTGAGCGATTTTTGAGCGATTCTCGTGGTGTCTAAATGGCCCTTAGCAAAACCAGCTAGAATGCTCGTAGAGCATGCTGTTCATTGTGGCCGAAATATTCTCCCTCTCTGGGACCCATTCTTGTTTTCCTGTTAGAAAAAAACCCATGAATGTAAAATGCAATGCATGAACAGGCCGATCACTTCTAAAAGGATGTGTTGATATGAAATATTCAACAACGTGGACCAACACATCGAGATGAGATACTTGAATATTTTATTCATTCCAAACTTTACTACCGCTGGTTACAAATTCAAAGGAGTGCAACTTTCTAATTTTATTGCATACAGGGGACATATTGTGAGGCCCACTAGGTGAAGGAGGCTGGTTTTTGTACCACTTTAATAAAAAAAATATTAGTTGAAGGAAAGCAGCGACCCACATTTACTGCCATTTATTTTTTTTACAGGAGTCAAGGTGGAGAAGAAATTTGACGTAATGTGAATCAAATGTATCAAAAAGCACACATGGTCATTTAATATGTTTACCAGATCATGACCTTTCAAATGAGCATAGGTAAAGGCCTGTTTATACGCAAAGACAATCTTTCAAAACGCTTGAAACTTTTAACGATCATTTTGCATAAAGTGTTAATGGACACTAAGGTCCATTAACACTTTATCATCTTCATTTGTGTGTAAAAGGGCCTCTGGGAGCTGTTTGCAGAGTCCAGAATGTGGGTTAGGCTCTGCACATAGCTATATTGTTCTTGCACGGGCTGCAGCAAAATACAATGTAATCTCCTGACTCCGTCTGAGAACACAGTATGCAGTCTGTTGAGAGATACTTTATCTCTCTGCGGCTGAAGGGTGGATTTTAAACTCACCTTGAAATCATTGTACAGACAAAAAGTGCACGATGGTAGTAGTTACACGCAACGATTATCGCTCATCTGCGGTCGTTTGAACAAATTTTGATTGATAAACTTTGCGTGTAAATGGGCCTCAAGTTTCCCCCAGAATTTGGCACAATGTCCAGTTATAATAGTTTACTGCAAAGTGGTACTATCCCTATATCCCCCAGGTCTGATTGTCGGAGGTCTCTCCACTTTCCCTGAGAAGGGGGGGTTCTGTTTTCCCTGTCCTCACTGTGGGCTCACTGCACCCCCACGGTGAGGAGGAGATTGAATGGCGCTATGGCTGCGTATGCACAGTGCAGCACTAATCATTTTCAATGGGACTGCTTGAGATAGCAGAGTACCAGCGCTCAGCTATTTGTCAGCCCACTGAAACGAATGAGCGGCCACGGCTTTCCTTCATTCTGATGTCACTACAAGTGGGAGAAGCATCTCCAGAGGACGCAGAATCAACACTCTTGGGATCGCGGTGGTAAACTCCCCACTGATCCGACTTTTATCACCTATTATCAGACCTGGCTAAAGTAGGAGACCACGGCCACGTTGATCATCACTTTTAAAATCGGACAAATGACGAGAAAAGTTGCAAATTTCATTACCAATTTTTTTTAATGTGCTTTACAGTAAAACCTGGCGTACTCTTATTAGTAAATGTGCGCCAATATATTCCAATGGCTTGTCCTCAGCAGTTAAAATGGATCTAGGTCTACTTTGAGTCTTCGTGGCCACAACATTGCCCAAGCGTTGCTCACCTGCTTCCTTCCTGCACGGTTTTCACAGGCCGAGCTGCAATGTTACAGGCCGGTGGGAGGGGAGCCGCTTCTATTACACAAGTGTTAGGATATTCAGAGCGCACACAGACCTTCCTTTCCTGTTTGTTCTGTTCTGCAGGCCTGAACAAACTAGGACTGTTCTAGTAAAACCAGATTATTCAGATGTTTGTGTATACAGGGGGAAGGGAGGACTCGGAGAAAGACAGGCAATTGACAGCAAAACACTAGTGCCTCTTATCCCGGACTCCGCCACTTGACACCGGGCAAGAAAACATTTCGTACAATTATATGTGGTGGATGGAATTAGAGCTGCCTGTTACCACGTTAATCATTGTCAGGGCAGATTGTCCATAGGCAGGGAAATCTGGGTCACGCTAGTCTCAAGCTGGCCGTACGTAAAACAGCACATATTGAACTAATTAACTTAATTGTCCATTTCAATGAACGGGAGCAGGGTTGCGTGGTTTTTGTGTGCACTAAAAGTACAGTAAAACGCGCAAATATGCAACGTAATTGCACTTACGCCCATATGACACCTGCCTAAAGGCTTATTTAAATGCAAGCGTTCGCTCACGCATTGTACAGAAAACAGAATCCATTGTTTTCACGGGGTTCATTCATACGATCGAACTTTTTGTACGGAAAAAAAGGCAACATGCTCTATTTTTGTGCACATTTGCGCACCTAAGGCACCATAGCAGTCTATAGGGGTGTGCAAAAGCGCACCCGATCCACATAAAATTGCGCAATGTCGACAGGAAATTGAAAACACTGGTGACTTATTAGGCTGCACAACCTTTTCATGTCCCACGCCGATGTGAACAGTCACTGGCAGAGCAGACAGTACAGTTAAAAGTGCTGATACACGACCATCACAGCTCAGAAAGCCGCGCTATCGCAAGCGTATCTCTGCCTGCGCTCGTGGGAAGGAACCCTGATGGTTCTTCTACGCAGAACAATTTTCGTAAAAAAAAGATTTTAACATCACGGAATTGTTCGAATTTGATAATCATTCATTATAAATAGGGCCGTCGCTGGATGATTATTTGTTCATTTTATGCAAGCATGAAAATCCTCGTTGGTTCATTCGCTAATTGTTCGGTTTTAAAAACACCCATTGTTCAGTTGTTCCCATTCACTTATACAGTGAACTGAACAATCCCGTAAAAAAATAAAATAAACAATTTATCTTTGTGTTTAAGCCGACTGCCTGAGCGAGCGAGAAAACGTGTGGTCATTAAATGGTTCGTTCATGCGAATGATTTCTCGCTACGTATAAAAGTACCATAACAAGCAAAAACCTCAATATACAGCTGGAGGCATAAAGAGGTACAACACATGTATAGCGGATGATTTCAGCATTCCTTTAGCTAAAGAGTTAATTGGTTCTAGCATTCACTCACTTGAACATTGCTTACATTTCGCAAGGGTAGCGGCGCACAATGTAATCACTGACCAAAAACCCGCAAAAACTATGCCGGAAAACCAGTGGGCAAATCCACTGGATCTGTTGTAGGATTTAACCATTGTATTCCCACAGCATAAGTAGACATGCTGCAGATATAGGCGTACGTTTTCACGCCTATCAAAATCGCATTTATCGGGGCGTGGCCTGGGACATGAGGCAGTAGATCGCTTCTGCTGAGAGCTCCCGCTAAGCCCTGGCTAAATACCTGAAGAGACCACATCCATGGACGCTCTTCCTATCCTAAGGGACGCATAAGGAAGCCAGGCGACAGGGGGACTCACGGAGGAAAAGAATTGGGCTCGCTGAACGCTTACATGGACCATATTCCGTGGCGGCCCGCAGCTCTAGAGGGCCTCAAGATGGCGCCGCCGCTCAAGAGAGGGGGAGGAGCCACACCTCTGCTCGGCACCGGATCCTCAGAGACGGTAACACGGCAGCTCACTAAGCCTCCGACCACCCGCAGCAGCCCACCGGATCCCCGAGACCGGAGGCACTCTTCCCCCCAGCCACAGAGGCAGGCTTCAACAGCTAAAAGCCTCCCGCGGCAGGCCCCGCCCACCACTACCGGCGCCATAACCAAGAGGCCTCCTGCCGCCCGTGGCCGCAGATGCAAACTCCTGGACCTTCCAAGGTTAAAAGACCCCTGTAAGGGGAACACCATTGGCGCGTAAAGGGCCCCCTGGTCTCAAGAGGCACAACAACTAACTAGTGCCGGCCCAGGCCAGGTGAGTAAAAGCCCCGTTTCTCAGATGGGGGAGGGGAGTGACTGTTTGCCCTAAACCATGGCATCCTATGGGGAAAATACTTACAACCGATTCCCATCCCCCGCAAGCAGTGAGGGGGAACCCCCTAGTGGGACCCCGAACGATGCTGAACCAGGAGAAACCCCACGCGGAGACCCCAGAGTCACCTCTGCCTTAGCTCTCACTACACCCGCAAAGAGCCCTAAATCTAAAGGCCACGCAAACATTACGGTTACAGCAGCTTCGGATGTTGATGATGATGATGATGATAACGACGCCTGGGACTGGAAAGCCCACCTAAAAAATATCCCTACAAGAAACGAAATTGATGCCCTGCTGACTAAAGCGACTAGTTCACAAATGCAAGCAATAGAAGCGCTGCAAGCTGAAATAAAACATATAGGGAACAGAGTTGCTGAATCAGAAGAAGCGCAAAATCAACTTCAGTCACAACTTACCGAACACCATCACATCCTTCAAGACCATTCTGCACAAATTACCAACATACTAATCAATTTGGACGATACAGAAAACCGCAACAGGAGAAACAACGTCCGTATAAGAGGTTTAAGCAAAGAAGTGGAATCATCTCGCCTAGAAAAATGGACAACGAAGTGTTTTGGTGACATCCTTAACCGTCCCGATGACAACCCTGTGGTGATAGATAGGATTCACAGATCTCTGGGCCCTAAAAGCTCCGATCCTGCCAGACCCCGAGACGTAGTATGTAGAATACACTTCTACAAAAAAAAAAAGAGGAGCTACTAAGAAATATCCGGGAAAAAGGCCCCTTAACCTATAAGGACACTACCCGATTTATCAAGAAGAACTCTCCAGCTCCGGAAAGCATTGAGACCTGTGGTGACGGCGCTAAAAGGGAAAAACATACCATATCGCTGGGGATACCCATTCCAGCTGCAAGCCGGGAAAGATGGGAATACAGCTATATTCAGAGGCCTGGGTGACCTTCCAAGATTCCTAGCCAGGTTCGAACTTCCGATGATTGCTATCCCTGACTGGACAAAAGTCGGTACCCCGGACCCAATGCCACCAAGAGAAGAGTGGCACCTAGCTAGCCCATCGGGGAAATGTTAGTCTGGAGGGGTTGGACTTCCCCTCTCGTGGTCTTATCCTTTCGCTATCCTCGCCAAACGCGACTGACGGAACGCCTACTCTTAATGTCCGTGGATGCTTCGAGACATACCATCTTTTGGGTTCAGATTTAATTGCCGGGGTTTGGGGGGAGCTGTAGCCTGTGTTTCAGTACAGTACCCCCCAAATTAGGCCAGCAGCACGTGTTGCTGCAATTTAGTTAGTGTCTATTTCCGTGGCTCTGTTTGCTATGTGAACATTATGCTCGGAGGCGAGGCCTTCCTTGCCCTAAGACTTCGCCTCAAAATGTTTACAATTATTGTTGCCAGCTTTCTATTCCTTTTCTTTTCTCTCCCTTGGCTCTTCCTATCCCTCAACCCTCTGCACCCTGCGGTCTATTACCTTAAAACCACAGAACTATCATCCTGTCAACCTTGGCGATGTCCCCCAGATTACAAGAGATGGCAACTTTGACAATAAGTTCTTATAACGCTAGAGGCCTTAATAGTCCTGGGAAAAGAAAAAGAAAGTCATGATAACCTTCTTTCAAGAAACACACATCACCAACACTAGTACACCTAGCTGTCACAACCGGTATTACCCGTATTGGTACCACGCCCCTCATCCTAATTGCAAAGCCGGAGGTGTCTCCATTGCCTTCCATAGATCCCTAAAACCACAGATATTGGCTTTGGAAAAGGAAACTAAAGCTGTTAAATGACACCTACACCCTCGCTAATTTTTACTTTCCTCACCAGGGCCAGGTCTCCTTTGGCTCCAGAACTCTCTGGAGGTTGTCAGAGTTTGCAGAAAATACGACCATCATTGCTGGAGGCGACCTCAATGTAGCAATGGATCCACATCTGGACACCTCTTCCGGGAAATCCTCAATTCCTCGTTCGACCACACGTAAGCTCAAGAAACTGCTGGTGAGTCTCCACCTTGTCGACCTGTGGAGATCTTTCCACCTGGCCGACAAGGACTTTAGCTGTCACTCGCGGGTTCACAATTCGTACAGCAGAATAGACTATATCTTAGTCTCGCACAAATTACTAGACGGTTTCCCCCAAATGTTCTATTGGGAACTTTATTTGGTCTGACCATGCCCCAGTCCTGGGGGAGCTTAACCCTACAAGACAGGATTATAGAGGTTATAATTGGAAACTAAACGACAATCTACTTAAAGACTCCGCATGCAAGGCCGACATAGATAAAACAATAGAGACCTTCCTAGAGGCGCATGTTTCCGAAACGACCCCGGCACCAACGAAGTGGAAAGCATTAAAATGCACCTTGAGAGGGGTGTTTTTGTCCCACGGTGCTAGACTTAAGAGGGAAAGATCACACAAACTCAAACAGCTGTTTCAGGATCTAGAGTCACGCGAGATGGCTAACAAGGCTCAGAGGTCGCAGGCTCTACTAATAGAAATAATTAATATTAGGCACGAAATATTAGCCATACTCGATCAGAACACCCTACACATTAGGGACAGATTTCGGGCAGGATGTTTTCGAGTATGGTAACAAAAGTGGAAGGTGGTTGGCGAGGGCTCTGTGTCCCAGGGCTCCCCAGACGAATATTCAGTCCATTCTCGACCCATCGGGAATGGAGGTCCATGCCCCGAGCGAAATACTAAAAACTTTTAGGGCTTACTATTCTGAACTATATAACATACCCTGCCCCGGGGGGTCAGACGGGCATAGTCAAAAGGAATAAATCCGTCAGTACCTACAACAATATACACGCACAACTATCCCGACTGCTGATGCAGAAGCACTTAAGGAGGACTTTCCCCCCTCGGTATTATCCCAGGTCCTGAAGGATCTGAAACTAGGGAAAAGCCCTGGCCCAGACGGGTTTACACCAAGATCCTATAAAACATATGGAGCCCAACTGTCAGAAATTATGCTGACAGCGTTTAACGCGGTCTCTCGGGGATGCCTGTTTCCTCCCCAGGCTCTGCAGGCCAATATTGCAGTGATCCTGAAGCCCGGGAAGGCCCCCCTCTCTTGCAAAAACTACAGACCCATCTCCCTCATAAATAGCAATCCTAAAATATTCTCAAAAATCCTGGCAAATAGATTAAATCCTCACATTCCGTCACTTATCTACGTAACATAGTAACATAGTTCGTAAGGCTGAATGAAGACAATGTCCATCTAGTCCAGCCTGTTATCCTCCTGTTTTGTTGATCCAGAGGAAGGCAAAAAAAAACAAGAGCAGAAGCCAATTAGCCCTTTTGGGGTAAAAATTCCTTCCCGACTCCCTTATGGCAATCAGACTGTTCCCTGGATCAACCCCTAATAGTTCCTACCTGCCTGTATACCCGGATTAACAATTAAACTAGGATTTATAACCTATAATATCCTTCCTCTCCAGAAAGACATCAAGTCCCCTTTTAAACTCTTCTATGGATTTTGCCATCACCACTTTAGCTTTCCTCTAAACGTAGCGGATGCCCTCTTGTTATCGTCGTAGTCCTGGGTATAAACAGATCCTGGGAGAGATCCTTGTATTGTCCCCTCATGTACTTATACATGGTTATTTGGTCGCCCCTTAACCTTCTTTTTTCTAGAGTAAATAGTCCCAATTTTGATAGCCTCTCTGGGTATTCTAGTCCCGTCATTCCATGTACTAGCTTAGTCGCTCTTCTTTGAACCCCCTCCAATACCGTAACATCTTTCCTGAGCATCGGTGACCAGAACTGTACACAGTATTCCATGTGAGGCCTGACAAGTGCCTTATATAACGGAAGGATAATGTTCTCGTCCTTCGCCCCTATACCTCTTTTAATGCACCCCAAAACTTTATTTGCCTTTGCAGCAGCTGATTGGCATTGGTTACTCCAGTTTAGTCTACAATCCACTAGTACCCCCAGGTCTTTTTCCATATCACTTTTCCCTAGCAGTGCCCCATTAAGTGTATATTGGTAACATCCATTTTTGTTGCCCATGTGCATAACCTTACGTTTATCAGCATTGAACTTCATTTGCCATTTTTCTGTCCAGGCCCCCAGCTTATCTAGGTCCGTTTGTAGCCATACATTGTCCTCCATTGCATTAATTATATTGTATAATTTTGTATCATCTGCAAATATTGAAATTTTGCTGTGCAGCCCCTCTAACAGGTCGTTGATATATATATTGAACAGAATGGGGCCTAATACTGAGCCCTGTGGTACCCCACTAGTGACAGTGGCCCAATCAGAGTACAAACCATTTATTACCACCCTCTGCTTTCTATCATTGAGCCAATTTTTTAACCAATTACACACGTTTTCACCCAATCCAAGCTGTCTCATTTTGTATATTAGCCTATTATGCAGCACGGTGTCAAAGGCTTTAGAGAAGTCCAGATATACGAGATCAATAGATTCTCCCAGGTCCAGCTTAGAGCCTACTTCATCGTAGAAACTGATCAGATTTGTCTGACATGAGCGACCCTTCATGAATCCATGCTGGTGAGGAGTTATTCCCTCATTCTCCTTGAGGTGCTCATCAATGGCATCTCTCAGAATCCCCTCGAAAATTTTTCCCGTTACTGAAGTGAGACTTACCGGCCTGTAGTTACCAGGCTCACTTTTGGTCCCCTTTTTGTAAATTGGAACCATGTTGGCAATGCGGCAATCCAATGGTACAACACCGGTCTTGATAGTGTCTAGAAATATTAGGTATAGCGGCCTAGCTAACTCATCACTTAGTTCCCTTAGTACCCTTGGGTGTATTCCATCTGGCTGTTGACAAAGGCTACTACAGCCGAAACGCGTTCAGCGCGAACCTGTGAGCTGTATGCTTTTTTTTATTCAATAAAGAATGAAATCTTTTTAACGGTAGCAGCTCCTCTCCACTCCTATTTTTGTTTATATGTATTCCATCTGGGCCTGGCGATTTATCGATTTTAATCTTCTTTAATCGGTTCCGCATTTCCCCTTGCGTTAGGTATGACATATTTTGCGAGGGGTTTATTTTATTCCCCTGTATCTCGTGTGGCATTTTCTTTTCGTTTGTGAATACGCTTGAAAAGAAACTATTCAATAGATTTGCCTTCCCTCCATCATCATCAATGATTTCCCCTGCATTATTTGTTAAAGGGCCAGTGCTCTCCCTGCAAATCCTTTTGCTGCTAATATAGTTGAAAAATAGTTTTGGGTTGTTTTTGCTCTCTTTGGCGATCTGTCTTTCCGCCACCTCCTTGGCAATTTTGATCCTATCTTTGCATATTTTGTTTTTTTCCCTGTACGATTTTAGTGCTTCTTCGCTGCCTTCTTGCTTTAGTAGTTTGAACGCTTTCTTTTTTTTTCGTTTATTGCCCCTCTTACCATCTTGTCGAGCCACATTGGCTTCCTTTTACTTGAAGTTCTTTTATTTTTAAAGGGAATGAACTGCTCACATGAGGTGATTAGGATCCTTTTAAACTTTTCCCATTTGTCCTCTGTACTGATATTTTTGAGGATGTTGTCCAATTTAATGTTACCGATAGTAGTTCTAAGCTCATCAAATTTTGCTTTACTAAAGTTTAGTTTATTTGTCGCTCCCTGATAAGGCTTCCTATTGAATGACAGCTGGAAGTTGATTATATTGTGGTCCCTGTTCCCTAAGTGCCCCTCAACCTGTACCCCCATTATTCGGTCCGGTTTGTTAGTTAGTACTAGGTCCAGAGTGGCCCTCCCTCTTGTTTGTTCCTGCACCAGTTGGTTCAGATAATTATCTTTAATTACTCTCAAGAACTTATCACCCCTGTGAGATTTGCAGGTCTCATTTTCCCATATTATATCCGGATAATTAAAGTCCCCTATGATAATTACTTTGTTGCGGTTTGACACTTCTTCTATCTGCCTTAATAGTAAGTTTTCTGTTTCTTCTGCTACTTTTAGTGGTCTATAGAAGACCCCTATCAAGATTTTGTTATTTTTTTCTCCCTTTATTTCTACCCACAGAGATTCCACCTGTTCGTCTCCTACCCGTATATCCTCCTGTAGTCTCGGATTTAAGTTCGATTTGACGAAGAGATTGTACCCCTGTAAATTTGCCACCCAATCGCACTTATCATCAAGCCATGTTTCCGTTATTCCAACTATATCATAACTTTCATCAGTCATTCTTGCTTCAAGCTCACCCACTTTACCAATCAGACTTCGTGCATTTGTGGTCATACAATTGATTTCGTTATTTTTGTTCTTTAAATTCGTTTTGTTGCTATACGTGCTAATGGCTGACCTCACAGTTCTAACTGTACTAACCCCCTTTCCTGCTCGACCCCCATTCCCATTTCTTTGACCCAGGTCGCTAGCTACACTGGCTACCCCACTATTTCTCATTTTACCCTCCCCCCCAGTCCCTAGTTTAAACACTCCTCCAGCCTTCTAGCCATCTTCTCCGCCAGCACAGCTGCACCCTCTCCATTAAGATGCAGCCCATCCCTACGGTAGAGCCTGTAGCCGACAGCAAAGTCAGCTCAGTTCTCCAAGAACCCAAATCCCTCCTTCTTACACCAACTCCAGAGCCACTTGTTTACCTCCCTAAGATCCTGCTGCCTTTCTATTGTGGCCTTACGTGCAGGTAGTATTTCCGAGAAAACTACCCTGGAGGACCGTGCCCTAAGCTTGGATCCTAAGTCCCTGAAATCATTTTTGAGGGCCCACCATTGACCTCTAATTTGTTCATTGGTGCCAACGTGCACCATGACCGCTGGATCCTCACCAGCCCCTCCCAATAATCTGTCAATCCAATCCGCCATGTGTCGGACTAAGTTGGATTTGTACCTGGCAGAGAAGCCAGAGACAATACGATTAAAACAATATCTCTAATCAACAAGGCCCGAAACTCCTGTATTCCCCTGTGCCTCCTCGCGGTAGACTCCGAGAAGGCATTTGACAGGGTTAAATGGACCTTTCTGGAGCAAGTGTTGAGGGAGGTGGGTCTGGGCTCGAGGGTCCTTTCCTGGATAATGTCCCTATACAGCTCGCCCTCGGCACGCATCAGAGTTAACGGCCTGCTGTCTGCGCTCTTTCAGATACGAAATGGCACCAGACAAGGCTGCCCTCTCTCTCCTCTCTTACACATACTGGCGATGGAACCGCTGGCGGCAGCCTTGAGGGGAAATCCTGCTATACATGGGATGTCAAGGAATAACGTGGAACATAAAATCTCTATTTTTGCAGATGACCTGTTACTGTACGTCACGAACCCTGATACGTCGCTACCTGAAATTGTAACTGAACTCACTAGATATGAGAGCCTTAGCAATTTTAAAATAAACCCTCAAAAATCTGAAATTCTAAACATATCTCTATCGTCATCTGTGTCCACTTTATTGAGCGAGGCCCTCCCCTTTACCTGGAGGGTTGATTCACTAAAGTACTTAGGCATACACATCCCGGCCAACCCATCAGACATCTTCAACCTAAATTATAGACCTCTGCTGTCTATATTTGAGTCAGAATTGGACGTTTGGTCAAAGCTACACCTTTCATGGTTTGGCAGGATCAACTCTCTTAAGATGAACATCTTACCAAGAATCCTATACATCTTTCAGACTGTGCCCTATGACATTCCTAAGAACTTCTTTACCATGTTACAGAGGGCCTTGGTAAGATTTCTATGGAGAGGCCTCTTACCTAGAATAAGCCACAGGACTTTATCACGACCTAGGTCAGCGGGGGAGCAGGCTTGCCGGACCTTGAAATATACCACAAGGCAGTAATAGGGAAATGCATCCTAGATATAATCCACTTTTCAGACAAAAAAGCGTGGGTGACATTAGAAATTGAACAGAACAGCCTAAACTTGGGAGGAGCTTTTTGGGTCCCGGGAAGGGTAGATTGGAAAGGGCAGGGGGCATCCCCCCTCGCCTTGAACCTATTGGGGGCGTAGAAGCACGTAACTAGGGGCAGAAAGGTGACAAGCGTAGCTGGCCCTTTGACATCACTCACTGGAAATCCCCAAATTCCTGCCACACTGGTAATATCAAAACTCTCTATCCTCCCGGACAGCTCTAGGCTTCAAGCTCGAGAGGTCTGAGAGGCAGGGGGCATGCGCCCAATGAATGACCTCGCTGGGGGCCACAGACTGAAACCGGGCGCCTGGATGCAATACTTCCAGGTCAGGGACTATCTTGGTTCAGACCTCACTCCATTTGAGGAGCTGTGCATTGCACCTGCTGCCCCACCTCACATGATATCTCTGCTGTACTGATTGTTGCTTGACGAGAGGACAAGGGAGGCCCGCTTGCCGTGGGAGGCGAGGTGGGAGGCGAGATGGGAGGAAATGCTCGGTAGGCAGTTCTCCGGGGAGCTCTGGAGCAAGTCCTATTTGCTGACCCACAAGATGTCCATATCAATCAAGACACAAGAACTTAACTACAAAATTGTCACACAATGGTACAGAACCCCGGACAGACTCCATAGAATTTTCCCCAAAGCCACAGATGAATGCTAGAGATGCTGCTCAGAGGTAGGAACTATGTTACACATCTGGTTGTCTTGTCCGTTAATTGCCCCTCTTTGGGGGGACGTCGCTAGGGTTCACGGTAGAGTGAGTATGACCCCTGTTTTGACTCCTGAGATCGCCCTCCTCTCCATGTTCCCAGGTCCTATATCTTGTGTCATGGCTATGCGTCACGTCATCTCACAACATTGGAGACAGAGGGGAGCGATCCCGAGGATGACTTGGGTGCAAGCTGTAGATTACATTAAATATGTGAAGAATCTTCGGAGCTCTGAAACTGAGCCCAATCGGTCGTCGGCCGATAAACGCAGCATTTGGGCGGCCTGGGTAGATCTTAAGAATTCCTCATCCTTTCCCAAATGGCTTGTTGATGGTTCTTTATAGACGGAGATGGGGAACTCACATAGGAGTTGGGATAGGCCGCTGCTCATCTCCCCGCTTTCCTCCACCTCACCTAACATCTACCTCGTTTAGAGACAGGTGATAGCCAACGTTTCCCCTCCCTCTCCCCTTCACCCCTCTCTCTTTCTTTCTTCCCCCTCTTTATATTCTTTCTATTGTTGTTTTTGTTGCCCTCTGTCTTTAATTGTTATACATAAAACTGTTTGTATTGCACTTTAGTTTGGTGTGGCTGGCCTGAAATTACTTAATGCAATGTTTGCTGGGGTGCAGGCGGCGTGGGAATCCCCCTCACCAGGCCCTAAAAATGCTGCCGAGAGGTGGCTAACAATCAAAGGAGAAACGGGACAGTGAGGTATGCAATATGCGGTCTTCCTTCTACTAGGGCTTGCCATTAGGCCCTGAATCCCGAACAGTCCTACACCAAATGTAGCATGATTTCTGTAGCTACAACTACATAATCTCAGGAGGGGGCCCTCGCCCGCGGTCGCCTGCGGCCCCAGCATCTCAAGTAATACAAGTTCGTAGCCCCACACTTGCAATTGTACTCAATTTTGTTGTGCAGACTGAAAAACCAATAAACATATTTTGAAAGAAAAATCGCATTTATCAATAGAAAAAGAAACACCTCGTGTTCACATGGGGGTGAAGTGCATTTTTTTTTTTTACTCCCGTAGAAAGTAATGGGTGAAAAATGTAACTGCGAGATTGAAGAATTGTGGCATCAGTGCAGGCAAAAAAAAAAATAAAAAATCACTCATATAAATTAACCTATTGAAAGCAATAGAATGGAACTTGTCAAGCGAATCATTTGTCAAGAAAAAGCTTATAAAATGTCTTATTGGATAATTTTGTGGAAATATCATGGAGCATCATCCGTGGTAGAGACGTTTACTTCAGACAAAGGAATGGAAGATCCACAATGGCGCGGTGTTGATAAATTACTCTCAACCTGTGGGATTGATTGAAATCGACACGGCGCCCAGATAGGATTGCACCCATCTGGAAGTTGCAATGAAGATTTTGCTATTCTGTCTTTTGCTGATATACCATTGTACACTATATCTTGTTTCTTATGCTTTATGTCTTTTGATGATCTCTTTCTTGAGGTTTTTATATTTCTTTTGATATCTTGTATTATATCCACTGTTTACCACTGTAGGGCTCGGTCAGATGAGCATGTGTTGGGTTCTTATCGAAGTGTTCATATGTGCGGGAGTAGCAGCGCAAAACTGCACGTACCTAAAAAAGATAGGACATTGGCTATCTTAGTGGGCCCCGGCAGGAGTTTCCATTGACTCTTATGGAAGCAGGTGTTAATGGAAACTCCTGCACTGGGAATAGATACCCACTGCTTACAGCAGGACATTTAAAAGGTGCTTCTGGGCAGCACCTTTTAAATGTCCTCCTGGAAGCAGCGGGGTATTCCTACTGCTACCGCTGTCACAGCAGTGTTAGTCTCCCATTGCATTCAACGGGGCTGGCACTGCTACTCCTATTGAAAGCAATAGGATGAATGCAATCCCAGCAGGGATTTTCGGGGAAGGGCTTGAAATAGAAGTGCCACCTCGAAGCACTGCTTCCGATTGGTCCCTGCGCTCAGCCAATTGGAGGCAGCACTTCTAGGAGGCAGGGATTTTTTAATCCCCGGCCAGGAGAAATGAAGTGCGTCCTGCCCCGATTGTGAGGCTCCTGCCCCAAAGTCAGGTTGGAACACACATCTATATTATGGACGCAAACACTAAGCCGAAATATGTTAGTGTGACACCAGCCTTACTGACCCTCTACCACTGAGGGCATGGATAGAGAAAACCAGTAATGAACACCATAAAATTAGGACAAAATTTCCAACATGTCCAAAATATGAAAATAACTTTATTCCGCGTGCATAATCAAATCAGAGTAAAAACCATGCATAGGATATAAGACAGGCCTATATGTTTTGAGCGAAGCTCTTAATCATGGCTTGAATTTAGTGGGAGCTGTACCTGCAATGCAAACCCCAGGCTGCTACACAATGGACAGGTCTAGCTGCTTCTGGGTCTGTCTACAATAACAGCTGGTCCTATAAGAGCGGATCAGTGGGGATCCAGAGCGGCAGATTCCCGCTGATCAACTATTGTTGACCTATCAGGAGCGGTTAACAATAGTAAAGCCCCAGGCAGCCCCTATAACAATGATCTGTATTCAGTGCAGAGCTTAGTATTTACTGCTTTATTATTTAGGTGCTGTGTATTACTGTTATCTGCTACTGTATGGCAGTATTGACTATTCCTTAGGACATTCCCACACTTGTTGCAGAGTACTCCTGCAGACACGAATCTGCTTTGTATAGAAGTTACACATAAAACTACTTTTCAACTAAGCAATGGATGGTTGCATTCACACGTTTATACAAAAACATACATACATAGATGTGACAGTTACTTTTCTCACTTTAAATTTTTCTAGGTCTTGTTATATACATGTAATAAAGTATTTATATAGGAAGGAAATCATGAGAAAACGGACCATTTTCTTAATACTGTATCCCTTAGCAGTGTAGCCACCAATGATTTCTGCCAAACATTAGTTTTACTTGAAAAAGCTGAAAAAAGTTGCAGGTCAGGATTAATTGAGTTAAAACATAACGAAAGAGTACAATGAATAGAAAAGGGACGTTGCGGAGCACAACGTTGGCCTCGTGCAATCCTTCATATTAGAGAGTATAGAAAAACTACAGTCCGATCAATCCGACAAATCATTTTCTTATGTAGGAAGAAAGGAATCGTTTTTCTGAGGGACGTTATCTGTGAATACAAAAATACAGACATTTACCATAAGTCACAGCTACAAATACAGCCATAATGGGAGTAGAGTCACCAAAGGTTGAGAACTAACTACAGATTGTAATACCACTGGCTCATATCAGAACAACTATGATGGAGTATGTAGTTAAGGCAGAACATGCTACTGTGCTGGGACATAGGAGAGAATTGAGCTTGCCCTTTTTTGCTGCTGCACCACACGGTTGACTCAGGTTCAGTCTGTGATCTAGTATACGCAAGTCTATTTCTTACATTTGCCGCTGCTTAGCCCAATTTCTCTCATTCTGTATGTGCTTTAATTGTTCTTGTAGATGTAGGGCTTTGCATTTTCTCCCTTTTAAATACCACTCTCTTAGTTATGGCCCAGTGTTCAAGCTTGTCTAGATCTTTTTGAATCTTCTCTCTTCTCAAGTGTTAGCTGTCCCTACTAGGTTTGTGTCATCGGTAAAGTAGATCAGTTTCCCTTCAATTCCCTCATGTAGATCATTTATTCAAAAAGAAAACTGGGCCCAGGACTGAGCCTTGTGGTACCAAACTTGATATATTCTTCCACTTGGGTGTGCAGCCACTTATGACCACTCTTTGAGCCCGATCACTAAGCCAGTTGTGAATCTACCCAAGGCCGCTTTCACATGGCACGAGAAAAACCACACAAGATTTGTGCGTTGCGAGATGCACTTATATGAAGCCCATTTTGAATGGAGTCATACACAACGGATTTTTTTCCCACAATGCGGTGCGAAAAAAAAAAATTTGTGGCCTATCCTAGCTTTGGGCATTGCCTCATCCATTGTTTTCAATGTGGCCAGCAAAGCATCTCACGGTGTGTGAGGTGCACATGAGTGCTATGCGAGGTTTCCCATTAAAAACAATGGGAAACACTCCGCGAAGTGACGTGACACGTTTTTGTGTCAAAAACTCCATATTTGCAGGATGGGGGGGTTGAAATTAAATCGCACATTAGCAAGCCTATGTGAAATTAGCCTAACAAGTGCCTTGTCCATCCCATATTTGCTCATTTTCTCAATAAGGATGGCATGAAATACTTTATCAGGTGCTTTACTAAAAATCAAGATATACTATATCCACCGCATTCCCCTGATCAACCCAGTTGGTGATTCTATCATAGAAGAAAATTAGATTTGATTACTCTGGCATGACTTGCTTGTTACAAACCCCTGCTGGCTCTGGTTAATTACTCCATTCTCATCCAAGTACTTGCATACATGCTGTTTAATAATTTGTTCAAAGATCTTTCAGAAGCAGAGGAATGGAAGCATGTGACCCGAAAAACAGAAGGATCAAGAGGCAGTCCGCACACACACGTCGCTCAGGAAGCGGTACCAGACTCTCATGCCCGACCCATCCTCAGGATTAGTGGTCAATAGGGAACCAAGGCGCGGGTCCCAGCCTATCAGCTGACCTCCAAAACAAGATCTGTAGCGGATTCCTTGTCTAAGTCTGCACATGCAGTGTGGATTTGGAACGGGGAGGGGGGAGGTGTTTGAATGCGGAAATGTGACAAATTTTGCAGCTGCAGAAATTCTGTAGCATTTCCGTTACATGTGAGCATTCCCTAAAACAGCCAGCTCATCTGTTTCCATACTCCTGGCCACCTCCTACGGAGGAGTAGTCCATAACAGCTACAATTGGCTTAGATCAGAATAAATAACCCTTTAAGGGCTTTTAACGCTGCGTTTTTTCAATGGGACTTTTTAATGTTAAAAATAGCAAAAGCACAAACTTGCGATTTTTGAGCGATGCGATTTTAACATTAGAAAGTCCCAGCAAAAAAACGCAGCGATATTGCAGCGTTAAAAAAACGCTAGGGGGTAGAAGCCCTTTAAGGATGATGATAATTACTGATCATTGCCCACCAATGTAAATATGGCCTGCATTCAAATAACACAATTATTTACTTATTTGTCATATGCTAGTTTTTTTTAGTGAACATACCTTTTTCTAGTATTTGCTGAAGTCTTGTTATCCAGCTTAAAGAAAAAAAAAAGAAAATAAAACAAATACAATGCAATTGATTTATAAGGGAACCGGTCACTAATAAAACCACCAGCAAACCAGCCTTCTACGTTAAGTTTAGAGTTTTTTGGATTTTCATATATGGTATGACATAACAGAAGTCCACGTAATTAAGAGTCACTACAACAGCGCTCGGCCGCACTAGACGTGTGCATTTACAGAATACTCAACTTTGTTTACATTCTTTTTTTATTGTTATATTGTGCAACCGAAGTGGTTACAAAAAGAAAAAAAAAATCCCTTGCCTTCTGTATTATTGAGCACTTTATGGTTGTACTACTTGAAAATGAAAAGAATTTAAAAAAAATTTTTTTTTTTAAAAAGCATGCTGCAATAGCTTTTGTGAACAACTTTCTAACCATGTTCCTATAAATCCCATACTTTACCATCAGGCAGAAAAGTTATTAAGCCACCTCACTACACAAAGTCATCTGGATGGTGCTGCAGTGGTGGGTATTACCGGTAGTGTATCTTGACGCCACCAGAAGGTAGGGGTATGACAGGGCTTACATAGGGGGATGGCCCTGTCACACCCCTACCGCATCGCTGTTAGTCACCGTGTTGGTCCGTGCCTCCGCAGCAGTGTTACTCACCAGCCGGCCACCTCGTTGGTGTCTGCGTTGGGTGTTTTTGTTGCGACGGGGGCCTTTTCTGAGGGCTGCAGGACCGGAGGAGCAGGGAGGCACAGCGGCAGTGGGGAACAGCGCCACGGACATACCAACGGCGGAGGCTGCAGCGGAGCACAGGGGAGACTGCAGCCGGCCCCACCTTAGAGTCCAGAGCGGCACTGTGCACAGGACCGGGGAGTGGAGGCGCTGAGCCACCGTAAGAGACCGGCGCAGCGGGGACAAGTGGAGGCAGAGAGGAGCTGAGGAACGCCTGTAAGTGCACGTCCGGAGGCTGCAGGGCAGGCGGTGGTGAGGTGAGCAGCACGATCAGCCGACCAGGGAGCTCAAAAAAAAAAAAAAAAAAAAGGGCTCTCAGAGGCTTCTTGTCTGTAGTGACCTCTTTTTCTGCTTGTGTAGATTTTATTGACCACTAGACGCCCCTACAACGCAATTCAAGAGTTTTCACTTAGTTAATAGCTTTTAAGAGGGAGCACAGTATTAGAATGTGAGAAGTTGAATAGTCGTATTGACAAATTGCCCGCCACCTGGGTTGTTCGATGGTGTTGGGACCAGTGGATGTGTGAGTGCATGCACACAAGACGACCATGCTCAGGACGTGCTTGATGGGCCACCAGTAGAGAGGATCATCGGACAAGCATGAGCAGCTTCAACTGTTTCATTGTCGGCCATCCAGAGATAGGCGGCACCATCATGGCTCCTGTGTTTGCTGGAACCATTTCCGTGTGCTTGGCTGAATGACATTTGGTCTCACGGCACCCATTACGTGTATTGTCTTTGACGCCTACCTATCGTCGCGTCTATTTACAGTGGTGTAGTGTACGGCGAAACTGGACTGCTACAGAATGGAACTGGGTTGTCTTCAGCAATGATTCAAAGTATAGTTTGGGTATGGATAGCAGTGTTTGCATCTGTAAACCTAGGAGTGAGCGCCTCAAGCTTGCCTTTGCTGTGGAAAGTCACACTGCCCCCCCCCCCCCCCTGCTGCTGTGATGGTCTGGGGGACAATCACATACAACAGTCGGTTCCCCCCTAGTAGTGGTAATAGGGACAATGACAGCTCAGCGATATGTTCAGGACATCCTGCAGCCACATGTGCTCCTCTAATGGCAGCTTCCAAGAGTCAGCAGGATAATGCTTGGCTGCACGCACAAGGATGTCACAGGAGCCCCCACAACACTATCACATTTGTGACCTACGTAGTCACCAGATTTATCTCCAGTAGAACATGTATGGAACCATCTGGGACACCAACTTCCACAGCCTGCAAGTTTGCACGATCTAGAGGTTCAGCAACAGCAAAATGTAAACAGATATGGGCAGGCATGGAGGCATACAGGTTCTGTATGGTATCCTGCAGCCTATCACATCTTGTATCCAAACTAGAGGCAATACAACAGGGTACTAGAGCCTCCATGCCCACCTGTACCACATCTTGTATCCAAGCTAGAGTCGGTACAGCAGGGTACTAGAGCCTCCATGCCTGGCCGTATCACATCTTGTATCCAAGCTAGAGACAATACAATAGGGTACCAGAGCCTCTATGCCCACCCGTATCACATCTTGTATCCAAGCTAGAGGCGGTACAACAGGGTACTAAAGCCTCTATGCCCATCCATATCACATCTTGTATCCAAGCTAGAGCAAGTACAACAGGTTACTAGAGCCTCCATACCTGGCCGTATCACATCTTGCATGCAAGCTAGAGGTGGTACAACAGGGTACTAGAGCCTCCCTCCAGGTGTTCAGTTTTTCACAATAAATTATCCTTTTGCTCTGATATTGTAATCACTTATATTAATGTTACAATCACAAAGTTCCATTTGATTCCAACAACTCCTTGTGGTCGCTTATTTTTTTTTGACAATGAAAGTATAAACTCTGTATCACTCAGGGACATGGTTAGGAAGTTGTTCGCAAGCACTGTAGCAGCATACTGGTGGCTGTAATCACATTAACTGACAGGTTCACTTTAAGGGTGCATTCACATGTTGCAGAAATGCTGCAGATCTTCCGCAGTAGATCCGCAGGTTAGAAATACAGAAAATATGCAATGTTTTTTTCTTCTACATGCGAAGAGGATTTGCTTTAATCCCATTCATTTTTAAAGTAAAATGATTCCGCTGCGTTTTTCCCGCAGCGTTTCCGGAACGTGTGAATGCACCCTAGATAGGTGCTGACAATTCTATGCTGCTACTTACAATCTCCAGGTTCTCCTTAGTCACTGGTTGCTCACTCAGCATCTTTTTTAACCATGTACTTAGCAAAAATGCCTGAAAAAGTAACAAGATACCGGTAGGTTATTAAGAGATTATGTCATATCATCCTCCGCTCATGTAAGAGTTCACTAGACAGCCCTTAGGAGTTTTACAACTTTCATAACTAAAGCCTCCAGCATACTTCTGGTCTTTGTGAATTGTGCCTGAAGGCACTCTAGCAACACTAGCATTGGAGAGCACATGGACGCCTTTACGCACAGGCTGTGCATGGACATATTTTGCATCCGTAATACAGGCAATAAGTTTTTTTTCACACGGACAAAAACATCCAAAGCCTATTATGGGGCCAGGTGCTAGCCACGAGTTAAGGGACAGCACATGGATCACAGACGTTAGTGTGCCAGAGGCCTTAGGCCTCCTTCCCACGAGCGTGACGGGCTCCGCAGCGTAATATTCCGCTGTGAAGCCCGTCACGGCGCCCCCCAGAGCCCCTATACTTACCTGCGGGAGATAGCGTGAAATCGCTTCCCCGCCCACCACCGCCGCGTCACCGCTCGTCACCGCTCGTCACCGCCCACCGCTCTCGCGTCACCAGCCGTGTCACGTGACGCGGCCGGACCGCGTCATTTGGCGTCATATGACGCTCGGCGGTGGGCGGGAAAGCGTTTTTTCACGCTATCTCCCGCTGGTTACAGCGGGAGATAGCGTGAATGGACGGCTTCCATTGACTGCAATGGAAGCCGTCAGTGCGTACAGCCCGTCCTCACCCGCAGAAAATAGAGCATGCTGCGGGTGAGGACGGGAGAAATCGCGGTGCGTAATTCCGCGGTGGAATTACGCATCGTGAGCATGGAGCTATTAGGTTCAATAGAACCTAATAGCTGCGTGCAACGCAGCGGATTTTCGCCGCGAATTACGCGGCGGAAATCCGTTCGTGGGAAGGAGGCCTTAGGCTAGCGCTACACAGTGACTTGACGCTATACCAAGCACTATACTAAGCACTGCGAAATAAGTTGGCGCTATACAAATAAAGATTATTATTCAATTGCATGGCCAAAAATCCTACTATAGTCCTGCAACATATCAATCCAATTGGAATTAAGTTGGTTGCATTGCAAACCACCATGACCAGACGCTCATGAGAAATCTAGACTCACTAGATTTATTGTGATAGTTTGGTCATAAGAACTTGAGAGCAGTAATGTGACTGCATTCACTTACATTGGTGTGCAATGTTGCATGACTATACAGTCATCTTCAGCCACACGACCCGTGTCACAGCAGCCTACATGTATGTTCACATGGGGTGAATATGTAGTGGCCTAGAATTAGTGGGGCCCCTCCATAATGTGTTCGGTCTGTCTTGTGTCACATCTGTGGCATGCATTAGATTTATGTGGATTGCATGGCTGCAGGACTTAACAGGAGTGAATGTCTGGTATGTGGTGCCTTGTCTGAAAAAATGTAACGTTTTGTGAGTCACATGAGATTATATATATATATATATATATATATATATATATATATATATATATATAAACACACACACATTATATATGTGTGTGTGTGTGTGTGTGTGTGTGTGTGTGTGTGTGTGTGTGTGTGTAATATATATATATATATATATATATATATATTACACACACACACACACACGCACACACACAACACTAGGGAGTCTAGGTAGTCAGTCAGAGAAGTAAGGAGTTTGGGAGAGCTCGACACACACACACACACACACCCGACGAGTCAGTCTGTGTGTGGGGCATGGAAAAGGTCAAGCGATGGCCTGGTGCTCAGCCTGGGCCTAAACACCCCAGGAGTCCTCAGTGCTTCTGGTGAGCGCTGGGAGTAAAAGGAACCGCTCCATAGCAAAGGGACAAAAGAAACAGCAGAGTGAGTGATGACAGAGAGCTGGGAGAGGTACTTCACAGATAACTTGGACTGTGGAATATTCTGATGCGCTGAGAATCCTCCCTGTTACACCACTTTGGCTTGTTGTTCCTGCACTAGAACGGTTTGTTTAAATTTAATGTTCAAGAGGTATGCAGTAAAACAGACAGAGCTGAGCATTCCCGCTTCTTGTTCAGAAAGTTGCCCTGTGTGTAGACTACTTTATTTCCTCTGGACGATCCGCCACAGAGGACGGAACAGTGGCGTCACAAGTGACAACTGGACTTAAGGTAGCCCCCGGTTACTACCTCTATGATCTCCCCCAGCAGTAGCTTGGTCGAGTCCCGAGCTACCCCTAGGGGAGAAGATGTCAGATCCCAGTGACAAGGCCTTTCTCTACCCCTCCGCTGCGTGTTTGAGCATCAAGGACTAGAAACTTCCTGACAATGTGACATGGATTTAATCTGGCTGCTTTCTGCAGCAACATGAATATATTGTCTAGATGTAAAGTTTGTAGACTTGTGTAGTGCATGTGGTCCAACCCCAGTGGTAGAAAGAACGACAAGCACAACAAGTACCCCATCCATCCTCCACAGGCGTCTCATCTCCTGCGCAAGTGCAGTGTATTTATTGGTTCTCTCAGTGTATGTATTTTATTAGGTCTGTCTAGGATGTATGAGGTTTTGCTATGTTTGTCAATGAGTGTCATATCTGGTCTGTTGTGGTGGATTGTTTTGTCTACGACTATGGCTGAATTGTAGTAGGTGTTGTGTTCTTGGACTGTGTGCAGAGTGTATTTGTAGTATGGAATATGAGTGCCTCAGTTTGTCTACAAGCTCTTGGTGGATTACATTTGCTATTTGATGATGTCTGTGCAAATAATCTGTTTGTGCCAAGAGCTGCAATTGGAGGCGGTGTGTTGTATTGTTTTCTCCACCATGTGGCATTTCCTGCATGTGTCCTCAGTAAGCGTGGGGTCTTTAAGGATGCGTTTTCAGTAGTTTGGGTTTATGACTTTATCCTATATGGCACTCGCAAACCCCAAAGAGCTTACTCCAAGCCAGGCAGCAGTTTGATGCAGTTTTGTCAACATGATCCCATCACTGAGAAACACAATTTTGGTGACTGAAAGTTTAGAACTTTTGGGGGTATTTTGGGGTCATAGAGAAAAACTAATAAAAATTTTCAGAATCTATCAGGTCTGCTTATTAAGATAGGACATCTGTCCATTGTAGAGGTGCACTACAGAGAATGGCCTGTAGGGGGCAACAGACGGGCATTCTGGTGCCTGAGAAAAGGGAAAACGCCCATAGGTGTGGTCAGGAAGTTGGATATAAGGGTACATTCCTGCTACACCCAGAGAGATGTTGGCTGAGAGAGCCAGAGAGGACCTGTGCAGCAGAGTTAAGCTGCGGCAGGCCGGTGGCCTAGGAAAGGCCAGAGCCCGACAGGGACGACCACCCTAACCTTAACACCCAGGTGGGGTGTGTACGTGGACTTTTATGTTTTGTTGAAGAACGTTATATGAACTCTGTTTATGTTGGTTGTACTGTGAATAAAGACTGGCAGGAGCCAGGTTTAAAGGAAATCTGTCTCTCCAGAGAGTACTTCTACGTGATCTGTGCCCATTCCGGTCTGAGAGTTGGCGATCCGCAGGCAAGTGCACCCAGCTTGCTACACCATATAAATGTATACATGGACACACATTGCATTATACATGTAATGGCTGCCAATTAAAATCTGAAGATAAATCCCAAGAAGCATTGAACACGATTAAAAACAAAAAGGTTTCTTCATTGAGAGGTCGATGAAACTACATTTCTGTGATTTCCTGCTATGAGATATTCCTGGACATTTGCGCTGGATGTTTCACCAGTAGTCCGCCATCATGTGTGTTTCCCATTGTCCGCAGTCCTGTTCTTCCACGGTCACCAGTAGTCCGCCATCATGTGTGTATCCCATTGTCCGCAGTCCTGTTCTTCCACGGTCACCAGTAGTCCGCCATCATGTGTGTTTCCCATTGTCCGCAGTCCTGTTCTTCCACGGTCACCAGTAGTCCGCCATCATGTGTGTTTCCCATTGTCCGCAGTCCTGTTCTTCCACGGTCACCTGTAGTCCGCCCTCATGTGTGTATCCCATTGTCCGCAGTCCTGTTCTTCCACGGTCACCAGTAGTCCGCCATCATGTGTGTATCCCATCGTCTGCAGTCCTGTTCTTTCACGGTCACCAGTAGTCCGCCATCATATGTGTATCCCATCGTCCGCAGTCCTGTTCTTCCACAGTCCTTATTTCCTGGTGACATCAATCATTCTGTTCATCACTTACATCACCAAGACAATCTGGAATTTCATCCACAATGACTGCAGGTCCTACAATCTGATGCTCATGTTACAACCAAGTGTTAAAAAAACAGAAGTGAGCGTATTCTTCACAAGTTCAGAAAGGTTTCTTCATTGAGAGGTCGATGAAACTACATTTCTGCGATTTCCTGCGATGAGATATTCCTGGATATTCGCGCTGGATGTTTCACCAGCAGTCCACCATCATATGTGTATCCCATCATCTGCAGTCCTGTTCTTCCATGGCCACCAGTAGTCCGCCATCATATGTGTATCCCATCATCCGCAGTCCTGTTCTTCCACGGTAACCAGTAATCCGCCATCATATGTGTAGCCCATCGTCCGCAGTCCTGTTCTTCCACGGCCACCAGTAGTCCGCTATCATATGTGTATCCCATCATCTGCAGTCCTGTTCTTCCATGGCCACCAATAGTCCGCCATCATATGTGTATCCCATCGTCTGCAGTCCTGTTCTTCCACGGTCACCAGTAGTCCGCCATCATATGTGTATCCCATCGTCTGCAGTCCTGTTCTTCCACGGTCACCAGTAGTCCGCCATCATATGTGTATCCCATCGTCTGCAGTCCTGTTCTTCCACAGTCCTTATTTCCACAAATTAAATTTGCCCATTGACGCTGTCTTTTGTTACAATTAGGTAAATTTACTAAACCCAGCATTGCCTGTCCCAGGCTTAGTAGAATATCCCCTAATACATGGTGTATGCATAAATCTGTCGGTATGACCATGCCCTTCTCCTGGCTGGTGCAGAAGGCTTAAAGGTCTCAATCTTCATGTGCAAGCAGCCCTCGGCGTAAAACCTTCATAAATCCCCCCCAATATCTTTTATCATCGCTGCATGTCCTATTCTGGTTCGTATCAAGATTTGGATACGGCATGTCCGCTACCCACAGGGATCAGACAGCACATGGACACTGTGCGTTCGCTGTCCGATGCAAGTTAAGCCCCAGAATCTCAAATGCAACTTTCATATGCCTGTGTGAATAAGTGCATTTGGCGACAAATAAGGGCCATGAACCTATTGAACGTCTTGTCCCACACAATAGGAGAGGTGAAACCCCCCCCCCGTTATACCGTGATGAACATTCATGGATTGGAAAAATAAAAATCTTTGTTATCCATTTAAACAGACAAGAAATAAGTGACCCGGTCACCTCACTGCAATTTATGTATTGGTATTTTCTAATGATGCCAGAACCCTTTGGGAATATTGTAAATGGTTACATCTAAAAGTGGGTTGTCCTGTTACTCGATAACCCCACTTCAATATTGCTGTATGTATTACAACAGAACTACACTTAGAATGTTTGGGGCAATCATTTACATTTAAGCTTCAGCAACATTGTAAACTTTGGTTGTTCCAAGGGCAATGCTGCCATCTGTGGCCACGTCCAGAAAACCCATGGAAAGCATACGCCGTATTACATAATGAACACTTTATCTTCATCCATTTCTACGATATACACACTCTGACAGTACGTATGGAAGTGTATGTGCTGCTCCCCACCACCCTGTGTTCTACAGACTCTCCATTGTGTTGACCCCCTTCCCCAACACACCTGGTTTGTCCTTATTGTAATCCAGTTCAGGAACTGGTCATCCATGTACCCAAATTTGAACTCCTGTTGGTCGTTAGTCTTTTTTGGTTGCTGAAAAATAAGTAAATCACATCACATTTCTCCTTTACATCCAGAGGTTACATTATAGCATTTGCCTAAAGTCGCAAAAACTGAACTGGGACAGAACTCCTGAATGGGTACAATTTCTGTAATTTTACTAATCTCCATTTTAGTAGATTTCTAAGTCTTCGTTTCGGCAGGTCTCTGTTCCTGGCATGGTGTGCTGAAAAGAGTAACAGTAGTTTGGAAGCCTGGAGACACTCATTTTGGGGTCCTAACCAGTTAGTCATTCACGTAAAACATTTTTTACAGTTCTGCTCATTAATGTTAATACACCACCCAAGTCCTTTTAAATGGAACAAAAGCTGCCGTAGTTTAACACAAATACAGATTTATTTAGGCAGATAAGATTTGTACTTATTTATATTTTTACAAACGGATGAACCTTGATTCCCTAATGTTTTCTCTCTTGGTAGTGATGACAGCAGTGCAAACATGCAGCATTCTGTTGGTCAACTTGTCTAAAGGTTTCAGCCCCAAGTACTGACCACTTCTCTTGTAGCTACTCCCAAAGGTTACTTTGCAATCCAATTGAACTTCTATATTGGTGGTTAAATCAATACCTCTAGTCATTCTTCTGAGTGAACATACTTCTTATGAAGACAGGAGGTATGTTTCAGATTGTTCTCTAATAGAGATGAGCGAGCATACTCGTTAAGGCGATTTACTTAAGAGAGCATCACCTTTTTCGAGTACCTGCTGGCTTGTCCCTGAAGATTCGGGGGGGGGGGGGCAGGGGAGCGGGGTGGAGAATGAGAGAGATCTCTCTCTCCCTCCCGATCCCCTCCGCAACCCCCCCGGCTCACCCCCACGCCCCCCCCCCCTCCGAATCTTAAGGGACGAGCCAGCAGGTACTCGAAAAAGGCGATGCTCTCTCGAGTAAATCGCCTTAACGAGTATGCACGCTCATCTCTATTCTCTAACTGTAGTGTGAAATCATGACCAATAAGACATGGTGCACCAGAATGTCGTGGCAGCACTTGGAGCCTATGATTGCTTTGATTTTTAGTCAGGCACCAACTGTATCTCCTCTGAAATATGCCCATAATATAATGGAACCTCCTCCAGGAGGAGGTTCCAGGGAGCCATTTACGAGATACAGTAAGTGTTTTGTTTTTGTTTTTTTTAAACTCGTTTTATTGAATAGTATGCATTTTGTACAATAAATGAATAAATAACTTTTGATACATCACAGGCTCTTTGCAGTTATATGGTCGAGGTTTAAATACGTTACATTGACATACATAAGCAGTGAACACATTTTGTTAGTACATTCGCTCATATTGTCAGTGGAGTTGAGTTGTACTCGTGTTTTTACCGGGTAGGTCTGGTTAATACTTCCCTTAGTAGGTTTTGGAACTGGTCTCATGTAGGGACTGTAGTTGTGGATCCGCACCATCTGCCCCACACCTTGTCGAATTTTTCTGGGCACTTTCTGTTTTTGTAAACTATTTTCTCGTATGGTAATACGGTGTTTATAATATTTTGCCATTTTAAGAGTGTCGGTGGGCGCCTAGCCATCCAGCGCAGGGCTATTGCCTTGTGGGCATAAAACAGTACTTTGATGAGGAATATCCTGTCATGGTATTGCCACAGTAACAGTGTTTAAGGTTGGGAAAACATAAAAAAAGACAAATCCATCTAATTTAGCCTAACCCTCAGACATTTTTTTTTCAATAGAAGTTAAGGCTCATTTAGACAACGAATATCACTCAAAATTCGCTCAAAAGCCATCTTTTGAGCGATAATCGCTGCGTCTAAAAACGCGCCCATCGTGCACTATTCATTCATCGCCGACTTCAAGCCAGCTTGAAAACTCGTTCCTGCTCATCAGGACCGCACGCGGAGTTCTCCACAGATAGCGCTGATAGCATTCTTTCAACTGCAGACCCATTGGAGAACAATGGAGCTGAATGCAGATAACAGACCCCCAGCTGTTATCTGCATGCATTGAAAGGCTTTATTTGCACGCTAATAAGCTACTAAGTAGCTGAGTAGCTACTTAGTAGATTATGCAAAGTGATCGCTCAAAGCTGTCACTCGGACTGTTGTTTAAGCGATCATTGTGGTGACTATATAGGCCTTTAGATTTACTGGCCTATAGTTTCCAGGTTTACTTTTTGAATATTGACACCACATTTGCAATGCGCCAATCCAGTGAAAAAGACCACAGTAAAATAAATTTCTTCAATATAACAATACCACACTACTTAATTCCGGGGGTGTAGGTCACTGGGACCTGGCGATTTGTCCATTTTAACCCTTTCCAATCCACTGTGATGTCTGAAGACATTCTGATTGAACGCTGTACAGCTCCGATGTCTGAAGACATCCGGCAGGGTATTCTTACTGTATATTACTGGCCGTTCTGTTGTCCAGGGGCCTCTCCAGCATGTCCCATATCGCAGTACTGGCTCTAGCCAGCAGATGGCGTCATTGTATAATGGCAGAAAGAGAAAGCCCCCTTGGAAACCTTGAATCCAAAATTGAATTGCAAAGGGTTAATCTTTTTAAGACAGCTCTGAACTGATTCCTGGTTTAAAGTGTGACATTTAATAGAGAGTTTACTTTATAACTCTGCATTTCACCTTATATTTAATTTTCCTGAGAGTATAAATACACTGTCGAAAAAACAGACTTGCCTTCTTATCACCCTCCACAAAATTTTTTCCCTCATTACTTTTTAACCCTTAAGGACATGGCCTATTTTGGTCTTACGGATGCAACAATTTTATGGGAAATTTTCTTCTTCACTTCTCAAAAGCTATAAAGGTTTTTATTTTTCCATCAACATGGCCATATGAGGCTTGTTTTTTTTTTTGCATGACAAACTGTAGTTTTTTTATTGGTACCATTTTTGGTAACATATAAATGTATTATGGAAAAAAAAAAACTTTGAATTTTTTGGGAGAGACAGAAAACATAAATTGCGCTAGATTTTTTTTTTCAGTGTTAGGGCGGCTTCCCACGGATGTATTTGTGTACGCAATATGCAGAGAATAGAAACTGTTAATTTCAATGGGTTCATTCTCATCTTCATTTTTGTGTGCACATTTCACACCCATAAATTGAAAAAAACAACAACAAAAAAAACCACACAAGCAGCATGCTTTATTTTAGTGCGCCTTTGCACACCAAAGGCTCCATAGGAATGAACCCTCCCCTCTGTGAACCCTTTACATGCTGCTATATACATTGATCGCGGCATGTAAGGGATTAAGAGAGGGAGATGGGTCTTCTCATCGATGCCTGCTATTGCAGTGGGAGGCCGGCTATCAGTCATAGCCATCTCCCTCTGCGGAATGGCACGGGCCATCCACAGGATATAAGTTTACATCCTGTTACCTTAACTACCACCTTGCCAGGGCATAAAACGTACGTCCTGTGGCATTAAGGGGCCACTACTTTAGGTTTTAATCTTTTTACTATTTATATGGCTGAACAACAGTTTAGGGTTAATTTTACTCTTTGGCAAGGAGTCTAAACGCTTCTTCGTTGGTTATTGCCCCATTACATCTTTGAGCCATATTGTTTTTCTCCTATGCCTAACCAGAGTATTTAAGATAGTTTTAAAAAGTTCCGCATTTATTGTCTGTACTCTTATTTCTGAGGACATTATCATTATACCAGTCATCTCTAAGCTAATTGAACTTTGCCTTCCGAAAGTTTAGTATTTTTGCAGCTCCCTGATAAAACTCCCTATTGAAAACAAGTGAAAATAGATTATATTAGGGTCACTATTTCCCAGGTGCCCCCCAGCCTGCACCCCTGTTAATATTCTATCAGGTCTGTTTGTTAATAAGTACAAAATGGCCGTCAATCTTCTTGGGTCCCGTAAAGCTTGGGTAAGGTAATTATCTTTAGTTATTGACAGAAACTTGTTTCCTTTGTGAGATCTGCAGCTTTCGGATAGTCAAGTCCCCCATAACTACCTCATTGGCTTCTGATACATTTGGTAGCCTATAGAAAACACAGAGGATTACCGGGTTTCCCTCCATGTATGTCTACCCATACAGACTCTACATGCTCATCTCCTTCAAATATATATCTTCCCATAATATGAACACTAGAGTTCTTATATGGTGAATGCAGACGGCTGGGTCGAATGCAAGATTTTCGCAGCAGGATGCGACCCATGCGCCTGCAGTGACCCGCGGCTTACCTGTCTGGTGTATTCGCTCTGATCTGCGGATGTGCCAGCTGGTGCACAGCCGCACATGTGCAATGCAGAGCCGGTGCCTTCAGCGAGGCTCGCGCTGAAATAGGACATACCGCGATTTTGTTATCGCGCAAGTTTTTTGCGGTCGAAATCGCAGCTGTCCACAACCCTATTGCAGCATGCAACGGCAGAAATTCCGTGTGCAATATCACTGTAGAATTTCCGCTCGGGTGTATTCAACCTTAGGGCTTATTCAGACAGGCATATATCAGTCGGGTTTTTACGCCCCGGCTGGTATATGCTGCCCCTCTCTGCAAGGGGAAGAGGTAGTCCGGGAACATATAAATACGATGCATGGAGATGCTGAAAGGGTTTCAAACAGCAGGTCGACTCATTTCAGTGTAACACACCCAGATGACGCTCATCCTTTATGGAGAACTAAACTAATCTGGGAGTGTATTAAGGTTAATGAGCAGCTAAACCCGTTTCATTAAACATCTTTAAACCAGTCTTGATCTCTTTAGCTACTGAAATACTTTTACTACAGTTTTGCTCATTTTACACATTGGTTTATCAACCAATAAAGGTTCCTGCATACGATAAAGCCATATGCACTGACCTTGTATATGACAGCGCATGGAGTCCCTACAGATCCATATAACGGACCAATAGGAACACCAAGTGCCACCATATGGAAACTTCATGCGAATTCATTGTCTCTCAGGGAGACTATGGTATTTCATGGAGGCATATCTCAAGCAATGGACCCCATATAGCAGATCTGCAGACCATAGAGCTGTCATGTTGCAGGACAAAGTGGGCAAGGCCTTATAATGTTGCGTTTCATTTATCCTAGCCAACATCAACCACCCATGAAAGCTTTTCCACCTAGAGGATACTACTTACATAATGCATGACATGCCAGCGAGTAACTTTACTAATATGAAAACGGATAATTTCACTCTTGTTGTCAGACGTCTGAAAGCTGCAGTATAGTTCATCGTTTCCCACAGACACTGTGACCATGGTGGTGCCATCTAAGTAATCTGAGGAACAAGGGTCCAACCTCTGATAGTTGTAATGCTCCACTTGTTGCATCAATTCCAAGAACTGCAATACAAAGTAGAAAGAATCTCGATATATAACACTATCAATCGCATAACTGTAAGATTCATCCCAAAATTATTATTATCCACATGTCTCATGGTGTGTATTCAAGCAGATGATGAACACAGGAGAAATTATATGGCTTTAAAAAGTTGCACTTTATGAACAAGACCTAGTTGTGTGAAAGCTCTTTCATGATAAAGAGGAATAAACAACCAAAACACAAGAGATACTGGGGGTAGGGGGAAGAAATTTGACTGGACACTCACACCTGCCTAAAAGACCACTTTGGACCAACATATTGACTCCTTTAGACCACGTGTCAAACACAAGGCCCGAGGGCCGAATCCGGCCTGCTGCCTCATTTTACGTGGCCCGCGGCGTGCTGTCAGCGGCTCACCACTGACTGTAGCGATTACCAGCCGGAAGCTGCGTCACCCTAGCTGGTAATCACGCCTAAGCGCTGATCCCGGCGCACACTCTGACGTCAGTTTGCAACCGGGATCCTTCTCCCCAGAGTCCCCTGCTCCTCAGTTCCAAAGGGGAGGACTCTGGCAGGAAGCGTTCCGGGCGCAAACACTGATGTCAGAGTGCACCCAGGCTCAGCGCGAGCAGAAGGGGGAGCAGCGCTGACAGCGAGGAGGAGGCAAGTATTACAGTTGGCGGATGGGAACTATTATTACTGAGGGGGGTTAATACTACTGAGGGGGAGGTCGCTATTGCTACTGGGGCAACTAAAGGGGGGGGGTCACTATTGCTACTGGGCGGCCACTGACGGGGCGGGGGAGGTTCGCTATTGCTACTAGGGGGCCACTGAGGGGGGAATGGGTGGGTTCGCAATTGCTACTGGGGCCACTGAGGGGGCGGGGAAGGTTCGCTATTACTACTGGGGCCACTGTGGTGGGGGGGTTGCTATTGCTACTGGGGCCACTGTGGTGGGGGGGTTGCTATTGCTTGTGGGGCCACTGTGGTGGGGGGGTTGCTATTGCTTGTGGGGCCACTGTGGTGGGGGGGTTGCTATTGCTTGTGGGGCCACTGTGGTGGGGGGGTTGCTATTGCTTGTGGGGCCACTGTGGTGGGGGGGTTGCTATTGCTTGTGGGGCCACTGTGGTGGGGGGGTTGCTATTGCTTGTGGGGCCACTGTGGTGGGGGGGTTGCTATTGCTTGTGGGGCCACTGTGGTGGGGGGGGTTGCTATTGCTTGTGGGGCCACTGTGGTGGGGGGGTTGCTATTGCTTGTGGGGCCACTGTGGTGGGGGGGTTGCTATTGCTTGTGGGGCCACTGTGGTGGGGGGGTTGCTATTGCTTGTGGGGCCACTGTGGTGGGGGGTTGCTATTGCTTGTGGGGCCACTGTGGTGGGGGGTTGCTATTGCTTGTGGGGCCACTGTGGTGGGGGGGTTGCTATTGCTTGTGGGGCCACTGTGGTGGGGGGGTTGCTATTGCTTGTGGGGCCACTGTGGTGGGGGGGTTGCTATTGCTTGTGGGGCCACTGTGGTGGGGGGTTGCTATTGCTTGTGGGGCCACTGTGGTGGGGGGTTGCTATTGCTTGTGGGGCCACTGTGGTGGGGGGTTGCTATTGCTTGTGGGGCCACTGTGGTGGGGGGTTGCTATTGCTTGTGGGGCCACTGTGGTGGGGGGGGTTGCGATTTTTACTGGGGCTACTATCAGATTCATTGTTACTACTGCGACCACTATAGGCGTCACTATTAGGGCTCGTTCACATGGGCTTAATCTATTTCTATCACACGAATACACGGTTTATTTGCGCAATCGAAAAATCGCTTATGCCTGCGTATTTGGGCGTGCAAAAAAGAACACAGATGGGCCCACTGAAATGGTGAGCAAATATGCAGTGAATACATAGATTTCCTGCGCATTCACCACGTATTTGTGCGACCCATTCACTTCAATGGCCTTTTGGGGTGCGCAGTACGCAACAAAATAGGTCATGCTGTGTGAAAATATACATTCATGTGAATGAACTCATTGAAATCAATGGCTTCTATTCACTGCATATTACATGTACGCAAATACGCTTGTGTGAACAGGCCCTAACTTTACTGTCTTACAATCGTCCCTTTGAAGGTCACCATAAGCCTCATGTGGCCCTTGGTGAAAATGAGTTTGACACCCCTGCTTTAGATAGTCTACTATACTGGATAAACAGAAGTAAAAGTACATTTAACATTAAGTACAGAAAAGAGCCAAATCCTAAATTGGATTGGAAAGGCTTAGGCCTGCAGATAAAGGTGGTGCTAAAGTCCTCAAGATCACATCAGACTACATGAAGGAAGGTGGCAGACAGCTGACTGGTAGAAGGTACTACACCAAACTAGATCAAGACCAAACTCAAAAACATGTGGGAGTTGAGAGGGATTATCAGAAGTCTGTCTGTGGAGTCTACAAAACTTTTGTCCTCAATACCAAGAATCCCGGGAGTTGGAATATTCTACATACTTTCCAAAATACATAAACCCAGCAACCCAGGGAAACCAGTTCTCTCAAGCATAGCAACCCCCACAGAAAAAAAATCATGATTGATAGAGGGCATTATCAAACCATTGGTAAGATATACAGACAGCTATCTCTAAGACACCAACAATCTACTCAACAAACTATCAACCACATGTCCACTATGATGCCATTCTAGACACAATGGATGTGGAATCCTCATATTCCAAAATCCAAACAGGAGGATGCACTAATCATCTGTCGGGTGTATCCGAGGCTCATCGGATTGCTTCCGACTCTGTACTTCAACTCACAAAATGTATTCTCAAAACACAAACTATTTCTCCTTTAGTAAAGCAATATCTTCAACTCACTGTACCCGCCATGGGCAGTAAAATGGCACCATAATGCGCCAATCAATGACCAAACTGGAAGACGATTTCCTGGCATCCTGCTCCATCAAACCACTGGCCTATTTCCACTATATTGATGACATTGTAGTCATCATATTAATGAACTCTGAACAAGAACAACAACATTCCATGAAAGATTCAATTAGTTTCACTCCACCATAAACCTGACATTCAGCCACTCATGGAGATTAACTTCCTGGACACCACCATAAAAAAATTCTAAACAAAATATAGACATCCTGGTCTAAAAAGCTATTGATTGGCCTACAAACACCAATCAGGACAACTTTAACCCCAAAACACATTAAAAAGTCCATAGTCTACAGCTGGGCATTAAGATAGAACCATCTATTCCAGCCCAACAATAAGGGATGAACATTAAACTCATCTGAAGACATTTATAGAAAAAAAAAAAGTCAGAGCCATCGTCCCATTTCAACTGATATGAAACCACCAGAATACCCACAAGTCATTAACTCCAATACAAAGCAAAGAAAGAAAACAAATTGTACACCTTTGGTAGTGACCTACAATCCACAACTAGAGGTACAGCTCTAGGCAAGACTATGGCAGACAAGTACCTTTACTTTATTATCTGTTTTTATTAAATGTTTAAGTGCCGTTGTCTGTTGTTCTGTTGGTTTGCACCAATTCATCTCCAATTCTTGAACAGCCTGTAAATGGATACAAAAAACAATTAAAAAAACATATGGCATGGTTTAAATGAATGAAGACTGTTCACATACAGCTCCATTTACGAGCATCTGCACCCCCAAAAATGAAATGGACCGACAGATTATAAAACCAGATGAGTATTGGCTTTGTTGCTCAAGTTAAGACACCGATTAGGTCCAACTATTACGGCCAAGGCAAGACAACGTCATTTGGTTTCACGATTAATATGTTCCATATTAAAGCTCTAAAAACTCCTCCTCTGAGTGTTTTTAAACTGTTTTTTTTTCTTTACAGGAGTATGTATTTCAAGCATTTTTTCAAGCTTTCTTCTCTTGGGGGCATAGTTGCAGAAAGCATAGTAGTCTGACATTGGCAACTTTAGCAATGTTCAAATAAGTTGAGATAGCAGCAGTCACCCAAGACTACTAATAAAGGGACTGCAGCGCCATGGCCCATTGAACATTTATCGAGGCACAATGACCTCTCCACATATGGCGCTGTGCCTTGAACTGCAGCTCAGCCCTATTCAACGGCCACAACCATGCTTAGAAGTGCTCCACTGTCTCTGGGACATATTGAAAGACTACAGTTCTCACTGGAGAACCATTACCCTTTTTTTCTGCTTTGTACCAGGTGTCAAACTGCTACTGATCACACATTGATAGCTTATGAGGAGGCCAGATCAGTGTGTTTTCCTGGAAGAACATCCAGGGTATGGAGCAGAAGCAAAGCCCTCCGATCCATGTAGTGGGTGGTGATGGTCATTGCACGTGCAGCACTTAAAGAAAAAAAAAAACTCATATACACTTACAATTACCTGAGGATAGGTTATCAATAGCCACACCCTAAAAAACCCATTTTTTTTATTTCCGTAGCTGGAAGAGCTTGTGTGGTTAATAGAGATGGCCACTAAATAAGGTTAGCTGCCCATAAGTTTCAGGTAAGTTCTCTAGGACAGAGGGGGGTGGGGGACGACGACACTCGTCTCCATCCAAGCGATGGTTGTGGGATTATTTGTAAGGTATTGTTAGGCCTCTTTCAGGCAAGCATATTTGTATATGTCCATAATAGAGATGTATTATAGATTAACCCCTTAATGACATGGCCTATTTTGGCGTTGAGGACCAAGCGATTTTTTCGTATTTTTCCATCTCCATTTTTCAAAAGCCATAACTTTTTTATTTTTCCGTGGACGCGGCCGTATAAGGGCTTGTTTTTTGCGTGGCGAGCTGTAGTTTTTATCGGTGCCACTTTTGCGTACATAGACAATATCGTAAAATTTTTAAATTTTTTTTTTTTATGATAACATGGAGATAAACCGCATCAATTCTGCCATAGATTTCTTTTTCTTTTTTTTACAGCGTTAATCATGCAGCATAAATGACACACAAAATTTTTTCTGCGGGTCGGTACGGTTACAACGATACCAAAATTGTTATTTTTTTTTAGGTTTTTACACTTTTTTGCAATAAAACCCCCTTTTTTTGGGAAATCTTTTTTTTTCCTCTATAGCTGCATTCAAAGTCCTGTAACTTTTTTTTTTTTCTATGTACGGAGCTCTATAAGGGCTTATTGTTTGCGAAACGAGCTGCAGTTTTTATTGGTACCATTTTGGTGAATGTACGGCTTTTTTGATCACTTTTATTGCACTTTTTGGGAGGCAAAATGCTAAAAATTAGCATTTTGCCTCTTTTTAGCTTTTTTTTTTACGCTTTTTGTCGTACAAAATGAAAAGTGTGTTCAACTTTTTGTACACGTTGTTACGGACGCGTCAATACCAAATATGTGGGGTTTTCATTTTTTCCCCTTTTTTTATGCTAATATTAGAAAAAGCATTAAAAAAAAAGGGGGTTTTTTACTTTTTTTTTTTTACATTTTTCTTTTCTTTTTTTTACACTATTTGAGTCCCTCTGAGGGACTTGCAGCAGTATGCCTATGATCGCTGTGATAAGGCATGGCAGAGCTACTGCTCTCCCATGCCTTATTGCCTATACAGCGATTATAGGCACAGGCAATACAGGACGCCAGTGTCTGGCGTCCTGTTGCCATGGCGACAGGCCGGGCTCTCGCGATGGCATCGCGAGAGCCGGCCGGAGACACAGAGGGATCGCGATCCCTCTGTGAACTCTTTCCCTGCCGCGATCTACTTAGATCGCGGCAGGGAAGGGGTTAACAGCGGGGGCGCATCTCCGATGTCCCCCCGCTGTTGCAGCGGGACGCCGGCTGTGAGTGACAGCCGCCTCCCGCTGCGGGATAGCGCGGGATCTTATGTGATCCCGCGCTATCCCCAGGACGTACCGGTACGTCCTGTTGCGGGAAGTACCAGGCTGCCAGGACGTACCGGTACGTCCTGGAGTGGGAAGGGGTTAAAGTAGATATATATTTGCCTGCATTGGATATAATAATAATCATCCTTATTTATATAGCGTCAACATCTTCCGCAGCGCTTACACGACAGGGGAAATAAAACAAGACCACGGTTACATGAAGTAATCAATTGATGGAAACAATAGGGGTGAGGGTCCTGCTCCAATGAGCTTACATACTACAAATAGTGGGGTGATACAGAAGGTAAAGGGGCTGGAGATGTCCACAGTATGGCGAGGTGGAGGGTGAGGGATGCTATACACACAGACAGTGGTCAGGCCGTATAGTGGCAGAATCGGTATGACTGAAGGTGCCAGTTGATTACAGCTAGCAGGAACTCCAGTCTGTAGGACAGGGAGCATGTTATCAGGCGGAGTACAGAGGGGTTTGGTTTAGGGGATATGGTGCGTCTCCCTGAAGAGGTGAGTTTTTAGAGCACGCCTGAAGTTTAGTGTGTCAGTCATGGCCTGTACATTTTTTGGTAGCACGTTCCAGAGGACTGGTGCTGCTCTGGAGAAGTCTTGGAGGTGGGAATGAAAGGTTTGAATTAGAGGGGCACTTAGTCTGATTTCGTTAGCAGAGTGGAGAGTCCGGGCTGGGTAATTGATTGAGATGAGGGAAGCAATGTAGGGTGGGGCGGTGCTGTGGAGGGCCTTGTGGATGAGGGTAGTGAGTTTAAATTGAATTCTGTATTTGATGGGCAGCCAGTGCAGTTACTGGCACAGGGCAAAGGCGTCCGAGTAGCGACTGGACAGGAAGATATTTTCTACAGAGTAGAAGAAAAAAAAACAAAAACACCCATTTTTAACTCGGTAGAAATCACCAATGACAGCGAGTACAGATGAAATCCTGATGTATCCTTATTCTAATCATTTTCCATAGACTATTATAGGCACATTTTCCATCAAAAACAGACTAACGTATGCTGCAAAATGTGAACAAAAAGCATTAAAAATGTTTTTTTTAAAATGCACAGGTAGATAGGCCTAGATATTTTTATTATCTCACTATTATGACCTGCAAAACACAGATTAAATTCAAATTTAAAATATGCTTGTTTGAAAACTGCCTTAAGTATTATATCGCTCTATTGCATGGACACTGTATGTGCAACAGTCATTCAGTGCTGGTGCGGTGTCAGCACCTCAAGAAATTTGGTGTACATACGGCCATTTTGGATGCCAGAATGTGAGGTCTATGCCAGCTAGGAGCTGGGGTAGATCTCTTCAATAATTTATAGCAGATACTGGCATAAAATTATACAATATCTGATGGGTCGTGGGAGGCCATGTCCCATTATGCTAATTGGAATGCAGGCTACAAAAAGCAGACAATATTTTTTTCTTAAGAATGACCGGAGCTAAAAATTTACAACATTTTTTAAAGTCAGAAATCTGCAACTTCTTTAAGAAGTCCCCCCCCCCCCCCCTAATTGTCCCTGCAGGTCTGTTAAAGTGGGTAATTTGCCACAGATTGCCAACCAAACTGTGGGATAATTTGTTATGGCGCACATCATACCTGAGCATAGAGTAAGTCAACAGCGGCTGTGCAGCCCATTAATATAGCATCAGTAGAGGGAGTCATATACCTGCGGGCACAAGGATATAGGAGATTAGGAATAAAAGGTGTTGCATTTGTGATGGAATCTGTAAAGCTAGCTGCAGTACCCAGAACCATCGAATGTCAGTTGTTTTCACATCGTCGATTTTAGTACAAATTCCACACCTCGTTTATTTGAATAGGAATCCACGGTGCCATCTTCGCGATGTGGATTTGAAGTCCGTGTTGTGGGAAGCTTCTTTACGCGAATTTGTGTTGGAAATGCCACAAGCGGATTTTATCTATTCACAAGGGCTCAATCTATATGTAGATCCATGGCAAAAATAACCATGGCTTAGAGGCGGAATTCACAAATGTTTCCGCCGCATGAACATACTCTTATACTTACATGCATTTAGGACTTTTTTTCGCATGTAACAAAGGGTTTTTACATTTCAACTAAAAGGTTTTTTGTTTTTTTTTAAAGCTGCAGTAATGTTTAATGAGAGTCAAAGAAGTAATACCAATGATTGGGAATTTATGAGTTTTGTGTAATGTCTGAAGGCAATTTTTTCTGCCTTGAATTTAGAGGGTTTTTCCAGGACTAGGAAGTAGGTTAATGATTAGAGATGAGCGAGCGTACTCGGAAAAGCACTACTCGCTCGAGTAATTTGCTTTATCCGAGTATCGCTGTGCTCGGGTCTGAAGATTCGGGTGCCGACACGGAGCGGGGAGCTGCAGGGGAGAGCGGGGAGGAACGGAGGTAAGATCTTTCTCTCCCTCTCTCCCGCCCGCTCTCCCCTGCTCCCCGCTGCGACTCACCTGTCAGCCGCAGCGGCACCCGAATCTTCAGACCCGAGCACAGCGATACTCGGATAAAGCAAATTACTCGAGCGAGTAGTGCTTTTCCGAGTACGCTCGCTCATCTCTATTAATGATCGATCAATCAGTGGTCTGATAAACACCCGTTTTGCAGACAAACACATTTTTTAGTCCATATTGGTCAATAAAAGGGGTTATGCAGGGCTTGTAGAAACTCACCTGGCTTAGTGGAGATGGAACAGGCACTTATGGCTGAGTTCCGAAGAGTGGTCACATGGTATTGTGGCTCCTCCATTATTGGTGAGGTCATTAATGAAAGTCTGTCTTGTCAAGTTACTATAGTAACTACACCAGCCCCCTTCTAACAGCCGATAGGTAGAAAGAGGGGCTGGCTTATAATGAGCCAATAGCCAAACCCTCAGTGAGGAGGGCATTGAGAACTGAGGGGCTGCAATACTATGTGACTTCACGTTGAAACTCAGCTGGAAGTAACTATACCGACTCCACTACTCTGGGTGGGTTTTTAACAATCCATGGATAACCCCTTTACAGGTGTCCAAACGGGCCATACACATTCAGGGACATCTGGTAACGGACAAATGATCTTTAGTGAAACATTCTTTCAAAAGGAGGCTTCCTTGTCAACAAAGAACATTCATAATAAAAAGCGAAAGCCCTTTTATCCCATTACGGAGCCAAAATTTCAAGTACAGCCAACTTCGTTCCAGACAATGACTGGCTGCCCACTAAAAGATTTGTTGTTAAATTAAACCCACTTGAAGATCTTTTTAATTGAAGCCATTTCCATTACCAGCAGCCTAATGTCTATAGGCAGCTTTATATCCAGGTGTGTCCACATTTTTGAGTGGTATAGTACAGGGTTACTACAAAAGAAAGATGCTTTCAACTTTAGTATCTCTCTCCAAGAATTATTAAGCAAGTTACAAATATTTACTGCGCCGCCCTACATTGCTTCCCTCGTTTCAATCCACCACCAAGCCCAAACCCTCCGCTAATGAAATTAGATTAAGTGCTCCTTTAACTCGAAACTCTAATTCTGGCCTCCAAGACTTCTCCAGAGCAGCAGAAATAGGAAAGTCCCGCAGCACACCTAACACATGCACTTAAGTGCAGAGGTTCCAATCTGTGTATGCCAAGCCACCTGTGGGGTCATGAACCCAACCCCAAATAAATGCAATGGTGTCCAAGGAGGCGGCAGCATCAACGGTGTAGAAATTGTAGAAAAAAAGTTTTATTGCTCCATAAAATGGCGACGTTTCGACTAAGTCTTTCTCCAGAGCAGCAGCAGTCCCGTGGAACGCGCTACCCAAAACTATCTGAGAAATCCCTGACACACAAAACTTCAGGCGTGCTATAAAAAGACACCTCTTCAGGGGGGCATACCATATCCCCTAAATCAAACCCCTCTGTACTCTGCCTGATAACATACTCCCTGTCTTACAGATTGCAACCCCTACTAGTTGCAATCAAATGCCCCTGCAGTCACACCGATTCAGCCACTATACAGCTCATTTTGACCACATTCTGTGTATAGCATCCCACGCTCTTCACCTCCACAGGAGCTCATGTGATGCCAACGTCACAAAAGCTGCCATCGCAAAAAACATCATTCCAACTCTGTGCTACTATGCATATTGTGCGTTTATCTGTTTAGTGGTTTTTGTTCTATGTAACGTTGAAAGTGAATTTCATTTCTAGTAGTCCTGTATTATAGGGGATCACTCATAAGTTCCAGTCTTATGAACATATCACATGAGGATTTCAAGCACACATGTACAAATGAGTTTCCTGCCACACTCACCACTTCCTGATGTCAATCTGAAATGAATCGTTCTTTATGTTCCAAATAGTTATAAATGGGATTTCAAAAGGTGCAACCCGCTTCATCACTGCAGATAAAAGAATTAGTCACAGTATGTAATGAATATTCATTTATTAAGAAAATGTAACTGAACAGCCTTGGAATTGTGACAGTTGACTACTTTGTGCTTAATTTTACCAAATTGCTCATCAGCGCCCCTTTGTTAAATTTTCCATTGGATCTACATGAAAAGTTTAAAAATATATATATATATATATATATAAGGAACCACACAAATAACTAACCTTTAGACAAAGTTCACCACAACCATTAAGTAGTAAATCGAGAAGTATAACTAAATACATGTAACGTCCTACATCGCTGCCATTTTGAATAGAACTTTAAAAACTCAGGAGTGAGTAGTGGCACAAAGAGGAGCGACTGCCTGTTTATACCGAGCAAAAAAGTATTAGTTGCCTTGTTTCGCTGAGCTGAAACAAAACAGATCCCGCCTTTACATGGGCCAACTATAAAAGTCAAAAATTGCTCGTTTGAGCAATTTGTTTGGCTGATAGTAGTCCCATGTAAAAGTACCCTTGACTTGACTAGGGATCGTATTTAGATATGGTGAATAGAAAGACTTGAAAACAAAATATCAGTTGGACAGTTGACTTAATTGAGCAGGGATAAACTTGATTGGGGTCCTAATATCTAGAAGCCCCTTTTAAGCCGTGTGAACAGCCAAGATTTTTTTCCCCCTTGTGTTAAAATGCTATGACTTTAGGGCGCAACAGATACCTGAAACACGTACGCCATCTTGTCTCCTTGCATGGATCTGAGGAATAAAGCTTAACATTTTTCACTTTAGAAGAACGCTGGCCTTTTTCTGCTATGCTGAGGGTGTATAATAAACACATCTATGTGTCCTAGCAGGGAACGGGCGCGCTGGTCTTTTGCTCTCTTGGTTTACCACAAGGGTCTATCCTGGGTCCTATTCTTTTTAATATGTTCATAAATGCCATAGATTTAAAGGGGTTGTCTCGCGGCAGCAAGTGGGGTTAAGCACTTCTGTATGGCCATATTAATGCACTTTGTAATATACATCGTGGATTAAATATGAGCCATACAGAAGTTATTCACTTACCTTCCCTGCGCTGGCGTCCCCGTCTCCATGGCTCCATCTAACTTCAGCGTCTAATCGCCCGATTAGACGCGCTTGCGCAGAAGGGTCTTCTGCTTTCGGCTCGGTATCAGCGGCGTTCTGGCTCCGCCCCCTTCTGCGGCATCGCGTAGCTCCGCCCCATGGCGTGTGCCGATTCCAGCCTCCTGATTGTCTGGAATCGGCACATGTGACGGGGCGGAGCTACGCGATGACGCGTAGAAGGGGGCGGAGCCAAAACACCGCTGATGCCGAACCGAGCCGAAAGCAGAAGACTCTTCTGCGCAAGCGCGTCTAATCGGGCGATTAGACGCTGAAGTTAGACGGAGCCATGGAGACGGGGACGCCAGCGCAGGGAAGGTAAGTGAATAACTTCTGTATGGCTCATATTTAATGCACGATGTACATTACAAAGTGCATTAATATGGCCATACAGAAGTGTATAGACCCACTTGCTTTCGCGAGACAACCCCTTTAATAACTAAAATTTGTCTGTTTGCGGAGGACAAAAAAAGCATGCAAAAGGGTTGATACTCATGGGGAGATCTTGAACATTAAGAATGATTTAACTTTACTAGATAAATGGTAAAAACAATGGAAACTGCAGTTCAAGGTTTCTAAGTGCAAAATAATGCACTTGGAGAGAAGAGATCATCAGAAAGAGCGAGTATCATATTGGCGGTTCTGTGGTATCCAGCTGTATCTGATTTCTGACAGCCTCAAAATTAGTCCACCGTGCGGTTAGACAACAAGAAAACAAGTAGGATGCTCGGCTGTATAGCTGGAGGATTAACCAGTAGAAAGAGGGAGATTGTGATCCCACTGTATAGAACTCTGCTGAGACCTTATCTGGAACACTGTGTTCAGTGCTGGAGACGCCATCTACAGAAAGACATTGATAAAAACAGGACAAGTCCAAAAGCAGACCACAGAAGTGGTGGAGGGTCTCAACAAAAGGAAAAAAAGAAGAGATTTCCCCATTATCATCATGAAATAACCTAAGGCCCATTTACACGCAAAGATAGTCTTTCAAATGACGAAACATTTTGCGATTTGCATACAGTGTTAGTGGCCATTAACACTATCATCTTGATTTACATGTAAAAGGGCCTCTAAGAGCTGTTTGTAGAGCCTAGTATGTGATTTATCACAGCTGCATTGTTCTCCTCAAGACTGATGGCAGATTACAATGTTATCTAGCGGTTCCCATGGAGATAACAGCATGCGGTCTACTGAGAGATAAATGGGGTTGCTTTACCTCTCAAAAGCAATAGATTTTAAGTTCACCTGAAAAATCATCGCTCAAATGAAAAAAAGTGCCCAATGCCCGTGTTCACATGTAGCAATTTTCGTTTATTTTCGGTCGTTTGAATGAATTTTGAGTGATAATTGTTACGTGTAAATGGGCCTTTAATTTGTATAGCCTGGAGGAAAGAAGGAGGGGGCGGGACAGGATAAATGGAAATCTTTAAATATATTACAGGAATAAGTAAGGTTCAGGAGAGTAAGGCCGCTCTCACACATGAATGCAGCAAAAGCGCTGCGATTTCAAATGCGGCGCTTTGCCACGATTTTACTTTCGCTTCCGGCTGCAGATCCCTGCAGCTGACAACATGTTTTAGAGCACCCCATCATTGTAATGGGTCATGAGGTGTGCTAAACAGACATAGAGCAGACAGCGCTCGAAAGTCGCGGTGCTGGAAAGCACCGTCCAACGCCATGATTAAACACGTCTGCGAGGCCCCATTAATTTCAATCGGAGCGTTATACCGTGATTAACGCAGTGTTCAAAACACCACGTTAATCGCAGTAAAAAGTGCCTGGGTGAGAGAGGCCCAACCAAACACAAACAAGGGGGCGCAATCGGAGATTAGTTGGGGGAAATATTAGAAATTATTATTTTACTGAAAGAGTAGTAGATACTTGGAATGAACTTCTAGCAGATGTGGATGGATGAATCATCAAGTGAATTTAAGCATGTCTGCTATAAGAATCTATATCTGAAGAGAGAAATAATGTAAGGGCAGGCGAAATATATTTTCTTTGATCCTCCGATTTCCCACATAACTAAAATAACGCTTAATGAAAAATGGATATAATACGCTTTGATAAGCTTGACAAAATTAGTGAGCCATGAATATCATTCATCAGCATACCAAACGTGAATTATCTTGCCATTTTAGGCATCCTGTTGGAGGAGGCTCAGAAATGCCTTAAGGGCCTTTTACACAGCACAAGTCTCATGCAGTGAGAATGATCAGCGATACATCGCCGATCTGACCCGAAAATCAGTTGATCTACCGCCGCATCGTTCTGTAAGCAGGCAAATTTCTATCTATGAATGACTGCCTTTTTACTGTGAATGGAGGCTGGCGGTTGAAAGAGATCTCTAGCCACTCCGCCTCCATTCACTTAATGATCGCTCCTATGTGAAAGAGCAGGAGTGATCGCTGGGATGGCTTTACTGTCCCAACAATCTTGTGTAAAGGGGTCTTTAGTTTTTCTGCTGACTAAGTCATTGTCATTTTTGGTTTACTCCACCCTAAGCTGTGCCTGCTCATTCATAGCAGATCAGCAGGGTCTGCCACATGGGACTGCCGATGAGCTGCTGCGGGCGGGATGCTCAGAATGCCATCCGTAGCGCAGTGGCTCAGTTTGGTATTGCAGCTCTCTTTCATAGAAGTAGAAGAGCGCTGCAATACCAGATTGGGCCACTGCGCTACGGATGCCATTCTGACTATGCCAGACATCCACAGCAGCTGATCAGCCATTGATGGACCATATTAAGGATAGGTCATCAATAGTTATAGTTTGAAACACACTTTTAAAGCTCTCCAATTATCAAAGTAACAAAATCCACATCCTTTGTGTGTATTGGTGTAGTGGCCCAGAGTTAGCGGGGCCCCTCCATAAATATGAAAGTAGTTGTCTTGTACATTTGTATTGTCAGTGTTTTCTATGTTGTGAATTTGATGTTTATTGCACCTCTGCGCACTGAATGGGTTAAAGTCTGGGTCACGTCTGGAAAATGTATCTTGTGTGTCATGTGACCATGTTGGATATGTGTGTTTGCAAGGTGGAATGCAAAGCAGTGTGTGGGCAGTCTAGGAGAAGTCTGTTTCTGAGTTTTGCAAGACAGAGGAGAGAGAGGACGTTAGTTTGGAGGTTGTAACTGAGTGAACCTCACAGACACAGATTGGTCCATGTAGGGACAGAATGGAAGAAGCTGAGCGATTCCCTTCTGCTTGGCATGGGACCAGCCTACCTAAGATATGACAGTACTACGACTAAGTGAGAGGAGCCGTCATGCAGCGCCGACTGTCCTTTTCCAAATGTGAGTGTTGATTGGTGGAGAGGAGAGTGGCCTGGAATAGAACCCCACAGATAACTGGGACTGTGGACTCGTCCGTCATTCTTGTGAATCCTGCAAGTCCCACCACTATTGTATCTGCACCAGTGTTCTGCAGGATTGTACAAAGTTTTGGACTGTAACCAATATTTGAAGTAAACGAGCTCAGCTGACAGTTACCAGTTTTCTCTGAAGCGTTCTCCCTGTGTCTGAACTCTTTATTACCAACTTCTGAATTCACCACAGAGGACAGAACAGTGGCGTCATGAGTGACAAAAGGACTTAAGGTAAACCGCAGATTGGGTTTTCCCTGTGAAACTCCCCCAGCAGTATCTTGGTCGGTTCCCGAGCTACCCCCAGGGGAGGAGATGGTAGAACCTGTGACAAGGCCTTATCTACCCGCTATCTTCTCGGCTGTGGGCCCACTCCTCGAAAGCCGAATTGGATAATTGCAAAATAATCAGGACTACAGAACCAATAGACTGAATCATCTAGAATATTGCACTGCCTCTTAAAAGGCAGCCGTCTTTAGGTTTTCAGTAATTGTTCATGCCAAACAGCAATGGAATGCTGCAGAAAGGAACAAAATCACTAAAATAGCATAACCATAAAATTTTACTTTGTATATAGGACCTTAGTATGTCCCAATATCAAAATCTTCCTTTTTGGAGTACTTGGGTACACCGTTAATACTTTAGTCATCATTTCATCATTTTTTCTATATGACTATTTGATGTTCTGTTGGGGCCCTTATATTGCTATGTATAGTGTAGTCCTAGCTGGTTTACTTGCTAGTTTTCACAATATCATCTAAGCATAAAAATACTCAATATATCAATATCATCCAGTTTGTATAGTTATTAGGGGCACAATAGGGCAAATAGGCAGTTCCCAAGTGGGGCCATCCTTTTTCAGGGAGACACCTCCACTGTATTTAGGGTTGCAGTTTATTAGGGCAAGTTGCCTTATCCCATTATTCCCTTTGAGACATCGGAAGGATCATACCATCCACCCATTTTCTAGTCTTGTAAATCATAATATACTGTACTTAAAAACAGTGGCTACATACCTGCTTTATGTAGGCTGCATATCTGCATAATAGTATAGCTTAACCTTCAGACGTCTCAAAAGGAAAATAATGTTATTCCTTTGTTCTTCCCCAGGAATTTAGCAATTTTTCAGTATCTGGTATTGTGAGTTATATTCCTTGTGGTGTTATTTGGTAGGAGTGATACCGTACCAAATATATACTTTTTTTTTAAATAAAAGATTAAAAGGTATTTTCTGGGCATTGAAATCAGTGGGAGTGATGCCTTCCATTCCACTTCTGGTTCCAACCCCAATATGTACATCTGGCTCAGCTATGGACAGCAGGCCCGAAGAGCAGATGATCTGTGGGTATCCCGAGCAGTGGATCCCTGACGATCAACTATTGATGACCTATCCCAAGCTGGAAAGTCTCTTTAAATTTTATGGTTATGCCATTTCAGCCGTATACATTTGCCACTTGTGAAAATATAATCTATCCACCTATCCATATAATTAGTTATATCTCTCCATACTCTTTTCAGGTATTTTTCCACTGTGGTGAATAGAATTTCACTACAACAATACAATTATTTCACTCGCGCTCCTCCATTTTAGCAGCATCTTTGTAAATGTGATATTGAAGTCTGAGAACCTACCTGAGAAAACTGCGTTAGTGTCCTTATGTGTAATAAACAAGCTGAAATGTTCCATAAGTTCTCTTGATAAATTTAGTTTATACAATGCAGCCTGTGAAGAAGTATACAAAAATTAGATATTCAGGGGGTGGGGGATTTATCATGTTAAATGCAACAGTTTTTGGGTGTGAAATAGTTACAAGTTTTGGACTAAGCCTAATAATGGCAAACATTTGTTCCAATGTACATTTTTCAGCCACTCTTGCCCCTTTGGTGAACAGTGGCTGGGTTAATAGGACAATAAACTTAAAGAAATGCACGCCAATTTCTGTGATGTACACCACAAATTGATGTAAATTATAGTGAAAATCTACACCAGCTCATAGTTGGCATAGATTTCAGTTAGCGTCTTAAGAATGGCCTGAGATACTGCAAATGTGTTAAAGGGGTTTCCGAGGGAAATACTATTGATGGCTTATACTCAGGATAGGTCCACTCCCTTTACAGTTAATAGTCTGATAGTCACAAGGGTACTGGGCGGAAGCTGCTGCTCTGCGGCTTGTTTATCGGTCGGCACTTGTAACGGTTTTATTAAAATCAAATGGAAGCTGCACCTGCAGTTACACGTGCCGGCCACTACACAGGGGTCAGAGCAGTGGCTTCAGCTCCGTACCCGTGTGTAGCAACAATGATAGTGGGTGCCCAATCAGTTGGGGGTGCTGAGCGACGGACCCCAGCAGATCAACTATTAATGACCCATACTGAGGATAGGTCATCAATAGCATTTTCCTGGAAAACCTCCAGAGAATTGTGCCTCTTCACACATTTGGCGCATCTTCCTCCAGCAAACTGCAGATTAAGGCAAATTGATTAAAACACCAGTCTTAACCACTCTTGTGTGTGATTTGTAGCTATTAGTGAATTAATAAGAGCAATAGCATAGTACTAAAAACATCATTACTGCAATGATTCTTAATGGTATAAAAAGATTTTCCAGTCTTGTAAATCATAATATACCATCATTAAAAACACTGCTTACATACCTTCTTCATGTTGGCTGCATATCTGCATAATGGTATAGCTTATTGTAGTGTCCGGGTCCATGGCATCTATAGGCTAGCCATGTGTGGGAGGATGGCACTGTGTCTTGGGACGTTCCATGGCACATTGTCCTATAACCTCCATTGAAGAACCCAGAACACCCCATTGACTATCTCCATTGTATAATAATGCCAGGTGATATAAATGCAGCTGTTCCACAGCCAGACAGAGACCCAAGTGGGCCCACTGCAAGAAAAGTTCCTCGGCCTCATGGTCTCCTATAGTCCAATATAAAGCGCCTCCTTTATAGCGCTATAGCAATCCCTCCCATAATTTGAAGCATGGAATCTATTAGCTCATTACCTTCTATGCCGGAACTTTTTTGCTATAGGATGACAGTTGCCCCCCTTACCTACGAGCCCCTATGCAGCAGTACAGGTGTCACATACTGTATCCACCACTGGTGATTCGGACCGTCTTAGTTGACCCGACTTCTATAGATTGTAGTAAGAAATCTTAAATACTTGTTAATATAATCATAGGTTGGGCAAAACAGTCAAACGAGCTGGGAGAGAACAAAAAAAAGAAAAAAAAAATTACCTCTAGCACCCTCTCCGCAGTGTCGGAGGTCTCGGAGTCTACCTTAACCAATCTGCCATCTGGCAAGTAAACTTTAAGGATCACTTTTATGGACGGTATCCTAAAGGTTTCCTGAAAGAAAAAAAAAAACACAGGTATTTTTTTAGTTTAGATAACCTTTTCACCATCTTCACAAGGTTATAAAGGGAAGGGACTTGTTATTTCTATAGCGCCAAACTTATTCAGCAATTTATTTATTACCCCCCAGCAAGCTGGGTACTCATTTTATCGACCATGGAAAGATGGAAGGCTGAGTCAACCTTGAGCCTGCTACCTGAACCAGCGGGGATTGAACCCGCAACCTAAGCGAGAGCTTACGACTGTATACTGCTGCCTTGCACCACAAACATGTCTAAAATCAGTAACTAAGAAACTGTAAATAAAAGTCTGGTTCACACAGCAGTTCGGTACATAACCCCAGCACTGTATATACACAGTTATGTAGTTAGCAGCAAGTGCCAAATACTAAGACTGACACTTTACTGCAGGAGCCGCAGATAAAGGGCCATAATGAGTGCATGCGTAAAACACTGCGTGTGCAACATAACGTTTTACCGCTGTGTGAGCCGGCGGTGAGCAGGCATATCGCTGTCATGCACAGTTTGCCGTTTTTTTCCAACAATTTCCCGTTCTGTCGCTTAGCAGCATTGCATATAAACCCCACACATATGCAATGCAATTGTGTATATGGAGCGTTTATTATGTGCCCTTAGAGTATAATAGGGCTCTATTGTGTATAATACGTGGTAAAATAAAACATGCGGCGTTCTTTTTTACGTGCCTATTATACGCAATAAAAACGCTCTCTGAATTGTTCTTAATTCTATATATTAAAAGGGGCAATTAGGATTTTTAGTGCAGGTACAAGCACCGCACTGTCAGGCCGGCTTCACACGACTGGGTTGGATTCCACATGCAGGATCCCGCAGCGGATCCCGGCTCTGAAGGGCTGTGGGTCGGATAGCCTCCATTGACTTCAATAGAGGCTGTCTGCATGGAGTCTGCAGCAAAATTTTTCCTCCACTCGCGGAATATTGAATTTGTGCCTGCGAGTGTGAGCAAAAAAAATTAAGAGAGAGTACATTCCTTGCAATGCATGCGATATGCTGCGGATTCCGCAATAGGAATCAGTTTGTGTGAAGCCGGCCTCAATGGGAGAGGACAGAAAAATAGCCATTATACAGACTGTCCAGTAATGAAAGAAAATAATGTACATATCAAGGCATTAGAAAGTCCCATGGAACGCTAGTGGGTAAAAGCCCTAAATGAAGTACAGTTTGTGTCTCAGGGGTATCAAAAAAAAAAAAAAGTGGAGGCAATGGGAACCAAGATCAGCAGTGATCTCAGTGGTGAGCCCCCCACCAATCAGAAAGTTATCCCCCATCCACAGGATAGGGAATAACTTGCAATCCTAGTACAAAACCTTTAAGATGCCTGACACATGCTTACCAACTGCAATTTCTTGAAACATTTGAAGAGAATGTCACTTCTGGAAAGAACAGGATTTGTAACAACTGCAAAACAGAATAAAGTCAATTGGTGAACTTGACAGTTTGTGTATCTCCAATTCAGTTTAATGGACAATCGATTTGGAATGAGAACTGAGCACCAGTTCCTAATATTTCATATGTAGAAGTGTTAAAGCCCTTTTAGATGGGATGAGTGTCAGGCAAACAATGCCGGACATTCGTCCCCACACATACTGTTTCCTGTGCCCCTGCAGGGGAGCTAGTATTGTTAGCTCTCAGCGGGGAGGCTGCAGATTTCTCTCCTCTCGCTCCCCCGCCCCTCTCCATTGACATAACACAGCAGCCATTCAGTACTGAATGGCCGATATTTACACTGAACGATCAGCTCATCGTTTTAGTGTAAAAAGCAGCCGTTCAGTAGTGAATGGCCGCTGTGTTATGTCAATGAAGGGGGGAGGGGGAGTGAGAGGACAGAAATCTCCTGCACTGCCCCCCTGCTGGCCGCTCCGTGTACTAGCCAGCTCTGCTAGCTGTCATGCAGGAGCACGGGAGCACGGAGACACAGGGACGAGTGTTGGGCATCGTTTGTACATTATTCATCCCGTGTAAACACAGCTTTAGTTAAATCGATGGTTAATAAATAATGCTATATATGCATAAGCACAATCTGTGGAGATCATTTGGAATATTTTTAGTGCAGAGACACAGACTCAAGCAAGACCAAATTCACACAGATGTGCCATTTGCAGAAAAAATAAAAAATAAATACAATTTGGAGAGCAGACATACACCACCCACACACTGCCCGATGTTCACAGGGCCCCACACACTGCAGGTTCTATTTCTGAAAACAGATCAAGAGAATACGATGCAAGTTTTTCCAACACGGACTTGTGGTCCGTGTGCAAAATTGCATGTGTAAATTGGCCCAACTGGCTATCACGGTTCTGAGTACTGTTCGAGTTTAGTCAATGGAAGACTCGGACTGCACACAGATCGAAAATATGTCCATATGAGTAAGCCCTAAGTGACATTACCTTCTTGCAAGTACTGCTCCAGCATTAGTCTCCTGTCTTCAGCCATAGATTTAGTCATTGCCAGATAATGTTTTGGCGGAAATGCAGGTAGCTCATTACCAAAAATATCATGCATCTGCAATTTATAAAGTCAACCACATCTGTTATACAGAAAATAAGCTAAAAAAATGTATATTTAATTAAAAACAATCTAGCACATACATGTGTTAAATAACTGCAATATGGGGGGAATTTCTTTATTCAGGGGACAAGTGCAGGAAAAAGAATTGTGGGGGCTTTAGCCATAATTAACAGGTTGAAAATAACCTACATTTTCCACCCATCAATCAATCTGCTCATACCATTTTCCTTTCCAAACATTTTGAATTAGGAGCCCCGATCAGGATGTTTGTCAAGGCCAGTTTTTTGTTTGTTTGCTTTATGTCTGGCCCTGATGTGACTGGAATAGTACTGCCAATCTATTCTATTGAAATGAGGGTTGGGGCCCATTACTCTCAGACAATGGAGGAGGTTTCTTCTGCAGGACACTCACTGATATGAGCACCTGAGACTCCCACTGATCGAAACTCATGATATCAAAAGTTTTATGACAGGGCAGTTACTCCGACTGGAGCCCTCACTGCCATAAAGATGCATTACAAAATCAATTAGCCCAGAATTTTCTGAAGTACTATGCTTCCATTTTCTTGTTTAGTCATAGGAGTTCCCACAGAGGACGGATTCGGCATGCAGGTTTTCTACTCCTAGAGAGGAGCGAGTATACTCGCTAAGGCACATTACTCGAGCGAGTAGTGCCTTAGCTGAGTATCTCCCCGCTTGTCTCTAAAGATTCGGGGAGCGGCGGGGAGGAACGGAGGGAAGATCTCTCTTTCCCTCTCTCCCCCCTGCAACTCACCTGTCACCGGCGCCGACCCCGAATCTTTACAGACGAGCGGGGTGATACTCGGCTAAGGCACTACTCGCTCGAGTAATGTGCCTTAGCGAGTATACTCGCTCATCTCTAATAGAAGTAGAAAACCTGCATGCCGAATTCGTCCTCTGTGGGAAACAAAGTGTTCAGTGGATCCTACGGAGTAGAGTGGGATCAGTCTGGCTCCCATCATGCTCTCCTGCGTTTTTCTGGACTAGACAGTGCAGCCTGCTACACTATTTTACCTGCATTTTTAGCTGGAGGCACCAAATGTAACCCCCAATGTAGATGTGAGCATAGCCCAACGTGATTGTAACAGGTTTATTTGAGGACAATCCCTGCAATACCCTGTATCTTATTTTTGTGCCCCGACAGACATGTGTCTACATTCCAGAACTTTGTGCTCACATATCAAAAAGGTTTAAAATGCTTGTAAAAATAACAGAAACCTGTATTATCAGTTCATCATTGTGTACAGAAACCTGTGTACTTCTAAAACAAGTCTTGTAGTGCGAGTGAAGATGCTGCTGGACAGAGTTGAGTGGGGGCCCAGGGGTAGGTGAATCATCAGGACATTTGACATCCCACCCAGTACAGCTTCTGAAACTAGGTCAGATGGGCCATATGGAGAAGGACTGAGCAGTGTAGAAGCAATTTCTATAGCTGCGAGATTGTAAACGCTCATAGCTACAGCAGCATGTTATTAGTCTCTCTGCTTCACTCTTAGGCCTTAGTCACACGGGCGTAAATACGCGCGTATATACGCGCATAAAAACCCACGGGCGTAAATACTCGCGTATATACGCGCGTAAAAACGCGCCTACAAAAGATAGAACATATTGGTGGCAATGGACATGGTCACGCTTTTTTTTACGCGCGTATTTACGCCCGTGTGACTAAGGCCTTAGGGAGGTCTCACACAAGCTAATTTTAATTGCAGAATCCACATTCGCCATCCACAGTAAAACACAGGCGTTGATCGTGATGTATTTTCGAATTCCATGGAGAGGAAAACAAATTGCAGAATGCTATATTTTAGTGCAGATTCGGTGTGGATGGGTCCCATTGAAGTCAATGGATGCGAGTGTTCCGTCACCCATACACAATTAACATTGCGTATGAGTGGCAGAAACGCTTGCAACTTCAAAAGGAAAATAGATAGAAAAGCCAGAATGCTGGCTAGAGGGGAGAGAAAGATCTTTCTTCGGCGCGGACTATACATTGTGCATAGCCTACATCTATGCGGAAAACCGATCATATCCACGATCTTCCGCAATCACTCATTATCGCAGGTCTTCTGCTGCGGAAATCAGCACGCAGAATGCAACCCGTTTGTGGCATCTTTCTACTCTCTGTAGACTTCTATAGGCAGCATGAGACAGCAGCAAGTGCACACACACTTGAAGTATCTTGGTGTTTGCTACTAGAGATAGATATCACATGAAACAGGTAGTGGATAGCCTCTTAGAAGAAATTGAAACCCTAAGTGGCCAGTGCTGTAGTGATTTCTCAGCACGAAAATATTAAACAATAAAGCAATTTGCACTTTTGCTAATTATCACAGGCTTGTTCAAAGTGTGGTGCACATTTAAGTGAGCCTTAGTTAACTCTTGCAAGGACTGATGGCCTGTACCAGAATACACGAACTTGCAACCAGTGGTGATTGCACATCAAAGCGATCCTTTGAGCGATCATCGTTACAGCTAAACGCGCAGCCATCGTGCACTGCTAGCTGATCCTTAAATTCAGGCCAACCTACAAATGGTAGTTCACTCTTATCAGCAGTTCTCCGCAGGTAGTGCTGATAGCATTGTTTCCCGTTGAAGAACAAAGGAACTGAAAGCAGATAAGAACCTATTAACTGAAGTCAGCTAAAGGCTTCATTTGCATGCTAATAAGCTATTAAGTAGCTACTTAATAGTTTATGCAAAATGATTGCTCAAAGCTGTCACTCAAACTGTCTTTGAGTGATCATGGCTCTGTGTAAATGGGCCTTAATTGGGTAGTTTCTATCAATCAATGGATCAAAACCTGCACCGATCCAGCCCTTCTGCTGCTGCTTTACATTTGGCAAATTGTAGGACGCCCATTTATACCCAGTGATGCTGCGGTAGACGAACATTGATTTTAAGGTCCATGTCAAAGATGTGATCAGCAATAATATAACAATTTATTCATTGGCTGCATGCATTTACACCTAACAATTATCATGCAAATCACTCAATCTAACAATTATTTGCATGATAATCATACCGTGTAAAAGGGCCTTAAGGGCAAACACAAACTCAGGTTAAGGTGCGCCTCAGCCAAGAGGGATGCAATAGTGGCATGACTTGACCAAGTATGGACATTGGTGTAGTTGAATCACGATTGACAGGCAACTAGGTTGTGTCATGTGTAGAGATGAGCGAACGTACTCGTTTCGAGTATTTACTCGATCGAGCACCGCGATTTTCGAGTACCTCAGTACTCGGGTGAAAAGATTCTGGGGGCGCCGGGGGGCGGGGGGGGGGGGGGGAAGCGTGGCGGAGCAGCGGGAAACAGGGGGGAGCCCTCTCTCTCTCCCTCTCCCCCCCCCCACTCCCCGCTGCAATCCCCCACTCACCCACGGCGCCCCCCGAATCTTTTCGCCCGAGTACGGAAGTACTCGAAAAATCGCGGTACTCGGGTGAAAAAGGGGCGTGGCCGAGTACGCTCGCTCATCTCTAGTCATGTGTGTTTAGAAGCATAAAAAAGCGCAGTTGGATGGACCCGTGCATATCTACAAGTACTAGAGTGGTCACAGAAAATTATATCGGACGTGCCCCAAATTTAGTTGCCTAGCGTATGATATACTATCACTATATAACCAATGGTTGGAAGCCCGTGTATTCTGGTACAGGCCGCAAGTATATATTCAGTCCACCACCCCCAAATGATGCACAGATAATTTACACATAATCAGGGGGAACGTGGAATATATCAAAACTAGTCTAAAAGAAGAAGAAAAAAAAAAAAAAAGAGTATTGTCCATGGCATCCAGTCAGGTTGCTAAATAACTGATGACCCATCCTTAGCATAGGTCATCAATAGCTAATCAGTGAGGGTCCGCCACTAGGACCCCCACTGATCCGTTGTTCACTGGGCCACCATCACTGTGCATTGAGCGGGAGCAGACAGCTCCATACATTGTCTAGTGGCCCAGCAGGATATTGCAGGCACAGCTCCCTTGCAGATCAGCTAGTGATGACCTATCCTGAGGATACGTCATCAATTATTATTTAGAGCTGAAGAACCACTATAATTTTTTAGAGGCCTCTGAAAAATGAGAAGTGGAATCCGATTAGTTGTCAAGGGTAACAACTCCACTTTTCCTTTGTACCAGTTTTTATGCATCGCCCTGTTTCAATGCTTTTGGTTATAAAGCTTATTATTCACGCAGAGAGTGCCTACCTGTTCATCCCAGAAATGGAGATCTCTGTATCGCACTTTGAAAAGAATGAAGCCCTCCAGGTACACAGAATAAAGCTGAAAACAGAGTATCACAATATTAGGTGCACTGCTATTAGTATAGAAGACGTTCAGTAGTAGAGTCACAGCGCCAGGTACTTGCCACACCCTCCTACAATGCCAAAATGTCACCAGATCTACCCTTCTATTTCTCTAGATCAGAATCCTTGTCTCCCCCACTCAGGGGCAACACATCCTACAAACACTGCGAATCTGTGTTATAGCAATTTTCAGACCGCAGGGAAAAAAAAAACCAGACAGAGAATAAGTTAAAATAAAAGTAAGCCACACTCACCATTCAGATTCCTTCACCCCCCCCCCTCCCAACAGTTGGGTTCAGGAGCCTTAGGCGGGCTGCACACGGGCATATATGCATTGCAGAATCCAGAGCAGGTGACCGCCTTCGGATTCTGCCGCAAATACCTTCCATAACATGCTATGAAAAAGCGCTTTTTCCTGCACACGAGCGAAAATCAATTTCTATTTTCTGCTCGAGGAGGAAAAAAAAAAAAAAAAAAATCGCGACATGCTCTATTTTAATGCAAGGTCCGCACAGACAGCTTCCACTAAAGTCAATTGAAGCTGTCCAACCCGCAGCCTGTCCGCAATTAACGTTGCAGACAGGTAATGGATTCCACGTCATCACCTAGCAATGGCGCGGAAATATCTGTACTGCGCATGCTGTCCGGACCATACGCAGCACAGATAAGAAGAAAAGAAGACAGGTCATGGGCTGGGCACAGGGTCGAATTCCGCTGCAGGATCCCGCATATGGAATCCGACCTGGTCGTTGCCACTGGCCTGCTGGTCATGTGCCATTCATTCACATAATCACTCAGCTGTAGAAGTGATGCTGCCATGAACAACATATGACCACTGAAGCCAGAAATTGGTGGGTGGTCACATGAACAGAGCGTGACCACTGCATCAGGGACTGGGTCTCCTTAAGCTGCACTGGCGACCTCAGATTGGAGAGTATTTGCTTGTTTGTTGGTTTTTGTATTTTTTATCTATTGCTTGCACATACTATTTTTGTACTACACGAAAACCCTCTTCAGCGCCATGCAAAAAAAACGTACACTTCTCAGTTATCCCTTTTACGAAAAAGGTCCGTTTTAAAATGTGGTCAGGAGGAACTCTGGATTGCTGGATGGGCTATTGATATACATTACATTTAAAATACTGTGGAATTAAATCCCGTACCACATATCAATACCCACGCGGGTTTTATGCAGATTTTCTCCACAGTGAGTGGATGAGGAGATTTTCAAAATCTCATCCACTTTGCTGCTACAGCTACGTGAATTCCGCAGCAAATCCACCCCTTGTAGTAACAGTGACCCTCTATATTGGTGGTCCCAGAAGTAATCGTGATCCCCTATATTGGCGCTTAATTCATAAAGCCCTCCGCAGAACCATGCCACCCTACATTACGTCCCTCATCTCAATCCATCACCCAGCCCATACCCTCTGTTCATGTAATCAGACTAAGTGCCCCTTTAATTCGAACTTCTATTCCTGCCTCCTACACTTCTCCAGAGCAGCACCGGTCCTCTGGAATGCACTACCCCAAACTATCTAAGCAATCCCTGGACTTCAGGCGTACTCTAAAAAAGCACCTCTTCAGGGAGGCATACGATATCTCCCAAACCAAATTCCTGTTTACTCTGGCTGATAACATGCGACCTGTCCTACCGACTGCAGCTCCTGCTAGCTGCAATCAACCGCCCCCCTGCAGTCATACCAATTTATGTCTGACCATTGTCTATGTGTATAGTATCCCTCACTCTCCACCTCGCCATACTGTGGACATCTCCAGCCCCTTTACCTTCTGTATCACCCCATTACTTGTAGTATGTAAGCTCGTTGGAGCAGGACCCTCACCCCTATTGTCTTAATCAACTGATTATTACATGTAACAGTGGTTTTGTTTCTGTTCCCCCTGTCTTGTAAGCGCTGCGGAATATGTTGGCGCTATATAAATGTTGCAGACGACAATTATATAGCGCCAACATATTCCGTCGTTGTCATCATCCCCCTATATTGGTGGCCCACTGTGGGGCTGAAGGGAATCCCTGCTGTGGCTGTCAGCAGCGTGGCAGGGGATCGCTGAGTTCTCCTATTGCTTTCGATGGGGCCAGTGCTGCTGCCACCGACCCCATTGAAGACAATGGGCAATATCGCAGAAAGATAGAGCATGCTGCGATGCGTTTCTTGCATAGCATCATGGCGCCATGCAGGTAAACATCGCTAACGTAATGACTCCATTCAAATTAATGTGGTTCTGATTTGTGCGCACAAATCTCGCACAATTTTCTCACCAGTGTGAAGGCCCCCTAAGGTTGGTTTCATACGGGCGAGAAAGTCACGCAAGATTTGTGCATTGCAAGATGCACAAATCTGAACCAAATTTATTTGAATGGGCTCATTCACGTTAGCGATGTTTTCCTGCGTGAGGCGGTGATGCGGGAAAACCATTGCAGCATGTCCTATCTAGTTGTACATTATTCCTGCAATCTCGCCCATTGTTTTCAATAGGGATGGTGGCAGCAGCGCTAGCTCCATTGAAAGCAATGGGAGAACTCTGGACAGGCTGTTCTGAGCAAACGACTGTCCAGGACCCGCGGTCGGCATAGCAATGCGGATCACATGACCGGAGCCAGCTCATGTGATCCGCGTTGCTATGCCACCCCAAGGTCCTGGACGTTGCTCAGTACAGCCTGTTGGGACACCACTACAGCAAGGAGTATAGTGGGGACCTAGACCCTCTGGCAGAGCCCCTGACAATCGCTCGAGCAGACCTAAAGGCTCCCTGGAGCACAGTTTGGGAAACCCCAACATAAGCCAATTGAAGGTCTTCCAGGCACTAAATGTAGACCATTTGCAATTGGAGCCAAACTACTCTTATTTTCTTCTCTGTGACATTGCTCACAGGCCACTGATACACTTTATAGAGGCTGGATCCAGCACTACTCCGCTCAGGTCGAGCAGGTTTCCTCAGCACACCATGTGGCTTTGGTCACACACTGCCCTAATATAACCCTAATCCCTTATTAGCATGTGGCAACAGTACATATTACAGTATAGGTTCTTATACATGGAACTACAAGCCTTGTACACATAAGACAGTCAGTCTGCTCTGCCCCCTTCCACTAGCATTTGGTACAACACACTTATGTGTTAAGGCCCATTTAGATGGGACAAATGTCGGGCAAACGATGCCCGACACTTGTCCCCACATACACTCGCTCCCGTGCTATTGCATGGGAGCTAGTATAGCTGGATCGCTCACAGAGCAGCCAGCAGGGGGGCTGGGGGAGATTTCACTCCTTGCTCTCCCCTGCCCCTCTTCATTGACTTAACATAGCAGACGTTCAGTACTGAACAGCTACTATTTACACTGAGCCCAACATTCATCCTGTCTAAATGGGCCTTTAAACTCAAGTTAACATCATCACCTCTTCCTGGTAGCTAGCAGCCAAGAAACAGACACCACCTGACATCTTGGACCTTAAGGTGCACAGGCATTGCAGGATGCCCATACAGCACAATATTATATAATGTAGCACATTAACCCTTTCATGCCCAGGGGTCAATGAAGCACCTGCGCCCAGGTCACATTCTGCAGTTCTGGTATCCTCACTTTCAAATAAAAAAATAATTTTGATTTTTCAGGCGACATATCTACATGACGATTTTTTTTTTGTCGGACAAGTTGTATTTTTCACTGGTACCATTTAGCATATCATATAATGTACTGGAAAATTTAAAAAAAATTCTAAGTAAAGCAAAGTGAGAAAAATCCAACAAGTGAACCATTTTAGGAGCTTTATTTTTACGATATTCATAGTGCAATAATAGTGATCGGCTATTATTCTGTGGGTCAGTATGAATACAGCGACACCAAATTTACATTTTTTTAATAGTAAGACTTAGAAATTTAAAAATAAATAAATAAAAATTTCTGTCTCCATCTTTTGGCACCCATACTTTTATTTTTCCGTCACTAGGACTGTGTGACAGCATGTTTTTTGTGGGCTGATCTGTAGTTTGTATTGGTACTATTTTGGGAAATATACAACTTTTTGATAGCTTTTTATTCATTTTTTTTCTTGGAGACAGACCTTTACAGATGCAGCGATATTTTTAAGTTGGATTTTTTTTTTTTTAAATTAGTCCCAATAGAGAACCTAAACTTGTGATCATTTGATCGCATATATAGTATAATGTAATACTCTGGTATTGCATTATACTACATTTTAAACAAGCTTCCTATTAAAAAGGCATGCCACAGGTACATCTTTGATAGGCAAACTATTATAGCAGCACAGGGGACTTTCAGAAGTCCCCGAGATGCCATGACACCCAGACGGTGACCTCATAATATTAATTGCAGCAGGGCTATTCGGGACATCCATGTCTTGAAAGGGAGATTTAAATGCCCCTGTCAGAACTGATATTCGTCGTGTATGGGGTTGGGCTGTCTCCCATGCCAACTCCATACACAGCATTTGCAGTGGATAGCTATATGCGTGCTAACTGCACGGAGTATGTGCAATTAGGATGTGTATAGCATATGTGCACCATGAAGGGGTCAAGTACACTACAGCATCAGAAAAAATATGTACCAATTGAAATGTCTAATTAGTCTAATGAGTTACAGATGTATTTTTATTTCAGTGCAATTATGTTTCATGCATCTCCTAGCATATTTTGCGCATCCCCATTGACTGCTATGGGGACTTTTGGTGCACATGCTGCATTTTTTATTTGCATGACCGAAATATGCAGGAAAAATACGTGCATGTGAACGAAGCCATTTTAATCAACGGGCTCTATTCACTATATATTGCGCACGCAAATACACCCATATGAATCTGGTCTTAAAGCTCACAACGATCAGCAATACATCAGTTTTCATAATTGTACACCAAAATATATCACAAAGTACCAAGGATACAAAACAACGTTTGTCATACTGGAAACCCTTTTGCCTACTGATTAGGAATGTGGTGACCGCAGGGAACCAGAGCGCCAATAATGATAGGTTTCCTCATTCCAGTGTTCCAGCCAAAAATGTGAGAGGAGAACAAACAGTGAGCTACAGGTGGATCTGGTCCTACCACTTGGAAGAGAAACTGCCCAGACACTGTTTTTTTAAAGTTCCCATCAGATACCTGAACCCCTCCCCCCCACCCCGTCCTACTAAATTACTTATTACGCCGATTACAATAAAGTGGTAGGCTCTATCATACTAAATCAATTAGATAGATTATAAAATTAAAGGCGATATACCAGAATTAAACTTTTATCACCTATCAATAGGATGGGTGATAAAAGTCTAATGGGTGGGGATCTAACTACTGAGACCCCCACCAATCCCTAGAATGGGGGACCTGTGTCCTACTTTTCTCATCACTGTGGAGATGCTTTTCCCACCCGCAGTGATGTCACACTGAATCTAACGATGCCTGTGCAGTCGCCATTCTATTAATTTCAAAGAAGTAGACAATTGCTTCTACTCTGCCATCACTGGCAGTCCCGTTGAAATTGAATGGAGCGGCATCTTGCATACGTAGCCATTGTCAGGAGCTCTAGGTCCCCGCTCTACTCACTGCTGTATTTGTGTCTGGACATTCTGTGCTGGGAAAAAGCAACGTCCAGGACCTGGTATCGGCATAGCAACACGGATCACGTGAGCCAGCTCCAGTCATGGGATCTGCGTTGCTATGCCTCCTGCAGTTCTGGACGTTCACTTGCTCAGAACAGCATGTCCAGACACTGCTACAGCAGTGAGTAGAGCGGGGACCAGTGTCTCCTTCACACTGGCGTGGGCGATATTCCATCGCGGCCCATTACTGCCCTCAGAATCCATCTGAAACCCCTTGAATGTTAGGGGTTTTCATGTGAAAACAGCCTCGCATTCGTGCAGGGCTGAAGGATTTTCCCACCATGGCTGTCAAAGCCGCTGCAGGGGGTCGCGGAGTTCACCCATTGTTTTCAATAGGTCTGGCACTGCTGCCACCAGTCCCATTGGAAACAATCTCGCAGGAAGATAAAACATGCTGCAATTAGTTTCCTGCACGATTTTCTCTCCAGTGTGAAGGCAGACAGTTAGGCTGGGTTCACACAGGGCGGATTCCCGTCGGAAATCTCGCGGTTTGGCCGCAGCAAGAACCGCGAGATTTCCGCCGGGAGAACCGCCGCGGTTTAAGCCGCGGCGGCTTTGAAGCGGTCCGGCCGCATGCTTTTCCGTTGCGGCCGTCTCTCCCATAGAGGAGAGCGCAGCCGTAACATAAATAAACAAAAAACCGACTGTAAACAGACATGCTCAATCTTTTGAAACCGTGGCTGCGGCCGCCGCAGCCGCGGTTTCCACCGGATTTACCGCAGCGGATTCCCGTGTGGACGAGGTTTCTGAGAAACCTCGTCCACATGGCTGGCTAATCCCGAGATTAGCGGCCGCGGGCGGTTTTGCCGTGGGCGGATCTGCTGCGGCAGAACCGCAGCAAATCCGCCCTGTGTGAATGCAGCCTTACATTTGTGATATTTTCCTGCATGGCACTGCCATGCTATACAGGAAACACATCACAGCATGTCAAAAACAATGGGAGAAACTCTGCAATCCTCTGCCACAGCTGTGATAGCTGCAGCGGGGGATTCCTTCAGCCCCGCAGTGGACCACCAATATAGGGGGGGGGGGCACTATTACTACTGGGGCCGCTAATATAGGGGGCTGGTCGCTATTATTACTCTGACCACCAATAGACCACCAATATAAGGGGGAGGGGGTCGCTATTACTACTGGGCCCACCAATATAGGGGGGAGGGGTCGCTATTACTACTGGGGCCACCAATATAGGGGGAAGGGGTCGCTATTACTACTGGGGCCACCAATATAGGGGGAAGGGGTCGCTATTACTACTGGGGCCACCAATATAGGGGGAAGGGGTCGCTATTACTACTGGGGCCACCAACATAGGGGGAGGGGTCGCTATTACTACTGGGGCCACCAATATAGGGGGTGGGGTTGCTATTACTACTGGGGCCACCAAGAGTTGTGAACTTCTGTCATCATAACTTTGAAGATGCCTGACATTGTATGTACATGTCATGCGTTACTTGGATGGTACTGCCTCATGCTAGATTACTCTATTATGTCATCGCACGTGTTTAAATGCGGTGGATCGCTCACGTCAGGATCAATTCCCACAACATCTACAGAGCATAGTTGGTACATATGCTGGGGCAACCTCCAAGTATATACACCGTTACACCCATAGACGTTCTTGGTTACTTCACCCTATAGGGTGACAGGCAGGGGAGTACTCCCTTCATAAATACCCCCAACTGTGTGCCTGTAGCCAAACAGAACATTTTTTAATGCCATTTTGACTAGTACGGACCTGCAGCTGTAATACATCAGCCTTACACATACTGATATTTTCTACACATAAATTGACCACCGCAGGTTTTGAAATCTGCAGCATGCCAGAAAAAATAAATTACATGGGACCTGCCCATCTTTTGTACAACAGAGAGCCCCATAGAGGTCTATTGGAGGTGCACAAACACGCACATCTGCACAGCGCATACCCACGATCACCAGCACCTTGTTAGGCAAATTAGTTTTTTAAGTCAGGACGGGGTGACTCCCTCACTCATGCGAATGAGTGGTGCCTGTGCATATACGCAGTCGCAAACGTCAAATACACGAATTCACTGCGCAAAATAAATAGTGCAGGAGCAAGTGTATTACGTTACACCCTCATCTGTCAAAGCCCTGAAAGGAATTACGGGGTTAAAAGAAGTTCATTAGGTAACTGCTTAAACTGCAATTCCGTAAGGCGGGGTTCCCAGCATGTCTTCAGCATCCATGGAGCGCAAAAGCCTATGGGTGGCTGAGTGCTCACATGCAGAATGAGCGACACATGACCCCCTTTTATATAAGAGAATTTCACTCAACATCTAAGAATCACCAGATCAACCTATAAATATGAAATCAGTTCAGACAGGTGTGAAAAACAAGAAGCAATGATACTTCACCACGTAACGGCCGCCCAGAGTGTCCGCCAGCTCCTCTGTCACTGGGATGCTGATGTGCATGGTTAATGCGGAGACGTAGCAGAGCTCAGCTCACGGTTGTAGTGTGAGCACTTGTGCTGCTGGATCTCCCTGTGTGGGCGGCCGGTGTCTGCATATAGAGGCGGCCACACCTGTGGCCACACACTGCTGCTTACACACCTGGCCAGGTGAGCAGGACTGGCCGCAGGCCCCCTCAGGCTGGGGTCACATGGGACGGAATCCCGGTGGAATTCTCGTGGAATGACAGCACCAAAATTCTACGGGAGAACCGCAGCCGGGTTTTGGAGCGGTTCTGCCTCCTGCTACGGCTTTCTCTCCCCATAGAGAGGAGCGAGACCGCAGTGGGAAAAAAAAGAATTACCATGCCGTAGAACTGAATTCCGCGCCGCATGTCCGTATCCGCCCGGCTTTTTCACAAGGATTGGCCGCCCTGTGTGGACAAGATTTTTGCAAAAATCTCGTCCACATGGCTGCCTAATCCCAGGATTAGGAGTCGCGGTTGGAATTGCTGCATGGAAATTCCGCAGCAATTCCATCCCGTGTGAACCTAGCCTCATGCTTTGGTATTCCTATACACCTTTAAGGCTATGTTCACACGGCCGGATTTGCTGCATTCGCCAACCTGTGATGTCTCTGCAGATGCGAGGCGTTTTTGTGTTAAAACTGCTTAGCATCACTTAGGGGAAGTAGCGATCCTTAGCCGTGGCAGAGGATCGCAGAGTGTTTCCCATTGTTGTCAATGTGTACACCTCGCACTCATGTACACCTCGCACATCGTGGGATTCTGTGCCACTCCCATTGAAAACAATGGGCGATGCAATGTGAGGCATTCCCAGGGAATGCGCAAAGATAGGACGTGCCACGATTTTTTTCCTGCACCACGATGCCATGCAGAAAAGAAAAAAAAACGCTCATGTATATTACATCATTCAAAAGAATATTTTTGCAAGATTTGTGCGTCTCACAAAGCTCCAATCTCGTGCGATTTTCTCGGCCGTGTGAAAAGAGCCTAAGGGGAGCGTCACACGCATGTATTTGTGCGCTCAGTACGCAGTGAAAAACCGTATTGATTTCAATGGGTTTATTCGCAAAAGCGTATTTTGCATTTTGTTCACTCCAAAGAAATACGCAGCATGCTCCATCTTTCTGCGCATTCATGCAGGGAATGATCACATACTGAACTAATTGCCCGTTTCTGTGAATGGCAGTATGGTTGCGTGTTTTTTGGTGCACACAAACAGGAAAACACGCGCAAAGCTTTCTGTTTCCTATTCTTTTTTTTAAAAACCCATTTAAATCGATGAGTAAAAAAAATGAAATGTTTAATTCTGTTTTAACAGAACAGCGAGACAGAAACCCCTGAGGCCGCCTTCACACGGGTGAGAAAACCGTGCGAGTTTGTGCATTGTGAAACACGCAAATCTTGCATCAATATGAACCCCATTCTTCTGCATGGCGTCATACACATCAGCGATGTGATGCTATGCAGGAAACAAATTGCGGCATGTTCTGTCTTTCTGCGTGATCTCGCATTGTAGCGCCCATTGTTTCCAACGGGGCCGCCGGCAGCATTGCACCACGTAAAAACAATGCATAAAACTCTGCTATCCTCCGCCGTGGCTGTTCGCTTCTTTCCCAAAGTAATGTGAGCCAGTCTTAACCCTTTCCAGTCCAATTTGTATCCTGGTTTTCCTAGGAGGCTTACTCTTTTTCTGCTGTTATACAACGGTGCTATCTGCTGGCTAAAGCCAGTACTGCATGAGGTGACACGTTGGATAGGCTCCGACAGCAGAGAGGCTGGCAATATACAGTAAGAGAACCCTGACGGATGTCTTCCAACATCGGAGCTGTACAGCCTTAAATCATAATGTCTTCAGATGTCAGACAGTGGATTGGTAAGGGTTAACATAAACCGCCTCGCATCCGTGGGGAATTCACATGGTGGCAAGTGCGATATCATACCCTGATCAACGGCCCGATATCGGGCTCGCCCATGTGACGTTAGCCTAACACAGGTGTAAACGGTCTACAAAATCATCGCTACAATGTGAAGCCCATGGTTTCCAATGGGTTCTTTCACATGAGCGATGTTGTGTAGCGAGATTTTGTAGCCCGTGCGGATGCAGCCTAATTATTAACACAAACTCATTTGCCCTGCTCGTTACGGAGTGAATAGAACCCATTTATTTCACTGGGCTCGGTCACATGTGCATTTTTTTTTTGTGCGCATTTGGGCGCACAAAAAGACCAGAAACAGCAGCATATCTATTTTTATGCGTATTGCGACGAAAATAGCACATATTAAACTAAAGTTAGAATGGCTATTCAAGCCATATAACGGCCGGCTGTCTGCTGCTCCCTGCGTTGTATGCAGCGTGACCCCCTCCCCCTCCCTTTTTCATTTAAGCTGCTATAGACTTCTATGGCAGCTTTCTGCGTAACACGTGCAAGGCTTATCTTTTCTCGCACATAGGATTTGCAAATGAGAAATACACTCGTGACAACGAACCCGTTGTAATCAATGGCTTTGCTTCATCGCGTTTTACGTGCATAAGTTTCACGCCTGCACAAACACGTTCGTCTGTTTAAGCCCTGAAATAGCCTTTAAATCCTTGGAAAGAGTGTGCGCAAAATTCCAGTAATGTGCGCTGACATGTGGGCAATAGAGATGAGCGAACGTACTCGTTAAGGGCGATTTCGCAATCGAGCACCGCGATTTTCGAGTACTTCACTACTCGGGTGAAAAGTACTCGGGTGCGCTGTGGGTGAGCGGGGGGTTGCAGCAGCGAGTGGGGGGGAGAGGGAGAGAGAGAGGGCTCCCCCCTGTTCCCCGCTGCTACCCCCCACTCTCCTCTGCAACCCCCCGCCCCACAGCGCACCCGAGTACTTTTCACCCGAGTAGTGAAGTACTCGAAAATCGCGGTGCTCGATTGCGAAATCGCCCTTACCGAGTACGTTTGCTCATCTCTAGTGGGCAACTGTACCACCTCATTAGTGCACAAATAGGCTGTGGCGAGCGTTTTTGTACATGGCAATGTGTGAAGCCGCACTAAAGGCTTCTTCACACTGACGTATTTGTGTGTGTTCTAAGTACAGAGAATAGAACCCATTGATTTCGATGGGTTCGTTCTCATAAGCGTGCATTTCGCGTGAGCAATTATAAAGTAGGACCAGCTCTATTTTTCTTTTCTTTTGCGCAGCAAAAGTCCCATAGAAGTCTACAGGAAGTGTGCAAATACACAAGGGGATGCGTGAAACACAGTGCTAAACTGCAAAAAAAAGGCACACATCTTGACCTTGTTAGGCTTAAATAGCCATTAAATCCACATAAGGGGTGTCTCACACGCGTGCGACCTGACCCTGCCTGTGCCAGTAATATGCGCTTAAACGTGCGCAAATCTACCTCCTTAAACCTCATTTATGCGACAATTCGCTGCACTGCGCTGAATGTTTTTGCACATAGCCCGTGTGAAGCCGCCCTAAAAGCTCTTTCACTTGAGTGTATTTTAATATGTTTTTGCTCGTGGTTAAATCCTGCATGCAAAGCGCGTACATTTGAACCCATTGATTGCAATGGATTTACTCTCATTTCACTTTTACGAGCGCGTTTCTCATGGGCGCAAAAAAAATAAGACCTGCTCTATTTTGTGCGCATTTGCGCACCAGGAAGTCGCTTTGATGTCTATGGGAGTTGTGCAGACGTGCACATATGTACACACTTGTGCACTAGCTTTGCCTTCGCCAATACGCACAGCATTAGCGCAGTCATGCGCACAAAGTACCCACAAACAAGTTGTGCAGATGCAAGTGTATTTTGCAATACACTCGTGTGAAGTTGCCTTAAGTGTGCATTCACGTGGACGTATGCGTATTTCGGCCCGTGAAAATTGCGACCACCATTGGATTCCAATGCATTTGCTGAGCAGAGTTGTGCCTACGGCCATGTGAATCTGCGCTACTGCAGCGAATATGCAGGTTTCCTGCGTATCTACGCACACCTATTGATTGCAATGGGCTATTATTACGGGACGTAATACGCACCAAGATAGGACGTGCTACGGATTTTTCATGCAACTAAAATTCGCATGTATGCGCAGCTGTGAATGAGCCCATTGAGATCAGTGGGTTCTATTTACGGAGTATTACGCTAATAATATGTTGCATATTTACGCGCATGAGAAAGAACCTTTTGGGCTTCTTCAGATCAGCGTAAGCGCAGAAACTATGATTTTTTGCGCTCTTAGGGTTTATTCAGACGACCGTATGCATTTGGTTTCATCATTCAGACACGGATCCGCATGCAGAACTTGTCCTGTCAAACAGACACGGATTTTAGAGGCGGGATTAACATGGACGGTGCATTCCGCCGTGTGAACATTACCTTACAGTGCAAGCAGAATCCGCAGCAGAACTGTTAAATGACACGATTTGTTAATTAGCAGCATGTCAATCGTTTAGTTGCGGATTTTCCTCTCTGCAATGCAAAGGATGAAATTCGCAGGAAATCAACTCCACAATCCAAACTATTTAAGGGCAAAAACAGATTGGCGCATGCGCTAATACGCTCGCCACTAAGGAACGTATGAGCGTGTCAACCAGGGTTTATTACTTCGACTATTCAAACTCAATGCTATTGTTTGTGTGTTTGAAAAAATAAAGCCGTAAGATCGGTCCTGCTAGAATAACTGCATGCGAGAAAGATAGGGCACGTCCTACCTTTTCTCACGCGTAGTATTAATGTGCGAGAATCACCCTTGGTTTGCAAAGCCGCAAAATGGGACAAACGCGCCCATCTGTTTAAGCCCTCATACTGATTTTTTTTCGGCAGTGGATCCAACCCCTCTGCTCATACACTGCTCCCAATCCTGTGTAAGGCCTCCTTTACACAAGCGTATTTGTATTTGCGCACGCATTATCGTAGCATTTTTGCGGAATGGACTACGTTTTTTGTGTGTGCGCATCGGCATACTTTACTGTACTTTGTGCAGCCACATGGCATGTTCATTTGTGCACAGCAAAGACACTTCGATTGAAATGGCGAATTAGTCCGAGTTCCAGATGTGTTCTTTTTCCTGCGCGATTATGCAGCGTTTCACGCATCTCCTAGAGTGTAGCACACACATTTGCGCATCCCCATTGACTTCTATATAGCATTTGCTGCTCCGAAATGTGCAGGAAAAAAATATGCACAGGTTAAAGAAACCATTGAAATCAATGTGTTCTATTCACTGCGTATTGTGTGCACAAATACACCCGTGTGAAGAAGCCCTAAAGCATACATAAAGTGCAGAGCTGTGTATGAGAGGGGGGGGGGGGGGGGGCTGTCATGCAGAGCTGAGTGTGTATGGTGTCCATATAGTGCAGAGTTGTGTATGAGGGGGGCTGTCATGCAGAGCTGAGAGTGTGTGGTGTCCATACAGTGCAGAGCTGAGAGTGTGTGGTGTCCATACAGTGCAGAGCTGAGAGTGTGTGGTGTCCATACAGTGCAGAGCTGAGTGTGTGTGTGTGGTGTCCATACAGTGCAGATGTAGTGGCCCAGAACACCTATTCCTGGCCCCTCCATAATCGTCATACATGACATGTCTTTTGTGTGGATGCACTGTACAAAATGTCTTGTCTCTTGTTATTGCACAGCTGCAGCAGATGAAGGGTTAATGTCTGCATGTGGTTGGGATATGTCTGCAAATGTATCAATTTATGTCCTGTCATGTGGTATGCTAGAGACCTAAGGCCTCATGTCCACGGCTAAAATAATATTTAAAATCCCCAGCGTGATCCGCGCCCCATAGGGATGCATTGGACTTAAATACCTGCGGATGTCATTTTCCCCTGAGGCGCGGATTGCGCGTGCGGGAAAAAAAACGCACCATGCTCCATTTTAGTGCGGGTCTCCAGCAGGCTTCTATTGAAGCCTATGGAAGCTGTCCGGACCCGCGGCACACCCGCAGCTGAATTCCTGCTCTCCAGTGCAGGAGGGCAGGAGTTTAAAAAAAAAAACACAGAGTGAACGGCGCATGCGCGCGGCACACTGCCGCCGTGCCGAGCACATCCGCCGGGCCGAAGAAAGAAGATCCGGCCACGACGGAGGGAAGATCCCCAGCGTTCGGACAGGTAAGTAATTCTTTTTAGGCCTCATGTCCGCAGGAAAGGAGGGACCTGCTGCGGGATTCTGTATGAATAATCCGCCGTTGGCCTGATTTTCCCCGTGGACATGGGGCCTAAAGCTGCCTGTCCACGGACGTTGCGATATCCCGCGGTGGATCTCCGCCACTCGGGAGCAGGAGCCAGCAAACAGATCTCCGCGGTGACCCTTTCTGACAGATAGGCTGACCACGGAGAATTGCGGCAATTCACAGCACGCTGCGATTTGCCGCCCGCGAGCAGAGAATTGCTATGATTCTCCGCTCATGGACAGGGGGGCTGCGCTTTCCATAGCAACCCTATGGAAAGCGTGCACTGCGTTCCCTGCGGCTGGATTATCGCCACAGGGAACGCAATGCAAAAACGCCAGTGGACAGGCGTATACACCCTATAAGTATGAGTGTTGGAGAGCGGGGTTATTGTTGTTCCATCCTTCTGGGTGCCTGAGAGTGCCGGCCACATGGGGGTACCTTCAACCCTCATGTGGTGAGAAATGGAAGAAAAAGAAAGGTTTCCTGAAGTTCCTGATGCCAGGAGCCATTAGAGAGGAGGGGGGGGGGGGGGGGTGAGTGAGAGGAGTAAAGAAAAGTCAAGACCACCGTGCAGAGGTATTTTTATAAGTGTCTGTGGAGAGTTTGCCCTTCACCTTCCAGGAGCTGCACCATACAGATAACTGGCATCATCCTGAGTTCCTCGCTCCTTTTGTTTTGCCTGCATTGGTGAGTTCTTAAAGGGGTGGTCTCGCGAAACCAAGTGGGGTTATACACTTCCGTATGGCCATATTAATGCACTTTGTAATATACATCGTGCATTAAATATGAGCCATACAGAAGTTATTCCACTTACCTGCTCCGTTGCTAGCGTCCTCGTCTCCATGGTTCCGTCTAAATTCGCTGGCAGCTTGCTTTTTTAGACGCGCTTGCGCAGTCCGGTCTTCTCCTTTCAGCACGAGCCGCTTCAGTGTGCTCCCCGCTACAGCTCTTCTGCGCATGCGCAGACGAGCTGTCACTGCTCGGGAGCGCGCTGCAGCGGCCATTCTGCACCTTCCTCTGTTAGAGGAAGGTGCAGAAACTGGAGCTGCCCAGCGGAGAAGCCCAGCCCAGCCCAGCAGCCCCGAGAAGCGTCCCAGGTAAGTGATGGGTCGGGGGGGAACTAGCGCTGCGCCGGGGGAACTAGCGCTGCGCCGGGGGGGGCTGTCGCTGCGCCGGGGGGGCTGCCGCTGTGATGGGGGAACTAGCGCTAGGCCGGGGGGGCTGTCGCTGCGATGGGGGGGCTGTCGCTAGGCCGGGGGGGGCTGCCGCTGCGATGGGGGGGCTGTCGCTAGGCCGGGGGGGGCTGTCGCTAGGCCGGGGGGGGCTGCCGCTAGGCCGGGGGGGGCTGCCGCTGTGATGGGGGAACTAGCGCTAGGCCGGGGGGCCTGTCGCTGCGATGGGGGGGCTGTCGCTAGGCCGGGGGGGGCTGCCGCTGCGATGGGGGGGCTGTCGCTAGGCCGGGGGGCTGTCGCTAGGCCGGGGGGGGCTGCCGCTAGGCCGGGGGGGGCTGCCGCTGTGATGGGGGAACTAGCGCTAGGCCGGGGGGGCTGTCGCTAGGCCGGGGGGGGGGGCTGTCGCTAGGCCGGGGGGGGCTGCCGCTAGGCCGGGGGAACTAGCGCTGGGCTCCGGAACCTAGCGCTGGGCTCCGGGGCCTTCACCTGTGCTGAGGGTCTAGCGCTGGGGAGCCGGGGGCTAGCGCCGGTTACCTGCTGCCTGGCGGTGGGCGTCTGGTCGGCGGCTGCGGGGCGTCTGGTCGGCGGCTGCGATGCGTCCGGTTGCCATGGAGACACAGCTGGCGGCGTCTCGGGGACGCGCACGTCGGGCTGCAGCGAGCGACGGGGAAAGAGCCGGCGGCCATCTTGAGAAAACTTTTATAAGTTGCTGAAACGCTGGAACGGTAAGTACAAACCAGCTAGAAATGTCATTTACAGGGGGGCTTAGTAATGTGTACTTAATGGGGGGGACTGGGCAAAAAAAAAATTTAACTGCTTCCTCGAGACATCTCCTTTAACTGTAAAGTGTTGAAGGTTTGCCGGGCCCTGACCGCTCCCAGGGCCTGAGGCACTTAACCACTAAAGCGTGTGTGAACTCTCTCTATTATCACCGAGGTTCATTCCGGTGAGTAAAGAAACGGTGGCGTCACGTGACACATGTATTCCTGTTATATGTATATTGGCCATGCTTCTCCTAGGGGTGTCCGGAAGAGGCCCAGCGATGCTCTGGCTGAGACTCCGTGTGTCCCTCAGAGGGAGCCTGGTAGGTGCCACCATGACATGTGACAGTTTTACCCTCCCAGCTCCCCAGCGTATGCCCGTGTCTGGAGTTACCCTATGTGACGCTGCACAGAGCTGACTGTGTGTGGCGTCCATACAGTGCGGTGCTGAGTGTATGAGGTATCCATACAGTGCGGTGCTGAGTGTGTGTGTGGTGTACATGCAGTGCAGAGCTCTGTGTGTGGTGTACATGCAGTGCAGAGCTGTGTGTGTGGTGTACATGCAGTGCAGAGCTCTGTGTGTGGTGTACATGCAGTGCAGAACTGTGTGAGTGTAGTGTCAATGAAGAGCAGAGCTGAGTGTGTGTGGTGCCCATAGAATGCAGTGCTGAGTGTGTGTGGTGTCCACTGAGTATGTGGTGCCCATGCAGTGCAGAGCTGTGTGTAGTACCCATGCAGTGCAGAGCTGTGTGTAGTACCCATGCAGTGCAGAGCTGTGTGTGTGGTGTCCATGCAGTGCAGAGCTGAGTGTGTGGTGTCCATGCAGTGCAGAGGTGTGTGCGTGTGGTGTCCATGCAGTGCAGAGCTGAGTGTGTGTGGTGCCCATAGAATGCAGTGCTGAGTGTGTGTGGTGTCCATTGAGTATGTGGTGGCCATGCAGTGCAGAGCTGAGTGTGTGTGTGGTGTCCATGCAGTGCAGAGATGTGTGTGGTGTCTATGCAGTGCAGAGCTGTATGTGCGTGGTGCTCAGGCGGTGTAGAGCTGTGAAGGTCAGGCAGCTCCGCCATGACAGCTGCTGACGTCTCCCTCACGCACTCATTAGACAACCACAGCAGCTCTAGGCCAGCGCGGCCCGACTCCTCCCACACACGTGACTAATCTGACGTAATCAAATGGAATCCGGGCGCATATATCCCTATTCAACACCACCTCTACTCGAGCCAACCAATCCGGGCTCTCCGGTGCTGTATGGGTGTATTACTCAGCAGCCGCCTCTAGATGTCGCTGTTCGTATGCCAGTCCAGACAGTAGCCGCTCCTCCCCGCAGCGTCCTGCGTACAATAACAGCACAGCTCCGCGGAGAGGCCGTGTCATCAGGTAAGTGATCGTCTCTGTACCTATCACTGCTGGCTGCCCGCATCATGGCCACCGCCTGGGCTTCTCCTACAGCGCCGGAACCGGGGGTGGGGAGCTGTGGAGAGGGGTGGCCTGGGCCTGCAGGTAGGTAATGGGGAGCTGGTGCTGTGCCCACTGCAGCAAGGGGGGTGACAGCCGGCACCCGACCCCTGGTGTCCCTCGGCTGTGTGCAGTGGGGGACGGAGCCGAATCCCAGCTGGCAGGGTTTATAAGGCCAGGAATGAGGAGCAGCCTGTGTGCCCACCTGTGGGGTGGCACCTCCTCCACTATGTACCCCAAAGACTGACGGGGTGGCCCTTCCCCTGCTGTGGTCTGTTTGTTTGCCAGATGTGCCCACCCCGGAGGAATACACTGTGCAGGTGAGGATGCCCACCAGAGCGCCACCCTAAGTGCATCACAAGGCGGTTGTATATTAGTGGCGGTAATGATATATCGCTGTCATCACACACGGACCGCCGCTGTCCCGCTGTTATTTATCCTCGCAGTGTATATTCGCACGGACCGCCGCTGTCCCGCTGTTGTTTATCCTCGCAGTGTATATTCGCACGGACCGCCGCTGTCCCGCTGCTGTTTATCCTCGCAGTGTATATTCGCACGGACCGCCGCTGTCCCGCTGCTGTTTATCCTCGCAGTGTATATTCGCACGGACCGCCGCTGTCCCGCTGTTATTTATCCTCGCAGGGTATATTCACACGGACCGCCGCTGTCCCGCTGTTATTTATCCTCGCAGTGTGTAGTCACACGGACCTCCGCTGTTATTTATCCTCGCAGTGTATAGTCACACGGACCGCCGCTATCCCGCTGTTATTTATCCTCGCAGTGTATAGTCACATGGACCGCCGCTGTCCCGCTGTTATTTATCCTCGCAGTGTATAGTCACACGGACCGCCGCTGTCCCGCTGTTATTTATCCTCGCAGTGTATATTCGCACGGACCGCCGCTGTCCCGCTGTTATTTATCCTCGCAGTGTATATTCACACGGACTGCCGCTGTCCCGCTGCTGTTTATCCTCGCAGTGTATATTCACACGGACCGCCGCTGTCCCGCTGTTATTTATCCTCGCAGTGTATAGTCACACGGACCGCCGCTATCCCGCTGTTATTTATCCTCGCAGTGTATAGTCACACGGACCGCCGCTATCCCGCTGTTATTTATCCTCGCAGTGTATAGTCGCACGGACCGCCGCTGTCCCGCTGTTATTTATCCTCGCAGTGTATAGTCGCACGGACCGCCGCTGTCCCGCTGTTATTTATCCTCGCAGGGTATAGTCACACGGACCGCCGCTGTCCCGCTGTTATTTATCCTCGCAGGGTATAGTCACACGGACCGCCGCTGTCCCGCTGCTATTTATCCTCGCAGTGTATAGTCACACGGACCGCCGCTGTCCCGCTGTTATTTATCCTCGCAGTGTATAGTCACACGGACCGCCGCTGTCCCGCTGTTATTTATCCTCGCAGTGTATAGTCACACGGACCGCCGCTGTCCCGCTGTTATTTATCCTCGCAGTGTATAGTCACATGGACCGCCGCTGTCCCGCTGTTATTTATCCTCGCAGTGTATAGTCACATGGAACGTTTATTTTTTTTCTCTTCATTTTAAACTTATGCTGTTTGCAAAAAAATAAATCTCCGCCCGCCGTCTGTCAGTGCGATGTTTATACGGGAACAGCCCGTTCACGTCTGTCGCTGCGTTTACCTATGGCTCTCCGGATGCGAGCGCGATCCAGTGTAAACCCCCTTTGTACCCATGGGAACCACAAATAAAGAGAAAATCCTTGAGGCCGAATTCACACACACATATTTGCGCAATACACAGAAAACGGATGCCATTGAGTTCCATAGGTGTGTTCACATGTGGGTATTTGCCACGTACACGTAAGTCTGTCACGCACCCAAAAAAAAAAAAAAAAAAATCGACGTTCTCTAGTTTCCTGCTCATTTGCGCATCCTGAACTCATTAAACTAATTGGCCATCTTATTGGCTGAGAACATCGGTGCGTGTTTTATTGGCGCCCACAAAAAGTTTAAAAACCGTGCAGACGGGCGTACACGCGTGTAAATATGGCCGGAAATGCAGGAAAGTTACAAAACAAAATTTTTTTGGGGGAAATCGAGGGGCAGAAAACTCCCATGGATGAGTGTGAAGCCTACAGAGGATCCATCATGGGAGGGTCAGCGGGGTTGGCTGCCATCCTCGCCCCCCTGCGCCCGGATGAGCTCTCTATCTCCTCAGGTCCGGCACTGGCACTCTGTGTCCACACGGCGCGGAGTGTCCGCAGCGAGCATTCCACTGCAGATCCACCACAAATTCCACATCGTTTGGTGCGGATTTTGGGTGAGAATTGACCCACTTTAGGTGAAAACGACTCCGAAAATCCGCTGTTATAATTGACACACTGTGGTTTTAGTCCGTGGGCTGGGGGTGGCAGAGGCGTGTAGCCAGCCCCACTGACTTTATCCTATAAGGGGTCCTCTTTAACCCTTTAAGGACCACCCAGTGTAAGTTTATGGTGGGTGGTATATGGAGCGGTCTTGGGCTGTTACTGACTGCTGATACTCTCTGCTTAGCTGCCGTTGTTAGATGTGCTTGACAGCCCATGTAAGCAGCCGGCCGGAGGGGAGGCTAGTGAGCGCTCCCAGGTCTGCCATGGATTGCAGTTTATTAAGCTCCGCCATAAGCAGGGCTTTATAGAATGCTGCTAAAACTACAAGCTGAGGTTTTGCAGTACAGTGTGGAAACAATCAAACTATTGTGTAAGTTATGTTAAAAGTTCAAAAAAGCCTTTTTTCTTTTTCGCATGTAAGATCAATTTTAACAAAAAATGCCATTGTGACTTTCATAAAAGTCCAAACTATTGGGTTTGTGTGTTTAAAGGGGTTGTCTCGCGCCCAAACGGGTTTTTTTTTTTTGTTTTTTTTTTGCATAGGCCCCCCGTTCGGCACAGGACAAACCCAAGGGATGTGTTAAAATAAAAAAAATATATATATTACCTACCCGAATCCCCGCTCTCCGACTTCTTCCTTCTCCAAGATGGCCGCCGGGATCTTCACCCATGATGCACCGCAGGTCTTCTCCCATGGTGCACCGTGGGCTCTGTACGGTCCATTGCCGATTCCAGCCTCCTGATTGGCTGGAATCGGCACACGTGACAGGGCGGAGCTACGCGATGATGCGTAGAAGGGGCGGAGCCAGAACGCCGCTCGTGCCCGGACGACCAGAAGGGAGAAGACCCTTCTGCGCAAGCGCGTCTAAAAAAGCAAGGAGACCCCGAAATTAGATGGAACCTTGGAGACGGGGACGCCAGCAACGGAGGGGGTAAGTGAATAACTTCTGTATGGCTCATATTTAATGCACGATGTATATTACAAAGTGCATTAATATGGCCATACCAAAGTGCTTAACCCCACTTGCTGCCGCGAGACAACCCCTTTAAGCAAAAAACATCCCTCCCCAAGAAGTTGTTGTTGGAATCGAATGAAACTTTCTCTGTGTGATTGTAGCATTGATGTAAGTGATTACAATATCAGAGCAAAAGGAGATTTATTGCAGAAAACAAAACACTTAAATGGAGGCTCTAGTACTCTTCTGTACCACCTCTAGCTTAGATACAAGAAGTGATACAGGGGGCATGGAGGCTCTAGTACCCTGTTGTACCACATCTAGCTTGGATACAAGGTGTGATACGGGCAGGCATGGAGGCTCTAGTACCCTGTTGTACCTCCTCTAGCTTGGATACAATATGTGATACGGGCGGGCATGGAGGCTCTAGTACCCTGTTGTATCCAACCTAGAGGAGGTACAAGATGTGGTACAGGTGGGCATGGAGGCTCTAGTACCCTGTTGTACCTCCTCTAGGTTGGATACAAGATGTGATGCGGGCGGGCATGGAGGCTCTAGTACCCTGTTGTACCTCCTCTAGGTTGGATACAAGATGTGATGCGGGCGGGCATGGAGGCTCTAGTACCCTGTTGTACCTCCTCTAGGTTGGATACAAGATGTGGTACAGGTGGGCATGGAGGCTCTAGTACCCTGTTGTACCACCTCTAGCTTGGATACAATATGTGATGCGGGCATGGAGGCTCTAGTACCCTGTTGTATCCAACCTAGAGGAGGTACAAGATGTGGTACAGGTGGGCATGGAGGCTATAGTACCCTGTTGTACCTCCTCTAGGTTGGATACAAGATGTGGTACAGGTGGGCATGGAGGCTCTAGTACCCTGTTGTACTGCCTCTAGCTTTGATACAAGATGTGATACGGGCGGGCATGGAGGCTCTAGTACCCTGTTGTACCTCCTCTAGGTTGGATACAAAGATGTACAGGCGGGCATGGAGGCTGTAGTACCCTGTTGTACTGCCTCTAGCTTGGATGCAAGATGTAACACGGGCGGGCATGGAGGCATACAGGTTCTGTATGGTATCCTGCGGCTTATCGCTCCACATTTTGCTGTAATTGCCTCTATATTGTGTAAACTCGTAGGCTGGCGAAGTTGGTGTCCTAGATGGTGCCATACATGTTCTATTGGTGTTAAATCTGGTGACCGGGCAGCCATATAAGTGTGACAATGTTGTGGGGGCTTACTCTGACCCCCTTGTGTGTGCGGCCGGGCATTATCCTGCTGCCCTTTGGAAGCCGCCATGAGAGGAACATATGTGGCTGCAAGATCTCCTGAACATATCAGTGAGCTGTCATTGTCCCTCGTACCAGTAGTAGGGGTGACCAACAGTTATATGCGATGGCCCACCAGACCATCACACCAGCAGGGGGCAGTGTGCCGCTCCACAGCAAAGGCAGGATTGAGGCGCTCACTCCGAGGTCTACAGACACGAACACGGCTGTCATGAGGGCCCAAACTAAACCTGGATTAATCGCTGAAGATAACCCTGTTCCCCCTCCGTAGCGTCCAGTTTCATTATTCACGACATCACTGCATACGGAGGCGACAGCGGGTGGGGGTCAGAGGCCGTACATGTAATGGGCGCCAGGAGACCAAATGTCCTTCAGCCAAGCCCCTGGAAATGGTCCTGACAGACACAGGGGTGTAACGGTGGTGAGAAGATCGCACATGTTTGAGTCTATTTAAAACAATGGGGTTCATATTCGTGCTTCTTACAACACACTAATCTTGCACCATTTTCACGGCTCATGCCCGCGGCTGGGTCGGATTCCACCTGCGAAATCTCGCAGCAGAATCAGACCCCCAGAGACCCAATACTCACCGGATTCACCGCAAGAGTGTCAGTTGGTGAGCCGGCAGGCATGCATAGTGCAGCGCATGGCACACCGGCACTAGGGTATGACGTGGGTTTCTGCGATACTTCTGCATTGCCTACAGCACGAAGTACTGCAGGACGGGCGGCTTCTGTTGGCTGCAGTGGAAGCCGTCTGCGTTCTTCCGAACAAATTAGAACATGCTGCGATTCTCCTCCGCGAGTGAAAATCGCAACTGATTTCTGCTTGTGGGCAGGGGAGAACCGGTTTACACTGCATGTCTATGGATGGACATTGCTGTGGAAATCGCAGCGGGTGTCTGACTGTGATTTGCGCAGTGATACTGCGTCCGTGGGCATGTAACTGCGTGCTGAGTTTAGCAGTGAAATGACTATTGCTTCTGGTTTCTTGTTCACTCCATATCGCAGGCGTGAAGACGTCACAAGTGGGAATGAAACCGTTGAAAATCATTAGTTCAGTTTCATAATCGTGCATTTTCACTTGCGCTCATATTGCGTGAAAATGCACAATTTTCTCACCAGTGTGAAGCCCGCCTTGGTTGTCGATTGGGCCACTGCATATCTGCTGCGGGGTCTCCATTGTGGTAAGCTCACTGCAGATACAGCCTGTCTAAAGCTGCCTTTACAATCAGTCCGGGATGGGACTACATGTAGGCTCTCTACTGGATGTGTTTGCCAAATTTCCAGTTTTCCTTTTTTTTTTTTCTCTTTACCACAAAGATGCAGCAAAAACAGCTGTGGATTTTTTGATGCGGTTTCTGGTGTGTGTTTGGTTTTTTTTTGTTTCTGCATCCGTAATACCCTATGTCAGTGGTGGCACACATAGCCCTCCCTGCTGGCACACGCGCTCTCCGTGGTTGCGAATACCGGCAGGAGTGCCGCGGCTCCCCTACTGACACACTTGCGGCTGGCGCTGCTAGCGGTGCTGATCCAGGCACGCACTGTGACGTCAGTGTGCAGTCGGGATCCCCCCTCTCCTCCATGGTTCTACGAGAACAGAAGGGAGGAAGCTCCTGGAAGCGCACTGACATCACACTGTGCACCTGGAATCAGCGCCAAGCAGAGGAGCAGCGATGCTTCAACAAGGAGGAGGGGGTAAGCATTACAGCTGGGGCCGCTGTGGGCTGTCCCTATTGGCGCTGGGGCCGCTGTGGGCTGTCCCTATTGGCGCTGGGGCCGCTGTGGGCTGTCCCTATTGGCGCTGGGGCCGCTGTGGGCTGTCCCTATTGGCCCTATGTCACTATTTACATGTGGCGAAAATGCTGCAGAATGTCCTCAATGGAAATTTCCATAGCAAATTCTGCAGTATTTTTGCGCATCCAAAAAGCAGTAAGAATCTGCACCCGGGCTATTTTGACACATCCCTTTACTTTTTAGAACAACGGGGGTAAAATCATATGCCGTGATAAACCCGCCCCTGACGTGTTGGCACTTTGCGGTAAATAGTTGGGTTTTGGGTTGCAGTTTGGGCCCTCGGTTTCTTAAAGGGGTTGTCCCGCGATAGCAAGTGGGGTCATACACTTCCGTATGGCCATATTAATGCACTTTGTAATGTACATCGTGCATTAAATATGAGCCATACAGAAGTTATTCACTTACCTGCTCCGTTGCTAGCGTCCCCGTCGCCATGGTGCTGCCTAATTTCAGCGTCTAATCGCCCGATTAGACGCGCTTGCGCAGATGGGTCTTTTCCCTTCGGCTCGGTCCGGCAGCAGCGGCGTTCTGGCTCCGCCCCCTTGTGCGCGTCATCGCGTAGCTCCGCCCCGTCACATGTGCCGATTCCAGCCAATCAGGAGGCTGGAATTGGCACATGTGACGGGGCGGAGCTACGCGATGCCGCGAACAAGGGGGCGGAGCCAGAACGCTGCCGAGCCGAAGGGAAAAGACCCATCTGCGCAAGCGCGTCTAATCGGGCGATTAGACGCTGAAATTAGACAGCACCATGGCGACGGGGACGCCAGCAACGGAGCAGGTAAGTGAATAACTTCTGTATGGCTCATATTTAATGCACAATGTACATTACAAAGTGCATTAATATGGCCATACAGAAGTGTATAACCCCACTTGCTGCCGCGGGACAACCCCTTTAAGGTTTCGCCATCACTGCCCTATATGAAGGCACCCTAACAGAGGTGTGTATACGGGGGTTGGATATGCAGATGGTCAGACCTGATACTGGGCCGCTGCTGTCCCGATCTGCATTGCGTTGTCTTCTCCTTTCGTACTTCACTGACTCCTTCCCGGATTTCTTTTTCTAGCGCATCAAGATACAATCATGTCCTACGTCTTTGTGAATGATTCATCCCAGACCAACGTTCCCCTCCTGCAGGCCTGCATCGATGGCGACTTCAACTTTTCCAAGCGCCTTCTAGAAAGTGGTTTTGATCCCAATATCCGGGACAGCCGGGGCCGTACGGGGCTTCACCTGGCTGCGGCGAGAGGGAATGTAGACATCTGTCAACTGCTGCACAAATTTGGAGCTGATCTCCTCGCCACCGATTACCAGGGTAACACCGCCCTGCACCTCTGTGGGCACGTGGACACTATACAGTTCTTGGTCTCCAATGGGCTCAAAATTGATATTTGGTGAGTTGTCGAGATTTTATGACACAGATCTCTGTAGCGCAAACATTTCAGGAAAGAAGTGAGAGGTCCCCTTTACAGAGGTACTAGAAATTATTAGATTGTACCAGTGTTTCTGGTGGCACAATTTGCCGCACAGTACTGCTACATGCATGTCACACAGCTCTGCTACATACATTGTTCATCCCATACAATAGGGATTAGAAGCAGCACAGCACTGGAGATGAAGGACCTGTGATGACATCAGCATCATGCTCCACCCCTGATCACATGACTGTGACGCTCATCCCCAGTAAATGACTTGTATGCTCCGCGGGGGGATTTGTAGTTTGCCTGTAATCTGCACAAGGATGTAGGACCTTTGATGACATCACCATCATGTGATCAGGGGCGGAGCATGTAAGTCACTCACGCACAAAAAAACTGGTCATCGTTAGTAGTTTGTTTCCACCTCAGACTTTCATGATATGTCATAACTGTCTAATAGGTTCAGGTCCCAGAGGTCAGGCCGGCATATAATACGAGATCTGAGTCTGACCGCCCCCGGACCTGCTGCATACTGTGATTGGGGGGTTTGAAAGTATGGAAACAGTGGACCAGGCTGCTTGCGCATTTTCTATAACTGCCAATGCGATTGCTGTGATTGGTTCATCGAGCGCTGCAGTGATTGGCTGAGTCGCGGCGCTCGAGAATCAGCTGGAGCTAGCACTTCCTGGAGGCGGGCATTAGGAAGCATTCCCTGAAGACCACAAACAAGTTCTGGAGCTGCTGAGGAGACGTGTGGCAGAGCGAACAACACCTCTTAGGGGATGTATTGTTTGGTTTTTTTTGCAGCTAGGGCTTATTTTAGGGACAAACCGTAAGATTCCCTACTGTAAATTTTGCATCGCACTGCCCGAAAACTGCAATTTTAAGCAATAGGAAAAAAAAAGGCTCCATAGGGAAACATGGGCTACAAAATGTCGCAAATCACAGCTGTATAGAGCATGCTGCAATTTTTTTTTTTCCTCGCATTGTAGCAGCCTACAAAACCTCGCTGATGTTAAGGAACCCATTGGAAAGCAGAGCTTGAAGACGGCAGTAGATTGCTGCCAGACTTTGCGGGGAAATGGCAACTGAATCGCACAAAGTAACATACTAGCAGGTTGGATTGTTAGGCCAAGACGGCATCCCCTGTTCACATTCTCTACTACCGCGTTTCCTCGAAAATAAGCCCTAGCACGTTTTTTGGGGAGGCTTTAAATATAAGAGTTACGATAGTTAATAATAATAAAAAAGTTAATAGGAATGCCTTATGTGCATGAAAGGGGCTGTAAAATCGCAATTGCAGCGCCTAAAGAACCAATCACAGCTATCACTTTGTGGAGGCGGGACTTATACATCCCGTGACCAGGAAGTAATCCTCTGCGGCCGAGGCCTGGGGGAACCACGCCGGGGCTCTGGAGAGCAGCCGGAAGGACCTGGACCGAACCTACTGGGCAAGTGACTCGTCTGACCTGCATTAAAGTAAGACATTCCCTGAAAGTAAGCCTTAGTACATCTTTTGGGGCCAGAATGAATATAAGACCCTGTCTTATGTTTGTGGGAACACGGTAGGGTACTACACTTCTCCTGCAGCAATCTCTGCAAAATCATCTGCTTGCCGGGGGTGCTGAGAATGGACCCGGGGCGATCCGCTGCCTGTTCTGAAAGGCAGAGGTTCACTTTAATGTCCTTGAGGGAACAATGATTTGTAATTCAATGGCCTTAATGGTTTCCCATCTGTCATATTATCATTCTGTAATTCACATGTTTTCCCAGCAATCACCAGGGTGCTACCCCGCTCGTTCTGGCGAAACGCAGGGGGGTGAATAAGGAGGTAATCCGCATGTTGGAGTCCTTGGAGGAACAGGAGGTGAAGGGCTTCAACAGGGGCACGCACTCCAAGATGGAAGCCATGCAAACGGCTGAAAGCGAACGGTACGTCCAATGCTCCGAGCTGCTAATGGAGAAGGGGCACAGCACTCTGTCGGAAGGATCCACCGAGGAAGACTGGTATGTTGGGAGCCCTTTATATTCCTTCATAAGTCTCGCTTTTTCTCTAACTCATGCTTTTACTCCTCCGTCTTCACGTATCGCCAGAAGAGCCTCAAAATCGTCTCAAGTTGGAACCCAAAGAGAATATCCCTCCTGCTGACCGTTAATCCCTAATCACTGACTATGACAAAAACATAAATCACTATTGTTTGAAGGGGTTGTGTCGCCTAAAGAAAAAAAATTTATTTTTTTTTGGAACAGCTGGGCATGAAATAAAACAAGACAGCATGCTCGCCTGTACCTCATACATAGCTGAGCGGCTCTTGCACCCGTCATGTACGTCCGCCGAAAGTCAGGTAATCGCTGAAGCCAATCAGAGGCTGTAGCGTCACCGTCCAGAGCTCCTGGCTTCAGTGCTCACATCCTAGGCACCATGATGCCAGGCGTTCTGGATGGTGATGCTGCAGCCTCCAATTGCCTGTTGTGGCCACCTGACTTCCTGTGGACTGGATGCAAGAGATGCTCAGCTGCATACCACGGGGCTGAAGAGAGGCAAGTATGTTTTTAGGGACAACTGCACACAGGCCCTTCCACAATCCTCATTGTGGCAAGGTTACAGGATCCGCGTCACTGCCTAGCAACAATGCAGCAAAATCTGTACTGCGCATGTGCGCCGGCGTGCCGGCTGGACCATCCGTAGTGCAGATTAAGGACCAATGTCCATGGGCAGATTGGATTCTGCATACGAGAGCCTGCAGCAGAATCCAACCCTGCCCGCGGCCGGGGACCTGTCTGGGTCTTCTGCTTACCCATCTGGGTCTTCTGTCTTCTTCACAGCGGATGTATGGGAAAGCTGCGGCTGGTCTGCTGAGGTTTTTTTTTAAACTCCTGCTTTCCTGTGCAATCCACGGCAATGCAATTGAATTGCGGCCGGGCCACGGATTGGACGGCTTCCATTGACTTCAGTGGAAGCTGTTCATGTGGGAACCGCACTGAAATGGGCAGCAAAACAAATCCAAATGCTTTAATTCATGTGCGGACGCCCATGCTTCCCTATGGTGGGTTGATTTGCAGATTCCGCAAATCGGACCCACCTGTGGACATTGGACCGAAGAAGATTCCAGACAGATATGCAGGGTCATCGAACGACCACAGGGTCAGATTTCGCTACGGGATCCTGCATGCAGAATCTGACCGGTTCGTGTGCAGCCGGCCTAAGGAGCTGATGTAGAACAAGTACAGGTTCACAGTTCCTCCACAGCTGATGGTGGTTTGCCTTACTGCAGCCATATAGGTGATCCATAGATGTGGCTTGTCCTTATAGCTGCCTATAGGGTCACTGAATACAGGTTTCTCCCTCTGCTGGAGATCGGCTCTCGGAGAGCTTGTTTTGATTTCTATTGCAGAGTTTAACCCCTTAGTGACGGAGCATTTTTGCTTTTTTCCATTTTTGTTTTTTCCTACTCCCTTTTAAAAAATCGTAGCTCCTTTATTTATCCATCGACATTGCTCTATGAGGGCTTGTTTTTTGCGGGACGAGTTGTATTTTTCAATGGCACTATTTATTGTACCATATACTGTACTGAAAAACTTTTTAAAAATTCTTAGCGGAGAGAAATGGAAAAAAACGACATTCCACCATCTTTCGGTGCGTCCTGTTTCTACAGCACACAAATTGCAACAAAAACGACCTGATATTTTTATTCTATGGGTCAGTACGATTGCTACGATACCAAACTTGTATAGTATTTTTTTTCCTGTAGTACTTTTATTTTATTTTTTTAAGATATTTAATTTTTTTTCAATTATTTTCTGCGGTCATTTTGTGCGCGCAATACCTTTTTTATTCTTTCGGCGACGTAGTTGAGCAAGGGCTCATTTTTTGCGGGATGTCCTGAAGTTTCCGATAGTATCAATTTGGAATACATACGACTTTTTGATCACTTTTTATTGCGTTTTTTCTGGGAGACAGGGTAACTAAAAAAGTGTATTTCTGGCGTTCTTTTCTTTTTTTTTTTTTTTCCACACGACGTTCACCGTGCGGGAAAAATAATGCACTACTTTGATAGATCGGACTTTTACGGACGCGGCGATATCAAATACATATTTTTATTTTATGATTTAGATTTTTTAATAATTGATATGGAAAAAGGGGGGTGATTTAAACTTTTATAACTTTTTTTTTTTTTTTTTTTTTTACAATTAAAAAAACTTTATTGATCTTTTTTTTTTTTTTTACTTTACTTTGAAGTCCCCCTGGGGGACTTTAACATGCGATGCTTTGATCGCTCCTGCAGTATGACGTAATGCTATAGCATTACGTCATACTGCTTTTTTACAGGCAGTCTATGAAGCCACCCTGTGTGGATGGCTTGATAGGCAGTCTGCTAAGGCAGCCCTGGGGTCATTCATTAGGCACCCGGCTGCCATGACACCTGCACGGCTCCCCCGATCTCACCGCGGCATTTAAAGGGTTAATAGCCGCGAACGGCCGAGCGCAGCTTTTGCCCGCGGGTGTCAGCTGTAATAAACAGCTGATGCCCGCGCTGTATGGAGGGAGATAGCGCCGCTACCTCCCTCCATACACGTCCTGCAACAGCAGGACGTAGTTTCCCGATGGGGCGGTCGTTAAGGGGTTAAAGGGAAGCTGTCATGTAAAACGTGCCGTCTGATCTGAGAGCAGCGTGCTATGGAGCAGCTGAGCAGATTTATAGTTAGTTTTGTGGGAGAAGATTCAGTATAGGGGCTCCTTCACTTGGGAGTATATATATCACATGAATGTGCAGCATATATTTTACATCTTGATTATCAATGACCTAGAATAACGATATCCTCTTCTTCCCACACACTGCTATTATGGCAAACCTGACCCATGTGAGCTGCGATCATAGGGCTCCATTCATACTACCATCCTTGTTGGGTTTTTTTTCGGCTGAGTCCTCAGAACCGAACCATGAAAAAACTGTAAGTGCCGCACGTTGCGCCACTTCACCCAGAACGTTATGCTGGTTCTATGCTTGGTTTTCTCTGTGAAAATGACCTTTGCTTGTCATATAATTTCAGTTACATATTAGCTTACAAATGCTGCAAGTTCAGGTTATAAAATGTAGCTTTATTTATAAATATTTGATTTGGCGAGAACAGATATAAAATGTAATAGACACGTATGAACACTGTATGAGACTAGCTTAACCCCTTAGCGACCTTTTTTCCATTTTCGTCTCCCCCCTCCTCCCTTTTTTTTTTTTTTTTTTTTTTTTTTAATCCTAACTCCAAGGCAAAAGGGTTTTGTTTTTGTTTTTTTGGTCTTTTCTACTTTTTATTTTTAAAATCAAATTAATAAAACTTTTTTTACTTTTAATCCTCCTGGGGGTCCACAATGCGCGATGCTTTGATCGCTTATGCAGTATGATGTAATGCCATAGCATTATATCATACTGCATTCTGACGGGCAGCCTATCAAGCCACACCTCGGGGATGGCTTGATAGGCATTCAGTCATGACAGCCCTGGGTCTTTCAGAAGGACCCCAGTTACCATGACTACACTTTCTTCAACTACCTGTACTTTTTCTGTTTTGTCTTTTTACATAAAGTGTGGAAGGATAGGCACGGTTTCGCATGATCTTCTGATCTCTCCTCTGCACACTGTAGGCATTGCAGGACTGTTGCTCTCTGTGTTTCCCTCAGGGTCTTCCCTAGCCCTTCACCCATGTTCTCACTTTCTGGGCTGCTGTGATGTGCCCTTTGCTGGCAGCAAGCTGTATGCAACAGCCTATTGTTGGCTACAGCCTCGTATGATCGGCTCTGTGGGTTGCCTTTAGTCCACTGGAGTTTTACCATATCTTCAATTCTTCACTTGCCTTAGTAGAAGGAACTTATCTCACCATTTCTCATGAGCTTCCCAAATCAGGACAGAATGCAAGAATTACAGAACTGTCAGTCCTACTGGGACGATCAGGGTGGGTACACATTGGGTATGGACATTACATATGCCCCATGTCTCCTTTGAGATTACACGGCGGTCGTTCGCTACTGAACGGCCACTGTTTAAAATGAACGAGGAACAATCAGCTGATCATCCATCGCTTTTAATGTCATTAATTGAAAGATATTTTACTATAACTGGAAGGATTTTCCACTAGAAATCCCTCCCTTATCACTAGTTTCACTCCATGACATTCTCCTGACTGACCAGCAGGTGGCTCTACGTCCTCATTCTCATACAGGGATCCCTATAAGCTTTGGATGCAGCGATGTCACTGGAGACTCTAGTAACTGCTGGTTCTTCACGAAAGCAGGATTGTGTGTACTTTACACAGAAACGACTGGTTATCTTGGTCTCCTATATAAGGGATGCCTCCATGCATCCTAATCTTTCCATGATTGATCAATTAAACGGATTCCTATCGGTGAGATCCGTCACTCATGGGCTATAATATTGTTTAATGGATCCATCTTAGTCTCACAATGTATCCAATCAGTGGATCCCATATTAGTCTGTGTGACAGATGCCACTCTTAGGCGTTGATCACCGCCTTCGATTAATCACTGTATCGGGAGCTTTTCTCAGCGTATACATTAAATTTCCTCATTAACGAGGAAATATTCCTGAAACCCTTCTTTCACCAGACCTCTAGATCTGTCAGGAGATGCCGCTGATCATCGCATCACAGCCCTTTATCTCTGAAAACGTGGGCAAGCGGTCCGAGCCCCTGGACCTCCACCATCGTCTACGATGGACTCGTCTACGCCTCTTATGGAAGACGTTCCGCTTCCTATGTCATTTTTTTCTATGTGACTTACGTGGTTGTTTATAGATAAGTGGATATTTTATGTCTGGGGCGGCTGAACCTCTGGCCTGCAGGAACATTGTGTTCTTCTCATACAGTTTATTGCCAACGTGCTTTGGGGCTGCTTAAGAGCACACTGCTGAAACCTTTCTTGGCAAGAAGAGTCAGGATCTGGTATGTAGGAATACTTTGCTGGAGAGAAATAACAATGCACATAGACGTTCTTCACCTCTGTGAACAGGAGAGCCTATGGATTGTCCTAATTACGTAATGCAAATATAGATTTTCTGCTTAAATGGACACTTGGCGTCTACAGGGCTATAGGACAGGCTTGAAAATGCTAAAGTAGCTGCCGCTTGGCTATCTTGGCTCATTCAAGGATTCCTCCAGATCTCTAACTGTGGCGGACTGCAGCGCCTCGCCCCCAAACTCCATGGCATGAGAGGTTGCGTGTCTGGTGTAAGTCTTCATTGAGCGCCACTGGGTGAGCCTGGAATCCTCCCTTTGTTCCCTGGTGGGTGCTGTGCCCGTCTCTGGAGGTCAGAGGGGAAGGTTCTTTACTTCTGGCCTCATGGGATCCTTCTGCAGTTGTGGGAGAACCCTTCAGTGGTGGAAGTGCTCCCTGTGTTGCTGCACCCGGACCAGAGCTTTGGTGTATGTGACCTCCTGTTTTATCTGTTGCTTCCATCAGCAGATAGCACTCTGGGTGACAGCTAGTATCACCACGGATCAGTACAGGGGAGAGAATTGAGCGTTTTCTAGAGAATCCCATGTACACGCAAAGATAATCTTTCAAAAGATAGATTTTGAGCGATTGTTTTGCATAAGCTGCTAATGGACAATGTCTATTAGCAGCTTATCACCTTTATTTGCATGTAAATGAGCCTCCATGAACTGTATGCAGAGAACAGCAGGTGGTCTGTCCTCTGCATTCAGCTCCTTTGTTCTGCAGCGTGGCTTCAAGCTGCATACAATGTAATCGGCACTTCTGTGGAGAATACAGCACCATGGACAGCAAACACAGCATGCGGTCTGTTATCTTTTCTCTGGTTGAACAATGGATTTTTATGCTCAACTAAAAATCATTGTTCAGCCAAAGAGTGAAAGATGGAAGCATTTACACACAACGTTTATTGCTCAAACTATGGCTTTTGAGTGATAATCGTTGCGTTTAAATGGCCCTTAACCTTGCATAAGTAAGGGGTTGGATTCCACCTTTTGCCTTAACCCCACACGAATGGAAATTATGAGAGATGGCTCTGTGCACTTAGTATCCTGATGGTCCTTGTTTATTTCTGAATGGCCTCAGGGTTCCTGCTGGGCCTTGCCTATAGCTTCAGAGCTTTGGCTCATGCTGTGTAGATTCTGTGCTTGGCCGGTATAGCCTTGAAGCTTTGGCTTGGCCTATCCGTTCTGAGCTTGACTTATCGCCTCCAGGCTTTTGCCTAAGACCTTTTTATGCTCATGGAAAATGGATTACTGGTAAGTAATCTTGTTGTTTTAATCACCTTAAAGGGACAGTTAACCTAAAGTGCAATACTTGCTGTACAAAAAAAAAAGTGCATCGTAGAAGCGGATGTATTCCTGGTTGTCTGCAAACCCACTGAGGACTGTTTGCTTCCCTCCAGCTTCTTACCATACTATGCTGCCCTCCCTGCATCGCTGAAGGATATGAGCGTTTGGATCTATTTCCCCCCCCCCCCTTTTTTTTTCTGTCAGTCTGCATGACAAATTACAGTATACTGTAGCCTTAATCTTAGGCTTACCAATGGATTGCACATGCATGATTTGGTTACGTAATGACGTGTCATTTTCTCTTGCAGCGCTATGGAAAGTCATTCCCTCTTGAATCCAAACCTTCAACAGGGAGAAGGAGTCCTGTCCAGCTTTCGCACCACTTGGCAGGAATTTGTGGAGGATCTTGGATTTTGGAGAGTCCTCCTCCTTCTCATTGTCATTGCCCTACTTTCTCTTGGCATTGCGTACTATGTCAGCGGGGTCCTGCCATTTGTGGAGAATCAGCCAGAACTAGTCCACTAGAGCAAGAGCTAAGCTTGCCTGTGAGCTCGGCGTCTCGATCCTTTCCAGCTCAGCGCTGATTGTGGGTGCTGTGCTTCTGGACTCGACCACTTTGCCACCTTCTTCTCATTACATTATGGGATGTTTTCAGAAGGTCCCTGGAAAGGTTCCACTGTATTAAAGGACATTGGACATATGGACATGCCCGGTTTTTAATGTGCAGTAGATGGAAGACTCTTGAGCTTAAGCCTTGCTACTGGTTTCCTCTTGAGATGAAGAATAACTACCTCCTTTGTTGAGGACTCAGCAAGTATAACATTGAGGAAGAAAAGCAAGGTTCTCGGATGAAGGTTCCATCTGCTTGGTTACAAGAGTCAGTCTTCATCAAAGGGGTTATTCCACCCCAAACATTTATCACCTTCGCAAACAATATGTAATAAGTCTATGATGGTTGGAGGTCCAACTGCTGGGACCCCCAGGGCTTATGAGAGTGGCACAGGCTGAGTCCCTCTAGTGAATGGAGTGGTAGTGTGTATGCATGACCCCTGCTCCATTCACTTCTAAGGAGGATAGCGGAGTGATACACTTGGTTATCTCCCTGGACCGTGAATAGAGCTGAGGTCATGCACTGCCACTGCATTCACTAGTGGGATTTGGGGTACATCGTTCTTCTGATCCCTGGTGGTCCGAACCCTAATAGTGATTAGTGTTTTTAATGGGGTAAACCCTTTATCATTTCATTCCTTCCCACCATCCTTGGTCTCATGACATGAAGTGTTACATGTTATTCATTTCAGTTTCTTATTGGGGTTCTGTTTTGTTATATAATATTGCATCGTAGCCATTTTGGGGTAACCTTTTATTCAGTGGAAAATTGTAATTTTATGGTATTACTAAAATATTAATCAAACTGTTACACTACAATAGAAATCATTGTAATTCTTGATAAAAGGTACAAAATTCTTATCAAATCCCATCCTTCAGTGTAACATACAAGTGTATTGCCTCAACTTAACCCCTCTACGTCTGTCGGTCTTCTTTTGTCAGTTAAAGGGGTTATCCCATAATTTTATTTAGAAAATTATAAGATCCAAGTATAATCTAACAATACACAAAGTTTTAACCAAAATGTAAGCATCCAGGAGTACTCCCCGACCCAAATGCCGGATTCATAAATCCCCCAGCCCACAAAGTGCTTGCGAGAAATGTGGGACCTCATGAGAAAACAGTAGGAACATGCACAGCACTGAAGGACCACCCAGCAGATGGACATCGTTGGAGAGGACCAAGAAGCAAAAAGAGTACCCGAAAGGCAGCTAGTGAGTGGCAGAAGGCATGTGTAGGTTACTTTACATTAACTATTAGGCCACAGCGCTCTTAAAAAAATATTGGATTCTGGGATAACCCCTTTAGTGCGGCGACACTGGTGTCACTACTTTTATTTCCTTGCAAATGGGAGATGGTACAATGCTTCTGCAGCGCCACCTATTGGAAGTCAGCTTGCCTGTTAGTCAATGTCTGACCTTCTAATAGGTCTTGTTACATAACTCGGAATATAAACCTAAACCAGAGTCCTTCACAGAAAGAAAAGGTAACGATCTCTATAAACAGCAGTTTTGGGGGGCTTCGCCCCTTGTCAGTGTACAGCAGGTTACTGGTTGACTGGATTAAGAAGCCTGTGATGTGGGTTGAGAGGGCTTCAGTTTCCTTGCAGAGAAGGCTAAGGCTTGAAAAGGATTGCCTGGCCTATAAATCTACTGAAGCCTCTTTATCGATCTTCACAAGGTGAAATTACCCTTGTGCCATCCATTTCCCAATAACTGAGAGACTCATGAAGTTGGCACAGCGACTCACCAACAGTCCACCCTGAACCTGTCAGGGTGTCAGAACTGCCACTATGTTTTTGGGCTTTCCATCTAGCGAAAAGTAAGGGGGGGGGGGGCAAGCGGCTTTCGTACATTTGTATCATTGGAAGAGAATGCTGGAGCTTGTAGACTGTTGGACACGTGATGTTCAACCCGCTGAGCGCCATTATTATAATGGGAGGGTAGAAGAAGGTAGTCCATATTTAAAATATGGTTATATCTGTTGGTGTGGCAGGTCATAGTTGGAACACAACATGGTGATTTTATACAGAATGGCGCAAAAGAAAAGCTGACTTATTCCTACATGAACCACAGCCAGAATGACATGAAAAGATAGAAGAACTCTAAGTTTTTAATGTAACTCACAGATTTCGATGTCTGCTCCGATGGTGACCCTAGATGACCTAAGACAACGCATCTTTGCTGTAGTGGAATTAATAACTGAGGATATACCGGGACACGTCTGGGCAGAACTGGACTACCGACTTGTCATTGGCCGTGCCACCAATGGCGTCTACGTAGAACAGCGGTAAGGTGCATTCAATACTTAGAGTTCTTCTATTTTCATGTCATTCTGGCTGTTGTAGGTTGTTTCATGTAGGAAGAAATAAACTTTACTTCTGCACCATTCTTATGAAATCGCACTGTTTCTAATGTAATTTGTGATCCCAATGTTAGAAATTGCATATGATAAAGAAATGCTCCCCTCCCTCCCTAATACTACGTCTGAGTGCTTCCTCCAGTTTAATTTCTGTTAGCGGAGTTTCTACTCAGGGGTACAACTATGGGAGTAACATACATGACAGCAAGCAGAGTCTTGGTATACATGTATGCAGACTGGGCTTAACAATGGCTAGATACTGGAAATTGTAGTCCTTGGGGGGTAATAGCAAAGTTCAGGCATACATTTGAAACTTCACATTGCTCCATATGCACAGGGATATGTTACCACATTTGGCCTGATTTTAGACGATTTCCTCAAATTATGCTGTTTCCAGGGTGACAGATTTGCTTAATAGAGTAAAAAGAGAGGAAGTCTAATAGTTCTGTTCTGAAAACACTGAACCCCTAACAGATTGCTGCCACCAGACTGGAACGGAGTAGATGGCAGTAAGCGTCGCTGGTAATTAAATATGCAAGATTATAAAAATGACATTCTGTAGAGTCGGAGCATCCAGTAATCCATAATACATAGTATCGCCAGTGAGTAAAAATATCCCCATTACTTCCCCCCCCCCCCCCCTTTTTTTTTTTTTCCTTAAATTTAGGGGGTAGCTAGACTTTATTTTTTAGTACGTAGTTCAAGTACGTATCTAGGGGCTGTCATTTCTTGCTGCTTTTTAAATTTAATTTTTTTTTTTTATTTTTATTTTTTTTTAGTATACATTAGAAAAGGGATTTTTTTGCAAATTTTTGGCTTTTAAAAAAAATGTGTAATTTTCCCCTTTTTTACTTTTTTCCTTGTTTTTGTATATAGACTATCAGTTCCAAGGACAAGTCTGTGGTCGTTGAGTTTTGTTGTTTAAAATGTATTACTGTAGGGCTGGTTATGAGCAGAAAGGGCTTCATATATAAAATCTTTTTCTATTTTCCACAGTAACCGGAGTGGCAAGTGGTCTGCTTGGTTGATGGAGATATAAATTTTGCAGTTTTTATGTTTTAGGTCTAAAATGCCTAAGAATAGTTTTTTTGTTAAATGGCGTATTGTATGGTCTGACTATTTAGACATCTGTAATGGTGCTTAACTCCCAGAAAGGAAATTCCATCACCACTCCGAAGAGGATATGCAGTCTGATGTAACTTGGTCAATAAGGGTTTGTTTGTCCATATCCAGAAGGAAAAATGGATTAAAAAATTGTCCTTTTTGGGTTGTTGGGAGGGGAATTTTCTTTTGCAAGCTCCAGTGATTCAGTACAGAGCTCAGTAAATTACTGGGGTGTTAATAATATTTGGGGTGCCTCTCCCAGTTCGAGATACTTGCCTTCTTTTTAATACAAAGACCATTGAGGCATCGTAGTGGTTTATTAACCTACACAAGTATAGAACTTGTGCCCACAATGGCTACTAAACTCGGATTATACATTCATTAACCAGGGGGCCTTAGAGCTCCCTTACACAAGCGTATTGAATGACTGCCTGTTCTCTCAGACTGGAGGCGGGCGATGGGAACCCATCTGCATCCATTCACTGAGCGATCATCATTGGAAGTACTGGGATGGCTGTCAGCCCCTTAAGCATTGCACAGTCCCCCCTGAGTAGATGTACTGTAACAGCACTGAGACGTATGTGAGTGTGTAGGAAAGGGATGCACTGTTGACAAAGGGCATGATAGCTTTCAGATGTCAATATTTAGAGTTCGGGTATGTTCACACACTGGAATCAACACATTTTTCGGTGTGGTACCTACTTCTAAACACCACGGTAGAAATCCACAGCTGAGCCCTAAAAGTGGCTCCACCCATGACCTATAAAATGGTTCTTGGAGGCTACTTGTGTGATGGAGAAGCTGGATCATCGTATCAATGAATTACGTGCTTCCTGGGCGATCCTGGCCAGCATGTTGGTAGGTATTTGCACCAGTGGATGTGTGAGAGCATTTACACAAGACAATCGGGCTCAGGATGCCCTGGGCAGACCACCGGAAAGAGGATCATCTGATCATAAACAAGCCTCTGTGCTTCACCCCCCCCCCCTCCCCCAACAGAGTACTAGAGCCTCCATGCCCCCCCCCCCCCCCCCCCCATATCACATCTTGTATCCAAGCTAGAGGCGTCCAACAGGGTACTAGAGCCTACCTTCCCAGTATGATATCTTGCATCCAAGCTAGAGGCGGTACAACAGGGTACTAGAGCCTCCATACTGCCTGTATCACATCTTGTATCCAAGCTAGAGGCGGTACAACAGGGTCCTAGAGCCTCCATGCCCGCCTGTATCACATCTTGTATCCAAGCTAGAGGCGGTACAACAGGGTCCTAGAGCCTCCATGCCCGCCTGTATCACATCTGGTATCCAAGCTAGAGGCGGTACAGCAGGGTACTAGATAGTCTCCCTTCAAGTGGTCAGTTTTCCGTAATAAATGATCCTTTTGCCCTGGTATTGTAATCACTTTCTTATATTAACGTTACAATTACACACCGTTTCTTTCCGTTCCAACAATCACTTCTAGGTGCTTTTAATTTTTTTTTCTTTCTTTTACACTGAGTGTCTTTACAGAAATAGACAAGGCAGGAGTGCAGACAAATCCTCTGAACTGAGTCAAGTGGTGGACCTCCCACCAGGGGATAAGTCATCAGGTGAGAAAAAGGCTGGGCAACCACATTATAAGGCTGCATTCCCACGAATGTATATTGGCTCGGTTTTCACGCTGAGCCGATATACGTCGTCCTCATCTGCAGGGGAGGGGGGAGGATGGAAGAGCCAGGAGCAGGAACTGAGCTCCCGCCCCCTCTCTGCCTCCTCTCCACGCCTCTGCACTATTTGCAATGAAAGGAGGCGGGGTGGGGACGGAGCTAAGTTTCACAAATTAGCCCTGCCCCCATTCTGCCTCTCCCCATTGCAAATAGTGCAGAGGGGCGAAGAGGAGGCAGAGACGGGGCGGGAGCTCAGTTCCTGCTCCTGGGCTCTTCCATCCCCCCCCCCCCTGCACATGAGGACAACGTATATCGGCTCGGCGTGAAAACCAAGCCAATATATGTTCGTGTGAACGCAGCCCACAGGTTTTATTACTTGACTAGGGTGACATGGCTGCTTTATTCCAGAAACGGCGCCACGTATGTCCACAGCTTTTGTCTGGTATTGCTGTTCAGCGCAGTTGAAGTGAAAGGAAGTGTGGCCACTATTTGTGGGAGCAAGCAGCCATGATTACTAATCCTGGATCACCCTTCAATGTATAAAAAAAATAGAAACAAGACCAGAGATGGGACAAGGAGAATAGCAGCATACTGCTTAAAATGTAATCTGTATTTGTATGATGTAAAAGGTCATACTTTATGCCATATCTGCACTTTTAATTTGTGGCTTTTTCTCTTTTTTTGCATTTTTGCCACTATTGAAAAGTGGTCAGGGCTTACATAGGCAGGAGTTTCTTACGGACCACCAGATTTCTTACAACTTGTAGCAGAAGGTGCAGTAAATTCTAGCAGGCACACATTTCAGTCTCTGCTGCATGAACTCGATTGAGGCATGCCCCTCTTAATTGGCTTAGTGCACTCTACTCCAACAAAGTGCGGATTAAGACTGGTGTATGAAATGCCGGTCTTCATAAATTCCTTCTTAAGTCTACCATGTAATTGGTCTTTCGAGGATGAGGGAGTCCTTCGTTTCTAACCACCTTGGGCTTTATGCTGTCCACCCCCGGTTTAAAGAATTGTGTATGCCTTTATCTAAATCCTGCAGATTTTTAATCAATAATACATTACTGATCTTTGTCCCATAAATGTTTTTGTGTTCTTACACAGTTAAAGTTACCTGCACTGTATTTGCCAAAAAATTGCTTAACTGTGAAATGCCTGTTTATCAGGAGCGATGCAACTTTTACAGTGAGAAATCCTACGGTTTTCCCCAAAATAACCCCTAGCTGCATTAAAAACCAAAAAAAACACAATACATCACCTACCAGGTGCTGTCCGCTCCGCCGCACTTCTCCTCCGAAGCTCCGGCACACTTGTCTGCAGCCTTCAGCCAGCGCTTCCTGGTCAGGGGGTTCAAAAATCCAATGTGATTGCTGTGATTGGTTCTCGAGCACTGGGGCTCAGTCAATCACTGCAGCGCTCAATGAACCAATCACAGACATCACATTGGATTTTTGAACCCCCTCACCAGGAAGCGCTGGCTGAAGACTGCAAACAAGTGGGCCGGTGCTTCGGCGGAGAAGTGCAGCAGAGCGGACAGCACCTGGTAGGTGATGTACTGCGGGGTTTTTTGTTTTTAATGGAGCTGGGGCTTATTTTCAGGGCAGGGCTTATATTTCAGTCCCCCCTGAAAATCCTGGCAAAAGAGCACTACAAAAATGCAATATTGCCGCGAGAGAACACAAAGATATCGCACAGAACACAGGTGCGATATCACTGCAATTTTCTCACGGCGATATTGATGTTGCTTGTGTGATAAAGGCCTTAATGACACTCAGATCCATACATTTGATATCAATAGAAACAGAAACTAAAAGTTTTGTTGAGCAACGTCAAAAATGTTTTTCACATCAGGGGTGATCAATGTAAGCCTCTTTGTCCATCAACATGCTTCGAAGCGTGTAGTCCAGTTCCTGCCATACCAGATTACTATTGACTGATGCAGTGGCTCTTATGATGCATCCTCGCAGATCATGCATGGTGGGTGGTGAGGGATGGCACGTACAATAATAACACTCCCCCAGAGAAAAAAGATTCACAAGGTGTAAGGTCCAAAGAACGTGGAGGTCAAGTAAGAAGCCCAGAAGGCCGCTTCATCATTAGACATTCCATAAACACCATCGCTTTCCATTAAAGTTCGCATTCTCTCGTAGAAAGAACATCGCCTGGCTTTGTCGGCCAGTGTCAGGATCTGTAACAACTGCAATTGGTATGAAATCAAATACCATTTGGGCAGAATTTTCCATACAGTCAACTGCAGGATGTCCAATTCTCTGCTTGCTCTGACGGTGGATTTCTGAGGTCTTTGTGTGAAACTTGCCTGGACGTGCTTCACTGTTTCCACGCTTACTGGTGGATGGCCGCATAATTTTTTACTTACAGATCCTTTTTTCCCCCTTAAAATGGAGTAGCGCTTACAAATTGTGCGCCCACAATGGGATCTTCACCAAACTTTGTTCTCCAATGAGTTGCATACTAATAGACAGGTAGACGTGAAAATCAAGGACACAAAACTATTCAGTGGCAGCCATTTTGTTTCCTATCCCCTACCGACAACTGGCAAAATACATACTTTTGAGCCTCATTTAACAAAACTGTCTAAACAGCTTGAGAAATGAAAGCTATGCTATGATTGGTCTTTCTATTAGACAGTTTTGCTAAATGAAAGTTTTTGAGTTTCTATTTCCATTGCTATCACATTTATGTATCTGAGTGTCATTAAATGTGAGTTATCAGCATTTCAAATCGGGAAGCTCATAACCCTGTATATTTTTTTAAGTGCTCCCAGAAAGCTCATATGCAAAAGGGCATCCACTGATTTGATGTTTCCCATAAGATGAACAGTCTTCCCCATTGAGGTCTTTTGCGTTGCTCCATGTGTATTTTACTCAGATGATAGTAAATGTTGCAATCCTGTACACATTAGCATGATGACTCCCATTTTAATACAAGATCCATAAGTAAAGTGCCATTTAGACACAACGATCATCACTCTAAGGCCGTCTTTTGAGCGATAATCGTTGTCTAAACACGTGGCCATCGGGCAGTTTTTGTTAACGATTCGCTCATCGCTGTCTTTCAGCTAGATGAAAGACACCACTGAGTCTTATCAGGACCGTGCGCTGAGTTCTCAGCGGGATACCGCTTATACTATTGTTTCAGCCGGTATCCCGCATGGAGAACACAACAGAAGTATGCAGAAGACAGCACTTCAGCTGTGTTCTGCATACCCTGCTTGGTGCACTCAGCTGTATACCAGTTGACTGCTCCGTGAACACAGCAGAAGACAGCACTCCAGCTGTGTTCTGCATACCCTGCTCAGTGCACTCAGCTGTATACTAGCTGACTGCTCCGTGAGCACAGCAGGACTATGCAGAAGACCGCACTCCAGCTGTGTTCTGCATAACCCGCTTGGAGTGCTCAGCGGGAACATAGCAGCTGTATACAGAAGACAGCACTCCAGCTGTCTTCTGTATACAGCGGGAGCCTTCATTTACACACTAATAAGCTGATAAGTAGCTAATTGGCTACTTAAGAGCTTATGCAAAGTGAATGCTCAAAACTGTCACTCAAACTGCCGTTTGAGGGAATTTTGAGCGATCATCTTACCGTGTCAATGCACACAATGATTATCGCTCAAAAGATTGCCTTTGAGCGATAATTGTTGTGTCTAAATGGTCCAAAACTCATTATGATCTGTTAATGCAAAAAATCCGTTGCTTATTCCACATTGGCCCACAGGAGGGTGTACTGTAATTACTTATAAGTCTGGACTCCAGCACATACCTCAACATCTAGTAATACATGTGATCCTAAAAGTAATATACCGTACAACCAAGCTGACCAATGAAGCAGGCGAACGCAGGCAGAAGGGAGTTTGCACAAGACTTTCTCAGAACCAAATATTTGAGCATAATCCACTTCACAGCTCAATGTCAGGTCTAGTCAGCTGGATCAACTACATGTGAAAACGTGGCCCTGCCTGAAGAAAACGCACAAGTACCACACCTTTCACTACAATGCTTTTACAATGTAATCCTGTAGCTTCTATTAAAGCTTTGTCTCTGACTCAAACAATGTTGTCGATGTCCTCATCCGTTGTAACAATGTCATTCTCTACCTTGTTCCAGTATGACTGGATAATGATGATCCCCGCAGTTATGTGACTGCCCATAAAACTTAGCTTAATTCTATAAGGGTTTGTACAATCGAAGGGAATTTTAATTCACTATACTCAGAAAGAACCTATATAAAAAGGCTTCAATAAAAAGAAGCATGCCATCCAATAGCCCAACCTAGGCTTCTAACGGGGCATGTAGGCCAGTTGCATAGTATGGTCTAAATACATTGTAAAGGTACAAACGTAATATTTAGATATATCAGGAAGATCTAAATAAGGGTAAATTGTCAAAACCAGTTACTTATCGTCATGGGAAATCTGCTGACTCCCCAACCCTCGAGAAGTAGTACAATGAAATAAGACGAACCCGATGTTTGAAAGAATTAATTGCAGTCCCCTGAAATAATTGATTGATTCCATAACACATGGTTACACTAGTCTACATTCCAAACTTTCCACATGTACCAAAACTTTTTTGGGTTAACTATACTCCTTGATTGCAGACTCCTTGATACCCTTTGCCAACTTCTAATCTTTTTGGCACTTTACACTGCTCTCACGGTTCAGAAGGACCCAAAACATTCCTACTCTTGGCCCTTCACGGTCCTTTCTCTTTCTTCTCCCCCTTTTCTATTTGTACAGGATGTTTTCTCTCCTTGTAGGCGATACTCCAACTGTCTCAATTCCTTTTGCTATACTTTGGAGACCTTCTCTCCAGTTCATCAAGTCACCTCAGTCTTTGTGGATGCTACTCACTCTTATACTTCGACTGGCCATTACCATGCATATACGTGGACTCACGATATTCACGATGCTTGGAACTGCATCATTGCCTGTATCATATTCATTGTGCTCATGAAACTCTATAGAGATCTCGGCTATAATTTATCATGCTTTTTGTTCATACACATGCTTCTGTTCCTCTGTGCCTTCGAGATGTTTCTCTATGGGATAGTGTGCATTTCACTTTTGTTTTATAAGTCAAAATAAAATCTTTGAATTAGAGGGAAAAAAAAGAAGACAATCGCTGTCGAGTAGTTCAATTTTTCTGAATAGAACTGCAGATAGAGTGGCACAAAAGCTTGTTGGTTGCAGTCACTTTAATAAGGCACAATACTTTTAACAGTTACAATACTCAAGGCATAGAATCATATCTGTTTCAAGTAAACAAGGTAATGCCACTGCTTTAATGTTATAAAAATGTAGCTGAACAGAATATAACAAGATGATAAGAACAATGTTAGAACCTCTTATCTCTGATTCCTGTTCACTTTGTAGGAGCCACAACCAATGACAAAGTTAAGGTACCTTTACATGGGGCGACTGTCGGGCGCTGCCGAACGATAATTGTTCTGTGAATGGAGGTGGAGTGACTCGGAGATGGTTCAAGCCCGCCTGCCTCTATTCACAGTAAACAGGCCGACAGTTGCTTGGCTTTTAGTTCTACTAAAAAGCAAGTGACTCCAACAAGTGATCCATTTCTGTCTATGCCCTAAGTACACAGGACGACTATTGCTCAAATTAGCTGTTACCAGCAATAATTCGGGTAATAGTTGCCCCGTATAAAGTTATCTTTACTACAGACAGACCCAACTATTGCTTTAACTTCCACTAACACTCAGTTTTGGTACACCTTGCAATTAAGGGTGGCTGTACATAAGCCAACTGTCAGCTGAAAAAAATCGCTCAAACGAGCAATAGTCGCGTGTAAACAGGGGACCCACTAAGGTACTGAGTGAGAAATTCATCTGTGGTCACTATTCACTTCATTTCAGCTCACTGCAAGAAAGCGACTAGATATCTTCTTGGACTTGATGACTATATGTCAGAGGCGTAACATAATAATAATAATCTTTATTTGTATAGCGCCAACATATTCCGCAGCGCTTACATAGACAGGGGGGAATACAGAAAGACAAAATACAAACATTACAGAACCACGGTTACATAGTAATCAGTTGATGGAAACAATAGGGGTGAGGGTCCTGCTCCAACGAGCTTACATACTACAAGTAATGGGGGATACAGAAGGTAAAGGGGCTGGAGATGTAACATGAAGCTGTTGGGCCCCAATACAAAACCTGTAACAGGGCCCCCAACTATAATGCTTTACTCATAGTACTGGGGTCCCTATATGGAGAAGAGAGGTCTTATGGGCCCCCTAAGGCTCCTAGGCCCGGGTGTAACTGCATCCACTATAGTTACGCCAGTAACTATATCCTACATGTCCCTGGGATAGAACTTTTGGGTGAGCACCTATTTTGTTATAATCTCTGTGGCTATAACTTTCCCCTGGGTATGATCCTAAAACTGCTAACCCCACCCTAGCGTCAGCCAGGCTGTTGTTATCCCTGTAACCACAGCAGACTCTCCCCCGGAGCTAACCGTATCCAGGTGAACAATGATTTTGGCCTATAAAGCAATCATTAAACTGTACTTTTGCAAACCACCCTCCTTCACATTTACCTTATCTAGCCCCGGGCTTACAAGGGGTCTCAGTGTTAACAAGATCGAGTTTATACGGGAGCAGACCATGAGCTAAGTGGAACGGCAGAATTTCTGTCCTTTGGAGTTTCTCCTCCTCAACACTCCAGGTAACCCTCTATGCCGCTTTCAGCAACGAAAATGACATCTAGCAGCCTTCGATCCACCTCCGCTCCAGATGTTCAAGTCTATCCAAGCTCTCTGCTTACTCCTTGTAGGTGGAACCAGCCCCAGGCCCAATCATTGTACATGCCATACACACTCTCTTCTACTGGCACTAAACTTCCATTTTTATCTACACCTTTCTTCTCCCAGCAACTACTTGTCACATTATGATGATGCAACGCATTGGCATCCTTTTTCCTATTAGGATCTGGCTCATCTTCAGCCTACTCACCATGCGTACTTCTCTCCTTTGTAGCTGACAGACTAGATAGTTATTCCCAGAGCCAGCCACTTCAGCTTGTTATAATGGTGCCATAGGGAAAAGCAAAGGCATAAATGCAACATGTACCGTATAAATTATACATACATAATTACATTTATGTACAAAGTGAACACAAATTAACCACCAAGCAGTCTCTCAGTTGACAAGTCCCATTTAAAGGAACAAACAACCATCAGTAAAGGTTACAACTGTTGTCCATATGCTGCAACAATGGATAGTATAGAGTTCATCCTCCTTCCACGCTCGTCACTCTAGGCAAGACATAAGGATCAACAGGGAACTCCCTCTACTAATCACAATTCCTTTATTTGGTGTGTGAAAATTACTTTTCTGACATCCCTTTTTGACAAGTCCTACCCCTGCCTTATTCCCACTAGCCACTTGGGCTACAAACGATAGTAAGAGGTTCCAGTCCTTGAGGGCATCAGGTGATTTGGGTTTCAGTCCTGAATGGAATTTAGTCAATCGGGTTTCAGTCTTTTGAGGGCATCATGTTATTTGGGTTACAGAGCTTGAGGGCATAAGGTAATTTGGGTTGGAGTCCTTAAAGGTTTTAAGGCAGGTATACTCTGGTGGTAGGGGACAACCATGAGGAAAATTCCACCATGTCGGAGAAATAGAAGGTCATATTCTACAATATGACGGTATAGGATACCCAGCTGAAGAATACCCAGGAGAAGCATCAGCAGGTAAATGTATGCTAGATTTTTAAAGCATGTCTGAACGTAATGGGAATGTAAAATAGAATAGTGCAATGTCCCTGTAGGCAGAGCTCAGAGCATACTTCTTAACAGTGGTAGCCAAGACTTTACAAGGATTTAATCCAGAAAGGTTAATAAGCAAGTACGCGGTGCAAGCTGCAATTCTAAATCCTGCAGACCAAGAGGCCTTAACTAGTAAAGCTGATTTTATAATGCTTGAAGGAATATTCTGCTTAGGAGTCATTCACGTTGGTGCTTCTGGTTTCAGTTTTCTTGCTCCATTATTGGAGCAGAAAAACAGCATTCAGTAGCCAATAGGGATGCATTAACATCTGCAAACGATTTAAAAGCATACGGATGCCATTTTCTCCCGCCATGCAGATCACGTGCTGTGGGAGAAAATTGCAGCATGCTCCATTTTGGTCGCGGATTCCGCGGCACGGCTTCCATTGAAGTCAATGGAAGCCGTCATATCCATGGCACAGCCACAGTTGTCACTGTGGCTGTGCTGCGGATCTGTGGGAAAGCAGGACATTAAAAAATAGCACTGCGCATGCGTCCGCCACGTCGCCGGCATGTCCATACGCATCCGCTATGCTACAGAAAGAAGATCCGTCCAGCACAGATGAGATCCGCGCTGGAGACGGAGAGGTAAGAAAACCTTTTTTTCTCCCCATGGCCACGGGCAAGCAGGGATTCCACTGCGGGATTCAGCAGTGGAATTTGTGCATGCAAGTGGACATTGGGCCTAAGTATAGAGTAGTTAAAAGGCTTGTCCATCTTTGCAACATATTCTTATTACTCCAGTGTATCTAAGAAAAAGACATAAATTTGCAATTAATCTTAATAAAAATAAATATTTGTTTTGTGTCTACAGCTCCTATAGAGACCTATGCATCTGCAAGGTAAGAGACTACAAACAGACCCTATGCCAAAGGCTAAGCAAGAAGGAAGAGGCAGATAGGACTTGTGGTAGCAGTGCTGTGTCTGAGACCTAATTTGACCTGGGGCTAGATCCAGGGGCGGCACCTGGGGTTCCCTGGTTTTCATTCTTTCACCCCACCAATTGGCATCTGGTCTTTGCTGTAGAGAGCCCCAGACTGTTATCCTAGAAATGGTCTTAAGCCCCATTTACACGGGACAACTGTCGGGCAAACGATGCCCGTCACTCGTCCCTGCATGTACTCGCTCCCATGCAATAGCATGGGAGCGAGTATCATTGAGCGAGTATCATTGTCTCGCAGTGGGCGGCTGGAGGAATACTGAACGGCTGCTGTTTACATTGAGTGATCATTGTTCAGGATTTTAAGAGCTTTTACCAACTAGCGTGTTTTTAACCCTGCGATATCGCTGCATTTTGTTTTACTGCAAATGTCAACAGGACTTTTCAATGTTAAAATCACATCGCACAAAAATTGCAAGTTTGCTCTTCTGCGATTTTTGTGTGATGCAATTGTAACATTAGAAAGTCCCGTTGACACTTGCAGTGAAAAAAAAACGCAGCAATATTGCAGCATTAAAAAAACGCTAGTTGGTAAAAACCCTAAGCTGCATAAACTCTTGGACAATGACGTTCAGTGTAAATAGCAGCCGTTCAGTACTGAATGGCCACTGTGTTAAATGAATGGAGAGGGGCGGGAGAGAGCAAGGAGTGAAACCTCCTCCAGCCGCCCCACTGCGAGCCAACGATACTCACTCCTGTGCAGCAGCACCAGGAGAGAGTACATGCAGGGACAAGTAGCGGGCATCATTTGCCCAAGAGTCACGCCGTGGGACTTTAGTTAAGAGCTGATACACTTGGTCAGGTTTTCCATAATGTAGTACTGGAGTGTGTACATAGAAACATAGTAGTAAAACAGAACAGAGTCAGGGAATGCAGAATACTTTGGGCTCATGCCCACGAGCGTCGTGGGATACGCCCGCGGATTTACGCTGTGGGAGTATCGCGATTAAAAACAAAATGCGCCCACTGGTGATCATGGAAAAACACTCATTTTTCAGTGGTCTCCATTAATGCTATATTAATGGAGACCTCCCACAGCGTAAATCCACGGAAAATAGAACATGCCGCGTTCTTTTACCACTCGCGGAAATCCACAGTGCAATTCCGCATATTGGCATTGGCTGCCAGAGAGTTATTAGTTTCAATAGAACCTAATTGCTGCAGAGTTCACGCGCAGAATTACGCTGCGGGAACCGCAGTACAAATCCGTTCGTGGGCACCCTCACAGTGTAGATAAGGCCGGCGGTCAGGGCAGGTGGCAGATAAGAAAACCATACTCTTACCGAGCCAAGGTCAAGACTACAGATGTCAGGAAAGCTGGGTGGTTCAGGCAGGGATCAAATACCAGAAAATCAGACAGGAACAAACTTGCACCCTTATACAATATGGAGACTGATTGCTTAGATACCTGCTGATAAGCAAAGTAGCCATAAATAGCCCAGGACCTGTCAGGATTAGGGGGTCCTTCACACGAGAGTATGCGTTTTTAATTCGCTCGGACGTGCCGTGAATTTGCATGAATGGGCGATTTTCCGCGATCAAGTCCCAAGCTTAATTAGCATTTTCCCGTCCATTCACATGGCTGGTGCGATGTTTTTAGCAAAAAAATATGCTGTAGCACGGAAATCCGTCGCTCGGCATAAATCCTCGGAATGAGTTCAAATGCCTAAATAGAGGCAACTGTAAGCTTTTCGCAGCGTTAGACGCTGCTAAACTGCCTCCCCCTCCCTATTTTTCCAGCTCCCATAGGAGTCTATGGGAGCCAAGAGCCAGGAGCAGGAACTGAGCTCCCGCCCCCTCTCTGCCTCCTCTCCGCCCCTCTGCGCTATTTGCAATGGGCAGAGGCGGATCAGGGGCGGGGCTAAGTTTCGAGAATTAGCCCCACAACAGTCCCGCCTCTCCCCATTGCAAATAGTGCAGAGGGGCGGAGAGGAGGCAGAGAGGGGGCGGGAGCTCAGTTCCTGCTCCTGGCTCTTCCATCCCCCCCCCCCCTGCAGATAAGGACAACGTATATCGGCTCGGCGTGAAAACCGAGCCGATATACGTTCGTCTGAATGCAGCCTAGGGCCAGAATCCAAGTGACCAGATGCCCTTCAAGAACTATAGCTTAAATAACATGATGCCCTCAAGGGCTGGAATGCCAATGATCTGATGCCCTCAAGGACCCAAACCCAAATGCCTTGATGACTTTAAGGACTTCAATGACTAACACCCAGTTGACTTAATGCCTTTAAGGACTGAAACCCAAATGACTTGCTTCCTTCAAGGCCTGAAACCCAAATAATTTGTTGCCCTTGGGGCTTCTACCCACTAGTGTTTTTTTTATGCTGCGATATCGCTGCGTTTTTTACAATGAGACTTTCTAATATTAAAATCGCAAGTTTGTATTTTTACGATTTTTGTGCATTGCGATTTTAACATTAGAAAGTCCCATTGAAAAAAATGCAGCGATATCGCAGCGTTAAGAAAAAACGCTAGGGGGTAGAAGCCCTTAATGACTAAAAACCAAGTAGACTATTGCCCTCATGAACTGCTCTACATTGCAGATCAAATATGCCTAAATGTAGGTCAGATTGGTGTGTTCCGTTTCTAATTACAACCCCTACTCACCGGTAAGACCTAGTTAGCATCTGATGTTGGCACAGAGTATCCTCTACTACCATAGCCATAATTTGCCATATTGAAGAGAGAAGTAAAACTAGAGCAAAAGCAGACAAACAGAAGTTGGGCTTCTCTTCTTTATTATAAAGTGGGTCACCTCCTGAGGCCCATTCTGCGGTGGACAAAAGATGTCCCATTACGCAATAGATTACACACTAAGGCCTGAGGACAAATCGCCCATTACACAATTTAGCAAGTCTCGGATATTCCATTGCCTTGCTTTGTATGTCAGGCAGACAATACCATCAGCTTTGCTCTATGTCCTGTTGGCACAATGGACTTGCAATCATTCTGTAAACATCTTTGAGAAAACTGTCTGATTGGTGATATATGACATGGTTTCTAAAGCATTTTCTAATAAGCAAACACATGGAAGCAGCGTTGATTGGTACTTTATTGTAAAGCTTGAGTTTTTCTAGGACTGGACTACAAACATGAACAGAATGACCCCTGATATTCCCAAACCTCTCTTATAGGATCACTAACAGGGATTTCACACAGAAAAAATACTTGTCCTAATTACTGATTTAATAAAATCACCCATGCAACATTAACCCTTTCCAATCCAGTTTTAGATTCAGGGTTTCCTAAAAGGCTTTCTTTTTTTGCTGTTATACAACAGTGCCATCTGCTGGCTAAAGCCAGTGTGTGTGCGCGCCAGAGAGACTCCGACAGCGGAGTGGCTGGCAATAGACGATAAGAATACCCTGTCGTACGTCTTCTGACATTGGGAGCTGTACAAGCTTCAATCAGAATGTAGTAAGACATGCCTGACAGTGGAGTGGAAAGGGTTTTCACACGGCCGTATGCGTGCTTAAGTTTTCTCGGCCGAGCTGAGAAATTGCATGAACGACCGTTTTTACGCACTCACAGTCAGTGGTTTTTCGCACATTCACACCACTGGGAGTGACATTTTTAGCGAAAAAATAGGCCCTTTCCCCGGAAAACCCTCGCTCTGCCAAATGCCTCGGGATGCCTTCCAATGCCTATAAAGAGGCACCTGCTAAAATGCCTCACCCTCCCTTTTTTTGCCAGCTCCCATAGGAGTCTACAGGAGCCGCCACAGCATATTGAGTAAAAGATAGTTTCAAAACTATCTGTTTGCCCGCTGTATATACATCGGCGCGTATTTCAGTCGCGTATGTTCCATTTTGCACTGTGCAACGTTTTTACACGCTGTATATTCGCCCGTGAGAAGGAGTGCATTGGAAACCAATGCCTTAGAAGGGCTCATATATCGGTCAGTATTAAAAACATCGCCGTTTATGCGTTCATGTGATTAAAGCCTTTTGCTGACTTCAGGGACTTCAACAAACTGTGACTTATGAAATAATGTGCAGTAGTCTTTAAGAACTTACAGCGTGTTCCTGCAGCTCCTGGCAAGAGAAAAGTCCAGCTTATTGATGAGGATCTATTGGCCCCGCTCACCCTCTGTGATTGACAGTTTTCTAGCTATTTCACTGCATATTGAGAAAACTGCCAATCATGGAGGATGAGCGAGGCTAGTGGGACCTCATGAAAAAACTCAAGGTGCTAGGAGCTGCAGGAACATGGTGTAAGTTCTTAAAAACCACTGCACAATCACTGAATGGAGATGAAGCGCGCTGCCGATCTCTTCTGGCTGCTCACCTTCTTTCAGAGAAAATGGGCAGTTGTTCATAGAGAACGATGCCTGTTTACATGGGTCAACATTCGCTTGGTTTTAGATGAGTTGAAAACCAAGCGACTTTGACAATAAGCATTTCTTGGATCGCATATTTACACGGGTCCACAATCGCTCCTAATCGCTGTTTTGAGTGATTACTCAAAGTACCCTTATAACGCCCTAAGTTCCTATATCAGATAATATTCTACAGTGCCAAGTATAAATATGAGAATTCCCAGAATGCAATGTACCAGAATCGCTCTGTGCAAAATATTTCCACCCTAAAGCTTGCAGAATTAATAATGCAGCTGTAGACTGTAATATGGGCTATAATTCAGGAACAGAATAAAACTATTAAGATTGTAATTAGGGGGTTCAGTCCAGGAGTTTCTTCATAAATGCCAGAAAGAACTGCACAGCTTGCTGCTCTATTCTTTTCTGGTAAATGAACAGCATGATGGAAACCCAATGGAACTCATCACAGTCAGTGGGTTCCATTGGGTGCTGCTGGCTTTCGATGGATCTGGTACGCTGATATTTTAGTTTTTCTGTTCCATGACAGAAAAATGCAAATTTTAGATATAAATCTGAATGAAGCCTAAGATAAGTAATGCAACGTATATGGAAAAGTTACTTAAGGGGGTTGTTCACCTTATTTTTTCTTTGTAAATTTAACCCCCTCACCTCAGCTGTTCATTGTTTTGGCAGAGCATAACATCATGGGTCTCCTTGTCTCAGGTCACATCAGCTTGTTATTAATACACTGTATACAGGTGACATTTTGTTTCGATGCAGCCGATTGGCAGCTGCCGTCAAAAAAGTATATAGGCACATGATGGCTGTAGTCAAAGTAAACAGCAAAGAGGACAAGAGCAGCGTACGATGTATGAAATAAGGAATGACGATCATGTACCAGAGCTGTGTGTGACGTGCATGCAGCAGAGCTTTGTGGCGCATTGCGTGACCAGAAACACTGGTGCTATAATTTCCTAATAATTACTAGTATTGCTTGTAGTGTGCATGTGTTTGACATGGTGAATTTAGATTGTGAGCCCAACAGGAAACAATTAGTCATATAAAATATATAGACAGCACTGCACTGTAGGATATATATTTGCGCTCTACATGCAAGTGAAATAAAAGGTGGATTTAAAGACAACCTGTCACTGGGTTCATGCTTCCTGAACCGCAGTCAGCATGAAGCCCGGGCAGATATGTCCATTCTGAAACACATTCTGAAACGCAGCTTCGAGTCATGGAGATGAACTGTGCCGGAATCTTACTGCCCGCAGCATGTTGGCTGACAGCTCTCTGGTTCGGGCAGCATGCACTTGGTAACAGGTTCACTTTAAGCTGTGAAATGTTGTAAATGATGCACTATATGCCATCAGACAGAATTGCTCTTTATGAACTCAAATTAAATTTTCAATGAGGAAGTCAGAGTGGCCCCATGCGCCACAGAAGCAGAGGCCGGAAGGAGAGGCAGCTGAGTGTATGTGTTGTTTTTTTTAAGCATATAGAGGTTATTACCAGAAGGTGGACAAGAGAGGCCTTATTGTCTACAAAAGGGGCTTTATTATTACCAAAAAGGGCCATGAGGGGCATTATTACTAAAAGGGAGACAGAAAAGGCATTATTACTACCAAAAGGGGACAAGAGGGACATTATTCTTCCTAGAAGAGGGCTGTAAGGGGCATTATTACTAAAAGGGGGCCAGGAGGGGCATTATTATTACCAAAAGGAGGACAAGAGGGGAATTATGACTAGATGGGGGCCAGGATGGGCATTTTTACTAAAAGGGAGCCAAGAGGGGCATTATTATTTTTAAACGCAGGCCAGCAGGGGCTTTATTATTGAATGGTGGCATTAAAAGGGGCACCATTACTGTGTAGGGGACACTAATATTATTAGGGCTCCTGCACACTGGCGAGAGTAATATCACGGCCCGATATCGCTCTCACAAACCTTCTAAAAAACCCTGGATGCGAAGCGTTTTCATGTGAAAACAGCCTCGCATCACTGCAGGGGTTCCCTTTATCCCATTGCTTTCAATAGGGCAGCAGCAGCGCCAGCCCCATTGAAAACAATTGTTAGAACATTGTGATCTCTTGCCACTGATGTGACAGCAGTGGCAGGGGATTCCTTCATCCCCGCGGGGAGTACCCTCTTCTCTGAACACCCTGCTGTTGCTGTCACAGTGTTCAGTGATGAGGAGTCGCGCAGCTGCAACATGCCTGGAGCCCTTTCCTAGGCCTCTGACTGCCATGGCTACCCATCGGCATACTGCGACCTTGGCATCTGTGGAATGAAATGACCAGGATCAGAGTATTCTCTGATCGGGGCCATTACGGCAAGAGCATGGCTGCCAGAGAACACAGACACCTCACTGTAATTATATGGGTGTGAGACCCATAGCATAAATGTCTGACATAGAGGCTTAAGACAAGACAATGATGTTGATTTATGTCATGGAGGCTTAACGGGTTACAAAAATGTGGCACCTGAATGCATACCTCCAGTCCTAACATGTTCTGCGCTGCGTAGGCTTCTCTCCTCCAATAGTCAATATAGCTGCCACTGGCGGTTTGCTGACCCCTGCCTACTTGTGTTCACCCTACTTGCTACTGGTCTGGGCCCATCTTCTATATGAGGCTCTATCTGCCCCTCAGTATATGAATGTAACTGATAGAAAAGTAGTCGGTGGGGCTGGACATAATGCTTTGTCACACTCCTGTGGATAATTCTTGGTAAATCCAAGGGAAATTTGATGTAGTTTCTTATTTAGTCTCTTCTGTTTGGATATTTAATTAAATGGATAATCCTCTCATTCCTCTGGACACTGAAATGAGAAATGTTTGGCAGGAGAAAGACTCTGTAATACCCACAAGGCACAGTAACCTCAGTGTGTCAACTAAGTGTGGTCATTGTAGTCAACCACAACCTGGGATATTCCACTGGGAAATGGGATTAAGTAAGAAATTAACTGGGGGAAATAGATATATTGTTAATTGAAACTCAACCCTGTGGTAGCCATGTACTGACGATCACTTTGGTTTTCTAAGCAACACATAAGAAGACAACCTGAGAAACTATAAAATTATATTTTAAATATTTTTATAGAAGAAAATGTTTTTTTAAAGGGAATATATCACATAAATTAATTTTACTAATTAAAATCAGATATTGACACATATTCTTTTCTTCTAACCTGTTTTTATATTCTAATTGTATTTTTTTTTTTGTATATTGTACTTACTGCCATGATTATAAGGGTGGCCATCTTGCCTGAGCTGCTATTATCAATAGATATGCTTTACAGCAGAACTCATGGGCTATAGAACTCTGTGGGTTGGAGATATTCGTTGACTTCTATTGGAGAGTGTTGTGAGCATGCTCTGTAAGCTGTGCAGAGGGCTATGCTTCACAGAGGGTCATCTGGTGAACTTTTAGAAGACCCAACGGCAAGAATTGTCATCCTGTCATCACCCGGAGAGTCACAAAGACCAGATGGTGAACTGACCTCAGAGTAGTTGGCTGGGTAATGGCCCTTTTACACGGGACGATAGTTGGCTAAGTGACTAAATGAGCGCTATTGTCACCGCTAAGGTCGTTAGCGCTCGTGCAGAGCATTTAGATATAGAGATGAGCGAGCATACTCGCTAAGGACAGCTTGAGCGAGCATTGTCCCTAGCGAGTACCTGCCCGCTTGGAAGAAAAGGTTCGGGTGCCGACGCGGGGGAGCAGTGAGTTGCGGGAGTGAGCAAGGGGGAGCGGGGGGGAGACAGGGAGAGAGAGAGATCTCCCCTCCATTACCCCATGGTCTCCCCCGCCGCTCCCCGCCCCCCGCCGGCACCCAAACCTTTTCTTCCAAGCGGGCAGGTACTCACTAAGGACAATGCTCGCTCGAGCAATTGTCCTTAGCAAGTATACTCGCTCATCTCTATTTAGATAGACTTCACCGCTGGATTGCTGGGTTCTTGCTTAGTCCTTCACCTTCTATGTGAAGCCTGCGATCAGTGATGACAACTTGCAAACAAACAGTGAGCGATTTTTTTTTTTGCATTTACAGTGCGCAATTATCACTCAGATTAGTTAGTTTGAACGAATTTTGAGCGATAATCGTTACTTGTAAATGGGCCATTAGGTAAGTGATGTCTACAAGACATTACTGCACATGACCTCCTTGTGTTTGGTAGTAGCAGAGCAACCGTCTCCGGCCTAAGGTTGTGTGCAGTGTATTATAACATAATGTCCTCAATGAAAAGCGCTGCAGCTTTGTGTTAGAAACCGAGCCACATATAGCACTTGCCAAAAGCATCATGCCAGGGAACATTGTATTCTCACTGTCGTCCCTTCATATACTGTAAGAATCGCTCTTGTCAGATTACGTAAAGCCAACAATTATCACTCCTAACTGTCTGGATTTGTTTGTGTTTGTGGAGCCCCATGGGGTTATCAGGCTTAAAAATAGCTTCTTCTACATCACAGTGTATTTCCGGCTTCTATCCATCTGTTCTGGGGCTGGGTTGAGAAGAATGAGGAATTCCCAGATCTCCCCTGCCAAAATATGTCTGTGATATTACAGCCTATGTTGTGATTCACTCTTCGGACAAAGAGTTCTCTTCGCAGAGAAAATGATCAGCACAACCTCCAGATCCATAAATATAGGATAATCATGTGGATAATCTAATAATAATCACAATACAATCGGAAGACGTTATTGGAACTTGTTGCTACTGGACACATGCAAATGACTTTATTATGGTATGGAGCTGTGATTGGTGTTCATGAGCCCCCTACTGTACCTCTGTAGGCCACTGATTTCACATGGAGGCATATAGGGGTTTTATCTGTTGGATTTCATAGAAATCTGGGTAAAAAAAACGCTGTGGAATACTCCATAGAAATATGTATGTATTCTTCCCTAGAAATATTGCTGTGGGTATGGCTGTGTTGACATATTTTGGTTATATTTTTGCAAAACCACTGTACGTTTGGTGCAATTTTGCAATAATCATGGTAAAAATTGCAATATGATTGCATTGTATGAACACAGCGAGCAGTCTTTATAGCCCCCCCCCCCCCATTCATTTGTGCCCACTGTAGTTGAATGTAGTAATGAATTTAATTTAATTTTAATAGCATGTGTAAAGGGACTACCCTACTGGGATGTGAGAAAAATGCACAATAATTATGGCTGGCAGATGCATAACATAAAACGATGTTTTAGAGCATCTAGTAGCCAGTTTTATAACACCACTTCTGGATTGTTTTACCTTGGATAATTTTCTGATTGATGGTCTTGAGGTCGCCTAATTGTAAAGGGGAGCAATAGGATTTTTGAGCATGCTCGGAGAGCATTAGTGATGCAGTTAGTTTTGGAGTAGCTCAGGAGGAGTAAGTGTGGGTCCCCCAAGTCTACCATGCTGGCAGAAGGAGACAAGCTACTGAGCTGAGGGGAAACTGTTGAGAGCAAGTAAGAAGCGCTCAGTGGGTCGCTCGTGTTTTCAGAGAGAACGGGTCAGTGCCGGAGAGTCAAAAAGGGTTGACGCCATACATCACTTCCAGGAACTTGCCAATGCTAGGGAGAATTCCTAAGGAGGTTACGTAGTAGCTGAACTTAAACAAGTGTAAGTAGAAACCAGTCTTTATGGTAGGACTGTAGTGTGCACACTTAAAGGGGTTGTCCCGCGCCGAAACTGTTTTTTTTTTTTTTCAATAGCCCCCCCGTTCGGCGCGAGACAAACCCGATGCAGGGGTTAAAAAAAAAAACTGGATAGTGCTTACCTGAATCCCCGCACTCCGGTGACTTCTTACTTACCTTGCGAAGATGGCCGCCGGGATCTTCACCCTCAGTGGACCGCTGGTCTTCTGTGCGGTCCATTGCCGATTCCAGCCTCCTGATTGGCTGGAATCGGCACGTGACGGGGCGGAGCTACGAGGAGCCGCTCTCCGGCACGAGCGGCCCCATTCAGAAAAGAAGAAGACCGGACTGCGCAAGCGCGTCTAATCGGGCGATTAGACGCTGAAAATTAGACGGCACCATGGAGACGAGGACGCTAGCAACGGAACAGGTAAGTGAATAACTTCTGTATGGCTCATAATTAATGCACAATGTACATTACAAAGTGCATTAATATGGCCATACAGAAGTGTATACCCCAACTTTGTTTCGCGGGACAACCCCTTTAAGAACTTAAAAACAACTAAGATGGAACTATAACTTACTAGGACTTGACCACCGCCATTTTTTAGCTTGGAACTGTACTGCCTTTGTTTGTCCAGCTGGGTACTGGAGAGTACTCTCCAAGCCCTGCAGGGCACCCAAACTGCTAAGAGAGGCTACATTATTGGGCTCTGGATTTGTTCACATTGTTAACCCTTTCCAATCCAATTTGTATCCTGGTTTTCCTAGGGGGCTTACTCTTTTTCTACCGTTAACAACGGTGCTATCTGCTGGCTAACTCCAGTACTGCATGAGGTGACACGTTGGATAGGCTCTGACAGCAGAGAGGCTGGCAATATACAGTAAGAGAACCCTGACGGATGTCTTCCAACATCGGAGCTGTACAGCCTTCAATCATAATGTCTTAAAACACCAGACAGTGGATTGGAAAGGGTTAACGATGATACGGTATGAAAAGATTGATCAAAGAGAGCTAATACTGTCCTGTCGAGCAGTGTACTGTTTAGTTATTACTAGAGGGTAGTGTGTGTCCACATTTAGGACATATTTTGGCTATGACAACCATCAGGATTAATTACTTACTGTTTAAACACTCTGGTTACATTGGTCAAATCTCCTTGTTCTAAATCTATCACTAAACAGGAAGCTCTGCAAACTGTGTCTTCATGCCTCCTATTTCTCTATCGTATTCCGAGCTCTTGCGTACTGCCACGATCACAGCACACATATCTGCCCACTGTGAATGCTGTTTAAAGGAGTTTCCAAGAAATTACATTTATCATTTGATCTGTATTTGCCCAAAATAAAAGAATACAAGTAAGAAGGCAAATATGCAAAAATTAGATCATGCTGCGTTTTTGAAAAAACGTCCATGAGATTAACCCTATAGATTCACATTTGGTCCACATTACGGTCTCCTCAATACTGAACTAATATGGAGCAAAAATACGCATGCCTGAAAGCTAAGATATACATCCTGTATATAATTGACACAATACAAAAAGGGTTCGGAGCTCTCATTATATTCTGGCTCATTACTGCCTCCTCATCTATCCTGCTTCCCCAACAGGTAGGGAAGAACTCAGTCTTTTGGGATCCAGCAAATGACAGTATTCAGCGATTATTCTTCAGTGGCCTAATTGGTTATTAAAATTGCCTTGTCTTTCTGCAGCACATTATAGCCTCCGTGCTGAATGCAGATGTTCTGGATCAGATACACTCCATCTACATTTTTGGTGCTTTTTAACCACTATTTTATAATAGCAGCAGCAGATGTTTTAGTGACTTGGATACCGAGAAATCCCATTCATACAATAAACCAGTTATTTGCTGAGGATGTGGTAAATGTGATCAGACAACCCCTTTAAGGTCGGATTCACATGACTGTATTGTCACGCTGCACCAGAGATAGCCAACAGACACCCGTCCATGTACCGAGAAATGAAATATCTGTCTGCACATGGATATTCTAGGTTGGCTGCCATCTATAGTCATATTGAAAGGCCTGATAAATGATTGGATATTAATTAACTCATAGGGTAGAGACTAGAGATGAGCGAGCATACTCGCTAAGGGCAATTACTCGAGCGAGCATTGTCTTTAGCGACTACCTGCCTGCTCGGAAGAAAAGATTCGGGTGCCGGCGGGGAATAGCGGGGGGAAAAAGATGGGAGATTTCTCTCTCCCTCTTCCCCCTCCCCCCCCCCTCCGCTCCACCCTCCTCACCTGCTCACTCCTGCAACTCACCGCTCACCCGCACCGTCACCCGAATCTTTTCTTCCGAGCGGGCAGGTACTCGCTAAGGACAATGCTCGCTCGAGTAATTGCCCTTAGCGAGTATGCTCGCTCATCTCTAGTAGCTACCATTCCAATAGTTGCTGCTGTGGAAGATTATTCCACCACTCCTTTGCAGGGCTCTTTCCCAGGAAGAATTGCATAGCTCATACAAGATTCCCTACACCCCTGAGTTGCTCTCCACAAGGAGAAACATTACCCCCTGCGGATTCACTTCTATATAAGAAAATACATAATTCCTGTTTGCTGGATTAACAAAAAAACGTTTTGGTGCCAAGTGTAGTACCCCTTTCAACTGACCTCCAAAACAGGAAGAGAGTACCATTCCATTAAAGAACTACTTTCAAGTTTCCATTTATTGGTATTAAAAAAATACATAATTCTGGGTTTTAACAAATTACACATGAAACAAAAATGCAGAAATTAGCACGGCTGTGTAATGTAAAAACCTCCTTTGGACAGGTTAAAGGGTCACTCCAGCGAAAACGCTAGCTTCACTTATGTATACTCACCAAGGTAACACTAGCTTAACACATATATATACTAACCAAGGTAACACTAGCTCACTTATATATATTAACCAAAGTAACACTAGCTCACTTATATATACTATCCAAGGTAACACTAGCTCCCTTATGTATACTAATCAAGGTAACACTACCTTCACTTATATATACTAACAAAGGCAACACTAGCTCACTTATATATACTAACCAAGGTATCACTAGCTCACTTATATATACTAACCAAGGTATCATTAGCTCACTTACATATACTAACCAGGGTAACAGTAGCTCACTTACATTTACTAACCAATGTATCATTAGCTCACTTATATACACTAACCAAGATAACATAAGCTCACTTATATGTACTAACCGAGGTAACACTAGCTCACATATATATACTAACCAAGGTGACACTAGCTCACTTATATACACTAACCAAGGTAACACTAGCTCACATATATATACTAACCAAGGTAACATAAGCTCACTTATATGTACTAACCGAGGTAACACTAGCTCACATATATATACTAACCAAGGTGACACTAGCTCACTTATATATACTAACCAAGGTAACACTAGCTCACATATATATACTAACCAAGGTAACACTAGCTCACTTATATACACTAACCAAGATAACATAAGCTCACTTATATGTACTAACCGAGGTAACACTAGCTCACATATATATACTAACCAAGGTGACACTAGCTCACTTATATATACTAACCAAGGTAACACTAGCTCACATATATATACTAACCAAGGTAACACTAGCTCACTTATATATACTAACCAAGGTAACACTAGCTCACTTATATATACTAACCAAGGTAACAGTAGCTCACTTATATATACTAACCAAGGTAACACTAGCTCACTTATATATACTAACCAAGATAACACTAGCTTACTTATATGTACTAACCAAGATAACACTAGCTCACTTATATATACTAACCAAGGTAACACTAGCTCACATATATAAACTAACCAAGGTAACACTAGCTCACATATATATACTAACCAAGGCGACACTAGCTCGCTTATGTATACTAACCAAGGCAACACTAGCTCACTTATATATACTAACCAAGATAACACTAGCTCACTTATATGTACTAAGCAAGGTAACACTAGCTCACCTATATATACTAACCAAGGTAACACTAGCTCACTTATATATACTAACCAAGGTAACACTAGCTCACTTATATATACTAACCAAGGTAACACTAGCTCACTTATATATACTAACCAAGGTAACACTAGCTCACTTATACATACTAACCAAGGCGACACTAGCTCACTTATATGTGCTAACTAGGTAACATTAGCTCACTTATATATACTAACCAAGACGACACTAGCTCACTTATATATACTAACCAAGACGACACTAGCTCACTTATATATACTAACCAAGGTAACACTAGCTCACTTATACATACTAACTAAGGCGACACTAGCTCACTTATATATACTAACCAAGGTAACACTAGCTCACTTATACATACTAACCAAGGTAACACTAGCTCACTTATATATACTAACCAAGGTAACACTAGCTCACTTATACATACTAACCAAGGCGACACTAGCTCACTTATATATACTAACCAAGGTAACACTAGCTCACTTATACATACTAACCAAGGTAACACTAGCTTACTTATATATACTAACCAAGGTAACACTAGCTCACTTATACATACTGACCAAGGCGACACTAGCTCACTTATGTATACTAACCAAGGTAACACTAGCTCACTTATATATACTAACCAAGGTAACACTAGCTCACTTATACATACTAACCAAGGTAACACTAGCTCACTTATGTATACTAACCAAGGCGACACTAGCTCACTTATATATACTAACCAAGGTAACACTAGCTCACTTATATGTGCTAACCAGGTAACACTAGCTCACTTATGTATACTAACCAAGGCGACACTAGCTCACTTATATATACTAACCAAGGCGACACTAGCTCACTTATATATACTAACCAAGGTAACACTAGCTCACTTATACATACTAACCAAGGTAACACTAGCTCACTTATATATACTAACCAAGGTAACACTAGCTCACTTATACATACTAACCAAGGCGACACTAGCTCACTTATATATACTAACCAAGGTAACACTAGCTCACTTATACATACTAACCAAGGTAACACTAGCTTACTTATATATACTAACCAAGGTAACACTAGCTCACTTATACATACTGACCAAGGCGACACTAGCTCACTTATATATACTAACCAAGGTAACACTAGCTCACTTATATATACTAGCCAAGGTAACACTAGCTCACTTATACATACTAACCAAGGTAACACTAGCTCACTTATGTATACTAACCAAGGCGACACTAGCTCACTTATATATACTAACCAAGGTAACACTAGCTCACTTATATGTGCTAACCAGGTAACACTAGCTCACTTATGTATACTAACCAAGGTAACACTAGCTCACTTATATATACTAACCAAGGCGACACTAGCTCACTTATATATACTAACCAAGGCAACACTAGCTCACTTATATATACTAACCAAGGCAACACTAGCTCACTTATATATACTAACCAAGGCAACACTAGCTCACATATATATACTGGGTGATAGCTTCATAATGAATGAATTTTTAAAAAGCAGCGGAGAGTGCCTTTAAAGTGATAAACATTTAGTGTGACAAATAGACAAGGAATGCAGTAAAGTTAGTTTAGTATGTCTGCGATGGCAGAATGTGCCGGGCATAAAGGGTACTTTTTACAGATGACTTCCATACAATGAGGAAGACAGGAATATGAATAGACTTGTTTCTGTACATCTATCGGTGTGTGTAACTTTCATAGGAGGTCATAGATACTTGTATAAGGTGGATTAGATAAGGTAACACTGCGTCACTATGTAAGCCTCTCTCGGGACTATAATATGTAGAGAATGTCGGGCCGGGCCCCAGTAGGTGCGCAGTAAACACTAGTTGCTGGGTTACACTGTCTTTGGATCCATTTCAGGTCTCTGGTGAGAGAATCTACCTGATGCCTTTCATATGTATTTTCACTTTCTGCAGCGTGAACAGCGCCAGCTAAGGGAATGGTTCCTCCCTTCAGACATGTCATTGCTAATTAAATTAGTATAGAGCCTGGTGCTCGTTTTGTTCCAAATTACTGATTTTAATTGAAACACCTGCTGCAGGAATGTTTCCATTTTGCTTTCGTTTAGAACTGTAAATTAGTTTTCTAGAATGCATAATTGATTATTTAACTAAACTGTACAAGGATCATTTATATACATTTCCCACAGAGCCACAGAAACTCGTCACCCTTACCAGTAAAGCCTATTGTGACCTCCGACAAGGATGGAAATGATGGTGTTAATCATGACAGCAGACAGGAAAATAATTGACTTCATAGGCCTGTAGTTATAGCGGGAAAAAAACTGCCTGACTATTAAATGGGGCATTGATGAAGAATTGCACTTGTGCGTGGGTTGTCAAGGAAGGAGCTCTCACACCGCCAATGGAGTATTCAAACCAGATCTCTAGATGACTGACGGATAATGACTTCTGTATGTGCCACTCTTCAGATATATAAAGAAACCTGGGTATGTCTTTAGTAAAAGAGCAGATATACACTAGCAAACGCTATAAGCAACAAGTTGCAGGTAATAAAATATCTAATTACTGACCAATCACATACAACCAACCAGAACCCTACCCTGGGCTGATGAGCTAAAAAGTAATTGGACACCTTAGCAAGAATCACAAGTAGTATTTATTTTCATATATTAATACTTAGTACGGCCTCTTTTGGCCCTAATGACATTGGATACTCTCCATTGCATACTTTCTTCTAACATCTGATACACTTCAGCTGGTATTTCTCTCTATTCATCCTGCAAATGACTTGTGAGTTCTCTAAAAGAAGAGACGAAAATGAGATAAAAGGAAAAAAACCTCAGCGCTCGCACCGTAGAATAGGTAAGAATAGAATGTACTGAAGAGACTGAAGTTATATCACTTACTTCCAGGAGGCGCCTTTAGGGTAGGCGCCTCCTAATCCAAATAGGCGTATCAGATATGGTACCGATCAACAATGATGAACAGGTTCCACGATTTTAATAAAATATAATATAATAAAATAAAATAATCTATAATTATTTTATTATATTATATTTTATTAAAATCGTGGAACCTGTTCATCATTGTTGATCGGTACCATATCTGATACGCCTATTTGGATTAGGAGGCGCCTACCCTAAAGGCGCCTCCTGGAAGTAAGTGATATAACTTCAGTCTCTTCAGTACATTCTATTCTTACCTATTCTACGGTGCGAGCGCTGAGGTTTTTTTCCTTTTATCTCATTTATATCTTCCTCCCTCATGCCATGACCGGAGTTTCCCTCTAGCCGCTCTCTCTCATGAGATTGTTTACAGCACCTATGAATATTCGTCTCCACCTGGCAATCAAGACCACTCACCTACTATACTTTTCAGTATCCTTCCAGTGAGCGCCTAATCCTTACTCATCACTCTAAAAGAAGAGACGAGCGGGGAGATACTCAGCTAAGGCACTACTCGCTCGAGTAATGTGCCTTAGTGAGTATACTCGCTCATCTCTATTGCTGACCATTCCCAGAGTATTGCCACATTGTCGGTAGCAAATTATTCTCTAGAAGGTTAAGGTACACCTCCGTGTTCATTGTTTTTGCCACTACAACCAATGGACTAAGACCATGCTACGTAAAACATCCCAAGTAAATAACATAATATCCGCCATACTTAGGCCTCATGTTCACGGGGAAAATCAGGCCTGCCGCGGATTCTTCATGCAGAATCTCGCAGCGGGCCTCTCCTTTCCTGCGGACATGAGGCCTAAAAAGAAGATTAACTTATCTGTCCGGATGCTGCGGATCTTCCCTCCGTCACGGCCGGATCTTCTTTCTTCGGCCTGGCGGATGTGCTCGGCCCGCTGGCAGCATGCCGCGCGCATGCACCGAGCACCCCATATTTTCTTGAACTCCTGCTCTCCCGCTCCGGAGAGCAGAAATTCAGGTGCAGGTGTGGACAGCTTCCATAGGCTTCAATAGAAGCCTGCAGGAGCCGTCCCAGCGGGAAACATGCACTAAAAATGGAGCATGCTGCGGGTGTTTTCCCGCACACGCAATCCGCGCCTCAGAGGAAAATGACATCCGCAGGTATTTAACTACCTGCGGGTGTCCAATGCATCCCTATGGGGCGCGGATCACGCTACGGGAGAAACGCTGCGGATTTTAAACTACATTTTAGCCGTGGACATGAGGCCTTAGAGTACCTACATTTTTATTTTTTTTTGCCATAGGTTTTATTAGCCTGTTCTGTGCACCCGGACAGCAAAAAAGTAAGAGCAGCTATTTAAAGACTACTCCAGGAAAAAACTGTGCACTATGATGTGTCTAGTGCAGAAACTCAGGGGTCATGCATGTCTCAGAAGTTCAAAGAGAACCAAAAATAGAACTTCTGCATTATCCCTTTCGGCTCTGCACAAGATATTAGTGCAACTTTTTCCTTGATTGTTCCTTTAACAAAATCCTCCCATGAGAAGGTATTATACAGTAACAGTAACATTGAGTGTTACATAAAGTAAGGGGCACATTAAAACATATAGTAGTAGGAGCGGCCACATTATTGTATTGTGTGAATGAGGTCCAATGGACAAAGATGTTTACCCAACCGGAGATTAGGCAGCATTATGCCAGCAAAAAGTGGGTCATGGACACAAAACACCAATCTCAGCAGGTGACGGTGTTCTTCATCAGCCCAGTCACTCCAATTCTACATTTCCAGCAAGAACTGGGCTGTCCCATTAGGGTACCTGTAGATGTAGCAGTAGTACTGCATGTCAAAAATGCAGACAGGTTACCTTCAATTACCACAATTTTGAATTGCCTTTTATAATGCGCTTTGGTCCGTGTAAGAAAAAAAATAGCTGCTTGTCCTATTCTGTTTTCAAGGACCAGAATAGGATATGCAATGTGCAGCGTCTGTGAATATCGGACAGCAAACGGACTGGTGTTCATGTGTTGTTGGATACAACTTGCGTCTGAGCTTCTCTGGTGCATACAGCCGTGTGCCTTAAGTCCCGCTTCACATGAGCGTTAAAATTGTATATAGATTTCCATAGATGCTGGCGGTTGCCCAGCTCATGTTTGACACAGCTTTCGTTTTAAGCTTAAGAAAGAGAGGAGGTGTAAGTGGGGTTCCCTTCTTTATTAGCTTAACATGCCCAATCTGATATTTTAAGAAAGATGTCCGAAGCAAAAAAAAAATTTAAAAAGTCAAACTTTCAGATTTTTGACACGTGGAAGCAGCTGCATAGCTTTATAGCCACTGTGCCGCTGACTCCATCACCTTTGTTATTTTACTTGTACCCGCTCTGATTCACCCACCGTGGCTCCCATTACATATGGAGCCTAACACTAGTGTACTGCCAAGTGGGTGCTCGGTTCCAATAGTTGACGTCACGTTTGATTGACGTTGAGCGGTGGATCCAACCCAGTTGACCATTCCCTAGTACTTAAAGCTATTAGATGTCCGTGATGTTTTCAGTAGCTATATGACGTTATAATATCAGGGTCTTAAAGGGAACCTATCATCAAGTATAAGCACCATAAAAAAGTGCATATTCCCATTCATCTCTATGGGAGTGCGTGCACACAGCCTTCTAAGAGTTACGCTTGCTGTTCGCCAGGGAATACTGCAGGAATGGAGCACTAGACAGGTATGATAAGAGGCTCCCCGTCACCTAAACTATAAGCGCCATAACTTAAGGCCCATTTAGACGCAACGATTATCGCCCAAAATCTGCTCAAAAGCCATCTTTCTAGCAATTATCGTTGTGTGTAACTGCAATAACATCGTGCAGGTTTCGTTAAGCCGTCACTCATCATTATCTTTCAGCGTGCTAAAAGACAACGATGAGCCTAATCAGGGATTCACAGCGGGATACACCCCACTTGTCCTCTGCATCCTCCGCTCAGAGCGACTGGCTGTATAACAGCCGGGCACTCGGAGCGGGGAACAGCTGGAGCGCAAGGTGATCGCTCAACGTTTGAGCGATCATCCTGTGCTGTAAATGACACAACGATTATCGCTCAAAAGTCGCTCAGAAGACATCTTTTGAGTGATAATCGTTGTGTCTAAATGGGCCTTTAGTTCATGGTGCTTAGCGTTGATGACAGTTCCTCTTTTATAATGGTCATAGCAGTCTAATAATACTTGGTTTGCTATGGTCCTGTACAAATATGCTAATGAATATAATGAAATGACACCTGAATGTTCATAGAACTGTTGTTTATAGGAGTCTATAGATACATTACAGTCACTTGTGTATTGTTATGGGTTAACAATAAATCACACTTCCCTACATGCAATGTATTGTAAGCAGCCCACAGTAATTACTTTTGTTTCCTAGTAATGTAATTTATATCCAAAATATACCCAGAAAAACAATAAGACATCCTGCGAGCCGCGGCTATTCATCGTCAGCTGCCTGGGCCATTTAATTTCTCATCTACAAGGCAGTTTTACGCGCTCAGCTCCCTCTCTATAGGCCACGTCTGTCTCTGAAACACCGAAGCTCAGAATCAGCTTTTCTTTTAATTCATTTCCTACCACCGTGACCATGGTAATGACTCTGTCATATTAATCTTCTTGTGTATTGGTAAGCGGCTGATATTTAACCTATTTTGTGTGCAAGCTCTGGAGAGAATCAACGGCTAAGCTCAATTTAACATACAGTAAAGACAACATACAAGAAAACCCACATAAAGAGAAATCTTACATATAAGTGTACAAGCACCTATATACATGTTAAATATGTGAGTGGCTGTGTGGGTATATATGTATATACGAACAGGCATAAGGATCTGTGTGACTTTAATAAGGGCCAAACGGTGATGGATAGAGGTGGTTAAATACTAGGAGGTGGTTAAATACGGTTGCTGCTAATGTAAGGGACTTTTTACCCCCCCCCCCCCCCCCCCCAAGATTTATCGTTTGAACGAGCGAACGATGGGCAGCCTATTTATACAGGCAGATACATCATTGGCTCATTCAAATGTTCATTCGATGTATACATAAATGGGAATGACTGAACAATCGGTATTTAATACGAGCGATTAGTGAAGATGCTACGATGATTTTTATGCCAGCATAAAATGAATGATAAGGAAAAGCGAGCAATTAATTGTTGATCGTTCAATCGTTGGCTGCGTTCACACTGAACAATTATAATAAAATTCATTTTAGCTCGTTAAAGCAATTTTTTTGATATTTTTCGATATTTTGATAATCGTTGTATGTAAAAGGGCCTTAGGGTAGTGTAAGAGAAACTCCACGAGGATGCTATTCATTTTAACTACTGTACAATAATGCCTTGATGTATTATCACGTACATGTAGGTCTGGGGAAAGGCTTCCATTCCCACATCCCAACGTACATGTATGTGATGATGAGCACACAGGCCCAGAAACAGAGCCAAGGTGATCACCACTAAGGCCAGGCTGTAATTCACAGCCAGAGTCCTTCTGCAAAGGCCAGATCACTGTTAAACCCCTTAGATGCTGCGGTCAGTGCTGACCCTGGTATCTAAGAGGTTTAGAGAGGAAGGGAGTTCTTTCACTCACCCCTTGTCTCCCCCAGAATGCAATCTGGTTGCTATGCCTATCCTCAGCATAGGTCATTAATAGTTGATTAGCAGAGGTCTGCTGTTACGTATTGCGGCGGCCTGGGTTGGTAATGCAGGCACACTTCCCATTGAATTCAATGTTAGCTATGCCTGCATTACCAAATACGTCTTCAGCAATACAGACAGAGCTGTTTACTTCTGGCTCTTTCCACGATAGCATTTCTGGCAAATTAGCCGGAATCCCAAGTGATGGACCCCTGACGATCAACTAGGTCATCAGTAGGAAAGTCCTGGAAAATCCCCTTGATACCAATGGTGGCATAAAAAGATACAACTTTGCCTGCAAACAAACAAGCCCTCATATGCAGGGGCATAACTATAGGGGGTGCAGGGGATGCGGATGCACCCGGGTCCAGGAGCCTTAGGGGGCCCATAAGGCCTCTCGTCTCCATATAAGGAGTCCAGTACGATAAATAAAGCATTATAGTTGGGGGCCCTGTTACAGATTTTGCATTGGGGCCCGGGAGCTGCAAGTTACGCCTCTGCTCATATGGCTACATGGATGGAGAAAAGAGTTACGAGTCTCAGAAGGTGGAGATGAAAAATTAAAAAACAAATCGCCATATCTTGAAAGCCAAAGAAACATAGGCTGCGTATTTAAGGAGTTAACCAGTCTTACAAAGGACACAACAAACAGAAGATCCAGTGATCTGCTAAACTTATACTTTTACGACAATGTTTTTATTATACTACGGAGGTAACTGATTGACTGCATGAAACTCAGAGAAAGTCACTTATTTGTGTCTGGTTATAAAACTTTAACTTGCTACGTATAAACCTCAATTACAACATTTTCCAAATCACTCTGTACAATAATATGCCAGACACAGTAGGAAAACCGTAAATAATACAAGTTGCACTTTGTATTCTGATCTTAAATGGTCACAGACTTTTCAAACAACTTGTTATGTGAAAGCCAACATGGAATTTTTGTGCTGATAAATCACTCTGAAGTGTTGGCCACCAGGGGTCTCCCTTCCTTCTAATTTGCTGCCCACTACCTGTTGTCAAGTAAAGGTTCCTCTCCAGTAAAAGAGATAACAAGATAGAATACAGGAAGTGGAGCAGAGTGATTACCCATGCTGCCCATAGACGTCTGTACACAGGGTAAGGGGCAGGAGGAGGGAGAGAAGCAGAGACTCACACAAACATGCTGATAGATCCAATACCAAGTTGTTTACTGCTATTTATTCACATCTCCACTGTCCAGTACTTCTCTAATGGTGATGTTATTTCTATGTGTGTGTTACAGAACGTTAAAGGGATTGTCTGGATGTGTCATCAGTAGTTGATGGACAGGGATCCGTTACTCAAGACCCTCGTCCATGAGCTGATCGTCTGGCCCGGTGTGCAGTGCTGTGGCCCAGACGTTGTCATCAGCAGACAGGTGAGGAAGTGCGGGCGCTGGCTTCACTTCCATTGAAATCAATGGGAGAGCCACACTGCTACTTCACTTCCTGGTCCTGTTACAGTGCAGCAGTAGCTGCACATGAACAACTGATGAACGGGGTCCCAAGCAGCGGACCTTCATCCATCAACTACTGATGACCTATCCAGAGGACAGGTCATCAGTCAAAATGAGCGTAGACAACTCCTTCAAGGAGCAGAATCTGGCCTTTTCCCTGTGAACAGTGTATAGAAGACATCATAACAACAATCTCCAGTCACCAGCTGAGAGACAATTGAGAATTAGAGATAGCCATTGCCTGTTTTCAAGTGAGGTTCCTCTCTAGTAACAGAGATAAAAAGTTGTAATACAGCAAGTGGAGGAAGGTGATGACATGGAAGGTGGCAGGAGGAGGAAGAAAAGCAGAGAGTCACGCAGACATGTTGGTAGAATTATTTACTGTTATTTATTCACAACTCCACTGCTCAGTACTTCTCTAGTGTCCTTCCTGATTATGTTATTTCTCTGTGTATGTCACAGAGAGTTAGGGAGAAAAATCTGCACTCTTCTCTGTATAAAAACACATCATAACAGCAGTCTCCAACTATCAACTCAGAGACAACTGACAATTAGAGATAGAGTCTGCAAAGGATAAAACTGGTGATAAATGCAATATACACGTCATATAAAGTTATTTCTCATGCGCACACACTGTAGCTTATTCTGAAAAGTTAGGTACTTTTGAAGCTTTCGGTCTCTTTTCAGGCTCTGCTCACACTGCCATCATGAGTGGCTCATATTGGAGCCACTACTATTTTACCAGGGAAAGCAATAGCCAAACAGATGGGAGCTGCGCTGGCTCATAGAAAAAGCTTACGGGCACTGGACCCTCCTCTTAAATAGGATACATACAGGGGGTGGATAAAAATATGGAAGCACTGTACGAAATGTATACCTTAAGTTAGATGGGATTATAAATCATATTCCAATAAGACATGTAGAGACCGATTTTAAGTGGAGGTAATATGACGCAGACGCTGCGGGGCAGAAGTGAATATTGACCTGTGCAACAAGGTTCCACCCCTAGCTCCTTATAAGCTCAAGAGCAGAAGGTCCTGGAAGGTGCTAAAGGGCTGCTATGTGACTGAGCAGCCCTCCGCAGCGAAACACCTGTCCCCCGCCGCCTAAGGTTTTTAATGTTACATTGCCACGGCGCTGTAGGCTGCAGGGTGTCCTCCTCCTGGAGGTCTATGCTGGTGCAGCCTGTAACTCTCAGTCCGCCGACACTGTAGGCTCCATGCTCTCCTTAGGCAGTGTGCGGAAGGGGGGGGGAAGGACGCATGTAAGCGACGTATGTGTGCCTCTGTGTTTGGACGGCGTATTTCAGTTACTGGTGGGCTGGCGCTCTATCGTTCCTGCTGTGCAGCGCAATTGTACTCATATGTGGGGGTGTGGGGCCTGCTTCGCGGCACTCTGTGTCCTGACTAATGACGACGCTGCTCAGCGCTGTTACACAGAGCGGGGTGGTGGCTTGTCAAAGGACAGCGGTAAAGGGTTATTACGCACAGCCAATCCTCCCCTGCTACCCCACTTACCGCTTATTCACAGAGCGGGGTGCAGGCTTCTGCTGCGCTGCCGGGGAAATGGGGTTTTTAGCTGCCGCAATCCCCGGCTGCAGTAGTGGCCGACCCGAAGAGCCATAGGACTTTCAGCTGCAGCATTACGTTAGTGGTTTAGCAGGACCTGAGCTGTGCAGCCAATCAGGTACAGACAGCGTCACCCTCTGTCAATCTTGACTCCACCAGGACTTCCTGGTGGTGTCAAGATACACTAATATCCAGCTGCTGTACCAGCTAGCTCCCAAAACCACCCAGAGCAGGGCAAGAGGTGAAGTAAACACAAATTTGCCAGTAAATCTCTCAGCCAAGCAAGGGTCAAAAGGGCAGCTCAGTGCTAATAATTAAAATCCCATGCATTTCGCATGGTGTTTCCATATTTTTGTCTACCCCCTGTACCACGATAAGGGCCTTGACACCCATAATGGATCCATTTTCAAATGGATTCCAACAAATCCTGACTGCGCAAACACGGTCGTGTGAAGAAGAGCTTATAGTGAAATTCTCAAATAAAAATGGAGCAGAGTCAGGATGCATTCGCACGCTACAGATAACGGTCCTGTTCATCAGAATGGGGCTTGTAGAAATTCATGCTCACGCTACAGAAAAAAATGAAGAAAGCAGCATAGATTTTGAGTCACAGCAATTTCTGCAACAAATCTGGCCTGTGAAAATATAGCCTAATAAATATTATGTGACTTGTAAAGGCGTCTGCTCCCCGTGGTTTATGTGTATATATCACACAGCCCTACAACATACAATTTATACCAGTTCTACTCTTTGGTTTACAAAGCGCATTGTAAAAACAAATCGTTATTAAATTGAATGTAATCAGTGAAACAGACATCGCTGTAAAACATCCATCTCTCCCAGACTGCGTTTTATTTCAGTTTATAGTTTTTCCATTGCCAGCTGGCGAGGTATTCTGCTTTTTGCTATTTATTGGACGCCCTCCGCCCCTTTGTGACGTCACGCGGTGTCTATACTTTACATGAAATAGTGTGCGGGGCTCAGCGACTGCAGCGTATCCTCACATATCGCAGTAGATGGTAGATGGAAACTTTCAGGAAAGTTCAGCTTTCATTACTTTGACTGGAACTGTATAGTGCAGACCTGATGGTAAGTAGGACAGTACAGAAAAGGAGCAACCCGAAACAAAGAAAAACTGCAGCGTGGGCTGTATCCTTCGTAGGGATGTGTAGGTTTAACACTTAGAAGCAGAAAATTTTCTGTATAGCGGGTGCAGCCAACCACAAGTGACCATCACAACTTTAACGCTGGACGTGTGGACCACGAATACTGAAAATTTGGGTATAAGGGCTTATTCAGATGACCGTAGGCGCAACTACGCTCACTGGCACAGACTGTAGTTGCAACTGAAGGTGGGGAATCCCTTCCCCTTCGACGGCTTTTTAAACTCTGCGCTAGAGCGCAGGAGTTTGAAAATAACCGCAGGGAGACAGGTGCTGCCCGATCTTCCCCCGCACGGAGTATTCACTATGTGCAAGAAAGATAGGGCAGGTCCTATCTTTTCTCGGCCGGACGAGGAAATACATAGTGAAAATGAAACCACTGAAGTCCTATTGATATCAGTGGTTTCATTTTGTCTCATTGGGGACAAAACCACCTTTGTCTGAATCTGCCCTAAGGTGCAACCAGGGAACATGTAAGAGTACACAATGGTGTATTTACTTAATTTCTCTGTTTATTGTATAACTAGTGTATATATATGCGCTTTGAGGCTGCCAGGCCTCTTCTTGAGTATCTGCTGGGAGCATACATCAATGGCAGAGAGCAGTGCTCTGATATCATGTCTGCAGAGGCGTTTTCAATTTGTAACTCAGGTACAATTCCTTTAAGGCCCTTCCACATTAGATTACAGAAATCTGAACCTAACGACTTCAACAGGGTCATATGACTTTTGCATATGTTTGGGGAATCCAGGATCAGCAGGCTGAATTTCAAAGCCCAATGTCGGGACCTGAACCCAGAATATGATATGAGACAAGATGCAACTGCACCCTTGTGCATTTCTGTCTCATATAATGTCACCTGCTGAAAGAAACTATGACATTGGAAATAAAGAACTGTTACCCATTAAGGTTGCCCTCTCCGAAGGGAGACATCTTTTGGAAGGTGCCAATCATCCTGTAATTGTCCTTAGGCCTCCCTCACACAGGGCGTTTGCAGAAACGCAGCATTTTTCAATGCTGCGTCTACTGCAGATTCCGCCCCGTTTCAGCAGCGCTGGCATACTTTATGCCAGCGTTTTGGCTGCGTTTTCAGCTCGGCTGAAAACGCAGCCAAGGATGCTGAAAAGAAAAAAAAAAGTAATACTCACCTAGCCGCTGCAGTCCGGGTCGTGGCCGCTGGTCTCTGCCGCTGATCCGGGTTTCCTCTGCACTGACAAGTCTATTGCCGTAGGCCATGTTTGAGAACCCCGCCTCCGGCAATAGAGTGCTATGATTGGTTGTCGGCGCTTGCTCGATGCCCAATCACAGCCCTTCATTGACTGTCTCAGCCAATCAGAGCATGCCGGTGCTGATTGGCTGAGACAGTCAATGAAGGGCTGTGATTGGACATTGAGCGTGCCGATAACCAATCACAGCACTCTATTGCCGGAGGCGGGGTTCTCAAACCTGGCCTACGGCAATAGACTTGTGAGTGCAGAGGAAGCCCGAATCAGCGGCAGAGACCAGCGGCGCGACCCGGACTGCAGCGGCTAGGTGAGTATTGCTTTTTTTTTTTTCTCTACCTAGCTGGGACTGATTTTTTGGGTAGGGCTTCTATTGCAAGCCCTCACCCCGAAAATCGGCGAGCGGTTAACGCTGCCAAAAACGCGGCACCAAGTGTTGCCGCGTTTTCAGCAGTGCTAAATCCGCTGCCCATTCATTTCAATGGGCGACGCAGGGCTGAAAACGCCCCAAAATAGAGCTTGCATCACTGTCAAAGCGCAGTGTTGGAAGGCGCAGCGTTTTCAGCCCTGTGTGAGCAGCCCCATTGAAATGAATGGGAGTGTTGTACAGCGTTTAGCGCTGGGCTGAAAAGGCAGCGCTAAACGCTGTACAAAACGCCCTGTGTGAGGGAGGCCTTACTGACCACAAAAATCTACAGTTTATCCGGACGGCTAAAAGGCTATCGGCAAAACAAGCACGTTGGGCCTTGTTTTTCTCCAGATTTAATTTTATCATTTCTTATCAAGCTGATTCAAGAAATGGCAAGGCTGATGCATTGTCCAGGATTCTTACTGAACCGGGTAAGGGAACTAATAATGACTACAATTTTGTCCCCCTCCAAAAAATTTTCTGGGAATAGTTGACTCAAAAGAATTCCCAAGTAAGTTCAAAGATGGGTACCAAAATGACCCCTTTCTCAATCACCCTTCTATGGACGTGGATCTCTCTTTTAAGAAGGGGTTTTGGATGCAGGAAAACAGACTGTATGTTCCAGATCGTTTTTGATTTGTAGTCCTTATACTGGTCCATGATTCTAAACTTACAGGCCATCCTGGAGTCAGGAAAACTCTGGAATTACTGCTTTGTTCATTCTAGTGGCCTAATTGTAAAAACAATGTGAACAAAATTTATTGCCTCTTGTGTAACGTTTGCGCGAAATAAGACACCACGATCTCCTCCGTTAGGACTTCTCCAACCACTTCCAGTCCCATTCAGGCCTTGGGGAGCAATATCAATGGATTTTATTGTGGGTCTTCGCCCTTCTTAAGAAATGACTATGGTCCTTGTTGTGGTGAACCAGCTCACAAAAATTGCCCATTTTATTCCCACTGCTGAACAAACTGGAATTAATGATCCAGGAGATATTTAGGCTGCATGGCATTCCCGATAATGTAGTTTCTGATAGAGGGGCTCAGTTTACATCAAGATTTTGGTAAAGCTTTGGTACTGCCCTAGGGATTACTATCAACCTGTCTTCCACCATCCATCCTCAGTCCAATGGCTAGACCGAAAGGACCAACCTGACTCTTGAGCAATACCTCTGCTGTTTCATTTCCTACCTCCAGTATGATTGGGTGGATTACTTACCTACAGCAGAATTCACCCATAAGATCTCCAGACATAGTTCTACATTCCAAAGTCCTTTTTTTGATAACCTTGGCTCACATCCGGTGTTCATTCCTGACCTTTCCGTGAATGCTTCCACCCCTATGGTCACTCATAGGCTAACTGCATTACGGGAAACTCGGGAAAAGCTAAAAGAAATGCTACAAGAAGCACAGGAACACTACAAAAAGGCAGCGGATAGACATAGCAAAGCTTTCCCTACCTTCCAGGTGAGTGATAAGGTTTGGCTGTCTACTAAAAACTTAAAAATGTATTTGCCTTCTCTCAAATTGGGGCAAATGTTTATTGGGCCTTTCCAGATTTCTCAAAAGGTGGGCCAAGTAGCCTTCCGCCTAAAACTCCGTGGCAGACTTAGAATCCATCCAGTATTCCATGTGTTGCTACTTAAGCCATATTATAGCAACACCTTTCCTGGAAGAAGCCAGCCACCTCCTCCACCAGTGAAGATCCAGAGTGAAGAGGAGTTTCTCGTGGACCAAATCCTGGGCTCCAGAACACATAGAGGGAGGCTGTAGTGCCTAGTGCAAAGGAAGGGATATGGCCCAGAGGAGAACTTGTAGGAACCAGCCCACAACGTCCAGGCTCCAAGGCTTACAAGCGAGTTTCACCACAGGTACCCAGTAAAGTTGGCCCCAGAAATGTCCGGAGGCCATCCTGGTAGGAGAGAACTACTGTTGGGACTCGAACCCGAGACCTCCTGCGCTCCAGGCGACGGCTCTCCAGTGAGCTATCAGACTATTGAACAGATCACCTGCTGAACCAATTCGCATTCCTGCTAACCCAGTTCCTGTAGATCCACCCTGTCTTGCGATTGTCCACCCTATATAACCTAGCCTGGCACCTCTGATCCTTGTGAGATTATTGTGCTTCCAGACAGTAGTCAAGCTCTTCCACCTGGCGCTCCTCCATACTACTACTTGACATACCTACCTGTGTGCTGATCTCTGGCTTTCCTGACTACGCTACCCGCCTGCTCCTCTGTACCATGAACTGATACCTACCGATGTGGTGACCTCTGCACTCCTTGACACGCTACCAATCCGCACCGGTTACCGGTTACACCAAGAGACTTCAACCCAGAACCGGATTGTTACAACCAGTCTTTTTGTTTCACCTGGAGAAAAGCCGCCACCAGAGCTGTCTGGCTACAACTTACTTCCCTCTTGCCATGTAAAACAAATGAATACTTGGCCATGCCAAGTTTTCATGTGTTTCGGGGAATTGGGGGAAATAGCTATCCTTAGAATAAGTCATCAATAGTACATAAGTGAGCATTTGACTAACAGCACCCCTACCCCACCCCCTGATCAACTATTTGAAGGTGCTTCAGTGGACAAACTCGGCTCTACACTGTATAAAAATAAATATTAAACACTGGAGCTGTTGGCAATTAGTCATTAATCTCATTATGAAGTCAGCTGTAAACAGTCTGCAAGCAAACATTCTAGGAGAGTACCTTGAACAATAAGAATAACTGAACAGTATGTTCTAGCGTCTAGGAGACTAAAAACAAAATTGGCCCTTGTCCTTACACTAGTCCTTAGGCTGTCATTGAAGGCACTAAGGGTCATTTACATTGGTCGATTATTGCGCAAAATTCGTTCAAACTATCAGAAATGCGCGATTATCGTTATGTCTAAATGTAAAGCCATAATTTACTATTCGTCTACTTTTCACTTGAAAAATCATCGCTGGTTCACTGACTTCTCACTGCGTGTAAACGCTCCCCGCTCAGTGTCTCTTAAATACAATGTGAAGTGCTAAGCGAGAAGTGAGCGTTACTCAGCAATGATCTGCCTGTATAAATGCTCTGCAAGAGCGCTAACCACTAGCGGTGACGTCACTGCTGCAGGTCGTTTAGCCGACAGTTGTCCCATGATATTGGGGCATTACTCCAACATGCTCTCATTGCCATCTTGGCGACATAAACAGGACATATATGTTAACATTTGTGTATACAGTGAAACACACAGAGACGATCGCCCAAAGTTTTACTGAAGAATGCTCTAGTAGAGGCACAGAAAAAGGGTTAGTATATAGTGTAACATGGAACCGAAATCTACCACGGAAAATCTGGTCAAAACAAGACGTGCGGAATAAGTTGGCGCTATACAAATAAAGATTATTATTATTCACTGTATACAGTGTTTTAGGCAAGTTTGGAAAAAATGCTGCAAAGTACGAATGCTTTTAAAAGTGCAAGTATTAAAAGGACTATATCACCAACATTTTTTTGTCTTACCGTAATTAAAACCAGACAGTGAAACATTGTCCATTTGTCTAATGTTTTTATTTTTTGAGTGTAGAATGTTTTATTCAGTCGTCTGTATATGGCTATGGGGGGGGAGCTGTCATGTTAAAAGATTATTCCCTGCCCACGAGCGGAAATCAACTGCGATTTTCCGCAGCAAGCAAGTTCTATTTTGGGCGTAAAATCACACGGACAGCTTCCACTGCAGTCAATGGAAGCCGTCCGTCCCACGGCAAGTCACCCGGTCATCACTGGCGCGACGTCAGGGTCATGCCCTGTGCATGTGCGCCGACGCGCTGGCCGAGACACTCGCTGTGGATCCGGACAGGTGAGTATAGGGTCTCTGACCAGCACTGGGTACGATTCCGCTGCGAGATTTCAGTTGGAATCCAACCCAGCCGTGGGCAGGAGGCCTAAAGGTGAGGTTGTGAAAGATAGTCTCATGTCACAGGTCATACACCATGGCAAGACACAAGATAGTTACACTTCATCAACAAGGTCTCTTCGAGGCAAATATTTAATAGCAGATTGGAATTTCAAGACGTGCAGTTCAAGCTCTTTTGAAGAAGCACAAACATATGGGCAATGTTGAGCACTGTAGAAGTAGTAATTTACAAGGAAACTTAGTGCAACACTGAAGCATGGTGGGACTGCATTTCTGAAAATTCAGTTGGGGATTTGGTCAGGAATAATGGTGTCCTCAATGCCGAGAAATACAGACAAATACTTATCCATCATGCAATATCACCAGGGAGGCATCTGATTGTCTCCAAGTTTATTCTTCAACAAGACAACCATCCCAAACATACAGCCAATGTCATTAAAGGGTTTTTCCGGTATATGAAAAAAAGTTACACTGGCTTAAAATGCGGTAAAATTGAATATTCACTTATGCCAGCAGCTCCTCTTTCAGCGCTGCCGCCCCGCTAAATGGAACCCAGAAGAGGCTGTGGGCAGTTATGTATCGTTCATTGTGCACAGGCTACAGCGGTGATTCTTTCATGTCCGCTGAAGCCTGTGACTGGTTGAGTGGTCACTTGCACAATGAATGGCATGTGATCGCCCAACGCTTCTTCTGGGTTTCATGCAGTGAACGCCAGGACTGTGGTGCTGGATGGGGAGCCGTATCATCAAAAACTGTGTGCAAGTGTACCTATACTGTTTTGAAGGCAAAGAGCGGTTACACCAAATATTGAGTGATACTGATTTACATTTCTCTTTTGTTCATTCACTTTGCATTGCGTTTATTGACAAAAATAAACTATTACAGGAATTGTACCGGGGGTCAGAAACACTCTTTTCTCCTTAGGGAGAGCAACTATATACTATAAACTAAGTGAGGAGACTCAAATGGCCACGCACGCTCCTCTGGGTAATATGCAAATAAGGGAGATGATATAAATCCTCCACAGTGCCACCTATTGAAAGGCAGCATTCCTTCAAGTCAAAGTCAGACTTTTTATACAAGTCTTGTTACAATGACTGGGAATTAAAAGCAAAGCCAGACCCCATGTACATACAGCTGTTTCCAGGTTATTGCCCTTCATCAGTGTACAGTAGGAGTCTGGCTTTTGCTAGTGAGAGGCCTGGGAGCGTGCGTGGCCATTTGAGTCTACTCACTTAGTTTATAGTATATAGTTGCTCTCCCTAAGGAGAAAAGAGCGTTTCTGACCCCCGTCCCAGGCCTCTCACTAGCAAAGCCAGACTCCTACTGTACACTGATGAAGGGCAATAACCTGGAAACAGCTGTATGTACATGGGGTCTGGCTTTGCTTTTAATTCCCAGTCATTGTAACAAGACTTGTATAAAAAGTCTGACTTTGACTTGAAGGAATGCTGCCTTTCAATAGGTGGCACTGTGGAGGATTTATACCATCTCCCTTATTTGCATATTACCCAGAGGAGCGTGCGTGGCCATTTGAGTCTCCTCACTTAGTTTATAGTATATAGTTGCTCTCCCTAAGGAGGAAAGAGTGTTTCTGACCCCCGTCCCAAGACTTGTATAAAAAGTCTGACTTTGACTTGAAGGAATGCTGCCTTTCAATAGGTGGCACTGTGGAGGATTTATTCCATCTCCCTTATTAGGAGTTGTACCAGTATATCAAGTTATCCCCTATCCCCAGGCTGCAAAGCCATCAGGTATGGCAGGATTGTAGAAGAATGAGGTCATCGCTGACTCTGGGGATAGGATTTCGAACCTAGCATTGCACACAGAAAACTCACACAAATATGAAATCCATTCTTTTGGGCATTCTCTCGGAAAGCCTTGCCCATTGTTTTCAATGGGACCTTAAAAGACATTGCATGGCACTGAAGTCAATGGAAAACACTTGTGATCCTATCATGCATGTGAAATGCGCAAGGATCGCAATTTCACAAAAGTGATTTTTAATCGAAAACACTTTGCACTGCCATGAAAATCACACACTGGCAAGTGCGATATTGTGCCGAGTTTCTCTACCCAATCTGCACTCGCCTGTGTGAATGTAGTGTTAAACGCAAATTGATGGAGATGAGCGGCTTATATTTGGCAATATTTGGGAAGGATAGACCAGCCATGCAGCACTGGATGTAAGTACCCTCCGAGAGATACAGCATCATTTACCATCCCATGTACAATTCAAAACAGATGATCATATGGTCATAAGTGGGGAATGGGGGACTAGAACAAGGACATTTTCAAAGAAACATAGGGAGGGGCATGATGTAGGACTTTGGGAGAAACGGGGAGGGGGAAGTTGAATGGTAAAGCTGAATATATGTAGGGCTAATTAAGTGTTATTAATTACACCGCATTCTAAATCAGAAGATATATCCGTTTATACTGTATATGGCTTCACCCTACTACCTGCTGATCAGAAGAGAATAATTCAGACCATCATCTTGATTGTTGAAATCACTGTCTGCAAGTTCTGGTAATTAAAGGAGATGTCCCGAGGCAGCAAGTGGGGTTATACACTTCTGTATGGCCATAATAATGCACTTTGTAATATACATTGTGCATTAATTATGAGCCATACAGAAGTTATAAAAAGTTTTTTACTTACCTGCTCCGTTGCTAGCGTCCTGGTCTCCATGGTGCCGACTAATTTTTGGCCTCCGATGGCCAAATTAGCCGCGCTTGCGCAGTCCGGGTCTTCTGCTGTTCTCTATGGGGCTCCGTGTAGCTCCGTGTAGCTCCGCCCCGTCACGTGCCGATTCCAGCCAATCAGGAGGCTGGAATCGGCAGTGGACCGCACAGAAGAGCTGCGGTCCACGGAGGAAGAGGCCATCTTCAGCGGTGAGTAGAGAAGTCACCGGAGCGCCGGGATTCAGGTAAGCGCTGTGCGGGTGGTTTTTTTAACCCCTGCATCGGGGTTGTCTCGCGCCGAACGGGGGGGGGGTTTAAAAAAAAAAAAACCCGTTTCGGCGCGGGACATCTCCTTTAAGTGTCCCATGAGGCCTTGCTCACATATCACACTAAAGGCCTTGTTCACACGAGCGCTGTTTGCGCACATTAGAGGCGAGTGAAAAGAGCACTTCTATAATAACCAACGGTTTCCTATAGAAACGTTCACATGGAAGAATTTTAGATGCACTAAATTCATGCACCTAACAAAGATCAGACATGTGACTGTCACTTCAAGGTCATATCTAAGCTCCGTGGTACGAGAAAAGATAGGACCTGACCTATCTTTGGTGCGTGCTTTCCACAGACTCCTATGGGTGCTGGAAAACACACCCCTCGGATTGTGTGAACGGGCTAATACAAATAGCTGGAATTAACCCGTTCACACGATCTTTAGTGCAGTATAGTCACGATCTTTTCACGCGCCTATACGGCGCTAAAACAGCGCTCATCTGAATGAGGCCTAAGACAGATGTGGTGAGATCACATTATTGCCGTCATGCTTACATAGATTCGAAATTGTAATTCGGATGCCAGAGAACCACATTTTCAGGACCAAGGATCCTTTTACACAACCCAATATGGGCTGTGTAACGAGCATCAATTAACGAGACTGGCACTTGTTTACCTGGCAATTCAGACAGCACTGGGGATGAATGATTGTTCATATGATCGTTTGTGCCCAATACTGTTCCATTGCTGTCGGCAGCACATCTCCGAGTGATCGGCGGCACTTGTACAAGGCCTGATAAGTGGGTAAACAAATGTTCTTGTCTGATCATCAGGTCAGACAAATACACATGAGAGGCAGACTGTGCCCACCACCCCCTACCCCGTGAAGTAGCATGCATGTCCGAGGCGCTGTGCAAACCCAAGCCCACTGCATGGAGCGATAAATGAAAGTTTGCCGTTAGCTCTTGCAGCCTATTTATACAGGCAGATAAATCGTTGACAAATGCGGTCACAATTGCTTTTGCATATTATTCAGTCATTTATGTTCACTGCTACAATGTTCACACACAACGACATGCGAACGATTATTTTACTCCCAGTATAAAATGATCGAGAAGAGAACAAATTCTCATTCGTCATTCATCTTGAGAATTTATTTTGTTTACGAAGGAGAAGACAATCTCAGATCCCGTGTAGAAGCATGGATCATTAGGAGAAATACAAATCACACCAAGCTGTTGCGGTATCAAATGATTTCTAATGTCTTCAAAGTTGCAAGTTGTTTATACATCATAAATGACATCACAGGAAAAGTATATACCTCCAAAACTAAAAAAGACCCATATAGATGCAACGATCATCGCTCACAACTCGTTAAAAGTGTCACAATTGAGCGATAATCGTTACATGTAAACGCGCACCCATCATGCACTTTTCGTTAGTCATTCGTTCTTCGCTGCTTTTCAATCCGCTTAAAATCCATCGTTTGGTAGTTCGCTTATCGTTTGGTTTAAATGAAAATCGTTCAGTCGTTTAACGGTTTTTACCTCTTTTTCTTTACCTTCACTGATGCACATGCCATTCAAACAGACTATCATTGAATTATCGTTTCTCGTCTATTCTCCAACGATAATCGCTACGTTTAAACAGTCGTCTTTAAAAGCAAAACCATCGCTCCGTTTCGAGACTTTTAACGAATTTTGAGCGATGATCGTTGCGTCTAAATAGATCTTAAAAATACATGATAGGCTATAACTGAAATGATTAACATAAGTTCACACCTTTAGGGTGAAGTCACACGAACGTATATCGGCTCGGTTTTCACGCTGAGCCGATATACGTTGTCCTCGTGTGCAGGGGGGGGAGGATGGAAGAGCCAAGTGCAGGAACTGAGCTCCTGCCCCCCTCTCTGCCTCCTCTCCGCCCCTCTGCACTTTTTGCAATGTGGAGAGGTGGGACGGGGGCGGGGCTGATTCATGGAACTTAGCCCCGCCCCACCTCTACCCATTACAAATAGTGCAGAGGGGCGGAGAGGAGGCGGAGAGGGGGCCGGGAGCTCAGTTCCTGCTCCTGGCTCTTCCATCCTCCCCCCCTGCACACGAGGACAACGTATATCGGCTCGGCGTAAAAACCGAGCCGATATACGTTCGTGTGACTTCACCCTTAGGCTTTTTTCACGTGAGCGCATATCGGTCGGCCGTTTTCACAGCTGCCTGATATGCACTGTGAGCTGATGCATTGGATTCCAATGCATCAGGTGACATGGGCGTATTTGTGAGACATAATAATGCCCGGCCAAGCCAATATAGCGCCGGGCGTTTTTAAGTCGAGCCCAAAACATAGTTCTGGAACTATCTTTTGGACTGGAATACGTCGGCCGCTGCATGGGCTCCGTGACAATGGCCGACCAATATGCGCTCGTGTGAAAGAAGCCTTAAGGTGTAACTATAACAGACAAGGAAACAGTTATTTTCTCATTAGGAAGGAATGCAAGGGAGGGGGCTTGCATACTATCTTATCTCTGTCTTACCCAGTAACATACACTCACTAGTGTATAGAAATAGTTACATTTAACCCCTTCACTACTTATACTAGCAGGATGCTATATCTTTCTAGTCTATAATCTAATAGCAAAAGCAATCAACTGATACATTGATCTACAATTTCCTTAACAATTCAATTGTTGGCCTGTTTATAATGAACGATTATCGTTCAAATTTGCACGATTCAACGATTTTTTTGAATGATCGTTCCGTATAAAAAAAGCCCTCAGATGTTTGGTTGAGGAACAGGAAATGGCTTGGATGGAATTGAGTTGCAACAACAAAATACGCAGAGCTGAAGGTGCTTTTACATGGGACAACCTGTCGTACGCAAGATGCCCAATTGGTCATCCCTGCGATAATTGTTCCTATGCTTTTACACAGGAAGGAGCATAGCTAATGATGGAGGTGGTGCGGGCCGAGGATCGCAGTTGTTCATAAGTAACCGACCGCCTGTTTACACGGGCCGATTCATTGTTCGGTTTTCTGCATGCAGAAACTGAACAACGAATCAATTACATTCTTGCTGGATCGCGGGAATTCGAATGATTACACAGGTCTGCGATGAAAAAAATGGTTGCATATTTAATTAGTGGGTTTAACAGTATTTTTTGTGCTGATTACGGTAAAAATAGTGAAAAAATTCCATCACCCCTAGATAAGTCACAAATTTCACCTGAAATTTTCTTATTTTCAGGGTTTTTCAGGTTTGGTACGCGTACGACAACGAATCTAAACTGTCTGCTAGGCGTGACCTTGACTGCAGTCAGTGACTCAGTGTGGAGCCAGCCACTGTGGTGGACGCATCAAACAGTTTTGTGATACGGTATTTAGAAGAAATGGCTACTAGAAGATGTGTCAACTCTCCTAACTGTTTCTGTTATATTTGTGGGTCTTATATCGTCAAGAAGCAACAAAGGAACATTTCTAATTTTGTTCAGAAGGTGTATTTTGCATACTTTGGTATGAAATTAGGGGACCAAGATATATCTTGGGCTCCCCATATAGTGTATTCTGTGTGTGTTGAAGAACTGAGACAATGGTTTCAAGGTAAGAAGAAATCATTTCGTTTTGGGGTACCCATGGTTTGGAGAGAGCCTAAAAATCACAGTGATGACTGTTATTTTTGTTCTTGTTCAGTGCAAGGTTTCAATTTAAAAAACAGGAAGGACATTTCATACCCAACCAACATACGTTCGGCTATTCGCCCTGTTCCTCATGGAGTATTCCTTCACCTCCGGATACCCTGGACAATATTTTAGACGATTTAGACCAAATGTCACATAGTAGCAGCGATAATGATGACAGCTATGATCCAGGTACCAATGACCCTGAACTTTTCTCTCAATCAGACTTGAACGATTTAGTACAAGATCTGGGCCTACCAAAGGATTCAGCGGACGTGTTAGGGTCTAGACTTAAAGAAAGACATATGTTAGCGTCCGGTGTTTCATTTTCATGGTACCGAAAGGGAATTTGTCCCTTTTTTTACACAAGAGGGTGAACTAGTTTTCTGCAACAATGTACCTGAAATTAAGGAAATGTTCAACATAACGTATGACCCAGAGGAATGGAGACTTCTCATAGATTCATAAAAAAGGAGCTTGAAAGCCGTACTTCATCACAATGGTAACCAATATGCTTCTGTGCCTGTTGGACACTCAGTCCATTTGAAAGAATGCTACGAAAATCTTGGGTTTGTTCTTAATAAGCTCAGCTACTCTGACCATAAATGGACCATTTGTGGGGATTTGAAAGTTATTTCCATGTTACTAGGTCAACAAAGTGGTTACACAAAGTTTCCATGTTTCCTCTGTGAATGGGATAGCCGTGACGAGAAACAACACTATGTCAAGCAGACCTGGCCAATCAGAAAGGCTCTTATTCCTGGAGTTAAAAATGTTGAAAGACAAAGTTTAGTGGATCCTAAAAAGATCTTACTTCCACCACTTCATATCAAATTGGGACTAATGAAATAGTTTGTGAAAGCATTACACAAAGAAGGAGAGTGTTTCAAGTATCTTTGTGAACAGTTTCCTGGTCTATCAGATGCTAAGCTGAAAGAGGGAGTCTTCGTTGGGCCTGACATAAGAAAACTTTTAAAAGATGAAATCTTTGTCACTAAAATGGAAATGGAAGAAAAAATGCCTGGAATTCATTTAAACTTGATGTAACAGGCTTTCTTGGAAATAAAAAAGACCCAAACTACAAAACTTTGGTTGCTGAATTGTTGCAAAACTACAAAATCTTGGGCTGCAACATGAGTGTCAAAAGTCCATTTCCTTCACTCACATCTGGACTACTTTCCAGAAAATCTTGGGGCTGTAAGTGAGGAACAAGGAGAACGTTTCCATGAAGATCTAAAAGAAATGGAGCGCAGATACCAAGGTCGATGGAATGTCAACATGATGGCAGACTACTGTTGGATGCCATGCCATTTTTGAAATCTGTGCAAAAAACTACATAAAGATGATTTAACAAAATCAAAACAATTTTTTAAAAAGTCTTTTTGCAGACCTGTGTTATCGGTCCGTGTTAAAGCACCTTAAGAAGATTTGAAGTTGTCACTGATGCAATGTTACTATGCGACCCAGGTACTTCCTATACTCTTAAGAGACAGCAGTGCCTTCAAACATTATCATTATACTTGTGAATCTACAATGGAAACTATCATTTTTGCTGAAGTTTCCCCTTAAATACAGGAATGTCCTCATAAATATATTGTACTTACTTAAATAAAAGGCCTCTGATTTCAGCAGCAGTAATGAAGGTGTTTGGCACAATTAGTATCGCAGCTCATTGTGTTTCTTTAGGTTTGGAAAAATAGACTCTACAATACAAGTGAATTGAGTGTTTAGAAAATCAAGACTGCCCAAAAAGAACTGTAAATTATATTCTTCTCAGTTCTTAAGAAGTGGATGACAGCTAAAGAGTCTGTGAGGCTTAGAAAATGTGCATTTTTTTCAGATATTTATGGCTAAGCGATGACGTAGGTTTGAGTTCAAACACTACTGAGTCATCCTAGACAAGTGGGAAAGAATGCTTCATAATAACTAAAAATGAGATATTTTCTTATTTCTTTCTGATGATTTGTTGGATGGCAGCTGAGTCTTGCATAGTAATCATAGATGTCATAAGACATGACTATTGTTACGTAGCAAATCTTTTTCCATGAAAGGACATCGACAAAATGCCTTGTGTTATGTCCGCTGGGCGCACCTCACCACAAGTGGGATGCAAACGTATCCATTAAAACCGCAAACACACACATATAGTACTTGCACGGACTAATTGCACCTCTCTAGGAAACTGAATAGACAACTGTCCCTCACTGATCAGGGAAAGAGGGGCACCCCTGCCTAAAAGCGGAGTCATCGCCTTGATAAAGGCAGCCCCACTGTCTTCTTCTACTGACCTGACTATCCCTAATCAGGGAACTGGAGAGATGCACTAAACACTCAGGACACGACACTGTTCACACACACTGCACACAGAACAGGACTGCACATAAAGCATATGTCTGGCACCCTGCACAGACCTAACATACATCACTGTTCACACCAACATACAGTGTAACACATACCACATAGAACAGGACTGCACACACCACGTCTGGCCACTTGCACAGACATACAACACATGTCACTGTTCACACCAACATATAACAGGTAGTTCATACAACATGGACCCCATCCAGAGCTCACATGCATACCAATGGAAAACCATAGCCAGTTCAAGTGCATACCAATGGTAAACCATAGTCCAAGTGTCCTCACTCCAGGGGAATAGGGAGAGTCAGTCACCATGCAGACATAGGGAGCAATGTCAGGCATCACCCATCTGACACACATATATAAAATATCAAACATCTGGGGGCCACACCTGCCCAGGGATAGGGAGAAACCTGCAGGTTGCCTGCACCTCTGCGGTCACCGTAAAACACACTACACAATGCATGCACCCGAGAACGCAAGGAGGGGAGGGACAGTAGGTGCCCAAACCGTCTTCAGGGGAGGAAAGAAGGACACTTCAGACAAAGCATGCAACCAACAGCTATGAGTGGGACAAATAGTAATACATAAGACACTAAAATGACCAGCAATCTCTCCCAAGAGCTAGCTGGTATTTATCTGCAGCAGACCATGGGGATTGGCTGCTGGAGAATACCACACACAGCCAGCTCAATTAACTCCTACCTGTGAAGGTGTGTGTAGTGGCCCAGAGAACCATCCTGGTCCCCTCCATATATGTCATACATGTTTGTCCTATGTGGATGCACTGTGCAAAGCTTGTCTTGCCACTTCCAGTGTGTGTGTTGCACTGCTGCTTAAGTAGGGGGAAAACTGAAGTGGCCAATAACACCATCCTGGTCCCCTCCATAAATGTCATGCGTGTTTATCTTATGTAAATGCACTGTGCATCGCACAGCTGCGATGCTTAAGAGGTTAACTCTGCTAAAATCATAGTCTGCATGTAAATGTATCAGTCTGTCATGTCATGTGGTGTGAGTGAAGTTATAAATGTGAGAGATTGAGAGTGGGAAAGGGGTTCAAGTCCATCTTCAGTGAGAGTTGCTTCTCTAACACAGAGCCTCATGGAAGCACCTTCAGCTTCCATATAGGTGAAGATGGAGGAGAAGGAGAGATATCCCGTAGCGACTGAAATCTGGATGTGAGTGGAGTGAGCCCCAAAAACCTACAAGAGAAAGCATTCATCAGTAATTCTGTATATAGAGGTCCAACGTAAAGGTACTAACTCAAATTACAAGTCTTTCCTGCGTGGCCGTCCAGAATTAGGATCACCGCGCAGAAGTATGCTACAGGTCACACCCACACGTCTCCACTGCAGGGTGTTGATACTAATCTTTTGAGTAAATAATTGTAGAGTAACCCCTACCCACTTTCCTTCTCCGGAGTGCTCCCAATCCAGGAGCGGTACCTGACGGATAATGTGGAGTGTAGGTCCGGTGTCATCCTGTACATCCTCCCTGATTTCTGTTGTACCTGCATTACTGTGAATAATTGTTTGCCACAGTTTATTATAAGTAAAGTTATACAGTGCCCTAACTGTTCCTGGGGACCCGAGGTACTATACACAAGTGTCTGTATTTCTTCTCCGTCACGTAGCATACCGGTGTGTGGGAACAGTGGCTTCACGAGTGATAACTACTATCCCCATCATCCCGTTTATTGGCATTCCTTATCCTAGGGGTGTCGAAGGTGGCCTGCAATTCAACTCTGGCCTTGGCTGCGTGTCATCCCTCAGGGAAGAGAGACGGGTAAGTGCCGACGTGACAAGCCAACACTTTACCCTCCCAGTTCTACACGTTAGTCAGGTGTCCGGGGTACTCCTCTGGGGTGTTGCATGTGCACAAGTAAGCCTGTAGAACCACAGGTCCCAGATGCACAACCTTAACACCTTGGCTGTCAAGTCACAGGCATTCAAAATTCTTTCCTATATTGTATGCATACACTATAGTGCTGTCCCAAAATAACATAAAGGAACATTAAATATCAGCCGGAAATGCAGAAAATAGTAAAAATCTTAAAAGATTTTCATGTGTTATGCAAATAAAGCTTAGCAGTTGTATAACGACAAGGGGGTACCTAGAAGAAACACCGCATTGTAACAATGCATCAGTGACAACTTCAAATCTTCTTAAAGGGGTTGTCCCGCGCCGAAACGGGTTTTGTTTTTTTTTAACCCCCCCCCCGTTCGGCGCGAGACAACCCCGATGCAGGGGTTAAAAAAAACAAACGGAGAGTGCTTACCTGAATCCCGGCGGTCCGGCGTCTTCATACTTACCTGCTGAAGATGGCCGCCGGGGTCTGCTCCCTCCGTGGACCGCAGCTCTTCTGTGCGGTCCATTGCCGATTCCAGCCTCCTGATTGGCTGGAATCGGCACGTGACGGGGCGGAGCTACACGGAGCCGGCATTCTGCACGAGCGGCTCCATTGAAGAGAGCAGAAGACCCGGACTGCGCAAGCGCGGCTAATTTGGCCATCGGAGGGCGAAAATTAGTCGGCTCCATGGGAACGAGGACGCCAGCAATGGAGCAGGTAAGTATAAAACTTTTTATAACTTCTGTATGGCTCATAATTAATGCACAATGTACATTACAAAGTGCATTAATATGGCCATACAGAAGTGTATAGACCCACTTGCTGCCGCGGGACAACCCCTTTAAGGTGTTTTTAAATGGGCCAATAATCATTTGAATCCCCGCGATCCAGCAAGAATGTAATTGATTCGTTCAGTCACTCGTTGTTCAGTTTCTGCATGCAGAAAACCGAACAATGAATCGGCCCGTGTAAACAGGCAGTCGGTGACTTATAAACAACTGCCTGCTTACTGTGAATGGAGGAACCGTTTACCTGTTTACCCGCACAGCACTGAGTTTTTAGCAATTTTTGATGAAGAACGGTATGACACTCTTGCCTCACCCTCCGTATTCACCCGATCTCGCTCCATGTGACTTCTTTTGACAAATACTTTAAGCAGTGGAAAATGAAACAAAATTGCATAGCTGCACATTGTTCGTATGATTCGGCCATCACAAAATAGGTGAAAAACTGAACAACTTGTAAATAAGAAAACATTGGAGCCAAACACAACCTTCCCCAACAATATCAGCTGGCATACCACCTCAGAGGGGTTCCGCAGTCATTCACCTACCAACAGAGGCCTGGACTAGTAACGCCCCACAACCACCAGAAGACCCCTGTTTCTTCTGGGTACCTCCTCATATATGAGAGAGTTGCATAACTTGTCATTATACAACTACTAAGTTTTATTTGCATAAAACAAGAAAATCTTTTACAATTTTTTACTATTTCCTGCATTATCATTTGCGGCTGATATTTAATGTTCCTTTATGTTATTTTGGGACAGCACTATAGTGTATACATACATAATGGGAAAGAATTTTCAATGCCTGTGACTTGCCAGCCAAGGCATTTTGTCGATGTCCTTTCATGCAAAACGATTTGCTACGTAACAATAGTCATGTCTTATGACATCCATGATTACTATGCGAGCTGCCATCCCACAAAGCGTCAGAAAGAACTAAGAAAATATCTCATTTTTAGTTATTATGAAGCATTCTTTCCCACTTGTCAAGGATGACTCAGTAGTGTTTGAACTCAAACCTACGTCATCGCTTAGCCATGAATAATGGACGCTTGAAATGGTTAAAATCTGTCATTTCAGGCACAGGCTTAACTTGACGCTTCTGGGCCTCAATACAAAACTTCTAACGGGGCCCCCAACTATAATACTTTATACATAGTACTGGGCTCCCTATATGCAGAAGAAAAGCTTTAAAGGTCCCCTAAAGCTCCTGGGCCCGGGTGCAACTGTATCCTCTGCATCTCCTATAGTTACGCGGTGACTTTAATATGATGGGTATGAGCAGTTTAGCACCAAAGCAGAAAGAGACATAAGATAAGTGTTTGCAAGTTGTTTCGGCCAAAATATCGAACACCCTCTTACCCTGTTAAACTACATTTTCTGCTTTTCGGCAAAAGTAAATATTAAACCCTATGGAATATGTAGAAGGAGCAGCTTCCAAGTACCTCTGGGGTCAGTTATTTTAGATGTACAATGAAGACAGGAAAATCAGTCAGTTGGTCAGCCAATTGCCCCTTTCCTCAAATGTGGACCCATGCGAGTGTCACAACCCACACACACATTGGTAGATTCCATGGAAATCAAGGATCTAAGAAGTCTGAGAATAAGGCCGCTTTTACACGGACGACACGGCAACACCGCAAGAAAATCGCAGCAATATCGCATTGCTGCTGAGTGTGATATCGCTGCGTGTTCTCGCGGCAATAGCTCGATTTTGTAGCGCTACAAAGCCGCATGTGATGCAACAAAGTCACGCGACTTTGTAGTATCACACACAAGGATTTTTGGAGGTGGGGTGGGGGGTGAAGGGGGATTGAAATATAAGCCCTACCCTGAAAATAAGCTGTAACTGAAGAATAAAAAAATTAAAAAAGGATACATCCCCCCTTCCACACAGTCTGGGGCACCGCAGCAGCTTCTTCCCAGGTCCCGTCACTGATCATCTTCTGGGGTTCAATCACTGCCATTCATCAAACACTTGCTGTAATTGGCTAAGCGTCAGCCAATCACAGCCCGCGCTTCCAGGAGGCAGGGATTTTTGAATCCCCGGCCAGAAGATGAAGAGGATCAGTGCCGGGACCAGAGGAGAAGGTGCGGCCGTGCTGACAGCGCGTCTAAGGTGATGTATGTGTATTCTTTCTTCTGCAGTTATGGCTTAGAGTACAGCTTTGACAGTTGCATTTGTGACTGTCAAAGGTGCATTGCAGGAAAACCGCATTTTTGTGGGATGCAATGCAACAAAGAGGAAGGCTCCACAGGGAAACATGGGCTACAAAACCTTGCGAGGCACAGGCATATCGCCGGACCTGTGAGGTTTGTGTGTCGGGTTGTTACATGCTATAAAAAAGGTCGCATGTGTGAAGGAACCCATAGGAAAGCATGGGCTTCACATACATGCGATTTGTAGTATTGTAGCAACACGACAAACCGAGTGACTGTCGCCCGTGTAAAGGAGGACTAGAGGTCTGTATAATAAAGTATTTTCTGAAGATTACACCTATATAAGTGACGCATCATTTTTCTAACTAGAGCGGGAGAAGTGCTCACCTTGTTATGGAAGTCCTAATGATTCTGTATAGTTACCAGAGCAGATGTCATCCGTGTAGCTGAGCTGTGAAGGAAACACTGTCAGATTCTTGGAAGAGGATAAAAGGCTCAGTTAATAGTATAGTGGCACTGGCACATGGAAGGAAAATGTGATGCCAAGTGACTTGTCTCACCATTTTGGAAGCCCTGATCAGAAGACAGAAAATCCCTCGCAGCTGCTGCCAGTCTTCTGGTCCACTGATCTCTGCAGCTATAAAGTGCGAAAATCAACTGCAACCAGTCAGTTGTGCAAAACACCTTACAGCCTGCAATGTGCCGACAAGAAGGCTCAGTATGTGTATCATTCAAGGGGATATAGAGTCTAGTAAAGTATGGAGATTGTGGTCAGGGATGATGGTGGAGGTCTACACTATATATGGGAAAAAGTTTAAGGGTGTCTTCACACTGGCAATGAAATCTGCACATGTGCGATTTTTTAACGCTTGCGATGCAATGTTAAAACAAAATTATTTATTCCATAAATTATTCCATCACCTTGGAAGCGCTGTCATCTCTGGTGCACTTCTTCTCCTTTTCTTCTGGCTGGGGATTTACAATTCCCGCCTCTTGAAAGCGCTTCCTCTGATTGGCTGACCGCTGTGACCAATCACAGGCAGTGCTCAGCTGTCGTTCTATGGCTGAGCGCTCAGCCAATGAGACCAGTGATTTCTTGGGGTGGGGATTTTTCAATCCCCGGCCTCCAGAATACAGAAGAAGTCTGGCGAGTCGGATGGCTCTTCTAGGTGAGTATAATTTTTTTTTTCTTTTACTTTTTTTACAGCTAGGGCTGATTTTCAAGCCCTTCCCCGAAAATTATCGCTGCAGGGGTTGCCTGCAACCCACTGCTTTCAATGGGGCCACAGCAGTGCCGACCCCATTGAAAGCAATCGGATAGCATCGTGGACGTCTGCCACAGCTGTGACAGTTGTGACAGAGGATTCCGTTATCCCCGCGGGGATGAAGGAATCCTCTGATATACTCCATATGTTCTTAATGGGGATGGCGCTACTGCCGCCGGCCCCATTGAAAACAATGAGCAATATGTCAGAGTTCTCTCTGTGCTGCGAGGCACTCGCTCTCGCATCGCTGGAAAAAAATATCGCTAGTGGGTAGGCACCCGTAAGGAGAGGTATACTGGTCACACATTAGAAGTCTCCATTCACTTTTTCTAGCCTACAGACCCCAAATAAAAAAAAATACATGCAAAAGTCTGGAGTATAAATAAAGCTTTATTAAAGGGTTTCTGTCATCACCTGTGAGCCCCATAATCTATGTTATAGGGCTCAAAGAACGAGGGGTCTGAGGAGCCTTTTCCAGAGCTGTGCTCCTGAGAAATCAGTACTCTCACGAAGCATGCCTCTTTTCAGAAGGTCCAGGCTCCATTCACATAGCACTGCTCTGGAATGAGGAACTCGGTGAACATAAAAAGCAGCTCCTCAGGCCCGTCCCCTCGCCTTTGAGCCAATAATGTAAATTATGGGGCTGAAGAGTGATAATAAAGGGCCTTTAACTCCTTAAGGATGCAGACCTTTTTTTTCCATTTTCATTTTTTCCTACCCCCTTTTAAAAAATCATAACTCTTTGATTTATCCATCGACTGTCTGAGGGCTTGTTTTTTTGTGCACCAAGTTGTATTTTTCAATGGTACCATATGATGCACTGAAAAAAAAAAAATTTACTGGAGTCAAATTGAAGAAAACAAAATTCCACCATCTTTGGTTGCATCTTGTTTCCACGGCGCACAAACTGCAACAAAAATGACACGCTAATTTTATTCTATGGGTCAGTATGATTACTACGATACCAAATTTATATAGTTTTTTTCGCTGTACTACTTGTTTTTCTTTTCAAAGATATTTAATCGTTTTAAATCAGTTTCTATCGCCATCTTCTGACGGCCATAATTTTTTAATTTTTCCGTTGACATAGTTGTTCGAGGGCTCATTTTTTTGCGAGACATCCTGTGGTTTCTATTGGTACCATTTTGGAATACATACGTCTTTTTGATCGCTTTTTATTACATTAATTCTTGGGGACGGGGTGACCCAAAAAAAAGCGCCATTCTGGCGTTCTTTTTTTTCTTCTTCTAACGACGTTCACCGTGCAGGGTAAATAATGCATTACTTTGATAGATTGGACAGCGATACCAAATGTTTTTTTAATTTTATTATTTAGAGTCTTTTATTATAAAAATAGCAAAAGGGTGGAATTGGTAAACTTTTATCTTTTTTTAAAATACTTTTTAATTTTTGCCTCTTTTTTAGATTCCCAGAGGGTCCGATGGTTTGATCACTCCTACAGTATGATGTAATACCATAGTATTACATCATACTACGATCTGAGAGGCATTCTATCAAGCCACTCCACAGGCTTGATAGAATGCCTGTCAGATCGTAGTATATAGATCGCTGTCCATACGCAATGCATTACACATGGATAGTGTTTTCACAAGCATCCCCACTCTGAGCAGAGCATGAATTAAAATAAAAAAAAGCAACAGTCACACTGCGCGTGTCTGTGTGCAAGTGGTACGCGGCCATTCACAGTGCACTCGCAGGCCACACGCAGTCTCTGCCGGCAGCGTGTATGGCTGTGAATGGGTAAAACGTTGCGGGTCTACTGACAGGGTTTTACGCATACGCCCGTGTGAATGAGCCCTTAAGCTGTATTCATGCAAACGAGTTCTGTCCAGTTGCGAGAAGGACAGAACTTGCACATAAAAAGAACCCATTAATTTCAATGAGTTAATTCACATAAGCAATTCTTCTCTCAGACCAATAGTGCTCAGAAAAATCTCAGCATGTTCTATTTTTGGTTGATTCTTGTCCAAGAATCAACCATTATTTGCTATTGCAGTGAAAAAAAGTATCACACTGGCACGCCATGTCGTACATGTAAGGGCTCTTTCACACAAAGGCATGTGTTTTAACCCCTTAATGACATGGCCTATTTTGGCGTTGAGGACCAAGCGATTTTTTGGTATTTTTCCATCTCCATTTTTCAAAAGCCATAACTTTTTTATTTTTCCGTGGACGCGGCCGTGTAAGGGCTTGTTTTTTGCGTGGCGATCTGTAGTTTTTATCGGTGCCACTTTTGGGTATATAGACAATATCGTAAATTTTTTTTTTTTTTTTTAATGATAACAGGGAGAGAAAACGCATCAATTCTGCCATAGATTTTTATTTTTTTTTTACAGCGTTAATCATGCAGCATAAATGACACACTAAAATTTTTCTGCGGGTCGGTACGGTTACAACGATACCAAAATTGTTATATTTTTTTTAGGTTTTTACACTTTTTTGCAATAAAACCCCCTTTTTTTGGAAATCTTTTTTTTTTCTCTATAGCTGCATTCAAAGTCCTGTAACTTTTTTATTTTTCTATGTACGGAGCTCTATGAGGGCTTATTTTTTGCGAGACGAGCTGTAGTTTTTATTGGTACCATTTTGGGAAATGTACCGCTTTTTTGATCACTTTTATTGCATTTTTTGTGAGGCAAAATGCTAAATATTAGCATTTTGCCTCTGTTTTTTAGCGTTTTTTTTTACGCTTTTTGTCGTACAAAATAAAAAGCGTGTTCAACTTTTTGTACACGTCGTTACGGACGCGTCAATACCCAATATGTGGGGTTTTAGTTTTTTTTCCCTTTTTTTATGCTAATATTAGAAAAAGCATAAAAAAGGGGTTTTTTACATTTTTTTTTTTACATTTTTATTTTTTTTACACTTTTCTTTTCTTTTTTTTAATACTATTTGAGTCCCTCTGAGGGACTTACATCACTGTGCCTATGATCGCTGTCATAAGGCATGGCAGAGCTACTGCTCTGCCATGCCTTATCGCTTGTACAGCGATAATAGGCACAGGCAATACAGGACGCCAGTGTCTGGCGTCCTGTTGCCATGGTGACAGGCCGGGCTCTCGCGATAACATCGCGAGTTCCGGCCGGAGACACACAGGGATCGCGATCCCTCTGTGAACTCTTTCCCTGCCGCGATCTACTTAGATCGCGGCAGGGAAGGGGTTAACAGCGGCGGGCGCATCTCCGATGCCCCCCCGCTGTTGGAGCGGGACGCCGGCTGTGACTGACAGCCGGCTCCCGCTGCGGGATAGCGCGGGATCACATGTGATCCCGTGCTATCTCCAGGACGTACCAGGTACGTCATGTTGCGGGAAGTACCAGGCTGCCATGACGTACCAGGTACGTCCAGGAGCGGGAAGGGGTTAAAGTGCGCCCGCCAGCGCCGTAAAAATGCATAAAAAGGCGCTGAAATAGCAGACGTTTAGATGGCCCGGCGCATGTACGCCAAGCCCGCATTGCCATTGGGTGTGCGGAGACAGTTTAGCTCTGCTAAACTGCCTTCTCTCTTTCCGCCCCCTCGCTGACTCTGGGGAATGGGTGGGGGTGGTACAGGGTGGCAGCTAGTGTGCTAAGCTCCCACCCCCTCTCTGCCCCTTGTCGGCAGCCAGCAATGGGAAGGGGCGGGATGGGGCAAGAGCTTAGCAACTAGCTCCTGCCCCCTCCCATTGCAAACAGCCATCAAGGGGCGGAGAGGAGGAGAGAAGGGGGATGGAGTTTAGCAGTCACCCTTCTCCGGCCTCTGTCATTGGCTCCTTTAGGAGTCTATGCAGCGGCCGACGTATTCCAGACAGAAAGATAGTTCCAGGACTATCTTTCCTGGTCGATGTAAAAGCACCCAGCCGAAATGTGCTATCTTGGCCGGCCAGACGGGCGGTTTTATGCAGCGGAACATCGCCCACCTGATCTGATGCATTGGAATCCAATGTTTCAGATGGTGGCGTATATTGGCCGCCTGTGAAAACAGTGGCCGATATACGCTCGTGTGAATAAAGCCTAAGTGTGATGCATTTTTTACCATTTTTAACTGTTCGAAATACATGCAATCTTTTTCACACATGTGAAAAATACATGTACATAGATGCAAATCATGCATTTTTAATGCCAAAATGCATCGTACTGATCTACATTGCACTGTCCTGTGTGAATAAAGCGTTATTCGTAGCAATGCTAAGTCTATGGAAAGTAAAGGGGAGGGAGGAGGAGTGGGATAGAAGCAGAGACTTACACAGGCACTACAGCACCCAACAGGTGAGTGGTTTACAGCTACTGAAATCACATCTACACTGCTCAGAACTGCTGTACACTGTCTTCCATGATGGTGTTATTTCTTTCTATGTGCTGCACAGAGTTACAGAGCACAATCTGCTGTTTTCTCCATGTGCAGTCAGTGCACAGAGCTATATTAAAAAAGCAGTCTCCTCCCACTAACTCAGGGAAAACTGAAAATTAGATACACAGCCTGCGGAGGGGAAAATGGTTAAAAATGCAGTATACAATTCATACAACAGCCAGATATAGTGTTATTCATCATATACTCACTCATTGAAGCTCATTCTGAAAAGTCATCTAAAAGTGCAATTACACTTTAACGTTTTCTTTAAAGGTCTATTAAAATGCGATTGCTCACCAGCTTATCTTTGAATCCTATATGGAAGTATCTCGCATGGGCAGTTTTTCTACCTTTCTGGATACAACGGAGTTTATAGAGCTGCTCTGGTGATATTGTGGCACACTGCTATGACTTAGCTGTGTTTTACTGAAACAGCAAAACTGATCTAGAGAATTTGAAGCTTAGCATACAAAGCACCCTATCCTTATCCTCATTTCTTCAAAGTGATAAACATCAATTAAATAAAATTAATGTGTGGAGCTGCACACACCGACGAAAAGATATTTCAGTCTGCAGAACTGTTATAGAGTATGTTCCCACGAGGTGGATAAGCTGCCTAGTTTTCGAAACAATTTGTGTTCCTCTATAATATGCAGCGTATTACAGTAGCAGCAATGTGGATGGGATTTACAGAAATCTCATTGACACACTGTGGAAAAAAACTGCGGCGTATCAATTTATGCTGTGGATTGGTCGCAAATTTTTAGCAAAATTTTCCCCAATAGGCCCAATGTGAAAGCCAAATTTTGCACCAAATCCAAATTGTTGTGGATTTTTCTGTGGATTAGTCACAGATTTGCAACGAAATCTGCAGGCATGGGCAGCATGTAAAATAAAACTATCTGTAAAGTAATTTTAAAAAACATTGTACATTTTCTCCTCGCACTCCTGTAGAATCTTGCTTGTTTCCTCGTCAGTCTCTGTATTCTAGTGATTTGGACAGATTTTCGATAGCAAATTTGCCCCATGTTAATATACCCTTACATTGGAAATCCACCCAAAATATGGCCTCCCTCAGATGGCTGCGTTGGATCCCACTGCGAGATGTGCCTCTGCAGTCACCCGTGGCTCACCTTGCTTCTGGCGTCTTGTTCCACTCTGCTATGTGCCGACTGCCGCCCAGCCACACGTGTGCAGAGCAGAGCCTGAGCATCACCAGTGACGTTTCTGTGCAGGTCTCTGCGAGGCTCGCACAGAAAAAGGACACGCCACAATTTGTTTACCGCGCAAGTTTTAACGCGATCAGATCACAGCTGTCTGCATAGGATTGCATTATCTAATGCAATCCTATGGCAGCGGGCACGGGCGGAAATTCCGCGGAATTTCCGTCCATGTGCATTCAGCCTATTGTAGCAGCATGTCAGATTACATACCGGTAGATTAAAAAAAATAAAATAAATCAATCTTGTTATTTGTATAGTGCCAATTTATTCCACAGCAGCTTTCAGATTATTTATTTATTACCCCCCAGCAAGGTTATTTTACAGACCTTGAAAGGATGGAAAGGCTGAGTCAACCTTGAGCCGGCTACCTGAACCAAGCGGAGATCAAACTCGCAACCTTCAGGTCGTGAGCAAGAGCTTTGGACCTTACATAGATCTAGAATTATGTGACAACATAATGCAAATTTTGGAGTCTGCTTTTGAAATCTGTTTGTTTTTTGTTTTAATCTACGCCTTGGTAAACAATGAAGGGACACCTTGCTTCAAGAGCAGCAGTTCATTCATTAGTTTACCTCCCTGATCAAATATTGATGGCCTATCCTAAGGGAGACCATCCATATTAAAGTTCTGGAAAAAAACACTTTTGAGTTTTCTGCACCATTTTAGCTGCATTCTTCTGCATTTGGACCAGAAACCAAGAGGAAATTAGCTAAAAAGAAGCCAAGAACTATCAATATTACCAGTATTATGTAGAAAGAGTATGCAGGGGGTGGGCACAGCAGGAAGTCTGTGAGGTGCATCTTCAGCCAATAGCTGCAGTGCAAGATGTGATGTGTTTGGTGCTGGTTTGGGAAGTTCTCTGGTACAGCCCAGTAATATACAGCCATTGTGTTATTCCCTGTGGTGTTAAAGGTGTTTTCCGGGACTAAGATACTGATCAGCTATTATCAGGATGGGTAATCAATATCAGATCGGGGGTGCTTTGGAATCCATTATTTATTTGTTTGAAGAGGGTCATGTTCATCAGTCACATAGCCTAAGAGAAGCTCAGTCCCATTCAAATGAATGGGATTGAGCTGCTACAACAGAGACAGCCACCGTACAATGTATGGCACTGCGCCTGGTATGCACTCAAGCAGGCGCAGTGCTTACCGGAGCATCGCAACCTCTTCAAACTGATGATCAGTGGTGGTCCCAAGTGGAAGACTCCCACCAATCTGATATTGATGACCTATTCTAAGGATAGGTCATCAATATTTTAGTCTCGTATAACCCCCTTTAAGGACCTATAGTGTAGCAAATACTTGAAAACTTACATTTGATGGACTGTAGTGAAAGAATTAACACCTCTGGTATGTTACATGGCTCTAGTACATCCATTTAGGCCTCCTGTTCATGGGCGATATATCATTTAGTTATCCATGATGATAATCTGCACGCAGGTAACGCAATGAACGCTTTTCATAGGATAACTATGGAAAGTGCAGTGCGATGTACACAAGCGGAAAATTGTGGAATGCCGCGATAAAACTATCATTAATGATAGGTTCATCACGGAAAATTGCGGTGACTTTAGCATTCTCCCGCGGCGGAAATCCGCTGCGGGAAAACGCTACGCCCGTGGACAGGTGGCCTTAGTTAGAAATATCTGCCTAAAGTTTCCCCTTAAGAGATAATAATTATAAACAGGCTTTTCTAAAAGGTGACATTGGATGTGCTATACTGTATTTGTTTTAAGGCATCTCATAAACCAGGGCCGCCATGCGTAGACCAAGGGTCTAAGAAATGTTTAATAAGTCATCAATCTTCTATTAAATAGCTCAGCACACATTTATCAAGTGTCAAATCTTTCCATTCATTAAAATCTAACAGTGCATAGATAGTGGACAACATTTGCATTTAGTCTTGTTACATTTGTAGATACCTGTAACAAGACTTAATGCAAATGTTGTCCACACATTCAACAGGGCAGGGAAATCATTGTAATGGGATCTGAGGAAGAGCTGATTAAAATAAAGAACAAACACAGACTCAATTGTGATAGTCAATTTATCATCTATTTATTAGAATGTAGCTGTGGGAAAAGGTATATAGGAAGGAGAAAACATGCATTAAGGGCACGGATTAATAATCATAAATTCAACATCCGAAGGGTATTCACCAAACATGGAGTATCCCGTCATTTCACAGAGGTCCACTATTGCCAAACAAAAGATCTCTTGGTAACACCACTTGAACAGATCCAAACTAAATCCATCAGCCATCTCAGAAGAAAAGAAATGTATTGGATCTATAGGTTAAAAGCTTTAACACCATTAGGTTTAAATGAAATTTTAGAAAAAATCTAATTAATTACTCCTGTATATTATCTAATATTATCATATTCACGATATAATAATTATAGAAAAATACAAGAATATGAATTAATGTATGTAATGTACCCCCTCAATGAAATTTTAATAATGGAAAACAAGAAATACCTATAGAATAGTGATTGTATTTATGTTGGTGCTGTCAGTGTATTGTATAGTAGACTAATCCAATTTTATCTAAGGAAATATGTCAGTAATAGAAGGAATGGAGTTAAGGCCCTTTTACACACAACGAATAACGCTCAAAATTCGCTCTAAACCAATCTTTTGAGCGATAATCGTTGTGTGTAAATGTGTGCCCATCGTGCACATATGGTCCATTTACACACACAGATGATCGCTCAAGATTCGTCAGAAAATCACAGTTTTGAGCGATCATTTTGCATAGCCTTTTAGTGCTTCATTTGTATGTATTTAGAGAACAGCGGGTGGTCTGTTCTCTAAATACATCACTACAGTATTAGAGATGAGCGAGCATACTCGTTAAGGACAAATACTCGAGCGAGTATCATCCTTTTCGAGTATCTGCCTGCTCGTTCGCAAAGATTCGGGTGGCGGCAGGGGTAACCGGTGGGTTGCAGGAGTGATCAGGGGGGAGCAAGGGGGGAAGAGAGAGATCTCCCCCCCGTTCCACCCCGCTCCCCCCGCCGACACCCGAATCTTTGCGGACGAGCAGGCAGATACTCAAAAAAGACGATACTCGCTCGAGTATTTGTCCTTAATGAGTATGCTCGCTCATCTTTTTTTTTTAAATTGTTTTATTGAATACTATGCATTTTGTACAATAAATGGATACATAGCTTTGGTTACATCTCAGGCTCTTTGTGGTTGTATAATCAAGGTTTAAATACGTTACATTGACATACACAGGCAGTAAACATATTGTGTCTGTATATCCGCTCATGATGCCTCTGGAGGAGAGTAATGTTCATACAGTTTACAGAGTAGGTCTAGGTAAAGCTTCCCTTAACAAGTTTTGGAACAGATCTTGCGCAAAAACTGTATTTGTTGATCCACACCACCTACCCCACACCTTGTCGAATTTTTCGGAGCTTTTTCTGTTTTTATAGACTATTTTCTCGTATGGCAATATACAGTTAATAATGTTTTGCCATTTTGAGAGTGTCGGGGGGGAGTGTCCATCCAACGCCAGGCTATTGCCTTGCGGGCGTAGAACAGTACTTTGGTGAGAAATATCCTGTTGTGGTATTGCCATTGTTCCTCGTCTAAGATACCCAGTAGGCACATTGCTGGCTCAGGTGGTACCGGTTCCCCTAGTAGTTGGGTTAAGTACTCTGTAACTTCTTCCCAGTACATATGAATATCTGGGCAGAACCATATCAGATTGTTAAAGTTTGCATTGGCCGTTCGGCAACAGTGGCACTGACTAGTGGCCATCCTTTTCATTTTGTGAAGAACGATCGGTGTTAAATAACAATGGTGCAAAATGTATAATTGGGTTAGTTTGTTATTTGCGGCTGGTGATACCATGGTGTATATTGACATTGCAGATTCCCAGTCTTCGTTAGTGAGAGAGGGAATAAGTTCTTTCCATCTTTCCATCACTTTCATTGGTGTGTCAGGAATCATGGATTGTAGAAGATGGGTGTATAGCACCGATATCAGGCCTTTGGGTCCTTGAGTGCGCCATATGCCTATTAATGGGTATGAAGAAAAAGGGTTGTCTAGGCTCTGGGAACTGTGCTGCCAGGGCATGTCTGAGTTGCAGATATCTAAAGAAGCCCGCTCTTGGGACTTGGTATAGTTGTTGTAATTGCTCAAAAGAAGCCAGTACTCCGTCTATATATAGGTGTTCCAGTGTGGTTATTCTCAGTTTTATCCAGAATTGTCTATCTGGTATGTTCATCAGATGCGGCAACATTCTATTGTGCCACAGGGGGGTCTCCAGAGGAGTGTCGTCCTGCCTAGTCAGCTGCCTACATGCCTGCCATACATTGACTGCAAGTCTATGGATGGATAACATCTGTTTAGTCAGTAGCCCTGGTTTTTCCAGGAGAATCCAGAGCGATGTTTCTGAGAGAAAGGACATCAGGTGGTACTCGGAGTTCGGGAGAGGAGAGTCCGACAGCCAGTGGCGGATATATCTAACCTGTCCTAGGTATCAGAGACGTCATATAATCGCGGAGAGTATGGTGGATTACCATGGCAACAGGACACCAGATATAGGCGTCCTGCATTGCCAGTGCCTAGGATTGCTATAAGAAGCGATAAGGCATTACAGGACAGAAGTCCTGCAATGCTTTATCATAGTGATCATAGATGTTATGGTGCAAGTCCCCCACCGGGAGAGTTGTGTAAAAAAAGTATCAAAGCAGTGTGAAAATAAAAAAATAAACACCTTTTTTGGGCTTTTTCCCCTATTAGTATAAAAAAAAAAATTAAATTAAAATCCCACATATTTGGTATTGTCGTATCCATAACGACTCACACAACAAATTGAACACACTTTTTAACCTGCACGGCAAAAAGCATAATAAAAAAAAAGTCAAAAACAGAGGCAATATGATTATTTTTTTCATTTTGCCTCTTAAAAAAAGCAATAAAAGTGATCAAAAAAGTCATATGTACCCTAAAATAGTACCCATAAAAACTACAGCTCGTTACGCAAAAAACAAGCCCTCACAGAGCTCCGTCCATGTAAAAATAAAAACGTTATAGGACTTTGAATGCAGCGATTTAGAAAAACAAATCATTTTTTTTTTAAAAAGTGGTTTTATTGCGGAAAAGTGGAAAAACCTAAAAAAACACGTTTGGTATCGTTGTAATCATATCGTCCCGCAGAAAAAAATGATTGTGTCACTTATGCTGCATGATTAACACTGTAAAAAAAACCCACAAAAAACAATGGCAGAATTGATGCGTTTTCTCTCCCTGCAATCATAAAAAAATTAATAAAAGTTTTACAATACAGTCTACGCACCCAAAAAAGGCACCAATAAAAACTACAGTTTGCACGCAAAAAAAAACCCCTCATATGGCCATGTCGACGGAAAAATTAAAATGTTATGGCTTTTGAAAAAGGAAGATGAAAATCCCCCAAAAATCGTTGCGTTCTAAACGCCAAAATACGCCGTGTCCTTAAGGGGTTAATACTGTCTGCAAAAATACACCATTTGCTGGTTGGGTAACATGTTTTCTACACATGCCATACCCCAAAACAAGTTGTACTGATGATCCAGTAATATTGGAAGCTGCCAATGTTGTCAATAATATCCCAACACTCGGCCTACATAGTGATAGTTTGTCCACTACCGGCCTTACATGTCAGAAGCCTATAGGCATAAGATACTTCAGGTTATGTCAATTATTCTGAAAAACAAATAAATACTTGCAGCTTTTGCGTATTTTAACTAGTAAGACTCCAGTCTATGTACATTTCCTAGAAATGTTTCTTTAAAAAAAGGCACTGGCCTCAGAATTGTGATACAAGCCTTGTACCTGAAGAATGCTTCTTCAGAGCAATAGATTCAGCTGTCGCCTCCAAATAGGAAAATTCCTTTTCCTCTGTGCTCCATTGTTTCTGCCAGTGGCATAGATTTTGAATGGAGTCTTTCCAGATGCAGAGGCCTGTGATGAAGTGGGGTAGGAGGTCTAGATGGGGATATACCTTTAAATTGCACATTAAGAGCTTAGTACTGTAGACCCTGTACTTTACATCCTTCATAGAGTTGGAAGGGACCTCCAGGGTCATCTGGTCCAACCCCCTGCTCAGTGCAGGAATTACTAAATCATCCCAGACAGATATTTGTCCAGCCTTTGTTTGAAGACTTCAATTGAAGAACTCACCACCTCCTGTGGTAACCTGTTCCACTCATTGATCACCCTCACTGTCAGAAAGTTTTTTTTCTAATATCTAATCTGTGTCTCCTTCCTTTCAGTTTTATCCCATTGCTTCTAGTCATTCCTTGTACAAATGAGAATTGGGCTGATCCCTCTGCACTGTGACAGCCCTTCAGATATTTGTAGACAGCTATTAGGTCTCCTCTCAGCCTTCTTTTTTGCAAGCTAAACTTTCCCAGATCCTTTAACCGTTCCTGCCTCTTATGCCATCTCCCAATCATCAAATGCTTGTATGCCCTACATGCGTTACCCCTAGAATATGCTAGTTTTGCCTTTACATTTTTGCAACTCCTTCAGTCTACTGTAGATCTCAACAATGTACAGATGCAATCAAAATGATTCAGCCGACCATTGAAAATTAGGTTTATTTGTCAACTTTACAAATTTTCAGTTGCTTGCAAATAACCAATCAAAAAAGAACAATATAAATAGTTCAACACAACTTAGTGCGGCTTCACACGGACGTATGCATTTTTGCACGCAACATATTTGTGCTATGAACGAGTCTTTTTGTGCTCGTATCGGCATAATTTACTGTACTTTTTGCACTCGCAGGGCATGTATTTTTGCCCACGGGACCCCCCCCCCTCCCCAATTTAAATAGCTATTTATCCTTTTGAGTTCCAAATGTGCTCTTGTTCCCACAGAATTGCGCTGTTTATTGCATGCAAATTTGTGTTCCCTCCATAGACTTCTATGTAGACCTTTGGTGGGCAAATGAGCACAGAAGTACAGCATGCTGCATTTTGTTTTCAAAAGCGCTAAATGCTTCAAAAGGAAATGGGGTTCAAATCAATGAGGTCTATTCTCTGCATATCGCACCTGCAAATATGTGCAAAAATACGACCATGTGAAGCCTTCCCCTAAGGGCAACTACCCACTAGCGTTTGTGAATTTGCAGCGGTTTTTTTTCCAGGTGTCTATGGGGCTTTCTAATGTTAAAAACACGTCGTGGCAAACTTGCAATTTACCGCGAAATCGCGATTTTGCGCGATGCGGTTTTAACATTAACAAGTCCCATAGACCCCTGGAGAAAAAAACCGCTGCAAATTTCGCTGTGAAAAAGAACTGTAGTGGGTAGTCACCCTAAGGCTGCTTTCACACCTGTATCAGGCCCCCTGCCCACGGCATAGCATTGCTATGGAAAGCGCCGTCACCTGTCCACGAGCGGAGAATCAATGCGATTCTCCGCGAGCGGCGGGCAATTCGCAGCATGCTGCGAATTGACCCGATTCTCCGCGGTCAGCCTATCTATTTGATAGGGCTGACCGGCGGAGATTCGGCAGCGGCTCCTGCTCTCGGAATTTGTTTCTGCAAATTCAACATAAAATGCCGCTTTTACTGCCTACTGAAGTGCCAGAATTCTGTAACCCTCTTCATGACAAGTCATTAGCCTTTCATAGAGCACCATTTAGGCGTCATATCCACGGGGAAATTCGGGCCAGCGTGGATTCTCCATGCAGAATCCCACTGCGGGTCCCCCCTTTCCCGCAGACATGATGCCTAATAATAACATTTTACTTACCTGTTCGGACGCTGCAGATCTGCCCTCCGTCGCGGCCGGATCTATTTTCTCCGGCCCGGCGGATGTGCTAAGCACGCCGGCAGCGTGCCGTGCACTCTTTTTTTTTTTTTTTAACTCCTGCTCTCCCGCGGTAGAGCAGAAATTCAGCTGTGGGTGTGCCGCGGATCCGGACGGCTTCCATAGGCTTCAACAGAAGCCTGCGGGAGCCCCGCACTAAAATGGAGCATGGTGCGGGTGTTTTCCCGCACATGCAATCCGCGCCTCAGGGGAAAATGACATTCACAGGTATTTAATTACCTGCGGGTGTCCAATGCACCCCTATGGGGCACAGATCACGCGTGCGGGTGATCTGCTGCGGATATTTCCCCGTGGACATGAGGCCTTTCTGCTATGATCTGCTGCACACGTGATGCACTGCCAGCCACCAGTTTTTGGGAGCATTTCTGTGGACTCTTAGCCTATTCCTCATGGGCAACGGCCTCCAGGTCACTAATATTCTTGGGGTTTCCGTGCTGCAATCTCCTTCTTCAAATTGCACCAAATATTTTCTATGGGGTTCAAGTCAGGCGACTGTGACAACCCCTCCAGAATCTTCCAGGGCTTCTTCTGAAACCAAGCCTTGGTGGACTTTGTATGCTGGGGATCCTGTTTAAAGGTCCAATGATGCCCAAGCTTCAGCCTCTTCTCAGATGACATGACGTTTTCTCCTTTGATTTCCTGATACTTCATTAAATCCATCTTGCCTTCCACATATTTCCAGGTTCAGAGGAAGCACAGCAGCCGCAGAGCTTCAGCCACTGCATGCTTCACTGTAGGCAGGGGTTCTTCTTGGTGCCTGCTTCATCCATCAACCTCCAGGAAAACCGCTGATCCATAGCCATTGTCTCATCGCTTCACAGAACAAAATCTCCAAACTTCTGAGGCTTACTTTTATGGTCTAGAGCATGTTGTAGCTGACATTTCTTGTGCGTTTGGATCAGTAGAGGTGTATGTCTTCAAGTTTGGGCATTAAGACCCTCAGAGTTTAGTAGCACCTTAAAACTCCGGCGTCATCACCTAGTGATGACACGGAATTCACGACCTTTCCGCAATGTCAATTGTGGATGCGCCGCGGATCAGATTGCTTCCATTGACTTCAATGTAAGCTGTCCGTATAGACTCCGCGCAAAAAATGGAGCATGCTGCGATTTTTCCTCCGCGAGCGGAAACCGCAATTGGTTTCCTTCGTGTGCAGGAACAATCACTTTTCCATACCTGCTATGGCCGGTATTGCTGCGGAATCCAGAGGTGACACCTGCTCAAGATTCCGCAATGCAAATCCACCCGTGTGCAGGCGGCCTTATGAGCCTCATTTTTTGGACGACAGTCTTGCCAAAAATGAAACAATCGGGGCAGCAGCTTGCGAGATGCACAAAAGTCGTGCGAAAATACGACCATTATTTGTAGTGGGTGAGTTTACATGGACGATTTTTCTCTCGCTACAAAATGGAAAAATTGCAGTATGTTCTATTTTCGGGTGAATCTCGCACAAGAAAAGGACATGCAACGCCCAGCACACGGATGTAGTGTCCATGTGCCGTGTGATGCAAGTCGCACCCAGAAATGTCCGGTGTGACTCGCCCTCGCCTGTGTGAGTGCACCCTGAGTGGCTACCAATATATCACCTATCTTGTGTATAGCTGATAAATGTGTTAGGTGGAAAAGCATCGTTGGTACCATTAAGACCAGTGATTGGCGGCGAGTGGTCGCGTGCTAGGACAGCACATGACTGCGTTACTGCAATGGAATTGAGGATGGCTCGCAGATCGGACGGCTTCCATTGACTTCAATGAAAGCCGTCTGTGTGGGATCCGCAGTGAAATGGAACATGCATGCGTTTTTTTTCCAGACCTAAAGGTCCGCAAATCGAATCCGCATTCATTATTTCACTTGCGGACGTCCATGTATGCCTATGGGAGCTTGATTTGTGGATCTTCTGCACGGGTGACCCACACATATTCCGCAAGTCATTTCCGCCTGTGGACATTGGGCCTCTCACACATGAACACCGCAAAGCGACGCAATTTTATTTTTGATTTCAGACACAGCTACCTGCGACCGACAGCGTGTTTTAGTGCACCCTATCATTGTGATGATGAGTGTGCGCTAAAAGGCCAAAGATAGAGCAGACAGCGCTCAAAAATCACGGTGCCGCCATCGAACGCATCTCTGCGAGGCCCAATTGATTTCAATGGGAGTGTTATATCGCGATTAAAGCAGCGTTTAAAACAGCACGTTAATTGCGGTAAAAAGTGCCTGTGTGAGAGAGGTCTAACAATTCTGGAGCTACAACCCTTTGAAGTGGGGTCAGTAATATTGAATTTACAGCTGTCACGTTTCACGCAGCGTGTGCAGAAAAGAGAGGGAGGGGAAGTAGAGACTGCCAGCAGCTGTAACAACTGATACTACAAGTTACAGAAGGAAGTTAACCCTTTCCAGTCCAATTTGTATCCTGGTTTTCCTAGGGGGCTTACTCTTTTTCTGCCTTTACACAACGGCGCTATCTGCTGGCTAAAGGTAGTACTGCATGAGGTGACACGTTGGATAGGCTCTGACAGCAGAGAGGCTGGCAATATACAGTAAGAGAACCCCGACGGATGTCTTCCAACATCGGAGCTGTACAGCCTTAAATCATTATGTCTTCACAGGTCAGACAGTGGACTGGAAAGAGTTAAAAAGCAGCTTGTATTCGGCTATCAAGAAAACTAATGGCCCTTTTACACGGACCGAGAATCTCACTATTCTTGTTTGTCCAAAGGAACGAGCTGGTGACGTCATCATCAGCCCGATGACATCATCAGCCTGTTTAGACTGCACATCGGGGACTGATTGTCCAGTACTTCACATTCCTATATGCAAGTAAGGAAGATGGATATATTTCCCCGAGGAGCAGGCAGGCCTTCTAAGTCTCCTTACTCCCCTCCTAGGTGCTCTCCTTAGGGCTCTTTCACACGGGTGATCGCAATTTTGCCGTGAGATATCTGAGCGGCAGCGATGCTTTCTCTTGCAACAACATCGCTGCCGCTTGCGTTTTTGAACCTCCTGCGAATTCCTTGGACCGCCAAGATCACGAACACAACAGACCTGGACGGCATCAGTTTTTATTGGCGGGCAAAAAACGAAACATGGCGGCCACATAATGCGAGCTAATTCATTACTAACATCAATAATGGTTGCGGCAGAAGGAGACCCGGCGCCAAAGAACACGCTGCCGCGATACGATCAAAGCATGCAAATGATCAAACTGCGGGAAGTATAAAACAGAACCGCGTGGAGAGGGCCGATCCATAACGTGTGCGGGAGTCGGCCTCTGACTAAAGATATGAAAACGTGGTCTGGTTGCCCCTAGCAACCAATCACTGCGCAGCTTTCATTTTCCCTAAACAATTTTGAAAAAAAATATGAAAGCTGCGCTGTGATTGGTTGCTAGGGGCAACAAGGCAAGTTTTTGTTTTCCGCCAAACGAGTTTTTCCTCAGCGTTTCTCATGGCTGAAGCACAATGTAGCGCGCACAATGTAACCCCCGCAGCGCTGGGCACGCATTATAGCGCTCCCCGGCAGGATAGAGAGGTGACGTCACGGCACGCCAGGCGCGCTCCCGTACGTCAGGACGCGCCGCCGTTGTTCCGCAGCAGAGGCCCTCCTCGTGCACGCGCGTGACGTTTACAGCGGCTGTTGGAGGCGCCGTGCACGCGCGTCCCTCCCTGCGCCCCCCTCCTCCTCCCTGGTTCCCTCACTTCCGCTTCACTGATGGCTCAGACGGCGGCCGGAGGGTCCGGCACTAAAGTCGGGTGATTACTCCCCCTGGTCCGTGTCCTGCCCGCCCGGGGAGCCCTGAACGCGGACGCCGTGCTGAGGTAGGACATGTCGGAGACTTAGAAGTGGAGGGTGGCGGCTGGTGGGATGGCAAGTCTGTTGCCAAGGGTGAGATCATGGACGGGAGCTGCTGGGGGGGTGAGCTGGAGGGCAGAAGTCCAGGAGGAATTACTTGGGGTGAGACTGGCAGAGACTGGCACCCATGGAGTTGGGACTTGAGATTGTGCCCTGGGTGGTAGAAGTGGTTATATGGCTGTAATCCGGTGTGTGCCAGCTGGACCGGATGCCCGCAGGCTGTACCATGCACTGGTTTGGTATGTACCAGCTTTGGTTAATGGGCATTGAGAGCAGGTGCCCAGGAGTGGCGTGTGACTTTCCAAAAGCTGCCGGATACTGATTGTATGCTGTGCCAGCGGGTCCTGACTGCCAACACGCTGTGCCCGGAGACTGTTAGCCAGTAGGTTGTGCGGTGTTTGTTGTATCGCGCTGTTGGTCATCGATAGGGGCGCGTTGCAGGCTGCGTCCGAGGGCCACGTAGATGCCACTTCACGAAATTCCAAAAATGTTTGATGTTCAGTTGCGAATCGCACAAGACATAGCCGGCGGCGACCGCGATACAAGTCGCACGCTGCCCGGCGCGGTTGCCTGCTTTTTTTTGTTTGTTTTACTACTAAGAAACTGCTGTAAAAAAAAAAAATGGCGCAATACTAAGTTGAAAAGGTAAAAAACATGGTGGGAGCGCGACGGAAGGCTCACCGAGGGCCGTGAGCCACTAAATGGTCAACAAGAAGAAGTTGGAAAAGTTTTTGGGTTGCACAACTTTTTTTAAGCCTTGAGGTCAAGCAGTCGCCCCAACCGAAAGGTCAGAGGGCTGATCTTACCTCAGCGTTTCATGGGGGAGGTACTGGTTGCTGTTGGGGGTCATTCACAATGGGATTTAAGCAACTATGAGGGCTCCTGCGCACTGGCGATCGCGATATCGCCGCGATAAAATCGCATTTTTGTTAGCGTGATGTTTAGGGTCGGCCATGCTCTCACCTCAGAATAATCTCGTATCGCCGCCGCCTGCGATTTTGTCGCAAGATAGACATTAGGAGTTTTTAAAAACACACTGCAAGTTCTTGCGATGCAATAAATCAGAGGCTCCATAGGGGAACGCGGGCAAGAAAAAAAAAAGCGCAAAATGCAGAAAGATGGGCAGGCATCGATTTTATTATTATTTTTTTTCCCCCCAAATTACGCAACATCGCAGGACAGAAAGCGTCGCAAATGGGAATAAAGCCATGGAAAAGAATGGGATTCATAATACTGCGTTTTCTCACAGGATCGCATCACTCCAAAATTGCGCGATTTTTCGCTAAAGGGGAAGGCAGCCTGAATCATATGATTTTATACCCAGCAGCCAGAATGGTTCAAAAATACATAGTTTTGATTATCTCCCCCCCCCCCCCCACTTTCCCCCACGTTTGTGAACGTTTTTTGTGCGGTGTAAAGTGGCGCCTTCATACCTTTTTAACATGTTTTTGTTTTTCCTTTTTAAGAAATTTGTTTTGAAAAAAAAAGTGTTGAACTATAAAACTTTTGTTAAGAAAAAAGTTTACTGTAAAAGAACGTATATGTCAAAATACCGTCAGACGCGACCGTATAGAAACGTCTAGTTAGCCATTTAAGGCGTGTGTTTGAAAAACCTTCCCATGTGCTTAAAATAGTGCGTTCCGTACGTTTTTTTTCTTGTATTTAATGTATACATTAAACAGACCTGAGAATCCTAACGTGAGCAGCCCCTCCCCCGACCGCTTCACGCATTATCGCAAAGCTGCTGCCCCAACTGTTTCCTTAACTCCCCTTGAAGTGAGTGGGAGAGTTATGGAAATGGCGTAAGGCCTGAGCCAGACGAATGTATTTGCGCAGCGTTTTGTATAATACACAGTGAATAGAACCTGAAATTGAACTAATTTAACTTAATTGCCCATTTCAATGAATAGGGACATGCTTCCGTGTTTTTTGTGGGCACAGAAGTACGGTAAAACGCGCGTAAATGTGTTTTCGCCCTTGTATATATAGTAAATCTTAGGTGCTGCCGGAGAGAAGATACACAGTACATATAGTAAATCCTGGGTGCTGCCGGAGAGAAGATACACGGTACATATAGTAAATCCTGGGTGCTGCCGGAGCGAAGATACACGGTACATATAGTAAATCCTGGGTGCTGCCGGAGAGAAGATACACGGTACATATAGTAAATCTTAGGTGGTGCCGGAGAGAAGATACACGGTACATATAGTAAATCCTGGGTGCTGCCGGAGAGAAGATACACGGTACATATAGTAAATCCTGGGTGCTGCCGGAGCGAAGATACACGGTACATATAGTAAATCCTGGGTGCTGCCGGAGCGAAGATACACGGTACATATAGTAAATCCTGGGTGCTGCCGGAGAGAAGATACACGGTACATATAGTAAATCCTGGGTGCTGCCGGAGAGAAGATACACGGTACATATAGTAAATCCTGGGTGCTGCCGGAGAGAAGATACACGGTACATATAGTAAATCCTGGGTGCTGCCGGAGAGAAGATACACGGTACATATAGTAAATCTTAGGTGGTGCAGGAGAGAAGATACACGGTACATATAGTAAATCCTGGGTGCTGCCGGAGAGAAGATACACGGTACATATAGTAAATCTTAGGTGGTGTTTGGGAGAAGATACACGGTACATATAGTAAATCCTGGGTGCTGCCGGAGAGAAGATACACGGTACATATAGTAAATCATGGGTGCTGCCGGAGAGAAGATACACGGTACATATAGTAAATCCTGGGTGCTGCCGGAGAGAAGATACACGGTACATATAGTAAATCATGGGTGCTGCCGGGGAGAAGATACATGGTACATATAGTAAATCTTAGGTGCTGCCGGAGCGAAGATACACGGTACATATAGTAAATCTTAGGTGCTGCCGGAGAGAAGATACACGGTACATATAGTAAATCTTAGGTGCTGCCGGAGCGAAGATAAACGGTACATATAGTAAATCTTAGGTGCTACCGGAGAGAAGATACACAGTACATATAGTAAATCCTGGGTGCTGCCGGGGAGAAGATACACGGTACATATAGTAAATCATGGGTGCTGCCGGGGAGAAGATACATGGTACATATAGTAAATCTTAGGTGCTGCCGGAGCGAAGATACACGGTACATATAGTAAATCTTAGGTGGTGTTGGGGAGAAGATACACGGTACATATAGTAAATCCTGGGTGCTGCCGGAGAGAAGATACACGGTACATATAGTAAATCATGGGTGCTGCCGGGGAGAAGATACACGGTACATATAGTAAATCATGGGTGCTGCCGGGGAGAAGATACACGGTACATATAGTAAATCATGGGTGCTGCCGGGGAGAAGATACATGGTACATATAGTAAATCTTAGGTGGTGCAGGAGAGAAGATACACGGTACATATAGTAAATCCTGGGTGCTGCCGGAGAGAAGATACACGGTACATATAGTAAATCTTAGGTGGTGCAGGAGAGAAGATACACGGTACATATAGTAAATCTTGGGTGCTTCCGGAGAGAAGATACACGGTACATATAGTAAATCCTGGGTGCTGCCGGGGAGAAGACACACGGTACATATAGTAAATCCTGGGTGCTGCCGGGGAGAAGATACACGGTACATATAGTAAATCCTGGGTGCTGCCGGGGAGAAGATACACAGTACATATAGTAAATCCTGGGTGCTACCGGAGAGAAGATACACTGTACATATAGTAAATCCTGGGTGCTGCCGGAGAGAAGATACACGGTACATATAGTAAATCCTGGGTGCTGCCGGAGAGAAGATACACGGTACATATAGTAAATCCTGGGTGCTGCAGGAGAGAAGATACACGGTACATATAGTAAATCCTGGGTGCTGCCGGGGAGAAGATACACAGTACATATAGTAAATCTTAGGTGGTGTTGGGGAGAAGATACACGGTACATATAGTAAATCCTGGGTGCTGCCGGAGAGAAGATACACGGTACATATAGTAAATCTTAGGTGCTGCCGGAGCGAAGATACACGGTACATATAGTAAATCTTAGGTGCTGCCGGAGAGAAGATACACGGTACATATACTAAACCTTGGTTGCTGCTGTGATATGACATTAGCTTGCTGTCTGTCCTTCGGGGTATTTAGGGAACTAGTTTGTTTTGTTGCGTCCGTGACCTGTGCCTCTCCAGCTGTTGCCAAACTACAACTTCCAGCATGCTTTGTAAGCCGGCAGCTGTCAGAAGGATACAGAAGACAGCGCTCTGACAATAGGGGTCTGTAAAGCAATGCTCTTCAGCTATGATGCAACTAACTCCTGGAGTGTTTTGGCTCTTGCTGCAATCTACTTCGGTGTATGATGAACCAGGGCTCACTTGTTTTGCCCCCTGCGGTGTACGGTGAACTGGGGCTCACTTGTTTTGCCCCCTGCGGTGTACGGTGAACTGGGGCTCACTTGTCTTGCCCCCTGCGGTGTATGGTGAACCGGGGTTCACTTGTTTGCCCCCCCCCCCCCCCCCCCCCGCGGTGTATGGTGAATCGGGGCTCACTTGTTTGCCCCCCCCCCCCCCCCCCGCGGTGTATGGTGAACCGAGGCTCACTTGTTTGCCCCCCCCCTGCGGTGTATGGTGAACCGGGGCTCACTTGTTTGCCCCCCCCCCCTGCGGTGTATGGTGAACCGGGGCTCACTTGTTTGCCCCCCCCCCCCCCCCCTGCGGTGTATGGTGAACCGGGGCTCACTTGTTTGCCCCCCCCTGCGGTGTATGGTGAACCGGGGCTCACTTGTTTGCCCCCCCCCCCCTCCCCCTGCGGTGTATGGTGAACCGGGGCTCTCTTGTTTGCCCCCCCCCCCCGCCCCTGCGGTGTATGGTGAACCGGGGCTCACTTGTTTGCCCCCCCCTCCCCCCCTGCGGTGTATGGTGAACCGGGGCTCTCTTGTTTGCCCCCCCCCCCCCTTCGGTGTATGGCGAACCGGGGCTCACTTGCTTGCCCCCCCCCCCCCCTTCGGTGTATGGCGAACCGGGGCTCACTTGTTTGCCCCCCCCCTGCGGTGTATGGCGAACCGGGGCTCACTTGTTTGGCCCCCCACCCTGCGGTGTATGGCGAACCGGGGCTCACTTGTTTGGCCTCCCACCCTGCGGTGTATGGCGAACCGGGGCTCACTTGTTTGGCCCCCCACCCTGCGGTGTATGGCGAACCGGGGCTCACTTGTTTGGCCCCCCCACCCTGCGGTGTATGGCGAACCGGGGCTCACTTGTTTGGCCCCCCCACCCTGCGGTGTATGGCGAACCGGGGCTCACTTGTTTGGCCCCCCCACCCTGCGGTGTATGGCGAACCGGGGCTCACTTGTTTGGCCCCCCCACCCTGCGGTGTATGGCGAACCGGGGCTCACTTGTTTGGCCCCCCACCCTGCGGTGTATGGCGAACCGGGGCTCACTTGTTTGGCCCCCCCACCCTGCGGTGTATGGCGAACCGGGGCTCACTTGTTTCGGCCCGCCCCCACCCTGCGGTGTATGGCGAACCGGGGCTCACTTGTTTCGGCCCGCCCCCACCCTGCGGTGTATGGCGAACCGGGGCTCACTTGTTTCGGCCCGCCCCCACCCTGCGGTGTATGGCGAACCGGGGCTCACTTGTTTCGGCCCGCCCCCACCCTGCGGTGTATGGCG